>NC_056420.1:10010000-12410000 GCF_905147365.1 Aricia agestis
TTTACAGTGCGCGACAGAAAGTTACGCGAGAAATGCACGGTGGAAGACTGCCACTCATCAAGGTGGTGAGGATAGAATATTTTTCGCGTGGGACGATGGCGAAAAGTTGCAGGTGGTATAATTCCGAACAATTCCTCAGAGCACTCCCCGTGATACAACCGATGGAGGATGCAAAGTGAAGCTACATCTCAGCGTAATTCCAAGGGGCCCAAGCTGTTTGAAACACTATGGCAATCAACAATTCGAGCGGCCCTTCGTTGGATACGATCTAGAGGGAGCAGTTGGTATTTTGGCGCTCCTGCCCAGAGATGAGAACAATATTCCATATGTGGCCGAACCTGCTTCTTTTTTTTTAAACGGGCTTTGGCCCACCACACTTTCCCACCACTGTATCTCCTGTGTCACCGGGATCGACAGCGGTATCCAACCACGAAAACCCTTTGATATGATCTCAGGGAGCCCGAGGGACATGCTAAAACTGTCTTGAGACCCGCAACGAAATTAATCAGAAGAAAATAGGAGGAGTAGGAAGATGAACCTGTGCCTTGTAGAGGTGTAGGAGTTGGTCGGGACTGAAGTACTGTCTCGCTCTGTTGAGAACACCAAGCTTCTTCGAGGCTAACTTGGCCTTACCCTCTAGATGATATTGGAACTGGACTTCGTTCGATATGCTAACGCCAAGTCTATCAATGCTAGGGGAGATGGTTAAAGATGTGCCCTCAAAACCAGGATGTACGACCATTGGTGACTTTTTAGCGGTGAACGCGCAGACTTGTATCTTGGCGGGGTTGAATTGGACTAAGTTACGTCTACCCTATTCAGAGACTTTCTCCAATGAATTCTCTATTTTAGACACATGTTCGTTTCGACTCTCAATGACATTTAGTCGAGAAATATTGGGGGCGCCGGTATATATAGCATCACCTGTACTATCATCCGCATAGCAATGAATGCCGTTGGTCTGTAACATGTCATTGATATGCAGTATGAATAAGGTAGGCGATAGCACACAGCCCTGAGGGACACCAGCATTAACAGACTGAGTTTCCGAGCATACGCCGTCAACTACGACCTTTATGCTTCTGTCTGCTAAGAAACTTTTTTGTGATTTGCATGGGCAGGCGCCCTGGCGTAAAGAGTTTCCCCATACAAAAACGAAAAAAAGTGTTCTTTCAGCGCTACTACTTTTACAGTAAACTTAATACACGGGACTCATACACAGTACATACACTAAAGTATTATCACTTAGTTTTGTTATACCTTGTATACTAATATTATGAAGCTGAAGTGTTTGTGTGTTTGAAAGTGCTAATCTCAGGAACTGCTTGTTCGATTTGAAAAATTCTTTTTTTTTGGATAACCCATTTATCGAGGAAGGCTTTAAGCTAATAAATAATGCAGTTTTTTTGTATTTTACAAAGTATTCATGTTATGATTGAATTTACTTTTAGTTGAAAATACGAACTTAAAATGTCTAATATCTCGGCTCCTATATAGTTTAGCTATATGTTCCCCATAATAAAGTTTACTCCCCTTGATATGTTCTTTCATAATATGCTGGTTTGGCGTGTGGCCGCGAGATTTGAAGATGACGCCAATATTACCCAAACCCCTTTTCTTGTTCTTAGTGATAAAGTCTAAGCAAAAGTTAACAATAATAAAACGCAATGAATTAATAGCGTAATGAAATACCTTTCACTAGACTGCTACTGGGAATATAAAACAATAGTTAAGTTTCCCATTGTTGTTTTTATGTTCTCTTTCAATGAATATCAGTTACCTTTTCTGTAAATACAGTTAGTTACTCAAAACGTTTGTCATCTTTGACGAATCATTTTATCATTACATTCAAACTGCTATTATTATATGGAAGTTTGTGACTACAGTGTAAATAAATCAATTATTAATCTGCGTAGAATGTAGTATGTAGTACTTTTAAATTGAAACTGACTTTCGCAATAATTTATGTTCTCAATATTAACAATTATTTTGTTTAACTTCGTATGATTTTCGAAAAAATTGTATAAAATAGAATAAAATAGATAATGTCTTGTAAGACACAAGACATTATGTATTTTATAATTTATTCTATTTTGTGTTTCTGTCTTTTCTGCCTGCCTAGCATACGCCAACGAGATATCTCACTCTACATGTTTTCTCGATGTTTGATGGTTTGTCTCTTCATTTCTATTGACCCTAGCATGACAAACATTTTTTCTCGCGTAGATCATCGAAATAACACATCTTTATAGAGTTATTTTGTCGAGATAATGTCGAGATTTTGACATTATGAGACAAGTAGTTTTTAATTATCTCGAGAGTGAGATATCTCGTTGGCGTATGCTAGGCAGGCTGATGACATATCTGTGTCATAAAAAATAAAAGTATGTATTTTTTGTTTAAGTTCGCGAAAGTGATCGCAAGCCGGGATCTTACGTGTTAAGCTACTTGGGGCGAACCGGCATCAACCATTTCAGGTAAATGTATGCTTTACTATGTGCGAGACTGCGAGTTAGCGGCACCTGGTGGCAAACAGAACTTCAAACACCCTCATTACGCCGTCGCATATAGTGTGGCATCTCATATGAAGAATACAAAGAATATTTGGCCGTGTCGTGCCGCGTCCGGCGTCGCTCCGTTGCAGTGTAGTGTCGCCTAGTGCGGCCTCACCTAAACAAACACGTTAAAGGTACTGGTACTGTACTATTATGCAATAACAGTATTTGCAATGCATAAAATCCGATGATGCATGTTCACAGCCCAAAATCATAAAACGTTAAGGAGTGAGCACACTGAGACGGGCCGTGACGGGGCTCAGCGTGCCGGGGCTCATCGCAAAAGTCCGCCTCCATACAATTTGTATGGAAGCGGATGCGCGTATCGCACACTGTGTCGGGGCGCAGCGGATTTCCGCTTACATACAAATTGTATGGAGACGGATTTTTGCGATGAGCCCCGGAGCGCTGAGCCCCGGCACGGCCTGTCTCAGTGTGCTCACTCTTTTAATGTTAAAAACCCTTCATCCCTTCATTAGGAAAAGCCGTTTTTATGAACTGCCTGAGGTGCAGCGAATCCAAATGGACGGGATGAATGGACTATCTACACCTAGAGCCCACCGTCCCATATCAATCCGAAGAAATCGATTTCATTTACTTTTAACCTGAGCAAAACGCCTAGGTAATAAACCTTTTGTAAACCAATTTTCATCCAAATCAGTCAAGCCATTCTTGAATCATAAAAGGATATGCAAATTGCGATTTCAACTCGCAGATTGTCTATTTTATATTACATTGTAACAAGGAACAAATAACAAGAGATTTTAAGAATAAAATTAATCACACGCAACATAATAATTTTAAACTTGAATCACGTCTCTAAACGCAACATTTTTTGCATCCGGTTGATTCATCATGTGTTTTAATCATTACTATGATCCTATACAGAAACAAAAATAATTGCAATCTTTCAAGAATTTCATTTAACGTTAAAATAATATTTGAAAAGTTTGTTTTCTAATACAAAAAAATGCTTTTAAATCTGCATAAAATGGTATTGTATTACTTTGTCTTATCTCATAGAAGAATATTTTATTAACCACTGATTTTTTGACGACCTCTGTGGCTCAGTTGGTAGCTCAAGCCAACGGGTCGCGGGTTCGAATCCCGCCGACGGAACTAAAAGTTTTCAAAGTTCCTGGGTCATGGATGTGTATTAAATATGTGTATCATATAATAAAAATCTTAAATATATGTATAGTACAAAAGTATTAAATATATTTCCGTTGTCTGGTACCCGTAACACAAGTCCTTCAGGTACTTAGCACGGGGCCAGACTGACGTGGTGTGAAGCGTCCCTAGATATTATTTTTATTATATTATTTGCGATGTATACTATAATATTATAATTGGGAAGAGTTTATTTGTTTGAACGCGCTAATCTCAGGAACTACTGGTCTGATTAAAAAAAATATTTCAATGTTAGATAGCCCGTTTATCGAGGAAGGCTATATTTTATCACGCTAATGCTAATAGGAGCGAAGAAATAGAGGAAAATGTGGAAAAAACGGGGGGACGTTTATTTGAAAGGGCTTATCTCACGAACTACTGGAGCAATTTTTCTGTTATTTGGCACAGATAAGAAGTAGACCACGTGAAGGATCATAGGCTATTTTTCGTGGATTAATTTGTTTGTGAAATATCTAATTTACGCGAGCGAAGCCGCGCGGAACGTCTAGTCTATTTATAAAAAATACAAATACGCCTAGTCAATTCCCAAGGAAAACAACGCTTTCCTTCGATCAAGTGGCGACATTTAGGATCGCCTGTATTTATTACTATAGCGGCAACAGCAATACATCATTTGTGATCTCTCTTGCTCTCGTGGTTGTTGAGATGTAGCCTGGTGTCAGACTGATGGGTAAGGTACTTATATATTCTGTGCTGACGGGCGGACAGCGTAGTAACAAGATCCCGTTTTACCCTTTGGGTATGGAACCCTAAACATCGTGTTTGTGGTAAATATCTTGCACTAGTGGTCCATCCCGGGTCTGCCCGGGGTACATACATAGCCTATGTACCACGTCATCGATGACATTTTTTTTTTTTTTTTTATGAAAGAAGGGGGCAAACGAGCAAACGGGTCACCTGATGGAAAGCAACTTTCGTCGCCCATGGACACTCGCAGCATCAGAAGAGCTGCAGGTGCGTTGCCGGCCTTTTAAGAGGGAATAGGGTAGGGATGGGAAGGGAAAGGAAAAGGGGAGGATAGGAAAGGGAATTGGGCCTCCGGTAAACTCACTCACTCAGCGAAACACAGCGCAAGCGCTGTTTCACGCCGGTTTTCTGTGAGAACGTGGTATTTCTCCAGTCGAGCCGGCCCATTCGTGCCGAAGCATGGCTCTCCCACGTATAACATCTTAGCTATACATTGGTGAAAGAATTGAAATCGTTCCAGTAGTTCCTGAGATTGTCGCGTTCAAACAAACTCTTCAGCTTTATAATATTAGTAAAGATTCATCCAAATCTAAGACGATCTACTCTACTACAGGATAACAGCGGTCTGCGGCGACTACTACATCGGCGGTCGTCAGTTCGACTCCCTGGCCGAACTGGTGGGCTTCTACAGCCACTGCTCCGATCTCCTGAAACGGGAGCGGCTAGTCGAACCCGTGCCTCCTCCGGAACCCGTCAACGATAAGAAGGTATGATTAGGGAGAGTGACGTGAAAAAATTAACTGCGATTTGTATAGCAACGTCGGTGTCAGGTACCAAAATTGTATAGCCAGGGTAGGGTTGCCACCTTTTATTTTTGCATTTAAAGTACATTGGTTACTCTAAGTAAGAAAAATTAAGTACACAGTATAAAAATAAAGCACAATTTATTTTTCTTTAGTATTATATTTAATCGATAAATTTCGTTTAACGAAAAATACTTACGACTTCAACAGAAATCAAATTATGAGAAATAAAGTATTTTCGCGTACTTTATTATTAATATAAAGTACAGAGTACAATTACCTTAAACAACGTACAATACTTTATTATAAAGTACGGGTGGCAGCCCTAAGACAGGGTGTCTATGTGTCCCTTACATAGAGTTTACATTTTTTTTGTGATTTGTATGGCCAAGCGTCCCAGCATCATGAAGTTTTTCATACAAAAGTTAATAATAACTTACCCTTTCAGCGCTGATACTTTCACAGCTAACTCTATACAGGGGATCCATACGCACCCCAAAAGTATTATTAGCACTTAGTTTTATTACACCTGTATACCAATCCCCAAGTGGCAGCCGGCTGTTGCATAACAATAGAAAATCTATTATATCTGCGATTCGCACGATGGAGGTGTTAATCGCTTATCATGAAAATTGCCATTTTAAAGTTTAAAATAACACTAACTATTAAATTAAGTACATTTACTTAATCATGCACATTATACCAATGTATGTACTATACTATTTTCTATAATAAAAATTGATTACGCGTAAGTTGGCCAATCGGATACGTCTTTCCGGGATATCCTAGATAAACTTTCCATGTATCAACTAAAATGATAGTAAAAGTACTCTATAATGTGCAGTGGCAATGATGAACGTAAAGTATAATAATTCTCAGGCATCATAACCAAGCCCTTCACTGTCTGTAATAAGTTTCTGGACTCGGGAAGCACTCCATTCCTTTTGCTACTTTAAGATGCCAATTTAAAAATACCAATAAAAACTGAACTCTAATTACTAGTTATGAAGATATATATTGAAATGATAGAATTGTCGCTCGCGGTATAGGCCTGTTCTAAATAAATGGCACATCTAAAAATGCATCGTAAAGCCTTGCGAAGTTGCAATTTGGCATGATCCTTAAGGTGAGACTGTACTCAGAGACACTCAGCTGCAGCAGAGCAATGCTACATAATATATCACGGCCAAATATTGTTTGTATGTAATCGTATAAACTAAACTGCTCTACGTGGCAGCAGAACTGTCTCTGTCTGTGTGACACAAATTGTCAATGTTATAGATAATAGAATTTAAAGTGTCGCGTCGCTTCGCTTCAGCGTAGTTACGTAGCGTACCTTTAATAGTTATATTGTCGACCTAAGTGTCCATGTGTTAAGGCTTATTATCGTTTGCACAGCGCGTGGTCGCGATCCTGCCGTACACCAAGATGCCGGACACGGACGAGCTGACGTTCCAGAAGGGGGACATCTTCTTCGTCCACAACGACATGGGCGACGGCTGGCTCTGGGTCACCGCGCACAGGTAAAGGCAAAAATAACTATTTTGTTTAAAAATCAATGCTGTCCCACTGCTGGGCAAACATCCCTTTAGGCCGACCATAGACGGACTGCAAGTTGCAGTCGGGATCGACCGCTCTAGAGCGGTCGTGTTGAAGTTGTACACGACTGCAACACGACCGCATCATGCTGTCGACCATACATAACCCTTGTTGTTCGACCGCACGGCGAAACTCAACGGCAGTGCGACTGCTCCGACCGCTCAAGAACTGCTTGAGCGGCCCGTGTATTGCGGATATGAATTTAGTATGGAAGCTGCAGAACTACCGTAGGACAACCTGGCTTGTATCAACTATCAAGTTCATCGGGCCGTCCTTGTCGAGGTCGGCCATGGCGGCGTCGTCCATCATCTGGTAATTTGGCGATCTTCGCCCAGCGGTCGGGACGCCCACAGTGTATCTACACAAATCTTCAAACTATAAATTAATTAATTGACAAATATGAAATTTTTCATATAAATTATTCAGAACAGTCAAGTCAGCTTTCAAACAATAAAAAACTTGGCCCACTCGCTTAAATGCTACGACGTCAGGGCTTAAAAAGTTGAACATACATACAGACAAACTGACAGACACGTCAAACTTATAAACTCCATTATTGATTATTGCATATTTTATCACATTAAAAGTTTCTACTACTTAAAACGCTATCAGACATCTGCCGACATAAATATCGTAACCTCAATAGTAAGATACTGATCTTAATGTTGTGTAGTTATTGGTGCGTTCAGTTGCAACGCATATCAGTTTTTGTATGATAATTTATGGTGTATTAACTTTTGCCCGCGGCTTCGCTCGTGCGGAAATCACTCTAACTTGTACTTGTTACCGACTTCCAAAAAGGAGGAGGTTATACGTTCGGCTGTATGTATCTTTTTTTTTTTTTTGTATGTTCAACGATAACTCAGCCGTTTGAGATCCGATTTTCAAAATTCTTTTTGTGTTGTATAGGGTTTAACTCGAATTTGGTACCATGTTCAAAAAAGTGGTGATCTGATGATGGAATCCTGGAGAAATCGAGGGGACTCCTTGAAATTTGTATGGAAACGTATAGTGATTTAAATTTTTTCTGAAGCATTCGAGGTTAATGCTACCAAAAAGTAAGATTTCGCACCAGGTTATACCCTGGATTCGAAGGTACCCAACAGAACTTTTGAATCCTTATAGATACAGGTTCGGGGATTTCGGCGTTGTTTAAACAACTGAAAGCATAAGCCAACACATCAATTTATTTAATCATCATCATCAAAATCATAATTATGCCATGGGTCATCACATTATGACCCAATAATTGATGCTTTTCGTGATATTTTGCATCAAAGCAAATGTTTTTGATGATTATTTCGCTGTTTGTGGACCGATTTTCAAAATTCTTGTGTTGTTGTATAGGGTATAATCTTGATTTTGTATAATAATTACGAAAGTGGTGAGCTGATGATGGGATCTATGAGCAATCCAGGGAAATCCTTGAAATTTATCAAAAGACTCATAGTTTTTTTTTTTTTTATGAAATAAGGGGGCAAACGAGCAAACGGGTCACCTGATGGAAAGCAACTTCCGTCGCCCTTGGACACTCGCAGCATCAGCAGAGCTGCAGGTGCGTTGCCGGCCTTTTAATGGGGGAATAGGGTAATAGGGGAGGGTAGGGATGGGAAGGGAAGGGAATAGGGGAGAGTAGAGAAGGGAATAGGGTAGGGGATTGGGCCTCCGGTAAACTCACTCACTCGGCGAAACACAGGGCAAGCGCTGTTTCACGCCGGTTTCCTGTGAGAACGTGGTATTTCTCCGGTCGAGCCGGCCCATTCGTGCCGAAGCATGGCTCTCCCACGTATAAAATTGTAAAAAACTTCGAAGTCGGTACCAGTCCCAAAAGCTTCAGATATTCTGACATTGACTGAACTCACGATAAAATTAGCTGGTACCGACTTCAAATAATGAAGACTGTAGTATGTACAGAAATAGTTGAGATGTAGACGAATTCTGAAAAAGGCACTATTATAGAGCAATAGTTATTTAATACTTTTTAGTTCATATTATTATTGTTTTTACCTTGGAAGTCGGTTTCAATTTTTTGTTAAAAATAATAGTTTTAATGAGAATTATCAACATATTATTTTTATGGCGCGTTTTCTGCGCGCACGAAAACACGCGAGCTGAAACCGCGCGCGTAGAAAACGCGCACGTCCGAACGCGCCCTCACTGTTCTACTTTGCTGTTTTCGTAAATATGTAATAACCTTGTTTTCAAAAAAGATTTCTGCTAATTGTTCTAAAGTTGCAATACGTTTTACATAGTAACAAATACCTGACAGAACAAGCTTATTTCGGAGTTGAAAGAAAGACATGTGATAAACATCAAGATTGTTTATATTTACATCATTAATATCTAGCTACTCATAGTATTTCATGCAGCCGTTAGAAACCTATAAAATAGGTTTCTAACGGCTGAGAAGGAGGAGGCTTCTCAATTTGACCGTACAAATGCAGTTTTTAACATATAAGGTTTGTTTCAGAACCGGTGAGCAAGGAATGATCTTCAGGGAGCTAGTGGAAGACCTGGATCCATCCATTGACCCCAACACGGTGTTCTCGTGGTTCCACCCCAACTGCACCAAGAGCGAAGCGGTGGATATGCTGGTCAAGGCTGGACCGGGGAGCTTCTTGGTCAGGTCAGTCAATCAACCAATCATTGATTTATCCAAGAAATAGTTTACAATGATGTATTCGGGCGTGGAAGTGTTTTAGGTTTAGATTTAGATTTTGGTTGAAACGGCATTTGTAAAGTGACTAAGTGTGTACGCATTACAAAATTACACTCTTACTTTGTTGGGTGGTATAAGCCTATATGATCAATGAGGCCGATTTTTAGGATGAGCGTGTGGGTTTAACTTTGAAGTTGTCGGTTCAATTCCCTTATTGTAAAAAGTTATAAGTTTGGTTAGGAGATTGGACAGTGCAAGATCACCTGATTGTCTGACAAAAATGAAGACGTCGGATGTGCTAAAATGTTTTGGCAAAGGTGTACATGAATGAAATTGCACATTCAGATGTCATTCCACTCCGCCCACCGTATGACATATATTTCTATTTATATGCTAGATGTCTCTGATTGCTTGGTAGCAGTCAGTCCTACAATATCTTATGAAGTAACACTCATTTTTTGTAAATATGAATTCTTTGTTCAGTTTATTTAAAAACAGGTAAGTTTTGTCATTATATTTTGTTTTCTATGTTTATTATTGTTTGTGTAATGTGTTATATAACATTGTTTCATAGTTTTCTGTCATATGATGTTACGTTTTAATTTTTTTTAAGGAAGATAGTTAAGGGATCTGGTTGGTAAAGCCTTTAAAATTGACAGTTAGAAAGAGAAATGCGATGTTTGACGACATATTACAGGTACTGCATACAAAGTCCATTTTCGGTTAATGCGAAATCAGAGCTTTTCCAGGGTTCCGTACCCGAAGGGTAAAAACGGCACCCTATTACTAATATTTCGTTATCTGTCTGTCCGTCTTTCTGTCAGCAGTCTGTATCTCAAAAACCGCTATAGCTAGACTTCTGAAATTTTCACAGATATATGTATTTCTGTTGCTGCTATAACAACAAACACTAAAAACAAAATAAAAATAATAATGAAGAGGGGCTTCCATAACAGAAACGTGATTTTTTTCGCCTTTTTTGCTCGATTTCAATAATTGAAATTGGGAACTCTGGAACAAACTGTCATCAGCAGTCTTTCCGGAGTCCGGACCAATACGATCTGCAAATCTTAAAGGAGAGAGCGTATTCCCTCTTATAAGGCCGGCAACGCACCTGCAGCTCTTCTTATGCGAGTGTCCATGTGCGACGGTAGTTGCTTTCCATCAGGTGACCCAATTGCTCGTTTGCCCCCTTATTTTATAAAAAAAAGTCTGAACGCGACTTACCCTAGTGCGGTGGTGTACTATAACGCTTATACCAATTTCATTTATCATTTCAGGCCATCTGATAACTCGCCTGGTGATTACTCCCTGTTCTTCCACATCAACAACCAGATCCAAAGGTTCCGGATTGAGAAGAAGGGCGTCAGATACCTCATGGGCGGGCGTACCTTCGAGTGCTTGGATGCCGTCATCAACAGATACAGAAAGGAGCAGATTGTAGAAGGACACACTTTGGGACAGCCTGTGAGTTTCTACATGTATTTTTTCCTCGACTACAGCGAAGAAATATGTGGTTATGATTTTGGCCTGTATGAATGTTACTTGTCAAATCAAGACTAAGCCTTTGCTGAACGTAAATATATGGCCATTCAAAATTAATTTTGTACACAATTTTATTGCAAGAATCTAAATTTCAAGCGGCCACATAATATTTCAGTATATTCTTAGTGTTTAGATGTTAAACGCACTTATCATATTTTAAAATATCAATAAAAATATAGTTCTTAATAAACTGTTATGTTACAGCTGATAGCAGAAGGCCATCAAATAGAACCCCAGCAGAATGCGACGGGAGCGGCTGCTGAGAAGATATACGCCACTCTCAGGGAATGCCGTGATCAGATCGGCTTGAAGAAGATGAAGGGTATCAAACACCAAGGCTACCTCCACAAGAAGTCAGACAAGGGTGCCAAGAAGTGGAAAGCGTTGTACTTCGTTCTGCTCCAAGAGGGAACGGATACGCATTTGTACTTCTATGACTCTCCGAAGCGAACCAAGCCGAAGGGTCTTATTGATCTCTCGTGCGCTTATCTATATCAGGTGAGTTGCTTTTGGAGATTAGATTGAATTGTCCTGAATTATAAAATGTTTTCACATAGTGTTGTAAAATTGTCTCCTCATAAATGTGCGTATGTGAACTTCACATCTCTAGGTAAAGTTCAGTAACATAATTTTTTACAAACAAAATTTTTACTCACGATAGAATTTGTTTACGTATAGCGTAGCGTATAGCCTTAAATTTTAGTATTTGTGACTCTTGAGTAATTAGTCTCACTTTACACATTGTAATTTACTTAGTAGTATGTGGCGCCTGTTATGTTTGAACTTATTACTCATTCTGTATATCTATTTGTGTAATTGGCTTCTTATTTTCTAGTATAAGTTATTTACTGTTTTTATTGATAGCTGTTGGTCTTCCTAACAAAATAAAAAATAAATAAATAATATAGAACGGAACAACAACTCGTTGCGATCGGTTTTAATGTGTGCGTGCGCGGTGCCTGTGCCCGCTCCGCCCAAATGAACCGTTTCTCTTCCAACTAATTTAACTTTCCCATCACTCTAAATCTCATTTAAATTGGTTTACTCGTTTTAACGTAAACAAGATCAACTTTCGCAAACATTTGTAAGGATCATTAACGCTACTCTGTTTTCAGGTGCATGAATCCCTATGGGAGCGGGAGTTCTGTTTTCAACTGGTAGAGCGCGCTCTACCTTGCCTGTCGACGCATACGTTTCTCGCGGCCGCTTCGTCCTCAGATCTGCGGGATTGGCTGAACGCGCTGCGACCGCTCTGTGTGCCGCAGCAGGCGAGGCATCATTGCAAGGTTTGTACTACCAGAGAAGTTGATTCTTAGCAAGATGTTCTTACGTAATTGGTCGCGTCATATTAAACCAAGCCACATCACGATTAACATTATGTTGACATAACCCGACCTTATTATGCTATCCGCCTATGAATCAATTTTTCGATTTTACACATCAATGTATTATTCTGTTAGTTGTAATTATCATAACTAAATAATTAAGTTCAAATTAAAACTTCGTACACTTACAATTTTTTTATTCTCACTGATTAGATTCTGTTGTAAAACTGTTAAGAATGTTGGTAAATGGATGAAATAATTGCAGATTTACTCAAAGAGATTTAATTTTGAAGACATTGTTCTATAATTTCAAAATGTTTACAACATCATCACACTTTATTCGTAATATTTTAGATAACTCATTACTCAGTAAGCAGATACACCAAACAATGTTCAGCCCTTTCCATCAAGCTTCTTTTCTAATGTATCTCATAAAAATAAAACACATAGCTTTAAGCATTGCCTAAAATTTTTTTTATCAGGTGGCGCGCGTAGTATGGCTACGTGCGTTACGCGTACGCTGCGTGACCGCTCACCGTCTGCCCGCTCGGCTGGCGCCGCGCCCGCATCTACGTCTCGCGCTCGGCGCCGCCCCCGTCGCCCGCACGCGGCCCCGCCCCTCGCCCGATCCGCACTGGGACGACGAGTTCTTCTTCGAGTTAGTATCACTTTATGGAAATAATACTACTAAAGTTTCAAACGATAACTCTGACTTTTCATCATTTTGCATCTCGCTCTATCTCTATCTTGTCGTTCACAGCTATCATTATGCTACGACGTTTAATCCATAAAATATAAATATATAAAGTTTGTGACAACTGAACACATTCAAGAAGAAAATAATAGATAGATAGATATCTATAACTCTTTATTGCTCACAAATTGGTACTAATTATTTCGACAAACTTAACAAGTTAATAATATGTTTTATTTTGTTTCAGTGATGTCCCACCAGATGTAACTTCCTTTACTATCACCGTTCATAATACCGGAAAGAGAGGAAAAGAGTCTGAAGTAAGTATTCATAAGAAGCAAAAATATACATAGTTATTATTACGTTCGAATCATATTAGGACACCTTTGCAGTTGTTATGCGACAAGGATTTTATATCACTTAAAAGTCACGAGGACTAATAATAGCGTTTCTATTGATTGTTAATGTCATATTATTATGCTGTTGCTTTTCAATATAAGTATCATAGTTAGAGCTTGATAGACAAGGACCAATCATTGCATAGTATTCGTTATGTCGTATCGTTATAATAATATTTTTATTAATACCATACAAATTGTAGTGAGCAAAATAATGTTTGTGGCTATTATAGGTGGCAGAGCTGACAATAGAGTTGGCGAATTTAGCGAATGGAGAAGAGGTTGAGGAGTGGTATCCTCTAGCGGGCATGACGCCTATTGGGGAGTGGGGGTCGCTACGGTTGCGTATAAGGTGCGTACCAGATTCGTTTTATAGGTGTTACCATATTAAGTAGCTTAATAAATATTCGCTACTATAGTGGTAACTAGCTGCAATCAGGTTTAAAAAAAAATTAAATCTACATCCAAAGACTGTGGTAAACTTGAATATTATATTAAAACATTGTGTGTTCATGTTCGTGTCTTGTTTAAATTAATGGTAATAAATAAAATAATCCGATCATATTCGCTCGGTTGGAAGATTTCGTTTGATTTACGACATACTAAAGTTAAGTTCTAGTCTAATTACATACTTGTGCCATCATTACAGATACATGCAAGAGCTGGTTATGCCGCGCGAGGAGTACAATCCGCTGCGGCAGCTGCTGCTTGAACCCGGCCTGCCCGCTGTCAAGGCGCTGGCTGACCTCTGTCGCACAGACAGACAGCCGCTGGCCACATGTAAGTTCTCAATATACAGTACTCCCAAATGAATAATGCGCATGAAAATCTTAGCTAATTGTCGTAATCACGGAAACACCTGAATCTATGAAACGTAAGAGCCCCTTGCATTTTGCACCTTGCTTTTGCATTTTGCACCTTGTTCGAAAGAAATAGAAGAAAATATCATATTATTATAGTCGGTACTCGGTATTCGCCGGCTGTCGCCGGTCCGTCAATTGTCTCTATTTTTGGCGCATGCGCCACAAAACCTTTTGTTGCGGATGTCCAAATCATGTCATGTCATGGCAACGCCACCAACAAGTTGCTGTCTAGTGGTTACGGTCAAGTCGTAAACAGTTGGCGTTGCCATGGCATGATATGATTTTGACATGCGCAGTAAAAGGTTTTTTGGCATCGTCTTCCGACGCTCGGGAAATACGATCGTTGCCGAACAATGACGAAAATTTCTATGCGCATTATCACTTTGGGAGCACTGTAAGTATATTGATCGGATGTAAATGACAAATGAACCGGCGAACAAGTATGGTGGCACCGTAAATGCGTTACTTTAAAATCTGTCTTTGTTTTACAACGCTAATAGTTGTATTACAATCTAACGGTATTTACAATTTCAAGGTGACATATAAAGATGGTGCTGTTAATGTGTTACTTTAAAATGGCATGTATTTAAATCAATATCTGTATATTCCCTTTCCTCGATCAAAATATTTGAAAGTTTCACCAAAAATACTGACTTGCACACTCATTATGAACCCTAAATAATACGAATTCAGCATACTATTTAAAGTTATTTGCAAAACTGTTTTACTGAACGAATAACTATTATTAAAATTGTATATCTAACAATTCCTTAGTTCAACAAACATACTACAACTTTTTAAAGGAAAACCATCACCTAAATTACTTTTAGGAACATCATTTATTCGAAATAAAACCCAATTTAATCTGTTATGTTCATATAATTAAGAACACATAAAAATCATCAAGTGCTAACTTAAAATGGGCTAAACTTTGGCACAGTGAATGGTAACTTAGTTTATAAACAATAATAATAATAACAATAATAATAAAATCGGCAAAGAGCGAGTCGGATTCGCGCACAAAGGGTTCCTTACCGATATATTGCAAAATAATTAAGCCTCCAGCTTAGGAATTGCACTCTAGGGGTTGACAAGCTACTAAAGAAAAGAAAAGGAAAAAACAACGCTACGCGGGGCTCCTATTTCTGGGTGGTTCACAAAAAAATAACCACGATGGCTAAGGCGGGAGCACAGCGCAGCGTAGCTCCCGCCTTAGCCATCGTGGTTATTTTTCCATTACATATTCCATTACATACATTTTCCATCTAACCTAACCCAGTCAAGTCGTATTGGGCCAACATTGCTATTAATTATTTAAGAATCATTAATAAATTTATTAACCCATACAATTACAATACAGTAGTAAATTTTGATAATTTTTCTTAATTTTTATCAAGAAACCCATATTATATAGTTTTGGAATGATAAAATCTTACACCATATCTCATCATAATTACCAAAAATCTTTGTCGCTAACACAGCAATAGATCAAGATATATCTGCGGTCACTAAAGAGTAAAGAGCGAGCGCAAAGGAGTGAGTGCGGCGTTAGATGAGGAGGCCCTAACATGTTTTTCAGTAAATCAGAGAAACAAAAAGAAAATAAAGTTAGGCTAAAAATATTTTAGTTGCACGATTTGTCAATTTGTAGACTTGTTTTGATAATATAAATTGATTTTATTGTGATGCACCTTTCGATATCGTTTTTAGAAATTCCGTTGTAAGATTGTCCAATTTAGAGTGCAAGTTAGTATTTTTGATAAATAATTTAAATTTTAGTTTTACAAATAATATATCCGATGTATGAATCATATTTTTGATGTGAATTCGGTTATAAAGGTCGTCTCGCTTTTGATCAGCATTAGCTTTTCTGGTATGCATTCAGTTAACTAGCGGAGTTAAGGTAGTGTGCTGCAAAATTATTCTGTTGTGCATTTAATAATATCCCCTTTAAAATATATCGATATTTTACAATATAAATAGTTCGATTATAATTTAACGGTGTTGACAATTTGCCGGTGACCTATTAAAGGTTGGTAAAATAATATAATACCATCTAACGGTATTCACAATTCGTTCATCTGTCAACAGCGGTGCTGCACGCATTCTCGGAATGTGGGCGGGGGGCGGAGCTAGCGCGCGAGCTGGCGGCGGGCGAGCTAGCGCGCGAGAGCGACCACCGCGCGCTATTCCGAGGCGCGTCGCTCGCCACCGCCGTGCTAGATCAGTTCATGCACGCGCTCTGCAAGCCCTTCCTCCAGGTAAGCTGGTTCTCTCATCAATCACGTGATCGCAAAATGTGGGCGGTACATGATAGAAAATGTTAATGAGCATGTTCCAAGTTCCAACGGCAGTGTGGGAGCACCATTACCTTAATTTGTATAGTAATTTTGACATCTTAAACTGTGACATCCTTAGAAAAAAGCAAAAAGGCAATATATCTTTCTCTTTCACACTTATGTCTTTTTGATTTTAAAAATTTATAAAATAAGTAGCTGTTCATCTTACTTCCATGTTTTTATTGTTCCATCATTATGACTACAGGCGGCGATAGCTGAAACTGTGCAGAAGCTCATCGACGCCAAACAATCGGCAGAGCTGAACCCCACCAAAATGGACTCGCCCGACGATGCTTGTAACAACGCCGAGTTTCTTCTCATGATACTGGATCAGGTATAAAGCATTATATACTACTTTATTATTTGTAGATTATATATTATTTTAAGTCGAAGTTAAGACCAACGAAAAAGTCAACATGAACCTAGGGCTAACATTAACCTAGATAGGGGCTAGGGCATTAGTGAATATACAGGAAGAATTTTTGAACACTACAAAACTTTTAGCAGCGAATTTTCAACTTTCTAAGTTGAAAAAAAAGTATCAGCTGTGTCTTTCAATAGTGAGGAGGCCATAGTAAGGCGTTTTTGTATGGAACAACAATTTTTGTAACAAAGTTGACTGTATACTAAAAGTTGCTTATTTTCATGAGTTATCCGAACCTATAATAAATACATAAAGTTTGAATATTGTTTAAAAATCATTCTGTGCAATCTCGTCATCTTTTATGCTTCCCTATTTTAGGAGTTGCCAGCGTCACATATCGAATAAAGTAGCCGCGTCATAACGCATTTAATTTATCGTCAGTTAAGTTCTAAAAGGTTAATTAACGTTACAGATAACGCTGTCGATATTCACGTCGCCGGAGTCGTGTCCGCGGCCGGTGCGCTACCTATGCGGCTGCCTGCAGCGCGCCGCCGTCGCCAAGTGGCCGAACGAGAGATTCGTGCGCACGAGAGTCGTCTCAGGTACGCTAAAATGTCTATAATATACGATTTAAACGTGGGAGAACCATGCTTCGGCACAAATGGGCCGGCTCGACTGGAGAAATACCTCGGACTCACAGAAAACCGGCGTGAAACAGCGCTTGCGCTTGCGCTGTTTCACGCCGAGTGAGTGAGTTTACCGAAGGCCCAATCCCGTACCCTATTCCCTTCCCTACCTTCCCCCTATTCCCTTCCCTCCTCTATTCCCTTCCCATCCCTACCCTCCCTATTACCCACCCTATTACCCTATTCCTTCTTAAAAGGCCGGCAACGCACCTGCAGCTCTTTTGATGCTGCGAGTGTCCATGGGCGACGGAAGTTGCTTTACATCAGGTGACCCGTTTGCTCGTTGAAGCGACCCAAGATGATATTAGTGACAGATTTTTACTGTCGATCTTAGTGAAGTTGCCTAACGTAAATTAATCGCTTGCTTAAAAAATATCGAAATCGCTGGCAAAGGAAATAAAATCGAAATTATATCATCACTAGAAGGCTACTCCTAATCATCAATATTCAACTGCGTTAATCCCTATTGACAGAAGTTGTAAGAAGTTTATGCGGGCCCCTAGACAAACAATTTTATTGTGCAATATCACGTATTGCGTAATATTATTGACCGTCTAGGGTTGATATTGAACATCGCGCGCTTTCAATCTAATTGTCAAATAAACTAAAATTGAAGCGTGATATTGCACAATAAATTGTATCGTTTAGGGACCGGCTTAGACCCAATTTCACCAACCTATGTTTGTTAAATCCTAACGAGGCATTACTTAACGGAGCTTAGAAAATTAAACAGACTGTTAAAATACTTATGTCCCACAGTAAAAATTTAACAGCGGATTAGTAAATGCAATGTTAAGGGAACAACGAGTGAACAACTATCAATTCGTTCAGTCTTGTTATAAGGCGACGAAATTGCAATGTACAAGATTAATACGATATGTTTGCTGCAATGTGCCACTTTCTTCCATAGTAGTATAATAGTAGATAATGCGACCAAATTAAAATATCACTGATCGCATACATTTGTTACGCTATAATAGTTCTTCTTAATTTAACAGGTTAATAATTATTATCTGTCAAAGCTGAAAACATGAATCATAATACAAACTTTTATTTACATATTTCGGTTTGGTAATTTTGATACAAGTTAGTATATTTGCAATGTCAAGGAAAATCCGAAGGCTGAATTTTTGACAAAGTGAAAATAAATAATTATTCCTAACTATGAAAATAATTAATAATAAGGACGTAGCGGAAACATGGCGGAAAGACTCAAAAGTCAAAACAGATTCTTTTATTGATATTGCATATTATTGTCTTTGAGAGTTGTTATTTTGACTCATATAACAGCCTGTTAAATATTTAACGGACATCCATAGCAGGAATTAAATTTAACACCGTTTTAGGCGATTTGACATGACATTAGCGTATGGTGGAACGCTCGATAGCTCTTAACAGGCCATTAACTAATTTAACAAGCCATTATTTATTTAACATTGCTTGATGAAACTGGGTCTTAAATAGTAAATATTTTGACGTTGCTAACAGCATAGCAGTGTTTTAAGTGACAAAAAAATAGAATTATATTAAAATGGATGCAAATAAAGTTTATTTAAATGTTTACTGTCTTTAATATTCAATAACCTACCTTATCACGTTGTCACAGGGTTCATATTCCTCCGGCTGATCTGCCCGGCGCTGGTGGAGCCGCGCGCGTGGGGCCTCGTCGCGGGCTCGCCGCCGCCGCACGCGCAGCGCTCGCTGCTCATGGTCGCCAAGTGCCTGCAGAATCTCGCCAACCTTGTCGAGTTCGGTGCCAAGGTAAATTGGAATTTAATTTAATGTGATAAGATCTAATTTTGCAAACAGTTGCTAAAAGCGTGCAGAATCTCGCCAAACTTGTTGAGTTTGGCACCAAGATAAGTTGAACTTTATTGAGATCTCTTTAAGGTCTAAAATCGCGTGAATGTCACACTTACACTGCGGACTTCTAGCACAATAGACATAACTACCAGTAGTTCGACTGCAAAGAGAAGGACAGGTTTCAATATCTGTCAAATACGTCGGGTTTCACTACGATTATAAACGGAATATGCCTTGCGCTGGCTGGTATAATTTATTTTTAAATATTTAAAATAAAGATTTCAAAATTGGATTCTGACAATTTTAATCGCATGTGCCAAAACACAAACAACAATACGACCAAAGAGGAACACGTCCAGCGAATAAGTCATAGTTTTAAATTCGTAGGTAACAATTTAACAACCCTAGCGATGATTTTCGTCATAATACGTCAAATTAAAAAATTTCAACATCAGTTCTAAGTCGGCATACTCTATAATTCTGTCTAATCTGCTTCTAGTTTCAAATAGTTAGAGCTTGCAAAATCTTAAGAGCCCCCGAGACGATCAAACGGTTTGATTCAAACCTTACGTGTTTTATGCGACCGTTTGATGTCGGTTTGAATGGTTTGTCAAACGACACTGCGCAGTTTCATTCAATACGCGCTGTCGAGTACACGTCTTGTGATGCAGAAGATGCTCTAGAGTCTAGACTCTAGAGTCTAGATTCTAGAACGGGGATCGCGATTTTCTTATCTTATGTTTATAACGTTAATGTCCTGCGTCAGAAGAGAAAAAAAAAGAAAACGACTTTGGTCCAAATTAATGGTATGGCCTATCGACTAAGATAATATTGTTTTATCCACGAACATCTACAGAAAGTGCTAGAAACTACAGCTTCTTCTTTTTCTTCTTCATAATTCAGCACTAAACTAAGCGGGTTTGATCAAACGCGTCGGAACACGATCAAACGGCGCGTCGAACACAACGAAAATAAAAACAAGCTTCAAACACGTAAATGTTTGACAAACCGTTCAAACTAGCTTTGTAAACGATCAAATCGGTTTGAGTCAAACCAAAATTTACGTGTTTGAGTTAAACCGTTTGATCGTCTTCGGGGCCCTTTACCAACAATAGACATAATAATATGGACGCTGTTAAGCATTCGTGTACTAACCCACATAAAAATTACGTATTGAGTTATGAATGCAGTTATGTTCTATAAATGATTTAGAACAAGACTGCATTCAAAATTTATCAACAAAAAAAATTGTGGGTTAGGACACTAATGCTTAACAGCGACCATATATCGTTCAAATAACGTAGGTCCGCCATTTACTTTAATAATCAATTCCTCTCATACTGATTTCTAATTATTTATAGGAGCCATATATGGAAGTAGTGAATCCGTTCATCTTGAAGAACAAGGAGCGCATGGTTGTGTTTCTGGACCAACTGAGCAACGTGCAAGACCCTGGCAACACTCCGCCAAACTCCAACAACAATTTTGATATTGGTAAGTTTGTCACATCGAATAAGGATTATGAGCATGACTTTAGAAATACTGTGTAAGTATTACAATTGTAAGTTTACCCGAATTTTTTATTTGAATAAAATATTAGATAATTATAGCCAGGAAAGCAAAATATTAGCACTTAGTATAGACCGTGTCCTGAAAAGGAGGTTCCATGTTCAATAGATTTTTAACCCCCAATGTGAGGTAAAAGAGGATTGTTATAAGTTTGATGTGCCTGTCTTAATGTTTGTCTGTGTGTCTGTATAGTTGTGCGTCTATCCGTGGCATCGTGGAATCTGAACGGGTGGATCGATTTCGATATAGTTTCTTTTTGTTTGAAAGCTGCCAAGATCGAAAGTATTGTTAGCAATGATTCATCATCATTAGACCATAAAGTTAATTACCTAGCGGAATAGACAAACAAAGGCCTGAGCAAGAGAGATGTCACTATCAGTAACACTGCGTGGTAAAAAGAGACGTGTGATACATGACAGCAGCACTCTTTCATGACGTCCAGTCGGCACGTGTCGCACGTTGACAATTTAATCTCATAGAAATCATGTTCAATCATGCTTGTGTAAGTATAAGTAGTATACATACACATATTTTTACACACAGATGAAACCAATTTCGGTTTCGTTTGACAGCTCGAGATTGTTGCTCTATTCCGCTAGGTATATTAACTTTATGCATCAGACTTCTTAAAGCTGAAGAATTTGCACTTCATATATTTTTTATTGGGCATTTTAAATGTTCTAAGTTTCTTTTTTTCCAGCCAAGGAGCTAGCTACGATCCACCACATATGCGTGTCGCATCTCTCCGAGCTACAGACGCTGGCGAAGACTCAGCCGGCGATACGGAAACTGGTGACCGTCACCGAGATGCTCACTAAACACAAGCACAAGTATCTCGAGATGATCAGATAGAATACGCCTTAGTGACGCAGGTAATTTTATAGTTGTTGCCTGTTTGGGGAGGGAATTATCCAAACTAATATTATGAATGTGAAGGTGTGTGTGTCTGTCTGTCTGTTACCTTCACGCCCATACTTCGCTGGACCGATTTTGCTGAGTCATTCAATTGAATGGTGTCATTCAATGAATGTGCTAGTCATTTAATCGAATCGCAGATTAAACCAGATGACTGCGACATATACATCCCTATCCTAGTCCCGGGAAATGACGTAGAATACTTTTTATGCCGGAAAAATGGACAGCTTCCGTGCGATAAACGACTTTTGGACGTGAACAGGTAACAGACAGACACACTTTCGCATTTATATACTCAGAGAAGTTGATTCCTAGGCAGATGGAGGACCTACGTAGTTTGGTCGCGTTATGTCAAACCCAGCCGACAGATCACAATTAACGTGTAATTGACGTAACGCGACCAAACTACTTAGGTCCCCGATTTGCATAGGAATCAACTTCTCTGATAGTACATAGAATATTAGTATGAATTATATTTAATTGTTACAATTATTTTTTAAATTCAGTTTCAGGGTAACGAACACTTAAAGGACAGTAGCGGTAGTGAGTCAGCGGTCTCATTTAGTCGTGTCGGTGTAGTCATTGTTAGCTTTAGCTTTTCTAAGTCGCAGGATTGTTTCAGAGGTCTATCGTGCCAAAACGATACACGTAATATAAGTTTTAATCAAGTCAGGGGCCGCACCACGAAACCGTTTTGAGACTCAAACAATCGTACGAGAATGCCGCTCCCTACTGTAACAAACGTGAAATGACGTTGTTAGAGCAGGACGCGGCAATCTCGTCCGATTGTTTGAGTCTCAAAACGGTTTCGTAGTAGGCCTACAGGTACAGCCTTACTCTGGAATCTTCGTCAAATGTAAGGCTGCTCAAATATTTGAATCGCAAAATTGTCGTTCAATTTTTTATAACAGTAAGTTTTGAGTCGCAAAATATTTGATCGAAGTTTCAGAATCAGGCTGTTTAGATTGAGATCTCGGTTTCACAAGCACTTTTATATCGCAGCGTAAATTAATGTTGTTGTTATTATAGGTGGTATGTTACACACAAGTCGCCTTTTTAAGTTAAATTATGTTCGATCTTTAATTTTATTGTTCTAAGCTAAGAGTTTTTAGAGTTCCGTAGCCAAATGGCAAAAAACGGAACCCTTATAGATTCGTCATGTCTGTCTATGTGTCTGTATGTCACAACTCACAACTCACAGCCACTTTTCTCCGAAACTATAAGAGCTATACTATTGAAACTTGGTAAGTATACGTAGTCTGTAAACCGCATTAAGATTTTGATACAAAAATGGAAAAATGGAAAAAATTATTAAAAATTTTAGTGGTACTGGTACCCATAGGTAGTACAACCGAAATAATTTTTTTTCATCTAACCTATGCGTGTGGGTTTAACTTTCATTAAATCAACTGAAATAAAACATTTTAATTTCATAAACCTAAAATAAAAAAACATAAAAAATTATTACTGGCTGCGGAACACTTCATGGGCGAGTCCAACTCGCTCTTGGCCGATTTTATTTACCTAATTTACAGCATCGTTACATATTTTCGCTAGTAAATAAGCGCTAGTGAAAACGAAGGCTCAGTGACAAAAGCGACCTAAATACATTTTGTATTACGACAAAAAACATATGAATCACTTGTTTTTGGTCAATTTTATAACGAATCAATTTTTATAAGTCGCTTATTGATTAGTCTACGAGCCACAGACTGTATATTGCATAAGTCTTGTATAGTTTTGGCCGGTATTATATAGCTCTCTAGCGTATGTCGTATTTATTATTATTAGACTTTATCGTGTACTGATTATATTAACCTTTATTTTATTGTTTAGTACGTAGTATATATTTTATTGTTAAGACTTTAGGGTTAAGGTTATACCTTTTGCTAGGTTTTGTACGAGACTTTTATAAGAATTGCCTCGCTTAAAAATAGTAATAGTATGGGAGCCCTAGAACAATTTTTTTTTTATTACTATCAAGCTTATTTTTTGTGAGTAGCTTCATTTTGATATTAAGACGAACAACATTTTTATTTGTGCATAATCTCGAAAGTGGTAGTTAACAGAGAAAGAAAGGATTTCATAGTTCATACTTTGAATTGATGATCCTAAAATATGGACTGTTTTGTTTGTAGGACAATGTTACTCTTAAATTATCTAACTAATAAATAATAACCTATCAATATACAAAAAATCAGCTCGTTAAGGTTCCGTTTTAGGGTTCTGTAATCAACAAAACTTGGTTGACTATGGATATATATATATATATATAGATATGAAAGCTAAAAATGTTGTTTGTCTTATCAAAATGAAGCTACTCACAAAAAATTTGCTTGATAGTTAAAAAAAATTGTTTTAGGGCTCCCGTACTATAAGTAACATCTCGATGTACTGTGAAATTTGTCAATGCTGATTCTAAAATTTTATGCTATACATAGATACACTCTATAGTATACAGTAGAACAGGGATTGCAGACTTATATATAATTTCTTTTTCTGACGGCTTGACTTTTCAACTTTAATGTAGGTTTTGCTATCCTGTAGAATTGTCTAGGGTTTAGAAGCGATAGATAATATATATCTACATAACATGACACCAAAAAGGTTTTTAAAATTAAAATGTTAGTATTATAACGTTCAAATTACTTTTTACACAAGTACCATACTCTAAAACTGTTTAAATACTTGTTAATTCTCTGTGATACTTTTTATTGAATTTTTTATTAATTACAAATATTCATAACATTTCATTGGTGTTTCTTGCATTTATTTTATCACTACACAATAAATACTAGCCAGTATAATATATTATTTACTTCTTTTAATCAGATAAATATTATGTCATTTGACTTATAAGGTAACAAGAAATGCAATAATGCAATTCATAACTTCCATTTTACGATTTTTTTATTAGTAGTCTGTCGATGGAGACGTTTTTTCCATGATAAAGTTATGTGAGTATCAATAAGTATCATACAGAAATGTTTAAAGAAACAACATTTAAATAGTTTTCTTAAATTCCAATGAGTGGAAATAATTTTGTAACAAAACAAAACATTCCATCTCTTACATAATATTATTTACAACATCTTATTTAAGACTTGACTCATAATTTCGAAAATTTTACCTACAAAATTTTGTATAAGAAATATTTAACTTTTAGTAAAGGTTATAACAGTAAACAGCCCTATGTTGCGAAGTAGAAAGCAGTGATGGTGTAACTACAGAGTTGGACACTTCTTCTAACAGCCCTGATTTCATCAAACTTATTTCGAAAAAAGACCCTCATTATTTTCAACCAATTTCACTTGTAAAAGCTATAACATCATGTTATCTCTTTAGTGTCTCATAGTAATAAAGGAAAAGACATGATACTTAGATGAATGTTTATTAACAGGTGTTGGTACAATTGGGATTTAGCCTTCAACCCCTTGACTTTCTTGCTCAAAAAATGTATAGTGCCATATTATATAATAGATGATAAGAGCATTATTATTTTCGTTTTTATAACAACTATTATGACTATGTTTAACTCGTATGTCCTGTTTATTTTATTACACAATTATTATTTATAATCGCTATTGCACATTATATTATAAGAAACGTATTAATTTTTAACTACATAATAATGTAAATCCTTTTAAATGTATTCTTAATTCTTACATTAACCCAAATTACCTAGTTTATAGTGTGTTTAGTGCAATAAAACTAATATAATCTAAAAGACTAAGCCCCAATTTCACCAACGTCTGTTAGTGTTAACAGCTTGTTAAATTGTCATGTCTTCTCTTTCATTCATAAGAAAAACGAAAGAGGTAACGTGATACTAACTCGAGCGTTAACTTTAACAGTCGGTGAAATTGGGGCTAAACTATCCACATTTAAATGTATAAAAACTTTAGTCAGCGCCGTTTCGTTTTAATGTCAAAAATTATCAAAATATATTACCCACTAACTACTCGAAAATCTTGGCCTTAGTAGAAATAAACTTCTATAAAATATTTGGATAAAGTCAACTGCTTTTAAATGTTTGGACATTTTTACATAACTTGTTATATATTCCACATTGAATACAGGAAAATATTATGCAACATGATGGAAATCCTCAATTTAGACTAGGACGAGTCGGCGCATGAGTACTATTCCACCTCAATTCAGTCTTAGCAAAAGTAGACAAAAATTGTGTTTTTTGTATGGGAGCCCCCCTTAAACAATTACTTTATTTTAGTTTTATTATTAATTATTAAAGTACAAATATAATTAATTTTATTGATTACGAGCAAAAAAGGCCAAAAAAATTACGTTTCTTGTATGGGAGAGCCCCCCTTAAATATTAACTTTATTTTATTTTTAGTATTTGTTCTTATAGCGGCAACAGACATACACAATCTGTAAAAATGTCAGAAGTCTAGCTATAGCGGTTCTTGAGATACAGCCTGGAGACATATAGACAAACAGGCAGACGGACAGACAACGAAGTCTTAGTAAACCCTATTATTAAGACTTCTGAAATTTTCACAGATTGTGTATATCTGTTGCCGCTATAATAACAAATACTAAAAATAAAATAAAGTATATTATTTAAGGGGGGCTCCTATATAAGAAACGTGATTTTTTTGGCCTTTTTTGCTCGTAATCAATAATAGTAAGAGTTAGGCACTTGAAATTATCATAAAATCTTTAATTATATTTGTTATTTAATAATTAATAATAAAATTAAAATAAAGTAATTGTTTAAGGGGGGCTCCCATACAGAAACACAATTTTTTGTGTACTTTTGCTAAGGTAAAAAAAAGATATAAACAATGAATTTTTTTTTAATCTCTATTAACAATATTATTAACTATTGTATATAGAATTTTACAAAAATAATTTACTTTGATATTATTATTTTTTTTTATATATTTTTCATCGGTCGAAAGTACCCAAATTTGAGGTTTTTCGAACCTTTAAAAATATTAACTTTATCGTAAAAAGTCATAGGACCTTTTTTATTGGTATTTCAATAAAGAATATTAAAAAAATTTGTTCGGTTGAAAAATAACAATTCCTTGCAATTGTTTAAACAATGTTTGTTTAAACAATATGGCACCGGGTTGCGCCCTGGCAACATGCATTTATATCATCAGGAGGGCAATTTGAAGAGGATCGCATAAAAAAATTGAGGTGGAATAGTTTTCGGTACTCATGCGCCGACTCGTGCTAGTCTAATTTAATAGATACATATATTTAATTACTCCTCTCTCCTCATCTGATGTTTATAAATATCGACTTTATATTCAGTAAGTTAGTTGTGTGTTACAGTAAATTATAGAGTTGACGCAACTAATCTCATCCAGGCTGTATACACGCATTGGTAGTATATGGTAGTATTTTATCATTATTATAATCATACGTAAATACCACTTCTACTTTGCATTTTTATTTTTATTAGACAACAGTATTATTGTTTCTAGCTGTCTTTGGTAAATGAGTATCTAATTATCAATTGAAATTAATTCTTAGGGACATATTAGATTATCATTTATATTGGATCCTAGATCATTGAGTCATTTATATTCGATAATGTAATATAGACATGATGATGACACGATTCATTTCTTCCTTGATTATTGGATCATATCATATATAATATGTTCCTATAAAATTTATAGGAACATATTATATATTTATAGTATAAATGATCCTATAAATTATGAATTTAAATGATAATCTAATATGCCCCTTAATTATTTTTTCACATAGGTTTTTTATAAAGTTGATGCATCGAAGTTTTGTTAGAGAAACAATGAGTTTAGAAATAGACTAGTTGTGAGTAACGATACGAGTTTTAGATAAAAATAGGTGTATCATATAGGGACAAAATGTAAGAAGCCACTTTCTATGACTTACTGATAAATTTTAGTTTTTTAACAACGCGATGTGCTGCAATTCAGCATAGCTAATTATTAGAAATAATGTTCAGATTTATGATACAAGAAAACGTAGTATTTTATTTGCAACTAGATATTCAATAGTTGTTGACATAGCGGGTGCCGTTTTTTTACTTAAACATTTTTTTAGGGTTCCGTACCCATAGGGCAAAAACGGGACCCTATTATTAAGACTTTGTTGTCTATCCGTCCGTCCGTCTGTGTGTCTCCAGGGTGTATCTCAAGAACCGCTAAAGCTAGACTTCTAACACAGATTATGTATATCTGTTGCCGCTATAACAACAAATACTTACTAAAAACAAAATAAAATTAATATTTAAAGGGGGCTCTCATAGTTACAACAAACTTTTTTTTGGCTTTTTTGCTCGTTATCAACAATGGAAACAGGTATGCACCCACTTGAAATTTTCAAAAATGGCTTAGGGGGATATTAGATTATCATATATATTGGATCCAAGATCACTGAGTCAATGATATTGGATAATGTAATATAGACATATGATTCATTTCTTCCTTTATCATAGATTTTTGACATTTGCTGAGAGATTGGATCCAATACGGTCATAGAAATAGGTGCTGCCAATTATTTAATATAAAAAAGAGTTTTTAATTGTTCGTTAATATGTTTCAAATAATGTAATGTAATTATTTTTCTAATTATATACTTGGATAATCTTGCTGAAATAACAAAAAACAAGCCATATTAAAAATGACGATGACTTTTGACAGATCGAATTCTCTGAGATCTAGTAACCCTGACGTCAATACCTGTCAGCGTTAGCGCTCTCCATTGGCTGTTGAAACCACATATGACGTACAATAGGATCAATGAAATATGATAATGTAATATGCAGATACAGTCAAATGATCATATATATTGGATCCTATATATGATCCAATGTAAATGATAATGTAATACCCCCCTTAATTATATCTGTACATACTTAAATAATTAAAAATAATATTAAAATAAAATAAAAACACAATTTTCGGCCTATTTTTGCTCTATAACGAACGGTACGGAACCCTTCGTGCGCGAGTCCGATTTTTTATTCTCATATTACCTTAGAGCATTAAACCAGCCTGGCTGGTTTAATGCTCTAAGCATATTACGAAGACGCAGGTTCGTTTGTTGGAATCAAATGTGCTCTAAATCTACTGTGCGGGTAGAGTTGCATTACACTGAACTAATACTGAAAATAATTCTTATTACATGATAATAATATTATTTTGATCTTAAAAAGATAAACAGAAAATGAATGTGGCTTCTTATATGTAGTATCTGAGACTGTATTATTTAACGTTGTGCTGTAATTTGCTAGTAAACAGTAACCCCCTTGAACAAATGAAAAGACCCACACATATTATAATTTTAAAAACTTTTTTTAAATTTATTAAACAAATACAAAACATTGTATACCTAACTATAGTGTCTGCATAAAAGTGTGGTTCTTTTTATTAGTTTATTCTGTAAAATTTTATTTAATTTCAGACAGTAAACTATTAGAAATAATGCAGTATTAAAGTAATTTTATAACTCATTTCCAATGCATACTTTCAATTATTTTACATTCATGTCCCTACAGTTCAATACACATTTTTTCACCATTACTGCTGAAAAGATTTATCAATTATAATGATAATAAGCGGTATATAATATACAGCTCGACAAGGCTTTAAATGAACATGGCCCGTGAGTGACATTGACGGAAGCGCTGCTGGTAAAGGAGAACCGTCAAACACATGTCAAAAATGACGTTGCTGTATGATAGAAGCATTGCAGTTCCTTTTCTCGCCACGTTCTTATCTAGTGCGTCAAGAATGGTCAAGAAAGTGAAGAAATTAAAAAGTGGCAACATCATAGTGTCATCCCTTTTTTCTTAGATTGATTTGAAAGGAATGAGTATGACACTATGATGTTGCCACTTTTTAATTTCTACAGAAAGCCTTGTCAAACTGTAATATGTACCTTTTATTATTATACTCTGTTGAGATCCAATCTTATTTCAAAATAATCGAATAAGAAGCTAAATACAAGGACATTACTATTATGTCTGTATACAAAAGTTGTTGTTTTTAATAGTAGAGGGATGGATGATTACATATATTAAAATTTAACTCTTCTGTTTATTAAATACTAAACTGGTTCTAAACAGAGTATCAAGTGCATTTTTACTTCAATATAGAATCACAATTTTATTTCTAATTTTATACGTGAACTTGATGTGCAGAAGTATCTGTGAATAGTATTAAAAATAATAATAGTTACGGAATATAGTGACTCAATGTAATAGACATAGAAACTGATGTATGGAAGTTTTTTTTTTACAATTTTTTATGTTTAAAAAATAATAAAATTTGATAATTAAACAATTTTGTTTCATTAAATTATTGTATGGTATGTTGAATTTTCTTCTTAGTTAAAGGCATTGTTGCTTTATGACAAAAATTAAAAAGGTCTGGTCAAAATGCTGATCCTCACCTCGAAATAAAAAACCGGTAACAGTAGAAAATATTTTATTACTTTTAGTTATTTTACATAAAATGCTTGGTTAGAATTCTTACAATTAAATTTCTATGTTAAAAATAATATAGTAAATGCCATTATTATACAGCAAGTAGCTACATAAGGAGACTTTCTTTCACCAATACGTGCACACTTCCAAAATGTTCCTAGCAACCTGAAAAAATACGAAATTCTTAAGACTTCTTGTGGAAGTGTTTTGGTATTTATATTTACGTTGATTTTTTGTTTTTGAAGTTGATATATGAAGTATGAAAGATAAATACGAACCCAGTTTTATTCCTGTCCATAATACTTGGGAAAAATGATCTCAAATATGCACAGGTACATATTAAAAGTAGAATAACTGATAGTAAACTTTGAAAATTGAATAGTGCACTCTGAAAAAGAAACAAAGAGTTATTTTTGATTTCTTTAGAGAAAAATACAATTATTATAAAGAAGTCAAATATATTAACCATTATGTTGCGTTTTATTAATTGGAAGTTTGTTATATTACAATTAAATTAAAAAGTGCTAAAAACAAAATTTGCGAACAAGAAAATATTGTGGTTTATCACCTGACATTGACAAATGACGTTTAAGGTTTTTTTCTTATTATGGCACTTTGGCTATATAACCATGGCCAGTGTCGAGTATATTATATTCGAGAAAAGGTATGCCCTTACGCGCTTCGCTTGGCTCATCTTGGCGGGGGCACTCCAGTGCCCCCAGATGGCCAGAAAACAATATTCTATATTACAATTTTCATCATCGTTTTTCTATATCGTCAGGTCCGTCAGATCTAAAGTCTAGTAAATGTCTGAGTATAAAGTCAATACAATCAAGCAGTCAAGTTAGTCGATTCAGTAAAGTGCATAGAGAGATATAATACGTATAATAAAACGGTAGACGCTTTACTGGAGTTTTGGAGGGAACACAAAATAGCACGTTTCTGGATGTTGCATTACTTTCCTATACTTGTACACGATAACGAATATTCAATGGTTAATATCCTACCAATATTTATTAGTGCGTCAAGAAAGTGAAGTAATTAAAAAGTGGCAACATCGTAGTGTCATCCCTTTCAAATCAATCTAAGAAAAAAGGGATGACTTATCCTTTTTTTCTTAGATTGATTTGAAAGGGATGAGTGAGAGTGACACTACGATGTTGCCACTTTTTAATTTCTTCACTTTCTTGACGTACTATATACACATTAAAAACCCAGATAACACAATTTTAAGAAAATATTACAAAAACACCACATCACTCTTTCACATTCCCGGCAAAACTTCACTTGAACTCCACGTTATTAAATACAGTTTGACAAGGCTTTATTTGAACGTGGCGAGAAAAGGAAATAAACGCTTCTGTCATAATTATAAAAACGTAATTTTTGACATAATGTGTTTGACAGTTCTCCTTTACCAGCAGCGCTCCCGTCAATGTCACCCACGTTCAAATAAAGCCTTGCCGAACTGTATTTTTCATAGACTTAATTTAAACTGGTATTTTTATCATTTTATTATATTTTTTATAGGTATACAGAAGCAGCAATAATTAATATTTTAATAATCCTCTTCATTTTGATGATTGGATGAAGTGAAGGTGTTATAGGACTAGGACGGTAGGCCGTAGGACCATTGTAATTACCCTGTGTGTAGTTATATAACTGGTAACTGGCTAGTGGCTACTGCCTACTAGCTGGTTGCCTCCAGGGAAGACAACGTTGGCGAACTGAATAAATGATAATCAAGGGTTTTGTCACGTTATAAAGTTAATCCGAATAAACGACCTAGGGGCTGGGCTGGGACTTGGATTGGAAGTTAGGACTCCCTCCGAATAAACGACCTAGGGACTGGGACTTGGGAGTTAGGACTCCCGGAAGTGTTTTACTTGTTCTACCGCAGTGGAGTTACACAAGGACCTTACAAGAACGGACGAACGTTGTAAGGAACTCAACTGTTTTTGTTATAATATTTTGTAAGTTCTAGTCTTTGCGAAGTCTTTGGCCTTATCTGGGGTCACGGGAGTGCCCCCCACGGGCCCCGCCAAGATGAGTCTGTATATTGTCTGTGTCATAATTTGTGTCAAGTTGCCAAAATATAAAAAAAACTAATGTCAAAAAAAATCAAAATATGTCAATTGAAAAATCGCAAATTCAGAAAATTTAATTTTATAAATACGAAATGAATGATAAATTAAAATAGATTTAAGTCTCTATATGTAGATTTTATTAAGTTCTATTGTTACTTTGATGTTAATGCTTCTTTTACCTTGAAAAGTTGAAATTATTACAGAACATGGAAGACGACAAGTTTGCATTGGTGGAAAAAATTATAAAAGATATTAACAATGTTCTTTCTAAATCCCCTGATGTGTAAGTAAAGTACGATTTCTTTACACTGCATAATTTATTTTTGCTGTCTTACTCAACTGCGTAATTCTTTTTCAGGTACACATTCGACATAATACCATTGGACAATAATCAACAAAACAAATCCCCTGTTTTATTCTTAGAAAATTGTTTGGGCTTAGAGTCCTGGTGTGTTAAGCACGTTTACATGTATTGCTATTCAGAATTAATAGACAAATTTTGCTACAAACAAAAAAGGCATGCAAAAAAGTTTTCTACAATAAACTCAGACCGTCTTGTTAGATTACTAAATGTGATACTCTTATTAAACCCAGATATAGGTACATTTTGGAATAAACGAAGGGACATAGTCCAAGATATGTTGCTGGACAAGATTTATGAATTACATTATTCAAGATTGATTTTGTCAAGAAAACCCAAGTGTAATGATGCATTTGCATATAGACGGTGGATTTTAGATAAAATTTTTCAAGGTAAACATTAAGTAATTTAAAAGAGTATACAGAAACACAATAAACTACTAAGATTTCAGCTAAGGTTAAGAAACCAACCCCGATTTTTTGGTGCTCACATGGATTCTTTCAATAATTATCATAGTCAGAGGTTATGCTAACCCAATGTGTTTTATTTATTGTTTCAGATGAATCTGTATCAAACATTGACAGCTTAGTAAATGACGAGTTGAATATTTGTGAATTAGCATCGGACAAGTGCCCTAATAACTACCACAGCTATTGCCACAGGAAGTGGTTGGTTAATAATCTAAAAACAGTTCCCAAATATACAAACATGGATTCTCTCTATGTCAAGGAATATAATTTTTCCGAAAGATCAACTTCGAAACACGTTTCTGATTACAGTTGCTTTCATTATCGACAGTTCTGTGTGAAAAATATATTACATCTTACCAGCAGTTCATGGAAGACCTTGAAGAGTTCTTTAGATATTGACCTCCGAAAAGTAATGGTCAGGATTTTAGCTGCTAACTTTCCAAAGGACACAACGGTACAAGCTTCAGAAGAAAACTTAATAGCATATTCTGAAGAGAATCTAATGAATCTACTACTCGCTTACACACACAGAAATTGTTATTGTGTGGTTGATTTTGTGCATTTGTGTCGAAAACTTGAGATTCTTTTCTATGAATTGTCAATTAATAATGAGTTAATATGTTTTTACAAACACCATGAAACATTGTGGTACCATCGGAGATTTATTTTGCATGAAATAATAGTTGTGATGTACGATCATTTCGGGCTGGTGAGGCATAATGGAGCCCTCGTCAAGAAAATGTGTAAAATGTGCAATAATATTGATATAAGACAAAAACAAAATAAAATAGTGAGATACGACAGCAACCGCATCTATTCCAGTGTTTTGTTCCAAGCTGTTATAACACATGAAATACGATTTATAAATGACAGAAGAGATGATGGTGATAATTATGCAGATAGACATCAAAAGTATCTTAAATTTGTTGAAGGTCTTAACAGTGTTTTATAAGTCACAACATTTCCTATCTTTTATCAGGAATTAGGATCTATATTATATATTTTTTCACTTAAACTATGTTTGTTGTAAGCTATAGTTAATTATCATTTTAGCCTTCTAATTATTAGTGTAAGTGATTTTAGTATTAAAGTAAAAGCAGTTGTGTAATTTAATAATCGAAACATTTGCAATAAGAAATTAATATATTTTATACAATAATAATATATTTAAGTATATTTAAAAGACATGTAGTGCTTCTTAAAATTTTCAAGGTATTAATTTTTAATCTTATATTATCAACAAAATATTTTATGTAATATTATTGTAATTATTATGTTATAACTTATACCATTTGAGAGTCGCTAGACGTGAGATTATCAATTTATGAATTCAAAATAATATATTATGCATATGATTAAACATGATTTTATTGTATCACCAGCTACGAATAATAAAAACTAATAAAAAGTAACTCCATCAAAAAACATGGTCCACAATTCTTGTCAAAAAAGTGTACCTTAGGTACACATTTCAATACATTTGCAATATTTAGGTGACCTTGAGCGTTACTAGGCTGACGTTACAAGACAGATCATAAGGAACCAAATTAAAAACTGTAATAGTATGGGAGTTACGATTCCTTAGTTTTTAATTTTCGTAGATCACCAGTCACTAAAGTTCTTTGAAGTAAAATGTATAGGTAGTACTAGAACATAGTCTGCGTTGCTGCCACATAAAATATAATAGCCCTCGCAGACTACAGACTTTTAGTCGCACGATAACCAAGTTGGGGTTTCAGTACATTATTATCGGCCAATACAAATCGTTTAGTGCGCGCACCTTCATACATTTTCGTACTGATTCAACTTACGATAAAACTATCGGCCGACTAAAAGTCTGAAGTCTGCGGGGGCTCTAAAGGTTGCATTTGATAATAATTAACAAGTGTACACACACACATACCTAGTCACGGGCGCACGGGTTGGTTGAACTAGGTTGAAGTTAATTCCTACTATTATCAAAAATATTTTTGAAAACAGAATATAGAATGTATTCTATCTCATTTTTTAATTAGATTAAAAACAATAATTTTCGGACAAGGAATAAATAGCGTCAAACTCGAACCTAGATGACGGGGGGCAGAAACCACCGACCATACCGCGATGTTCGATCATCATGTCGGATGTTCGGTTTCATCAGCGCTCAGCGCGGAAAGCCCTCCGTTCCCTTGATATCTAAAAGTCGAGTGGGCCTGGAATCCCTCCTATTGTGTTGAAAAAGTGTGCTTCAGAGCTGGCTCCGGTCTTGACGCGTCTTTTTCGGCTCTTCTATTCCTCTGGTATGGTCCCGGCTTCTTGAAAGACAGCCTTGGTGCACCCGATCCTCAAAAAAGGTGATCGCTGAAATCCTTCCAACTAAAGACTAATCGCTATAACCTCTCTCTTTTCGAAGATAATGGAATCCGTTATCAATAGCCAGCTTCTGCGATATTTGGACGTTGGCGTACCTAACTCATCGTTGGGCTTAGGCAATTGAGTCGAAGGGAGAGGCATTGGCTGTTAGTTTGGACATTACGAAGGCCTTTGATCGGGTTTGGCATAAAGCGCTGCTATCAAAGCTTCCATCATAAGGGCTGCCCGAGAAATTATGCAAGTGGGTCACAAGTTTCTTAGCAGACAGAAGCATAAAGGTCGTAGTTGACGGCGAATGCTCGGAAACTCAGTCTGTTAATGCTGGTGTCCCTCAGGGCTGTGTGCTATCGCCTACCCTATTCATACTGCATATCAATGAAATGTTACAGGCCAACGGCATTCATTGCTATGCGGATGATAGTACAGGTGATGCTGTATATAACGGCTCCCCCAATATTTCTCGGCTAAATGTCATTGAGAATCGAACGAACTTTTGTATAAAATAGAGAATTCATTGGAGAAAGTCTCTGAATGAGGTAGACGTAACTTAGTCCAATTCAACCCCGCCAAGACACAAGTCTGCGCTTTTACCACTAAAAAGTCACCAATGGTCGTATATCCTCGTTTTGAGGGCACATCTTTAACCATCTCCCATAGCATTGAAATACTTGGCGTTAACATATCAAGCGTAGTCCAGTTTCGATATCATCTAGAGCAAGGATGGCCAACCTTTTCGACACTTGCGCCAATACTCGGAAGTAGAATTTTACCCCCGGCCGCACTACCAAATTTTATGTATAAGACTCGTAGTGCGCGCCAGATAAGTCTGCGCACAGTCAAATCGGATACAAATTTTTCCTATTAGAACTTAGAGCTTAAAACAAAAAATGTACTGTAATAACTAATAAGCAAAGAAAACACCCCAGTCACGCGCTCAGTACGTTATTTTAAAGTCAACCCCACTTTATGTAGATAAAGCATGTGCTGATTTTAAAAGTAAAAGAAAAGAAGTGTTTAGTTTGCTTTTTATTGTAGGTAGGTATGATGAGGTAATTTTAGTATTATCTTTTTTTACTTGAAAAAAAAATGTGCTCGGCTCCGCGGGCCACAAGGTAACAGATGGCGCGACGGGCCGCATATGACCTGCGGGCCGCGTGTTGGCCACACTTGATCTAGAGGGTAAGGCTAATTTAGCCTCGAAGAAGCACTTCAGTCCGGACCAACGCCTACAACTCTACAAGGCGCAGGTTCGGCCTATATGGAATATTGTTCTCATCTCTGGGCAGGGGCGCCAAAATACCAACTGCTCCCTCTGAATCGTATCCAACGAAGGGCCGCTCGAATTGTTGACTGCCATAGTGTTTCAAACAGCTTGGACCCCTTGGAATTACGCTGAGATTTTAGCTTAGCTTAGCTTCATGACTGTGCATCCTCTATCGGTTGTATCACGGGGAGTACTCTGAGGAATTGTTCCGGAATCATACCACCTGCAACTTTTCGCCATCGTCCCACGCGAAAAATATACCATCCTCATCACCTTGATGAGTGGCAGTCTTCCATTGTGCGTTTCTCGCGTAACTTTCTGCCGCGCACTGTAAAACTCTGGAACGAACTGTCACCAGCAGTATTTCCGGACCTATTATACCACCTGCAAACCTTTAAAAAGAGAGCGTATTCCCTCTTAAAAGGCCGACAACGCACCTGCAGCTCTTCTGATGTTGCGAGGATCCATGGGCGACGGTAGTTGCTTTCCATCAGGTGACCCATTTGTTCATTTGCCCCCTTATTTCATAAAAAAGCTTGACCACAAATAGTTCGATCTCAAAGAACACCAGCCCGAAATATAGATGGCGTTGTATCAAGGGTACTGTAAACTCTGGACGAGAGTTAATATTCCTGATAGTATAACCAACGGGTCGTCGATACTAGAAACCCTTCAATGATTTTAAAGGCCTCCATCCCAAATAACTGGTATAAACTGGTTTTAATGGGGGTTTCCTAAATAATTTGTTTCTATGAACAATCGCAAGTGACCATCCATAAATATGTTGTAACTTGTATGTAGGTGGTCCAATTTTTTTTAATATTTTTCTTAAGTGGTATGGTAAATAGTCATGTCCTCCTTTTAGGTAGGTACTACTGTCGTTCTTTACCTGCTAATCATTGCCAAATAAAGTTCAACTTAAAATAAATTAGTTTAAAAGTAAAGGGAAGAAAACTGGTGAACGTTGGTAAGTTTGGTTTACAGTTAAAATGCATAAGAATGGTGTGTAATGTGGGTCAGGAGGCTTGCACATGAGTAACTGTGACATCACCCCCGTTTCTACCCTATAATACTTAAATTTAACCTCGAAAATGAACTCTAAGCTTTCACCTCAAGGTTGCAATTGCAGCAAGCTAGCTATGCACTTAATACGTTGTACAACGCGACTTTTTGATAACGTCACAACGATATCGCGTTTACGGTGTTCGATCGATATTCTTACTTCGGGTGTTTTCGGGAAACGTCGGGTGTTTCCGCGCCGCGGCACGTGTGAATTACGCAATAATGATTTCGACGAGCTCATTGACAAGGTGGCGATGATGGCCAAACCTTCGTCCACCTTTCTTGGCTTCATTGATAAAGTTTATACTAATTTGAAGTCTCCCTTATGTAATAGAATTAACCAAAGTTGTACCTGGTGGTCTTTCTCTGCATCTGAACGATTATCGCACTCGTAGCGCGTAGGTATTAGAAAGACTTAAAATATATCCTTCACGTGCCAGCTCCAATTTGCTGTCAAAATATTCTGGGGATATTCTTCAGCCCGCCCGCATTTTACAGCAAACACTTCCCGGTTTACAGCCTCCAATTCCAATGAGCTCGCGTGCTGGTTGAATGATGATGAGCGCCAAAATACTCAAAAATCTTGTAAAGGACATAAAAAAAATTTTATGCTTGGCTATGGTTACTAGAGACTAAAATTATACTAGCTAGTTAAGCTGCATGATCAGGTTTTAGCATAAACATGAAAATCTATGCTGACTGAATATCGTGTCAGTGCAACAGACTTCTAATATTCTGTGTCAGTAGCACTAGCCTAAACTAAACTTATAAAGCTGAATACTTTGTTTGTTTGAACGTGCTAATCGCTCGAACTACTGGACCTACTTTTACCTATGTAATTTAATGTCACTGATATAGAGTAGAAAAAGGAAGGAAGGAAACTGGATAGGCTACTTTTTGCGGGAAAATTTACACTTTCTTCGAATTCCTTATTTACGCGGACGGAGCCGTGCTGAAATGTGTATACTATGGTATAATATAAGCACTGCTTGCTAGTTTAAGTTTTTCATGTGTCCGCAACAAAGAAAATGCCTACCTCTGATACCTTCGTCGCTGTCGTAGTTCAAAACAATGCTTTTGACAAGCTTCTAGCTAATAACGAATTGAGTTATGAGTAGTTAACTGTAACTTTAAGTCTCGCGTATTTATTATCAATGGACTGTACCTACACTGGAGATTATACATAGAGTTTCTGTCCCTCGTTTTGTTTAGCTCATATTGAATTCGACAGAAGACAAAGACTGATTTGAAAAATAAATATATTGCTTATCACAGCAAACTATTATCGTACAAGAAAAGAAGATGTACAGGTTGTTAGCGTGAACACCGTTATCCTTAAAACCATCAAATGAGCCTGTCAAAATGAACAACTTTTTCTATGAGAACAATGCTGGGAATTAAATGATTATAAAACTATGAAAAACACAAATAATACTAATAATAGAGTCGTACTATGATTTTGCAAGCTATAATAAGGGTAGTGCATTCTCACATTGCTAATCTAGCAGGTAGGCTCAGTTCTGCAGCATATGCAGTCAGAAAAATTAGAGAAATTTCTGACGAAGACAAGGCACGATTAGTATATTTTAGTTATTTTCATAGTAGGATGTCATATGGAATCCTTTTATGGGGAAACGCTGCCGACATTAATATAATATTTGTGCTGCAGAAGCGAGCCATACGTTCTATTTATAAAATGTCTGCTTTAGAATCTCTGAGAGATAAATTTAAAGAAATTGGTATTCTAACTGTTGCTTCTCAATACATTTTGGACAATGTAATATATGTTAGAAAAAATATAAATAAATTTAAAGTTAAAAGTGACATTCACTGTAGAAATACTAGAAATAAGCACAAGCTGGACATGCCAGTGATCAGACTTAGTAAAGTCAGTAAATCTTTTAAAGGTCAAACGCCTTTACAATAAAATCCCAGAAAACGTTCAAAATCTTTCCATCAATAAATTTAAAAAAGTAGTCAACAAGCGTTTGTGTGCCAAAGCTTATTATAATATGGTCAATGATTTCATAGAAGATGGCACATCTTGGTAGTAGGATAGCTTCTTGCAAGGCTACTTCTACATTACTCGTATTATATTACTTACAATTATGTATGTTAACATTGTATATAATATTAAGTTACAAAATTGTAAACTTTATTTTAAAAAGAACAATTTTTCTCTCACTTTTTTGGTAAAAAGTGGGACCCGTGCGAGTTTCTTACGCCGGTTCTTCTCGCCGGGGTAGTTCCCGAACCAGTGGTAGGCATCAGGTAGAATTCTGAAATGAAATTTGATTCAAATTTACTCAGAAATAAAACATTTTTTATTTTATTTATTTTAGTGACGATGATGATGATTATTCTTATGAACAATAAGTTGTCCTAAGTTCTTGAAACAACGTCGAAATCTCCAAACATGTACCTATCTATGGGGAGGCCGGAGATCTGTATCTATCCAAAAGCACCATAGTAATATGTTCAATTTAAATTGAAATACTTCAGCTGAATCGTTATCACAAAGTCATCCAGATAAATTGTGGTTTTTAGTATAAATAGCGAGGAATTCCCTCGATTTCTTATGGATCCCATCATAAAGTTACCACTTTTATGAACATGGTACCAAATTCGGATTATACCCTTATACAATAGCAAAAAAAATCTTGAAAATCTGTCAACAGACGGCGAAGTGATCGTTCAACTATCTCTTATCTCTCATACAAAAAAATATATTATATATACAGACGAACATAATATAACCTCCTCCTTTTTGGAAGTCAGTTAAAAAAATGCCATCTTCATAACCATACAAATTGGCAATTTGTATGAGTATGACGACGGATTTTTTTGAGTTCCCAGCATTGTTCTCATAGAAAAAGTTGTTCATTTTCACGGGCTCATTTGATGGTTTTAAGGATAACGATGTTCACCCGAACAACCTGTATAAGATGCCAACTTCTCTCGTATTTTGCCCCGATTTTATGGAACGGAAAGCTAGGTCATCCAGACGCCATAGTACGCAATAGTGCGGTCTATAACCTTATTTCCAAACCTAGATTCACTAAATGGAGCAGTGCTGAGACTGCCATATTCATGCAAATTACACTCTCAATGTGGTTAGTAGGTTCATTGTAAGTGTTCATTGTAAGGGAGGATGAAGATCAAAATATGAATATCGTTCAAAAACTGCCCTTAAAGGTGGCTTTCGAATCTTTGCCGCGAGCGACCGCGACCACATTGCTTCATTGCGTTGCGTGGCGTTATTGCAACGGCTTAACGACTTGATGCATCTGCGTTGCGTTCATGTTGCGAAAACGCAATAAATGATATCACGCTCATGCTAAAACATTGCACCAATGGGCATTGTCCAAAAATAATCACATGTACTTTTTTTCGTTAAAATAGGGTATTTTAAGAATATAAATTAAATAATTTTGGAATTCATTGGCTAGTTTTTTCTCAATAAATTTTTAAAGTTTCGCTCTGACGTCATCATCGGCGGCCAATAATTGACCTCTGCAGTATGTTTTTTCCTTTTAATCTTATTTATAATGGCTGGTTCGTCAAATGCAAGTTCTCATTATGTGAAAGCTGATACAAGAAGCTTACCAAAAGTTCGAAACGTAATGTTGGTCGAATTTATTGCTAATTTAACGCCATTGAATGTCAAACAAAGGTTAAACATATTTGTTCAAAAATATAAGTAACTAATGGGTATTTTTTCGTTTATATACAGAAAAACGATGACTGACCTAATAAGGTCGAGGAATACCTCGAAATGTTTTTGTAATGAGCAAAATTAAAAAAAAAAATGGACAATCCCGGCCACAACGGTCCAATCAATGCACCCAGGAGATTCGGCAGTGCTTCGTTTAATCGTCGTCGGTTAAAAGTTGAAACATCGCATATTTTGATTTATTTGATGTGATAGCGGCAACAGAAATACATTATTTGGGAATAAACATGGACTAAACAACAACAGGGAACAAACGGGACCCAAAGGATCCACTGTGATTATAGCTGGTACATAATATAATGTACATACGTGGGTGCATGGCCGTGCGTGTAAGTTAGTGCGTTCAGAGCTAGAGCACAGGATTATTAAACACTACTCAGATTATTAAACTAGCTTACTTTCGTAAGCTAGAGCGAGGGTTTTCATGACAACGATGTACATAGTATTAAAGCTTCTGTCAGATGTTAGCACATTCCTAGCGAAATCAAACCCACGTCCTCCGAGTCGAGAGCGTCTTTAAACGGTAGGAACTATTAAAAATAAATTAAACAAAAGAAATCTAAAGCAAAAACCAATTCTACCACGTCAGGAAGGAGTTAATTAACTTTTTAATCCGTATGGCGCAAAAGTTTTATTGTTACTGGTCTTTAAATTATGTAAGAATTGTACAAATGACCTCATTAAATATTAAAAAAGTTCAAAACAGTTTTTCCGCGGGATTTGAACCCCCGTCTGCTACCCCGAGCTACTATCACGTACACCACTGGGCCAGCGTCTCGATAATTTCGGGGAAAGTTTACCTCTTTGTTCGAAAAGTCGATACCGAGATTAGGTAAGACGGCGGTTTACGCGTCCACCAGGATCGTAAATAGCGGGGGGCTCGGCTAAAAACGTCCGAGGACTAGGCCAGTGCAATAATTGCAGCCGGCCGGGCCCGATCGATGGGAGGGTATTTACCTCGCCGGGCGAAAATAATCCGGGTGCCGGTGATGTCAGAGCGGCGGCAGCGCGCCTGCGCAGACGGCGGCAGCGTAAAAATGTGTGGATGCGCTTTCGAAGCCTTATTACGATCCGAGCCGAGCGAGCTTTCGTCCGCGCCGCGAGTGCTTCTGTGTGACAGTGCGATATCCGTGCCGGCCGTTGGCATGGCCGGGCCGTAGATGGCTGATGGGCGTCGCGCGGGGGGCTATGGCGGGCGGCCGGTGAGGCGCCGGCCCCGCCGACCGGCCCGAGCGGCCGGGGCGAGCGCCCCACCATGTCCTTGCTCAGCGTCACAGGTAATGCCTCAACTGACGGCCCCACACAACCGTCCGACATCCAACCGCATTCGACGAAACGAGACCTATGCTCCCAGACTTTTAGAAGCACCAGATTTCTAGAGGCTCTATGCTCCTGAATTAACAGGCACCAGATTTTGTGTAGTCAATGTTGAGTAATCAAGATTATGCCATGGTCCAGTTCTGTCGAATGTCAGACACAAAACATAATATAACAACAAAGTAAAACATAATCATTACATTTTAGCACAATAACAAATTCAGTCACAGTTTTATTCATCGTGCTCGGAATTATCGACCACATAATGGGTTAGGTTAGGTTAGTTTCTGACTGAGTAAACAAATAATGATCTTATCGCGATACGCAAAAAGTATTACATTATGTATTAAACATTAGTTATCGCGTCAGAATTTTCATTCCCAACATTTTCACGTCATTTTCCCGCCAGATTTCGTCGCTACTCCGTAGCTTTCATCGATTCTTGTTACTTTTAGGTGTAGTGTACACTAGAGTCACAGTTTACTGTGTGTAAAATATTGTATGTCACGACTTATTGTAACTATGTTAAATATTGTATGTCATATTTTGTTAATATTACACGTAATACACATAACTAATGTTATTTCACTGTTTTACTGTATTTTGATGTTTTATGAACATGAAGATAATAACAACCTAAAATATGTGTTTAATAATAATAATAATTCTAATTATAACTTTATTTTATCGATTGACATAATGTGTACATGTTATTAATATCAATAACATGTCATCAATAACATCAATACAAGCATAAACGTCTAAATACTTACAAACTTTCATATAACAACTTCAATTACTTATAATATGAAGCATATAAATAGCTCGGTATAGTAATATGTAGCTACTTTACATTCTTTTGACAAACTCACAAGTATTGGTCGATAAGTAGGTCATAAACGAAGACGTGAGTGGATGAAGTGGGTAAATAACATTTTACAACAGAGTTTCTCAAACTTTCGGCTCCACGAACCCTTGTTAAAATGTCCAGTGACAGCGAACCCCTTACTGACTACTTAAATAAATTCGTAGTTTTTATTGGAATAAAAGGTAACACATAAAGTGCGAAACGTCTTTCTAATATTAATGTGATGGGTGTGCTTATTTCATGTCGTAAATAGATTCAATGTTAGGAGTAATTTTGGACAATTTTAACCTTAATTTTGACTCGGTATCAAGTCGATTTGTGTATTTAGTTTTTATTATGAGTCATGACCGTGTGAAAACCTACTCTCACATAAGTATATTGTAGCAAAGGGTAAAAGGAAATTCATTGCTTTGCATGAGTGTTCAAAATACTTTACTTTGCCTGTCTAAAATCTATCAAAGACATCATTTTGAAATCAGCTTGAAGAGTTTCATCTACGGACATTTCTCGTTCGTAAAACTAGAAATTATGCCAGCCAGTTATCATTTTACATTGCGTAAATCTTATCGCGAACCCCCTGTCGTCGAATGGCGAATCCCTAGAGGGGTTCGCTTACGCCACTTTGAGAAACCCTGTTTTACAACATAAGAGCAATTTCTCTTTTTTCCTTTATAATTTTAACAGACCTTTTAATGTACCTACTTCATCATGCTTATAAATCTTATAATACATCTAAACATAGAATCCACATTTTTTTAATTTCAAATTATTTTCGCGGTTCTAAAAGCCTCTGTTTATGCAAAAAACTACAGTTTAAATTATTAGTTACCTACTTCATCCACTTACGTCTTCAAACACGTTGCGTGCTCCATATCTTTGATATTTCTCAAAGGTTTACTGAGCTTAATATTAAGATTTAGTAAGTCGACTATAGCTAGTTTATGATCAATGTATTATGGCTCGGTGGTTATAAAACAAATTGAATTTAATTTTAGCCTCTTACCAGACTAAAATAATTTTATACGCGTTTTTAGTGCTGTGATTTTGTTACTATGTATAGGTTAACTTTTTTAACAGCGTAAGTACTTTATGTACAATTTTATAATTATACGATTGTTTAAAGTTTTATTCATTTAGGGTGGATTGCACCAGAGGCGTGGTTAAAGTTAAAGTTATGGTCAAAGTTTTGGTTACAGTTAAGGCTAACTTTAACTTTCACCTTAACTTGGACCACAGATTTTGACAGATGACAACTGGTCTGACAAGGCTATAAATGAACGTGGGCGGAGGCGCTGCTGGTAAAGAAGAACTGTCAAAAATGGCGTTATAATGACAGTGTTAGTTCTTTTTTTCGCCACGTGCACTTAAAGCCTTGTCGAGCTCTATGGTTATGGTTAAATATTGCGTCCATTTTTGACTTTAACAAAAGATTTGACATTTTGCATTGTAGTTAAAGTTAAAGTTACAGTTATAGCTAAAGTAAGTTGGTGCAACCCACCCTTAATTTATTAGACTACTTCGTGTATATTACTCCATATAGAAAATAATATAAACTAGAAATAAAGAGTAAGAATATTTTTTAGTATTTTATTGAGAATTTTTTTACACCTATTTTCCGTGGTTGGGTTTGCTGTTCTTTTATCAAAATGTGTAGTTTTTAATTTTTTATATCAATTTTCTAGTCTTAGTTTAGCAGTTCTTATCGTTAATTCATGATACGTGCATACTTATAGTAAGCTTACTTACTAAAATCTGTTGTACACTAAAATCCCATATATCTTATATGATAATAGAAACAACTTTTAAGTACTAAGTACGTATGAGTTAAGTACAAAATATACATTAATGGCTATGCATTGGAGCCAACCACCACTTATATCATCTGTATTTTATACGAATTGTTCAAGAGTCACTGCAATCTAGGCCTCCTCCAAAAAAGAACATAAAACCCTACAATAACAAATATGCATTGGATTCTTACCACTTGAGTATTTTATACAAATTGCTCTCGGCTCGCAGGCCAGTTTCTTCCAAAAAAGAACGTAAAAACAAGAATCGAAAGATATTCTGATCACATGAACCGAGAACGAAAATCTGACCAGAATTCGGAATCGCGTCTTTTCCGGACTTTTCAGGATATATTCGAGACAAGATGAAGATCGCAACTCCGTTGCGCCAACATTCGTTTATCGCGCGGGAACCGTTTGTTTCCCAGGATAAAAAGTATCCTATGTCCTTTCCTGGGACTCAAAGTATCTCCATGCCAAATTTAGGCAAAAAACCGTTCAGTGGTTTGGGCGTGAAGAGGCAATAGATAGACAGACACACTTCGCATTTATAATATTACGTAACAGACGATTTTATCAAAAACGCATCAAGTTGAACGACCGCTTTAAAATATAATTCGTGTTTATTCTGGTAACTACAACAGTTTGGGCACCAAAACGCCGCAGTACGTCTGCGTAATGTAAAACGGACCTTAGCACTTTACATTTGGGTTCAAATTGTATCGTCGCAGGATAATCACGCTAGAGTTGCAATTCAGTAGCGGACAATAACAGTTAAGTTGTGATTAATATGCGCTTTATTTAGGCGTTTCCCGGGTCGGGTCAGGGTTAGTTAAGATGATTCATCATTATGAATCCGCGGCTCTGCCAGAATTTTTATACAATTGAAGCGAAATTGCGAATGCTCTCGATATTTTACCTTATTTTATGAGAGCAACGAAGTCTATTCGATTTTTTGTGATATTTGGATCGTAATCACAATATTCATCGAGTGTATAGTCCAACGTTTAATTAGTATAATGGATCGTTTTAATCGAAAACGACCTTATTAATTTTATTTTCTAAGAAATTTCATCCTAGTTTTCCACAGATCGAATTCTATTCATCACAAATGAGTAGCCACCTTATTGTTATTCTAGTTTACATTGATAAGTGACAAAAAATTATACGCTATTAAATATTATAAATGTCACAGTTTGTTTGTTTACAAGCCATTTTAAAACTCTTCATCATGCCTTTTTTGTTTACAATATTTACGGTGTTCCCAACAATTTACATATTGCATTGAAAAATCGCATAGGTAATGATGCAAGTTCACGAAGGCAAAGATATTTAATACCCGCCGATAAAAAGTCCCTGCCAAGAATGCTCCAAGTTGAAATGCGCCATGGAGTCCCCGATATCAAGTAAAGGGGTCATGCCCTATATCGCCAGTTTCTTGCTCACCTTTCTTTTCTTCATTCGAAAAATAAAAGGATTTGTGACTTTCAAACGAAATAATAGAAATGTTTTCAGTAGGTTTAGTTCGTTTTTGTGATAAATATAATCAAATATAGAAAGAAGATAATGAGTACTATTTTGAGGGTAGATAAAAATTAATTAAATTTGAATTTCGAATTTTGAACTTCCCAAATTAAAAATTATAAACCTGTAACACTGCGGTTACAACTTACAAGATAAGTTAAGTGAGTTATAATTAATGAATCTTCGGGTAGTTTTAAAAAACTTCAGTAACTGTCACCTCAGTCTAGTGAAAGCAGCCAAAAAGTCGTAGGAAGAGAGCTCGCGAAAAAGTCTGTAAGTTTTTAAAACGTTATTAAGTACTAATTTAATGGTAAAGTTTCTAAAGCTTATTTTGTACCATAAATTTTTGTTAGGTTATTTCGTACTTTTATAAATAAATAAATAAAAATAAATAAATTAATAAAAACAAACACCGATTCAAAACTAATAAGCGTCCGCCGTCCGGAGTCACGATGCAATATTATTTAACCGTTGTAATCACTGGATATTGCTTACATACTTTCATTTCAAGTAGACAAATCCAATGATATTCTACTTATACAGATATGTTACGTCCATACTATTTTCCGGCTTAAATCTCTTCCGAACAATTTTCAAATTCAAAATTGCAAACATTGACAAATTTGACAGATAAGTGAAACAAAAGATACGAAAAACCATTTACATAAAAGAATCAGTTCTATTTTTAAACGTCGAATGGTATCGCTGTCTCTTTCTTCGCCTGAGCTATGACGAAAATTCGATTTTTTCCAGATTGTTCGAAAAAATAATTGAAAATGTAAATAATCGAGGTATTTATTGCCATCAAGACATGTGGTAAGAGATTCCATGTGTTTTGTTTACTTTCGAGTCATAATTGGTACATTTTCGATTCACGCACGACGTCATTTTCAATTTATTTAGGTAAGACAAGACGCAGCACGTTCGTGACTGCGCTTGATGCAGACTAACAGACGGCCCAATTGGGCCGTATTTAAATCTTCACAACGCGCGCGGTAGTAACATCTGCTTTGAGTTTTTCATCATTGGACAAATCCGAATTTTCCAGAACTGAGTGGCGCGGCGTGATGATTGCTATTGTTCCCGTTCTCCATCATGTTAGATTTCAAACAAAAAACGTGATCAATATGTCGAATGCTAAATCGATGTCACAGACAGATAGACCGACGCGCAGGAACGTCTAAATAATAACATCCCTCTTTTTTGGCGGGGGTTATAAACGATCTGAAATTGAACGTGTGTAATTGAAGCTTAAACACTTGGCCTACAAATGATAACATTGTAATGGGTTTAAAAACTAATTTTAGTGATTACACAAATTAAGTGTGTTTTGATATTGAATGAACTGAACTTCAAGAAGTTTTAAGTGCATAACTTTTAGGAGTAGGCACTATGCCTCTATTCCTTTGTAGAAAACATCACAACGCCAATGAATCTCACTCCAAGGAAATCGACAGAGAAATCAAAGAATGGATAAAATCTTATAACAATGTAAGTACAGTTTCAAATATTTAAAACACGGGATTTTCACGGGACCCTCTTGGATTCCTCTTGCGTCTCAATATACCGTACCCTTGTTTCTTCATAAAGCCAACTCATAAGGTATAGCTAGGCAGAGTCTTGCGTCAACACACTTTGACATTGGCCATTCATTAAGGAGCCATTTGAAAAAAAACCGGCCAAGTGCGAGTCGGACTCGCGCACCGAGGGTTCCGTACAAACCTGCAAGGTTTACAAAGTTCGTTCATTACGACAATCGAGTCATAACTATGGTATTTTTATTGCAAAATGAAATTCATAACAAAATTTAAGGTTTTCGGAATTTTTCCTTTATGTGTGCTATAAAACGTTGCTTCATGCCAAATTTCAAGATTCTAGGTCGACTGGAAGTACCCTTTAGGTTTTGATTCCCTTGCGAGTACTTGCGAGTTTCAAAATATGCAGCTTAAATTGCTGTTTCTTTTGATTGCGTTGACATAGAAGTTTGACTTTGTTACAGCTTAAAGGTATTATAGACCTGAGTATTTGGTATGAATTTCAATTTAATACCTCTACGCGTTTATGAGGAAATGGGTAGTAAGTTTAAAATTATTAAAAAAATATATATTATGTGATGTAACTAAAAATTTATGGTTTTCGTAATTTTTCCTTTATCTATGCTATAAGACGTTGCTTCGTACCAAATTTCAAGATTCTGAGTTCACGGGAAGCACCCTGTAGGTTTTGATTCCCTTGCAAGTGTCGAAAATTTGCGGCATAAACGGCTGTATCTTTTGATTGCGTTGGCTTAGAAGTTTGATTTTTTCACAGCTTCAAAGAACAGTAGACCTGAGTAATTGATATAAATTTCAGCTTCATACCTCCACGCGTTCCTGAGAAAAAGGGTCTTGACAGACGGACGGACGGACAGACGGACAACAAAGTGATCCTATAAGGGTTCCGTTTTTTCCTTTTGAGGTACGGAACCCTAAAAAAAGAAGAAGAAATACAAACGCTGTGTAAAATGGCGCTTAGATGAGCGAGTCAGATAGTGAGACAACAGGCAACTAACAGTCTTATCGCTTGTCGACACTTGTTGATGACTCATGTCTCGATACCAAGTGATTCTAATTTATTGTTTCACTCTAATAAGCTCGATTTTTCACTCGGTCACGACGAAGTCGGAGAGGTTATGACTTGGAACAATTTTTGGGGGTTCCGTACCCAAGGCTAAAAATGGGAACCCTATATTACTGAGACTTATATGTCTGTCAGTTTGCGTGTCTGTTTCCAGGCTGTATCTCAATAACTGCTACTAGACTACATTTTTAAATGTTTGTTCCATCGCGGCACCTAAAGTTTTGATACGATATTGAATATAAGGGGTTTCTTAGATTTGTATAGAATTACGAGTAACATTAGGTACCATTAGATTCGAGTTATAATTTCAGATTTTTGTAGAATTTCTGACGCCGTTGAAAAGAAGGAGAAACTTCTGATTATCATAAGTTTAACTTATCCACGGCGCTCTTGCTTACCTAACGTTTATATGTTAAAAATCGATAACTAACAGCTCTGATATGAATAGATAAAATCCTGTCTAAAGCCTCTGAAACTTTTTTTTTGAAACATACATAGTTTTTATTTACATTTTTATCTTATCTTATATCTTTAAACGAGCAATTCTCCAACGATTTTCATGAAATTTAGTATATAGGGGGTTTCGGGGGGCAATAAATCGATCTAGCTAGGAATCATTTTTAGAAAATGTCATTTTATTCGTGTTTTACCGAATACCGAAGCAAAGCTCGGTCAAATAGCTAGTAATGTTTAATTTTAGCTAAAATTATTAGTCTATTAGAGTTAATATTGAAGTAGAAGTGAATTGCCAGCCAAAAAATGTGTCAATAACTTTACTACTTAGTTATAATAATCGTGAAATATTATTTGGACGTCGTCAACTACGACAAAGTATGCGATCTACCGAAATTTAACATCTCTAGCAACCATATTTTATCCAAATAAATATAATTTCATTTCATTTCATTTGCATTAAGTAAATCATGCGCCTTAAAATTGTGACACAAAAAACTTATTTACTTTTCGCGATTAAAAAGGTTTTTTAAAAATAACCCCGCCATTGTTTTGTATGTGGTACGAAAGTCAGGTGTGCTCGGTATCTGTGTCAAGATGGAACATTTTAAAAACGCGCCAAAGCATAACACTGGGGGCTGGCATTGTAAAATACACCCTACACCGTAGAACACAAGTTTGAGTTTGTAACGAGCGTTAGTTACATACGAAAATCGGTAAATAAAAAATGAAAACAAGTGTTCAGAGCTCTACATATAAGTCAATAAAACAACTCGCGTACAGTAATTATAGCAATGCTTATAGTCCAAGTAGTCTATAGTTTTTCAAATATAAACAAGCAACGCAAAGTTTTCCAAGCTAGAAGCTATTTAAAGATGTTGAACTTAGGTAAAAATGAAGTCGACAAAGTCCAAGAGCAATCATTGTAATAGCTATGCATTTTCTATATTTTTTTTCTCGGATTACCTTACAATCTTCTATTGTAGAAAATAAAATCTAAGTAATTGGTAAAGCTGGATTTTACTTGCTTTCTTTGGACCAACTAATTATTATATTTACGCCGCATTGACCTGAGATACCATCGATAGTCGTTTTGTGAAAATATAATGCCTTGCTTTTTGCAAATACATTAGAACGAGATAAAAACGTCATGATACTCGTAAACCTTTTTTTTATGAAGTAAGGGGGCAAACAAGCAAACGGGTCACCTGATGGAAAGCAACTTCCGTCGCCCATGGTCACTCGCAGCATCAGAAGAGCTGCAGGTGCGTTGCCGGCCTTTTAAGAGGGAATAGGGTAATAGGGGAGGGTAGGGATGGGAAGGGAAGGGAATAGAATATGGTAGGGGATTGGGCCTCCGGTAAACTTACTCACTTGGCGAAACACAGCGCAAGCGCTGTTTCACGCCGGTTTTCTGTGAGAAACCTTAACCTGAACTAGTTTAGTACTTAGAGAAGTTAATTCATAGGCAGATACTTCGCGCTACGTAATTAGGTCGCGTTATGTCAAATCCAGCCGACTGATCACGGCATACATTGATTTACCATAATCCGACCAAACGAAGTGTCACGTGCGTCCATCAACTGCCTATGAATAAATTTCTTCGATGGCAAATCAGGGGGGTGAGCCAAAATCTTTTCGTTTTCGCTTCGTTATAGAATCGCCGATGAAAATGTATGGAATTGACATAAGCGTTCGTTAATATGACGTTGACGTTCGACTCGTCTTATGTCAATTCCATACATTTTGATCGGCGATTCCATAACGAAGCGAAAACGAAAAGATTTTGGCTAAATGGCCAGGTGATATTTAAGGCGTAAACAACACACCTACACAACTTATTAATATAAAACCGAATTACATTAATGTCTAAATAACAATCTCTAATACAAATTGGTAAAAAAACGTTTAATAAATATTATTTCCCGCGGCTGCGAAATCGTACATTATGTTCAGAGCGTTTAACCTTTTGCGAGTTAAAATGTCACCTCCCACGTCGGCCTACGCAGGACGAAAGGAACTGAACTTAACTACAGAACAATATAGAATCATAACATTCACTGAGAGGTATCTAAGGTATGTTATGATTACATTACACACCCAATAAGGTCCATAACATAAATCTACACTAATATAATAAACTGGTAAGGTTTATTTTAGTTTGTAGGAGGTAATCTCTGAAACGACTGGTCCGATTGCAAAAAAATTAACGCCGATAGGAAGCTGTTGTGTTCCTGAGTGAAATCTATACTAATATTATAAAGCGGAAGAGTTTGTTAGTTAGTTTGTTTGTTTGTTTGTTTGTTTGTTTGTTTGTTTGAACGCGCTAATCATAGGAACTACTGGTCCGATTTGAAAAATTATTTCAGTGTTAGATAGTCCATTTATCGAGGAAGGCTATAATAGGCTATATTTTATCACGCTAAGATAAATAGGAGCGAAGAAATAGAGGAAAATGTGGAAAAAACTAGGGGAAATTATTTGAAAAGGCTTATTTGAACGCGCTAACCTCAGGAACTACTGGTCCGATTTAAAAAAAATCATTCAGTGTTAGATAGCCCAGTTATCGAGGAAGGCTATATTTTATTACGCTAAGACTAATAGGAGCGAAGAAATAGAGGAAAATGTGGAAAAAATGGGGGATTTTTTTTGAAAGGGCTTATCTCACGAACTACTAGAGAATTTTTTTGTTAATATTTGGATCAGATAAGAAGTAGACCACGTGAAAGATCATAGGCTTTTTTGTGGGCTAATTTTTCTGTGAAATATCTAAATGACGCGGGCGAAGCCGTGCGGAACGTCTAGTATTTAATAAAATAAAGCCTATTTCGCTCAGAAAAAACATAACTCTTTATACAATATATTACATATATATAAAAAGTTCTGTTTTGTTTTTATCAAATTATGTCGTTCTCAGAATTCCACGCGGGCGAAGCCGCGGGCAAAAGCTAGTATATTATGCTAGCGGCCAGCTAGCTCGCGACTATACCGACGAAAAATTACATGATTTGTATTTATTTTATCTGCTGGAAACGCAAAACGTAATACAGTCCATAATAATATAAGAAAAAAACTTACAAGCCTATGTTACAAATAGACAAAAGAAATAAATCTTTGTACCTAAAATTGTTAAAATTTATAACAAGCCTGAAAGATATAATGTAGTACAATTAGCTTATTTAATATTAACATTAGTATTTGTTTGTAGGGTTCCGTACCCAAAGGGTAAAAACGGAACCCTATTACTCAGACTTCGATGTCTGTCCGTCTGTCTGTCTGTCTCCAACAACTCAAGAACGGTAATAGCTAGAGAGTTGAAATTTTCACAGATTATGAATTTTTGTTGCCGCTATAACAAAAATACTAAAAATAAAATAAATTAAATATCCCATACAATAAACGTGATTTTTTGCCGTTTTTGCTCGATATCAACGATGGTAACGCGTAGGCACCTGAGATGTTCACAAATTACCTAATTGTATTTATACTTCAATAATTAATAATAAAAATTAAAATAAAATTAATACTTAAGGGGGGCTCCCATACAAAAAATACAATTTTTGTTCTATAATGGTACGGGTACAACTCGCACTTGGCCGATTTTCTACTACTTAGATGTTGCCCACAACTTCGTCAAGCTGAAATTCGTTCATCGCGCGAGAACGGTGGATTTTCTCGTCATAAAACTAAACGATGTCCCTTTGCAGGACTCAAGGCACTTATCTGCATACTAAATAAAAAATTCAGCGGCTTAAGGGGACTACTAACGCAAAAAATCAAACATCGTCCTTCTCTCTTCGCGCTCACGCCCGTCTTTCTGAGTTGCCAGTTGAAAAATGTCGACGCGGAATCATCGCCAAGTTAGTTTTTTCTTAATAACTCGATAAATATGCAACATTTTAAAAATCCGCTAGGTCAGTGTCTCAATGATAGAATTTTATACAATGTGTTAAAATATTAATTTAGTTTAATGCACGGTTACGGCAATATATGAAAAATCCTTGAAAATTAGATGCATCTTTGTGATTTTTTCTATCGAGAAAATTTTAAGATATCGTGTTTTCGCTCAGATTAAATTCTTGGAAATATAATGTAGTATCTATATTTAGAAAATGTAACAATTCGGGGCTTATTTTCAAGTATAAAAATGAATTATAAAATCAACGATTTTGGGTTAATCGCTTCCTTAAGCATAAAGAGATAACAGAGAGACAAACACATTTTCGCATGTATAATCTTATCTTATCTTATATAAAGTTCTCGTGTCACAATGTTAGTTACCGTACTCCTCCGAAACGGCTTTACTGATTTTTACCAAATTTTATATGCATATTCAGTGGGTCTGAGAATCGGCTACTGGGTACTTTTTAAATTGATAAGTGCATTTGTTGAATAAATAATAGTAAATTATATATAGCAAAACAACGTTTGCTGGGACAGCTAGTATTAGCATAAATTTAGCATTCCCATTACCCAAGCCTTTTTAAGCCAAAAAGCGTTTTGTCCATTATGTATTGCGTATAGCGGTATATTCACAAAATCACAATCTCCATTAAAATATGGAAGCCATAAATTATTATTATCAGGATTTAAGCAAATCACACGGCGAGACACGGCCATAGTTTCGTACATTAGCATATTTATAAGGGCCTAAACGCGCGTCTACAGCTGCCCGGGACAGAGATATAGTCATGTAGATGCGTCACTGTTATTATAGACATAGCTAGATATTGCAAGATAGATTGCCAGTACCCCGACTACCGGCTAGCGTTATTTTAAATAGTTATTTCGCGGTATATTGCTAAAAATAATAATATACTAAATTGTATCGTTATTTGGTTTCATACGCTACTTCGGGAGAATATCTGATGATTCTCAGACCAATCTGATATGTACACAAATTTTTTTTAAAATTTAACCGTTTCGGAGGAGTTTGGCAATAATTATTTTGAAACGTGAACTATGTTTATTATTAAATTGTTCATAATTTTTGAGACTATTACCTTAAAGTAACGTAGGTATAAGGAATTTGAAGAAGGTTTGTAAGACTTAACTATTTTAATCATTATAAATTGGTGATTGTATCCCAAATGCGACAACCCATTTGGGATACAATTACACTCGAAAAACATAAACTCCTTAAAACCCTTCAAAATAATGCTAGTAAGCGTTAAAATTCACTGCGGTCTCTACCCTTTTGAGTCCGCATTTCAAGTCTTCCCTTAACAATGTTGAAATTTTGCACACAAAAAGTTAATCAAAGTTAAATTAGCAGCGTGCAAATAGGGTGAAGTTGGGGACAGTACTGTTACCACGTCGTTTGTAGCTTCCGTGCGTACTGCCAGGAAATTAAATGTTTAGCACCATATTGTAAATGGTGGCAATACGTTCCTCTAAACATTGTTACATTAAAATTGTATCTTTAAATATATTTTATTAATCTATATATATAAAACTCAAAGGTGACTGACTGGCTGATTGACATAGTGATCTATCAACACACAGCCCAAACCACTGGACGGATCGGGCTGAAATTTGGCATGCAGGTAGATGTTATGACGTAGGTATCCGCTGAGAAAGGATTTTGATCAATTCCAACCCCAAGGGGTTCAAATAGGGGATGAAAGTTTGTATATTATACTTATATTATACTTCTTAACGCAAGCGAAGCCACGGGCAAAAGCTCGTTTATTATATTTCATAATTAATTATATTTAAAACTAGCTGAAAGCCGAGCTTTTTGAGGGCTCGCGTCGTCACACCGTGACTGATTGATGTTAACACATCTACATATAAATAAAAATTACTGTGTTAAAGCACAAATCAATGGGCGTGATAGTTTTTCCATAAAGTGTACAACAAAATGTCCAGGTTGTGTGATATACTATTATCTTGTATAATTATTGAACAGTGTACAGACCTAATGCTAACGTCAAAACGTCAAAATAAGAATAAGAACTGTTCTTATCATTACAGTGAATAGTTACACTTCTATCAACATACCCAAAAAACCAGGCAGTCACGGTTGTATGTGAAACCACTTGTTTTCTTTGCGAAGGCTTTATGAGATCTCTTTCACTCCCATGTGAAAGAAGATGTGAAAGAAAGGGAAGGATAAAAAACAAAAATACGCATTCGGGTTTTCGCTACTCGTTATTAAAATCGTTTAAGAGCTCCATTAATTACTGGGACATATTTTTATATGTTTTTTTAACATTGTACATTCGGTGCTCCATTCTTCATATAATAGAACGGGCGTCGAGTCAGCATTTCGTATTCAAAGCCTCCCCCTTTACCATTCTTTGTGTTTTCCGTACGCTTTCAAAGCCAAATAGGTCAGTGGATTCGCACTTATTTCAACTGAAACGTTTAGATGTACAAATAATCTTATACGTGTTTTGGCACTTCAAAACAAATATATGAAATGATACTTTAAAATTTATTATATCTAATTTTTAAATGTAAAACGAAATATAGTTGATAGAAACTGATCACTATTCTGTTTTAGATATTTTACTCTCTACAATCTTCTATAATATAGTCGGAGCGATGATATAGAAATAGAGTCACAATTTATTTATGCTTATCCTTAATCTGTGTCAGAAAATGTGCTAAAAAATCTAAAAAAATAGTAAAAACTTTTGTTTTATAGCAGTTTAACGAGGGGTCTACGAAATCGTAGCAACGTTCGTAGCTACGCTACGACACCGTAACTCTGCTACGGCGTTCGTACAAAATCGTCGTTCAGTCGTCGTTCTAGTTCAGTTAAATAATTAAAATGTTGCGAATATTAAGGCTTTGCCCATTTTTAGGTATATAACGAATTTATAAAATTCGTAGTAAAATTCTAAACTCCGCCTCGTTATGTCGCGATGACACGCAGCGTGCTTTAATTATAATTTTTGTAATCGTTGCCTCCCAAGGTCATATACCATAAATTTTGTTCATATAACATAAAATTATAATGAGGTTGTTTGCCGAAGTTATTCTTTTAGTCTCACATTTCTACAATAGTAAGCTAGTTATGTTAAAAATCACTTGTTATTATATATTACAATGTCAGTTAAATATACAGAAAAAGGGCTCACGGAATTATGTTATTAATTTAAGCTCATATTTTTACTTACCATTGCTGTCCTAATACTGGGCAAAGTTTTTAAATATTGTTAAAAAGGTAGACCAAAATCACTTCCTTTTTAACAGTGCCAGTGTTATTTAGAAGAAAAGCGTTAAACAATTATTTCCAATTTTCCAATTTACTTATTTTGTAAAATACGGGTTTTCGTCAGTTTTCACAAAAAAAGCTTTCACAATATGACTGACTGTCACTAATACAAAGCATTTAGGTTATATTTCATTGTAAACTAAGTATTTCTAGTATATTTAACAGTATGCATTTTGACCATAGTGGTATCTATAATCAGTGGAGTGACAGGCATTGTTCCGGCACCATGTCACTGGGCGACACTGGGGCACTATATTGCTAGCATCGCCTTTTGCCATCTACATTTATATCGTATAAGCATGGTATAAATCATAATATAATTACTAGATGAAGCCCGCAACTCCGTTGCGCCAAAACTCGTTTATCGCGCGGGAACCGTGCATTTTTCCGGGATGAAAAGTATCCTATGTCCTTTCCCGGGACTCATAGTATCTCCATGCCAAATTTCAGCCAAATCGGTTCAGCGGTTTGGACGTGAAGAGATAACAGACAGACAGACACATTTTCGCATTTGTAATATTAGTATGGATTTCATAATGAACCACTGGCACTTCCTGGCACTAAAAGCTACTTACCAAACATCCAAATCAGTTGCGAGAATTATATTTGTAAAATGCTGACAGACTTTAGCAATTAAAATGTTAGTAACACGTTGCGAGCAAAGCCAGAGCGCGTTACTAGGTTGTAATAATTAGGATAAACGGCGGTTTCCATTACCCGGCTGATTAATGCGCCACATTTGTCTACGAGCGAGCTGTTTATATTTTACTGCGAAAAAATCTCTCAAAGAACAGAACTACATTCGTTGCGTTGCGTAGTCGCTGCGTCAACGTTGTGTGATGTGTCAATACATACATTTTATGATATACCCATACTCGTAAAGCTAATATACCTAGCGGAATAGAGCAACAATCTCGAGCTGTCAAACGAAACCGAAATCGGTTTCATCTGTGTGTAAAAATATGTTTTTTTTTAATGAAATAAGGGGGCAAACGAGCAAACGGGTCACCTGATGGAAAGCAACTTCCATCGCCCATGAACACTCGCAGCATCAGAAGAGCTACAAGTGCGTTGCCGGTCTTTTAAGAGGGAACAGGGTAATAGGTGAGGGTAAGGAAGGGAAGGGAATAGGGGAGGGCAGAGAAGGGAAGGGAAGGGAATAGGGGAGGGTAGGGAAGGGAATAGGCTAGGGGATTGGGCCTCCGGTAAACTCACACTCGGCGAAACACAGCGCAAGCGCTGTTTCACGCCGGTTTTCTGTGAGAACGTGGTATTTCTCCGGTCGAGCCGGCCCATTCATGCCGAAGCATGGCTCTCCCACGTATAACGTATAGTGCATACATTTTATTGGTAGAGACGACTGGTTGCGCCGGCATGATAATATCACTGTGAAGTATATACCTATAGACTGATACGCCTAAGTAGTCCAGTGGTTAAGAGCGCGGCTCTTGACTCAGAGGTCGTGGGTTCGATTCCCTCGTTGGAAATATGTTATTTCCAAATTTGGTTAGGACAATGCAGGTTGATCACCTGATTGTCTGACAAGTAAGATGATCCATGCGTCTGATCTCTCGCCAGTCGTGTCGGTCTTCCGTCCCGCTGGGTTATGAGAGTAAAGGAATAGAGAGTGCTCTTGTGTACTGCGCATACACTTGGGCACTATAAAATTACTCCTGCGTACCTGGCCTAGTTTCAATGAAACCGGCCACCGTCACCGAAACCTATATACCTATAATAGACTACATACGTTGTTTCGTCGGATAAGATGTCCCTTCTTCAACGGAAAAGGAACGAAGCGGGCGAAAGAGTTATGCATTCTGATAGGCCTGATACTGTTGTAGCCGTAGCCATTGTTGTGTTAATGTTTCAGCATGAACAAGAATTTTTTTAAATGAAATAAGGGGGCAAACGAGCAAACGGGTCACGTGATGGAAAGCAACTTCCGTCGCCCATGGACACTCGCAGCATCAGAAGAGCTGCAGGTGCGTTGCCGGCCTTTTAAGAGGGAATAGGGTAATAGGGGAGAGTAGGGATGGGAATAGGGTAGGGGATTGGGCTTCCGGTAAACTCACTCACTCGGCGAAACACAGCCCAAGCGCTGTTTCACGCCGGTTTTCTGTGAGAACGTGGTATTTCTCCAGTCGAGCCGGCCCATTCGTGCCGAATCATGGCTCTCCCACGTTTAAACGTTGTACATCTTCTACGTTGGTCATCGCGTTGACAAAACGCCGATGGAATGCGTTATATCCGTTGCAACGACGCAACGCAACGGAGAACAATGTGGCGTTTCTCTTAAATCTAAGATTATAACAATGAAACGGGTAATATTATTGTATGGACCGCTTCATTTAAAAGGTCCTTTTAAATAAATAAGAAATATAAGAAATTGCGCAATTAATATACGACACAATTGTTTTGAAGCAAATTACCACGAAAAATATCTTAATTTTATAAAAGCAATGATCCTTACATGGATCATTCCTTTAATAACATTTTTCTGCTACCCATTAAAATTTAAATAAAACATTAATTTAATGAAAATGTATTATAAATAAAGTAATTCTCCTTAATAACAGACTACTGCAGTTATTAAGAACTATATATAGTAATGATACTCTCTTTATTTTGTATGAAACCCTCTTTTTGTTTTTTTTTGCTTTTTGGACTCACGAAGTCACCGTCGATCTAGTCAAAATTGCATATTCCCTGGTTTTAACTATTGCACAAGGCGATTTAATTAAAGTTATCGTTTGTGTTGCGTAAGTTCTAACTCTGACCGATAACCTCTCGCACGAGTACCCACGAACACAATATCACAATATCGCGTATTGAACATTTTATTGTTAGCGGTACAAATGCAATATAAATGATTCGACCGATTTGAGGATTTGCGGATTATTCTCGACTGATACTTCTTATATATAAAATTCTCGTGTCACAATGTTAGACCATGTACTCCTCCGAAACGGCTTTACTGATTTTAACCAAATTTTGGGTAAAAAAAATGGGTCTGAGAATCGGCTACTGGGTACTTTTCATATTGATAAGTGCATTTGTTGAATAAATAATAGTAAATTATTACAACTCGAGACTGACGGCGACCATTGTTTGTGCGACGGGATAGCGATGGACGTTGCCATGGTGACATACTTATTTAGTCACTTCAATAAAATAATACTTGCGAATTTACTTTATATGGCAAAAAAACGTTTGCCGGGACAGCTAGTATATTAATATATATTATCGTAACACTAGCATGGGTTTTAATTATAATAATCGGCCCCTAATAATCACACCAGAGTAGACAGAACTAAGATCATAATATCGCACTATTAATAATATAAAGGCGAAAGTATTTGTGTTTTTACTGATGCAATAACTATTGAACTGATTTTGATTTTTCCCATGGTAATATTTTAGACTCAAAATTATCACGTAGGCATCAACTTTCATATCGTCAAAGTCTTCCTTCGGAACATTGTAATTACCAAATTTTGCCGGCGGGTAAAAGCTTAAAATAGAATTAATATTCAATTTACGTTATTATTACTTAATTTATATACTTAGAATAAATCAATAAAGTATCTATTACTCTTTATTAAGCAAATGTCAACTCGAAAAGGTCACTTAGCTCAGATTAAAACTACGCTAAGACTAGTACCACGATTTAAATGTTATTTTAAACTTTAAATCAACAATAAATTTTATAGCAACAATAATACAGCTTCACTCTTCATTCAATTCAGTCTGTTATAGTGTCCCAATAAATAACAATAATATAGTATTATCGTCAGATAGTTTTTTAGTTGGACATTTCATGAGAATGCCATCAGAGTGATTATGTTTTTGGATACGAAATTTGTGATTGCCAGCAGCAGATATTGTACAATTTCAGGGTGTTGTATTGCTGTCGTGTATGCATATTATGTTTTAGTTTGATAAAAAATTAAGCAGATATAAACAACTAGATTGAGAAATGAAGAGAACTAGAAACGCTCGCAACTCCGTTGTGCTAAAATTCGTTTATCGTGAGGGGACCGTATATTTTTCCGGAATTAAAAGTGTCCTATCCTATGTCCTTTCCCGGGACTCAATGTATCTCTATACCAAATTTTGGCAAAATCGTTTCAGCGGTTTGGGCGTGAAGACATAACAGACAGACAGACACACTTTCGCATTTAAATTTTTAGTATGGATGGAGTTGTAATGAATGTTGGATTGAAACAACAGCATCGGAGCACTGAATTGATAGCTATTATTTTTACTGTCAGGCACGTTACTGACATCGTAATTTACGTACGCTGTTAGGGTCAATTCAGACCGCAACGCGACGACACAGCATAGCAATATTAGTCCCTACAGTAACGAAACGCCTTTGACGTCGCACGATGCCGCCACCGATGACAGGTACCGAGCAGATATGCCAGGGCTGCCACGAAACGGGAAATAAAATAAAATAAAAATATTGTGCTTGTAATGCAAATGTTATCATTTAATCTGTTTAATCAGCGTGTTATATTTACATATTTATTTATTTTAAAAACTTTATGCACATATAGGTACAAAGGTGGACTTAATGCCGTATGGCATTATCTACCAGTCAACCTTTGGGCGATACAAGGACAAAGTTGTATAGGTGCCAGTCGAGTTGAAAGAGGAAAAGACAGAAAAAAATAATAAATATATGTTATACTTATAATATATATATTGTATAATATTATACTATACTTATAATATACATATTATCACACATAAAATTATATATAAATAAAACCAATAATCATACGTAATAATTTTTTTTTTTTTTTATTTAATCAAGGTCTTGGTTGCTTAGGTATCTTAGAAATTTCCGCTGTATTGACTCTATACTTTCGCTATCAATTTTATATATAGGTGACCATATAGGTGAGCAATATTCTAATTGTGATCTGACCAAAGCGGTGTACAGCACCTTGAGTGATTCAGTATTTTTGAAAAGTTTTGCAGTTCGTAATACAAAATAAAACATTCTTTTTGCTGCTGTGATCATAGTTTGATACTGTAATTTAAAATTTAATGAGGAATCATACCAGACACCTAGGTCACGAACTAGATTGACTCGAGTCAGATGCGATTCAGCTATAGTATAATAGTATTGCAATGGTTTCTTTTTTTTTGTGAAAGTTATATATTGGCATTTTTTTACATTAAGATTCATGTCATTTGATAAACACCAGTAGTATACAATATTAATGTTATGCTGAAGAAGAACACAGTCATTGATATTTGCTATTTCGTTGAACAATTTTATGTCGTCAGCATAAGCTAGACATGGACATGTAAATTTATCGAGTAAGTCGTTTATATGTATTAAAAAAAGGAGAGGACCTAAGTTAGAGCCTTGTGGAACGCCTGACAGTGGCTCAAAAGGTATTGAGTCAAAACCGTACAGGGCAACTATTCGGGTGCGATTAATAAGATATGAATGGAACCAGCGATGAAGATCACCATGAATTCCAAGATGTCGAAGTTTGATTAAAAGTACATTATGATTGACGCGGTCGAATGCTTTGGAAAAATCCAAATATACTGAGTCTACTTGGGACTTTTTATTAAAAGACTGACAAAGGAAATTTGAGTATACCAGCAAATTAGAAAGTGTTGATTTACCTAATATAAAACCGTGTTGTTTTGGACTGAGACAATGAAGTATATGGTTGTAGAGTGAATCATATATCATTCCCTCAAAGATCTTAGCTAAGCAATTAAGGATGCTAATAGGCCTGTAATTAGTGACATCATTTTTGTCACCGGATTTATGAATAGGTGTTATTTTAGCTATTTTCCATAAATCGGGGAAAGTACCTTGGCTAAGCGATTTGTTAAAGATTATACTCAAGGGGATACTCAGACTTATTATATAATAACTATATTGTAGTTGATCAATGATGATGCTAAAAATATTATAAATATTAATTTATGCCATAAATTATGAAAACTAAGAGTCTGCCAACTGTTTCAAGTAAAACTCACGTACCCTGCGCTTAAAAGTATCTCTGGTTTTTGACATCCTGATTTCCGGAGGAAGAGCGTTCCAGAGGAGAATAGCCTGGATATTAAAAGAAGAGTGGACGGAACTTGACTTGAAAGAAGGGCAACTTAAAAGCTGATTTGAAGTAGATCGGAGGTTTTTATCGTGCCTGCTGCAATGGTATTGAAAGTGAGGAACGAGATATTCGGGAGTATGGGGATGATGCAGCAGTGAATATAGCACACACAGTGCCTGTACAGAGCGGTGCTGACGTACTGGTAACTAGTGTAGCTTGGAGCGATACGAAGAAACATGGTCGTATTTTCGAAGGTTGAATATGAATCGGAGGCAATTATTAAACAATCGGTCGAGTTTATCGAGTTTGTCGGCATTAAGATCTCAACAGCACAGGTCACCATAGTTAATTATAGGAAAGATAAGGGACTGGACCAGCAAGGTCTTGACCGGAGTGGAAAGGAAATTTTTGAGCCGGTAGATGAATCGTACATATTATGTCGTACTGCCATATATTTACGTGAAACTTTATTTTTAGATGATTTTAGTTCTCTATTTAAAAAATTAATTAACCCATCAAGCCCCGTAACTCCATAAGCTCACCGGTGAGCGAGACACAATAGAATAACAATAGATTTCCAAGGATCCACGAATTACGATCGAAGGATTAAAATAATTAATTAATTTATTTATTTATCTTTATTTCAGGCCAAATAGCCCATAATGTAGCCTAACAGTTACACTTACAAAACAAAAAAATAAAAAATAACAACAGATGTGTTAGTAGCTTGGTTAGTATACAATAATAATAATTAAGAGTTAGTATTTGTTAGCAAATTACTTTAACCTATTTCTTATTACTACTGAGGTGTACACTTGTCCAGTATTTTTGAAACGGGCTGTCAATTTTTCCAGACGCATTAATGAAGACGCATTCGAAATTTCAAATATATAAAATATCCAATAATTAATCACACGTTAGGTGTAACAGAAGCACTTCAAAACTCTTATTACGTGCGCGGTAAGGGCGCGGTATGTTACACTTGATATGTGTACCTGGGTAGGTAGGTACTAATTAGTATGTAACAGGGTATTTGACAGATTTTTAATTTATTCTATATTGTTTCTCTCCTTGTTACACTTCTTACAACGTAAACAATAAAACAGAGATGCAAATACATGCCGCCAAGGCCAACACAATATTAGTGTAAACTGTGGGCCGATATTTATGAAAATTTAAATCCTTTTTGTTTTTTGAATCAGATTTACATCCGTACACTGAACATTTATTATAATATCCCATTGTTTATAAGATAAGTTATCGTTTTACAACACAAAATTCGTAGACAACGCGCCAACGTCACCCCTGTGGGCGCAGGTATACAAACTCTGCGAGTTTGTGTACGCGGGCCCGCGCTGCCCGCTTCCCCGCGAGTACCCCTCCGTTGCTCTGCGCAAGTACATTCGTTTCACTACTGTAGGGATATGTCATATTGCTATACTGTGGCGACGAGGCGAGGCGAGGCGCGGCGCGGCATCAATTTGTATGGATTTGACAGATTTCAATTGCGTGAGACGTCTTGCGAATCTATCAAATCCATATAAATTTAGAAATGCATCTACGCGTCGCGTTGCGGTCTGAATCAAGCCTTACAGTTGTGGGGTCAATATTTTTATACTTTGATGAAAAACCTATGTTTTTAATGGCTATTTAGTGTTGAGTCTTATTGTGATAGGGAATATTATGCAAAGGTCAGAGCAGAGGACGTTACTAGCACATACAGTAAATAATTCCACCAGAATCCGACATGTTACACACGTTATATCAAACTATTGACAGATATGTTGTAAAACGTCAAACAAAACTTGTTTTTTATTCTCTTTGCTGCTGCTGCCTCTAGCGTGAAAAAATTGCAGTAATATGTCCTATTATAATATTTTAAGCTCGTAGACAGCGCTAGAGCGCAGTCGTGTATCACGTAGGATTTCTTACATTGACTTATGCTACTTGTGTCTTTTACTAGCGAACGAATATTGGGTGCAATTGTGACAAGAATAGGGTAGAATAGGTACACAAATTAGAACATAATATGCTCTAACTAAATATGTCATATTAGTTCAATGAACAGAAACTAAGGATTGCAATCTAGAATAATTGTCGGCGGATGTGAAAACGACATAGTAGGCATATAATATTTTCGTCACTTGATAAAAAGAGAGTGGAATGTTATTACACGCCGATAAAGGAGTTTTTACTTAAATATACATGCACGTTTCTTACAGAAGTTCTAAAGAGCCCTAGAACATTTTTTTTGATTACTATCAAGCAAATTTTATGTGATTTATTTTGATAAGACGAACAACATTTTTATCTGCGAAAAAGCTTGAACGTGGTAGCTGAATGGATATATGAAAATAGAATGGATTTCATACTTTGACTTGATGGTCCTAAAATATTATGGATTGCTCTATTTATAGGACAATGTTACTCTTAAATTAAATAACTATCAACCTGTAAATATCCAAAAAATCAGCTTGTTAGTTTTCCGTTTTAGTGTTCAGTAGTCAACCAAGTTTTGTTGATTACAGAACCCTATATGTAATGACTATAATTTTGTAACACTGTGTATAAGATTTAACTGACCCTAATTACTGTGACACTTTTTAAAAGGGTTGATAAGGTAATCCACCTTTTAGTCCTATCAAAAACGTCTGTTTGTTGGCCAGTCTGCAGCGTGAACCCGCGTGGGGCGAAACAAATGTAAAACATAATACTTCAGTAATTCCCGAGACGCGCCATTCGGGGCACGTACCCGCTCCCGTGAAATATATTGGCTTTTTCTTGTAAATGCTTTGGTGGAAATTAAATTTGGAACTGTCGAATAATCCCGTAGTTTGAGCCAAAGATAATTTAAATTAGATTCAAAGTTGGCACGGCTTTAACTTTAATGTTATTTAAGAATCAAAATGTTCAAATAAATTCATACGTATTTGTTTAATGTTATATTACACTAGCTTTTTCCCACGGCTGCGCTCGCGTTAGGAAGTATTATTATTAATTAGGTATCAAACTTCAAAGTCTCAGCCCGATCGGATTAAAATTGACCAAGTTATACACAAATTTTCATCCCCTATTTTATCCACTTGGGGGTAGAATTGATCAAAATCTTTTCTCAGCGGATTCCTACGTCATAACATCTACCTGCATGCCAAATTTCAGCTCGATCCGTCCAGTGGTTTGGGCTGTGCGTTGATAGATCACCATGTCAGTCACCTTTGAGTTTTGTATATTATATAGATATATTATACATATTACATATAGATAGATGATGTACTGTTATACGGGAACCTACGTCATTCAGTCAATTGTAGCCTATGTCCTGTGGTCAACTCTACGTTGGTACCAATTTTCTCTAAAATCCTTTTAATACTTCTATCGTGGGAATCGCAGACACAATAGATTTTCAATTGTTATTCAACAGCCGGTGCCGCTTGGGGTTGATGCGTTAATAAAGCCACTTAGGGTACGTAGATTACGTACGTACGTAGAGTACGTACGCGCACGCAACGTGACGCGTAGATGCATTTCTAAATTTGTATGGATTTGACAGATTTGCAAGACGTCTCACGCAATTGAAATCTGTCAATCCAGTACCAATAAATAATACATATACGCGTCACGTGACGTTGCGGTCCGCATGATGTTAACAAACCAAAACTTTTTGTTTATTATTTATTATTAAAACAATACAATTAATAGATTAAACGACATCCATTATTCTTGAAGCTTAAAAATATTAATGGGAGAAATAAACGAGAGTTAACAACCAACTATGTGCTGATAAAACTATAAAAAGTTATTAGATCGTTAAAGACTTATGAGAAGAATTTATAGTCCTATTGCTGGTTTGTAGGCATTTCCAGACATACATTAGCTAGGATTAGAGTGGACAGTATGATTTATAGATGATGTCATATTTCTGAGGACGTAATGTTATTAAGGGAATCTACTACTTTTAGGTCCACTAGCGCATATCCAGGTTCACGCCCAAACCGCTAAACCGATTTTGCTGTTTGGTATGGAGATACTTTGAGTCCCAGAAACGGATATAGGATACTTTTTTCCTGGAAAAATGTACGGTTCCCGCGCGATTAATGAAAAAGCATCTGAGTTCCGGGCCTCATCTATAAATAAATAATAACTCCCACACCGGTTTCGGTGACGGTGGCTGGTTTCATTGAAAACCAGGCCAGGCCAAGAAATACACAAGAGCACTCTCTATTCCTTTTACTCTCATAACCCAGTGGGGCGGAAGACCGACACGACTGGCGAGAGGTCAGGCGCAGGACCGACTTTTTACACGCCCATCCGACGCATTGATCATCTTACTTGTCAGACAATCAGGTGATCAGCCTGCATTGTCCTAACCGAACTTGGAAATAACAGTCATGTTTCCAACGCGGGAATCGAACCTACGACCTCCGAGTCAAGAGCCATGCTCTGAACCACTGGACCACGGAGGCGTCTATAGTAACTGTTATAAACTGCGAATAATAAAAACTAAGGAAAAGTAACTCTGTCAAAAAACATGCTCCACAATACTTGTCAAAAAAGTGTACCTTAGGTACACATTTCAATACATTTGCAATATTTAGGTGACCTTGAGCGGTACTAGGCTGACGTTACATGACAGATCAAAAGGAACCAAATTTAAAACGGTAATAGTATGGGAGTTACGATTCCTTAGTTTTTATTATTCGTAGGTTATAAATCAAGATTTTTGGGCCTGAGTTTTAATCTCTTTCACCCTCATACATTATTGAGTAAGCTTCTCTTATTTTTATCACTTTTTAATAATATATTATAATACCTGTATAAAGCACAGGTGTACTCACTTCTCACTTCATAACCCAGAGGGACGGATGACCGACGCGAGAGGTCAACCGTGCGCGCGACATTTTAATCACTCATCCGAAGCATCCGCCATCTTTCAGTCCGTTAGTGTCATCAGCTATGTCCTCTATTTAAAGTAATGGAATAAAACTACATTTATGTAGCTCATACAGGATAAACAACAATAGACAGGGGTTATGAACGTGTAGAGTTATAGTCGTTTTTTATTGGCCATAATTGATATCAGTTATGCGTACTGTTGATTATGCAATCATAAAAATAATCATACTTAACAAATAACATCATCTCTCAATATGTACCTCTTAGGTGCAATTTCACCAATGACCGTTAAAGTTCTCGAATCTCTCGTTAAGGTTCTCGAATCAGTATCACTATCATGTTACCTCTTTTGTTTTTCAGACGTTGGTGAAATTGGTACTTAAGCTAAAATATCTTACTGTTCGTTTAAGTGTATGTAACTTATAAACTAATTATTATTAAATATCTGTAGACTTCTCTGATACATAATATGACAAAACATTAAACTATGACGTCTGAGTTCTGACACATCATGGGTCCTTTTATAAGCAAGTAGGGTTCGTCAATAATTTGTGATCTAATAAAACTTTTAAACAATAATGTTGAATAAAAGAAACAAAAAATTAAAAAAAAAATGACTAAATGGACCCGTGTCAGCTAACGCCAGGGGACCCAATAACCGCTGTGTTTTGTGTATTTATTCCAATGCTACCAGACCTCCGTTGGGCGATATAAACGAATTTTCTAGGTTTTGTTAAACGTCCCATTGGGAAAATTAAAAACAAAAATTTATTGTGACTTATGTATTTATTGCGAACACAAACTGGTAGATTTCTTGCTTATAGTACTAAATTCATCTTATCTCGTGGGACCGTACATTTTTCCGGGATGAAATGTATCCTATACTAATATTATTTAAAATTAAAGACTATTTAAAAATCGCGAGATAATTTACTTATTTACAAATAGTCTAGAAGTATATTATAATATCTATCGATCATTTTCCACCATGCTAGAGATAATACTATAATATAATATCTATGGACTCCTCACACCACGTCAGTCTGGCCCCGTGGTAAGTACCTGAAGGACTTGTGTTACGGGTACCAGACAACGGAAATATATTTAATGCTTTTATACTATACATATATTTAAGATTTTTATTATATGATACGTACATATTTAAACACATCCATGACCCAGGAACTTTGAAAACTTTTTGTTCCGTCGGCGAGATTCGAACCCCAAAACTGAGCCACAGAGGTCGCCAAGAGGTCGGAATGGGATTGTTGGTTTAACTCTCCAAACTAGTTCAAACTGGTGTTAATCCTTTGCAATAGATCTCAACAGTGCAGCTCATAAAATATGACTACACAAAGAAAGGATGAATAGAGATTTTTTAGTTTAAAAGTCAAATATAGAGCTGGAGTGTGGAGTGATGTGGACATCATATTATCACGTATGAATGTCAAATCCTTTATTTCCTCGCATACTACATATTTCAAAATGTATTTTTAGTAAACATTATTTGAATGCTTTCATTGTATACTGTATATACATATGCTTTGTTGTTTTGTTTGTAGAGAAATGATCTTTTATAAAGTTTATTACAAGTATCTTGTGGTACTTGAATGACATTTTTTTATTTTTTTTATTTTTATGAAATAACGGGGCAAACGAGCAAACGGGTCACATGATGGAAAGCAACTTCCGTCGCCCATGGACACTCGCAGCATCAGAAGAGCTGCAGGTGCGTTGCCGGCCTTTGAAGAGGGAATAGGGTAATAGGGGAGGGTAGGGATGGGAAGGGAAGGGAATAGGGGAGGGTAGGAAAGGGAATAGGGTAGGGGATTGGGCCTCCGGTAAACTCACTTACTCGGCGAAACACAGCGCAAGCGCTGTTTCACGCCGGTTTTCTGTGAGAACGTGGTATTTCTCCGGTCGAGCCGGCCGATTCGTGCCGAAGCATGGCTCTCCCACGTATAAATTTTTCTCTCCCACGTATAACATTTTCATGAGAGCATATTTTGTGTCTCAATCTGTCCACGATGAAACACATTAATAGCGGCGACGTTAATTAAAGATTTGACGACCTCTGTGGCTCAGTGTGTGAGCGCATTGGTAACTCAAGCCGGGGGTCGCGGGTTCGAACCCCGCCGACGGAACAAAAAGTTTTCAAAGTTCCTGGGTCATGGATGTGTATTAAATGTGTTTTTTTTTTTTATGAAATAAGGGGGCAAACGAGCAAACGGGTCACCTGATGGAAAGCAACTTCCGTCGCCCATGGACACTCGCAGCATCAGAAGAGCTGCAGGTGCGTTGCCGGCCTTTTAAGGGGTAACAGGGGAGGGTAGGGAAGGGAATTATAGGGGAGGGTAGGGAAGGAAATAGGGGAGGGTAGGGAAGGGAAAAGGGAAGGGGATTGGGCCTCCGGTAAACTCACTCACTCGGCGAAACACAGCGCAAGCGCTGTTTCACACCGGTTTTCTGTGAGGACGTGGTATTTCTCCGGTCGAGCCGGCCCATTCGTGCCGAAGCATGGCTCTCCCACGTCGATACGTATGTGATATAATAAAAACTTAAATGTTAAATATGTATAGTATCAAAGTATTAAATATATTTCCGTTGTCTGGTATCCGTAACACAAGTCCTTCACGTACTTAGCACGGGGCTAGACCTACGTGGTGTGAAGCGTCCATAGATATAATTTAAAAAAAGTTTCAAAAGACACCACGGGCCATCAGTACCTTGTCAGCCAATAGTAAAAGAAAATACATATCTACAACTGTCATTATTTGGAAGTCGGTTACAAATGCCATAAATATAAGTAGATAAGATAAGTGTAATTAATAAAAAAATCTAAAGTAGGCAACGTTTAAAAATATATTGTAAAAGAGCTCTGACCATGACTATTTTTTTGCAATTCATGCAATAAAATTTATGACGAAGTTAAAAAATAAAGGATGACCTCAAATTATTAAATAATAAACGCGCACAAAATAAGCGAAAAATATATTCTTGCTACTTGTTTACATAAGAAATACTCTTTGGATTCTGATTGGTAGATTGACATAACAAGGGCTACATTTCTTTTTCAAAACAAACATGTACGAGATTTATACTCGCGTCTCGTGGCTCGGCTCGCGGCGCGTCTCGCATCGCAGCTCGCGTCGAAGCGCGAGTGTAAACACAAAGCTCGCGTCCCCCTCGAGCTCCTTTGGAAATCGCTCCCGACGCGAGCCCCGCGAGCCGCAAGCCGCGCCGCGAGACGAGCCGCGAGCTCGAGTTTACACTCAGGGCTCGCGGCGCGTCTCGCCGCTCGCCTCGAGGCTCGCGCGCGAGTGTAAATCGAGTATGAGTAAAAAAGGGTATTAAATTTAACAGTTAATTATTTATAATTTTAAATTTTAGAATTTACGTGCTTGTTTTAATGTCACGAGCATTCAGTTGTAGACATAATCCTTTTACCTTTGTAAAGAGGACTTTATGGGAGCTTCTAATACCGTTCTGACATTTCAGCCATTTCTGTTATAGCTATATGTATGTAAAGTATTATTTTAAAAGTGTTGTATTATTATAAGAGTAATGGTTAGACATGGTTAACATATCAAAATTAGCTTGATTATTACCAGTTTTAAATTAAGTTGAAATTATAACTTTGCTACCCGGGCCCGAAAATCATCATGATCTTCATATTCATGATAATTGGATTCTTAGATAGGCGCTACAATAGCAAGATGTTACACACACATGCTATAAAAACCGGCCAAGTGCGAGTTGGACTCGCCCATGAAGGGTTCCGCAGCAGCAGTAAGGTTTATTTCTATGAATTTAAAAGGTTTTTCATTTATTTTTACATTTCAGTTGATTTAATGAAAGTTAAATTAAGGTTTACCATTTATGACGTATAAAAAACTACTTGCTAGATCTCGTCCAAACCAATTTTCGTTGGTAGTTTTTATAGTAATGTACATCATATATTTTTTTTAGAATTATCATGAATACTTTAGAAGTTAGAGGCCTCTCGCATACTATTCAGGTTAGAAAAAAAATGATACTAAAAACCTCAATATGATTTTTAAAGACCTATACATAAATACCCCACACGCATAGGTTAGATGAAAAAAAATATTTTTTGTTTCAGTTGTACCTATGGGGACCCCTAAAATTTTTTAAAAATTTTCTATTTTTGTATCAAAATCTTAATGCGGTTCACAGACTACATCTACTTACCAATAGTATAGCTCTTATAGTTTCGGAGAAAAGTGTCTGTGACATACGGACGGACAGACAGACAAACAGACAGACATGACGAATCTATAAGGGTTCCGTTTTTTGCCATTTGGCTACGGATTCCTAAAAACGCTGCGTACCGCTACTTGTTCGCGACGTTTTCGACGCGCAGCCCCAACGTATTCGCTTTGTGCCCGCTCCGTCCTAAATCGGCACGCCAAACGCTAGTACGATAACGGCCTTAGCTTTCACGTACTCGGGTAAAAATAGATAAAATCTTTAACAACTATCCTAGACCGTTCAACTCATATCAGCAAAACATGTAGTACGCTCCTTATGACGGCATTATGGGCGTTACAGATTTTTTTTATCTATAAAGCTGACTAGCACGTAGCAGATCGAGATAACTTGTGAGTGAATTCTTGGTGGACGAGCCTAATATCACAGTATACAATATACATATCATACAGTAGAGTAAACTTAACAGTCTTGGATATATTCGTGAACATAAAACAAGTTATACGCATGTACGACATGATAAATTGCTATTTCAAGTTATGTAAAGTTATGATTGTGTGCGTCCTAGTCATATTGTACTCGAATTTATTAAACTATACTCCACTCGGGCTAACTTGTCGCCAGCGGTCATTGACCCCCTGTCAAAAACCTGCCACTTTCCATATAAACCGCGGTTGACAATGAGGTGTCAGATATTGTCAATCGTGGTTTTATATGGAAAATGAAAAGTTTTTGACAGGGAGTCAATGACCGCTAGCGACAAGTTAGCCCGAGTGGAGTTATAGCTCAGCATTGAGGATAAATTTCAAACTTCGCTTCGAGAATCGAGGTAATGAATTACTATTGCTGAAATGCCGCTATGGTATGCGTATTGGCCTCGGTCTAACATGAAGATAGCCTACTGTAGGGGTACATAATATATTGTGGTAATATTGATATCGTCATATCGGGTCGTGTGGGTCGTATCACGCCACTTAGGCTCGGTTAACAGGCGCTACGTGCCTGCGGACGTACCCCGAATGAGGGTACGAAGGGTATGAAGGAGTCGAAGGGGGCGAAGGGTACGAATATCGCGATACAAAGCGCAGATAACATACACAAGTATGTTATTGCATATATTTTTAAAGTTTAACAAAGACGTTTTGAACAGTAATCTTTTAATGATTCTTCTGTCTTCTTTAGCCAGCATTTTTCAGCGGTTTCGCACAAAGGGGTCACGAATGTTACGTAAGAGGCCAATGCATTATGTATTGAATATTTACGGATGGTGTTCTTAAATTTAACAGAGACAATTAAGTTTAGACATTCTTTAGTTATCTTTAAGTTGCTTTTTCGCAGCTTCGCTACAGTATAATAACGCCTCCGTGGTCCAGTGGTTAAGAGCGTGGCTCTTGGCTCGGAGGTCGTGGGTTCGATTCCCGCGTTGGAAACATGTTATTTCCAAGTTTGGTTAGGACAATGCAGGCTGATCACCTGATTGTCTGACAAGTAAGATGATCCATGCGTCGGATGGGCATGTAAAAATTCGGTCCTGCGCCTGATCTCTCGCCAGTCGTGTCGGTCTTCCGTCCCACTGGGTTATGAGAGTAAAGGAATAGAGAGTGCTCCTGTGTACTGCGCACACACTTGGGCACTATAAAATTACTCCTGCGCACCTGGCCTGGTGGAAACCGGCCACCGTCACCGAAACCGGTGTGGGGGGTATTATTATTACTGTATAATAAGTAGTTATGAAATTGAATGCGCTTCTCCTAATAGTTGTAAAAGTATTTTGTAATAGAGTGTGTACGAACTTCATCTCTTGCATATTTTCTTCTTTACTGTTAATTGCAGTGCAATTATAAATATTATATACTAGCTAAAAGCCCAGCTTTGTGAGGGCTCTCGTTCGTCTTTCTGCGTAATGATCTTTAAGGCAGTTTCTTATATTTTAATAGTAACTAAATCTTGACTGGCCAGTGATAACACATCTACACATAAAAAATTATTAAGTACTATGTTAAAGCACAAATCAATAGGTGTGATAGATTTTTCCGTAAACTATACCACAAAAGTGCTCAGATTGTGGGATAGACTAGGGCTCGCTTCGATCGCCCTGATAAATTATATGATGTCACAACTTTGAACATTGTTTCCAAAGTCATAAAGTCTCAAACATCGTTTTTATCAGTACGTTCGTTAAATCAATATAAAGGCAATTTGGCATTGCACAAAAATCGTGCGAGCACCCTATCTGTCCGTATGAATGTTGAAGATAAGGGACGATCATATAGCACGCGAAACGTGCAGTCAATAATTTTTATCGTGACGTCAAATTATAGCACACAACAGCGCATTCATAGTATTATTGTCATGTAGTAGAGTAAAGGTACCGGGTAGGAAGACGACATTAAGAGGGCGACTAACCCCAAAAATCAAACATCGTCCTCTCTTCACACTCACGCCCGTCTTTCACATGCCAGGTGAAAAAGAACGACGCGGATTCATCGCCAAATTAGTTTTTTCTCAATAACTCGATAAATATACAACATTTAAAAAATCCGCTAGGTCGATCTCTCAATGATAGAATTTTATACAATGTGTTAAAATATTAACTTAGTTCAATGCACGGTTATGGCAATAAATGAAAAATTCGTGAAAATTAGATGCATCTTTGTGATTTTTTTCTATCGAGAAAATTTTAAGATATCGTGTTTTTGCTCAGATCAAATTCTCGGAAATAATGTAGCATCTAATTTTAGAAAATGAAACAATTCGGGGCTTATTTTCAAGTATAAAAATGGATTATAAAATTGAAAATTTTGGGTTTGTCTTCCTCTTTTTGTTGAACTGCAACAGCAGACAACTGTTGCAGTTCAACACTATATTTTGTATAAGGATCCCTCGGTAGTTAGCGACATGGAGTTCTTATAGAAATTCATAAAAACTGGACGTGTTGCAGCGACACGTACCTTCATACAGCCATGCTCTTTAAATCGACACCTTCATACAGCCATGTTCTTTAAATCAAACTCGTTCAACACGTATATGTTTACGTTTACGCAAGTAAGCGCCACAATTTTTTTTTATTTTGCATTATTTTGTGATTTCCAGTTATCTGAAATCACGCTATGTGTGCGCGTTGCCGATTCGGGCGGCTTAGTATGTAGGTAGCTTACGCCGTACACCCTACTGTATATTATTTATATTGTAGTACATTCAACACAGCGCGGCGATCGCTACAAGTTATAGCAAACATAAAACATATAAGGCTGGCTTCTCACGGCGTGTGATATCACAAGCCGCGCCGCGCCGAGCCAGCTATTACGAGCGAGCACGAGCCACAGGCGAGCACGAGCCACCCCTTCTCACGGCGCGTTATATCACAAGCCGCGCCACGCTGACAAACATTGAAGTAAAATTAAACTTTATTAACACGATAATAGATATCATTTTGCTCTAAGTCACTACGTTAAATAAGTAAATTTTAATGAAATGCAACTTTATTCACTAGGCAACTAGGTTGCATTTCGCGCCATAGGAATTTAGCCCCAGCCCCCAGGGTATCCCACCCTGGGACTTAAATCCCTCTGGCGTGATATTTCTACAACACCAAGAATGAGTGAAATAAAGTAAAAAGAGTTTCATATTAGTTAATCACCTATAATAAAAATCTTCGTGCTAGCTATAGCGCGATGTAGCCGCCAAGCAGCGGCATCTGTTATCAAATAAATGAATTACACTTAATTTAATAAAATTAGCGGCATAGATTGAAATGTAACCTAGTTGCCTAGTGAATAAAGTTGCATTTCATTAAAATTTACTTATTTAACGAAGTGACTTAGAGCAAAATGATATCTATTATCGTGTTAATAAAGTTTCATTTTACTTGAATTTTTGTCGGCGTGGCGCGGCTTGTGATATCACGCGCCGTGAGAAGGGGTGGCTCGTGCTCGCCTGTTTGCTCAAGCCGCGCCTTTGAAGTTACCGACTTTAATCGGATCGGGACGCGCCTGCACGAGCCGCGCCGCGCCACCCCTTCACACGGCGCGTGGCTCAAACGGGCGCGGCGCGGCTCGTGGTAGCACGCGCCGTGAGAACGCAACCACGCCACCACTTCCTTAGGTCGCTGCTGCCTTCCTTGCTGGAACTAGTTGAATTGTTGTTGTTGAAAAAGTTTAGATCGACACAAGATACATCCATAGTTTAATAAACCTATAGAATTTGAAATAAAGATGCAACATATCTACATAATATTATTGTGATGATGTTTTGAGTTTTTATGTTTTTTGGATTCTAGATGTTGCAACTTGCATAACATCTTGCGTAACTTCGTTCGCGCGGGAATTGGGCTGGTTTTAGCGCCGCGGTTGGAGCGCGCGCGTTCGAAGCTACGTATGGACGAAAGTCGCTGCTCAAGCGCTCGACTTCAAAACGCGACTACTACCCCCATACATCTTCGAACGCGCGGCGCTCCAACGGCGCTGCCGAAACGCTTAACGACAAAACCAGCCTAAATAATTGTTTTTGCTATACAAAATATCGTAGATCATTTCTGGCATTCAAAGAATCTATCGTCTCACCATTCGTCTGAATCGTCGTACTTGCGTAAAACATAACTACAGAGAAATCATCGCAAAAATATTAATCACATGATAGGTAGATGCATGGCAAAGATTTATTTTTGCCGCTGTAACCTGCAGCTGTTATGCTAGTAGGTAGCATCGTGTAGGCTATATGTATAGGGTGAGTTACAAGGTCGCATCGTGGCCTACTACGCTCTATTTGTAGCCCTTGCATTTTACACCTACATACCTAGGTTCGTAATTTAATTTATTTCATAAATAGTTTATTCCGTCTTATGCGCAAGTTTTTTAGTAAGTGCTGTATTTTTTAAGTACAATATTGTGTTTGCGATGTTGCTCTAAATAATATATTTGTCGCGCAGGAATCGTAAATTCTTTTCAGGGGTAAAGTATAGACATATACAGACAAATAGATAACACATATTTGGCATGGATAATAGTACTCATGCATATTATATAGAATACCGTAGCACTATTTTTTTTTATTAAATGATGGGGCAAACGAGCAAACGGGTCACCTGATGGTAAGCAATTACCGTCGCCCATGGACACTCGCAACATCAGCAGAGCTGCAGGTGCGTTGCCGGCCTTTTAAGAGGGAATAATTTTAAATAATTTCATCAAACATTTATTATGTGCATTTGCTGAAACATCAGTTTAGCCACTATTGAATAAACACAATTAATGTCACGTTATTGAGACGTGGGACATGTGAATCAAAGACGGGCGTTAGACCAAGACTGATTTATTATTTTAGTAAACAACCTACCCTCAACATCTTTTATATTTTATGATAATTATTACATTTACCTACAACCCCTTTGTTAACAAAGAATCAAACAAAACAAAATATAAGTTCTTATAAAGAATTTACACAGTAATTATTAATCAGCAGTAAGTTAATTCTAAGTACATACAAATCATACAAAAAATATAAGGCCTTATTTCTCACCTACCTACTTAACTAAAATTCAAGCAGAAGTGAAAATATTGCAAATAACAATTTTTAATCATACAAAATAATATGTAATTCATTATTAATCAATTATAGTAGTCATTATAGTCTTACCCCTTATTTATTACAAATGAGGTGGAAGAGAAAATATTATAATTTTATTGACTTCATTAAAAAATAAAAAATACTTACACAAAAGATGATTATTATTTCCAAATTCAATTATTGACAAAAATTATAAGATTTCATTTAATTAAGTTAAAATATCATGCATTCTATTATAATATAAATTATCATGCGCATTATTCCTATTAAGTAAGTATCTAATAAGTAACTAATATTTATAAATTTTAATGTTTTGCTTTAATTGACTTTGCGAGTAAGTATATATAAAAAAAATGACATTAAATAATATTGATCACTAATAATTATATAATCACTTATCAAAAATATCATTTTCATTCTGTTCACAATAATAATATTAATTATAAGTAATTAGTATAAGTAAGTAATTTCATATAAATATAAATATTGCATTACTGCATTAATTTTTAAATTTTTAATTAATCTCTTATCATTATAGTTAATATTTTGGTATTTTACTATTTATAGTTAGCATTCAGTACATTATATTAATATACACTTTAATTAATTCCATTTCGATTTACAAAATATTAAATTAACATGGCCACTATAATTTTAATTATAATAAATTTATTTAAACTAACCTGCCAAAGTCTTAGCTAACTTGCCTGCCATCGTTCGAGGAGAAACCCCACCGATCAGGAGGTCGCACTGTCCTGCCAGAACGAGTACGATAGTAGGTATTAGTGTGACTCGGCTGATAATCAGCTGACTGCATTGAAACACTGGTTGACGGAGTAGGCAGCGGCAATATGTCGTCATAATGCGTGCGAGTTAGTGCCTCGCGGCGCCTAGTGCGGTCTAATATTATGTGTTTTCTGTTGCGCCTAATCAAAGTCCCTCGAGATGTTTCCAATAAATATGACCTTGGATCGAGCGTGCAATGGACGACTCCCGATACCCAACTGTTATTAATCCAATATTTTACCTTTTGTCCTACTTTTAAGGGTTTTAAATTTTTCGTGTTTCTATCGTAGTAAAATTTCTGTTTATTCTGTCGTTTTTTGAGATTTTGCACTATTTTACCGTTCGGAACCCTAGGTAGGAGCATCAACGGCTGGCATGGAATTACACTCCTCAGTTTCCTGCTGTACAGTAGTTCGGCGGGGGACGGAATTTCGCGATCTATTGGAGTGTTGTAGTACTCCAACATTGCCAAATTAAAATCTTGTTGACTATAACTGGTCTTTTTCATGATATTTTTAACAATTTGCACGGCACGTTCTACTTGGCCGTTAGATTGGGGGTACGTGGGTGATGACGTCACGTGTGAGAAGTTCCAGTCGCGGGAGAACTCCTCGAAGCTCATGGAGGAGAACTCCGGACCGTTGTCCGAGACGACTATCTCCGGAATGCCGAACCTACTAAATATATTCTTTAACTTGTCGATGACGCACAATGACGTCATTGATTTAAGTTTTACTGTCTCGATGAATTTACTAAAGTAATCGACTACTATCAAGAATGACTTTCCCCCGAGATGAAAAATGTCAACCCCGATTTTACACCACGGTCTATCCGGCAAATCGTGTGATTGTAGTGGTTGCTTAAAATTTTGTCTTTTATAATTTACACACGCCTCGCATCGCGATAGGAAATCGTTTAATTGCGAGTTTAGGTTCGGCCAAAATACGGTTTCACGAGCCCGAAGCTTACATTTTTCTAACCCCAAATGACTCGCGTGTAATCTTTTTAACATCTCGTGTCTCATACTTTTCGGAATTACCGCTCGAGATCCCTTCCAAACTATTCCAAAATTTACATTCAACTCATCTCTGCTGTCCCAGTAACCCCGTAACGATTCACTTAATTTGGATCTTTCTGACGGCCACCCCTTTTTTATTACTTTTATTAATTCTTGAAGGTCATCATCTTCGCGAGTGTACTTTTGTATTTGTATAAAATGAGAGTCCGTCAAAGGGTTAGCAGAGATGAGAGCGCAGACCTGCGCCTGCGCCTCCAGATGGTCGCGCGGCTGCGAGGGCTCGGCCGCGCCCGGTGCCACCGCTCGCGATAACGTATCGGCTATGTATAGGTATTTTCCCGGCTTATAAACGAGATTGAAAGTGTACGGCTGCAAACGCATGAGCATTCTTTGTAATCGCGCTGGAGCGCTCGCGAGGGGCTTATTTATTATTGACACGAGCGGTTTGTGATCCGTCTCAATCGTAACATCGGTCCGGCCGTATATATAAGAATAGAATCGTTCGCATGCGAATACGCAGGCAAACAGTTCTTTTTCTATTTGAGCGTATGATTGCTCCGTTTTTGTAAGTGACTTTGAAGCGTAGCATACGGGAAGACTATTTTGCATCAAACATGCCCCCAACCCGTTTTTACTAGAATCTACCGATATGACGATCGGCTTTTCCAAATCATAATACTGCAAAATGGGGCGACTAGTTAAACAGGTTTTAATTTTTTCGTAACACTCGTCGTGCTTCTCATTCCAGTGCCATTCTACATCTTTTTTCAGTAACTCGCGTAACATTGATGTTTTTTCTGATAAGTTAGGTACAAAATTACTGACATAAGTGACTAACCCCAGGAACCGTTCTAAATCTTTTACATTCTTAGGCCGCGGCATATTTTTTATAGCAGTAACGTGGGAATCGTCGGGGCAAATTCCGTCTTCCGTAATCCTATGACCTAAATATTTAATTTCCGTTAAACCTATTTTACACTTCCTTCTATTTAATTTTATATTTATTTCTTGACACCTTTTTAATACGGCGCGCAACCTTTGATCGTGTACTTCTTTCGTCGGTCCGTATACCAATAAATCGTCGACGAACAATACGACGCCCTCTATATCGTCAAAATGTTCATACAAACGTTTATGAAATATTTCCGAAGCCGATGATATACCATACGGCATACGTAAAAATTTATACCTACCGAAAGCCGTGTTAAAAGTACATAGATTCGTGCTGTCTTTACTTAATTTAACCTGCCAAAATCCTTGCTTAGCATCGAGAGTACTGAAAAATTTAGCTCCAATGAGGTTGGACGTTATTTCCTCGAAAGTAGGAAGTTTAAAATGTTCTCTTTTTATAGCTTTATTCAGATCTCGCGGGTCTAAGCATATGCGTAAATCTCCGTTAGGTTTTTTAACAACGGTCATGCTGTTCACCCAGTCCGTGGGTCCCTCGACCTTGGCGATGATACCTTCCGATTCCATTTCTACGAGTTTATTTTTTATCTGATCTTTTAGTGCGACGGGCAACTTCCTAGGCGCGTGAACTACAGGTGATATATCACTACGTAACTGTATTTTATACTCTCCCGGCAAACATCCCATACCATTAAAAACATCTTTGTATTCGTCTAAAATTTTTTCACTACTATAATTGCACACTCGTTTCAAGGACATAATTCTTTTTATTAGTTTTAGTTCCTCACATGAATCTTTACATAACACCGGCGGGGAATCGACATCTACGATAACAAATTTAAGAATGTAATCAGTATTTTTATATGAAACTTTTAAATAACACTTTCCTACTACATTTATTTTGCTACCGGAGTAACCTTGTAAACTTAATTTCGTATGAGTTAAATAGCTCTCGGATATATCCAATTTTTTCAAATATTTTCGCGGCAAGACATTAACATCCGCACCAGTGTCCAATTTAAAATTAATTTTTGTACTGTTTATCAACAAGTCTACTGTCCAATCACTACTAGAATTACAATGAATTTTATATATTACCTGATCGGTGGATGAATCGTCCTGTACCGTGTAAACGCGACACATCCGCGCGAAGTGGTTCATCTTCCTGCACCTGCTGCACTGCTGGCCGTACGCTGGACACTCGTTCCTCCTGTGACTCCTGCCGCAGTAGTCGCAACCTCTGTATTCCCGGGGCCGCTGCTGGATCGCTCGGTCGTGACGCCGAGCACCTCGCGGGTGCTCCGCCGGCTGAGGAAACCGGTCGCGGGGCGCAGACGCTGGCGCTGGGGCGGAGGCCGACACGGTCGGGCGCGGGCGAGCTCCACGGACATAATTGCGTCTGCTCGAGCTAGCACGGGTTTCCTTCACCAAGTGAATCTCTGAGTCGCTCGTTTTGTGGTGATCCGCAACGGAATGCACGTGATGTTGATTATTTTCAGACTTAATGTTTTGTGCCTGCATACGAGACATTTCTGCCAATCTACAAATGTCTATTGCTTTAGGTAATGTTATTTCCGGTTCCCTGAGTAACCTTTCCGACAGTGCTACATCCTGAATTCCGCATATTAATCTGCTGCACACGAGATCATCCTGTAAATTCTGGAACTCACACTTCGACGCGATCTTGTTAAGTTCGAATGCATATTGTTCGATAGATTCCAATTCCTTTTGGTCCCTTCTAAAGAATTTTTGCCTCTCCACGGCTAAATTTTTCTTAGGTATGAAAAACTTGTCGAATTTATCGAGCAGCTCCTTGAGTGTCTTCGATTCGCCCGTAAACTGTTCGCTCACCTCGCGACACTTATCTCCGATGACATGTAGTAATATGTTAATCTGCACTTTGTGGTCCTTTTTCGACAACTCACATGCTTCGTAGTAGATAGAAAATGATTTTTTCCACTTTTCCCAGTCTCGACACAAGTTACCCGATGTAACGTTCGTTAAATTATTTTCGAAATTAAACGGTGACGGTGGTTGCAATACCGACTCCATCTTGATTGCTTTATCACGTTCACATAAAACGTTTTCCGAACTGTCCTCAAAATTATCACTTTCTGTGTCACTCATGCGCACTATTATAATAATTCGGCACAATAAAATCACTCATAATCGGGATACATTATTACCGGCTGCGCCATGTCACGTTATTGAGACGTGGGACATGTGAATCAAAGACGGGCGTTAGACCAAGACTGATTTATTATTTTAGTAAACAACCTACCCTCAACATCTTTTATATTTTATGATAATTATTACATTTACCTACAATTAATACATCATACAATCATACATCAATTATTTACCCTTTCTGTCTACCAAGTCGTGTAAACCACCTATAGTATTATTTATATCCGCTGTCGTTTAAATTAAGTTAACGCTGTCGTTGGCTTACACGTCACATAGGCAGCTCAGTTCCCCCGCAGTTGTAGAGAGAGGCTGTTCTTCACAGCTTCATGGGATAAAATATTAGAAAATGTGAGCCAAATATACTGAGAAAAGTGATCAAAGTGTGTCACAGTGCATAAAACACAAGTTTTGAGTTTCTATGGTGAATATCGGAATTCACTTAAGTTGGAGTGCCTGTAAAAGTCGATATTTCAGAGAAGAATGTGTTATATAAGTTTGTGATCTTAATTGTACAGTGTTTTAAATATCGTGTAATATCGTGTGAACGGGAAATTGATATTTTGAAAGCTTGTATCTACTTATAAGACTACCTGAGTAAGTAAAAAAATGTACATTACTTATGTCCATTTCATGTTCCTAAAATATGATGTGCCTAGTAGAAATCATTAGGTTCTATTAATAGGTTGACCGTTGACCTAATTATACAACTTTCAAAGAAATGTGGTACTAAGCGCCACATTTCTGCATCGCGCTATCGAAGTTTTCTAAGTGCGTCTATACGACCGCTCAGTCACGTGGGCTGCAATCATTCACGTGGGCTCGGTCGAAAATTTTACTCTGCGATCTCTACTGCTTACACCCTTGCCCGTCAATATTTTGTATCTCGGTTTCAGTTAAATTTGACCTAAATATATATAACAAAGCTATATTTGGTAACATAGTACTTAGAAGTAAGTGTCTCTTTGGAAATAGCGAGGACCTAGACCTGTTTTTGTTACAGCGAAAAGTGGGGTTTCCGCGCGAAAACCGAATTTCAGCGCATCGAAGTTGTGGACAACATATTAAAGGGCTTAGCCGTAGCGATCAGTATCGATTTTTAATAGTTCTGAGGAACAACAATTTCCGAAAAAGTTATTTATTTAATATAATATTTGCTAGCTGTTGTCCTCGACTTCGTCCGCGTCAACGCCAACACAATATTAATTTTCCTTTTTCCACTGATTTTTGGCTTCTTGCAGTCGAAATTCTTCTTCGATAAATGGACCATCCAGCACAAAAATATATTTCCAATTCGAGCCAGTAGTTACTGAGATTACCGCGTTCATACAAACAAACAAACTCGTCTTTATAATACCTATATCATAATCTTATATATAAAATTCTCGTGTCACAATGTTAGTTATCGTACTCCTCCAAAACGGCTTTACTGATTTTTAGCAAATTTTATATTATGCATATGCAGTAGGTCTGAGAATCGGCTACTGGCTACTTTTTATATTGCTAAGTGCATTTTGTTGAATAAAATATAATAGTAAATTATTACAACTCGAGACTGACGGCGACCATTGTTTGTGCGACGGGATAGCGATGGAAGTTGCCATGGTGACATATTTATTTAGTCACTTTAATAAAATAATATGGGCGAAATACTTTATAATATGACAAAACAACGTTTGCCGGGAGAGCTAGTAATATAATATAAACTAATAGATTTCAATATTTATTTCAACAAATTGTATGTTCATGATCGTGACCAATAATAAATAGTAAATAGTTAAATACCTAATTACAAGTTAAGTTACTCTAGTATACTCACTAATTAGTATTACGAACTTTATTTTAATGAGCAAGTCCATCTCTTCATCTAGAATAACCTTCTGCGGGACACATTGGCTTGAATAGAAAAAAAAATCGGCTAAGTGAGAGTTGGACTCGCGAACGAAGGGTTCCGTACTACTATAGAGCAAAAATAGGCAAAGTGTTTTTTGTATGGGAGCCCCCATTAATTATTTAATTTATTTACTTTTTATTATAAATTAATCAAGTACAAATTACAATTGAGTATTTTGTGAACATATTTTCAAGTGCCTATGTGTTTCCATTATTTTTATCGAGAAAAAAAAAATGCAAAAAAATCACCTTTGTTGTATGGGAGCCCGCATTCAATATTTAATTTAATTTGTTTTTAGTATTTTTTGTTATAGCGGTAACAGATATACTCAATCTGTAAAAAATTCAGAAGACTAGCTGTAGCGGTTCTTGAGTTACAGCTTGGAGACAGACAAACGGACAGACGGACAGATGGACAGACAGACGGACATACATCGAAATCTCAGTAATAGCGTCCCGTTTTTACCCTTTGGATACGGAACCCTAAAAAAGATAATTTTTTGGAGCTTAACTTGATACTTACTTTTTAAAAATAATTCTACGTAGAACTATACTTAAAACAAATCTGGCATATTTAAATTGGCATACATTATATTTGGCAGTGTAAGGGCTAGGTTATTGCCGCGGTATGGGGAAGGTGAAGGCCGTTGCGTGGTGACGTCACGCCGCAGTCCGTCTGTTTACGCTTTATACGCATACATACAGAAGTGGAGGGATGTATTTTTTTAGTAGTTTCCAACAGTACTTTGGTTCAATTGCTTCCCGTCCCCACAGGACAGGCATCGCCTAGTGTGGGGATCTAACAATCACATTTTGTCAGCACCGTGCGCACCATACGCGTAGTACGCACCGCATAGTACACAAAATGCGGCGCGTACGGTGCGGACGTATGTGCGAGTTTTCAGATAATTTCATACAATGAATTCTTAAGAGCTCACCTGACTCTAAAAATCAAACATCGTCCTTCTCTCTTCACACTCACGCCCGTCTTTCATATGCCAGGTGAAAAAGGACGGCGCGGAATCATCGCCGAGTTAGTTTTACTTGAATAAAAGACGAACTATAATGATTATGAAAAAAGTGTTTTGAGCAAATTTAGGTTTTATCAATACCTTTTTAGATATTAAAAAATATTAAAGAAAAGACTGCAAACTTCGAAGATCCAAGCAAAAATGTGTCTAAAACAAGGTTTTTTGTAAAAAAGAAACTATCGAGCATTTTTTGAGTAATCGTGTTTTCGTCTTGAGCATTTAATCTTTATGAACTGAAGTTACTTGTGTCAAAAAATCAGTTTTCTAGACCTTACAGATTTTGAGATCTAGGTTAAAGTATGTAGTCAAGTTAGGGTCATATGAGCTCTTAAATGCGGCGCGTTCGGCGCGTGCGTACTGATAAATGTACGATCACCTTTAGACGGTAAAAAATATATCTCCTTCCTAATAATGATAATATTTACATATAACTTAGAACAAAGTTACCAACTTCCTTTTTAGTGGTCCTTGAATAATGTTGAATTATTATATTAGGTCTTTGATATGATCTATCCTATGCGTCAGACCAAAACAAGCGGACTTTATACAGTTATAAGCATTATAATTAATATTTTTTTTGGTTCAAGGGAGAAAGTAGTCTTTTACGATCACTCAATAGCGATAGCCGACAACTCACGTTTTTAAAGGCGATAATAATTGAAGACGTGAGTGGATGAAGATGATAACTAATAATTTATAACATAAGAACAATTACTCATTTTTCCACTTATAATTTTAACAAACCTCGTCATAATAATAATATGAGGAAAATAATATGAGGAAGAGAGAAAAAAAAACGGACAATTGTCTATGACGTTTGCGGTTTGACGTCTAGGACAAAGAAGAAGAAGAAGAATTACAAAGGTGAAAGGTTATAAAAAATATTGTAAACGTGGTTAATAGTATATTGCTTAGCTTACACTAATTAATAACGTTTAAAATGTTAAATGAAACATTTATTTTATAAATGCACTACCATGAGACTTTATAAGTGTAGCATTTTATAGCTAAGTTTCCACGTAGCTGAGATGTTGTTCTGAGTATGCAATATAATCTACAATTCACTCGAGTATTACTTAGTTTTCTTCCTAGAGTTTTTGCACGTTTTTCTTTTAAAACAGAACAAATTCTTGAAGAAAATGTAGGTTTATTATACTTAGTTTGCGAGCTTCGAGAAATTCTAGGAATGGTATAAGAGGGTGATCGCGTGGGAACCGTAGATTTTTCCGTGATAAAAAATATCTTATGTCCTTTCCCGGGACTCAAAGTATCACCAAAAATATTTTAACTATAGATAGCAGAATCGATAAAAGAGTAATAGTATTTTTCTTTTCTAAAGAGATTTTAGCCATCCTCACATACTCGTATATATGAAATCCTCCTAAATTCCACACCTCACATGGATTGTAATATAGATAGCGTCCATTCACAAAAATAAAAGGAAAGGAGATTGGAACGGTTACCGTAAAGTTGCGGTAACGGTGTAGGTGGAAATTTCTACCGCCCCCCAATTAGGACAACGTAGCAATCACCTTACGTATAGCGCAACAGGGTGTAACAAAAGTTATAACACTTTAGGATGTGTATGCGTTCCTTGTAGAGAGTTCACTGTGAAAGTAACAACGCTGAAAAATCAAAATTTTTTCGTGCTTTGTACGGGCAAGCGTCTCAGCTTCACGAGTTTTCCCATACAAAAGTGAAAAAATCTCTTTCAGCGCTGCTACTTTTACAGTGAACTCTATACACGGGACTCATACATACCCTAAAGCAGGGGTCACCAATTAGTTTCGCTCGGGGTCCACATTAACACATGAAATGACCTTCGCGGTCTACACATAAAAAAAAAAACTATTAAACAAAGGTATATTACAGAATTTACAACGGTATTTATTTACTGTATATCAATGAGAAAAGTGACAATAATTTTTGTAGCTAATAATTATCTCTCTGATGTTTGGAGTGAAATTGGTGCAAGCTATTGATATTAAATCCTGGAGATGTTCATCAGTAAGTCGAGACCGAAATTCATTTTTAACTATGTTCATCTTCGAAAATGCTTGGTCCGCACACAATGGGTCGGCGGTCTGCCATTTGGTGACCCCTGTCCTAAAGTATTATCACTTAGTTTTGTTACACCCTGTATATTTGTTCTTTTATCCTATTTTTTTTGTCACTGTTATGGTCCAAAACTCGATACTGTTTAGTTACGAAATCCGGACTAATATTTTAAACGTGAAAGTGTCATGTCTGTCTGTTACCTCTTCACGCCTTAACCACTGAACCGATTTTGCTGGGTATGGAGATGCTTTGAGTCCCGGAAAAGGACATAGGACACTAGTTATCTGGGAAAAATGTACGGTCCCCACGCGATATAGAAATTTTCATATAAATTAACATTAACATATATGAAGTTGTAGGCTACCAGGTTTTAAATAAAAGATTTAAGAACTTAAGTGGACTGTATTAAATAAGATTGCTAATATTACAAGGTAAGATCTGGTCGCCTACGATGACAATTATGGAATGCACGATGCAGTTGTCTAAAGTTTAAAAGTAAAAGTATATCTAATATAGCTGTGTAGTGTGCGCTCGCGCCTAAGGCGCATGCGCCGGCGCAGCTAGGAGAACGCGCCCCGCGCGCCCCGTTGCGGTGCAGCCGCAACATACTGCCCGGGCCAAGTTGAAGGTAGTCAACTTGAACTGGTGGGAAGTGGACAAATGTTGTTGTAAGCCCGCTGGATGACACCCTTCTTTGTCTTGACTTCAGCAACCCGGCAAATGTTGTCTGGGCCTGTATGCAGCTTGGTAACGCGACCCAACTGCCACAGAAGAGGGGGCTGGCTCCTGTCGCGAACCAGCACCAAAGCACCGAGCTGCAAGCTATTGCTCGAAGTTCTCCACTTGGACTTCTGCTGGAGGAGAGAAATATACTCTGATGAGAACCGTAGCCAAAAATGTTGTTTGAGTTTTTCGATTCTCTCGTAGCGTTGCAGACGATTTATGTTTGCATCTGCGACGTCAGGTCGAGGGACAGATAATAGTGTTCGTCCTATGAGGAAGTGAGCAGGAGTCAAACATGTAAAATCGGATGGATCAAAGGAAAGAGGTGTTAATGGTCTAGAATTTAGGATACCTTCTATTTGAACCAGACACGTACACATCTCTTCATATGTTAAATGAGTAAGTGAAAGTACACGTCTCAGGTGATGCTTCACAGACTTAACAGCCGCTTCCCATAATCCACCGAAGTGTGGGGAATAAGGGGGTATAGTTTTAAAGTCTATCCCATGTGTTGACATTTCAGTTGAAATATCGTCAGAGCAAGAATTGAAAAATGATGCTATTTCGTTACTAGCTCCGACGAAGGTAGTGCCGTTATCGGAGTAAATGGTTTGAGGCTTGCCACGACGAGAAATGAAGCGAAAGAGAGCTGCCAGAAACGCCTCCTTGGAGAGGTCCGAGACGAGCTCTAAGTGTAGCGCCTTCACTGCAAAACACACAAAAATGCATATGTAAGATTTCACCAATTTAGCACCTCTGCCTTTACGGTCGGCAATCAACACTGGGCCACCGTAATCAATTCCGGTTTTCAAAAAAGGGAATTCTAAATGAGTTCTATCACTAGGTAGGTCTCCCATAATGGGTTGAATGTGCCTAGATTTAAATCTAAAGCAACGCACGCAACTATGTACAACGCGCCTAGCGAGGTTCCTCCCCCCCAGTGGCCAATATTTTTGTCTTATGTAAGACAAAAGCAACTGAGGTCCTGCATGCAACAAATTAATATGCTCCTTATGAAAAATTATTTGTGTAACATGATGTTTACTGCAAAGTAATATGGGATGTTTGACATCATAGGCATAAAAAGAATTATTAAGACGACCACCAACTCTTAGTAAGTTATTACTGTCTATAAATGGAGACAAGGAACATAATCTACTCTTATTATAAAGAGGTTTGCCAGATTTAAGTGTAAAGTATTCATCTGGAAACATGCTTTGTTGAGCCAATAGTAATATACAGTTTTCTTGAACTACGGGCCCTACCATTTGGATGTCATTAAATGACTTTCCAGATGTGGTTTTTGAAGAAGCGTTAAATACTACACGCAATTTTGTGGTAGTACTTGCCTCTCGAATAACGCCATGATGAGGCATGTAATAAGAAAAAGATTTTGTATTAGATGAGCGAGAAGGGCTCATATGATTTAAGTTTAGGTACTCGGTCATAAAAGCTAAATACCTATCTTTTAAAACTGGATTGCGCTGTAGCCTACGCTCAAGCGCTAAAAACTGATTTTTTGCTACATGATAAGAATCACCGAGAACCTCTGGTGATTGTTTTAGAGGTATCGTAACGACGAAACGACCATCATCATTACGTCGTGTATTCTCTGCGAAACTTTTTTCACAACATTGTTCTTCTAAAGATAAATTGTACTTAGAAGGAATTGTCTCTAACTCCCAGAAACGCGTAAGCAATTCATCGGTCTGGACACTAAGGCAAGACAAAGTATTATTTGATTTTAAATTATTATTATCTGAATTTATGTGTGTATAAGAAATTTTACCCGAAACTAGCCAGCCAAGTTTGGTTTGTTGCAACCTAGGTTGTTGCTCACCTAAATCAATGAATTTAGAACATAAGACGTCCCAAAATATATCTGCTCCTACCAATATGTCAATTGGAGAAGAGATGTAAAACGAAGGGTCAGCTAGTTTAATATTAAGAGGTAATTTTAATGAATTTATGTTTATGTTACAAGAAGGTAACATATTTGTTATTTGAGGCAAAACGTAACATTGTAAATTAATTTTGTAGTCACTTGAAATTGACTCTAAAGTAAGATTGCAAGACTCTGCACTGAAGGAAGTTTGATTATTAATACCTGTCACAGTGGAGCTTACGTTACGTCGTACCAAACCCAGCTTCTCACAAAGATCCTGAGTTACAAAATGCGATGTGCTACCGCTGTCAAGTAGGATCCTGGCAGGATGTAGGTTTCCGTCAGCATCAGCCACTTTCACCATAGCTGTGGAAAGCAAAATGTGTGGTGTTAAATTTGATTCTAAATTTGTCGATAAAGCAATAGCTGAATTAGAATTTTCTAAGTCTTTGTGTAAAAGAGTGTTGTGCTTGTTAGCACAATACTTGCAATTTGATAATTTGCACTGTTTTTCTATGTGGCCAGGCTTTAAACAATTTTTACAAACTTGAAAATGTTTAATTTTTTGTAGACGTGCATCAATGTCTAAGTTTCTAAATTCCTGGCAATTAAATAAAAAGTGATTATTTTTACACATAGGACATGTTAAAGAATTTTTATTATTATCAGTAGTTTGTAGTTTGTAACTTTTTAGGTTATGTTTATTTTTATTATCTGTAAGTTGTAAATTTTGATTATTCTGTATATATTTATGTTTTTGTTCATGTTGCAAAGTATCTAATAAATCTGATCTATTTGTTAAGAAGCTTAAGAATTGTTTTAATGTCGGTGTAGAAGTTATTGTATTTCTTTGTTCTTCCCACTGACGATATGTAACACTGTCTAATTTCCTAGTCATAATATGAATTATGAGAACATCCCAGTGGTCTGTTGGTTGACCAAGTGAATTTAAGGCACATAAATTACGATTTGTGACATCAATTAAATTTCTGAGGGCAAAACAAGACTCATTTTGAATAGGTGGCAAATTAAAAATGGCGTTCACGTGATTGTTAACTAACAGGCGTTCATTATCATACCTATTGGAAAGTAATTGCCACGCTATAACATAGTTATTCGAAGTAAATTCTAAGTTTTTAATAATTAGCGAAGCGCTGCCTTTCAAAGAAGCTCGCAAGTAATGAAATTTATTAATATCACTCAATTTAGAATTAGAATGAATAAGTGAAAGATACGTATCTCTAAATTCCAGCCAGTGTTGAAAGTCGCCATCAAAGCTTGGTAAATTAATCTTAGGAAGTCTGATGAAATCATGCATAGCATCCACGTGGTCGACGCTCGCTTCAGACTGAGATAATTCACGATTACGGTGACGATCGTACTCATTTATCATTGTTCTTGCTGAAGCCATAAGCGAAAAATACTTTGATTCAAACTCCTCGCGTTCAAGAAGCATTTGATCCTCATCATCCGATAACAGCTCTAACTCCGTCTGAAATCGATCGAAATCACTATGTACATTTTCAATTTTATTCACACGACATTCCAACTCAATATAATGATTTTCACTCAAGCTTTCACAATCACTTAAATTCTTTAGGAAGTTTTGGAATATTGTAAGCTTCCCCTTAAGGCTACCACGTTGTTTAATTAATTCTTTTATGCGAGAATCACTCATTTTTTAAGAAAAACAAAGTTTTTACCTAATGATAAACTAATAATCAATACGTTTACGCACTTTAAAGCTTCAATATTGAATGCGACGCAACTATGAACACGTGGTGCCCTTGAAAGTTGAAACAAAGGATTCCTTGTCAGCAAGGTAATAAAACTGTTTATGGGATTGTAATAAGGAACTTCGTACACTTTTAGATATAAAATAATTTAATATTAAGTGTAAAAGATGAAAGTTAGCAAGTTAAAATTAATTTTGGGAAAACTATTAGAGGTCAAACCTTAATTGTCAAGGACGACCATTAAAAATGCTAAAAAATGACTTTAACATAAAAAACATGAAGAGATCACAATGTCTGATCCAAATAAAAGACAAGGAATTAGAAAGAAATGAAAGGAAAAGATATGGAACGGACTCACAAAATTAAATGCCCTTGAAATGACCGCGATGTCCTCCGATTGACTTTGCTGCGTCGGCAAGCAACTTCGCAGTTCAAGGTGCTCTCCAGATAGTCCAAGCTGTCCTCCAAGACCAAAGGTATCCTCGGTGCAGAAAATATATCTTCCTGTAGGTATCCTCCAGCGAAATTAGCCAACTTGAATTTTATCCGTTGTGATGTCCCGTGGTTCTTGTATAATTATGACCGAAGAAGGACCATTTTATGTAGGCTACCAGGTTTTAAATAAAAGATTTAAGAACTTAAGTGGACTGTATTAAATAAGATTGCTAATATTACAAGGTAAGATCTGGTCGCCTACGATGACAATTATGGAATGCACGATGCAGTTGTCTAAAGTTTAAAAGTAAAAGTATATCTAATATAGCTGTGTAGTGTGCGCTCGCGCCTAAGGCGCATGCGCCGGCGCAGCTAGGAGAACGCGCCCCGCGCGCCCCGTTGCGGTGCAGCCGCAACATAAGTGTTATTTCGTTTTAAATAACTACATGTGTTATAGCTTGACGTACTGTTTGTGTGTCTGCCTTTGTTACTGTCGTAGCTCCCAAATAGATAAAACTATAGATTTTTGTATACTACAGTAGTTTAACTGTTATTAGAACAGAAATAATATAAACTGTTAAACGCTTTAATATTTTCCAAATAATCAGTTGTTTTATTACTGACCCGAAGAAAAGTCTAATAAGACTCTTCATTTATCAATAATAAAATTAGGCTAGTGCCTAGCACAAAACTTTAGTCACAAAACAGGCTATGGCTTCCGAAATAATTATCGTTATAAAAATATTTCTTGCGTCGTATACACTGCTGGAAATTTAAATGTACATACACAGCGACAGAAAGGAATGCAGAATTGAAACAGTATATTAATTCTGGGCATAACATAGGTACATATTAACAGCAGTACGCTGGCAGCGTGCCCGACTTAGTGAAGTAAAAACTTTCTCAAAACCCCCAAAAAATGGAGCGGAAATGTTTTAAAATGGCGACGAATTGGTTGAAATGATAACACGTAGCTTGTTGATAAGTTGGCTTTAGGTTATTGGTATGAGCAAGCAATCTATATTAATGGTCATAATGTATTCTGCTTATAAACATAGGTAAAGAAAAAGCCATGTTAATATTAATAAATGTAAAAATAGGTAGGAAAAAAAACTTGAGAGGTATCAAGGGACACCCGAATGGAACAAAGTTATTTCTTATGTTCAAAAAACCTGTATACATATTATACGCTCAAAAAATTATTAAAAAAACGCCATCTATTGACGCCCAGGAATACTATCAACGCCCTCTGCATTTATTACCATGCCATATTACCATGCAGGTAAATAAAAAAGTGTCGAGGTCAAATAACGTTCTGTCTAACCTTTACGCCGAACGCGCAATGAGGAACTTCATTCCAAAATGCTACTTTTTGTTGCGCATAAATCTACAGATCCCGCGTAAATTCATTATATTTAATATAATATGTTTTTCGCGAGTCCAAAGTCGCGAAAAACATATTTTATTGTGTTGTCCTTTTATTATAATTTAAAAATGTTATAATGTATATAAACCGTATTTCCCTATAAGTTTAATGGTCAGGCTACCAAACTGTAAAATTAAGAAGTATTCAAAAAGTGCACATAATATGAAACGAAAGGCTTTCGCGTGGTTTCTGAGCATATTTTTTTAAATTGTATTAAAAAATTGTTATTTAAAACGTATGTTAAATAAACGAAGAATACAGAACCTTTTAAAATATTCTCATTAATATAACAAGCCATTAAAATTAATAGTCAAATTACTTGGTAACTTTATAGGTTTAAATCCCTTGAAGGTCGCAAATTCTGTCTGAAGTCGCTCATTTATACTCAATTAGTAGGATCTGCGTCTAATGATTCAAATCTCTTATAACGTTATGCTATTACATTTTTTAACAATTTTAATTATCTCTAGTCTAATTTGAAAGTATCTCTTACAGTTAAAATGTTATTTTTTTGTGTAATTATTTTCCATTGTGCCTCTGTTGTTGTGCTACAATTTACTTTGAAATAAAATTTCTAGTTTCATGGGGTTGAAAATCTTAACTTCTGTGAAAATAAATATCAGTTAAAACTGTATTTGCATCTTTGCCGTGGTTAGTGTCGACTTACCACAAGAGGAGTTCACCTAAAATAAAGTAGAAACTTAATCTTCTAAGCAATTCCCAGTATTTATATTATATGGAACTCAATGACACAAAATTAACAATCTATACAAATATTATAAATACGCACGTGTCTGTGTATATTTCTGTCTGTTAGGTACTACGCTTAAACTGTATAGCAGATTTTAGTTAAATTATGGTTGGAGATTTGTATGTGTATTTGTAGGTTTAATGTGGCAAAATGCACAGGCCCGGCTTGATAAACGAATTTCAGCGCAATAAAGTCGCATCAACAGTATTTTTTTTTACTTTTTGCATAAATGACGGCTTTAGGGCCGGGAAAATGAGTTGCAATCAAAAAATGTGGATTTAATGTATAGTCAGGTTTGTTCTAATTTTTTTAGGAGCCTGTGCTGTCCCACTGCTGGGCAAAGGGCTCCCCAAAGTTTTCCAATCTGTTGTTCTAATTACGAGGAAAAAATTAATAACTGTCTTCATGTTATAAAATGTTAGTTTTCTGGTTAATTCCCTCACGTCTTTATTTGTAAAGCTACACGGCTAGCTAATGCCTCTTAATATTCTGGTTTATTATCATACGGCGTAGGTTCAGATGTATTCAGGATTTATAGGTCTCTCGGAGACAGTTGCCAAAGACTTATCGAATCTTACATTATACGAAATCTGCACATTTACATGTACGTATAATTTATTGTACCGACGTGTTATGTAATCCATACTAATGTTATACATGGAAAACGTGTCCTTTTCCTTTTCACGTTCAAACCTTCAAACCAATAATAATCTATGAAATAATAATGATAATATATAAGCTATGGACGCTTCACACCACGTCAGTCTGGCCCCGTGCTAAGTACCTGAAGGACTTGTGTTACAGGTACCAGACTACTATACATATATTTAAGATTTTTATTATATGATACATATATTTATCATATATATTTATCATATATTATACACATCCAGACCCAGGAACATTGAAAAATTTTTGTTCTGTCGGCGGGATTCGAACCCGCGACGCCCGGGTTGAGCTGACACACTCAACCAATTGAGCCACAGAGATCGTCGTAGGTTCTACGCTTTTCATCTAGATAAGTAAATATACTAAATTTAGATGAAAAGCGTGCAGAATACTTGTGTTATAGGACAAATGATAAATTTTAATTACGATGTTGTATATTAGAGTACCTGAAAATGATAAAAATATTATAAGGGCCTGTTACACCACTTCCTGGTAAATGATGAATAGGCTATCCACCAATTAATTTGACAGATCAAGTGTGGAGAATCTGTCAAAAAAGTTGTGAATAGCCTAGTAGCTATGTCCAATCTTCAATTTTCGTCATCAATTTTCATATTGGCGCATTCAATAATTGGATGCGTCAAGGAACGCAACGCCAATATTGTCATTTTTGAAGTTTTGGATATGGTCAGATTTTATGCAGCGAACGTGAGGCATGCGTCGTGGGCATGCCTCACGTTCGCTGCATAAAGTTAATATACCTACCTAATGGAATAGAGCAACAATCTCGAGCTGTCAAACGTAACCAAAATTGGTTTTCATCTGTGTGAAAAATATGTGTACGTATACACTTACACAAGCATGATTGAACATGAATTCTATGAGAATAAATTGTCAACGTGCGGCACGTGCCGACTGGACGTAAAAAAAAGATTGCTGCTGTCATGTATCACACGTCTCTTTTTACCACGCAGTGTTACTGATAGTGACATCTCTCTTGCTCAGGCCTTTGTTTCTCTATTCCGCTTGGTATATTAACTTTATGGTTCGCTGTTGACTGCGCTATAACGCATGCCCTTGACGAACAGAAAAAGGCACAGTGTGGACAAAGCTATTCGGCACTTTATCAGAAAGTGGTGAAACAGGCCCTAAGTAAAATAAAAGAATAACCTGCTTTAAAGTTTAAACTACCTTTTGTTATTTTTCAGCAGTCATTTCACACGTTTTCCTGTCGCATATATCTGATCTGTAAGCTCAAGACCAAAATTAACCAAATCAGTAATTTTAATCGCAATATGTATATTAGTATTATAAAAAGAAACATAATTATTATATAAATAATTATATTATACAGAACTGACAAAAGTGTCATTCTGTCAATTTATCTTAAATTGACAGAATGACACTTTTGTCAGTTCTGTATATAATATAATTATTTATTCTGTATAATATAATATAAATAATTATATTATACAGAACAGAGAAAGGTTCATTCTGTCAATTTACCTTGTGATGGTAGAGAGGCTCTACAACTGTTCAGTATCGACTGGCGCTATTTTAAAATCACTGAATTATTGATACTTCCAGTTTTAAACGCGGAGTATTCACTTCGCGCTATTTCTACTTGGTATCGATTTGTGTGATTAAAATGCTGAGTTTATTGACTCGTAATAAATTGGCACAGATCTTTTGTATCCTTCATAATATTATTTAACATTTTTACTAGCCGGTCCCTAGACGATTAATTGCATTGTGCAATACCACGCTTCAATTTTATTGTTTATTTGACAATTAGATTGAAAGCGCCCGATGTTCAATATCAACCCTAGATGGTCAATATGTAATATTGCGCAATAAAATTGCTCATCTAGGGGCCCGCTTAAGATGCAGAAACGCCTAACTATAAATATAGCCTAGTAGACGAATGATTCTGCTTGGAAATGTCGAAAGCAGAAAGGAGAACACCAAAACTCCATAGAAAATTACCCAAGGCCCGGCGCAGAAGAGATGTATCCCAGTTATTTGTGTATTTTATGTATAATATTTTTTGATAGGCGTGTTTGCCGCAGGATGTGGCTAAGATAGAAAAAAAAAATGCTTTTAGATTTTTTCAGGTGCTAATTGAAAGTACATTACGTTGAACATATCGACTCCAAAATGTTATAAAATAGTAATGAATTATGTTTCTAAAATACATAATTATAATAATAATAAAAAATAAATTTTATTTTTCAATAAAATCACATACAATATGAGGTATCCCCATTAAGCATAATATTACTTTTGTTTTATTATTATATTATTATACCGATCTTTTTTATATAAGTACATAGGGAAAATAAACAGAATGACAAGATTTAGAGAAAATAAGTATATTTTCTCTAAATCTTGGGCACCGGTAGAAATAATTTCCAACGGGTGCAGATTTTAGTTTTCTTTCTTTTCTTTTTACTTTTTACGAACAACAGTGACTCTATTTACGTCAACAGAATATATTATACATAATTTAGTGCCGAAACATTACGAACTATCTTTGTACGGCTTCCAACATACTGCTTTTTATTTCAATAATTCCTGTTGAACCCGAGATTCCCAAGGGGTGCAAGTGCACCACCTGGCATCCCCCTGCCGGAGCCCATGACACAGGGTGTAACAAAAATAAGTGATAATACTTTAGGGTGTGTACGTGTACCTTGTAGAGAGTTCATTGTAAATTACTTTTAGCAGACAGAATTTTTAGTACCTATCTTTATTCTTAAAAGGAAAAAGTAGTGTTTTTGTATGTTTAGTGATCATTTAAAACAATTTATAAAAGTAATTTAAACTAAAATTGTTAGGTACGCCTGAAAATAATAGATTAGCAATTTTTTTACTTAAGACACTTTTTGCGGCAATGACACATACATTTATTTTACTAATAAAGTATACTATGAACTGAGATACCTTACTTTTGTGCCGGAGCTTGGGCTTTTTTGGGTGTTCGTCTTTTGACTTCAGAATATATGTATGTACAGGATGAAACAAAACAAAGTGATAATACTTTAGGATGTGTATGTGTCCCTTATAAAGAGTTCATTGTGAAAGAAGCAGCGCTGAAACAGCAATTTGTGATAATATGTATGGGCAAGCGGCCCAGTGTCATGAATTTTCTCATACAGAGCTATTTTAGTGTATTTTAGCGCTGCTACTTTAATAGAAATAATCTTATATACAGTATGTAACAAAAATAAGTGATAATTCTTTAGGGTGTGTACGTGTTCCTTGTAGAGAGTTTACTGTGAAAGTAGCAGCTCTAAAAATGTTTTTAACTTTTGTATGGGCAAGGGCCCGAGCGTCACGAGTTTCCCCATACAAAAGTGAAAAAAAAATTTGGTCTTTCAGCGCTGCTACTTTCACAGTGAACTCTCTACAAGGAATACCTACACACCCTAAAGTATTATCACTTATTTTTGTTACAACCTGTATAAAATTCTCGTATCGCAATGTTAGGCCGCGTACTCCTCCAAAACGGCTTTACTGATTTTAACCAAATTTTATATGCATATTCAGTGGGTCTGAGAATCGGCTACTTTTTGTATTGATAAGTGCATTTGTTGAATAAATAATAGTAAATTATTACAACTCGTGACTGACGGCGACCATTGTTTGTGCGACGGGACAGCGATGGACGTTGCCATGGTGACATACTTATTTAGTCACTTCAATAAAATAATACAGGCGAAATACTTTATATGGCAAAGAAACGTTTGCCGGGACAGCTAGTGATTATATAAAACTTCTAATCATTACGACAGTAAACTATAATAGTGTATTTTTTGTCGTATAAAATAGCTCTTTGTAACGTAGCTTCGCCGTTTCGTACCAGATGTGCTCCTATTATTGATGTAAAATTTGACATGGAGCAGAGAACGAGAGTTTATTGTTGTCCCGAGGTCAAAGGTTTCGGTCATTATATAGGGCTGTACGTGCGAACTTGCCTTGTGCGATAGATTCTATGTTTGGCGCTTTACAAAAAAAAAAACAAAATTTTCTTCACTTTCTCATAGGCAAATGAAAGGCGAGACAATCTTAGGCTAGTTTTTATACTACAACTAGCTGACCCGGCACACGTTGTTTTGCCATAAGTATAAAGTATTTCGCCCATATTATTTTATTGAAGTGACTAAATAAGTATGGCATCATGGCAACGTCCATTGCAATCCGTCGCAAAAATAGTTTCGAGTTTTAATATATAATATAAGATATATTTCTTAAGAAAAAGGCCAACTGTTTTTTCATATAAACTGCACATTTTTGAGGCACTAAAAGGTTTTGGCGGCCTCTACAATTTAAGTCTTCATTAGTTTTCTTTCAAAATTATTCAAAATCCAGTTAGAGTCTTAGAAAACTTATAAAATTATAATATATTATAATTATCAGTTCAGTGAAACTCGACAGTCCCCCAGTAGACCAACATACGAGCAATATATTTATTTCCTGACAAAAGTCAAAATTATTTGTAGAATAAAAAGCACGCAATAAAAACTGCTACAGTTAGATATATTTATTATCTTTTATTACAACGATATAGTGAAAGAAAACTAATGAAGACTTTAACATAAATAGACCATTAAAACATTTTAATAACTCCAGTAACACACACTAAATCCAAAAGTAAACAACACTAAATTCTAAAACAGTGAACATAATCCATCATATTATGGGCTTATGTCGTAGCTACGAAAGGTTTAATTATAACATCAATCTCTAAATTATACGTTGGATTTTGGGCGAACCGAAGCATGAGCGAAGTTGCGTGTTCGGCGTCGCTTATCAACTCGCCATACAAAATTCATAACGGATTGTTCAACAATCCATAATATTTAGTTGTTCGATTAAAAACGAATACAAACGATTATTCTATAGTTTACCTTTACTTAATATTATAAATGGGAAAGAGTCTGTCTTTCCAAACCAGTTTTATAGAATAAGAATTTGGGTCCCGAGAAAGGTTTTGTACAAAGTTACGGTCAACATGTAGTATAATAAATCTACTACATGCGAGCACTATAATGTGTACATCTTACGATTTAACAAATATAATTGCTTTATATTATTATAATGTGTTGGAACGAAGTTCCTTATCGCGTATTCGGCGTAAATCTGAAGGCTAGACAGAACTATACTTAACCAGGGGCAGAGGACGTTGATAGTAAGTATTCCTATGCGCCAACTAGATGGCGTTTTTTAAATAAACAGCTACGCGTTGTTAGTATTCCTGGGCGTCAATAGAATATGGTGTTTTTTTTTAATTTTTTTAAGAGTGTGTATATAGTGTGTGTATATAGTATTATGTATACAGGTTTTTTGAACATAAGAAATAACTTCGTTTCATTCGGGTGTCCCTTGACACCTTTCAAGTTTTTTTTTGTCACTAGTTCTAGTATACTGTCTGGATCGATCTGATGTACCGGTAACCGACCCATAAAATAGTCGTCCAGTACACTCTTTATTAGTTTAGGGACAATAATTGTAATGAAATAATAAAAGATTTTTTTTGTGTTTGTAATTATAGCGTTCTTAAAATAGAGTTGCGAAGTAATAAAGTTTAAACTATGAATATTGGAATTGATTATTTTCAGCAACGATACAACTTTAATTAAACTTTCGCGGAATTATTAGATTTCGAACGTTTTCTATTTTATAATCAAAATTGTTTGTATAAATTATGGTTTATGTTTTTAGTTAAGTTTTGGTAAGCACGAAAATAATTATATTTATTCACAAATTCGACTTTAAAAAAAGGAAAATTGAAAATTATAAACTGTTAAGACTCGCTTAATAATTACTAGTACTAGTAAAAATGTATTTTTTACATATAAATTAATATAAAAATTAAAAAATATAATATTGTTTTTACTTTAAATAAATATTTTTGAATAAATTAGTATTCGAGAATATTTTGCGTGGAAAAAAAGTTGTATCATTCAATAAATCTAAACATAAGTAGACGAATATAATATCATTTACCCCGCATTCTATTTAGCGTTAAAAACGATCAACACGCTCAAAATGCCTACTATTTTGAGCGTTTTGTTCGTCTTTAACTCATAGAACGCGGGGTTAATGTCAACACTTGAACACACAGAATATCATGTCACTAAATTAACAAAAGAATACCATTTGTGTGTACAAATTCAGCCGATTTGTTTACATTTAGACTGAATATGATATATTACTTCAATGTTTTCACGCTCAGCGGCAGCACCATTTCAGACAGTAAAAAAAACGTTTTGTTCTGCACATTTCACAATGTATCTGTCAGTATTCTGATATGACGTGTGCATTGTGCAACATGCACTGACCTCCATTATACAAGTACGCTGGATTTATAATACCCACCTGCTTTTTGTGCCTATTTGAAGCGGAATCAGCGGCCCCAAATGCGGGGAAAGATAACTAAATCTGACGTAAATGGCGGCATAACCGTTATTAGTTGTCATCACTAGTATTAGTTCCAAGTACTCTCACTACTGTTATCAGCGCCAATATGGCGACTTTCAAACGTCATTTTTACGTCAGATATAGTTCTCTTCCCCCGCATTGGGGGCGCTGATTCAGCTTCAAATAGGCAAAAAAAAATAGCTGTCATTTCAAAGGGTTCAGCGTACTTGTATAATGGAGGTCAGAGGCAACATGTCAGATTTTGGTCGCATTGTTTACTGTTAGTTAGCTAAGGGTGCTACTATAAACTATCACATACAGACTGTATGTGATAGTAGCACCTTAGCCTAGACCTTGGCCTAATACACTTTCCTATTGGATGTTTACAAAATCGAGCAAGATTTTAAGATTAAGAAACCAAAAATGAGGAAGGTGAAGACAAGATAAGGTTTTCATTTAACAGTGGGCGGCGAGCGCCTATTTCTCGGCGTCTGCTTTTGACAATCGCTTATAAAAACCAATGACATGGGTTCTTAAGCTGATTTTCCCTCTGATATTATGGAGTCTTAATCCGACTCTACATTAAATGTAGAGTCGGATTAAGACTTAGATTATCTTGAAATTTTCAAGATAATCTACCACGTCAGTCTGGCCCCGTGCTAAGTACCTGAAGGACTTGTGTTACGGGTACCAGACAACGAAAATATATTTAATACTTTTATACTATACATATATTTAAGATTTTTATTATATGATACACATATTTAATACACATCCATGACCCAGGAACTTTGAAAACTTTTTGTTCCGTCGGCGGGATTCGAACCCGCGACCCCTGGCTTGCGCTACCAACAGCTCACCAACGGAGCCACAGAGGTCGTCGTCGATGTTAATTAGATTTGTTGTAATTTGGTCAAGTATTCTTTTTTGCTTTAAAAATTGACATATTGTGTTGAATACTTTTATCATTTTTGATCAGATTAATGAATATTATATTACTATAGATAGAAACGGACTGAATCGAACATAGAACGAAGCTGCATTAATGTTGGATTAATACCGTAGAATCAGGGTACATGTTTAATTAAGTCAAATGTTTAAACGGAAATCACGAACCTATTAACTCAATTGCTATTTTAAGAGGCCGTTAAACGTAAACCATTGGTGTCGAATTAAATGAACTCAACTGTTCTTATGTTCATTTCCGACTTGCTCTTCCGAGTGCTCAGAAATTATACAGATTTACCAATCCTTTTTGCTCTATAATTTAAAGTTATTTAAATTTATTACCACCAGATTAAATCACACTGTAACTGTACATTTAGGGCCTGTTTCACCAATTTTTTATAAAGTGCCTAAATATACGCTATTCACAACTTTTTGACAGATTCTCCATACTTGATCTGTTAAGTTAATTGGTGGATAGCCTTATCTGGAAGTGGTGAAACAGGCCCTTATTATTATAAAAATTCTCTACTTGTCTTTCCACAAAATTCAAACATAATAAAATATGAATATTCATAAGAGATGTAATCAAAATCCTGACGAGGTAGACAGACATATTTTCTCATTTATATGACGCCCGCAACTAAGTTGCGCCAAAATTTGTGTATTGCGCGGGAACCGTACATTTTTCCGGGATAAAAACTATCCTATGTCCTTTCTCGGGACTCAAAGTATCTCCATGCCAAATTTCAGCAAAATTGGTTCAGATGTTTGAGCGTGAAGAGGTAACAGACAGACAGACAGACAGACAGATATACTTTCGCATTGATAATATTAGTAAGTATGGAAGTATGGATATGGAAGTATGGAAGTATGGATATTAGTATGGAAGTATGGATATTAGTATGGAAGTATGGATATTAGTATGGAAGTATGGATATTAGTATGGAAGTATGGATATTAGTATGGAAGTAGGATATTAGTATGGAAGTATGGATATTAGTATGGAAGTATGGATATTAGTATGCAAGTATGGATATTAGTATGGAAGTATGGATATTAGTATGCAAGTATGGATATTAGTATGGAAGTATGGATATTAGTATGAAAGTATGGATATTAGTATGGAAGTATGGATATTAGTATGCAAGTATGGATATTAGTATGGAAGTATGGATATTAGTATGCAAGTATGGATATTAGTATGGAAGTATGGATATTAGTATGAAAGTATGGATATTAGTATGGAAGTATGGATATTAGTATGCAAGTATGGATATTAGTATGGAAGTATGGATATTAGTATGCAAGTATGGATATTAGTATGGAAGTATGGATATTAGTATGAAAGTATGGATATTAGTATGGAAGTATGGATATTAGTATGCAAGTATGGATATTAGTATGGAAGTATGGATATTAGTATGCAAGTATGGATATTAGTATGGAAGTATGGATATTAGTATGAAAGTATGGATATTAGTATGGAAGTATGGATATTAGTATGCAAGTATGGATATTAGTATGGAAGTATGGATTAGTATGGAAAGTATGGAAGTATCGATATGCGTACCATGTAAACTAAACACAAAAATATGTAAACGATATTTTCTGTTACTTATACCAGTGTTTTAACTTTTAAGCAATAGTAGGTATAGCTAGTGTATTTTCGAAAAAGTTCATTCCATTCCGCAATAAAATTAATCATCCTTTCGTAATAAGTAATATTACAAAAGAAAGGCATGGAATCGACAATTTTCCGTCATCATAAATATGCAAATATTTCGTTTTATAGGACATCCGACAAAGTTGCAAAAAGTTGGGCGTACGAGGAACGTACGCGGTACGACAGTGTAAAAAGTTAATATCACCCCAGGGGTTGTCATAGAAAAACTTGTAAATGTAGGCGTCCTATGACAGATTGCTTATATATATTGTAAGTATGCAAACAAATTTTATGATAAATTGGAAATTCTATTTTTGGTTCGAAACTAATTTTTTCTTTCTTTTTACTTAACTGAGGGAACGCCAGAAAACATTTCGCATTCTGTGTATAGCTTAAAATTTGATCGGATTTTAATAAATAAAGTCAATGGATGCGTAATTACAATTAAAAATGTTATAAAAGTTGTAGACAACGAAGAACAAGAATGTAGTAAATAAATCCTTTTTTCGACTTCAGACTATAGTAACATTTAGTTCTTTTCTAATAACATAGCACTATTTCTTTCCGACTTTTTATAAGATCATTACATAATAATATTATGGAGCAAATATTGTAACATACTTTCAAAACAATAAAAGATATATAATTATATTCTGACACTAAGCATGCGCAGCGCGTACAACATTAAATGAAGATGTAAGTGAATAAAGTCGATAACTAACATTTTCAATTTCAAGAGGGCTACTAAACAAAAAAATCGAACATCGTTCTTCTCTCTTCACATTCACGACCGTCTTTCATATGCCAGGTGAAAAAGGACGACGCGGAATCATCGCCAAGTTAGTAAAACTAACTTGGCGATGATTCCGCGTCGTGATGAATAAAAGACGAACTATAATGATTATGAAAAAAGCATTCTGAGCAAATTTAGGCTTTATCAATGCCTTTCTAGATATTAAAAATATTAAAGAAAAGACAGCAAACTTCGAAGATCCAAGCAAAAATGTGTCTAAAACAAGGTTTTTTTTTTTGTAAAAAAAACTATCGAGCATTTTGTCAGTAATGGTGTTGTCGTCTCGACTCTTGAGCATTTTTAATCTTCATGAACTGAAGTTACTTGTGTAAAAAAATCAGTATTCTAGACCTTACAGATTTTGAGATCTAGGTTTAAGTATGTAGGCAAGTTAGGGCCAGGTGCATTCTTAACTAATTTTTTTCTTTATAATTTGAACAAACCTTGTAACGTACCTACTTCATCATCTGGCTACACATTAAATCCACATTATTTATTTCAAATATTTTTTTCGGTCATATACATACATATATATATATATATATATATATATATATATATATATATATATATATATATATATATATATATATATATATATATATATATATATATATATATATATATATATATATATATATATATATATATATATATATATAAAACTCAAAGGTGACTGATTGACTGATTGACATAGTGATCTATCAACGCACAACCCAAACCACTGTATGGATCGCGCTGAAATTTGGCATGCAGTTAGATGTTTTGACGTAGGCATCCGCTAAAAAGGATTTTGATAAATTCCAACCCCAATGGGTTCAAACAGGGGATGAAAGAATTTATATAATAATACTTCTTAACGCGAGCAAAGCCGCGGGCAAAAGCTCGTATACTATGTAGCGTCCATTTTCCAATTCGTTACTTACCCACTTTATCCACTTACGTCTTCAAATATGATATTATATTGCACGCTTTTATATATTTGATTAATGTAGCGCATGTCGTAAATTAAGATTATATTATATCGAATGTAGGTCAAAGAATGTCGCGACGTTTTGTCGGTTTGTTTACAATATTCTGGACGTAACTGTTCTGTTTTGAGAACTGTAGCTTGTGAGATGTATTTTTACGTTATTTATTTTTTATTTTGTGGAAGTATTATTCTGAAAAAGCAACAATTTTTGTGAAACTATTTTGAGAATGTAAAGTTATTCTTTTATTATTCTTGTTGTACCATTCTGTTTGCAAGTCAACTATTTTTATGGTTTACTATTTTTTAAATTTAAACTCTTGTTATTGAATGAGTTCTGATGGTGGTGTTTTGCGATTATTAATTGAATGCGTTTCAAATAGACAAATAATCCCGTAAGATTTGGTTGCTTAGAAAGCATCTACTATACATACAATTGCAAGTCCACCAAATAATTATAATAATTAGTTTAACTTTGTAAGTTTAATAATAAACTAAAGCAACTTACGGAAATAAATGGTTTCTTGTGGGAGTATATTATATCTAGTATTATATACCTACTCCCTTCAGAAAACATTTCGTTTCTATCTAAAAGATGCTCACTATTGATACAATAAAGTTCTTTCAAATTGTATGTGTCCTGAATACTTTCAAATAATTCTTATTTTACTTCCGACCGATAATGTTATCTATTGTATAACATAGATGATATTATAACCTCTAGGATCTTACATCTATCTAGGATCTAGGATAAATAATATAATATGTGGCAACTGATATAAATTATACGGGAGTCTCATCGATCATGTCTGTACGCCAAATGTTGGTATTCATGTACTATCAGAGAAGTTGATTCCTATGCAAATCGGGGACCTAAGTAGTTTGGTTTCATTACGTCAAACCCAGCTGACAGATCACAATTAACATTGACCAAATAACGTTGGTCTGTCAATTGCAATGTCAATCAACTTCCTCGATGGTACTTGTCTTTCAACTTATGGCAATAGAACAGTTTTGAAATAATGCACTAGTGATTAGACTCAGAGTAGCCGTTCAAAATATATGGAGTTAACATGAGTCGGATGTTGACTTTGTTTTATCGAACGCTTAAATTATAATATATAAATTTTATACGTTTTGATCGGTGATTATATAAAGAAGCGATAAAGAATACATCTATATATATGAAACTCAAAGGTGACTGACTGATTGACATAGTGATCTATCAACGCACAGCCCAAACCACTGGACGGATCGGGCTGAAATTTGGCATGCAGGTAGATGTTATGACGTAGGCATCCACTAAGAAAGGATTTTGATAAATTCCAACCCTAAGGGGTTCAAGCAGGGGATGAAAGTTTGTATATAATAATACTTCTTAACGCGAGCGAAGCCACGGGCAAAAGCTCGTCTTGGATAAAGGGCCAGTTTTCGTGTACGCGTAGACTGCATTGTTATGCTTTTTAAAGTTATCTGAAATTACGCCAATGTGTGTGTGCACTGTGCACTCGATTTCTCAAAATGTGGGAAGAGGTAACGGACAAAACAGGCATTTCCGGCACTGGTAGCTTTCTTGAGATGCAATCTTTCGTATATGTGGCGCTACGGCGTAGACCCTCTACGTAGCTACGCGGAGTGTTGCAATAAGCTACGGATTTATTAAAATCCCCAAAGTGCCAATGCTCTTAAGGGGGCGACTAACCCAAAATTTTGAATTTTTTAATTGATTTTATACTTGAAAATATGTTTCATATTCAAAAATTAGATACTACATTATATTTCCAAGAATTTGATCTGAGCAAAAACACGATATCTTTAAATTTTCTCTATAAAAAAAAATCACAAAGATGCATCTAATTTTCACGAAATTTTCATTTATTATCATAACCGTGCATTGAACTGAATTAATATTTTAACACATTGTGTAAAATTCTATCATTGTGAAACCGACCTAGCGGATTTAAAAAACGTTGTATATTTATTGAGAAAAAACTAATTTGGCGATGAATCCGCGTCGTCCTTTTTCACCTGGCATATGAAAGACGGTCGTGAGTGTAAAGAGAGAAAGACGATGTTTGATTTTTTGGTTTAGTCGCCCTCTTATGCGTTAATTAATAACTGTTAACAGTTAAACTATAAATCACTTACGTTTATTATAAAAATATTGAGGTACTTATATTTTTTTGTCTAAGATATTTGCTTGTTAGGAAGACACAACATAATATTATTATCATCTATTTTATGAAAAAGTACTATTATGAAATAATAACCTATTTTCTTTTTTGTTTACAGTAAAAAAGGCGCGTTATGTTGGTTTACAAGGTAAGTAACATTACATCCTATCTGGTAGTTAATGTAGTAAAGACTTTAAAAGAAAAACAGAAAATGGTAATATTTTCGGTTCTCAAAAAGTACAAAACAAGGAACTTGAGATAATTTTAAACTGAACTAGACTAGAGCTGTCGAATTTGTGCTCTATCCCATTCTAATAAGTGTTATATTGTTTCTACAACACAAGTTCAAATAAAGGTGACGCTAAACCAATCGAATTTGTACTCTAATCGGTTGTAACAAGTGTGATATTGTTTCAGCAACACAATTCAACACATACGTGACTCTCAAGCTACAGAATGTCAAGTCGACGACGGTGACAGTAAAGGGCCCGACTCCATGCTGGGAGCAAGACTTTCTTTTGTGAGTATTGTGTTAACCACAGAAAGTACTGAGGAAACTAGGTTTTGTTAATCTAAGGGCCTGCCTAGTGCTTATAGACTGGAGTACTGGTCTAGACAGCGCATAATGCGGTATGAAGGTGTAGTGTGTTTTGTTTTGTTTGTAACAAAATTGAGACTTAAGGCGAGACTGCACTAAAGCGACACGACACGACGCGACACTTCACTTTCCACAGCATTGACGTTTTTACAACGTCAGTGGGGCGTTGTACAAACGTCAATTGTAGTGAACGTGAAGTATAACGTCGTTTCGTGTGGCGTATTATCGCGTAATGCGGTCTCATCTTAAGACGGTCTCGCTTTAGGGCCAGTTTACTTTACGACGAGGCGGTGGGATACACTTTTAAATTATCCATTCAAAATTGTAATAAGCAGACCAATGGGTGGCAAGTCTGTCAATTACTTTAGTATCTCCTTCTGTAGTTTTTTTTTTTTTTTTTAATGAAATAAGGGGGCAAACGAGCAAACGGGTCACCTGATGGAAAGCAACTTCCGTCGCCCATGGACACTCGCAGCATCAGAAGAGCTGCAGGTGCGTTGCCGGCCTTTTAAGAGGGAATGGGGTAATAGGGGAGGGTAGGGATGGGAAGAGAATAGGGAAGGGTAGGGAAGGGAATAGGGTAAGGAATTGGGCCTCCGGTAAACTCACTCACTCGGCGAAACACAGCGCAAGCGCTGTTTCACGCCGGTTTTCTGTGAGAACGTGGTATTTCTTCGGTCGAGCCGGCCCATTCGTGCTGAAGCATGGCTCTCCCACGTTAACAAAGTCCAGTTCTGAATGAGTTTAAAAATGTATAAGTTAGAAAACATATTATGGCATCGAGGCGTTACGTTGCAATGTGAATTTTGATTAACACAATCAATCAATATCGCAATGTAAATTTCATTTCATCAATGTGAAATGAAATTTACATTGCGTTGCGGTGCACTGTTGCATACACTGTGAAAACTAGTTTTTATTATTCGTATGTGAAAACCATAAAGTTTTAACCATAAAGTATTACCATAAAGTATACCTAGCGGAATAGAGCAACAATCTCGAGCTGTCAAACGAAACCGAAATTGGTTTCATCTGTGTGTAAAAATATATGTACGTATACACTTACACAAACATGATTGAACATGATTTCTACATGAGATTAAATTGTCAACGTGCGGCACGTGCCGACTGGACGTCAAAAAAAGTGCCACTGTCATGTATCACACGTCTCTCTTTACCACGCAGTGTTACTGATAGTGACATCTCTCTTGCTCAGGCCTTTGTTTCTCTATTCCGCTAGGTATAATCACTTTATGATGAAAACTGAGTTTATAATATGATATAATATTGTATAGCGTTGGTAAATCAGACCATAAAGTTAATATACCTAGCGGAATAGAGAAACAAAGGCATAAGCAAGAGAGATGTCACTATCAGTAACATTGCGTGGTAAAAAGAGACGTGTGATACATGACAGCAGCACTCTTTTTTGACGTCCAGTCGGCACGTGCCGCACGTTGTCAATTTAATCTCATAGAATTTATTTTCAATCATGCTTGTGTAAGTGTATACGTACACATATTTTTCACACAGATGAAAACCAATTTCGGTTTCGTTTGACAGCTCGAGATTGTTGCTCTATTCCGCTAGGTATATAAACTTTATGAGTCAGACATGATTTTGACAGAACGCAAACAGGACAGTACAAATGAACGAATGTTCCGTTGCGCTGGTGCTACGTTAAGAGGATACACCAGGGGCGAGAGAAATTGAAAATAGGTATTTGAAAATGTATTGCTGTCTCACCAATCTCAAGTCTCCCACCGCAGAGCGCGATAGAGACAACACGACAAAAGTTCTAATAAAAGAACAGAAAATCTTCGATTCGTTGTCCGCTGATTCCTTCTCCAAAACTTAACTGATTTAAGTAATTTTTTCATTAAGAATTAAAGCAAGGCTTGAGCTGTGTTCCTATGTTTTATTTCTTTTTGCATATTCAAGCCAGTTTTGTTTTCTGGGTGTTTGAAGACAGAGGAAAATCTGGCCATTTTTTTGGGTTTTTGGACGTTCTTTTTTAATAATTAAATTATGAAAAAAAAAAGAAAACATAGAGACATGCTAATAGTGGCCACAGATATTCAGGAAAAAAATCGTAACTCTACCGGCATTATCCAGGAAGGAAACAGGGGACAGCGTTTGTATGGAAAAACGGCGGTGTAGAATCCTCTTAACGCAACGTAGATTGGGCATACTATGCGTTTTTAGTTGCGTACGACGCGACGCAGCAAAAGCCATGGGATATGAAGCTTTGTGCCTCTTCTTACGGTTTTGACTATAAAATGTTTATTACCATCAATATTCTAAGAAACAGCCTTTGTTGTAGATATTTTTCATAACGTTTAATCTTGACACAGCAATACCGTACTTCAAAAATACTTAACATAAAATTCAAAGAATATAAAAAGATAAAAGGAAAAAATTAAAACACGAATAACGAGCGCAGATTTATCCAGTTTATGAGTACGATTACTTTTCTATTCCCAATATGTCTCGGGAATATCTGAGAGTAGAGATTACGAGTAATAAATGAAGAAGCGTAAGATAAAGCATTAGGGCTGGCACAGAGAAGTTATTAATTTGAACACTTTTGAAGATAGATCTAAACTCCTTTTGTTATTAGAAGCAAAATCATTTTATTTTTTTCAAAACTAGTTGTTCCCAACTTCTCACGAAGAAAAAACGGTTTTTTTTGCACAAAAATGTTCCACAACAACAGTTCCCACGAAATGTAATTTTGCGCTAACGGTGTCATAGGAAGTATGTAGTACCACTTCCCTTCATAAATAAACCTTCCCTGGACTTCCAAGAATATTTTAAGGCCAAGATTTTTCCAGTCTTAGAGACACTAACAAAATGGAGAATAATTTTTAATTTATAATATAGTCTAAATATATAAAACTCAAAGGAGACTGACTGACTTAGTGATCTTATCAACGCACAGCCTAAACCACTGGACGGATTGGGCTGAAATTTGGCATGCAGGTAGATGTTATGACGTTCTATCCCCAAGGCGTTAAATGGGGGATGAAAGTTTGTATATAATTATACTTGTTAACGCGAGCGAAGCCGTGGGCAAAAGCTTGTTATCTATAAATATCAAACAGATAGAACAAACAGACCGTTTAGTTCTGATACAAGTTGTTAGACCAAATTGTCAAGAAATAATATTGTTGTTTGTCTCCTTAATTGTGCAAGTTATACTAAATATTGAATTTATTGGTAATGCGCGTGTTTTGTTGTTATTATTATAAAAGTTATTAGTAATAATATAATGCCCTTTCCTGGAACTTAAAGTACTTCCATTCCAACTTTTATCAAAATCAGCTAAGCGGTTTGAAAGAGTTCCGACTTCTCAAGACAGACAGACAAACAAACAATATTATAGTAACCGAATACGTTACTTACAGTTAATTACTTAACTGTTCTTAACTGCAATTAAATGAAGATTTTGACATAAGTCCCATAAATTATCTGTCAAACTCTACTTTAAATTAAAGTTTAATCATCATTAAATATGTCCCTGATTGCGGCCGTAAGTCTTTGTTTTTTAATGTACTTAAGTAGGTCTCGCGTACTTTGCAAACGAGAAGTTACAATCCCAAGTTACTTTTCAGTAAGCCTACGGAAATGAAGGCGAAGAAGTTGAAGTTGCATTAGCGTGGCCCAAAGTTGAACTTTGGCCCAATTACCAGTTCGCATGGTAAGAAGGGTCGGTTGCGCCCGAAAGTGGGACAATCATATTGTATAGGTATAGAGCACTGAAGTTCTCAGTCTTAGTCCCCTCTTTATGCAAGGGCCCATGCATCGAAATGTAACATGTATAGAACAGCAATTCTTGTACATTGGGCCCCTGAAATTTGGCTCTAGGTACTGACATAAATATAATTATTACAATTTTACAAAATGAACACCTAGGTGTGCAACGTGCATAATATCATGGAACCGTTTTTAACTTGTGGGGTTCAAATAAAAATGAGTAATGGACATGATTTTACTATTTTACTGAATTCATTTATTTACTCCAATACCTTACGGGACTATTCGTGCCATTAGTATTTAGTTGGCACCATGGGCGTATCCAGGTTCTTGGGTTGTGGCAAATCAGATTTTTTATAAGCTAGGTGTTTATAAAGAATAAAAAAATAATAATTTTTAGTTGTAAAAATATTATATTGCAAACAAATGGCAAAAATTAGTTTTCTTAATTTTTAATTTTTATAGATAAAAGTACTAGATGAGATGTACGGACGTAGGGACGTCAACATGATCCAGGGGTGATCCTGCCCCCCCTTGGGTACGACCATGGTTGGCACGAATAGTCTCATACATAATAGTTCGAATTGGACACCAAGTCCTCACAGAAAACACGTGTGAAACAATGCTTAATATGACATTATATTTGCACAGTGCACTTTTTTTAATAAGGGAATCATATGTTTTTCGTACAATATAACCTATATGTTATAATGGCATTTTAAAAATGGCGGGTCAACAATTAAGAAAAATATTTTCAAAATACAGTAGTAAAACAATTTACCTTCATCAGTCAACCGTCTACTCGTATCCTGGTTCATAAAAAAAAAAACGAACCGGCAATAAAGATAAACTGCATCCGACGGAATTGATAAGGAAATGACTGCGAACGATCAATATTGCGTTCGCCGATAACGGTCCTCGAAGTTTTTACAGCTCCGTGAAAACCAAGTTTGTTACTAGTATCCGAAGAAACTTGTATATTGCTGATCGGTTTATTGCGAAAGATTTTTGTCGCGTGAACCGTTTACATCAACTAAAGATCGATAGACTTTATGTTAGATTTATGGATCAATTCACATTGAATGCAATGTAAAGTGACCTTTAAAGTTAATTATTAAGTATCGTCACAAATGACAGCATGTTTATGTATTTACTCTAGAGGAAAGCTTTGTTTTTTTGTACGTTTAGGTACAAAATATCCTTATATTTAACAATAATCATTTTATTGCCAACCATAATAATATAATCATGCCAAAAGGCTGAAACTAGTGCATTGTCAAAAAGTTTGCCAAATTAAATAAACACATATAGAAATCCTAATTGAGTGACTTACTAATTCTGTTTATACGATCATTAGCAAAAACTCCATTAAAGTACTAAAACATTTGAGCTAAATTGCACAATACTCTTTAATGTTGTTTGATAAAATCCCAGATAACCCTCGAGAGATTAAACAGACAGAGGAGACAGTTCGAAAACAAACGGTCACATTTGTGTGAAGCTTTACGAATTAGCGATTGAGTCACTCACATTGTGCTTAAGTAAAAGATAACATTTTAGTAAGTTGTATCCCACCACAAACGGCCCATTCATGCCGAAACACGGCTCTCCCACGTAAGAAAAACAAAGCTTGGTATTATGTTAGGGCCTGTTTCACCACTTCCTGATAAGGCTATCCACCAATTAACTTGACAGATCAAGTATGGAGAATCTTGTCAAAAAAGTTGTGAATAGACTATTAGGCGCTTTATCAGAAAGTGGTGAAACAGGCCCTAAGTGTATTAAAATATTTATCAGGGGATTAATCGTAATTCAATACCAAGAGGTAAAATAAAAACTTCAATGTGTTTCTCTGTAAACAAAGAAAGCATTCTTATTTATCAAATAGGTTACAAAATCATAATTATTATAGTACTAGCTGTCCCGGTGAACTTCGTGTCACTTTAAAACCTTCCCTGGACTTCTACGAATATTTTAAGACTAAAATCAGCCCAATCCGTTCAGCCGTTATAAGACAAATATAGTACCTATTGATGAAAGCTGTGTATGAATATGTATCTAAGGTATATTTAAGTGAGAAAATAAATGAAAAAACATTTAAAAACGAGTATTTATTAAATTTCTTTTAATTTAAGCTTTTGAGTGAATATATATTATCTTCCTAGGACTTCGTCATCATTACACTTGCAATTCTTTATTAGCAATGTAGTACTTATAGTATCTCAGTGTTAGCAATCATCCTTTATCCTGAAAAATATTTGGTTCAGCGTACACAGTACTAATAATGTAAAATGCCTTACAAGGCACGAAAAGGGGATTATTAAACTTATAAATTGCCTGTTTCTGTTACAATAATACCTATTTGAAAGCTCAAAAAAACAAACTATGTTCAACTCATGACATCAACTCTGTTGTAATGCATGTAATTGTAATCCACAAGTTTGATGCATTTCTAAGACTTTTTTAAGGTTCATTATTTAGCGTAGGTATCAAATACCAATAAACTTATCAATTTCTTGCATAAAACAAAATCTCTATAAATATAATAATATTAATATCTAATTATCTTTTTTTGTCTCCTTCTTCTTCTTTTTTTTAATTGCCGACTCAGTGAGTTGCCAATGTCAGAGAATTCTTTTAAAATTTTTTTTAAACTATATTTTCATCTTGATTTACAATTTTTCCGTTAGTCATTATGGCTAAGCTATTTCAATTCCTAAAAAAAAAAAACATTTCCATTAGTCAAATTTGACGTTCGTTTTTTTATCCAGTTCAGAGACAAATATTACAGGATAAACCATTCAGAAGTAAAAGTGGTAATGATACCTAAACAGAACAATTCACTTTACAACTGTTTACTGACCTGCGTGGATTAACCCAGGTTTTGTCAAAGATAATGATACGTGCCCTTGGCCCTGAGGTTGTTTTTGCGTAGCGGCGTCGCATTGCAAAAAAAATTTGCTTTTAAAAGGTTGTTTTTGCGATACGACGCCGCAGCGCAGTGTTGTAGTTGCCTGGCCCTAACTCCTGAACCGGTGCGCGAGTATATTCAAATAAAAGAAAGTATTTGCTTTACATATTCATTCTAGAAAAACAGTATCACTTCTTGTTTGTACACAGTTGCGCCTCTATTCAGTTGTTTGCTCGCGTAGTGCAATTAAAAGTTGAGAGCATCGTATGTGCCAAATTTACTGTTTCGCTGTTTATTAACACATTAAACCATTATTTGTTTCATTATCTTATCGTTTCTTCGTATGTGGGTCGGTACTGGAATACATTCGCTGGATTGTTGGATACTTAATAGTCGAAATAAAACATGATATACACATGACATATGTGTATAGTCTATACACGGTATAGTTTTAACTTTGCATTCATCCGAAGTAGGTACAAAGATAAGCTCAGTACCCCAATTTAGCCATTTCAATGGAATATTGATACAGTTTCGACGCTGCCTCTGAATAATAAAATAACAAAAATAACAAAATTGCATTCTTGTGAAATATCGAACCACGACACTGACACGTCACGTTCTAGACAAAACTCAAAAGTCTAGTATCAACCCTAGATATTGATTTGACGTGTATGAAATTATTAATTTTATGTTTGATAGGATCCAGACTGGTTTGAGTGCTGCATTAAATTTGGATCAAACTAGTACATAATACAGTTTATATACACAAGTTTATATATACAGTTTATAGTTATTAAGTGTATAATATGATTTATATGTATGTTAGTCATTAATAATCCATATATTTTATGGGCCTATGTAGCCTGATATAAATAAATAAAATATTTAAATAAAAAAATATAACACTTTATAGTGGTTTACGTTGAAATCACTCAAAAATACGTTAAAATGAGAGTTTAAATTACAACAGTACTACGAGTACCGAAGAAGTTAGGCATAAATCCTCACTCTTACGTAATCTTTGTGAAAAAATGTCTCGAAAGCAGGAAATTGAATGGAGTTATATGTCGATCACATGTTTGCTGGCATTCACGCAGTTTAGGTTTACAGCAGAGAGCCCGGGGCGGGCTGCCAACAAAAATCAAATTAATTTAAGCGTCCTTTTGTACGCTGTTTTATCAATCACGTATGCCATGCGGAAACTTGTTTAGATTGAATTCATCATCGTCAGTGTATTACCATGCCGTCGTTTTTGATTTACATGTAAATTTTTTGCTCAACAATAAGTTCGAAAAACTAGCTGTTGTCGAAATTCGATTGTCGAGCAGAAGTCGACGTATAAATATCCTAAGATCCGACGGTAAAATCCTGCATGAATCTTTTTTTCGATCAAATATATTTTAAAATAATCTTTAGAACGTATAGAATAGATTAATGTTGGGTTGCCTTGTTGGAGTACCTCTAATTGAGTAAAATGAAAGCCGTAATACAAACTTGCGTGTATTCAATGGAAAAATAAGAACTAAGAAGGAATGACATTGAGGAATGACAGGACACTACGCATAAAAATAAAAACGCCTGTTAAATAAAAATAGCAATCTTGCTGGTTCTCGACGTTCTCAAATTCTCCCAGGCATAATAATTGTAGGCCTGAACATTTGTTTTAAACAAAGGTGATGGCAACCCCAGTTTGCGGCTATCGTGCAACTGGCAACCATGGACATTCATGCACAAAATTCATAAAACTTTAATTTTGTATAAAAAATATTAAAAAAAATCGATGCTTCAATTTTGATGATGAACTATGTCTGTTTACGGGCTGGCAACCCTAGGTTGCGGCCGACTTAGAGCTGGCAACCCTTTATACCTTATTTTGTCTCGTCATTTTCTTTCAAATGATGTAAAATTTACTGAAAAAAATATTCAAACAAATTATGCATTTATCTCATGAACATTAAACTTAATTAGAGGTACTTGCGGCTACTTTTGACAAGGCAATCCAACATTAATCCATTCTATACGTTCTAAAAATTATTTTAAAATAAATTTGATCGAAAAAAACGATTCCTGCAGGATTTTACGGTCGGATCCAATACTAAAAAAAAATACTACTATGCCAGTTCCCGGAATTCTATAATGTCGATTTTCATAAATGTTTGTTACTGATTGTTTGTGACTTTCGAATTTAAAACAGTTTTTTAATTTTCATTAAATTTTTAAGATTTCAAAACAGTCTATATAATTTGGTCCCTATGTTATGTGTATCGAGATTACACTCATTTATTATATACTTTTTAAAATTGAGGCTTGACGAATAACTTATTCAGTTTGTTGCTGTTCACTTGATACTTTGCTACAAAGTCGAAATTAGTCACAAAAACACTGATTGGTACGTGGAATAGAATATAGCGCATAGAACCTGCTTTATTTTAGACTGGTAGATATGTTTAAAACAAAAATTTATGTATCTACATCTCTACATACTTAATTTCGGATGATCCACTGTAACTATTCCCACAGACCAGGGGCCGGCAAGTAGTTTTAGTTGGGGTCCGGATACTGTGGGATTAACGAGGTTTAGAAAAAAATACACTTGTCCTATGTAGCTTAAAATACATTAAAATATTTCGCGGTCCGAGATTCGACCTTTCGCGGTCCGCAAACGGACCTCGGTCCGCCTGTTGCTGATCGCTGCTAGACCATTTTGCCATAATTGAATAACTGCAGTTGTGTCATATTCAAGGCTTTTAGCAACGTGTTCTGACATTTTTCTTTGAAAACGTAGAATAACTCTTTCAAGATAGTCGGTTAAAAATAGAATAGCACCTTAACGGAATCTCAACGTCGCGGAGCTGGTCAAGGCCGCGCGTAATGAGTCACGTGCTCCAGATAAATGCAACTTACACTCATACATACGGGATGATAGAACTGCACAGTTCGATCGTAATAGCCAGTTTGTTGGTGTGATGACGTTTGACGGTATTTGGTTATATTACGCTTGGTTCACACTTTCTCAGTTTTTCACAATTTTGCGGTGACATTTTTGTATACACTACCTACTCAAAATTTATATCGTCTTTTACATTACTACTGCAGTCATTACGTCGGAAAAATCTGGTTATAAATGCAAATGAACCGAGAAAGCAAAATTTTGGATATTACGGGGATGGCTTTTTTTTTCTTTTTTTTTGGATCTCGACGGGGAACCGAGTTATGATGAAAAAACTGAATTTAACCCTTGTTTCAAGATGGCGGAAAACCCACGAGGTTATTTTGGTCGACAATTTGAACTTAAGCTTTTCTAGCCATCCCCCACGTCATATCCAAAATTTGGCTTTCTCGGTTCATTTGCATTTCCAAATGTATATAATGACAGGAGTATACTATTGCATAGCTTTTATCGCGGACTTTGAGCGCGGCCACCGAATCAAGAAATTTCGTAACGAAAATAAACCTAATACCCCGGCGGTGCGACGTTGCCGTCTGCCGAGCACATAAAGTTAATATACCTAGCGGAATAGAGAAACAAAGGCCTGAGCAAGAGAGATATCACTATTAGCAACACTGCGTGGTAAAAAGAGACGTGTGATACATGACAGCAGCACTCTTTTGCCGCACGTTGACAATTTAATCTCATAGAAATCATGTTCAATTATGCTTGTGTAAGTGTATAAGTATACATATTTTACACACAGATGAAACCAATTTCGGTTTCGTTTGACAGCTCGAGATTCCGCTAGGTATATTAACTTTATGGCCGAGCATCGCCTAGTCGTTTCAGTTTGGCAGACTTCGGCACGGTGCAGAGCCTTAAAATAATTTATGATTGCAAAAATTAATAAAATATCCTTTGCAATAGTTTTACTGCGGCCGCGTGCCACCCTTTTTTTTTACAATAAGCGGCTGCATTTAAGTGGCGCTTGAATGAAATCGCTTTTTGGATCTTCTATTATAAAGTAATTTCACAAGATGTAGTAACTATATTATGTACGTCTATTATGTGACCAAACTGTGCAGTTTTAGAGTTATCGTCTCCCGCGGGTGTTACACAACCTGAGAATAATATGAATATGTATGAACGAGATGATTCCCTAGACTTGGTGTTCGCTAAGGTATAACGAGTAGAAACAGTACACTTTGTCGCGGAAAAATGCGTTTCTCTATCTTTCTCTGATCTCTACAATTTTTTTAATTCAATATAAACAAAATTGAATTATATACTATAGGCTGAATATAGATAATACTAGCTGTCCCGGCAAACGTTTCTTTGCGATATAAAGTATTTCGCCTGTATTATTTTATTGAAGTGACTATATAAGTATGTCACCATGGCAACGTCCATCGCTATCCCGTCGCACAAACAATGGTTGCCGTCAGTCTCGAGTTGTAATAATTTACTATTATTTATTTAACAAATGCACTTATCAATATAAAAAGTACTCAGTAGCCGATTTTCAGACCCACTGAATATGCAATATGCATATAAAATTTGGTTAAAATCAGTAAAGCCGTTTTGGAGGAGTACGCGGCCTAACATTGTGACACGAGAATTTTATATATAAGAAGATTACCAGGATTTACGAAGTAATGCACTTGCGCCTTTTCTGGTGTTACAGGTTTTAATGGGGACATTATATAATACATGCGTTATGTAACCCCTATTCTTTTAATCTAAAAGAATATTAAAGCTGCATAGATTGTTTGATTGCACGCGTTTATCCCAGGGACTGCTGGTCCGAATGGTAAGATTCTTTGTGTGTAGCTGTGAGTAATAAGAAACTGAAAGTCTGGGAAAAGCTGCGAGTGTCCATAGGTGACGGAAGTTGCTTTCAATCAGGTGACCCGTTTGCTCGTTTGCCCCTTATTTCATAAAAAAAACTGAAAAATTATTAATCTCACGAACTATGTAAATTGGCACAGATATAAAGTAGACCACGGGGAAAGACTACTTTTTTGTGGTAGATGTACGGTTCCGGCATTTATTTTCGCGGGCGGAGCCACGTGAGACGTCTAGTAGAGTTATATTAGGTTTTCCCTACAGTGTAAACAATTTTCGTTTAAATTAAGTTTTACTATTTTGGTTAAATACCATAGAAAGCTTTCTATACTTTCTTATACTTATAACGAGGAAGCCTTGTAAGATCGAGGCTACGAAACTCTAGTGCACTGCGGTACACATTGTCGTAACACCGTCATTTTATAACACATTATAATGCAAGTCAACACAATACAAGAACGTGAAAGCGCAATGTCTCATACACCCTCCCTTTTAATTTGTCAATTGTTCCATTAACTCGATTTCCAACAACGCAACGCTCTAATGGGGCATGTCATAAATAATAATAATAACTCCCACACCGGGTTTCAGTGACGGTGGCCAGTTTCATTGGAACCAGGCCAATGAAACTGGCCACCGTCACTGTAGTAGTTAGAGTAATATAGTGCCCAAGTGTGTGCGCAGTACACAAGAGCACTCTTAATTCCTTTACTCCCATAGCCCAGTGGGACGGACGACCGACACGACTGGCGAGAGATCAGGATTCAGGTGCCTTACTTCCGAAGCTGATATCGATTTCGATTTCAACGGTTTTTTGACATTTTTTAGACATTTTTTAGATGTCTAAAGTGTCAAAAAACCGTTTCGAGAGTAAGGCACCTGGCGCAGGACCGACTTTTTACATGCCTATCCGACGCATGGATCATCTTACTTGTCAGACAATCAGGTGATCAGCCTGCATTGTCCTAACCAAACTTGGAAATAACAAATTTCCAACCCGGGAATCAAACCCACGACCTCCGAGTCAAGAGCCGCGCTCTAAACCTAGACTATTATAGATTCTGTGATAAAAATAATGGTCCTACGTCCTTTCCTGAGACCTAAACTATCGCCAAATCCATCTAAACCGGTTCAGCGACTAAATCATGAAAATATAACAATAACAGTAATAAACACTTAGCATTTGTAATATTAGGATGTCGGAGCGGTGTCCCAACGGAACTGTTGCGGCGACGCATCGCAACGCAAGGAATGTGGCTTCGCTCTAAGTTGCAACTCTAATATCGTTTTAAATTTACATTACCAGTGAGGCCGCGATCGATTGAAGCGGTTTCTTCTAGAAATAATTCCGAGCCGCGTTAGAGAAAAGTTTCAAAGTTTTTAGTCTTTCAGTAAACTATTTCAAATCTAACAGAAGCAGGCTAAGAGCTCAATTTTAAAGTGTGTGTGAATAAAACTTATAAGTATGAAAAGAAACATTTTTGCGACTTCGTCCCGTTTACATTCGAATAATAATTTATAAACAAAAACTTTGTTGTTATATTCGGGTCAAACTTTTAAAACTTTGCCAACTTTACATTAAAGTATGAACCAATTGTTTAGGTCAAAGAATTATTGAAAGGCCAAATTGTAAACAAATTTTTTACTTACTTTCCATACTAATTTTGTAAAGAGAAAATATTTGTTTATTTGCTTTAGGCTCCAAAACGTCTGACAAGCGACTTTTCTAACGTAATATAGGACAAAATATTGTTCTCATACGTAATTCAACCAATGAGTAACTGAGGAAAAAGCCTCAGTTACTCTTTGGTTGAATTTGTAAAAAGACAAACATTTGTCGATAAGTGCCGTTTGTCTGTAAGAATACTTAGTCGAAAATTATTTAATACGTCATAATCAATACGAAACGTCATCAAAATGCACACCGTGTACAAATTATACAATTTGTTGCGTATTTTGTACGAAATCGTATTTATTCATGACAGTAACTGAATAATTGATCATGATAATTGTATGAGGACCCTCATACAACAGTGAATAGGATATAATAATATATTATTGCAATGGTTTTCGCGCTAGACGGCAGCACATAAGTTTTGTTTGACAATATTTCTGTCAATATTCTGATATGAAGTGTGCAACATGTGTATTGGTCGGATTATTTACTGTATGTGATAGTAGCGCTCTCTGCTTCGATCTTCGTCGTCGTCGCCGATCCGAGTCCAATCTAACCCTATTGCCGCACTTATTCTATACAGTATTCTATTTCGATGGTATCCACAGAATTCTTTATTAGTAAGGAAATGTAACTTTTAATGTTTGTTTACAGTGAGATTAACGACATCAACCTCGGCCTGCTGGTGGAGGTGTGGAACAAGGGTGTGATCTGGGACCGCGCACTCGGCTACCACTACTTGCCGCTCACTTCTGTCGCATATGACACGGTAAATATTTTATCTGTTAACGATAAAAGAGACTTTCCGGCACTTTATGACATAGGCTATAGGTATCATTTTCTACTGACATGTGTGTGGCGTGACGACTGGCGACCCATGATGTCGCCGCTCTAATACAAATGGAGGGCCGTAGGGAGTCGGCCGACCAGTCGCAACAGCTGGCTACAGTGGAAGTTGAATCGAAGAACTAGATTCATAGGCAGTTGACGGACCTATGTGATGTGGACGGATTATGTGAATTTAATGAAGTCGTGATCTGTCGGATGGGTTTAATTTAACATGACCAATCTACGTAGGTCCGCCGTTTGTCTAGGAATCAAATTCTCTGATAGAACATGGACTGTGTTCTGCTGCAGTGAACGTCACGGATGAAAAATATATTATTTTTCATCCGTGACGTCGTCGTCTACCGGTGTCTACCGGTCACCGGTGTCCTTATGGGGCTTGACGGGTTAATTTACTAGTAATTCCAATTTCCATTACGTTATTTTAGTAACTTATTTTAAACGCTGATAAAATCGAAAGTTTATAAAAAAGTTTTAAGTATAAAATATTTTTAACACAAAATCGCTTGATTATGACGAATTTTGGCACAAACAAAGCTACATTTCGACATGTAAATATTTAAAGCCGTGTGGAATGTATTTTCTTTGAAATCACAAGTCGACGTCTTAACTTTATTTGAGTGACTCTACTAACTGTCAGAAACACCCAGTAATAAGAAACAAGAAGATTGTCAATAGGCAGTGGGCATTAATAACAGCCTAAAGGCCATTTTGTGTCCTGTGAATGTTCAATAGACAATTAGAATCCGACAGCAGCCTCCACAGACGGTCAGTAATTTGATCAATTGGCTGCTTCTAAATGGTTCTTGATGTGGAAATTGGGCAGAATTGTACGATGTGGAATGGTTCGTAAGTTAGCAAGAAACAATAGGTACACAAATTTCTTTATATTTTTCATTGCTTAACCATTAGTATCTCATTTAAGTCGGGAATCTGAACAAACTAGGGAGAGAGCATAGGATCGTCTTTTTAGAGTTCCGTACCCGGAGGGTAAAAACAGGACCCTATTACTAAGGCTTCGTTGTCTGTCCGTCTGTCTGTCTCCGCGCTGTAAATCGAGAACGGTAATAGCTAGAGAGTTGAAATTGTCACAGATTATGTATATCTGTAATACTAAAAACAAAATTAAAGAAATATCTATGGGGGGCAACAAACGTGATTTTTTATGTCTTAATTTGCTCTAAGTATATCAATAATGGCAACAGGTAGGTACTTGAATTTCTCACAAACTCCTCTGTTATATGTGTACTTTAATATTAAATAATAATAAAATAAAATAAAAAATTCAGGGGGGCTCCCATACAAAAACATATATTTTTGGCCTATTTTTCCTCTATAATGGTACGGAACCCTACGTGCGCGAGTCCGACTCGCACTTGGACGATTTTTTACATGTCCATCCAACGTACGGATTATTTTCCTTGTGATTCAGGTGACCAGCCTGCGTTGTCCTAACAAAAACATTTTTCCAACACGTGATGTACCCAAGACATAATAAAAGGTCGTGGGTTTACATCACGCGTTTGAAAACTTCTCTACTCCACAGATGGTCTAATTACACGGGGGCGTTTTAAAATAGTTAATTTGATTAGAATACAATCGTGCTATTGTTGCAATCCATTAAAAATAGTTCACAATCTATTCGGTTTTTATAACATACGTGTACGAGTACACTGTACACTGTAAAGCAAAGATTAATCATTTTTTCAGTTATAATTTGAACAAAACTTACCTTCTTCATCATCTAGCTAATACAACATGACTGGTGAGACATTTTCAATACTCGACGACGTGATATTTGGCTATTATATTAGATGAAAAAAATATATAAAAAATATAATATCAATTGATTACTGAGTAAATGTAGCTTAAAGTTAAGTCATTATTTACCCAACGCATGGACACCGCGCGCGGGAAGGGTAGCGGCGCGGTGTTTCATACATACTATGAATGAAACACCGCGCCGGCCTATTTGCCTAGCCGCGTAATTCACTCAGGATCCATGATTCATTTATTTAAAGGGAAATTTGGTAAAAAATTAAGTATCTAATTTTATTGCATAATTATAATGAGAATCGAGTACCGAGTACACTCCTTAAGTATTGCAAATGTCTCACCAGTGATGCAGTGTATCTAGCTAAACAAAGTATCCAAATTTTTAATCATTTTTCCGGTCCTAAAGCCTTTATTTATGCAGAAAATGTCAGTTTTCAAATTGATAGTTACCCACTTCATCCAATCATGTCCTCATATGTATTCAGTTACATCCCGCAGTCCTGGGCTGTGGTGAATTATTAAGCGGGAACCTATTTTTAGACGCGGGAATCACAAAGTATGTAGAAAATTGGTTCGATTTATTGCGGCAAAATTACGGCCGCTGCTGCCAACGACCACGCAAAGCGATACCGCTTTTTTACAAAATGTTCGCTTATAAATCAACTTGTTAGAGCAAGGGTGGCCAACCTTTTCGACACTTGGGCCAAAATTCGGAAGTAGAATTTTACCCCGGACCGCACTACCAAATTTCATGTATACTCGTAGTATGCGCCAGATAAGTCTGCGCACAGTCAAAATCGGATACTAATTTTTCCTGTTGCTTTTAAAAGTAAAAGAAAAGAATTGTTTAGTTTGCTTTTTATATGATAAGGTAATTTTAGTATTAACTTTTTTACTTTAAAAAAATGTGCTCGGCTCTGCGGGCCACAAGGTAACAGACGGCCAGTAGGCCGCGTGTTGGCCACCCTTGTGTTATAGTAATAGGAACCAGAAAAAAAAGGTCGTAGTTTTAGGCAAAGTAAGACATTGATTAATACATTTCAAGATACATTTTATAAACATTGTGTTAGTGGTGGAGGGGTAGTTTTAGACAGTAACGGATTTTGTGGCGGTATATTCTATTCTATTATTGATCTATTATATAACATCCCATACATTTTTGATTTCTTCCTTACCGAATGCAAATTACTTATGAACTTAAGATTTGTTCTGAAAAGCATTATCCTGTAGTATCTTCGCCCAAGACCCAGTCTGAATACTAGACTGTGTCTAGTCCTTTAAGCCGGTATGTGTGATATATCGTTGCTTCGGGATCAATAGCGAATGTTATTAATGCCTGAGGTTTACTAATTAATTATACTACGAAATAAATTATAGCGTAATGTGGGCAACTTTGTTACGGATTTCCAGCTGTGATTTTTATATCAAGCTATCCATAATCTATGTGATAGATTGTATTATATTATTATACAAATATTATTAATGGTTTAGGTTTAGGTTTTAAGATAGATAAGATAAGAATATGTTTATTTTGAGAATCACACAACACAATATTAAAAGACAATTTAAAATACATGAAGATAATAATAAAAACAATATATTGTGTGATGCCAAAACTGGACCCAGCTCAGCATTAGCAGGAATTACGAGTTTTGAGACATTTATTCTCATTAGAATTTACATAAATTCACTTACCTAATATGAGAAAGACAATAAAGTAAAGAGATACAAACAATGTAGTAAACATTACAAATTACATCGAGTGAGCTTAGAAGATATACTTTTTAAATTATTTTAGAGAGAGAAAGATAGATGTAATGACGGTGCAGTACAGTAGTAAATTGGTAATGTAATAATTAAAGAAAATACTATGTTATTCTCCGCAGCCGTAATGCGATCTAGATTAATAAAGGTTGTTATTACTGAAAATGAATGAACACACTAAAATGCTTTTGCACATCTTCAGATTGATGATATCGGCCGGGGGGTGTTTGGGACTATCCCATAGGATCTTTCCATGAAAACCCCATGTTACTGTACTCCCTGCTAAATGCAAATGCTTGACCCGCTTAATCGAGGTCGATTTAAAACAGCGTTTTTTTATCCAAGTGTCTAAACACACCATGCCGAAGATACGCGACCGAAGTTCGGCATGATTAAGTCTGCATTGTACGAAATTACGTCACGTAATATTGTAAGCGTAGCGCATTGCAAGCGTAATCATGCCGAACTTCGGCCACGTATTTTCGGCCTAGCGTGTTTAAACACTAAGGGTGAATGATGCTTATGATAACAAAACTAAAGATATTGTACCCCCGCAGCAGGAGTGCGGCGGGCGGTGGGTGGAGTTGGAGGCGCAGTTGATGATGCGCGGCGGCGCCGTGGTCGGAACCACCGGCCCCACCGGGCATGCTCTACTGCTTGACTGCCGATTTGAGCCGCCGTTTGGTGAGTTATCTATACATATAATAAATAGAAAAATGGAATAATAGGCGGCAAGTCTTTCAATTCAATATTATCTTCTTGTTCTGCATTGTTAAAAAAAATATTGCAACTTTTGCCTAAACGAGAATATTTTTGAGCACACGATCAACTACTTATGTATTGTAAATATACAATAATTAATACCGAAGTAGTCGATCATGTGCTCAAAAAATATTAACATGATTACTAGCTGTCCCGGCAAACGTTTTTTTGCCATATAATACTCCCCACACCGGTTTCGGTGACGGTGGCCGGTTTCATTGAAACCAGGCCAGCTACGCAGGAGTAATTTTATAGTGCCCAAGTGTGTGCGCAGTACACAAGAGCACTCTCTATTCCTTTACTCTCATAACCCAGTGGGACGGAAGACCGACACGACTGGCGAGTGATCAGGCGCAGGACCGACTTTTTACATGCCCATCCGACGCATGGATCATCTTACTTGTCAGACAATCAGGTGATCAGCCTGCATTGTCCTAACCAAACTTGGAAATAACATGTTTCCAACGCGGGATTCGAACCCACGACCTCCGGAGTCGAGAGCGACGCTCTAACCACTAGACCACGGAAACGTTTTTTTGCCATATAAAGTGTTTCGCCCATATTATTTTATTGAAGTGACCAAATAAGTCACCATGGCAACGTCCATCGCTATCCCGTCGCACAAACAATGGTCGCCGTCAGTCTCGAATTGTAAAAATTTACTATTATTTATGCAACAAATGCACTTATCAATATAAAAAGTACCCAGTAGCCGATTCTCAGACCCACTGAATATGCATATAAAATTTGGTTAAAATCAGTAAAGCCGTTTCGGAGGAGTACGCGGCCTAACATTGTGACACGAGAATTTTATATATAAAGATTTATACCACCATATTTAACTACTTAAACATTTTAAACCTTAAAAACCTATTTTAATTTTTCGCACATGCAGCTTGCATTAATATAATTAAGAAGTTGCATATTAATAACGCTAACGGGCACTTGACACGGTTCTGCAAGTTGTATCTTTTCGTCCCCACTTGACCCACCTTTGAGATGCGCTACGTACAGTTTTAACTTATTCATGTGCACTCTAAAATATTACGTGTCTCATTTTAATTTTATCTCTTTTATAAGTAAACGGTTCCTTGTATTTATTGTCTTTATGTTCGTAGGTTTCGGAATGTTGTTTCAATAGGGTAGAGTAATTTGATTTAAACGAAATCAAATTGGAAACATTATGGCGTGTTATTCTTTTGTCAATAGCGGGTTTACATCATTCAGAGACAGAAAATATATAGAGATTATGCCAAGATACTTTATCAGTTTAATAAAAGTACTAGATGACGCCCGCAACTCCATTGCAACAAAACTCGTTTATCGCGTGGGAACCGTACATTTTCTCGGGACAAGAAGACAGACAGACAGAGAAACAGACAGACACACTTTCTCATTTATAATATTGGTTTGGAAGTATGGATGTTAGAAGGTTAGAAAGGTTCCTAGGCAACACAGATAGTTTCTTTAGACGTAAAGACGAATATTGTACGGCTTCGAAGCCAAAGGGCAAAGACTTCTGTTATTCCTTGCATCTAATTGTTAACGGCTGGTCTAGGTTATATCTTATACTTTGATAATTTAATAAGGCTTATGTTTAAACGATGCCCAAAAATGTACCTATTTACTACCAATAAAATTCGAAACGATCACCAAAATGGATATTTTGATCACCAAATTACGTTTCCTAAAATATTATAAAATGAATGCTATTTTTCTTATTATTTACTGCCATAAAAATATATGGACGCCTTTAAAAATTAAATTTCGACTAAATATTATATATTGTCACTAAATACGTGTTACCAATATTTTAGTTCACGAGTTTTAATTTGGTAGTTTTTGGTAGGCTAAAAAAAGCTAACGATCGCTGGATTTTTTTTTTTAAATTCCAAATAATATATTGGGGTTCCCAAACATAGGTCACTTATTTATAACTTGTGTTTAAGCGCCTGCCAGAAATGCACCTATTTTTAACCGACTTCAAAAAAGGAGGTTGTCAATAATTTCGACGCGTATATATGTTATATTTCTAGAACTGTCCAGTTTTCTTATAATTATTATGTTCAATATTTATTTTGGATGACGTCAAACAAGTTTACAGTAAGGTTTTTGGTAGTAATATTAATTTTTGTGTAAGATATTATTTGTTTATCTATAATTTATCCATTTTGGGAATCAAAAATAATTTTTGGTGATCAATTTATCCATTTTGGGAATCAAAAAGAATATTGGTACATTTGTTTATTTATTTTGGATCATTTTACTTTAGGACTCTTTTTATAAAGTGAATTTAATTTTTTTGGTGTTATTTATTTTATTTGGTGCTTAGGCTTAGGGTCTTAAAAATATTTTTGGTGATCGTTTAAATTATACCCATTTAATAATATCTGAGCACAACAATTACAACTTTAATACGTACATTAATATGCTACGACGTAGACGTTGCTACGACGTAGATGATGCTACGTCGTAGACGTTGCTGTGACGTAGACGTTGCTACGACGTAGATGATGCTACGTCGTAGACGTTGCTGTGACGTAGACGTTGCTACGACGTAGATGATGCTACGTCGTAGACGTTGCTGTGACGTAGACGTTGCTACGACGTAGATGATGATACGTCGTAGACGTTGCTGTGACGTAGACGTTGCTACGACGTAGATGTTGCTACGACGTAGACGTTGCTACGACGCAGATGTTGCTACGACGTAGATGTTGCTACAACGTAGACGTCACTACGACGTAGACTTCGCTACGATGTAGACTTCGCTACGACGTAGACATTGCTACGACGTAGACGTTGCTACGTCGTAGATGTTGCTACGACGTAGACGTTGCTACGAAGTAGACGTTGCTACGACGTAGACGTTGCTGCGACATAGATGATGCTACGACGTAGACGTTGCTACGACATAGACGCTGCGACGTAAATGATGCTACGACGTAGACGTTGCTTTTATAAAGTTTTCACTAAGCAATATATCTTCTCTTAAGATTCTTACATATTTTTTTTTAATGATATAAGGGGGCAAACGAGGAAACGGGTCACATGATGGAAAGTAACATCCGTCGAACATGGACACTCGCAGCATCAGAAGAGCTGCAGGTGCGTTGCCGGCCTTTTAATAGGGTAATAGGGAAGGGAAGGGAATAGGGGAGGGTATGGAAGGGAATAGGGTAGGGGAGTGGGCCTCCGTAAACTCACTCACTCGGCGAAACACAGCGCAAGCGCTGTTCCACGCCGGTTTTCTGTGAGAACGTGGTATTTATCCGGTCGAGCCGGCCCATTCGTGCCGAAGCATGGCTCTCCCACGTATGATAAATACATTAATTTAACTGAGATCCAGTGACCAGTGTCGGTGATTCATTATACATCCTGGCCGCACTCCCGCACTTGTTTTGGTCATCCATCAACTTATTTTATTTTGTCTGTAATTGAAAATGCTTTTAAGTTGTGCACATTTGATGGAAAAAAAAAATAAAATAGCAACGAAATACAATACTGTATAGAATGACAACTATCATACATTGGACCGCTTAAATATTATGACTCCAGTTACAAACAAGAAGCAGAAAAATTGTACTCGTATGGCATACCAAAGAGTGACAATCAACTAAAAGCCTCGGTGTGCATTTCGAGTAACCACTTTTTTGACTTATTGACTCAGTTACTTTCAAAGCGTAGTATTTTGTTGAAAAATAGTGCCTTATACCTTTCGCCTACCAAATTACTGATAACTTTCTAGAAATCTCGAAAATAAACCATTTCGTACAATTTTATTTCATTCTATATTTAAAATGGAATAAAGAGAAAAGAAATTTCTTAAAGAACAAGCGGAACACGTCTCCAGAGAGCTCATCTACGATCAAATGTTACGACAAAAGTAAGGTGAAATTGTTTCGATAATATTATGGGTGTATTTCAAAATACATTATTATTGGTATAAGAGGAGTTTACCCCGTGTAAATATTTTTTGGACTAATGTACTGTTTACATAATGTTTGTTGTGTTGAAATTATTTACCGGAAATTATAAATGTGAGTGTGACGGTCGGTCTCTTTACGCTTTAACAATAATTCGCTGAACCAATTTAGATGAAATGTAGCATGAAGTTTCTTAAGTCTTAGCAAAGTACATAATTATTGCAGTTTTCAACTTGGTAAAATGTTCGGTTGCCGATAAATAATCAAGTTTCAGTGCATGACAGGTACAGGCAACATCTACACAACAAAAAAGCATTTTATTAGCAATAATAATTTTATCTTACTTTTACAAAGCCTGTACTTAACGTAACATTATGAATATTATAAATGCCAAAGGCTAGGTGAATATTACTGTGCTGCTGTTTTTATTATTTGATAATATTATTTCCTCTATTTAGACTATAGCAGAACAAACACAGGTTCGTATCGCTAAGCACAGTAAAAGCATTTTAATTTTGCCTCAGAAACACTCTTAATAGCACCTAAGTGCCAGCAAATGCAATATGTGCATACCCTTGTTTACTGTTTGAGATGTTCGCATAATATTATGAAGCTAGTGCTTCTGACAACTCAATAATAACATAGTTATATGACCTAGAAGGTATTACTTAAGTACTAATGGAAATTCGATAATTTCCTTTAGTACTTACCTTAAGGTACGATTACCTTCATATAAATTTTAAGCTGTATAGTATGTAACGATTTATTTAAATAGCGGCGCGGTTACATTGTCATTATATATTTGCTTGTGATCTCGTGGTTTAGCGGCCATTGCACCGCGACCGCGCATTCGCACCGCCTCATATCGGCCTAAGTAGATGGCGGGTCTATGCTGTTTGCTCTAACGCTGTAAGTCAATACTATTTGTTGGCTTGACATAATTCTGAGAAATTACGATATCGCCATCCAACTATGAATATAATCTTATATATAAAATTTTTGTCATCTTCTTCTTATATAAAAAATTCTCGTGTCACAATGTTAGTTACCGTACTCCTCCGAAACGGCTTTACTGATTTTTACCAAATTTTATATGCATATTCAGTAGGTCTGAGAATCGGCTACTGGGTACTTTTTATATTGATAAGTGCATTTGTTGATATAAATTAAAGTAAATTATTACATTTCGAGACTGACGGTGACCATTGCTTGTGCGACGGGATAGCGATGGACGTTGCCATGGTGCCATATTTATTCAGCCACTTCAATAAAATAATAATATAAGCGATACTTTACATGGCAAAACAAAGTTTACCGGGACAGCTAGTATAACATAAAATGTTATTAATATCATTAACTTCGATTTCGAATATCAATTTGAATGATTGCTTTAATCATTTTAAAGTTAGTGAAACGTGCTTATTACTTTTATTTTTTAACAGTACCTTTTACGTAATAATTTCTTAGGTTTACGCGAGTATCACTCATTATGTTACGATTATGTTACGTTTCGGCTACTTATAAAGTAGCCGAAACGTCTGGATTAATCAAAGTGCTCCGCGACAAAGTCCGTAAGAGTTTGAACCTTGTAATATAAAGTACCTTTTACGATTCATATTCAAATACCAAGGTTTGCTAAACTCGTGATTCTTTAAGCTACTTACTAAAAATCTTATTGAAAAATGATTAGTAATACTTAGTACGGGACGTTTTTCTATTTTGTTCGAAAGTAACAAGCGAGAGTCGTTACGGAGCCAATAACTGGAGTCGTGCCAGTGATAGTGTTTCAGCATCGAGAAATTAGTTTCAACCGGCTTGTCGGGCGATAATGAAAAATGTTTTTAGTAAAATACTCATAAAATACTAGAAGGCTAAGGGTTGATTGAGACCGCAACGCGACGTATAGATGCATTTCTGAATTAGTATGGATTTGACAGATTTGCAAGACGTCTGACGCAATTGAATACTATCAAATCCATACAAATTTTAGAATTAATGCACCTACGCGTCGCGTTGCGGTCTGAATTAACCCTAAGTGGCATGTACCTTCGCTTGCGTGAAAATAGCATCTAGAGGTAATTGTACATTTTCCCGTATGAAGTCTTTCTCTGTGGTCTGCTTCATGACTATACCCAATTTCATAAAAATTAGCCCAGTAGTTTTATAAATTATTGATAAAATTCTAATTAAAATCAATAATAATAATAATCGGACCTACACCTCTACACCTGCTGGCTTAGCATGGTCACCATAGAAACGGTTTCTTTGTACAGAAGAATAGACACAGTGACAGATGGACAAAGGAAATCCGCCATTTTGTCACAAACATTTTTGTCTGTCAGTATGTCCATGCCTACAGATATTTAGACATTAGACTTTTCCATTATAAAGTCCTATTTAAAGACTAAAATCTCGAATTTAACTGCTAAGAAACTCGTTCCAAATGTTTCTGACGCAATCCTCTCTAGGTCGACCTCGAGAAATAATTGTATGAGACAAATCCCTTGTCAAGACTTATTCGTTTAGAATAAAGCTTATTCAGTTACACCGATAGAAAGGGTTTTCTTGTAAAAGCCGTGACAGCCTCCCGACTTTTTATGTCTGATTCGGCGGGCCAATAAAAAATATAACAGTGATTTTACGTAACCAAAAGCATAAACCTCTGGAAAATTTCGAATACAAACAATGAACGAGTAATTTTGGTTGATATTGTTTATGCTACTAATACTAGCATTGTTTGAGCTAATTTATTGTGGGTTTTATATGTGTAATGGCATAGCAAAAAGGTAGGTAGCCTTATACTATTATAAAATAGTCTCCTAAGATACATGCGACACAGATTGTCAGAATCTAATGATTATGGTACTATTCTTGGTGACTTTATATAAGTAGTTGGAGAGGGAAAGAGGGGATTTCGGGAGTAGCTCCAGCGTGTCAGATTAAGCTTGTATAGTACCTACTTTGTAGTGCCACCAACCAAAATTGTATACTTTTAAGTAACAATATCCCACAAATAGATGTGGTTGATATTAATAATATTTTTAATTTTAGGTTTAATAATCTAACATATGATAAGTTTTACTTATCACATTCTTATACCAGACATATAGCCAGATGGCTATTTCATTTTTTTTGTTCTAAGACAAGCCAACAAATTGGCTAAACCATCCAATGCTTTTATTGAGCATTCAACTTTTTTACACGCGTTGACACTTCACTAATTTTTAATGTGAAGCGACAACAATATAATTACGACGAGGTAAATAGTGCTCTCTCAAAAATAGTACAATAAATAAATAAATAAATAAAAAATGTTTTATTTCTGAGTAAATTTGAATCAAATTTTTTCAGAATGCCTACCACCGGTTCGGGAACTACCCCGGCGAGAAGAACCGGCGTAAGAAACTCGCACGGGTTCCACTTTTTACCAAAAAAGTGAGAGAAAAATTATTCTTTTAAAATAAAGTTTACAATTTTGTAACTTAATATTATATACAATGTCAACATACATAATTGTAAGTCATAATATAATAATGTAGAAGTAGCCTTGCAAGAAGCCATCCTACTCCCAAGATGTGCCATCTTCTATGAAATCATTGACCTTATAATAAGCTTTGGCACACAAACGCTCTTTGACTACTTTTATAAATTTATTAATAGAAAGATTTTGAACGTTTTCTGGGATTTTCTTGTAAAGGCGTATACATTGACCTTTAAAAGATTTACTGACTTTACTAAGTCTGATCACTGACATGTCCAGCTTGTGCTTATTTCTAGTATTTCTACAGTGAATGTCACTTTTAACTTTAAATTTATTTATATTTTTTCTAACATATATTACATTATCCAAAATGTATTGAGAAGCAACAGTTAGAATACCAATTTCTTTAAATTTATCTCTCAGAGATTCTAAAGCAGACATTTTATAAATAGAACGTATGGCTCGCTTCTGCAGCACAAATATTGTATTAATGTCGGCAGCGTTTCCCCATAAAAGGATTCCATAATTATTATGACATCCTACTATGAAAATAACTAAAATATACTAATCGTGCCGTGTCTTCGTCAGAAATTTCTCTATTTTTTTTGACTCCATATGCTGCAGAACTGAGCCTACCTGCTAGATTAGCAATGTGAGGACCCCACTGTAATTTACTATCAAGTGTAATACCTAGGAATACAGTGTTATCTACCAAATTCATCTTCTCATCATTTAATAGCACATTGGTTTGGACTTGCCAAACATTGGGCAAAGTAAACTTTATACATTTAGTTTTACTAGAATTTAAAAGTAAGTTATTAACATTAAACCAATGTACTATTTTTGAGAGAGCACTGTTTACCTCGTCGTAGTTCGACTGTTGTCGCTTCACTTTAAAAATAAGTGAAGTGTCATCAGCAAAAAGCACTATCTTATTATTATTATCCTTTACTAGATAAGGTAAGTCATTTATATAGATGAGAAAAAGAAATGGGCCTAATATAGATCCCTGTGGGACACCTAATTCTATTTTGGTTCCATTGGACCTTTTACTATTTACCTCAACCCTTTGAGTCCTATTTTTAAGGTAAGAAGTCAAAAGACTGAGAGCAGAGTCCTTTATGCCGTAGTGGCGCAGTTTCCTGATCAATGTAGCATGCTCAACACAATCGAAGGCTTTGGAGAGATCGCAAAACACACCAAAGGCATCCTGCGACTCCTCCCAAGCTTCAAAAATACTACAAAGAAGTCCTATACCAGCATCCGTTGTGGATCGACCCTTAGTAAATCCGTATTGGTTAACGTGCAGCAAATTATTTGAATTAAAATGCACTAGTAATTATTTTAAAATAATTTTTTCAAATATTTTACTAAAGGTCGGTAGAATCGATATAGGCCTGAAATTAGTGGGATCCGATTTAGTCCCGACTTTAAATAAAGGAACAATCTTGCTATGCTTCATCAAGTCAGGAAAAACACCATTTTTTATGCAGTTATTAAAAATCATTGCTAGATGAGGAGCTACGATATCAATTATTGATTTCATAATTTTTGTAGACATGCCCCAGAGATCTGCAGTATTTTTAATATTCAACAATTTAAAGGTATCAATAATATCTCTGGGGTTAATTTCTCTAAACTTAAAATTGACATCACACTCCTTTACATTGTCTCTGAGTAGCTTTTCGGCAGCTTCAGGTGAAGAATTTAAATTTTTAGTCGTTGAGACCGGAATGTCAGCAAAAAACTTTTCAAAGACCGTCGCAACTTCTTGATCATTAGTAATCTTTTTATTTTCAAAGTATAGTTCAAAATCAGAGCTGCGACAGGATACATTTCCAGTCTCACCAGCAGAGTGTTTAATTTTGTTTTTTATGTACAGGGCTTTAGCAGCTTTGCAAACTTTTCTAAAGGTTTTTGAGTAGTTTTTAACATATAAAGCATATGTTAAAAACTAAATACTTCACTATTATTAATACACCTTTCATCATATAGTTCATATAATCTTTTTCTACTAATTTTAATCCCCTTTGTTGCCCATTCAATAAATTTAGTTTTTTTTTATTACTGTTTCTAACTGTTTTAGAAGTAAATACTGAATTAAATTGAGTTCTTATCACCTTAAATAATTTATTAAAAGCTTCATCAGAGCTATGTATGTGACCTATCCAATAAATGGATATTTGAATTTAATTTACTTCTAAATTGCTCAATACGTTTTGTGGTCACAGGAATAAACACAAGATTTTTCTTCGCGTCACTGTCACATTTCATATTAAAATAAGCTATTTGTCCACAGTGATCAGAACTTAGCTTATTAATTATTTCTTTTTTATCAGGAATAAGATTAGTAAATATGTTGTCAATACAAGTGGCTGTAGTCTCACAGACCCTTGTAGGTTCCTGAAACAAACTGTAAAGGTTATACGATTGAAATAAAGATTTGAATCTAACAGTAGTGGAGATTAAATCTAATAAATTAATGTTAAAATCACCACAATGGTTTAATGCTAATAATTTACTACTAAATTCTAACAAAACGAAATGTTTAAAGTTCAGTTTGCCAAATGTTAGACAAGTACAAACCAATCTACTATTAAATGATGAGAAAATGAAATCAGTGGACACCACTGTTTTCCTAGTAACTTTAGACAGTAAATTACAGTGGGGTCCGCATATTGCAAATCTGGCGGATAGGCTCAGTTCTGCAGCATATGCTGTTAAAAAAATCAGTGAAATAACTGATATAGAAACAGCGCGACTTGTTTACTTTAGTTACTTCCACAGCATTATGTCCTATGAAATCCTTCTATGGGGAAATGCAGCGGATATTAATTCAATATTCGTGCTGCAGAAGTGAACCATACGTTCTATTTATAAGATGTCATCGTGTGAATCCTTAAGAGAAAAGTTTAAGGAAATACATATTCTGACCGTCGCATCTCAATATGTTTTGGATAACGTACTGTATGTAAGAAAGAACTTAAATAGTTTCAAAAAGAAAAGCGACAATCATTGTTTTAACACTAGGAATAAGAACAAATTAGAAATACCAGTGATCAGACTTAGCAAAGTCAGCAAATCTTTTAAAGGCCAGTGTATACGCCTGTACAATAGAATCCCAGAAAACGTTCAAAATCTCTCTGTCAATAAATTTAAAAATGTAGTAAAAGAACGTTTGTGTACTAAAGTTTATTATAAAATCAATGATTTCATCGACGACAACACACTTTGGGAATAGGGTGGTTCTTACAGGCTACTAGTATATTTTTTATAAGTAATTCCTATTGTAAATAGCTCTAAGTCATAATATTGTTTATAACACAGTCAAATTAACTAGACGCATGGTGATGACGTCATTACGATGCTTGCATGTACATTCCAGTGGTGCGTCAGGTTAATATAATGTAAAGATATCTATCCCGGGATGTAATGTACATGAATGTGACCGTGTTGTACTGTTAAATGTTTTAAATTGTAACTTTCCATCTTTTTAGTAAAAGATGGCCCCGTGCGAGTTTGTTACGCCGGTTCTTCTCGCCGGGTTAGTTCCCGAACCGGTGGTAGACACCGTAGTATCGACGTTCGGTAAAGTTTTTGTAAAAAAATTACTCCGAATAAAAATATTTTTGATTTTGATTGATAGGCTTCCGACATGTGTCTAGTTATCATGGTATAGAAATCAGATTTCTCATGTGGAATGTTCATTTTTTTTTACATTGGATGTCATCTGATCTGTCAGATTAAAATACTGGATGTTTAATACACCCCAAATAAGCTTCCATATAAGGCACTGACGATTCAAAGGTTTGGTAAGCCTTTATGTACATTTTAAAATATAAAAAAGTAAAGCTTCATATTTTCCTAACTAAGCTTCGCAGATATTTTATTTTGCACTAAACTAAATGATTTAGTCCTTGCTGTCTAAAATATATTTATAACTGACTTAAATAAGCAATTTTCTGGATATATTTTCTTTTTCACAACTTTAAAATGGCAGTTTCTGAACCCACCACTAAAATAAAAAAAGCTCTTATTGTTTTTTACTCAGTTTCATCTAATGTATAAAACCTACTAAGTCTCCATGACGCTCGAGTGACTACAAAAATAGCACCCTCCCCTCCTCTACTATAGACATAACGCTTGCGATTTCTTAAATCGCAAGCGTTATGTCACATAGCGATGCGATTTGTGAACCTCCATACGCCTCTATTATTTAACTTCCATGTCAAAATTATAAGTATTCTGATTCGTAATTCAAAAAATCATATTTCAAATCAAATAATACTTTATCCGGTCAAACGCGTTTGATAAAACTTTCCTATCAAATTAGATGTAAACAGGATGAGTTGTTTTTGTTATGTCAAAAGTCTTTATGGCGGCGCCGTCTGGCCGCGAGAGTAGACTAGGATGGGTGGGCGGCAAGGTCGACCCATCTCAATGAGTTGAACGTCATCGTTAGGTTAGACTCGGAGGCGACGAGTGGAATATATTTTTAGTGACTCTTTCGAGTGGCCGCTTCGCTTTATTTTTTCAAATGAATGGCTTTGTGATTATGAAGTGGTGACGTTTGGCGCGTTCCTTTTGCACCTTTATTTGTTATATTCGGGCTTTAAAAGCGAACGTGATCTATATTTTAGTGTAGAAAAAGATTTTTTTTGTATTATTACGATTTCCTATTTGTAGTTTATATGAAATAATATACTGTTACATACAAAATTTTTCTAATTCGCTTTATTTTGGTTAACTAGCTTCACTCACGTTAAAAAGAATTATTATATACAATCTTTCATCCCATATTTTATCCCCTTGGGGTTGGAATTTATCGAAATCCTTTCTTAGCGAATGCCTACGTCATAACATCTACCTGCATGCCAAATTTCAGCTTTGGCAATAACACTCAACCAAAGTGGTAGGAGTTGTAATGCAAACTGAGATTTATTTAAAAAAATGCAGTAATAATATACTTAATTAGTTTAATAGAAACAGTTATTTGAAAAACGTAACACATTCTATTATGTGGACTTAAAATATGGAGCAGTAAAATAGGCCGTGAAATTTACCGAAAAAAAGCTAACGAAGGGATTCTTGAGGGTTATTAATTACCTGAAAATGTTGCCATAGTTGTTAAAATGCTTTAGATTAGTCAATTATAAAATATATTTTTAAAAGCACTTTATTTTCATTGGATGAAAAAGTACGGTTTTTTAGGCACCTGTACAGTTCTTGTAGACACCTGTATAGTTCTTGTAGATAACTGTACGGTTCTCGTAGGCACCTGTACAGTTCTGTTAATACCTGTACAGTTCTCGTAGACATGTGTACGGTTCTCATAGGCACCTGTATCTGTACAGTTCTCGTAGTTACTTGTACGGTTTTTGTAGGCATCTGTACAGTTCTCGTAGACACCTGTATCGTTCTTGTAGGCACCTGGACAGTTCTCGTAGACACCTGTATCGTTCTTGTAGGCACCTATATAGTTCTCGTAAACACCTGTGTAATTTTTGCAGACACTTGTACGGTTCTCGTAGGCACATGTACAGTTCTCGTAGACACCTGTACAGTTCTCGTAGACACCTGTACAGTTCTTTATTTTTAGTTCTATTGACACAAGAAGTTTTAAACTTGAAGGAAGTTAATCAAAGCGAGAAGCAATCTCTGTGCATGGTGGTAATTACAGCTATGTACAAGCTGGTAGCTTGATTGAAAGGAACTAAAAATACACCCACAAGAAGTACAATTATGTCTAATGTACTTTATGTCTATAGTTTTAAAGCCAGTCAGGAATAATCTTATGTTTAGAAAAGCAGTAGCTTACCAAATAAACTGCTGTCAGTACTTTCTAAAACTAGTAGCCAGCTAAACAAAATCTTCGTTTAATAGTTTTTAAAAGTAGTAACTAAGCAGACACACTATTGTGTCAGTTGTTTTTAAAATCGATAGCTAAACTCTTGAGGCCCCAAATTAGTGAATACAAGTTCAGAAACTTCTCATAATTTGGAGTTCGCGTTGAGATTATTTGTTCTTTATCTAAATTTTTTGTCAACAAACAATCGTATTTGTATTCACATGAAAAACTTATTTTCCAAAATTATTCTCATGAGGACATACTCGCATCTTTAGTAATAAATTGACTTTAGCGTAAAGTGATTAATATAAGTGAATTTAAAATATGCTTTGTCAACGTTCAAAATTGCTTGTTCATTCTTTGATGGATTTAAAACAATAAACTAACATCTGCACACTTATTTCTTTACTCATAAATGAAATATTCATTCAAGACTTACAGATACAAATACAAATACAAAATACAAATTACAAATATTATCTTTATTTCAGACTATTATGGTCTATTGGTTAGTATTACAAACTTAAAAAATTAGGGTTAGTTAAATATCAAAAAACATAACATAAAAAAATTACTCTGTCATAATTTTTTTTAATGTGCCAGATAGAAAGAAACCAGAAGCTTTCGTAAATAGTTATTTGCTGTGTACATAAGGACAGTGGAAAACTTTTATTAATAAGAACTAAGAAGGGTATTGTTTAATGTAGGTTTATAATGTTAAATACTTAGATGCAAAGTGAGGAGGGAATTGCTCCATGCATCCTATAGAAACGTCACATCCAAGGAAACGAAACAGGAAACCGTCTTATAGAAGTGAAAAGGGAATGACACTTCTCATTTGAAATAGTATTATGTATTGTATATTATGTACTAGCTGTGCCCGCGACTTCATCCGCGTCAGCATAGTAGATCACGTCCCAAGTATTATTTGTCAAAAATATTCAATGTACAGAATTGAGTCTCTTACGATTTTATTATATGTATAGATAAATGACTTAGTTTGTTCCTAAAAAGGAGAAATAACACGCAATACAAACGTCGTGACACCATTTCGTTATAAGTAATAGATCCATGGAGGGGGGGGGGGGGGGGGGGGGGGCGCACCCCCCCCAAATCAAATGACACTCGAAAACCGTATGTTTAGTGTAGTTTTTAACTTTGTTCTCAAAAATGGAGAAATATGTCTACGTGACATCGTTTTGTTGAAAGAAAATTTTTGAGAGGGGGGGGGGATTTGGGGGGGGAGCACGAAACGACCGTCGCGGAAGCTCGCTGCATATAAATCAAACGACACTCGAAATCTGTATAGATAAGATAGATGAAAGCTCATAGCAAGGCAAGGAGTGGAGATAAATACAAAGTGTAAAGCAAAAATTTGTAGGAAATTTTATGAGCTTTCATTATGTACAGAATTTTTTTCTCTACAACGCACCGTTTTAGCGGTATGAGAAAAAACTAAAAATATTGAAACTTGAGCCCCTCCCCCCCCACCCTAGGTGATATCGTAATAATATATAGCCTATGTGTTGACCCGACCTCTAAGTAATATTCGTGCAAAATTTGAAGGAAATCCATCCAGTACTTTCTGAGTTTATCCCGGACATACATACAGACAATCAGACAAACAGATAATCAGACAAACAGACAAACAGACAAAAATTCTAAAAACTATATTATTGGCTTCCATATCGATTGTAGATCACGTCCCAAGTATTATTTTTCAAAAATATTCAATGTACAGAATTGAGTCTCTTACGATTTTATTATAATATGTATAGATAAAACGTGGTATGAGTTCAAACCAGTGTGTACCTATCTTAGGATTTAATTTACTACTTTAAAGTAAATATATTAAGTAAAAATGTAGCAAGTCTTAGTATTTAATAAACCACACTGTGATTATTAGTCTAAATCATTATCTTGATAAATTATGATTATAAGCTGATTTGCTTAATAGTATTTTATCAAGCGCGAATGTATAGTTTTCTTAAAATTACAAGTAACTTCTTAACATTACAAAAATACATTTTTTGGTACTTTGTTCTTTTTTTGCACATTCATGGCTATTTAAATGCTTTAGTATGAAGTCTTTTACATTTGGACCTTCTTGTTCCGAAAATTTGGCCTTAATCGACTGCCTTTCTGTAAAATTCAATAAGCTACTACATCTGGCCTTAATCGACTTTTGTAAAAGGCTGTAAGAACTATCTTTGAACTTTTATTTCTGAACTTAAGACTAATGATGATGATCTGCTACTTTTATTTCTGACCAGTCAAGATGTAACCAATATCGAGAGCGAAGGTAGTAGAAAGTATATGGGACTTAACAATAGTCATAACCAAGTTAAAATATCGCTTGCGATGTCTTATGCTAATCTACATTAATGTGCTATAAAATGTTAAAGTGTCTGTCTAATTACCACTTCTCACCTAAACCGCTGGGCCGATTTTGTTGAAATTTGGTATGAAGATACTTTGCGTTCCGGAAAAGGACATAGGATACTTTTTATCCGGGAAAAATGTACGGTTCTTGCACGATAAACGAATAGTTGCGGGCTTCATCTAGTTCTATATACACATTTCGATTTCAAACTTCCGTCATTGTCCAATGCATCTTGGCTACACGCTTTACTTGACAATGCCGTTTGACTGAGTTTCGAAAACTAGCCATGCGGTGTCAGCGCTTGCTCACTAGTCAATGTTAACCAATAACCCTAAAAATGTAACGATTTATTTAACCCATCAATACCTAAGCGGCACCCGGCTGTCGCAGAACAATTGAAAATATATTGTGTCTGCGATTCCCACGATCGAGTTATTAAATAGCGGCGCAGACGTGCTATCATTTACATACAATTTCTTATGATCTCGCAGTGTAGCGCGTTTCGGCGGACACATATAAATCGAGCCGTAGACACGAGTCAGCGTTGACTAATAACCGCAGTAAGTTTTCGAATCGCAGTCGAAAGTCGAATCATGCCGCTGATGTCGATAAGAGTACTAAATATGAGAGTCATGTCCGGGAATGCCCACCGGTCATGCCGTTTTTGCCACGACCCTTTTCGTTCAAATACAGCTCGGAGCAGTCATCATGCAGTGGAAAAATATTATTTATGGTTAAACGAATTTACCTGAAGTGAAGTTCAACCAAAATTTTGTGAGATGCTGCATCTGAGAGACTTCTCAATAACCATGTAGTCCGATTTACGACCTACAACATCGCCACACGAGTTTTAGATAAGTATTTAAAAGGATTTAACAACTACTCGTTCACTCACTGACAGCTCGACCGATCCCGAACCTCCGCTCGGCTTCATTTGTTTCAGAGGAGTAGTCGAGGCTTTTATTCTGCTTCCGGGGGTCCTCACGCAGCATGCGCCATCTACGTGCTTCGTGTTAGGGTTTGTGAGGGAGTGAAGTCTCTCAGATGCAGCATCTCACAAAATTTTGGTTGAACTTCACTTCATGTAAGTTCGTTTACGGCCATTCCCAATATTTGATCTATCTCTGGTTTTGCCCTACTAGAGATAGGAATAGCTCACAATTGACATAAAATATATGTCTCTAATGTCTAATATGAGCTATTCCTATCTCTAGTAGGGCAAAACCAGAGATAGATCAAATATTGGGAACGGCCGTTAACCATAAATTTTATTTCGATGTTGCATCTGAGAGACTTCATAATAACCATGTAGATGTTTAGCGTTTGTAGCAGAATAAAACAGTCATAATAATCATAACAACACCCGTGTGTATAACAAGCCGGATAACTATATTATGTACTTTGTCATTAATATCAGTCTTTAATTTATTAAAGTGTATTCTTATTTAATACAGCTTGGGCAAAAGCGTAATCATCTGAATTAATCAGAGGTTGATTGTAAAAGCGCAAAAAACAAAACAAGTTGCCTGACCAGCCTGCCGTTTTCTTAATCAGATCTAGTGACACTCCGGCCCTGCCGGCAGATGAGGCAGCGGCGTGCCGTGTGCTGTAAAAATGCTCACGTCCACACCGTTATTGCTCAGAGTTTGCTTGATCCAGCGGCTTATGTTCTGGGAACTCGCGTTGTGAACGGGCTTCTGAAAAGTAAGAATTAATCTGTATTTACATGATTTCGATATTTATTAGTTATTTCGAAATACTTTAGTAGCGCGAGTGCAGGACAAATTGAGAGTTTGTCTCTAAAGTAGTCTAAAGAATGGAATAATAAGTCTTGGATTTTGCCTGTTCGGCATTGAAGTCTGAATTATTATCTTTAATAGTGATTACGATACGTGAATTTTCGGAATGAACGTTTTCTGGTTCTTAATACGAGTGATAACGTCTGCTCCCGTTGTCCCGTCGACAACGCCATGAGAGTTACCATCTTTTTTGATAAAGTTTTCGATTACGGATTAGATAAATACTCCAAAACTTTATTAGGATTCCATATGGAGGAATACTTTGGGAAGCTGGGCTTACTCCTAAAAACTCCTTTTAAAAATCTTAGGATACAATCGTCATTGCAACAGGATTTACCAATGAATTAGAGACAAACTAGACCTATAACAATTTAACGTTCTTCTGTTAAGAATCGTAATATATCAGCTACGGATCCTTCATACTAATCAATATTATTAATTTGACAAAAATTAAACCAATGTTTTTATTCCAGTATCATACTGATTAATCGTACCTCCCAAATACCAATAACGATTTTAGTATGAGGTCAATAGACGCCTCCGGTATTCGACATCTTATGTAGGCTTGCCGCACAATATACTGGGCCATAGCGAATGGCACTCCCTGGAAGGGGACAGAAGGTTTTTATCTGGCCTAAAATAAATCTCGTCTTATTTGAGTAGCGATCGCAACAGTGAAAACTACGGCCGAGACGGCCAGTACGGAACGGCTAATATACCGGTCGCTTCCTCTTCTACAATTTTCCTAAGACTCTTCAGTATGAGCGTGAATGGCCGAAAGGCATAGAAAAAATAATAATAATCGTACCATGAAATTGTAAAAGCGTTGATATCGAAGGCACATGGGTATTATTTCCAAGAGACATATCTGTTACACTTATCATTTAAACACGACGTGAATAAGTACGGTAAGTATCAGGTTAATCATGTTGACCGAAGCTCAGTAAGATTTTTTGAAAATTCCTATCGTTCAATTCCCATTCGGTATCGACATAAGTGTACTTAGAAACCTGGTCAGCAACTGTGTTTTCTCGCGATTTTGTATAAGAAGCAAAAATATGTAAGTATGCGCTGTTTTTCGCACCACTGCCATTCATCTCTCGCAATTTCATTGAGATAAGGAAATTCAGTACCTCACAAGTCACATTCTATTAATATAAGATATTATGGCAGTAGTATTATCTATAATTCTTAATAACACTTAAATCAAAACGATCCTTCCAAAATAATTTGAGGTAATGGATATTATAATTGCGAGCTTCATCCGCCGACCAATGGCATCTAGTTACCACTCCGTCGCACGCGGCGCCCGGCGCCCCAGCCGGTGACCGAAGAGACTGTGAAGCTCTCCAGCTCGTATAAACTTGTGTTTATTCTATTAAAAGGATTGGACTCGATATTGCACCACCAACTTAAATCATGGTACAAATAAGGTTTTATAGGCATGATGGAATAAAAAATATTAGGTACTTATTACATTTTTTTTAAACTTCTCTCTTTTAAAGTATTTATTTAGTACGCGACCAGCAGCTGTTTGCTATTGCCGGACATGCTTAAGTTAAAGTTCACCAATGAACTTCACGAAATCGCGTATGCTAATTTAGACTTTGTTACGGATTTCGTTGGCTTGTTTAGAATTTTTTGAAGTTTTTCGGAAGGTAATTGTAATATATGCATGACTTGAGTATTTATGTCAAAGCCAATAAATCTACAAACTTGTGAAGGCAGCATACTACTTTTCTCAAAGTTGATAATAAAATCTTGTTCCGATTTTGACCTTAATATAATATTATGCATCGTGTTGTTACACGTAGCATAATCTTTACCTTTACAAAGAAGATCAACAATTTTCGATTGACCAATTCCTCTTAATGCAAATCTAGGAGGATCTGAGCGTTCTCTGAAAATTGTTTAATTATTTCGAGTTTTGGAAGGTCTCATTGGATAAATTGGCGCGTTAAATTCGCGAGACTGGCTATTCCTAGGCCCAGTTGATTCTGCGCATCCTCTAATCGGTTATTTGCAGCCTCATGTAGAACTGCGGCTACCTATTCATTGAGTTTAGGCGCTTGTGCCAGCGAAAAGTTAGTCTGTATAAGAATCTTCGCCACAAGCGACTCCTTGTATTCCTTAGCCAAACCATCGACTTAGATTTGACCCCAACGTTCAGAGAGTTCAGTGGGAATGCAGTTGCCTAGGGCTTTCTCTGTTTTATTGGCCTCGGCAAGAATATCTAGTATTTCAAGTGGTAACGTGGGGGTAGATTCTTGATTATAATTTACCGGTACGGTGGCTCCTGGTTAGATCAGCGGCGCTGATATCGGTGGTGCGGCCTACGGCGACGCCGGTGCAGGCGCGGACGACTCCACATAATCCACGTCCTCGACGTTGGCTAAAGATTGTGGAGTTCCACAGTGAGATTCAGCCTCCCGCGCGTCGATATCTTTATTTGTCGTCGGATGAGTGCTCGTGATCGCGGCGGCCTTCCCAGGAGGAGGTCGCTGACGACTCGAATCTTTTCCTGTGTAAATAAACAAAAGTATAAAGTTACTTTCAGGATGATATCACGTATCATCACGTTAAGAAAGAACTCAGTTTGTAACCAGGGTAATATCGCGTATTACCACATTAAGGTACAAAATATTATAGTTGACTATCTGGTTAATATCACGTATTAACACGTTATTATAGTAATTTTGTATCGTATCATAACCATACCATAGCTGAGAACAAAGAAAAAAATCATAAATTTTTTAAAAATTAGTGTGGGTAGTTTGGTACCTATCTTTTCCCTTGTTGCGGCGTAATTTACTTTCCAATCGCCGTATTTTGCGGTGAATATGTTCGTATTCATTCTTATTATTCCTTTTCCTCATATTATTCGGCGATTTACACTAATTATAACACTTTAAAACTGTAGAAATTAATTTTAAAAGATTAACGTGTTGACGATGTCGCACACGAAAAACGAATGAAGCCGAGCGGAGGTTCGGGATCGGTCGAGCTGTCAGTGAGTGAACGAGTACCTAGTTATTAAATCCTTTTAAATACTTATCTAAGGTCGTAAATCGGACTACATGGTTATTGTGAAGTCTCTCAGATGCAACATCGAAATAAAATTACAGATAGTCGTAATATTATATACATGATTTTCTTATGTCTGGTGCTGTGCACGAACTTGATGAAAGACGGTTTATACAATAAATGAGGTCGAATTCAACATTTTTGTTTAGTATAATATTGAATTGAAACTGGAATTGGAGGAATTGTAACGTTAAAGATGAACCCAGATCTTATAAGCCACATATGTGCGATGGGAGTAATTATTTTTCACAAAATAAAAACATAAACAATAAATATCTTTAGTTGGTGGAAGTTGGAACCATGTAAAATGCTAAACACACGCCTACTCGTCTAGTACTTTTTATTTAAAGTTGGCACAACTCCGGAAAATGAATTCCGCTGTAAAAATAAATTAATAAATCCAATGCGCTACCAGGTTACACGTGTAACCCTTTATTTGGATGATTTTGCATAAATTTCGTATAGTGAGTAAACATGATAAATGATTTGTGTTCATTGGCTCTACTGTAAAAAGGAAATACGATGCGCAGAAAGGTCACGATCGAGGGTAGTAATGTTTTTAAGGAATAATAATATTATTATGTTTTTAATCAACTAGTTGGTGCCTGAAACTCCGTTGCACAGGAATTCGTTTATCGCGCGGGAACCGTACATTTTTCCGGAATAAAAAGTACCCTATGTCCTTTCCTGAGACTCAAACTATCTCCATACTAAATTGGTTCAGCGGTTTAAGCGTGAAGAGGATAGACAGACCTTGCATTAATAATATCAGCGTGTAAATTTATTAAATGAAATGGAATGGAACCTTTGTAGCTGCCGTAACCATTTTTTATGATTTATTTCCCAAGAAAAATTCTGACATTATATTATTGTAGAGGCCATATTAATACGACGATCATTTTTATTAATAGAAAAAGTCGCATACCTATATGAATTGTCGTTTTCTCCGTTTTTTGCGTCTGTATTCATACATCCTCACTGTCGTCTATGGCAACGTTATCTTAGGAAACCAGGCCATTATTCATTATGAGTTTTGGCGCAAAACTCATCATATTAAAGGCACGATTCATTTAAAATTAAAATAACTGAGTGCACTCAACATCAAACGGTGACCCAGAATGGCTGAATGAACATTGGACATCAACAGTCCTAGATTAACATTATCATAACTTACAAAGGGATTTCAAGGGTTTATGCGAAGAGTGAGCTCTTAATATTGTATAATAAGGATATAATATGATTTAGATACCTCAAATGGAGCAGGAAAATGTTTTGTTTTGGTTTAACTATACTAAAATAATTGCTCGCTGAATATCTCCTTCTTAATAATCTTATTATGAATGCGAAAGTGCGGCAGTGTGTTTGTTGCCTATTCAAGCTTTAACTGGAGAACCGATTTGTGCTTTAAAGATTTTAAATACCTACTCTTCAAAATGTGTAGCTTTGGCCTCGGAAAAAACTAGTTATTATCCTCTTACTTCTGAGCTTAAAAGCTTTAAGTGCCACTTCATACGCATTCATCACGGCATATTGTACTCAAACTCATCATTTGTTTATGAAAAAGTTAAAATGGTTTCACGCACCGTTGAAGGAGAAACTCAACATTCGCATATCCAGCGTAATTTTGATGCATTCAGTTGTAAAATGAGCCGTAATATAACGTGTTAAGGTTCTCCGGGGGGTCTGGAACAACTGGATAGTTAAACGGGGCCATCTTTCGAGCTGTCGCGATGCCCCCCGTTCTAATTATACTTTTCTAAAGCCAGTTCTGCCCAAGCCACCGGTGTTCTACGGCTTTTATAGTTGACGAGTGAGTATCTATTTATATAACGCCTTAGTTTGAACCATTTTACCTCAGCAGTCAGCGATGATTTTGTTAGGAAAAAGCAGCTAATCGATTATAGTCTCTTTAAAATTAGCGTTTTGTTGTAGAAATAATGTACTATTATAAAAGTTATGGTCTATTATTTTATTACATTTAAAATCAGCAAAACATTTTTTAATCCCGACGCAAAAATAGGAGCATTATAAGGTTGAATAAAATTTTACGCAGCTATCAAAAAATATTTCTTTTCAATCTCCTAAGTTATAAATTATTAATTTAACGACACAATCAAGCTATAAATAAGTACATTCATTTGAATAACGTGACGTTTAGCAAAAAATGTGAAACATCGTAAATTAGATGGTTGAACATTGACGTACCATACCGGGGAAGTGCTGACTTTATCTAAAATGTAGGAAAATTACGTACACTTAAAACTCGTGTATCATTGACAACACTAAGTATTGCTAAAAAAATATGCTCAGAAATAATCTTAGAATTTACTACTTGCTTTTTTATACAGTTATAAATAGCCTATTTCTTTCACCATAGGCATTATCCGGAACTAAAATTGATCCAGATCTTTCAGAGCTACGATGCAAACCTTTCTTTATAAGCTTTCACTTTCATTATTATTTCTGTAATAATAATTGAAGCAATCGCTATTTGAGCAGCGTAGAGCAGTTTTTTGCAATGGGTTAAACAAGATAAACAACGCGTTCGTATATGAGACCTGATAGAAGATTCGTAAGATGGATGAAGAGAAGATATGTTTGGGGTAGTAGAGGTAGAAATATTACACTCTTATAATAAAACCTCCTCCTTTTTGGAAGACGGTTAAAATGTGTGCTCACTCATGTTTCATTTTTACTTCTGCCGACGCTCCCGTAGTACAACCCTTTTCTTTTTTCTCTCTTCATTTCGAGGTCTCAATCTGGAACGTCGATGCGACTAAGTATGAATGACGTAATACGAAGGCCGCCTGTGAACCCTTTACAACCACTTTACAGCAATTATCACGCGATACCTTGATAATGTAGACCTGTTTATTCTTTTTATAACCTCAAATATTATATTTTAGGGTGGGGAGTCTAAGTAGTTATAAGTTGATACAAACGGCGCTTTATCAATACACTCATTATAACAGATCATTGTTTGTTTATTATCCATACTAATATTGTAAACGCAAAAGTGTGTCTGTCTATCTGTTACTAAGAGGCATCAGACTGACAGACAGAATGCCCAAACCGCTGAACTGATTCTGCTGTTAATTAGCTTAGAGATACTTTGAGTTTTGGGAAAGGACATAGAATACTTTTGTCTCGGTAAAATGTACGGTTCCAGAGCGACTCACGAATTCTTGCGCAACGGAGTTGCGGGCGTCTACTAGTTTTTAATATAATGTCATAGAATCATGGGAATTTTCGAGGAAAAAATAGCCGATTATGTAAATCCAAAGTGTAAACTACTAGATGACGCCCGCGACTCCGTTGCGCCAAAATTCGTTTATCGCGCGGGAACCGTACATATTCCGGGATAAAAAGTTTCCTATGTCCTTTCCCGGGACTCAAAGTATTTCCATGCCAAATTTCAGCAAAATCTGTTCAGCGGTTTGAGCGTGAAGAAGTAACAGACAGACAGACAGACAGACAGACACACTTTCGCATATATACTTTTCTCAAAAGATTTTAAACAGTAGGCAAATGCCACTAAATTCACTTCACTGCACTACACTGCCTACGCCGTAGCAGGTTCTACGAAAATTGATTTTGATGAACGATAGTCCCGTCGTTGTCACTCAAACACACAAAACATGAAATCACATTTGTTAACCTAAATCAAAGACAAAGAATATCGAATAATTCTCAAACAACGATATCGGGAGTTGAGCCCTTTTGTATTTTAACGAGGACGGAAAAACCACTTACAGCCTCGCAATTATGAACATAAAAGGTCGTAGACTTCCCTTTTGTGTTTCAGGATAATGGTAACAGATATGCCACACAAATTGTGGGCTTAGCACGAACTCTTGATGGATGCGTATTCGTAACATTGCATCGACGGAAATAATTGCTATTAAAATGATGACAGCGCGGCGCCTAGTCATGTTGGCTAAATATATTTTACTACCGTGTAACTGACGACGAAACAATATGTTCAATGTTCATGTTATAAAATATGTCATTTTAAAAGTAAGAAGATATAATTATTGTGAAGCGTAACAAAACGTTTTATAACAAAGAAATGTGACATATATTTTTATTTGCGTATAATAATTCTTATTGTTAACCTAAGTTGTTTTGTAGATATATTATGTATCTCTTTTACAAGAAGAATTCAATTTAAAATCCTTGTTAAGGTTTTAATACGAATACGTAGTAAGAATTGTTGATGCTTGTCTTTTGTCTGGTTTTACTGGCACGTGTCGTTGTTAAAAACCACAACGGTGAGGTTGTTGTTATAATTAGTAATTAATTTCAGTATATTTTGCCGCTGTATTGTTTGCATTTCATGGTGTTTATGTTTTAATAAGTGTACCTTTTAGTTATTACTAGTAATCAACTATGCTCTTAAAGTTTTCGTGTACGTTAACGCTTTACGTTTAATTAATCACTAGCTATTTGACCGAGCTTTGCTCGGTATTCGATAAAACACGAATAAAATGACATTTTCTAAAAATGATTCCTAGCTAGATCGATTTATCGTCCCCGAAACCCCCAATATACTAAATTTCATGAAAATCGTTGGAACCAATTCCAAGATTTCAAATATACATTTACATATATACAAGAATTGCTCGTTTAAAGATATAAGAGTACCTGGATGACCGAGCTTTGCTCGGTATAGCAAACACTCATTGACTTCGTGTTACTTAACAACGCCATCTGCTGGAATAGCTTTAGCTGTTGTTGTGTCGTTAAAGCAATTAGTTGCTCACAAAATAGTATTATTTTTCGCCAATAGATGTCAGGAAGAGTAACATTTTTCAGTTTATCGATTATCGATAAAACACGAATAAAAAGACATTTTCTAAAAATGATTCCTAGCTAGATCGATTTATCGCCCCCGAAACCCCCTATATACTAAATTCATGAAAATCGTTGGAGCCGATTCCGAGATTCCAATTATATATATAATTAAAGATATAAGATTAAGTCGATTTTGATTAAATTTGACATGGAAATATTTTCAAACTTGAAAAAGGGCATAGGTTAGTTTTATCCCGGAAAACATTTTATTAGCTATATTTTTTCGTGTTCAGAGACCGGGTAGTATGTAGAAGTTTATATATTCGGGTTATAGTTTCTAAATTTCTAAATATATAATATAACTCAAAGGTGACTGACTGACTGACATAGTGATAGGCTGATATTTGGCATGCAGATGGATGTTATGACGTAGGCATCCGCTAAGAAAGGATTTTGATAAATTCCACCCCTAAGGGGATATAATAGGGGATAAAAGATTGTGCATAATACTACTTGTTAACGCGAGCGAAGCCGCGGACAAAAACATAGTTACTCAAACATTCCCTCTATACAAAACATGTAACATGTATTACGCTCAATAAAAGTTTCCATTATTGTATAATTTAATTCTGTCGTTCACGAGAGCCAAAGTTGGAATTGGAACTGTGAACTTTGAACTGCAGCGGGCACCTGCAAATAGATTCGTTCTAATAATAGACGGATACGACGTACAGATAACACAAAACGATTTTTATTTTGATGAAATTTGTCACAGATTATGTGGAAGAGCCCAGGGATATTCATTAATAAATCAATGTTTGACATATATTTCATAATCCTTTTTTATTTTAGATCGGTCAATAGAAAGGGACTGGTACTGACGGGTCATAAGATAAAAATTTACCTTCTCGGTGACCAGACTCTACCTAAACTATCATTGTAATGAAGGCCAAACAGTCGCTTAGAGTATTTTGTTCGGTCAGACTAATCGCAGACCAACTTAACCGGACTTGTTTTATGAAATTCTAGTGAACGATTTCTGGCAAAAGATTTTTTTTTCCTTTTCTTTTTGTAACTATATTTAATTTAGTATTTAGTTGACACAACTCTTTTATTTTGTTATGTGCATGTTGTGTTCACTTCCTAGAGAGATACATTCCCTAGTGTTAGTCATTTTTATACTCTATTATTTATAACTGCATGTATTGTGAATTGTATCTTGTTTTGTGAACCTAATTAAAAGAAAAAAGAAAAAGAGCTTGTCGGGCTTGAACTGACTCGTTCCACTACTAGTGGATATAAATGGAAAATTATATACTGTAGCGAGACTAAGGCTTCATTTAAAGTAAAGGCAAGTAAACTCAGTCAATTATTGTTAAGTTCGGGCAAAACAAAAAAATGCTGTAAAATTAAGTAGGTCAGCTGTACTAAAATTAAATTTATGAATGCAATTTCTCTGTAATTCTAGAATGTTATGGAAAGGAATGCGCCTTGATTGTTGCTTGCAGTATGAGAAATGTAAGGTGGAGTTATGGTTAAGTATTAAAGTAGCCATTAATCGTTGAAAGCGTTCAAGGAAAACCCCATAAGCTAACACCCTACAAATTACCTACGGTTGAACCAAAGGTAGATTATTTGTTGACATTCCAAGAAAAAAAAATTGCTTATTGTGGTCTCTTGACGATTTCTATAGAAAGATGTATTGAGATGTATCGAGATGTATCGTGCTATAATATACATCTTTACATTACCTGCTCTGTGTGTGACAAGTTTTGTTGTGAAATGTGCGTATTTGTTTATGTATTTTGATTTTCAAAATATGTATTGGAAGAAAATTCTTTTAAATAAGCTTTGCCTGGCCATTCCAGCAATAGCTGCTGATTGGAATAAATTTTGTACATAAATAAATTAAGATCCGGGGCAGGATGTACTAGTTATTATAATAAACTACCTCAATATATTATTATGTGGTAGTTACTTGTCAAAGTGTAAAATTTTACTCGTCTTTACTAAAAGTAATAAAGCAGAAGTAGAAAAGTACTATCAGAGAAATTGATTATTGGCTGAAAACGGGCCTACGTAATTTGGTCGTGTTATGTCAAGCCCAGCTTATGAATCACGACTAAGGGTTGATTCAGACCGCGACGCGACGCGTAGATTTTTCATTTACATTTACATTTCTAAATGTATTATATATGGACTTGACAGATTCGCAAAACGCAATTGAAATCTGTCAAATCTCTACAAATTGATGCCGCGCCGCGTCTCGCCGCGCCTCGCTTCGCCTCGTCCGAGCTGAGCGACAACTGCAGACGACGTGTCATCGCGACACTTCTGGTTTGTATGTATTTCTATGAAAAACCTTGCGCAGCTTATTCATAGAAACACATAGAAACCTGTAGTGTAGCGACACTTATTCATAGAAATACATAGAAAAATGTAGTGTCGCGACGACACGTCGTCTGCTGCCGCTTCATGTAGCCGGTTTCCAATTTGTACCTTAAAATTCATTTAATGTACATGGGCAACTAAAGTAGATCCGCCAAGAATCTCTGATGGTACGAGTACAATAGGTAATGTACTATTTTTTTTTTATGAAATAAGGGGGCAATCGAGCAAACGGGTCACCTGATGGAAAGCAACTTCCGTCGCCCATGGACACTCGCAGCATCATAAGAGCTGCAGGTGCGTTGCCGGCCTTTTAAGAGGGAATAGGGTAATAGGGAAGGGTAGGGAAGGGAATAGGGGAGGGTAGGGAAGGGAATAGGGGAGCCGGCCCATTCGTGCCGAAGCATAGCTCTCCCACGTATCCCACTATAGTTAGGTAGTTAGGTAAGTTCCGCAGCTCAAGTTATTTGTATCTATGTGATTTTAGGGGACCCTCATCTCAGTCGTTGGACAATGGGAAAACAAATCCCGGAGTCACAATAGCCCCGGCAAGGTATTTCCTGCCTCCTGCCATCGATTACTCAGGAACAAAGCACTTTTTTAATCCATTAATTATATTTTGCAGGACCGTGACAGTATAAAGTATTAAAAAATCAGAATATTAAGAAACAAATTTTGTTAAAAAAATTATATAGTGTAATATTTTAAAACATTTGAATTATGTTAACTTAATCTTGTTATTGGATAAAATATACTTACTTACTATTTACTAGTTATTTAGTAGTAACTGTCCATGAAAATTAATGAAGGTCTATTAATTAAACTATTTTGTTTAATAATATTATGAAACAATTAAAATGATGTATAACGCACATAACTTCATAATATTATGCCGATCAATTTATAAAGCTTTCTAATAACTATAAATTATAATTTCAAATTTTAAAAGTCCATAAAAACTTTTTAATTAGATATTGCTCTACTTTGAACTCGGCGACATGACTTCCACGTACAATTTCCTATTGTAACGCTATTTTTAATGAAGGCCAACATTTCCAACATAATTTAAAATTCTAGAATAATTACAGGCTCGACGTAAATAACTTCTTATTTATGTGTTTGTGTTTGAATTTTTAATTAAAATAACAACTACCTTAGGTGCCAATTATAACACGATACGTTTTCCGTCGCCTATTTTATTTTACACTCTCTATAAAACGTTAGTCACGACTTCATTCAAGAAGAAAATCAAATGTTTCCCTTAGGAACTCTTTTGCTAAATTCATTTAAGTTCACGCAGCGATTTTCCTTCAAATAAAGTTAAACATTACCAAACTTTGCCATTTATTCCTCGTAGTTTTCAGTCACATTTTATATAGTAAAGCACAATATTTAAAATTCTTATATTATGGACCATTTGCCTGCTACAATCATATTGCCGAGAACGAGAGTTCTATTTTATCGTAAGGACCAATATTCATTGAAACTTAAAAAAATGCGTGATTTTTATACTTCGCTAATAGTAAACTTTTGTACTTTATTCTTAAAAACTTTTTATGTTTAAGTGGCCAAGACGATTTTAATAAGTCTGCCATTGTCTGCTTTTACAAGCGTTATTATTCTTAGTACCGAGTCTGATTTTTTTGCTGTACGAAAGACTTTATTAGCTAGCTTGGAACGGCCACCATAGAAAGGGTTTCTTTCTATAAAAGAATGGTCAAAAAGACAGATGGAAAGGAAACCTGTCACATTGTCTGTAAAATCTATTACTTTATTCTTTCACAACACCATCCACCAGCATACTGGCTTGGATGAAAGAGCCAACAACATAACATGTTGGCTTTGATCATGAGCAATAAGATGAAGCAAACATTTTTTGCTTTATCTTACGATACCTATTGCGTTGACTGCTTTTTACCGGTGCCATAGTTTTAATCGCATGTGGATTTATCGTGAAGTACACGCAATTAAAAAAAGTGTTACGCAGCAAAATCCGTAAGCGCACAAATTATGAACAATATACACCACATAGCGTAATCTTGAAATCAGACTTTCTACCATATCAATATTTCGACCAAAGTTCAACGTCCGCTTTAGTGTTCTAGCCTTTAATCTAGATCTAGTAATCCTAATAGAAGTGATATAGAATTAGCGGAAGCTGATAGCTTATTAGTACTGATGAGAAAATATATTGAATTGAGAGAATTGGGTCAGCGTAGGCCATAACTATTTAGGTTAAGTCTCTCCGTAATGCTTCAACAAGTGAACAGTTAATTGCTGACATTATAAACAGCGATTGAAATGTGTAATGGCTGTTTTATTTCCTTCCAATCCAGTTATGCAATCCAGCATTGGATTGCTGCTGGCGTAATGTAAACGGACGCTGGAATTGACGTGGGAGAGCCATGCTGTGGCACGAATGAGCCGGCTCGACCGGAGAAATACCACGGGCTCACAGAAAACCGGCGTGAAACAGCGCTTGCGCTGTGCTTCGCCGAGCGAGTGTGTTCAATTCTCTACCCATTTCCCTTCCCTACCCTCTCCTATATCCTTCCCTACCCTCCCCTATACCCTTCCCTACCCCCTATTACCCTATTCCCTCTTAAAAGGCCTGCAACGCACCTGCAGCTCTACTGATGCTGCGAGTGTCCATGGGCGACGGAAGTTGCTTTCCATCAGTGACCCGTTTGCTCGTTTGCCCCCTTATTTCATAAAAAAAGAATAGACTGAAATGCATTTCAGTGCGTTCCAGTGCCCGTTTACTTTATTCCTGTAGCAATCCAACACTGGGTTGGCATCTTAATGTAAATCGACCGTTATATAGTATATATGTCGCAGGCGGTTTGTATATTTAGCCGTATTACATTACGGCTAGCCGTTTTAAAAAACGGCGCCGTTTTGTAATGCGACGTGTCGACGTTTAGCCGGATTGTAATTGCGATACGTTCTTCAATGAGGCGGGCCACGTTTAGCCGCATCGTACTCCTACGTAAGTTATAGGGTGACCATGATTGCAAAATAAAACAATATATATTGCAAAATAAAACAATATATATATAAAACAATATAGCTTTTGTATGTGTGTATTACAAACAATCCACAATAATTGAGCATTCGTGTCCTAACCCACAAAGTTTTCTGTTGTTAAATTTTGATTACAGTCTTGTTCTAAATCACCTAAAGAATATAACTACATACATTCATAACTCAACACGTAATTTTTGTGGGTTATAATATTTTATTTTATTTTATTCAGAAAACTTACAGCTTTTCAAAAATTTCACTAAGAGTACAATTATTATAGAAACATAAAGCCATTTATAAAGTTTTCACATATAAGTAACAAAAAAAAGAAAAAAATATTAGTACACGAATGCTTAACAGCGTCGAATTTGTTTATTAAGAAGTAATAAGTACATGGAACATTATTGATATGAAAGTAAACATTTGCGCTATAACTTTCAGATGCTGAAGGCACCGGGGGCGCCGACCTTCAACGCAAGTTGGACCTGCTCAATGGCGCCCTTGATGCCGAGCGCGCTGAGCAGGCTCGCCGGCAGCTACAGTACGTCGCCCACTGTGAGTACCACTACTAATACTACTAAGTACGACTACTACTATACCTACTTACTATACCTACTTACTATACTATACTATACAGTCTGTAATAAAACTTAGTGATAATTTTTTAGGCTGTGTACTGTGTATGTGTTCCTTGTAGAGACTGTGGAAGTGGTAGCGCAGAAAGACCAAATTTTTTTTTCACTTTTGTATGTGAAAACTCGTGACGCTTGGGGCACTTGCCCATACAAAAGTGGTATTAAAACTAATATTATGCAATTGTCACTAACTTCCAGCTGGTTACTCAGAAGACTCAGATTACACTTCAGACCTCAACTACCCGGTCGGCCAGCACGCCAATTGCAGCGCGTCGCAGTTCCGCAGCGCTGCGCATCAGATGCACACACCGCAGGTGAGTGTCGTGACACTGTCACTCTGATGACTGCTTCACGATATAGCTGCCATCACTGACCTCTATAATACACTGGACAGGCTATGCCGTACAAAATGACAGCTATTTTTTGTGCTGATTTGAAGCGCCGCGTACTGTGAACTAATTACATAGAAAATGACAACCGCCATTTGCAAAATAGTAGTTCCAAGTACACTCATTACTGCTTTCACATAGCAGTCAGCGCCAATATGGCGACTTTCAAATAGGAACATTAATTTATTGATAGCGATCGCCTGTCCAGTGTATTATAGAGGTCAGTGGCTGCCATATATCCCGATATAGCTTATAATATGTCAAGATTTTACTGTATGACATTAGACATACATCTGTTTGACAAGAGAATTGACACGAGAGATCCTACGGCCTACGGCAAGTGGCAACATTTAAAAGGGTAGGTATTTGAACAAGAACTTTGTTTTTCGTTTGGGGATTTTTTTTATGAAATAAGGATGCAAACGAACAAACGGGTCACCTGATGGAAAGCAACTGCCGTCGCCCATGGACACTCGCAGCATCAGAAGAGCTGCAAGTGCGTTGCTGGCCTTTTAAGAGGGAATAGGGTAATAGGGGAGGGTAGGGAAGGGGATAGGGGAGGGTAGGGAAGGGAATAGGGTAGGAGATTGGGCTTTCGGTAAACTCACTCACTCGGCGAAACACAGCAGTCTGCGCAAGCGCTGTTTCACGCCGGTTTTCTGTGAGAACGTGGTATTTCTCCGGTCGGGCCGGCCCATTCGTGCCGAAGCATGGCTCTCCCACGTATAATATAGGGATATACTAAGAATGTCATTTAGCAACATCCGGTGGAATATTAAATATCGAAAGTCCTCAATGTTAGTCGTGATCTGTCTGTCTGGGTTTGACATACAGCGACCATATATTTTTTTTATGAAATAAGGGGGCAAACGAGCATACGGGTCACTTGATGGAAAGCAACTACCGTACCCATGGGCACTCGCAACATCAGAAGAGCTGCCGGCCTTTTAAGAGGGAATACGCTCTCTTCTTGAAGGTTCACAGGTCGTATAGGTCCGGAAATACTGCTGGTGACAGTCCGTTCCAGAGTTTTACAGTCCATCATCTACTTTTGAATAAAAAAAAACTCATAATATAATTTTCTTGTATAATTTCAGCGGTCGTTAGAAGCATCTCGTGAGAACTCGTACGAAAGGGAAGAATATCACATGCACGGCGACACGGATCCACTTTACTACAATAGCCAGCCTAGAACAAATAGGTAAGTTTATAAACAAACAAATGGCCTACTGAAATCCCTTCTAACTCCCGTTTATCCAGAGAAAGTCTAAATGAATTAACATGTTTTGATTGCCAAGTTCATTAGTAATGACATGACCCATACAAAAATACATTTTATACCTATTTTTGCTCTATAATGGTACGGAACCTTTCGTGCGGGAGTCCAACTCGCACTTGGCCGATTTTTACATACTAAATGCTATAAATATAATGTTTCAGGATAGAAACATGGTCGCAGATGCACGCGCAGGCGAGCGTGGAGTCGGCGATATCCTGGCGGACGGCGGCGGACTGGCAGTCCGGAGGTAAACATAAATTAATATTATAAGCTTTTTAATACTCATCCTACATCGCGCTATCGATGTTTTCAAAGTACGGTGATATAAATACGATAGCTAAAACTAACATAGATAGGGGTTCAGCTTAACCGTACCTATTCGCTCGTCCAGAAGGTCTTCCTTTAGGCCTTGCTCAAGAAAGATATAATTATCTAGTGTCTCGCTAGATATGTTGTCTATTCCCGATACATGGAAATAGTGTGCAACAGCCTAAGCTTTTTATGCATTGAAGTTACAGCATTGTGATGTGAGCTGTATGTTCTCTGAGTCTTTTTTAACTCATACTGCTTGGTCAAAGAGTTACTTAAGGGACTCGCCGCCTACAACTTGAAAAATCGTGTAAAATTTTACGTGACTGTGAAGGGTCATAATATTTTAAATCCTTATAAAATACGCTACAGAAGAGCAGCGGCGGCCGAGCTTGGAGCGGCAGAACACGCTGTACGATGACAGTATAGGCTACGGGTACGACCCGTACACCACCAGCACGCATATTAGGTATGTGTTAACCATATAGTCATGTTAGATATTATACTATCTGAGAAGTTCATTCATATGCATATAGGTAGCGGACCTACGTAACTTGGACCTTGGTCGCATTAGGGTTGATTCAGACCGCAACGCGACTCGTAGATCTTTTTCTTTTTTTTTTCATATAATGGCACTTCGGCTATAACCATGGCCAGTGTCGAGTATAATATTATGGCGGGAAAACAATATGCTTTATACAATTTTTTCTATATTATCGTCAGGTCAGTCAGGTCTAAAGTCTAGTCAAAGTCTAAGTATAAAGTCAATACAGTCAAGAAGTCAAGTCGGTCGATTCAGTAAAGTGGTAAGACGCTTTACTGAAACTTTTGATGGAGTTTTGGAGGGAACACAAAAGAGCACGTTTCTGGTTATTACATCACTTTCCTACACTTGTGCACGATAACGAATATTTAATGGTTAATATCCTACCAATATTACACATTAAAAACCCAGATAACACAATTTTAGGAAAATAATATAAAAACACAACATCACTCTTTCACTTTCTTCCAAAAACCTTCTTCTTCTTTTGGCGTAAGCCTCCCCATTTAGGAGTTGCCAGCGTCAGAGTTGAGGCGAAAAATGGTAGGTGCATTTCTAAATTTGTATGGATTTGACAGATTCGCAAGACGTCTGACGCAATTGAAATCTGTCAAATCCATACAAATTTAGAAATGCATCTACGCGTCACGTTGCGGTCTGAATTGACCCTTACGTTAAACACAGCTGACAGATCACGACTAACATTGAATTGACATAATTCAATCAAATGACATAGTTCCGTAAACTGCCTATGAATGAATTTCTTCGGTAGTACGTATCAGTGATAATATTTTAGTCAATCAATATGTTAAAACCAGCTGAGAGTTTTTTTAAGCATAACACTATGCTAATTGAATAAGTGGTACTACTGTAATCTGTATTGATTTTTTTTTTTATAATAATAATAATAAAATTTATTTAAATAAAATAGGTTTTACATGAGTTTTACATATATGGAAAACACAATCAAAACATCACTCAGTAAGTAGCGTTGGGAGCTGTACTAGTATAAACTGTGACACAGCTCCCAGCGACTTCCACTCTGGAACCATCGTATACAATATCCAATTAATTCAAGTTTTATTTATTACAATGCTTATATTATAAAGAATTAGTTATATTATTATTGCTCTCTGTGTAAGCCGTACAACTACATAACATATATTATTGCTATATTTTGAGCAAGTCATACCACTTTATTTATTGCTATTTAAGTTTAAATACATTCTATAAATTAAAACACTAATTTCCAATTCCAGGGACCACCCGCACATAACCTCTCAGCCGAGTTACGAGGAGTACTATGACTCGAGCTGCTACCCATACCCGTACGACTGGGACGAGTGCGGCCTCACGCCCACTGAGTACGAGAACTTCCTCAACAAGCGCCGCTCCTCCGTCGTGCAGCTGCCGCAGATACCGCCTAAACAGGTACAGTAGTCTTCCGATTTCGAGAGTTAAGGCAGTTCAAAGGTTGCTTCGGAAACCTAAGGCTGCTTCAAGGACCAAAGGTAGCTACGGCGAGCTAAAACTGCTTCAAATCTTCTTCCGAGAGGTAAGGCTGTTTAAAGGTTGCTTTCGGGCGGTTTTTTCGATGATTGATAACGTTTCTGTCAATATTCTGATATAAAGTGTGCAAAATTGTATCGGATCGGATTTTTTAATGTACTTATGCAGTATGCTATATACCTTTGCATAATATTCCCTTTTATTTTTATACAGTTTTGCTTATTCTTATACTTGCTCCTAGTCACCGGAAATCTAAATCTATAGCTTTGTTAACATCGAAGATATAGGGGGTGTGAAGTAGCCACGAACTTCTTCGAGAAAAATATGGTACGGCCGTGCATTTGCTAAAAAGATTGGCTGGAGCACTACCGTGCCCTAGATCGGTTTTCCTTGTCATAAGGTGATTTGCATTTAGAATTATTGTCTTAAGTCTTAACCATACTTCAATATAAAGTATAAGTCTGTGGTTGTATGGCCCACCTTGTAATATTTAAGATAATATTATTATGAAGATAGTTGACAAACGTGTAGTTTTATTTCAGTTACCACCGTCTTCCCGCTACTCTGACTACAATGAGATGGCTCCGTATAGACCGCGGCCGCGACGTACCGCGGCCAGTCTACCAGGTAATATTACAATTTATTATGTATTAACACAAATTGTAGTGGGTGGAGCAATATGAGCTAACAAAAGCATTGCATTTTGATCACAAATAGCAGTCATAACCATACAAACTTCTTGTTCTAATGAAAGAGCCTTTAACGAAATAAAATTTAACATGTCTCCTGCGACCGGACCTTAAATGACAGTTATGCTTTGAACATTTGATAACTCCTCTTGCTCCACTATTCCGTTATTATATTCTTACATTGTGGTTGCTTTTTCATCACTTTATTCTTAGTGTCAATTGTGTATTTGTCTCTTATCAGCTTTAGGACGTCGTAGCCGAATTGTTATACGCATTTATGTTTAATCCTTTTAATTGTATCCGAAGAAACTACATATTGAATTTAAATTTATTGCTTTCAATTTAACACATCCTTTGTGGGTATCGCAGATACAATAGATTTTCAATTGTTATGCGGCAGCGGGCTGCCGCTTGGGGATTGATGGGTTAAGGGTGTTTCCAATGTACCAACAAAAATCTATACGAAACTCCCTAAATATTTATTACAAAATTGCTATAGAGATCTACCCTGTAGCAGTACCATTTTTCTCCTAAAATCGATTATTGTAAAACATATTCTATAATTTTGGCCCTAAAATGAGAGATTTCCATTAAAGTTCCTGAAATATATCACTGCAGAACTTTGGTCCTAAATAAATCCGCGTTGCACTTCTAAAGACCCCGAAACATATGACTTAAACTAATTTGGCCCTAAGGAAGATCCTTGTCGAACCCTCTATAACTTGTATTAATTTTGTCCTAGAAGAGATCCTTGTGGTACTCCTATAATATGATAAGTAGCTTCACCTCGCTTTGTGTGTTGTGTAGCGACGCCATCGTCGACGCCGAAGCGCGGGCGCGCGTTGCCCGTGCCGCCGGGGGAGAGCTGGGCGCGGCGCGGGCGCAGGCTGCCCCGCCCCCCCGCGCGCGCCCCCTCCGCACTGCCCAGAGCTCACGTGCCTTACACTCAAGGTGCTGCCTGCTTTTAACTATAATAATATTATGATATCTACTGGATAATTGGTGATGCTGCGATGATCCATTTTTGATATTTCAACAAATTTGACAGAAGATGGTTGTTAATCAATAATGTTAAGCTCTTCACAGAAGTGGGTTCCATGTGTGTTGATATGTTTCTGCAAAATTGCAACGACAATGACAGTTTAAATGTCAAAAATGGATGTTTGAACGTATCGTCAATGCCCATCATCGTCATAAAAAAAGAAAATGGTAAAGTAAAAATGTGGGTAACAACCCAACGCTTTGCTTTGGCTAATTTCGTTTTTTCTGTGAAATATAAAGCAATTTGAATGTTATAATTATAAATAAATAAATTATTGTAGGGGACGAAAACATCTTTACTATTATTATAAATATGAAAATATGTCTGGCTGTCACTTCTTTACATATTAATGAAATACGATGTAGAGATTCTTCGATATCTGAAAATAGCATCATTTCTTATAATATTATCCAAAAATGTGCGATTCCTGCGCATAAATCAAAAGAATTTAGATAAATTATTGAATTAGAAAATATTGAATCTATGACATTCTAGTTATAATATGATTTTTACTAAATTATTGTTTTTGTTGTAGATTTAGAGAGGACTGTGCCCGACGTAAGTAGTTACGACAGCTACGGGTACCAGCCCCATGTACAAGACACTGCCACTGACTCCTATCAAGACACCAATTATAATACAAGGTTAGTTGAATTTTTATAGTCTGTGGGACTCTTTTCTCAATAATCTAATAATGAGACTGCGTTTCTACCGGTGCTTATTTAAAAAAAAATGAAATATGGGGTAAACAAGCAAACGGGTCACCTGATGGAAAGCAACTTCCGTCGCCCATGGATACTCGCCGCATTAGAAGAGCTGCAGGTGCGTTGCTGGCCTTTTAAGAGGGAATAGGGTAACAGGGGAGGGTAGGGAAGGAAAGGGAATAGGGGAGGGTAGGGAAGGAAATAGGGTAGGGGATTGGTAAACTCACTTACTCGGCGAAACACAGCGCAAGCGCTGTTTTACGCAGGTTTTCTGTGAGAACGTGGTATTTCTCCGGTCGCGCCGGCCCATTCGTGCCGATGGCTTGGCTTTCCCACGTGTGAAGAGGAGGAATGTGATTTTAAAAGATCCAATCAAATCGCTGCGCTTAGCGAGGGTATAAAGAACGATGCTATTGGTTCTTAAAAACATATTCCTTGCAACGCAGCTATATCGTTTCAATGCAGTTTATGTATGATATTTTGTTTTTATTTTTAGCTACGACGATGAGGGCATGCAGCCGTTCTTTGATGAGACACCCCACGCGACACCGCCGGCGGCGACAGGTACCTCTCATTTACTGCTCATATTGTCATGTTGGCAGCTCTGAATTTACTCTAAATAAGCGGGAAATGCCCTAAGGACAAAATATAACTTAAATATAAAGATAGGTGACGTAGACGCTTTCAAGGTCAGATTTGTCAATTATGGATTATTATTAATAATTGTAAATAATATAGAAACAACGTTTAAAGCCTTCGATGAGTTTTTACAGAATGAAGTGAGCTTGGAGTAAATTGAGAACTGCTTGACGGATATGCAATTGAAATCTTTATTACCATAATGGTAGTAATAGTCGTCAAAGATAAGATTTAAAAATACTGAATGTCTAACGTGAAAATTTCACATTATTATAGTTTTCATTTGCAGTTCCGGTATTCATATACATTAACTTATTGTACTTGAAATTGATGATAATATTGTGATAACATTGACGTGAATAATGAGATTTTTGATAATGGTTCTATGATAATGCTAGTACATAATATTTAATATTCATCAATAGTAAAACTTGAGAATCTTAAATTAACTAAATATTAAAATTAACTATAAATTGTCCGTAAACTCTGTTATTTGTATCACATATTATGTGTGCACTATCACTTTTTTACACTATACTCGTCAAGTATAGATAAAAATATCCGCTTTGTGTACGTCTATTTTTAAACACGCCACTAACCGTTTAGATGTCTAATATATATAATGTCCCAGTTATTTAATGGCTTTTACGAAGAGTTTGTGTTTGTTGTGTTCGAAAGATTGTTTAAAATTTCAGCTCAAAAAACAACGTGGGGCGATACTCAAACACAGGACAATACAGGACAGTTCTCGTATCCACCGAAAACGGAGGAAGAGAGTTTTTTGAAGTCTTTATCTTCCAAGATTCAAGCATTTACACAGTCGAAGACACCAGTAGTAACGACGAAACAAGAGGTGTATCAGGATCAGAGTTATTCTAAATTTTCTCTGTCACAAACAACAACAGTGACCACGAAACAAGATGTATATCAAGACCAAAGTTATTTAAGTTATACGCAATCACAACCGGCAATAGTGACCACAAAACAGGAGGTATATCAAGAGCAAGGCTACTTCAATTATACGCAGTTGGAAACGCCTATAGTGACTACAAAACAAGAAGTTTATCAGGATCAAAGCTATTTAAATTTTACACAGTCAGAGCCACCAATAGTGACAACCAAACAAGATGTTTATAGTGATCAAAGTTATTTAAATTTTACGCAGTCAGATCTCCCTGTAGTAACTACCCAGCAGGATGTGTACCAGGATCAAAATGATGAACAATTTGATACGTCATACATTCAAAAACAGTTACAACAATATGAACAACAAGATCAAGCCTACAATGACTTACAAAATCAATACTCGGAGCAAAAAACAGATTACCAGTCGGATTATAGTCAACAATATCACGATGATCAAAAGTCCCAAAGTTATCTACAGGATTACGACCAATATAATACAAAAGAAGACGCGCAAAAGTATGATACTTATGACTTCCAAGCTGACCAACAACAAGAAAAATCATATGGTGATGACAGCTATTTGCAAGACAGAAAATACTCATATGCGGATCAAGGTCAACAAGAAAAATATGACTTTCAACAAGAGGAAAGTCAACAGCAACAGTATGATTACCAACATGATCAAAATCAACACAAATATCAGGACGAGTATGGCCAACAACAATTTGATCAACAAACGTATGACCAACAGTATGAACAAAACCAGTATGATCAAAAGCCTTTTGATCAGCAGCAGCATGACCAGCAACCGTATGACCAACAGTATGATCACCAACAATATGACCAACAGCATTATGATCAACAGCAGTATGGCCAACAGAATTATGAGCAAGAAAATATACCATATCAACAAGACCAATATGAACAACAAAAGAAACAGGAACAGCAGCAACAGCAAGAGTACGAACAACAACAGCAGTATCAACAGCAATTAGAACAGCAAAGGCTGCAACAGGAACAACAACAAAAACAATTACAGCAGCAGCAGCAGCAACAACAACAACAACAGCAGCAGCAACAGCAGCAGCAGCAGCAAAAACTACCAGCACAACAGCTTCAAGCAACTGTACTTACAGGCGCTGCTACGTTGGGATCACTAATGGCAGGTGGTGCCAAAAAACTCGGAAGTTTCTTTGGAGCTGCAGCTGCAGCTGTTGCAGCCCCTGCTATGAGTCAACCACAGCCGACCCAGCCAACTGCGACAACTGCTCCAGTTACAAGAATAATGCCAACCGTTACCTCTACCTCACAATTCACAACCGCTTCAGGCCATCCTGAAACAACATCCGTCCCCGATGAGTCATCAATCTACGAACCTACTGTTACAACCACTGCTCCAACGTTACCGAGAACACCTTCTTTGAGAAGGCAAGAGTCGATACAAAGACCGTCAGTGCAGCGAACGAGGACATTGCCCGAAGCTCCTGATGATTATACTCCCGGTGAATTAGACGAAAGTGCCTACGAAGATGAGTACCAAAAGACTGAAATAGATCAAGTAGACAGAGCATCTTTGGATAGGTATCGTGATGACGATTTGGTCCATGATACGATCCTTGAAGATGTTGCTGCGGAAGCCCGAGCGGCGGAGGAAACTGCTAGCGTACATATGACGTCGTCGCCTGCTAAGAATGGCTCCGTGACGAGGAAGCCGTCAGTCGATAGCCATGTCAGCCACGCGCCTTCCGTTCTTGATCGAAAAACATCACAAAGCTCATTCGTATCCCAACACGAAGATAAAGTATCGATCTCGACGACCTTGGAAGGTGAGGAAATGGCATATTATTACAACTTAGAAGTAGTGAACACTTAATTCTCTGGCTAGTATATCTTACTTCACTTAGCACTCACCGCAAAGACTTTAGTGACTACGATTGGCTCGCTACAACTTTTTTGTATTTTATTTGAACAGCTTCTGTTAAAGGTAAACGTATCCTAAATTTTCCAAATTTTACAGCTAGTTTTTTTTCTTCTAAACATAACTTCTAGAGACTTCTTAGCGTCTCCAACGGAGTAATTTCTATTCCAGAGGGTGCTGACAAATCGAAAGTGGGTTTCAAAGAGGAACGGCAAAAGTACCACGAGGTCCCCGAAGAACAGGACAGATTAGAGCCAAGAGAGTCCTTTGACGAGCCAGCAACAGAGTACCAGGATGAGGAGCAGGACGAACGATTCGAAGACGATAAATTCGACCAGGAGGGATTCAACGAAGCCGATGAACAGTACCAGGATGACAGTGTCTTCAATGAGGAGCAGGGACGAGCTGACGAGGAACCGCTGGACTTCCAACCGGAGCAACCGAAGCTGACGCCGAAGCAGAGATGGCACCGAGCCTACAACAAGATCGTGATGCAGCTGAACGTGAGTACTTTTGACCTTAACAGACGCTCTGAATATGATTATTTTTTCCTACCTTTATTACGACTTTTAACATTTTTAATATATTTGAAGCGTCTGTATTTTTTCAGTTGTTTTTAATGTCTATAAATGGAGAATTAATAGGGATAATCAATGACATAGGAGTGTTATTCTTACTATGTATATGTAGAAGGCACACTTCTACATTGTATATATTTGATTAGCTGTCAATATGCTCTATCATTCCAAAAATAACAGGATTTGGATAAAGGTAAGTACAAAATATTATCACATTATTATTACTGTTTTAATTAAGCACATAGCAGGTAAATTATTTGATTACGCACTAAGATTAATAACAACGATGACTTAACCTTTAACTACGGCCATTGGCCTTTCTTGGAAAACCTTTTTGTATGGTAAACTATAGGCATATTTTTGGCACCAATCTGCCTTTTTTATTAGCATATATTATGTAGGTAATATTAGCAAGATAATGTAAGAAGTAAACACAGAATAAACGTGCTAAATCTACGGTCACTTGTGCCGAGTAGATGCAGTTCATTTTTGATAAAATACGTTATTCTAGTTCTTCATGTATATGAAAGGCACGGGAAGGCTTATATTAAATATGGATATTTATTTAAAGTTTAAAAAACTGCATTGGCCCAAAAGATAAAATGATATTGAATTATCGGATAACCGAAAGCTATAAGACATTATTGAATAAAAATAAAACCAAATACAGACTCATAATGGTGTAATAAAATTGACGATCGTGTAATAAACGTGTTAGCTACACCCCGTTATTTAATAAAAGATTGTTAGTCTCCGTTGAGAGCCAATTATAATACTAATTTATTTGCAATTAACTTTAAGTGGGATTATCATGTCTTCAAATTATTTTGTCCTACGGTTTCACCTACAATTTAAACCACTTTTGCAAATGTTTCTTTACAACATTCACATTTTCCTCATATTATTATAATATTATGCTATGCTAATTCAAACTTATCTTTAGCATAATAGATAGAAGAAACCAAACAGCAATTTTTCTGTAAAACTCTATATCTTTTTTCTTACGTTTTTTTTGGTTGGACTATTTTTAAGTGTGTTTCGTATAGTGTATTTGTATAGTGCATTTCGAGAACAAATGTAGCACAGTACGTCGTGCTGTGCGCTACATTCGCCGCTGCTGAGAAATAAGAAAATTCCATTACTGTGAGCACTTAGCACTAACCTTATTAATGCTCATTGGGTCTAGGGAAAATATAATATAGGGAATTTATGTCTATGTACATAAATTCCCTATATTATATTTTGCCTGTATTTACTACGGCACAACATTTTCCCTATATAGGGTATAGGAAATAGTTTTTATTATTCGTAGGAAAAGACAAATGTAATCCCAAAAAATAGAGATTTTGTATTTTTAGTTATTGTACAACAATTATTGCAATTTATTGGAACGCGGGAAGTTATATTATGTTTCTTACCAAATGAGTTAACATAAGGTTAACCTTTTGTCACTAAAAATATCCAAACTGAGGCTTATAGTATGTACATTGTACATATTATTGTTATAGGTACCTACATTGCTTTTTCGTTTCACTTTTCTGACGCGTTAGACAAGGGCAAAGTATTAACATGTAAAGCATGGGTGGCCAACCTTTTTGACACTGGGGCCAAAATTCGGAAGTAGAATTTTACCCCGGGCCGCACTACCAAATTTTATGTAATACACGTAGTGCGTGACAGTTAAGACTGTGCACAGTCAAAATCGGATACTAATTTTTCCTATTAGAAAGCAAAGCAAAGCAAGCATTAGAAATCAATTATAAGCAAAGAAAACACCCCAGTCACGCGTTCAGTACGTTATTTATTTATTTATTTATTTATTTATTTATTTATTTATTTATTTATTTATTTATTTATTTATTTATTTATTTATTTATTTATTTATTTATTTATTTATTTATTTATTTATTTATTTATTTATTTGTGTTAGGAAGACCAACAGCTATCAATAAAAATAGTAAATAACTTATACTAGAAAATAGGAAGCCAATTACAGGTCCTCACAAATAGATATACAGGATGAGTAACAAGTTCAAATATAACAGGCGCCACATACTACTAGGTATATTACAATGTGTAAAGTGAGACTTATTACTAAAGAGTCACAAATACTAAAATTTAAGCCTATACGTAAACATATTCTAACGTAAGTAACAAACACCGAATAAAGCCAATATAAGTGACAGTTGTATGACCAAACATTACTGGAGCAAGTATTCATAAAGCAGTCGCTTGGCTTTCACAATGCTAGTAGAAAACAGGTCTAAGTCTAAAGATTTAGAAATATTATTAAAGTTATTGCCTGCACGCAAGATAAATGAATTCTTACGGTAGTTAGTCGAAACTACTGGTACAAATATAGGGGGGTTAAATCTAAAAATTCTAGAGGGTACATTTAAATTAATTTTTTCTAAAATTACGGGGGAATCAATTTTATTGGAGGCAATCTTTAAAAGAAAAACTAAGTCGGCAACATCGCGTCTGATCCTGAGCGGAACCAGATGTTGACGTTTACACATTTCAAAATAACTATCGGAATCGTAGTGGATTTTTAAGCGATAACAAAGGTAACGAACAAATTTCTTTTGGATGTTTTCAATACGATCAATATAGTCATTATACATAGGATTCCAAACTTGCGAGGCGTATTCCAATTGGGGACGAACATAGGTACAATATAATGTTTTTATTGTTTTTATATCTTTGAAAGACGATGCACACCTTAGCACAAAACCGAGCGCTTTGTAAGCTTTAGATACTATTTGATCTACGTGTGCATCAAACAGTAATTTGGAGTCGTGGTATACTCCTAGATCACGAACTGACGTAAGACGTTCTAAAGGTTGTTGCTTGAGCGTATAACTAGTAAGAATTACGTTCTGTTTTCTCGAAAAGGTGACAACGCAGCATTTTGAGGGATTAAGATCGAGACAATTTTGGGTTATTTTAATGTTTATGTAGATAGAGCATATTGTGTTGATTTTGAAATTAAAAGAAGTGTTTAGTTTGCTTTTTATAGTAGGTATGATAAGGTAATTTTAGTATTAACTTTTTTTACTTTAAAAAAATGTGGGCTCCGCGGGCCACACGGGTGACCTTGCACAGACGGCGGGCCGCATGTGGCCCGCGGGCCGCGTGTTGGCCACCCTTGATGTAAAGTATTACTAAGCACAGTGTCGTTTTTTATGACAAAGGAAACGGAATAGTGCATAATATTATTATGAAAACGTAAACATCGTTAGCTGATATGCGTACAAGCCAAATATTCTTACACAAGTAAATATAATTACTTACCAAAAGTCTCTGAAACGTATCATAAAACATTTATATATTTTTAAGTAACCCAGACTAAAAGGGAGATTTGTGTATATCATTACTTAATCATGTATAACATACCGCATAAGCAAAAAAAAGTGTATTAAAATTAATTCTTTACTTAATAATAGTATTTTAAAAAGATAAAACCGACTTCAAAATTGTATGTAATTAAGAATTAAAATTCCCTATCTCAAAAACTACACAACCGATTTTGATGAAACTTGCAGTATTCCCTAAGTTGAATACGTGGTACAACAAAAAAAATATTATTTAAATCAGCGTACTAGTTCCGGAGATATGCGAACACAAACATAAACACATACATACATACACTTTTGTTTGGCACATTTGTTCAGACACTGATATAGACTAACATAATATATGAAAACTAGGCAGTTCTGGAAATATTACCTACATACAGATCGAATTCATAACCTCCTTTTTTGAAGTCGGTTAAAAACAGCGTTTAACTATTCAGCTTCTCTTTGTCTGTCATATTGTGAAGTTTTCACTGTGCCAGACGAGGATGACAAGACCCTAAGGGCCTAATATGCAATTATTTGCTCTGATACTATGAATATTTATTTTGTATTAAGTAGTACCTGCTAGAAGCTATACATACTCCAGATGTTAAACGACAACAAGAGACACACCAAGACATATAAAAATATATTTGAATCCGCTACGGCTTCCCGTACTAATTGGAGTTATCGATACCGACTTTGTTCTTACATCTGCAAAGGATTTCCCGTAACTTTATAAGATATCTTTAGATACGCGATCTCTTTCTTTCTATTAAAGTAAAAAGAGAGAATGCTCGAAAGAGGTGGTCCAAAAATATTTTATGTTCCTTTTACACGAAAACTTAACAAAGGGAATCGTTGCCTTAATTGGGTAAAGCAACAGCATTCACCACTATTAGCCGAACTATTATCTTCTTATCTATTTCTGAAACAATAATGATATTGAAATAAAGTTTTTTCATTCATCTTACATCTTAATAACATGAAAGTATGAAAATTATATTTGTAATCCGCAAAGCAAAATTTCTCTTTCACAAAATAAAAAATACTTTTCTTCACATAAAACCAGTTACATACAAAACATTTTCGGTATGTAGCACTCGACTCGTAAGTGGTACCCCGTTGTTAAGACACGACCAGCTCACGCCCGCTCTCAGTCGAAACCCCGGCTCTGTATCGTCAGGACATCTATCAGGTGATTGTGTAACGGAAACCGTCGAGGGCGCGTTATCGTCCTGCGGGCGGCCGTGGCATAATTGACTATCAATTCCTATGCAAATTAGTCGCGTTTTACGTGAGAAGTGTTAGTACACGATGGTTCGGCGACGGAAGTGCCAAGCGGCCAGCGAGGCCGATGTGCGACGAGACCAGAACTTCATGAATTCGGGGTCGCGCCTTCGGGTCCGCCGAGGATCCAGTCTGACGGACTTGGACAAGCTCCGCTGCAACACTGGGTCCAGTGGAGGAGGATCGATCGGGGATCTCATGAACATGTTCAGTGGTAGTGCCAATTCGGTGGGCAGCGATACGTTGGTGGCGAGAACGGTGCCTCTTGAGACGGTGAAGAGGAGTATTCCGCCGGCGCCGACGCCGCCACCCCAACCAATGCCGTCTCCTCTTATACACGTATCAAGACCGGTCGGTCCCCTCACCATGGCCCAAAGGACCTTGAGATTCAGTAGGCTGCTGAAGTACCAGCCCTGCTTCACTGACGTTCAATGGGTGAGTTTCCCCTAACTTTACCTTGTTATAGGCGATGTTCGGATGACATTTAATAGGAATTATTGACCTCTGAAAAGGTCCTATTTTCGGTTTATCGATTGTTGCCACGTTAAACTTTGACAATAAGAACTCTTCGGTGATACTTTGGTTCTTTATGATTAAGTCTTGTAACATCGAAAATATACTTCGCACCAAATAAGTCGAATATTCTTGCAGTCTCGATATATTTGGGTAATCGTTACAGTATAATTAATATTTTTGTTTACTATAACACCGGAAACTTTACCCAAATCATATGAATATTTTAATAATATTATGTATACAGCTATCTAGAAAAAGTTAATATTTGCTTATTATTTTTCTCTACTTAATCAAAACATCAACAGTTGGACATTATTATGTTTTATATCGTTAATTTCATACAATTAGCATGTGTAATGCTGCTATAGCATGTTTTATATGTTAAAGCCACTCTGTATTATCAATACGATATGCATAATCGAAGTGCAAACAAGTTGAACAGGATATCATGGCTATTAAAGTGAATATGTACGATAATTCTCTAATTGGGCGTTCATTTGCAATTTATTGCTTCATTTTATGCGAGTGAAAATATGTTATCATTAAATTCATTATTACTTATTAATTTGCAATACAAATTTCAAAGTTTGAACGATGTGTAGGTACCATGTTTACATACAGGGTCTCTGTGTAGATTACTTTTTTGGTAAATCGAATTTTTGATGATGGTACCGATACTCCCTGAATTGATATGACTCCTCTTCGTCACGACTCACTTATTAGATGATTATTATTATTTTAAGATGTTACGCTTTTAGTAAACACAATATTATGGAGTTCAAGAGAGTTTTAAGTTAATTATAACGTATATTTCGATTAAAAAAATTATTTTTAGGCTATAAGACGGAGAAAATTAAGAAAACTTAAAATCGAATTGTGCGAATTGATAAGACATGAAAATTTAACAATTCACTTAAAATAACAACGCTATTATCTTAACCTGCATATTAATTTTCAGTGCTCTTATTGTCTAAACACCGAAGTTCAGCGGTGGAAATTCCGCATGATTACGTCAGCAATGTCAAACGCATACGACGCGGCGGAATTTCGGCATGGTGTATCATCGGTAATTTAAAATACATTGCAGGCGGAATCAAGCCAAACTTCCGCCGCGGAAAGTCGGCATAGTGTGTTTAGATACTTAATTTCCAGCTTCTATTCCTTCAAGCGTATTTCTTCATGAACTTGAGTAAATATTTCAACTTGGGCATCTCTATGTTGTGTATGCACCTGTTGAAGTCGCCTATCACCTTCACAGAGTGAGTCATCATGCGTGATATGATGTCCTTGAGGCAGACGGATAGTTCGGAGACCTCCTTGAAGCCGTTGATGGCGATCTCTGACATCACCACCGGAAAAGGTGATGTTTCGTATAGGAACTGTAACAAACGGAAAGAATGACGCTATTTTTTAAGTGCGAAAACTTTTAGCGGCATTAACTTTTCTTGAGATGGGTAAAAATGTTAAGCTAGCGTCAGTATAGGTACGTAGTCTGATCGAAATATTTCAAGTGTATTTTTGCTGTTTCGTTACCACTCCCTCCGGCACTCCTGGAGTGCAACCCGTTATTTTGTAAACTTTAAAAACATTTTCTAAAGTTTTAAAGTATACTTGAGCTCGAGAACGATTGCACGAAAATAAAAGACACGGCTAAAACAGCATGAATCATCAAATATAGAACATGTCAATATAATATATTTTCTCTCTAGAATGGAAAATCCTTAATTGAATCAACATCAATCCAAAAGAAATATTTTCGATCACAGAGATTAATCCTACAGAAACATTAATCGGGAAAATTATATTTCTCCTCCGTTGAATCGGATGTTACTATAAGATTAATGCTTTCTACAGACAAAACTAATTGCGCATTTCCATCATTGTTCTATAATTGTCGTCAATGAAAATTATATTGTGACCGACCATAGTATGTAATGGCAACCAGCTAAAAGTACGCCTTGGTGTGCATTTCGTGGAATCGTTTTTTGGACTTGGTTACTCTTCCATGGAATAATATTTCGATGCCCTGCGAACTTACATCCTTACCGTACTAAAATAATCCTAAAAAAGGAACTTACCACAGTCCTCTCTAGATCCTGGCTCTCATGAGAACAGTTTCCACCTACTTGCTGCTGCTTCTGGCACTCGAACAGCTTTGAGGCTGAATATTTCTTCAGATTCTCCAACGTTTCGAAGTGGACTTGTAGTTTCTCTAGAAAGTTTTTAGGCCTTGAGATACTGACACACAATTCTTGGTCATTTGTACCAGTATGGCGGTTTTACAGGGGTATAATTACGTAAAGGCAAAAACGAAAATGATGGTCATAGCGCTCGCACTGGCAGCCCAAACGCGTGGGCGTTAATCGAACGTGTCGGATAAATAACGAGTGTCGAACGATTTGTTCTACAAAAATGCTTGTATTTTCAGATAGTAAAAAAAAAAAATAAGTAGGCGGAAGCGTAATGCCATACTTGTCGGGTGCGGCTTACAGCCCGCCATACCGACGCGAATACGTTAATTTTAATAAGAAAATTGAACCATTTGTACCAGGCTAATTTTTGCATAGCTAATCATCGTCGAGTAGCCATTCACGAAAATCACCTAGGTGATTTTCGTGAATGGCTATTCGGGCTAAAGTTTTTGTCATATATAAGGTACTTTGTCTAGTGAATAATAGTCATATTACTTGGTACCTTAATTCTATACCTTCTCATTTACTATGGATATTCGACTGTTGAAATTATCAATTGTAACTCAGCTAGTAACCTGAATACATAAATTTCATCGTACTTAATGTGTTTAAATAACTGGCATTCGATTTTTTTTAATGAAATAAAGGGGCAAACGAGCAAACGGGTCACCTGATGGAAAGCAACTTCCGTCGCCCATGGACACTCGCAGCATCAGAAGAGCTGCAAGTGCGTTGCCGGCCTTTTAAGAGGGAACAGGGTAATAGGGGAGGGTAAGGAAGGAAAGGGAAGGGAATAGTGGAGAGTAGAGAAGGGAAGGGAATAGGGGAGGGTAGGGAAGGGAATAGGGTAGGGGATTGGGCCTCCGGTAAACTCACTCACTCGGCGAAACACAGCGCAAGCGCTGTTTCACGCCGGTTTTCTGTGAGAACGTGGTATTTCTCCGGTCGAGCCGGTCCATTCGTGCCGAAGCATGGCTCTCCCACGTATAAATTTGGTAGTATTACAGGTATAACGTTATTGGTTTCTGAACAGATAATACGTCTTACCTGGTAACCTCTGAACCCTTTGATATCCTAAAGCCAGGCACAAAGTGACGTTCTCGTCAGCCAACTGCAAGTTTTCCCCAAGAAGTTTCACGATGCTCTCTTTACAGTATGTCCCGTTACGAGGTTTGCGATCGTGTATGATCACCTTAAATAATAAAAAAAAAAGAATATTAACACGCAGGTTGAATATTATAATAATACAATTTTCGCGTTTTCGCATTTGCGTTTTGCATTGCCGTTTCAAGATACACAAATACAAGAAAATTATATCAAAGCAATTTTACACCAACCATAGTTATCAGATCAGTTTAGATCTGGGCTGCCAAAATCCACCATCATATTGAAATCGGTAGCATATGGATATAATAATATAGTTTTTTTGTTAACGACAAGATAATATTACTGATATTAAAAAGATAGTGGATTTCAAATTTACCTAAAATTCAGAGCATAATACCATCATCATATCAAGAACTATTGTGCTTTCCAACTCCCTCTACCGTACCCCACATACCTGGAAATACATAGAGATCTGCTCCAAGTACACCGTCATGTAATTAATCGCTTTATCAGCCTCGTTTTTCATGAGCAGCTTGATCTGCGAGACCAGGGTGTCCATGTCCTCCCTGGACTTCTGAGTCCGAACTTGAATGTCAGCTATCAACGCCCGGTATCCATTGACTAGGTTCTCTTGAAAATCCGTCTGGAAATAGTGCCTCATAATAATATTATACGGTGTAAAAATCACCTGTTCGTAGACTTGGTCTTTATGCTTAGGGCCTGTTTCACCACTTTTTGATAAAGTGCCGAATAGGCTATTCACAACTTTTATGACAGATTCTCCATACTTCATCTGTCAAGTTAAGTGGTGGATAGCTTTATCAGGAAGTGATGAATGCCCTTATTGTGCTATTATTAGGACGTTTAGGCAGTAAAATAATTGTCACACTAGACAAAAGAATAATCCACTAGTCAAAATAATAAAAGAAGAATAAACGGTGCAAGCTCACCGTTTACCGTCATTGAAAAGAGAGTTACATCAGATGAATTTTTTACTTTCAATGCGATACTTGCTTTTCAATGTAGTACAATAATAATATGATACTCCAATTTCATGGCAATTTACTTTAATATAATATTTCAAATGGAAATTGAAAAGATAATGTTACGTAATATGAATTGCCGAAGGCAGTTTTAGACCCTCTCTGGTTAAGAAAATTGTTTATTAGACTAGCGGCCCGTAACGTGCTTCGTTGGTACTACTAATATATATTCTGTGGCTTTGCTACGTATAAAGTGAAATATTAAAAAAATATATAATGGACTTGGTTTGGATCATAAAGTTAATTTATACCTATCGGAACCTACCTACTTCCGATAGGACGTATATTAACTTTATGGTTTGGATAGTGAGCCCGTCCTTGAGTTATAAAATTACAACAAAAAGTGTCATGATTTTTTTAGAAAAAGAGAATAAAGCTTGGCTGGGGCACGGCCGTGCCCCCAGATAAAAGTGTCATGATTTTTTTAGAAAAAGAGATAAAAATATTTTTTAAGTCAAATAAAGCTTTTAAACCCACAACAATTGTTTGATATTGGTTACAAATTGTAATAATATGTACAATAATAACTTTTAGATTTTAATCCAGCCTAAATAAACAATTCTAAACGTAAACTGAATATGGAATATGATATAAATGGAAACCAAAACTGATTACCTGTAGAGTGGTCGCAATATACAAGCTAACCAAAACGAATACGTAGCGTTTCATTGCTATTCACTTTTCATTATCTATACAAAACCACTTAATTTTGATACGAGGTACCTAGACAACTTGCATTCGAGAATTTTGACAGGGAAGTTAGGAATAAAAATTAGCATATGATTTGCGGCATGACAAGCGCCATGTTACTCACACGCGTTTTGTCAAGTCCTTTTGGCTTCTAACTTTGCTATCAAAATTATCGAATGCAAGTTATCTAAGTACCCTGTTCTCTATATTTCACTGTAGCACTGTATATTTTTGTCCAGTTTGTCGCAATTTAATAAATATGCAATAAATGTTATCGTCGCACAGAAATCGCGTACTGAGGGGAATGCTTCTGTTATTTGTTTACGTTTCTACCTCCGATGGAACGTGATGTTATGATTAGGGTATGTACACACATACTTGAGAACCCTACTGATTTTAATTTAACTTTTACCCGAGTCTCAAAAAAGAGGAAGGTTGTACAATTTTAGTCGTCTCTTGTCCAATGATTATTGACAATATCATGAAAATTATAATTTTTGGTATTGGAATTGTTATATTTTGGCATGCTTAATGATGCTCGGAAAACTGCAAAAAGTTGCAAATTGAATACTATTTCACAAAACTGCAATGATTTCATTAGCTTTTCAAAATATAGTTTTCATTTTGAGAAGATTTTAACTGAAAATTTAATTAACTAAACGTTTAAATTAAGTTGAGCCATAGTTTAACAGTGTATACTGTACCTAGTGTTATCTAAGCACACAAGTGCGATATAGGCTTAAACTGTGGATTATTACTGGGTTAGTTGGACGATCCAGTTTACTAAATATTCATAGAATATTTGATAACAATGCCGGTATCTTAACATAAACGTTACTGTGTTTACGTTATATTCAAAATGAATCTCAACAAAACGTTATTAATAATCTAAATTATTACAATGTACAGTAATTATAGAAACGAAAAATAAAATTAACAACAGATAAATATTAATTGTTTGTTATTTAAAAGTTAATTGTTTGTTAACTATACTGATAAAAATAATAAAAATAGACTAAAATAAATTTCATATGAACCCGTTAACTATTTCATATTATAAGACTTTTAATGAAAATACGTTTTACGCAAACTAAAATTTTAATAGACTATTCTGATGGCAACTTTTATTTCGTTTATTATTTCAAGGTTTTGAATTCCTAAAACATGACAAACTTATTAATTTTATGTTCCAAGAAAAGCTGTTACTAATGATTTACTTCTAAAGTTTAAAGTGCCTACCTAGGTCGTTACGGTTAAAGTTGTGCACTAGTTTCTTCTAGCTGTGAATTATAAATATGCTAGTACCATTTGATTTAAGGCCAACTATAACTACATGTCAAATGTTATAAAGTCAAAACTTTGTTACTTGTACAAGGAAAATGTACCACAGGCTACTTTTATCCTGAAATTACCTAATTCTAACTATACAAATTCGGTACTGTTACGTTACACTATTATATTAAAATTCTTATGAATGGCTAGTTCTTTTTTCGTAGACAACACACATCCGCAATAGGGATGATGACAAGGTCAAAGATTAGCGAAAGCTATCAGAGTCATTTTTTCAGCAATGTTTCCATTTTTATAAGGGTCTTTCAATTATCAATAAGAAAAAAAAATAGTCATCATGCCTATTATCTTTATGCAGGTACCTGCCAGGCAGTAATTTATTAAAAAAATATATGTTAGAGCGCCATCTGTTGAATCGTTTTCGTACTGCGAGAACTCTACCCGCTCTACATGAATGGGTATTCTTTTGAACGCTCTTCTTTTATTAAAACGGAGATGGCACTAGTGTACACAAACGAATGCAGTTGAATTTTTCTTAAAGTTGTTTTTCTCTGAAATGCGTATAATTTTATATGAAGTATTGACTTGTTAACCTATGTATATGGGTTTTGTGTAAAATCTTTTTTTTTCGACAAGACGGCAAAAAGATCAGACTCGAAACCTTTGGTATGATACCTTTTACTTTTGTTTTATTTTTGTTGGTATAATTTTGTGTCTACATTTAAAAAGCAAATCTTATGTTTTGTGCGATACCTACAGCCCAGATAAACTGATCCGGTTTATGGCGCACTTGTTATGACTTGTAAAAACTATGTTTAAAAATGTTAATTAAAATAAATAAATGAAATATAACCTTCCCACACAAAAAAAGGCCTTAATGTAGTTAAAATCTAAAAATATGAGGGATTTAATAAGATCCCAAAAAACGAAATATTCTATCATTATTTTAATAAGTAAGTAGTTTGATCGCACAAAATTCAAACAAAATATCTAATATAAATTGAGGTTAATGATATTTTAATGCTACGTTGTGGGTACGTGTTATCAAAATGTAATTACTACGTGAAATGTAGAGTACACGCGGGAAGAAAACTGTTTTCGCTGATACTTGTTTTTGTTTTAAGCCATTAGACACTTTTTGCAACGCTTGTACTAAATGTAGAAGGTACATCGTATAACTCGATGTTATAGTCAAACAAGAGAATCTTAGAGGATAGGAATAAAAATTACTAGCTCTTATAGCTTTAAAAATTGAAGACTTGGGTGGATAGAGCGGGTAAATAACAGTTTGAAAACGACCTTTTTTGCATAAACGGAAGCTTTGAAATCAAAAATGTGGATATGTATAGCCACATAATGAAGTAAAGAAGTTACAAGGTTTGTTAAAATTATAAAGGAAAAAATGATTAATTGCTCGTCCACTACGGTCTTCAATTGTTTATGATTGTTACCTCGATCTCTTCCCCATAAGAGATTCGTTGAGATTTAACTGGACCCCCTACGCCATATTATAGGCTCTTTCCCCACTCTAAATATCTCGCGTAATTTGTGAATGGCTCCTAAGAAGCCAGAAACAAATTAAATAAAAAAAAAAACGAAATTGAATAGAATATCAGTAACATTTCTAAGTATGGAGAAATTGGTGATGCGGTGTACGCTTCTTGCTGCTAAAACTTTATTTCCTATAGGGCTCTTAAGACTCATAAGACCTATCTTTTATCTTCATATCGTAATTCGCAACAGCTCTTTTTAATGAAGTCTATCTTCTGCACTCAGAGACGACTTTTAATTACTTAACTGTAAATAAATGAATATTTTGTCACAAACCATACATTATCTGTCAAACTCTGCATTAAATGGAAGTTTAATCATCATTAAATGTATCTTAGTGTGGCCGCTAAAGTCATTAACTTAAAAGGGTACTGGTACTTCAATTACTAACAAATTAGTCGATACATGTTTCAAGTAAAAAATCAATACAAAAGAAAATATTTTCCGAGCAAGTAAACAAAGCCATGTTAAAAGTAATTTATCAAATGCCTCGAGCCCCGCCCATCATTACAAAAACATGATCCCTAGTAACGAGCTCCATACGAAAAATATTTGTTTTTTTTGTTAGGAAAAAGTAAAAAAAAACTAACATTTATTAGTCGCGTGCTAGATATAATAGGTACGACGTTTGTTATTTAATATTACATTAAGGCAATGATTATGTTATTATATGGAAAGGCTATTATTATTCTTGAAAAAGAGCAGTGCAAAAAACCTGAGATAGTAAAACTACTATGAGTCTAGTATGAGTCTGAGTATTTTGATCTCAGTATTTATATACTTAGTGATAATTTATTTTATCAAAAGTTTTTACAGACAACAAATTCTCATACTTACTTTATTTTGTATTTACACGTTTTTCGTGGGAACATTTTAGTGGGTACTTTTTGTATTTTATCTGTAAAAGTTATGTAATGTTTCCTGTATACCCAGTGTTAGTATAGTTGTATAGATTCAGCCCGCATTGCTACAAACGCTAGATTTAGTGGAATTACATTCGCCAGCACACAGACAAAAGCTCGGCGTACAATCATCTTACTGAATATTAGTATCTACATTCGTATTACTAGTTTTTACTCGCAATGATACCGTATACGGAAACAATATAAGAGTTTTTCTAAAACTCCTAAAATAAGCATCTGTAATCAGCGGATTTAACTACAAACATATTAAATTTTATCACATTTTATTTTGCATATTATTAAGACGCTCGCTATTCCGTTGCTTTAAAATTCGTTCATCGCGCGGGAACCGTACGTTTAACGGGGATAAGGCTTCTTACAGACGAACGGCACGTGTCGGCGGCAGTTGACGGCAGTCGTTGACAGTTTATGACGCTTGCAGGGGGCCTACCACGACCTTTCCTAAAACGATCATGTTTCCAGAACACTTTGTTGTAAGATTACAATAACATTACCGTACTCACTTTTTAAATATAATTTTACTAAAAAACCAGTAAAAAATGCAAAACATTGTTAAATCCGCTGAGCAATATCAACTTTTTTTAAGATCGCTATTAAATAATTATTGCTTATCTGTCAAACGGTGTCGCTTAGTAGAGGAGGTGGTAGGGTCCCAGTTGTGATTTACCGCCTAAAGGTAAGCGACCACAGGTCGGTATCATACACAACGGACATCTCGCATCAAACGGATAATTTTTTCACAGTACGTCCACTGAATCGGCAGCGTACGGATTACCGACTAGCCTAGTAAGTGAATGCTCAAAAGGGGGGTGTGGATGGAATAGTCGAAAGCAGAAATTTTGACTTAGGAACTTTGTTTGGACTAATTTGAAGATAAACATACGTCTAGTCGGTCATAAGCGTCATAAAATCCGTAAATCGCGGCCGCAATTCGCGTCACGAGTGTGGAGCCCACATTAGGTATTCATTATGATTCTATTGTAATAAAATACTTCAGCTTCAGTGTGACATGCAACCAAAAAAACTAAATAAATATAAGACCATACGTGGGAGAGCCATGCTATACGTGGGAGAGCCATGCTTCGGCACGAATGGGCCGGCTCGACCGGAGAAATACCACGTTCTCACAGAAAACCGGCGTGAAACAGCGCTTGCGCTGTGTTTCGCCGAGTGAGTGAGTTTACCGGAGGCCCGATTCCCTTCCCTATCCTCCCCTATTCCCTTCCCTTCCAATCCCTACCCTCCCCTATTACCCGATTCCCTCTAAAAGGCCGGCAACGCACCTGCAGCTCTTCTGATGCTGCGAGTGTCCATGGGCGACGGAAGTTGCTTTCCATCAGGTGAACCGTTTGCTCGTTTGCCCCCTTATTTCATAAAAAAAAAGACCAATTGTTAATAGGGACTATTGCGTGAAGGTAGGAGCAGAGGGTGCTATTAGCACATGCTATTTACACAGGGTATAACAAAACTAAGATAATACTTTAAGGTGTGTTGGAGTATATTATAGAGTTCGCTGTGAAAGTAGTAGCGCTGAAAGAGTCACCTTTTTCACCTTTGTATGGAAAAATTCATGACGCGCGAGTGCTTGCCCATACAAATCGTAAAAAAATTTTGGTCTTTCAGCGCTGCTTCTTTCACAGTGAACTCTATATAAGGAACATATACACATTACACACCCTAAAGTATTATCACTTATTTATTTTTGTTACACCCTGTATATTAAATAATCCAACTAAAATCTGATAAGTTGTTTCCAACATATTATAATATTATATAATATCTATGGACGCTTTTACACCACGTCAGTCTGGCCCCGTGCTAAGTACCTGAAGGACTTGTGTTACGGGTACCAGACAACGGAAATATATTTAATACTGTTATACTATACATATATTTAAGATTTTTATTATATGATACACATATTTAATACACATCTATGACCCAGGAACTTTGAAAACTTTTTGTTCCGTCGGCGGGATTCGAACCCGCGACCCCCGGCTTGAGCTACCAACAGCCACCAACTGAGCCACAGAGGTCGTCATATTGACCGAAACAATATCAAACGTCGAACAAACTTTTTGTTTACTGTCTATGCATGATGCCGTTTAGTGTGAAAATATTGCAGTAATATATCCTATTGAATGATGATATAAAGGAAGCACGATATCAATGCATAATAGAGCTCGTTGAAATATATTGTACGGGGGAATATGATTGCAGGTCATGCGTGAAACAATTACTCAGGCGAGCGCACGCGAAATGTGATCGGTCACAGGCTGTGTGCATGTTTAACGCTCTGTGCCATTTTGTGTATTAATGTAAAAAAAAAACGCAATTCTTGTGGGGTAATATTTTTTTATTTCAAACACAGAACAAGTTATTATATATAATAACTATTTTGAATTCCAGAAAAAAATCCTTATAAAAATGAATAGAGAATAATCTCATCGAGTATTCGTGTTTAATTTTGAAATTACATAAATAATATTATTAACAATAACGATAATTACCAAATGCCTAATTGTAGGACTATCTGCTATCCACTAGATTGATTTGATTAAAAATGGACACAGTAAATTTTTTTTTTGTAGATAATATCAGTATGAAACTGTAACCATTATAGTCATACGATTTACATTAACATCTTCTTAAAAGGCCGGCAACGCACCTGTAGCTCTTCTGATGTTGCGAGAGTCCATGGGCGACGGTAGTTGCTTACCATCTGTGACCCGTTTGCTCGTTTGCCCCCTTATTTTATATATATAAAAAAATATATTTTAAAAGCTCACCTAAGGAAAGGATTTTTTGTTTTCATTAAAATTTCCTGTCAATACATTTACTTTCATTTCTTTTCCTTTATTACCGAGTCTTGTTACCATAACAAGATATTTCTTAGAAATGTAATCTTTACAGAAGAATGAGAAATAATAATCTAAGGATTTTCCTTTGAGTAACGGAGACCATAAAACTGTATCCAATTGTGGAAAGGATGAAATTATATGGATATTCTGGCTTAATGTAATTGAAAAAATATTAGCTACATTTTCATTAGCATCAGTCCGTAGCGCGATGCGACGATGCAAAGCAATTTTAGCCCGGCCGCACATTATAAGAAATTTCAGATCAGAAAAATTCGGACGCCCGCCAGAACGCATTCTGCTCATAAATGTTTTGTTATGGATATTATCAGAATTCTGATGTGTCTGACGTCCGCCATCGATCGGATGGCAGAAATGATTTGAACCGCGCATTCTTTACATTTTGTATTAGACCGCGCACACCTATCAGAAGTTTCTGATAGGTGTGCGGTGTGGGATCCGGCGGGCATCCGAATTTTTCTGATCAGAAATTCTTATAATATGCAGCCGGGCTTAAACGCTAAATATTGAATTGACAGACTTGTCGCAGCTCCATGATGATATTGTAGAATGGACACGATTTGTCGACTTAAAATGTACAATTTTATAATGTTACCGGCTACCGCTTTCCCTTTGTACCCATTTTCGTTTCTATCAAAATCAGACACGAACAGTGATCGATCTCTACAAAAGTGTCGAAACCTCATTTCTCGTGGCTTTGGGCGTACAGCAAAGTTAGGATTTTCTCCAATATATCACGTACTAAACCTTTTCCGCGTCTTTATTAAATCACACGGGAATCGTACCTTTTGACATGTTAAAAAAGTAGCCAATTAATTCAATGCAAACAAACATCCATTTCTCCTATACTCAATTAAATATAATATACCTTATAAAAAGGAAAGCATTAAACAGTGGCAAAATTTTTTTTATGAAAAAAGGGGGAAAACGAGCAAACGGGTCACCCTATGAAAAGCAACTTCCGTCGCCCATGGACACTCGCAGCATCAGAAGAGCTGCAGGTGCGTTGCCGGCCTCTTAAGAGGGAATAGGGTAATAGGGTAGGGAAGGGAATAGGGTAAGGGATTGGGCCTCCGGTAAACTTACTCACTCGGCGAAACATAATGCAAGCGCTGTTTCACGTCGGTTTTGTGTGAGAACGTGGTATTTCTCCGGTCGAGCCGGCCCATTCGTGCCGAAGCATGGCTCTCCCACTCTGTAAATCTCCCACAAAGTAATGTATGTCCTTTACTGTCAGGCGAGTTTTCCACCGTATTTAACCGGGACAAAACTAATGAACTCTGCGTTAATATATTTGGTTGTACTAAAGTGTAATGTTAACATGGTAACCTAGATATGAAATACTTTGACATCTTCTGAGTTAGCCAAGTTATGTAGAGTAGCTTTAAATATTTAGTCCGTACGTCTAATAATTGCTGAAATATTTATGTTAAGTGCTCAAGCTGCCTCTAAAAGCGTACTTAGTGCTAAACTTGAAATCAGGGTTTGCTTTGAGTGTAGTTTCTAGAATATAGAACCTAAGTTACAGATGAGTGCGGGTGCTACGTCCTAATATTTTTAAATTTTTGAACATCAAAAAGGTAGAATCTTTAAAAAATTTTACAAACTGTGTACTAATATAATATTCCTAAGTCTTGCCAAATTATTAAACAACGCTAGTTACTATAATAAGTACCAACAACCAACTAACGTTACTTAAATTTAATTATACCTCAACTTTCATTTGCATATATGAATATTTAAAAAAATATATTTTTACGTGTCAGAAAAGGAACTATACAAATACGGCACAAAAGGCACTAAAACTATAAATACAGGGACGTTATTGTATAAATGTATTTTAAAATTCGATATTACACGGTACGAAACACATTTTCGTGTTTATAATCGACTGGGGAAATGAAAATGTTGAAGTTATGCGCAAATTGTAAAGTATACGGATGAGTTATTTTCATTGTAAGTTGCTCTCGAATGTTCCCGCATAGTTACTGAACGAATTTAATGGCTTCCTTCACGCTGGCCATGGAATTAATACAAGCGATTGCGAACGTGTGAGAGATATATTTGTCTATGATTGCCCATCATTGATATCGATTTATACTCTAACAATTTCGCAAATGTTCTGGCAATTGTGGTTATTAATTGAGGCCCAATGTAGAGATATATGATTGCCCATAATATAATCAACGTCGATTGTGCTTGCTATGGACAGCATCGTAACTGTGATTTCTGTCATGATTTAATATAGAGTTCTATTGCCCATGTTTATCGTGCATTTTATCAGCTTTGCAATCATGGTTATGTCCCAACGTATAGAGGGTCTTTAATATGGAATATAACGGAAAATTTTAGAATGTGAAGGATTCGGATTGTTCGCGTTATCACCTGTCAAATTACAAACGTCAAATACCCACAAATAACGTGACGGCCGGACATCCGATCGATCGAACCACAAAGTAAATAGCATATAAATAGCATACAGTAGACCATCTTCATGCTACATCGAATATTTTACTATAATCATAATACATTATGAGAAAACAGCTGACATAATAATATGTTCTATTGTTATATTTTAGGAAATATGTTATGTTATTTTGTACCTACTATTTGTTTGCCTAATTAAATTAAATAAAACACTGGACCCCCTTGTTGTGATCGAATAAGTGCTACAACCCTAAAAAAGCAAACGAACAATCGAAAATTTCTAAGCTTAGAGAGATACCTTTGTATTTGTACTTCCAGACACACTTTAGCATATTATGCGTGATTTTAGATAATATACATTATACATTCTTTGTAACAGCATAACAGCTACGTTATGATACACCCGCATGCATCTTGTTTCTATATTGTGTACTGTATGATATTTACACTGTGTTTGAAGCTCATAGACTGAAAGTTTCATCAATTAGGAATTCGTTTAACTGTACACTTTCCTTTGTTTCTTTTTGATGTCTAGAACCATTAAAAATAGTATTTTCAAAAAGATGTTAAGTTTTTAAGAGATATTAAATATACGTTTGTTGTGTCCCTGAACTTGAACTCCACGAAAAGCTCTCAGCTACATAAATACGTTTGTGAAGTTTTTGTCAGCAGTTTATTTATTAAAATATAAAACTTTATCAAAAATGTTATTTATGTTTCGCCTACAATAACACAGTTTTGGCATTAAACCCACTGCATATAGCTAAATATTTCCGTATTAAGTAGAAGTCATAACGTACAAAATTAGTTGTGACAGCGACCTGCAGTATATTCAGTGCGAAGTGCGGTGTAATGGAGTTACCGTGTCCGCTATTTCCAGAGGGTTAGTGTAACGAGTTATGAGTACTGTTCATATTAATAACGTACCTGGAAGTCCTTTGCTTGAAATGGTCCAAGCTATAAGCCAAGTCGCATGATTTATTATACGCATTTTTACGTTTTGTAACTTTTCGAGTGATTTGAACCACAATAAAATATTGTTACGTGCTAGGGTTCGAGGATTTGGAGAGAAAGACCTGCTGACTCTCTTGAAGCCTTTATTAACACTGCACTAAATACTAGGTCACACTAGCACACACTAGGTCACAGCACTTAGCACTAAGTCCAAACACTAATCACTAGGTCCAATCACTAAGCACTCAGTGATAGTCCTAGGTCGTAGCCAAGTCGCAGGTTTCACTGGTTCACTCACTATTGATCACTTGTTGTCACTGTGAAATCGCCTCGAAGATCGCTCAGATTGAACTGAATTGCCGGGCCGTCTACCTGCGGCTTTTTATATGGCGAGACGAATTCCAGAAAGTTCCCGATTCACGTAAACAAGTAAACAAGTATGGGAACTTTCTAGGAGGCTCGAGCATGTACCACCTAGCGCCATCTAGTTTCGAGTAGGGGAGTTATGTATAGTGTGTCCCCTGAAAAAGTTTCGCTGGTTTGCCGCTAGATGGCACTAAATGTCCGTATACCGTGTACCGTAACAATATAGACTATAAAAAAAATTGTTTACATTTATTTACTGACTTTGTCCCACAGTTGGGGAAAGGCCTCTCACTGCATAAATGCCGCTATAAAATAATGATGAAACGTTAGTCCTTAATTTAATTGCCATTAAAATTAACTAAAATAAGACTAATTGTTTTAATGTCTTCAGAATATAACCAGCTTTTTACAGCGATAAGGTTTTTCTTTATAATGAATAAAATTTTATGAATATATTAAGATTAGAATTTTATGTTATTATTCAACCATGATTGATATGAAATATCTGATGTCCTTAACACGATTTTTATTACATAAAACTACGTACTAAATTATTTTAACACGACTTTCGACCGCATTAAGGTGACATAATTAATTGGTATGCCACTTTTTCGGGTTCCATAGTAACTACAAGGGGCCTTCATAATTTCGCTTGTTTGTCCGTCCTATTATTGATATAATATGAGTAATTGTGCTTATAATTTGATGAAATGTTATAACAAGTATGTTTACGATAGTTTGTACTTTGTCAAGGATACTGGTGACTTTTGATGATATTATATATTTGTAAATTGTTCTTCAACTTTTCCACTACAAGTTGGTTGTCGAACTCGGGAAGGTCATACAATTTTCATTCCTACGTATCTGTGTCAGTAACTGGAGCCATGTTTGAGCGGTCAAATGTATGAGAGTTACTGTTCTATACAGTATTTATATTTTGACTAGCTGTCCCGGTAAACGTTGCTTTGCCATATAAAATATTTCGCCCATATTATTTTATTGAAGTGACTAAATAAGCATGTTACCATGGCAACGTCCATCGCTATCCCATCGCACAAACAATGGTTGCCGTCAGTCTCGAGTTGTAATAATTTACTATTATTTATTCAACAAATGCACTTATCAATATAAAAATTAGCCAGTAGTCGATTCTCAGATCTACTGAATATGTATAAAATTTTTTGTTAAAAATCAGTAAAAAAATCAGTAAACTAACGTTGTGACATGAGAATTTTAAATATAAGAAGATATATATTACGCTTGATAGATAGGAAAACTATAAGCAATATTTTCCGCAAGCTCCGGTATGTTCCCGGCGTGTTCTCTGTGCGGAATCAGCCGTGAAGTCGTTCATGTCGGGCCACGGACTTTTGTTGTAATATTGTTGTAGCTATGAATATTCGGCTGCCAATCGTGCGAGTAGGATGTGAATATAGTGTGCGAGGGAGATATAGATGTTTTGTGACAGGCCATGTTTAATTCGCATAATGTTATAAACAACATATATATCAAGACTTTAGTTAAGTAGCAAAACTTTATACTGTAACGTTTGTGACAGCTTGACTATAATAATCAAACACACTTAACAAAACGAGTTTTAATTTTAAAATTACGACGCATGCTACTGTACGTTATATTTTATTCTGTTACAATATCAGCATGCGTAGCAAAGACTTATATTTAAGCAAGAATATACAAATTTAATTTATTAAATCATACAGATAAGAATACATAAATATTCTTCTGTTGTACCAAAAATGCTATGACTATTAAGCTACCTATACTATATTCTTATTTCTTACAAACGCAGAATAATATTTCATATAAAAAACGATAAAATTCAAAGGAGGAAAGCAAATATTTCTTCAGATGTTCTCTTAACTATGTATATTTGAATTAGCTTTTCTTTACACCAAACGGTGCGCGTGTTGCTGACAGGCCATTAACGAGGGCCGCTGAGTGCCTCATGTATACTCGGAGAAAAATCGTTTTTATATCTCATTGTACTCCGGTACACTTTATTTTATATGAAAACTAGCTTTACCTGGTCTGTGTAAGTATATTAATAATAGCTCCCACACCGGTTTCAGTGACGGTGACCGGTTTCATTGAAACTATTCCTTTACTCTCATAACCCAGTGGGACGGAAGACCGACACGACTGGCGAGAGATCAGCCACAGGATCGACTTTTTACAAGCCCATCCGACGCATGGATTATCTTACTTGTCAGACAATCAGGTGATCAGCCTACATTGTCCTAACCAAACTTGGAAATAACATGTTTCCAACGCGGGAATCGAACCCACGACCTCCGAGTCAAGAGCCGCGCTCTATACTACTAGACCACGGAGGCGTCACGTGGTGTATAAGTATGACGTATGTGGCACTCTTATATGTAAATCTATTTAATTATATTGAAAGTAGCTTTATTGTTTTCGTAGAATCGCCAATCCAAATGTATAGAATTGACATAGCGTTAGTTAATATTATTATGACGTTGACGTTCGACTCGTCTAATGTCAATTCCATACATTTTGATCGGGGATACTATAAAGAAGCTATAAAGTGAACATCTCGGCTACAAGCTTTGAGGTGACAAGCGTTTTCTTCTACTATAATTATAATTAATAATGAAACCTTTCGTAGAACAGCTACGAATTTGTAGAATTTCCGTAGACTAACTACGAATTTGTAGAATTTTCGTAGCACCGTTTTGCAGTCGTCTGTCACTCACCGTTCAAGCAAAAATTCGTAGCGCCATTGCTACAGTTTTCGTAGACTTAGACCCAGTTTCATCAAGCAATGTTAAATAAATAATGGCTTGTTAAATCAGTAAACGGCCTGTTAGAGCTATCGAGCGTTCCACCATGCCCTAATGTCATGTTAAATCACCTAACACGGTGTTAAATTTAATTCCTGCTATGGAGGTCCGTTAAATATTTAACAGGCTGTTATATGAGTCAAAATAACAACTTTCAAAGACAATAATATGCAATATCAGTAAAAGAATCTGTTTTGACTTTTGAGTCTTTCCGCCATGTTTCCGCTACGTCCTTATTATTAATTATTTTCATAGTTATGAATAATTAATATTTTCACTTTGTCAAAAATTCAGCCTTCGGATTTTCCTTGACATTGCAAACATACTAACTTGTATCAAAATTACCAAACCGAAATAAGTAAATAAAAGTTTGTATTATGATTCATGTTTTGAACGCTTCCGTGGTCTAGTGGTTAGAGCGTCGCTCTCGACTCCGGAGGTCGTGGGTTCGAATCCCGCGTTGGAAACATGTTATTTCCAAGTTTGGTTAGGACAATGCAGGCTGATCACCTGATTGTCTGACAAGTAAGACGATCCATGCGTCGGATGGGCATGTAAAAAGTCGGTCCTGCGCCTGATCTCTCACCAGTCGTGACGGTCTTCCGTCCCACTGGGTTATGAGAGTAAAAGGAATAGAGAGTGCTCTTATGTACTGCGCACACACTTGGGCACTATAAAATTACTCCTGCGTACCTGGCCTGGTTTCAATGAAACCGGCCACCGTCACCGAAACCGGTGTGGGGTAGTATTATTGTCATGTTTTCAGCTTTGACATAATAATTATTAACCTGGTAAATTAAGAACTATTATAGCGTAACAAATGTATGTGATCAGTGATATTTTAATTTGGTCGCATTATCTACTATTATACTACTATGGAAGAAAGTGACACATTGCAGCAAACATGTCGTATTAATCTTGTATATTGCAATTTCATCGCCTTATAACAAGAATGAACGAATTGATAGTTATTCATTCGTTGTTCACTTAACATTGCATTTACTAATCCGCTGTTAAATTTTTACTGTGGGACACAAGTATTTTAACAGTCTGTTTAATTTTTAAAGGTCCGTTAAGTAATGCCTTGTTAGGATTTAACAAACAGAGGTTGGTGAAATTGGGTCTTATTCGTAATACTGCTACGCGTATATATAATACCTAATGTCTTTCTGATTATACAGGGTGCAATTAAACCTTCCAGCCAAATTTTTTCCAGGGCTTAGGTATCATTAGGAGAATTCATTTAACCAAAAAAAATTGGGTGTTATTTTTTTTTTCAATGAAAATGGGATAAAATATCCCATTAAAATCATTGCAAAACGGTCACTCGCGGCGCGGGGGAATGAGAGGGGGTGACGTGGGATGAGGCGCGCGTGCGGGGGCACGTCACGCGCGGCCGACGCATCGTGTCCATTAATTGTAGTGTTTTTAGGATAACTTTCGGAAGGTATTTCTCAACATTTTAGTACTGAGTGACTATAAAAGAAAAAAATACATGTATTTTTATATTTAAAAAGGATCAATATATCAAAATTTGGCAGGAAGTAGATTTAATAAAACGTAGATTTAATTTCATTCTGTATACAAATTCAAATACGCGTTTTTTTCCGATTTTATCTGGGTCAGTCTATAGAATAGTCTGATGGCAATCCAGATATTTTCTTCTTAGCAAAATATAATTGCTTTATTAAAATGTAAAGATACGCTTTTCGTTCAGTTCAACTTTATACTGAAAGCCATCTGAAAATACTACATCAATATTGTTCCTTGAAGTTTTGTGGTCTCAACAAATATTATGGCTTCATTCTCTTTGCTTTGAATAGATGTTTGCATTCTGTAAACAATATTCCGTTGAATCTATTTAACGTTCATCAGAAGGAAGTTCAAGTTATTAAAAACTTGCTTTTTAAATTAAAAACTTGTCCATTGAGTGGAGAAAATTATAAGTCTCGGGAATAAAGGACAGTTTCTTGGCAACTTTCATGATTATGCTTCTATGTTAGTTCAGCATTAACTTTTACTTTAGTGGGAGAGTATCAATGAATTTATTGAAGACCTGTGGGACCAATGATATTGTATGTTACTAACGTAACTAGATTGGAAGTTTACGGTAGCAACGCGTTGCCACTTCGAAGATGCCTGCAGGCATATCTCACATACATAATGACATAACGAATATATGACTTGACATTGTCTTTTGAACAAAAAAGTGGTTACGCATTTCTGAGAATCTTTTGTAAGACATTGCTACTCTAGTATTTTAGAAACTCATTGTGTGGGACCTTAACTGTCTTTTGCAAAGTATTAACAATGTTTCTAGAACGTGTGTCCAGTTCTTTTGACGATATAATTGAAGTAAGTTTCATAAAATGTATGTATTATAACAAGAAATATGGATACGAGAAGCGCTCATAGAAATTAATGTAATAAGATTCTGCCTTATCCATAAAACTTATGATTCCACAATATGTCGCCCTCAACACACACAACGCGACAAAATGTGGTCATCGCGCGGAAACCGTACACTTTTTCTGGATAAATCCTACGTCATCAAAGTATCAGCATACCAGATTTCAGAAATATCAGTTCAGCGGTTTAGGCGTGAAGAGGTAACAGACAAACAGACACACTTTCGCATTTGTAATATTAGTATTGATTTTCCTTCGTTCTTAAGTCATGACAACCATATTCGGTAACAAACGATCTATTTAAAATTCAAAGTACATGCGTCCGACATGAAAAATTAACGTTGGAATCGAACCGATGATTTATTCGTGGTGATCGATGCGCTGTCAGGTGGAACTGTGTGCGACTTTACATTAGCAGCGGTTATAATTATTGCTGGTGCGACTGCTATGATATATATGCGAACGTATGAAGTATACGTCTCCGTAGTTTAGTTGTTTAGAGCATGGCTCTTGACTCCGGAGGTTGTGGGTTCGATGCCCGCGTTGGAAACAATATGTTATTTCCAAGTTTGGTTAGGACAATGCAGGCTGATCACCTGATTGTCTGATAAGTTAGATGATCCATGCCCGACGCATGTCAAACTTTTTCCGTCCCACTGGCTTATAACTACAGATAACAGGAAAAGTGAGTGCTCTTGTGTACTGCGCACACACTTGGGCACTATAAAAATATTCCTGCGGAACTAGCCCGGTTTTAGTTAAACCGGCCACCGTCACCAAAACTGGTGTGGGGAGTTATTTAATAAATGCGAAAGTATGTCTGACTGTTACGTCTTCACGCCAAAACCGCTGAACCGATTTTGCTGAAATTCGCTATGAAGATAGTTTGAGTCGAACATTATTTCTTATCGTTAAATTACAATTAAATAGACAAAAAATAGTAATTTGAAATAAAATAAACAAATAAATACTACAAATTATTCCTTGCTCAGATAATAAGTCTTGGGGTTTGACAAACCCCACGTGGTGCGCGGTGTAACTATTATCCATGTGGTGAAACGAGGGTTAAAGGTGGAAAGTAGATACTATAATTGAATATTTATACGTAGGAGAGCCATGCTTCGGCACGAATGGGTCGGCTCGACCGGAGAAATACCACGTTCTCACAGAAAACCGGCGTGAAACAGCGCTAGCGCTGTGTTTCGCCGAGTGAGTGAGTTTAACGGAGGCCCAATCCCCTACCCTATTCCCTTCCCTACCCTCCCCAATTCCCTTCCCATCTCTACCCTCCCCTATTACCCTATTCCCTCTTAAAAGGCCGGCAACGCACCTGCAGCTCTTCTGATGCTGCGAGTGTCCATGGGCGACGGAAGTTGCTTTCCATCAGGTGACCCGTTTGCACGTTTGCCCCCTTATTTCATAAAAAAAAAAAACGCTCCTCACCATGTAAATATATTTTTGACAATAATTATGAAGTCTACTAACTACTTCATAGTGCTGATTATTATCATGATGTCATAATATGTGGCACTGCGAATTGTACATGAATAATAATTCGTCTAAAAGTATGTCCATTAATTTGTATACAACGCATAAAAACAACCTCAATAACAATATAAAATCACATCACACAGTAAAAAGTTTCAGTAGCATGTTTATTACGATACAAAATCACTGAATGAAAATAACTGAGCCCGTCGACAGCCTTTTCCATAAGAATTCCAGTAAAAAAGGTTTTTAAACCTGTGCCTCAAAGTCTCACATTTTTGTGCTTGTTAAGTTTTATAAAATGTGAGATATTTTGTGTCGGTAAGTTTTCGGTTGACAGTAAGTCCCTTTCGCTGTGGTTTAGCCGGATTTAGCCGCGAAATAATGTGTTTTATAGACAATATTGCCTTTCTTCTGTCTTTTCGGTTTGGAAATGTTTTGTCGTTCTTGCGACTTGTCGTTATTTCAATACATTTTGGGGTTTATTGCTATGAATATATACAGTGTCAAGAAAAATCTGATTAAAATATATGTAATTGGGAATATAATGTTATGTAATAGTTCGGAAAAATATTAAATAATTTATGTCTGTCTCTACTTTGTGCTAAGTCTGGCTTACATTTTGTCTACATCAGAATACATAATATAATTATAAAGTGTAATACAGCGTCACTATTGGGCTCCCACGCAAAACTGCGAACTCGCATCGCATCGCGTTATCTGCGACAAAACTCATACTAAAAATGACATTTCGATGCGATGCGATGGAAATTCGCAGTTTTGTGTGGGAGCCCTAAGAGCAATTTTGGAACCCCTCGCAAAAGCATTTATTTTGCTAGAGATGCGCCGTAAACCGTCACCATGGTATTTATAGAGACATAAATAATGTAATGAGTTTTTTACGGCTTTAATTTTTTAAATTGTAGGTTATTTTATAATGTGCTAGAGATTTCTGTTAATAAATGAAGTAAATAAAGCATTTAAGTACCTTGTTTTTCTTTTAGTATTATTTAAAGTTGAAAACAAAGAATCCCTAGTATCGTACTGTAGACAGTTGATTAAAATGTATGTCGATACACTACAAGTATGTTTAGTACTTTGGATTTGAGAGACAGCTTTTTAAGTTTCAGGTTCTCCTGTCAATATTAAATCAGATACATATTATTATGTATCTGAAATCAATAATTATTGCTGGTGTCATTTTCCATGGTATTGGCTAGAGTCTTATTTATTTAGATTATATATCTCGGAATTGACCCATAAAAATATACTATCCTATTTGAAATTACATAAATAAACATCAAAACAATATTCTTTGCGAATAAATGATTGTTATTATTATCAAACTGTTGCAAATCTACGTACTACAACCACCGCATATAAACCCACTGATATCATGGTGGTATACGCTGAACATTGGCGCTAAATTAGAATCGAATCTAATGGACTTAGCAACTCTATGCATAGCAATTTTGGTGTCAAATACCGTATAGCATATAAGCAACATTACCGACATCCATTGATATACAATGCTATAGAACTGTCATACACATAGTTAAAGCAACGTAAATTGTATCATCAACGACAATGACAACCATAAAATTCCAACCAACTAAAAGAACGCCTTGGATGCATTTCGACCCATTTTTCACATAAAATTACTCTTCCATCGTATATGTATTTCGGAGCTGATATCCAATATTAGGTACTTAACACTGTCACAACACGCCGTCACACAGCGACACGCTGCGTCACACTGCGTCACAGCGTCACTGCTTTGTCAACGTTCGTCTGTGACGTTGATTGATCAATATTATCGCGCCCCCTGTCATCCAGATTCAAATGGATCGGTGCATTATGCTAACATTTAACATCTACTAGTGCCCTTTAGTTGTATTCCATTTTAGATTTTTACTAATCCAAAGAAACCTCAGTAAAGGCTTTTCTGGATTGAATGTACTTTTTTGAATTACTACTTCTTTGAATTTGAAATAATTAATATTCATACTATTGTGGCGGTCCCCACAATTCGCCTAACATTCCTGCATCGCGCTATCGAAGTTTTCTGAGCCCGTCAGTATAATTTATTATATACGACAGCTGAAATGTATCACGTGGGCATCGGCCTGGCTGAGTATACCACCTCGCTCGGTCGGAAGATCTTCCTTTGTGGCCTCCACACATATTCTCACACTATTATGACTTCATGCTTAAACCACTGGATTATTTGATGAAATTCTGAATGCAGGACCTTGAGTCCCAAGAAAGCTACGAATAATAAAAACTATTTACAATTCGTAGCAAGAAAGCATAATATAAAATTGTATCCCAGAAAAAGGACAGTTTTTGCAAAATATATGCATTTCTGTTGTTCATATTTTTACTGTTTCTAGTTTAAAAGTCTGACTAAATAAAAACAGTAAGGTACAAGTTGGAAGCCGGCTACATGAAGTTGGAGCAGACGACGTGTCGTCGCGACACTATTAGTTTCTATGTATTTCTATGAATAAGTGTCGCTAGACTCATACTAGCTGCGCAGGGTATTCCATAGAAATACAAAGAAACCAGTAGTGTCGCAACGACACGTCGTCTGTGGTTGCTTCATGTCGTCCGCTGCCAACCGGTACCTTTATTTCCATGTTATCTTTAACAAGTTGTGTCACGTTCAAAATAACTTTAATAAAAGTTATAACCGTAAACTTACGCTTAACGTTTCATATCTTTACGAGACATTTTCGTATTAAACACGTCATATCTTACGGTTTTTGAAGTAAGTTTGTACCGTTATCACGTCTAGGACATGTGGCGGTAAACAGATGCGAAGTCTTGTTATTCTCCGTACGTTTTTGATGATTCGTTCCTAATGTTCCATGTTATGCTGGCACTTCACATGGCTATTTGTATTTGTTATTGGCTATTTGTTGCATTTGGCAAAATTATTGACGCATACATAAACAAGCAAATAAAGGCAAATACGACCTTCCTTACATGGACGTCGAATATCAAACTTTTAGTTGATTTTGTTTACTTGCCTATTTGACTCCGTTGATGTGCGTCAAAAACCGACAAAGGTACAGTCATTTTGGGTAACTTTGAATTGCGATTTAACTTTGAACAATACAATAATGCATTATTTTGTATTGTTCAATACAAATCTTAGTATATAAATAGTAAATCTTAGTCTTTACAAAGTCTCCTTACAACGTACACAATTTTTTAAATAAACAATTTCCTCATAAAATAATTATGTAATAACACAATATCTTTAATCAACTCCTGTACCATAACGGTAGATTGGTTTTTAATATTATGTCTCTACAAATTCTGCTTACGAGCCAGTTCGAGGCGGTTCGAGGCAGTAAAAACCGGATTCTAGCATGAGTCTGACGAGATTTTCATTTAGCTTCTGTGAATTACGTCAATGGAAGCGGCTCCTTTGAGCCCCGGCGAAATACTTATCTGCAGAACTTGCAAATTTGGCACCAGAATGGATGCCAAATTCGAGATAAACCTCGGTACATGTTAAATATTTACTTTTTCATAACACAGGTGCTTTTCTGTATTCTAATGCGGTTTTTGTTTTGTCAAGTAGTATCTCTAGTAAGTACTAAATCTATATAAATAAAAATGAATTTTGTTAGTCTCGCTAAAACTCGAGAACAGCTAAAATAGTTTGGCTTTGGTACATACTGATAACTTATATTTTCTTTACAATAAAGTAATTCAGGATAAAATATTTATTTTCCAATAATTTTATGAAAATATTCTAACAAACAAGAAACGATCTGCGGTTACCCCCTCCCCCCCCCCCCCCGGTCTTGATAAATTTACCTTTGTAACATTTAGGATCATTGTTTTGTTCATTTAATTAAGAGTTTTTACTATAAGCTTTAATATTAACGGCACCTTTCAATGAAACTCCTTTTACTCGACTGCGCAAAAGAAACATTACTTTTTTATTGTTTTGGTTGCATTTCGACGGTTAACAATTTGATTTAGATAATAATATAAGCCTGACACTTTATTGATGAATTTAAGTATTTTAAGAAACTTTTTATGGAAATGACCAACAAGCTTATGTAAAACATGAACGATCTCTCTGTGGAGAAATATAAAGTATATTTTAGTCTATTCGAAATTACTCTAGCAGATGGTGTTGAATAAAACATTTATTCAAAAGACAAATTCCTAAAATAACTGATTCGATTTGCATACACTAGCCGCCGCAGTTAGTGAATAGTTGCGGCTTTCCAGTACTTAAACCGACTGAGCTTTTGTGCTTTTATTGACACTTAATATTGCTGGTTGCTGGTTTTATTTTCGAGCTTTTTTGTGATCTAAATCTAGTGAATATTCTGGAAAATCTTGTAATGTAGTATTATGTCGCTATATAAAAACATTATGGTAATGCGAAAATTGGCGCGTGACATGCCATGTTACCAAAAGCAAATTATACCGAGCTGGTATCATAGTAGGTAGAGCTTGTCTAACTTAAAATGACGCGCCCCTGCCTCGTATTCACAGTTCAAATTTTTTCATTTGTATCAACTATACTGTACTCGGCGAAACATGGCGGTAGCGGTCATTGACTCCCTGTCAAAACTTGTCATATTCCATAATATAAACAGCGATTAACAGTGAAGTGTCAGATGTTGTTAATCGCGGCTTTGTATAGAAAATCACAAGTTTTTGACAGGGAGTCAATGACCGCTACCGCCATGTTTCGCCGAGAATATGAGTATTGAGTATATGAACTGGTGGGGCACGTCATTTCAAATTAGACAAGCTCTACCAGCTTGGTATAATTTTATTTTTAAGTGTGGTATTTGTTTCTTTTTAATATATTATCTAAAATTTCGTTTTTATAAAAATTCCTCTAAAGTCTAAACTATATCCAACAAAACACAAAGACATCCTTCAATGTACTCCACGGCACGCATTAGGATATTATATTTTCCAAAGCCAAGTTTAACTTTGGCCCAATTAGGCCCGATTCGACCAAACTTGGAGTTACACGAGTATAACTATCATGAGAATAATTTTACTCCTTTAATTTACTCTAGGATATTATCGTTTGCATTTTACCAAGTTACTCAAAGAGTATGAAATAAAATGACAATTATAGTTCACAATGACACCGACCGTGACAGTTGACACCCTGTTGTGCAACTATTCTCAGTTTAATATTTACTCCACCAAAATAGCCCGTGTAAATATTTACTCCCGTGTAATTACCTTATTCTTGGATTAGAAGTTGGAAAAACGCAAAACCAGCTTACTAGATTAGGAGACAGTTATACTTGAGTAAAATTTTACTCCAGTTTGGTCGAATCCGCCCTTATTAGAAGATAATGCATTTATCTCCCGGCTTAGAGGAATCGATCTAAGCACTCCGGCAATACGATTAAGGCAGATTAGGTTTCACTTGTAGACACTCCGCTGAAGGCTATCCGTCTTATAAGATTACATTGGCAGCCAATAAATTTACTTACATTATCGCCTGAGCATTGATGTTTCGTAAAAGAAATTTCTTAGCCGACAGCTTCTGTACAAAAAATTGCGAATGCTTGAGGTATATTTTGAATGCACTGTGATTTGTATATTAATTTTGCAGTATAAATTCTAAAGAGATATTTAAATATAAGAGAACTTAATGTAAAGGATTTGAAAAATATTACATATGTATTTATAAAAAAATAAATGTTATAATACATTTGGGTTAAAGAATTTAAGAACAAAAATAAATCTTAATATAAACGGATTCAGAACATTAAATTTTAATTTTAGTCGCAAAAAGAAACCACAGACTTCATTTAACGACCTCTGTGGCTCAGTAGTGAGCGCGTTGGTAGCTCAAGCCGGGGGTCGCGGGTTCGAGTCCCGCCGACGGAACAAAAAGTTTTCAAAGTTCCTGGGTCATGGATGTGTATTAAATATGTGTATCATATAATAAAAATCTTAAATATATGTATAGTATAAAAGTATTAAATATATTTCCGTTGTCTGTTACCTGTAACACAAGTCCTTCAGGTACTTACCACAGGGCCAGACTGACGTGGTGTGAAGCGTCCATAGATATTATTATTATTATTATTAATTAATGTTAAAATAAAGTTTAATGATTTAAAATTTAATAGGGAAAAGTCTTAATTCACTTGGTCTATCCGTAGCAAGGCTCACGAATAAAATCTTAATTCGTCAGGCAGAGTCGTTCCTATCTAAATTAAGTCAAAACATTTCATTTAGATAGTTGGATTCGCGATTCCAGTAGAAGCCGACAATTTCATATAAGACGGTACTTCCATAATGTTTTGTAGAGTACTTTTGATCACAACTTCATCACTTCTCTTAACGCATTAAATTCTTAATAAAATCCGTGATAAAACTGACAGAAATATCGTTTTCTGTTGAAAACCTTGACAAAAATTGTTGAATAAGTCAATGAAAGAGTAAAATAAGTTGTCACACCTAGGCAATATGTAGAAAATTACATTTGCCGCAAATTTTCGTAGTCTTCAACGTTTTATTTTCACGTACGACAGCACAGCTAAGGTTTATAGTTTGACAAATGACTTCTCTTTTTTCGATTTAGAAAGAGATAACAACATATCCAATCTACCTAGTTTACTTTGAAAGGCCTAATAATACAAATATTATTTATCCCATTAACAAGGTTTATTTATCTTTAATAACAATTTACACTTATTACTGAAATAGATCCACACACGATCTTAACTTGTTCCACAAACCTATTTGGCTTCGACTGCAGTTCTTAGAGCTTTCAATTACGTATTAATCAAACCGGAGAACGTATTGATCGGGATTAAGAGGATTCCACACCGCCATTTTTTCCATACAAACGTTGTCCCCTGTTTCCTCCCTGGATAATGCTAGTAGAGTTATAATTTTTTTCCTGAATATCTACGGCCACTAATACAATGTCCCTATGTTTTCTTTTTTTTCATAATTTAATTATTAAATAAGATATGAACGTTCAAAAACCCAAAAAAATGGCCAGATTTTCCACTGTGTTCAAACGTCCAGAAAACAGATTTGGATAGATTATACAAAAAAAGCAAAACATAGGAACACAGCTCAAGCCTTTTTTTAATCTTTAATGAAAAAAGTACTTAAATCGGTTAAGTTTTGGAGAAGGAATCAGGGGACAACGAATCGTTGATTTTCTGGATTTTCTGCAGTTGTCTCTATCGCGTTCTGCGGTATAGGCTTGAGGTAAGGGAGACAGCTATAGATATTACACGTACTTTTTTTTCATTTCTCTAGCCGCTGTGGTATCCTCTTAAAGAGTTAATAATTTGAAATAATATGGCGTGGTAAAAGTGATTTCTCCTGTAAATTGTAAATAAACTAGATCATGGGCGTACCCAGGTAGGGGAGGGGGGGGGGGGGGGGTGACAGCTCCTGTCCTGCTCTGCGCAAAATGAAGTGTTGGAAACAAAATATCTTTTTCAGATAATAAGTATTCGTCAGATTAATAAAAGTAAATTTTCATAATTTTTGTTTCAATATACCAGACGTCCGACCATCTTCTCGAAGGTATAAGCTCCCTAGCTGAAATCCTGGGTACGCCCATGAACTACATAGTGCACGCAACTTTGTTCGCGCAAAATTTCGTTTATCGCGCACGAGCATACAGTAGGTAATTAATTCCTCGTGATAAAAACGAATTTCGTATGACGAGAATTATTACAAAACTAGAGGACGCCCGTAACTCCATTGCGCAAAAATTCGTTTATCGCGCGAGAAATGTACATTTTTCCGGGATAAAAACTATCCTATGTCCTTTCTCGGGACTCAAAATATCTCCATGCCAAATTTCAGCAAAATCGGTTCAGCGGTTTGAGCGTGGAGAGGTAACAGACAGACAGACACGTCACTTTCACATTTATAATATTAGTATGGAAGTATGGATAATTATTAAAATATAAATATACCTAAGGATTTTATGAGTAAAAAAGGCCAAGAAAATCACGTTTGTTATATGGGAGCGTCCTTTAAATATTTTTTTGATTTATTTTTAGTATTTGTTTTTATAGTAGCAACAGAAATACACAATCTGTAAAAATTTCAGAAGGTTCTTGAGATGTAGCCTGGAGATAGACAGACAGACGGACAGACTAGGGTCCCGTTTTTACCCTTTGGATACGGAACCCTAAAAAGACACAATTCTGTATGTACAATAAAATAAAATGTAATTTCTGTTTGTCTGACAATGCGTGTATTACGAATACGTAGAGTTTTCGGATTTACTTTTCCCGCTTTTATCCGAGCATAAAGGCATTATTATTGTAAGAAAAGGCCATCTATTGTCACTTTGGCTCGGCCTTTTTCACAAAATTGAATCCTTATTTGCCATCTTAATACATTTTGAATTCATTTATTACATTCGTATTCTGAGATTTTGTTACATTTATTCGATTAAGATTACTTACATTAATAAATAGTATAACTTGGTTTCTAATAAATTATTTTTATTAAATACTACATCACCCGGTGAACTTCGTATTATTGCTCTCCTAATACCTTTCTTGGGCTTTCACGAATATTTAAAAACTAAAATCAGACCAATCGGTTCAGCCATTCTCGAGATGAACCTAGACTAACAAATTTTAAAATGCATTTTAGCCCCCGACAAAAAAGAGACTTCTGATTTCTGCAGAGACTTACTAGTTACTACGACCTCTATCACTTATTAATTATTATATTTTTTATACTGTAGCGATTGTGAATTTAGTTGTAGAGTCACAATCCTGCATCGCGCTATCGAAGTTTCTGAGATCGGCAAGACATAATATAAACGTTTGAAATGATGTCATGGGCCTAACCGAGCATGCTATTTCGCTCGGTCGGAAGAGCTTCCTTTGGAGCAGCTATCATAATATTATCCTTAGGGCCAGTAGGCCTACTACGAAACTGTTTTGAGACTCAAACAATCGGACGAGAATGGCGCGTCCTGCTCTAACAACGTCATTTCACGTTTGTTAGAGCAGGACGCGGCATTCTCGTCCGATTGTTTGAGTCTCAAAACAACACCTACACGTACAAGGCCTGTTTCACCACTATTCGATAAAGTGCCGAATAGGCTATTCACAACTTTTTTGACAGATTCTCCATACTTGATCTGTCAAGATAATTGGTGGATATCCTATTCGTCACTTATCAGGAAGAGGTGAAACAGGCCCTTACAGTCTAAAGTTTCATTTGCGTAAAACAAAATGTTTATGGCCTATTGTTATTATTGCTAATGCTGGTAATTTTCAATGAAATGTGGTCAAATAATTGCTCATTATCAAATTGATAGTACCGAGTTTGTTCCAAATATTACTCTTCTATTTTATACTACAGAATATATAAAACGTGAATATAATATTTATCTTTAATAGAACTAAAAACAGTCGTTATTATTGTTTCGGCTATTCCGGCTGTGTCTCTACTAAATATTACGTTTCAGGTCAAGGTTTCTGAGGTGACAAAAATACGACAGTGACTTTCTATTTTAATTTGTAGCCCAACGATCGAACTTTGGACAAAAGAAACATTTTAAGCATTTTCGAAACTGAGCCTTAGGTAGTTACGTACTACGTAAAAAGTGTGTACTATAATTTACAAAGTAATTTTTTTTTCCTCTCTTTTAAACACTGTTACTTGGCGATCTGTGTTACACAATAAGCCATTTTTATGAAGGGGGTTGGAATTATTTGGCCTTTGACAGCAGAGAAAGCTTGGTTATAAGCTTTTACTCCTATGATGGGTCAATTTAGTTGTTATTGGCCAAATCTAAGGTTTAGTGTCGGTACACTATGTCTGCTCAGTCTGGAGTGAGTGACACTGCCTGAGCCAGCAAGTCTTGATGCCAGTATGTTAGTGTGTTTTGCTATTCTTTCTTGATAGACCTTGCTGTATTTTGAGATCTCATTTCAAGGTCTTTGTAAATGTACTTATTAGAAAGATAATATGGTATTCTCAGCATTGTTCTTAGCGCTTTACTCTGGAAACGTTCCAGAATCTCTATGTTGCTGATGCTGGCAGTACCCCATAACTGAATGCCATATGCCCAGATAGGTTTAAGGATGGCTTTGTAAACTGATATTTTGCATTCTGTTGAAAGTCTAGCTTTTGGACCTATGAGCCAGTAGATAGATCTGAGTTTTGTGTCAAGTTGTTTCCTTTTTGTCCAGATATGTTTTCTCCATGTAAGCCTGCGGTCTAAATGCATGCCCAGGTATTTTGCATTTTCGGCCTGAAGAATATCCCTATTGTGTAATTTAATTGGAGGACATGTTTGCTTTCTTAGAGTAAAGGTTACGTGGACCGACTTGTCCTGGTTTGCCTGGATACGCCAGTCGTCGAGCCAGGTTTCTACTTGACTGACGTTTTCTTGTAGTTTGGCTGATGCTATGGTGGGGTTTTCATGTACAGAGAGGAAGGCTGTGTCGTCGGCATATGTAGCCGTTGTTGTATCGTCTCTAGTTGGCAGGTCTGCAGTGAAGATGAGATAAAGCACTGGACCGAGTATGCTTCCTTGCGGGACTCCTGACAATATTTCGCATAATGCCGAAGTCTCATCGCCGGTTTTTTAACGGGTAATATCTTCGCATATGCTTTAGTTTTAATTAAACGTGCGCGATGAATACACAACGAACATTTACATGAAATATAAGCCATAAGCGGTGAAGAATTCATTTGTACAATGCTATGCACTTTTATGATTGTAAGCAAAAATGTAAAATAGTTATTGAAGTAGTCAGATTGAAATTCAAATAAATTTTTCTAGTGGATATCTTATTCACAGCTGCGTTAGTCTGATACATTAAAATGACGGATTGACAAGAACAGCAATTATGATGAGCTGTTGACTAGATGATGTACGTTGGTCGTAGATTTTGACGCGAACGCTTCTTATTAATTTGCACATGACTTAACTCAGCTGCCCTAAATATACTACACTAGGCTTCGTATAGTATTTTTCAGCATAGATACGTTTAATTATAAAAATAAGGCTTTAACACAATAGACATTACAGTGAAAGTCTAGTTTTTCATTAAGTTACTTAATCAGAGCCCACGATTATAAATGCCATGTAACAGAAATTACCGTATTCAAATTTTGCCCAGTACGTTAATTTTTAACCCCCAATTTACTTAGAGGTATAAAACCACCTCAAGTTTAGTGTAAGCGTGTATGAAGTGGGTCAATATAAGCTCGAGTCTCGTCTCGAAAAAACCGACACCCAAGGGTTATTTATTATGTTAACGACGCTCGGGAACCCCGCTAAGAAAATATCAGCAAAAACTTTTTCCAACGAACTTCTATATGTTTATAAAGTTGAAAATTAAGATGGTGGGACCAATTGAACTTAGATGATTCAATTGCGAATTCTGAAAGTTAAATAAATAGCTGACAGACCAATAAATCCAAGAAATGGAATGTTATAATCGATTCAATTTTTTTGTAGCTGAATTGTGTTTTCTAACCAATGATATTCTACTTATTTATACAGATGTGTTACGTCCATACTATTTTCCGGCTTAAATCTCTTCCGAACAATTATCAAATTCAAAATTGCAAACATTGACAAATTTGACAGATAAGTGAAACAAAAGATACGAAAAACCATTTACATAAAAGAGACAGTTCTATTTTTAAACGTCGAATTGTATCGCTGTCTCTTTTTTCGCCTGAGCTATGACGAAAATTCGATTTTTTCCAGATTGTTCAAAAAAATAATTGAAAATGTAAATAATCGAGGTATTTACTGCAATCAAGACATGTGGTAAGAGATTCCATGTGTTTTGTTTACTTTCGAGTTATAATTGGTATATTTTCGAAACACGTACGACGTATTTTCAATTTATTTAGGTAAGAGTTAAGACAAGACGCGGCACGTTCGTGACTGCGCTCGATGCAGACTAAATAACAGACGGCCTAATTGGGTCGTATTTGAATCTTCACAACGCGCGCGGTAGTTACATATCTGCTTTGAGTATTTCATCATTGTTTCTAACCAATTGTCAAGAGTCGATAAATTTACGACAACCCTTAAAATATTAGCGTCAATTTGGTTTGAACCTACGGTTACAATCTGAGGTTACAACGTAGTCTTGATATAAATCTGCAATTCAATATTATTTTCTAATGTTAAACGAACTTCTAACCACTTTAATCTAAACAGGATTGAAGCTGTATTAATTTTGATTTACGTAACAGAATCGGGGTAGAAAATATTTTAATTTCGTTTTTCTTTGACATCAGCTATGCTATGCGCAAATATCTACCTGACCCAAGAATCTTATTATTTTCATTTGGATGTTGCGGTCGGCAGTCCCATTCATGTCCTTATTTTGATAAAACCGAGATTCAAATTAAGGATTAGATCTGTTTTTTCGCTGTAAAGGATAATTTTCTGTGCCGGAAGCTAAAATTGGAAGATTTCATTAGGAAAGACGTCTTAGAAATGATATTTTCCGCCCGACCTTTTCTGTTGTTTTCGTTAATATTGCCAGATTTTTTCGGAATAATTTCGTATTTTATTGATTTTGAAATTTATATTTTATTTAGCAGTTATATAATTATGTCATCGCTATCGGTGACCTTTAAATTTTCCCTTTATAATATTATTTTTGTTTTTGTATAACTTGGTAACTTTAAGACGGTCTAATTTTGCGTAAACTTTTGCAGTTTATTAAAAAGTTCGCATTGCACCCGTGTCGCCTATTTGCACACTGCTAATCTTCAAATAAGCTAGTCAACAAAAAGTGACGTTTTTGAGTTTGTAAATCTTAGTAAAATGTTAAAAAAAAGAAAAAAAATCTTTGATGCACTCGCGACTTTTTATCGTACGATATAAATGAAGCTTTATACAACGTAATTTAATAAAACTCAAATTCAAATTATTTATTTTCATTTTTGACAAAATGAAAATAAATAATTACGCATAGCATGAAAAATAATAAATAATATGTAAGGATGTGGCAAAACATGGCGGCAACACTCAAAAGTCAAAACAGATTCTTTTGTTAATATTGGATATTGTCTTTAAAAAGTTGTTGTTTTGACTATTATAACGGCCTGTTATATATTTAACGGATCTTCCCAGCAGGAATTAAAATTTAACACCGTGTTAGGCGATTTGACATGACATTAGCGTCTGGTGGAACGCTCGATAGCTCTAACAGGCCGTTAACTGATTTAACAAGCCGTTATTTATTTAACATTGCTTGATGAAACTGGGTCCTATTCTATCATCTCTAGAAAAAATTACTCTACTTTTGTGCACGGCACAATTTACATTCTCAATAATTTTTAAAGTAAAAAAAAAGTCTCATATTTCATTTTACAAACTTATATAGACTATAATATTATAATAGACAGTGTTTGCCGAGTTTAATATGCTACTAGAGAGCAATACCGTCAAAGCAGCACTTATACAATTATTAGCTCTCTAATAAGTAATATTGCTTTTTTATATATTTTTTTTTGTAAATGAACTAAATAAAAAATAATCCGAAGAGTTTCTACAAACATACCAATTATTGTATGATTCTTATGTTCAAATTAGCATGTCACCATTATTGCATACTTAGTGTACTAATTAGAGGCTATCGTGTTAACACGTCTACACAGCTAATGTCGGATTATGTCAGTACTGTGGTCGCATACACCTGCTTGCGGTTTCCCGACATAACTACTGCACTAGTTCACTGTTTAGTTCGCATTATTCTTTAAAGTTTAACGGTTTATTAGTTAAACTGTCGCAATCGGATATTACGAACGACGAAGACGAATATTTGTACTTAATTGTGATTAAATGAAGACTTTGAAATAATCCCCATACTTTATCTATTAAATTGTTCATTAAATTGAAGTTTGGTCATCATTAAACTTCTCTGAGTGCGGGCCGTAACTGTTGTAAGTTTTGGGTAGTGACTAGTGAGAACATAAGATTATGAGTTTTTGATCTGTTAAAAAACCTTTTGTTAAATTTTTAAGTAAGTATCAGGATACTCAAAATTTCTACCGAAGCAAGACTTATTTCTGTTACGATTGTTTACTTGGATTTGTAGGAAATAAAACGATTTAGCTTTATAGATCTAGCGATCTAGCTAGACACCATACATTTTGGATTTTTTTGGCAATCTTTGAGCTCTGGTCCTGTACCACCAAACCGTTTTGAGACTCAAACAATCGAACGAGAATGCCGCGTCCTGCTCTATTAAACGTGAAAAGACGTTGTTAGAGCAAGACGCGGCATTCTCGTTTGATTGTTTGAGTCTCAAAACGGTTTCTTGGTAGGCTTTCTGAGCCTTAGCCATTTTCCCTAACACAGAGTCAAAAAAAAAAAAACATTAAAACTAATGCAATGAAATATAATTTGTAATGATGAGGTGCTAATTCTAATGAGTAATTAATATGTGATCAGTGGCTAACGTGCTAACGTGCGGTCCCCGCGTGTGACGTAATTAACGTTATTAAATGTTAATCGTTAATAACGTAACTTTGCGAATCACTAATTAATTATTCGTGTGCCATTTAATGAGTATCATTGAAAATTGAGATTTAAGTATTCATTAATTGCATTCAAATCGAATAATTTTCATATTGTTTAATTTTTCACCGGAAAGAGTTAAAATTAAATTATTGTATGAATTTAGTCTTTTATTAAAGTAGTTAACTTAGTTTTGCGTGTTATTTCTTTTTACGCCAAAAAAGCCTTATATCTTCAACAACAAGAACAGGAATGAAACACATTTGTGTTTGCGAGACCATCTATGAAATTTGAATTTCAAATCCTCAATTCGACAAAAAATTGCGTTATTCATGATTTTTTACTTTTTTTAAAATCCTGCAGAACTTGTTAGCCTAGATAATGAAGAAGTAATCAAAGCTTTTTGATATGAAGTAGGTACGTTTGGAATAAAAGAGTGTCTTTGAAATAAAACCGTACAAGTAAAAATCCTCTTACGCCGTAAGCCTTCTTTAGCACTTTAGCACTTTAAATGGGCTAAATGCTAGATGTTCAGCACGAAGTTTTAGTAATTATAAAGTTCTGTATTCATGATGTGGGTCAAAAGCGAGATGGACATTCTATGCGGGAACTAGCCCAGTTTCTAAAATTTCATTTAAGTCAAGAAATTAATAACGAAATGTTCAAATATTTATTTAAATAGTAATATTTCTCTACGTTTTGATTAATTAAGATTAAAGATTAAGTTTTGTCTATTTGACGGATATATAATACGTGTTGTAATTTTTTGTAGAATTCTGGCCCATATTGAGATATTTGAAAGACTATTTGAAACGTAGCACAGTAATATTACTTAAAATATTTTATAATATGAAACAGAATGAAGAAGAAAAACTGGATATTTAATTGATTTAAAAATATTATAATGTAATTATTATTTTTTATGCTTAAATACCACACAGTTTCATAAAGACAGGCTCAGACAGTATTTCACGATGATAATATAATAAGAAATAAAATTTACAGAGCACAAACTTGAATAGCATCATAAATTTTGAATTTGGTATTGAGAAATCTAATAATATAAGAGATATAAACCGAACGATAATAATTTGATGTTTAAGACATTATACTCTTAGGTAAAATTACTACGGAGCACGCAGAAATACTTTATTATAAGTTCCTCGTAAAGTAAATTCAACCACGCTTAGCTTTTAAAACTTTAAATACTCTATCTTGGGAATTAGGTACTTTTAAAACATGTTTTTATGCGAGAATCTACGTTATACTATGCTGCTTAGTTGTAATATCTGAATATTATCGTCTTTATTATACTAGCTATACTGACAGACGTTTATTGTCGCACTTATGTAGAGTGTTAATATTCAAAATTTCTCACCGTTAAAATATTTTTTGAACTTGTTTTAAAATCTAAATTATCCATATTACCTATCAGTTTCGCAGACCTTCTCGAGTTTAAATTTTAAAAGACGAACTTTATATTTTAAAAGACGAAAAATAAGCAATAATATATGAAAAGTATTACAGAACTAAGGTAGGAAAATCATAATCTTAGACCACAAACGGTAACGATAGTGGTTTTTAGTTTTAGCATACAAAGTATATAGCTAAAATGGAGTCACGTTTGAAATATAAAAGCCAAATAGAATCCCATATGGTTTCAAATATGAATATCCTTAGGTGGATACAAATATTTGAACAATGGTCCCAGTAGATCTAGATGTAGATTCAGTTATCGTAAATATATTCTTGCCTATTATTTACGTTCGTTCTCTTGCGAAATTCATATTACGAACGATGTTGTCTGGGCTCATTTTTCCTATACGGTTTTGATCGATCATTTGGAAGATTTACCGGTTAAAAATATTGGAAATTCATAAAAGATTTCGTAGAAAGAGAGAATTTAAAACATGATATAAACCTACAGCTACAGAGTGCTTACAGAGACACGTTGACAAGTTTATTTCAAAGAAACGATATATTTTTTCTGACGTAAATTAAAACATAATATTATATGTTTATTGTTTATATTCTATGTTTTAAATTATTGAAATTATGTTTTAAATTTATGGTCTGGTCTATGTTTTTATTATGTGGAAACAAAAAGAAGTTAAAAAGTAGCTCTTTATTTGTAGAAAGTAATTTAAACTTCTATTGTTTGTTTACCATTGTGTATTGTATGATGAACGTCATAATTTTATTTCAGTTAAACCTAAATTAACTTATTACCTTTCCCTTGAATACTTTTGTTTTTGTATATTAAAAGAGAAGATCAGAAGAAATTATAGATTTTTTAGAAAAGTTATCGAGGAAGAACGGAAAGATTTAAATTATAAGGGTTCCGTGTAGAACTATACCTAACTCTAAAAGCCTTTTTAATACTTAAACACAGAAATATCATAAGCTGCTACTTCTAAATTCTTGACTAATAGACAGTGTAATACTCTCCAAGTTCTGAAACTTTGTAAAGATAGGCTTACTGTTTCACGTGTATTTTGGTGTTTGGTGTTAAGTTTGGATAAGTGTGAAAGCGAGATTTGAATAATAATTAACTTTAAATTTTCTTTATCGTATGTCAATAAAATATTATCTTCACGACTTGAATACCATATATACTCAAGATTTGACAGACTTTTTATAAAGAATGAAGCTAGGAACAAAATTATCGGACGTCTTCATCGGATGAGGCTTGTATCTATCTGAAATTCAGATAGATGCATGGCGCATCCGATGAAAATTCAGAAGACTAAAAATTGTCTCACATATTAAGTCGCGGACGCAACCTTGAGCGTTCGGACGTCCGAACAGAATCTGGCTGCCCGGATGTTTTTGCATCCGCTGACGTCCGAGGATGAGCCGTGCACATTGTAAGCCGCATCCGTCAGCCGCGACTTATGAAAACGTCCGATAATTTGTTTCTAGCTTTAGTATTACGTTATTTAGAGTTTACGCAAAATTAAAATTTAGCGAATTTTTAATATTGTGGGGTAGGCATGATTGCAAATGTAATGTATAATCTAATATGTTAGAAACAAATTCAATGATTGTTCTAAGTTATTGCCTGAATACAGAAGTAATAGTTAATGACAATGTTAACTGAAAAGGAGGAGAGCTTTGTTTTTATCGTCCATAGCGGTCGGTAGCCACTTGAATTTAATTAACTGCTTGTTTCTTAAACAATCTTCCTCCACGTTTATAACCCAGTTTCAGCACTTACAGGGTTTTACTATATTCCAATGTTAATAATACTTGAAATTTTTAGTTAAGTCTTAAAAGTTAGTACAAGCGTACTTAAACTAAAGTGGATACAACTACAAAAAGCACATTGGTCTTTGCGTTGCCTGACTCCTGAGCGTCAACTCTCCTTCGTTTAATGTGCCATCGTAAATGACATGTCACTTAGCGATGTTATGGCAAATCCCCTTAAATTTTGATACTAAATTTTAAAAGACATCATAATCATAATTAAAAATGAATTTAAATTTTTGTTAGTCTTGCTAAAACTTGAGGACGGCTGAATCGAATTGGCTACTTTTAGATCTTGAAATATTTGTGGAAGTCCTGGGGAGGTTTATATTAAGAGGAGAGTTATATGGAGTTCACCGGGTCATCTAGTTATAAATAAGACTAACCGCCGTACTCGGAGACATTTAATTATGATTAACCTTCAATTTAATGAAGAGTTTGACAGATAATGTATGTTAAAATTTTGAATTCATATTTAAGTAATATTTAATAATGTTCCATTCTGAGTGCCGCCGTAAGACTTTGACTCAGAGTCCAGAGAAGACTTGACGAAAAGTCCCGGGGCCTTAGCGAACAAGTTTTCTTTATCACTTTATTTTATTTGACATAAGTATTCGATTATAATATGAAGTAGATATTCTACTTATACCATGTCAATTCAAACCATTTTGATCGGAGATTCTACAAAGAAGTGATAAAGAAAACTAACACGACACGACATAAATTATGATCCGCAACCAAACCCCTTCCCTAAACAAAGGCTTAAATTATCTCATACCAAACATTTGAATAGATACTGTGTTCTGTTGGAAATATAGTGCTTGTGTACCTGGTATTTGCATATATTTGGAAATTTCGAGTTGAATATTTAGGTGTTTTGTGCTCCACTCTACCTACGTCACGCTTGCTGTTTATTCACAAATAATTTCGCAAAATTAATGTTCAAATTGTACTACAGATGGTGACCTAATTAGATTTTTATCACATCATACGAATGTTAAAATTGAATGTGTTATTACTTTATAATACAACACCAATAAAACAGTACAGTAAGAGGTAATTAACATAACATAATGGCAATTATTCATTTTTTTCCTAATAATTTGAATAAATCGTTATCTAGCTATAGACACCATGAAATCATAATCTTATATATAAAATTCTCGTGTCACACTGTTAGGCCGCGTACTCCTCCGAAACGGCTTTACTGATTTTAACCAAATTTTATATGCATATTCAGTGGGTCTGAGAATCGGCTACTGGGTACTTTTTATATTAATATATGCATTTGTTAAATAAATAATAGTAAATTATTACAACTCGAGGCTGGCCACCATTGTTTGTGCGACGGGATAGCGATGGACGTTGCCATGGTGACATACTTATTTAGTCACTTCAATAAAATAATATGGGTGAAATACTTTATATGGCAAAGAAACGTTTGCCGGGACAGCTAATGAAATTTTAAATTAATTGAATGACTTTGTCATGTAGGTATGAATACGGTGTAAAACAGTTGTATTTCAAGTGTATTTACAAGATGGCTTTAGTTTTTGGTCGAGCGCGAAATGCGAAATGAAATCCTTGTAGGATTGTATCAATCGAATTGACAAATCATTTTTTTTCAACCATTTCTTTGGCTTCATGAAAGATGAGTATAATAAACCTATAATTTACTACAACCCCTATTAAATTCTCATAGTCGTAATATAGCCGAGCACTGCCTATGTGTTCCATTCATATCCATTAGAAAATCATTCTAACGTTACTTAATAATACCCATTCATACCAATAATGATAGTGTCTGTAGGCCTGGCGCACTACTCAAATTATGATTAAATGTATTTCTACATTATACTTACATAATATGACAAGATTTACCAATGTCATAGATAAAGAACAAAAATAAGGAAATAAGTAATTAAAACATGAACGATCTTACCACAAAAGATCTAAACATTATCAGAGTTTAATTTTTTTTATTTTTTATTTTTTTTATGAAATAAGGGGGCAAACGAGCTAACGGGTCACCTGATGGAAAGCAACTTCCGTCGCCCATGGACACTTGCAGCATCAGAAGAGCTGCAGGTGCGTTGCCGGCCTTTTAAGGGGTAATAGGGGAGGGTAGGGAAGGGAATAGGGGAGGGTACAGAAGGGAATAGGGGAGGGTACGGAAGGAAATAGGGGAGGGTAGGGAAGGGAAAAGGGTAGGAGATTGGGCCTCCGGTAAACTCACTCACTCGGCGAAACACAGCGGAAGCGCTGTTTCACGCCGGTTTTCTGTGAGGACGTGGTATTTCTCCGGTCGAGCCGGCCCATTCGTGCCGAAGCATGGCTCTCCCACGTCAAAATATATTTATACCTATAATTGGCTTACACATAAGTGCATGTTTTAGTTTAAGTATATTTAAATGTATTTCTGTGTTATCTGTTGGCGAGTCTAATAAAGAAAGAAAGAAATAAATAAAAATAAATAAACATATATTGAACAGTTGTTTTGAGATCATTGTGTACTAATTTTTCTCTAATCAACTGTTCAACAGGTGGTTTAATCTTTTGTAGTAAGACCGTAGATAATTATTAATGACTTTGTAGACCCTTACTACTAAAAACCCCAACCTGTGTATACAGACGCTTTAGTTAGGCGCACTGCCTATGCCTGCCTAAAATGCCTGCCTAAAAGGCGGTTGATTAGAAATAATGCCTTTGGCATTATTTCTAATCAACCGCCTTTTGAAAAGTATAGGATAAGGATAAAACATTGTTTCACTAAAACATCTGACAATCACCTTACGAGTAAAGGGTTACCAGGTTTTCGAAAACATATCAAGACCACTTAATAATTCTTAAACACTTAATAACCTTATATATTTAACTCTCAACATAATATATGGAACCAAAATCGTCAATCTGCATACATTTCCTGTTGAAATCAATTAAATTAATGATCGCCGTTCGAGGCTTCATGAATATGTAAGCGACTTTCCGCTTAACTTCAACCGCGTTTGTAGCCCGCACAAACAAATGCCTGGCGTTGTTATTAAAAATGTGGTTAGCTAAAAATCTCTTTAAAAACAAAAGCAAATACAGACAGTATTTACGTTTTCCTTTTTATGAAGTAAATTGTAGTATAACAAAGACTTTTGCGTTTTGCCTTCGTTAGGCTGGATTTATACTCGTCCGCGCGAACTGTTTGGTTGCCACACCGTGAGATGACGAGCAATCGGTAATAATTAATGTAATCACTATGTTTGTACGCTCCGCTATTTAAATAAATCATTTCATACAATTATAGGCATGATGACTATTTTTTTTTTGGTAAGTAAAGGACCATTCAAAAGTAGAAACATCGGTGAAATAATTACTCTGTTAGCTTAAAAAAATTCCAAAATATTATCACAATTCAAAAATCTAATAAAATAGACCTTCCCGAAATGCTCCATACAAAGTGCTACGAAATTATGACGTCACTCTTCTGTAGTTTGTGCGTATCAGGGGAGAACTTTGTTTTTCAGATAGGTACTTATATTATATAATGCGTTTATGAAAGTGGTTTCATAACAAAAGTTGCTTTTAATTGTATAAGTTTTTGAATGGTAAATAAAAATTTAGTTAATTTATGTAAAAACGACTTATCTATCTAACTCACTAAGGCTCATAACAAAAAAAAATACAAAAGTAATCAAGCTGAAATTTTGGAAATACTTATTTTTTACCGTAATATCTTTATTTTATTTAAAAATCTGCTAATCATCCCTATTGCTTGTGATCTCGCGGTATAGCGGCAAAACCGTTCGTTTGCGCGTACGTACATAAATCCAGCCTTAAACACAATATTATTCGCTTGCCAAAAACCGAAAAACGTGACCAGATCGCAACCCCTTTCTGGAAAATAAAAACAACTGAAACAGCTGTTATATCAAAAGTGTATTACGGAGAGCTATTGCATTTATGCACGGAATTATGAACTTTATTTGAAGGAACAAAAAACAAAGTTATCTGCGAGTTATGAGACGGGAGAAAATTAAAATTCAAACTGTATCCTATTGCCAGAGACACAATGAAAGTAGATGCTCCAAGTACAAAATATTATGTCTTTTTGTGTTGAAATGTTCGAGATGAGTCGTAATTTTTTAAATTAAATGAACCAGTAAATTTATACTACGTGACATAAATTTTCTGGTTCATTGTAACCTGATAGTAAGTGATAGACACTCTAACCCAGCTGTACCCCAATATAATATAATGCTTCCACGCCGGTTTTGGAGACAGTGGCCTATTTCATTAAATCTAGCCCAGATAGACACAAATAATTTTTACGCGAAAGAGTAATATTATAACGACCGATAATACTGTATGTCATATTATGCGATGCTAATTGCTATAAGACCGCCTCTATCGGTTCTATATAATATCTCTTATCACGATAGTAATTTAGTAATGTATGGCAGCATAACAAAAATAATACACGTCGTACAATCTTGCTAAATATATATCTGTGGCTGAATCATGAGGGTTTGGAATACTTTCGTCTCTCGACATGACGTCCGACGCAATATCGTCGTAATCTGTGTTTCGTCCTGCATTCGTTTTGTTATGGGATCATTAATTTAATACATTTTAAGATCCCAGAGCTTTATTATTCTTTTATGGTTTCCTATTTCAAATTTAATGACCATGTTTTCAACCGTTATGACAAAATATTGTATGATACAGTTTTATAGATCATTATCTAAAAGAACTGTAGGATGATGTTGCTAGGCTACGGAGAATAGGCAGTCTTAAAAATGTCCTAGCGTGTTTTACTGATCTCAAGTACTAAGTAAGTTGAAACTGTTGTTTAATTAATATTTTGTTACGTCTTACAAGTACTTATATTAACTTTCTTAGCATTGAAAAGTGTGTGGGAATATGTTTTTTTTTTAATGAAATAAGGGGGCAAACGTGTAAACGGGTCACCTGATGGAAAGCAACTTCCGTCGCCCGGACACTCGCAGCATCAGAAGAGCTGCAGGTGCGTTGCCGGCCTTTTAAGAGGGAATAGGGTAATAGGGGAGGGTAGGGATGGGAAGGGAATAGGGGAGGGAAGGGAAAAGGGTAGGGGATTGGGCCTCCGGTAAACTCACTCACTCGGCGAAACACAGCGCAAGCGCTGTTTCACGCCAGTTTTCTGTGAGAACGTGGTATTTCTCCAGTCGAGCCGACCAAGTTTTGTTTGGCCAGGCCGAAGCCCAATAGATTGATTTTAGTTGTAACCAAACTAATATTATTATATGCGAAAGTGTGTATCTTTGTCTAATTGGTAACTTTTTACGATTATACCGCTAAACCGATTATGACGGGTATGCAGATACCTTAAGTCCCAGGAAAGGACATAGGATAGTTTTTATCCCTAAGAAATCTACGGTTCCCGTGTTCCCAAATTTCTGCAAGACGTAGTTGCGGGCGTTATCGAGTAATAGAATAATAATAATAATACCTCCACCTCCTCCACTATAATAATAATATCCCCACACCGGTTTCGGTGACGGTGCCCGGTTTCATTGAAACCAGGCCAGGTACGCAGGAGTAATTTTATAGTGCCCAAGTGTGTGCGCAGTACACAAGAGCACTCTCTATTCCGTTTACTCTCATAACCCAGTGGGACGGAAGACTGACACGACTGGCGAGAGATCAGGCGCAGGACCGACTTTTTTACATGCCCATCCGACGCATGGATCATCTTACTTGTCAGACAATCAGGTGATCAGCCTGCATTGTCCTAACCAAACTTGGAAATAACATGTTTCCAACGCGGGATTCGAACCCACGACCTCCGGAGTCGAGAGCGACGCTCTAACCACTAGACCACGGAGGCGTTCGAGTAATAGAATAATAGCTTCATGAGCCATGATATGGTAAAAATCAAGTTCTAGGCTGTATAAAATTCAAGTTGTTGACTTTATGTAGTGTGTAAACAGGCGTTACGGTAACACCTTGTAGCTAATACGCTTAACTGGCTGAGCTGGCTGAGAAAATGCGGCTTAAGCGTTTTCTCGCGTTTTAATGGATATTACCTGCGAGTTTTATATACGGGTAAACTATTTTCATTTCGAGATGTTTCGATAATGATATAATATTATCTCATCGGAAAGCAGTTTTCAGGGTTAGCAGATATTGGTTAGGCATGTGGATTTAAAGTATTTATTAAAAACTATTATACAGATTTTATGTGACGTCAATATAGTAGACATTTAATAATTTAATCGACTTCGAGTACGTAATAAAATACATATGCGTCAGTTCGAGGTATTTTAATTACGTTTTTCAGTTGGAAAGATGAGAGCTAGATGAGAGTCTAGAAAGATTTACCTTAATGTATTTTACTTTTTATCCTTTTCTTTTCGTCTAAAAACTACATTACTACTAAATAATGCCAGCAACTCCGTTGCGCCAAAATATTATCCCACGGGAAATGTACATATTTTCGCATTAAAAACGCAAAAAAAGTATCTTCATCTAAATCGGTTCAGTGGTTTAATCGTGAAAAGGTAATACATAGACAGACAGACGCACTTTCGCATTTATAACATTAGTATAAATTAGTATGAATGTTACATAATATAGTTAACTATGTTTTCACCATTTAATTATCCTAGAACGTAAAGTTCCGGTGACGAGGGCAGTAAATAGTTTATACCTTACGACGTTTCGCCAATGAGGCACTTTTATTGGTTTTATTTGCTCTGTCCGTTTATGTGTCGTAAATATTTACAAGATTTTCATTATCTCCCCAGAGGCTACATTGAATTGAGTAAGAAATTGACTTTAAGTCCAGTCTCGGGACAGTGATTGTCTATTGACGTTCATTGCTTGTCTCTTTCGCACACGAAAATATTAATATCTTGTTTCCCTCAACGCGTTAAGTGAGCCAGATATTTTCTTAATGTGTGTGTAAAAGAGACATACGGTGTTTACATTTTAGATCTAAATAATGGCTGCCAACTTGCATAAATAGTCGGTTTTGTAAACGTTTTTACTAGTTAGGGGCAAGAGTTTAATGAGAGCATTAAAAAGGTAACTCAATTAAAAAGTTATGCACGTAACAAAGAAGAACTTTACACGTAACAAAGAAGTAAGGTAAATAACACTTTAGTTTAAGTGGCAAAGCGATTTGACCCTAAGTTAAATACTAGTGTTTATAGTTCAACATTTATCTTTACTGTTATTTTTGTGGTTCCCCTCACTTATCGTTCTAAGGATCTAAAGTGTTATTATACTAAAGGTTTTATAGGTTGGGCTATATAAAATTAAGATGTTACTAAAATGACTTCAAGTTTGGAAGCTTTTTTTGGGATTTTAAGTACACTGACGAGAATGAGAGCAAAACATAGTTTTATGTAGAATGTGCCATCCAAATAAAGAGAAATCTTTTGAAGGTTTTATATTATGTTGGCTAGAATACCCAGTGAACTTCATATTACTTTTCTCCTAATAGGAACCTTTCCTGGACTTCCACGAATATTTCAACACTAAAATTACCCAAATCGGTTCAGCTGTTCTCGTGTTTCAGCGAGACAAACAAAATGTTAAATTAATCTTTATTTATATAGATTTTACTGCACCGTTTAACGATAAAAAATATATCAGTAGATTTTTATACGAAATAGTTCAATCTGTGTGTCTGTCTGTCTGTTTACTGTTCACGCCAAAACCGCTGAACGGATTTTGCTGGAAAGGACATAGGATACTTTTTGTCTCGGAAAAATGTACGGTTCCCGCGCGATATACTAATTTTAGCGCAACGGAGTTAAAAATAATCCTTTTTAGTATCAAGGATACATCGCTCCGAGTATCGGATGTCTCATTAGCGCCAACGTTACTAAAATAGCTCACAGCCTGAATTAAAAATTCGCAGCGTTACTCCTAACTCCGTGGCCGTTGCACGTAAGACCTAATCATATAACTTTTAATTGCGACGAGTTTTCTTGTAAAGGGGTCACGTGAGACGTGGGCTGTCATTAAATTTTAAACGCATACCGTAATTTCCCGTAGCCCATGAATACTAGCGAGAAAAAAGTTGCGTTTGCAGTTATCTAGACACTCTTTGTCGTTCTGTTACCTTATTGTGTTGGCAAAATTAAATTTGGCAGTTTTTAGTACGGGTACTTGAATCATTCGTGCCATAGCATTTTTTCGCACAGTATATAACCTCAATCATCATACGGCTAAATGCCCTGTCTCTTATGTTGTTTCTTTAAAAACGAAGGTATTTTTAGGGTTCCGTACCCAAAGGGTGAAAACAGGACCCTATTCATGAGACTTCGATGTCTGTCTGTCCGTCTGTATGTCTCCAGGCTGTATATCAAGAACCGCTATAACTAGAGTGCTGAAATTTTCACAGATTGTGTATATATCTGTTGCCGTTACAACAACAAATACTATAAACAAAATAAAATTAATATTTAAAGGGGGCTCCCATACAACAAACGTGATTTTTTTGGTCTTTTTTGCTCGATATCAATAATGGCTACAGGTAAAGCACTTTATATTTTCACAAAGGCATTAATTATAATATGTCTACTTCAATATTTAAGAATAATATTAGTATTTAAAAAATAAGGCTCCCATACAAAAACACAATTTTTGGTCTATGTTTGCTCTATAACAGTACGGAGCCCTTCGTGTGTGAGTCGCACTTGGCCGACTTTTATTTGACGCTAATATTTCTAATCTAGTTAACTCTCTTACCAAAGCAGATATCACGTGGTTACGCTGTATTTTTAACGGAGACCCTCATAAATAATTTATGAACGTAGAGTGAATAGTTGATTGAAATGAAAACCAATACCAGATGTTCCTTTCAACAGCTGCTTCTAGCAAAAATTTGGTTGCGTGCCAAAATATAAATATGAATTTGTGTGAAGTGTTTAATTTATTTTGAGTGCCTTTGCGTATTTCATGCTTAATCTTGCTTAACCGAATTAGCGTTGGAGTTTGTTTTTCTTTTTGATTATGATTATGGAAGCGGGAACATATTAGCCAAAACGGAATCTAATTTTATACCTTTTCATATTTTTCTTTTTACGTACTTGGCTATAATGCCTTAATAATGCCTGCAGTCCGATGCGACACTTTGCTTTCACGGAAAGCGTGTAGTCTGTAGGTATCAATTTGTCTGTCTGTCATAACTCATATCGCTTGACGCCAAAACGATTTAGATTTGTGATCCTTTAGGAGACGGAAAAGGACATAGGATAGTTTTTGTGGCGGAATAACCCACGGTTTCTGCGCGATAAACGAACTTTGATGCAATAAAGTTGAGGGCGGGTTGCTAGTAGTATTTTTTTAAATAAAATTAGGGGGCAAACGAGCAAACGGGTCACCTGATGGAAAGCAACTTCCGTCGCCCATGGACACTCGCAGAATCAGAAGAGCTGCAGGTGCGTTGCCGGCCTTTTAAGAGGGAATAGGGTAATATAGGGAGGGTAGGGAAGGGAATAGGGTAGTGTAGGGAAGGAAATAGGAGAGGGTAGGGAAGGGAAAAGGGTAGGGGATTGGGCCTCCGGTAAACTCACTCACTCGGCGAAACACAGCGCAAGCGCTGTTTCACGCCGGTATTCTGTGAGCCCGTGGTATTTCTCCGGTCGAGCCAGGCCATTCGTGCCGAAGCATGGCTCTCCCACGTCAGAAATACTTTATTATATTTTCCGACACAGTAAACATTATTACTTCCTGGGACGCAAACACTTTCAAGTTTCGTCCGAAAGTGTTTGAACTGTGAATTATAATTTAGCGTCGTGTCCGGACCCCGGTGCATCGTTGTTCCGGGACACCGTACTAATTACGACAACAGGACGCTGTTTGCTATTCACTACGAGTCTGTGGTTAGACCTCGTCGTCTATTAAAACAATAACAATCTCCCTCTTAGAGAAGGTTTGCACAGCGAATAGATAATGTTGTCTTCTTCAGGCAAATTCGAATTAGATGATAGACAAAGGCGGATCAGTAAATATTTTTACAAGCATGAGGTATGAGGTCCATCTTATATCTTTAAACGAGCAATTCTTGTATATAATTGGAATCTCGGAATCGGCTCCAACGATTTTCATGAAATTTAGTATATAGGGGGTTTCGGGGGCGATAAATGTTAGTTATTAGTCTTACTAATTATTAAGTATAAATTACCGTATGTTTTAATTTTACATTAAAAATGTTACAATGAATGGAAGGGGAAAGGAGAATAAAATTAAAAAGAAAAGAAAAATGGTACATATCGGCAGACGGCAACGTCATGTCAGTTCACCAAACTCTTATCAGGCCAATGTGAAAGTGTGTCTGTCTATCTGTTTTCTGTCTGTTACCTCTTCACGCCCAAACCGCTGAACCAATTTTGCTGAAATTTAATATGGAGATACTTTGAGGACCGGGAAAGGATATAGGATACTTTTTCCCGAAGAAATGTATAAGTCCCGCGCGATAAAGGAATTTTGGCGCAACGGAGTTGCGGGCATTATCTTTTACAGATGTAGATCTTCAATCGTCCTCTCAATGTACTGAGAAATGGAGGTGGAATTTCGCGATGACACAGCTCTGTGCAGTCGGTAAACGTGCGCACATTATTATTCTCCTACCTCCTTACCTCCTGTCCCGAGGCGCCTCAGTTGTTACGTTAAAGGAGGTCAGAATATTTCTATCATTTTTGAGCTTTGCTTAAGCGATTTTCATCTGAGAGATATTCCTCTGAGATATGGAATTATATTGTATTTCCTGAACTTCAGAAAATAAAATAAATAAAATAAAAAATGTTTTATTTCTGAGTAGATTTTAAGAAAATACTTTCAGAATGTTAATATTAGCTACGGTGCGTACCACCGGTTCGGGAAATTTTAAAATCTAAAACTATGAGTTTTGATTTTAAATTTAACTCAAACAGAATAATATGTTCTCTATTTCTTATTCCGATGATTGAATATTTAAGGGACAAAATATTTTTTCAAATATAACGTGATAATCATTTGGTGCAATATCATAGGATATTTTTCTTGTATAAAAGACATTTTCAATTGCTACAATATGCAAATAAAAACATTCGTTCGTAGAGATACAAGAAGCAATAATTCTATTTATAATAATTTAATGTAAGCGTTTTAAAACTTTCCATAGCGTCCAAAGTTTACACTCAAGCGCCTCATCTTAACTTTTATTGTTGTTACAAGTTCGTTTCATAAAATCAGAACCTCCGTGCTTAGTTCCATCAACTTTTGTTTAGTTAGCCAATCATGAGGAACGTTTAATTTAATAGATGCGGACGTTAGAAAACAAAGCTTAGTAACAAGAATATAATGTGAAAATCATAATAATTTATCATTTATAATGTATCTTATACTTATAAAATTACATGTCCTGACTGACTGACTGACTGATTCATCATCGCTGAGCAAAAACTGTTAAAGTTACAGCCACGAAATTTGGCGAGTAGGGTTTTTTTATTAAGTAGACACCCACTAAGGAAGAAATTTTGAAAATTTTACCCCGAAGGGGGTGAAATAGGGGTTGAAAGTTTGAATGAAAGTCCGTCATTTCTTGAGTTAGAAACATGAAACTTTATTTTTGGATTACTGATTAAAAATGAATGGATACGTATTTAAGTGTTTTTGGAAATTCTACCTCCAAGGGGGTGAAATTGGGGTTGAAAGTTTGAATGAAAGTCCGTTATTTCTTGAGTTAGAAACATGAAAGTTTACTGACGTTTGCGTTTGACGTTTGCTTAAATAGGGTCCCGTTTTAACCTTTATATAAGGAACCACAAAAAGGGGAAAATTATCGAACTTTGTTATTATATTATATTATTATGTTAAGGCGGACGAAGTCGCGGGCAACAGCTAGTACAATATAAAATCATTCAGTATACTTTACTAGATAAAGGCCGCAACTCTATTGCGCCAAAATTCGTTTATTTCTGCGGAACCGAACATTTTTCCGAGATAAAAAGTATCTTGTGTCCTTTTCCTGGACTCAAAGTATCTCCATACCGAATTTTAGCAAAATCGGTGCAGTGGTTTGAGCGTGATAAGGTAACAGACAGACAGACACACTTTCGCATTTATTATATTATCAGTATAGATTTTCTTAGATTTAAATATAATTTTCGATATCTATAATAATTATAAAATTGATAATCCGCTTCTAATATTTTGAAATCTGCCGCATAAATTGCTGATTGGCAGAATTAAGAACCTTTGATAGTTAATTTGTGCCAATGCCTAAAATTATGTTTTCTATATAATACCTACCAGCTGTTCCCGGCAAGCGTTTCTTTTCCATATAAAGTAGGTAGGTATTTCAACCATATTATTTTATTGCAATGACTAAATAAGTATGTCACCAATGGCAACGTCCATCGCTATCCCGTCGCACAAGCAACGTTTGCCGTCAGTCTCGAGTTGTAATAATTTACTATTATTTATTCAACAAATGCACTTATCAATATAATAAGTACCCAGTAGCCGATTCTCAGACCCACTGAATATGCATATAAAATTTGGTTAAAATCAGTAAAGCCGTTTCGGAGGAGTACGCGGCCTAACATTGTGACACGAGAATTTTATGTACTTATAAGATAATATACTGACTAGTATACTGACTTCTACCTTGTTCAGAAAGCTTTCAGGCAAATGTGCCGTGTGTGTGTGTGATCATTTTTATTTTAGACGCAATCTCACTAAGAGTATTTAAATAACAATAATAAAGCTTTATAAAACTGTTTGCGGAATGTTCTAGATTTTGTAGCAAGTTTTATTTTATTTATCTGGTCTCAGTATAAAGATAAATGGGTCTGGCCTAATTTCTCCTTCTATTAGCTAATTAAAAAGATTGGCCTGATTATGTCTGTGTACATTTGAGATCTTTGGTGTATCGGTAAAAGGGGAAGATTTCTTTGCTTCTTTTGAATTTCAGATTGATTCTGGAGTTTTAACTATCACTTTTATGTTTTGTAGATCGTCGTCTCTAATTTTAAGCAATCAGGATCCGTAGGAGGGAAAGTTGCAGACTTTACTTCTAGTAACAACGTAGTAAAGTAGTTTAGGAGTCTAGTAATTTTAAAACTCCGAGAACTTCAGGTTTTAGCTATATTTGATCTTAAAATATCTTATATCTTTAAACGAGCAATTCTTGTATATATGTATATATATATAATTGAAATCTCGGATTCAGCTCCAACGATTTTCATGAAATTTAGTATATAGGGGTTTTGGGGGCGATAAATCGATCTAGCTTGAAATTATTTTTAGAAAATGTAATTTCATTCGTGTTTTATCGAATACCGAGCAAAGCTCGGTCAAATAGCTAATATTATTATTATAGTAGGTCCTAATCATAGGAGTGTTCGGTAAAGCAGTTTTTTAAGCTTTTCAATTTTATTATTACTTCATATTATAAACGTATCGACTTGTAACTTGTCAGAGGCTGCGTCATCTCATAATTTGTTGTGTTAAATTGTGTGTTAAGATTACTCGGCGAAACGCTACAATGCTATCTTCAAAGGCTTCCAAACTAATGATCCCAAAAATCTCAAGAATTTCCTTTTGAGCGCACCCAGTTAGTAATTTAGATTCTGGTGTATCTTAGACAGCCTTTTTGAATTTCGCAACAATGCCGGAGGTGTGTTCGGCGAATATTGTAACTTTTCAGTACCTTTTATGTAGATTTTATGCGAGAATAAGGATGATTTTAACGGGATGTCTTACAAAATCATCTTATTATAAAATATTTCTTATTTAAATGACTTAAAACAGATCATTCTTGTGTAAAGTTATTCTTCCATTTTGTGTCTTCTTCATCTCTATAAGCATTGCTAAAATCATTGCTTGTTTATTTTTCATTTTCCAATTCGTTCGCGAAAATTAATTAGAAAATAAACAACGATATTACGGTAAAACACCGGAAAATGGCGGGAATGTCGTAAATACGGCGAGGCGGAATTAATTGAAAATCAACCATGAAGTGTTTCAAATTCCCTATAACCCAATGACTGTAGACACAATATAAATACAGTAGACTATGTTCATACTAGCTTGAATCTAATTCACGCTGACATTTGCATGATTTAACATAACTTTAGCTGATTTTAGTGACGCGTTGATCTTTCGCTGACCGTCGGCGCCGACGTCGAAGTGACGGACCACTACGCGTTATTAAAATGATTCCTAGAAGTATATATATTTCGAGCCATTCTTATTCTTCTTTTAAAAATGGCTGATTATGTGAGTTGCCTATAGCAGAGTGGCTTTTCGAGTCATTAGCGCTGACTGTCAACGTAAAAAATCCGTCTTTGGATAGCAAATCAACCCTGTTCAACATAATCCTTGTGATGATGTGTATATGTTTTGAGTAGACAGCTGAGTTATTCTACTGCATATTTATATTATACTGCAGGTGTTATGTTCGATATCCGATATGTAAATACCGGTGCTGTAAACAGACGTGCTCTGTTGGTGGATGCTATTGTGATTTTAATAGTTACAACGACAACGAAACGTGATGCGATGCAGTGATACAAAATGAATGCTAGACTGACTTAAATAGCGTTGCGACGCTTGATTTTCCAAAGTGTACCACTATGAATCGCTGTCATGTCGCATCTTGTTTCAGTGCAAACTAACTCAATTAGGACTAACAACATAATCTAATTATATAGGACAAACATTGAGGTTTTAGAGCGTGCCAAAAAAATAATATGTACCACACACTAGACGTCACCTCCAATTTCTTTGGAGAAAAGAAAAAGAAAAATGTATCGAAAAATAGCATGCTATGTTATTTCTCGGGACTCAAAGAATAATCTACATACTAAATTTCATCAAAATTAGTTTAGCGGTTTAAACGTCACAAAAAACTTAATGAGTTTTTATCGGACAATGAACTATTGATTTCCATGAATGAGGCTATTTGTATGTAGCGACGTGTCTGTCGATCTGTCTGTCTGTTACCTCTTAGAGGTAACAGACACACAGATCGACGAACTTTCGCATTTATGATAAAACTTTCCAACGCAATCGGTTAAAAAGCGCCGCAAAAATCGAATTCCTAAGTAAATATAATCCCGCCAACACGTCGCTACATACAAATAGCCTCATTCACGGAAATCAATAATTCATTGTCCGATAAAAACTCATTAAGTAATATTACGATTCCCCGCGTGTCATCGCGCCTTCATACTTTATTCACAAACCAAATTTCCCATAATATGAATTGAAGCCGAATTATGAGCTGAATTATTAAAATGTACGGAATAATTTCAAATATGAAATTACATACAAATAGGTAAGTCGTAAATGAAAAAATAGATATTCGCAAATTATAGCTGGTATTTGAAGTATTTTTCATCCAAAAAATGTGCGGTACATTTTTTGGATGAAAATTCTTCATATCTTTTTCCATATACCTGACACTTCATGTTGTATTATTAAAATAGGATTTCTATCTCGTAGACGTGCTACGAAGAGCTACGTAGCGCGTAGAATGTCTACGCCGTAGCACTCTACGATAATATTCGAAAAAAAATCCTTACGATTTTGATTTCACATTATAAAAATATCATTTTGTGCTATGTAGTCAAATATTACGACGAAACTACATTTTGCCCCACTTTAAAGGGATACATAAGTTTGGATAACTCGTGTAATATAAGCACACTACTTACATTCTTAAGTGGGGACGTATTGGTTCCGCGTTTGGACCTTTCTGTATAATTAAAGTAAAAAACCCCGGATGCCGGGTTTATTATTCGGGAAAGAGCGTCAAACGCCCCGAACGGGGTCTGAGTACCTTACGTAAAGGTGCATTTAGAATAGTATTTTGCTAGAGATGGATTATATTTTTTTTACATTTTTAACACGAGCTGTATTAAAGGGGTTATATTGTGTTCAAGTGCATGAGTGGACGCGAAAAAAAATATTTTTACATATTCAAGAGTTTAGTGCATTATAATTTATAACATTATGTGTATTAGTTAATACACGTTTATAACCCAGAAACATTGAGCACTTTTTATCGGTGGGATTTGAACCTGTGAGTTGTGACCTCCAACTTAAGTATCTCAGCTACAGAGGTCGTCAATATAGTTTTTTTTTTTAATTTTTTTATGAAATAAGGGGGCAAACGAGCGAACGGGTCTCCTGATGGAAAGCAACTTCCGTCGCCCATGGACACTCGCAGCATCAGAAGAGCTGCAGGTGCGTTGCCGGCCTTTTAAAAGGAGAAAAGGGTAATAGGGGAGGGTAGGGAAGGGAATAGGGTAGGGGATTGGGCCTCCGGAAAACTCACTCACTCGGCGAAACACAGCGCAAGCGCTGTTTTACGCCGGTTTTCTGTGAGAACGTGGTATTTCTCCGGTCGAGCCGGCCCATTCGTGCCGAAGCATGGTTTTCCCACGTCTACGTTTCCTGCGCGATGGAAATAGACTAGCAATTGAGGCCGAATTTTCTCAACATTCGATATAATTACATCAATATCGAATGAATTGTGAAACTCTCATCGTATAAAACATTACATTATCTGACGAGCGTATCGACAGCGCGTCATTAATCACAGTGGCTGCGGCCAGCTGATCTCACTCAGCTATCTCTTTGTATACTCATTGAGCTATCCGTACTAAAATAAATACGAAAATGTTCTGTCTGTTGCCTCTTCACGCTGAAAAAACGAGAGAAGTACAAAGATAGATTTTTGACTAAGAAATTAATGTCAATCATTTTGTGTGATAGTTATAAAATAGAGGTAAATAATTTTATAACGTGGTACCACAATAATACATTGTCTACTGTGATTTTTCATTGCAACGACACACAATATTATAATGGTTATCATGACCGACAAACCTATTTAAATCCAACTTTATATAGGTCAATAGATCATCTAAATATGCTAATACATGCACATTATTCCAAGTCTATCTAACCTTTTGTTTTAATTGCGTTTAGGGCTAATAACAGTTCTTTTGACGCCCAACCCTTTTCAAGTGTAAGACACCGTGTTATTAAAGCTCGCCTTTCTCTTTTAATTAAATGGAGCGTTGAAATTTAACTATCTGTTTAAATTATTTTTTAAGGTCAGTTGTTTTAAAATATACTGTTCCTTTTATCTTAAAGTTTTCTCTTTTATAAATTATCTCCGGGAGAAACTAGTTATAAATCTAAAGGAAGATCTTTTTAATACAACGACAAAGCCTTATGTGCCTGGATATATTTTCCCATTGCCTGACAGGTTCGCTTCAAATCTCATTTTAAAATGCAGCTGCTAGTCGCGTTATACAGCCTAGATGGTTTCCTTTAGTATTATTTTATTTCAAAATATTCTCTTATTCAATATTATATTGCCTCAAGTGTTTTATATCGTTTATGAACGTAATACTGTTGACTATTAATTTAATACTTAATGCTATTTATTAAATAATCACTATGTAATACTTTATATGCGAAAATGTTTCTGTGTGTTACCACTTTAGGCTTAAAATACTCAACCGATCTAGGTGTTTGATAGAGATACACTATTTTCAGAAAAGGACTTAGAAGTTTTATTATGGAATTATGTAAGGCTCGTGATACAAAAAATATTATTGCGCAAAATAAGTTGGTAACAATTTGGTGAAATTTTGTTTTTATTTAATATACTATGTTGTCTTTGGAGTAATTTTTATCTAAAAACTCTTATTTTTTATTTTAAAGGATGGCCAGTGGCCACTGGTGATGAAACACAATAAAAAAATCGGCCAAGTGCGAGTTGGACTCGCGCACGAAGGGTTCCGTACCGTTATAGAGTTAAAATAGACCAAAAATTGTGTATTTTTTGTATGGGAATTACCCTTACATTTTTATTTTATTTTAATATTATAATTATTTAATGAAGTAGACATAATATAACTAAAGCCTTTGTAAAAATAAAGTGCCTACCTGTTGCCATTATTGATATCGAGCAAAAAAGGCCAAAAAATCACGTTTGTTGTATGGCAGCCCCCCTTAAATATTTATTTTATTTTGTTTTTCGTATTTGATGTTATAGCAGCAACAAATATACACAATCTGTGAAAATTTCAGAAATCTAGCTATAGCGGTACTTGAGATACAGCCTGGAGACAGACAGACAGACATACATCGAAATCTCAGTAATAGGGTCCCGTTTTTGCCCTTTGGGTACGGAACCCTAAAAAGTATCTAAGAAATAAAAGTCTCGTGTCACAGTGTTTGTGCGCGAACTCCTCCAAAACGGCTCAACCGATTTTAATGTGTATGTACCATGGAGGAAAATGATTCCTAGGCATTGACATACCAACGTCATTTGGTCGGATCATGTCAATTCAATATTAATAGTGATCTGACGACTGGGTTTGAAGTAACGCGACCAAACTACGTAGGTCCCCCATCTGCCTAGTACTTCTCTGACAGTACATTCGTTATGCCTGAGAATAGGTTTTTATCTACTTTTAATATTGATACTAGAAATAATTTATATGTCAAAGTTGTTTTGCCGGGTCAGCTAGTTATGTTATAAAATTATCATAATCTATGCTGTCAGAAATGATCGTGTTATATAACAGGGAAAACCTTTCCTGCGTGTTTACCACGACACTTTGACACGAATGCTGTTATTGAAAGGCTATTATTTCAAAACAAACAAACGATATCCTTGTAATAATATTATATTCAAAATTGAAATGATTATACTGAAAATATTGGAATGTTTTGTATTTAATCTTTAACACTCAATTATGAATTTTCGGAAACTATTATACGTTTATGAACTTGAAAGTTTCCGGTTCCTTAAATATAGGGTGTCTAAGACATCCGCAATGAACAAATTTTACTAAACTCCACCTCTAAGGGGGTAAAACGGGGGTGAAAATATGAAAATTATGTTATGCGGGTGAAGCAGCGCAACAGTTATAAAATAAATTATGGATATTTTTTCTCAGAATTTCGTGTATTTGACCTCTTACTTTCTTTTAATGATTTTCTTGGAATTCCAGCGTTGGTTTTCAAGATCCAATTAGTAGTATTCAGAGAAATAACCAAATGCGCAAAAAATTTTTAGCTTGTTTAGAATATTTTTTGAGTAAACAAAAGTTTGAGTTACGTAAAAAATTATTCTCTAATAAATAAAAGAGAAAATAATTAATATAAGTATTAATAATAATTTATTTATACTAACAAAGTTGGGACTTAGTTTCACTGTCGGTGTTAATGGTACTATCAGGCGATGTCTTTGCTCGTTGTTTAAAAAACAAACGCCAAATCTGTGGTATGTTCGACTATGTATTATTATTTAACTCAATTCTCTCGCGTCCTTGACAGACAAGGTCTTTTAAGGCAACGTGTACAAGGATCAGACGTAGGGCAGATGTAACAGTAGGTCATTATTCAAACTGTATGGTCAACTGTGTGTGTGTGAACTGTCCGGTCAAGATAAATGCTATTCTGAAGTCTTGTAAAAGTGTTTAAAAATAAGCATTTCTGCTTAGTATTTTGTAAAATGTATGACAAGTGAATGTGGTGTTTTAAAGCTTTTAAATTAAGTTAACCCGTGTACGAGGAAATTTTAGTACAATTTGATTACGACCAAATCTTATAATTTTATTGTATTTTTCTAAAAATGATGAAATTCTGTATATTTTTCGCTTAAATTTACTATAACTGACCAATCTTCTTTCCAAAAAGATTTTTTTTTGAAAAATAACCACGCCCAATTAAATTCCACTGTGTCTACTGGTCCTCCTGGTCTGTGTCGCGCCGAGCAACAGTTGAGATGCGTGCGGCGGGCGGGGGTAAAATCAATAGCGAGCCGCGCCGCCCGCCCAAACTTCCGATGTGTTATATTAAAATATCTCTTGTTAATCAACTTGACAGAATCCGAGAAACGGGAAATTGTCTCGGAATGGAATTCAGGGTAATTAATTTTGGGGTTTTCGGGGTAATTTTCTTGTGATATTATATTATAATATTGATGCGAAATAATGAATTTTGGAGAAAAAAAATACGCGATGTTCAATGTTCATACAGGAATGATTTAGATAAGATATTATTTTAAAGGTACAAGTCGGAACCAAGCGACACGCGACAAGTGCAGACGACGTGTCGTCGCGACACTACTGGTTTCTATGCATTTCTTTGAAATAGCGCAGCTAGCGACACGAAGCTAACGACACTTATTCATAGAAATACATAGAAACCAGTAGTGTCGCGTCGACACGTCGTCTGCTGCAACTTCATGAAGCCGGCTTCCAACTTGTACCTTAAAAAAGCAACAACTTAAAGTAATAATAATATATTTAATCAACCTTTACAAAAACCATAAGCCTATTCATAAAGCACCCCAATTGTTTTCAAGATCATCGGAGGAGAGTGCTTTTGTTCTTATTTCAAACAATCCCGTATTGCCAACGTTTATTTTTCAATTTGCTTTTTGTAGCTCTGAATTTTATATGAAGCGGATAACATTGAAAAAGGTGATGTTCTTCACGCAATTTTTCATTGCTACGATTGATTTGTGCTGGTAAATTGCTTTTATGGATATTACTCGGCGCAACGGAGTTTCGGGCTTCCGCTAAAATTGCGGATTTCCGCTAAAATTGCGGGGTTCCGCTAAAATTAGTTTATCACGCGGGAATATTTTCCGGGATAAAAAGTATCCTATGTCCCGTTCCCGCGACTCAAAGTATCTCCATAGTCGTACCAAATTTCAGCAAAATCAGTTCAGAGGTTTGGGCGTGAAGAGGTAACAGACATACAGTCAGACAGATGGACAGACACACTTTCGCATTTATAGTATTAGTATGGATGGCAAATACGTAATGTAGTAAATTTCTTGTCAAGGAACAGGTTATATTGTAAATTAAAGAATGGATGGACGATCGTTTGTCATAACTACTAGTCAATAACTAGCTGTCCCGGCAAACGTTTCTTTGCCATATAAAGTATTTCGCCCGTATTATTTTATTGAAGTGACTAAATAAGTATGTCATCATGGCAACGTCCATCGCTATCCCGTCACACAAACAATGGTCGCCGTCAGTCTCGACTTGTAATAATTTACTATTATTTATTCAACAAATTAATGCACTTATCAATATTAAAAGTATCCAGTAGCCGATTCTCAGACCCACTGAATATGCATATAAAATTTGGTTAAAATCAGTAAAGCCGTTTCGGATCAGTACGCGGCCTAACATTGTGTCACGAGAATTTTATATATAAGATAATATACTTAATATTTTTGAGGCTTTAAAAAATATAATAAGGAACATAACACTTTTATACAGCTCAATTCTGTGAGATACTTAGTTTACGCGTGTAGACTATAGATCAAACGATTATTTAAAATGTTATCTTCGAGGATAGTTAAAATAGTGCTGTACAGATATTTCCAGTATGACGCGTACTTAGTACATTGAATATCTTCTACATAGTTCCAGTGTGAATTTGTGAACTACTTTATGCTTTACAATAACCGCTCTATTAACTCACAGTATTGGGCTACGATAATTTAGAGCACATAATTGAAGAGCGGTGTTTTGTTAAGGCAAAAGTTAATCCGCACTGGCGGGACTTCCCCTCTCCCGGGACTTAACCTACTTAGGTCAGGTGTTGGTGGTAATTACGAATATTCAGCTGAATGGGGTTTAGGAAGTTTTTAGGGATATTTTTCCCGACTGTGTATAAACGAGGGTAGAGTTTTTTTTCAAGTAATGTGCGACTCAAAAATATTTACCGGTATATTTTTATATTAAAATATAAAAATATAGGTACCGTCATAAAAATGATTAATTATAAGTAGATGGCATTTATTTGGTAGAGGTCAAGTCAATTTTATCGTCTGGCTAACCTGGGTCTAATTTCATGGTTGTGCTTTGTTTATTTTTTGACATGCTCTAGAGTCTAGAGCCTGGTTTATCTTGTTATATCATTACTCGTCATGTTTACATGAATGTCATGAATGTCAGTATGTTTATTGTTTACAAAGAAAATACCCATGCGTCACTATTTTCGGACGTCATAATATGGGACGGCACTATTTTCCTAAAACATAACTTTTCTAACGCTGTTATCATTCATAAACACAGACATAGATCAAGATAGATACCGCATATCGCTCCATTTATATGAAAACGAGCGTGCCCGGTTTTTCCTACCTACTGTGACGTACCAGTGATAAAAAACGTGTCCATTGTCTAGGCCAACGTTTCTATTTGAACGTCTACAGCTCAATACGGCACTTTTAGGTATTTTGGCAATTTTAAAATTCCGATTGACGTCCGATCCCGATAGTAGACTAAAGAACAGACTTTCGAAACACGAGCATTGCTCGTCGTTTAGGAACGCGATATGGCACGCGAAGTACATACATATGCGGTATCTATTTTGATCTATGTCTGTGTTTATACGGAAACTTATTACTACAATTTTATGATTGCGAATAAACGTAATAGCCGCAGCAAAACGTGTTTAAAGTTGTGACTCTCAGTTGAGTATACGTTTTCATTATCACTACAAAATAATTTTAAACAATTTGTAAACGCTTGACTTTTAATTATGCTGTAAAACAATAGTTCATTCGCCCGTTAACTGAATTCTAAATTAAGCTTAGCCGTACGGTGTTTGTTTGAGCTGTGTTCATTTTGTTTTTATCCAACTTCTCGTTTTTGTTATTACAGCTTTGTTTCTCGTCTGTTGTTCCCTTTATAATTGCTCGTATGCTTCATTTTGGGCTGAAATGTTTGGGAGTGATTTAGTTTTAGAGAAATTTCGCCTGATCCATATTTCACAGAAGAGATGCCTATTGCCTGTATGTTATGGTCTCTCTACTAATTTATTCGCGGGGACACCACAGTGTAATGTGGCTTGGTATTTCCTTATTACGTTATCAAAGTGTGTCTATAAACATTTCTTCAAGTTGGCGATAGGGAAGATGCGATATTTTTGTGTTAATTTTAACTCCCTGTAGAATAGACCACAAGTATATTTAAAAAATTAAAACACTGGAATTTACTGCAAAAAATGCGGTTTTAAATTGTCAATTTAAATTTTGGCGCCAAAACGGATTCATAGTCTGTATGACGTCAATACTTTTTGACAATTATTGACAATGGCCCCACCTGAAACCTCGTACCGTACCTCTCAAAAAGTTGTCATGCCCCCCGTTCCATTTAGCGTTAAAAACGATCAAAACGCTTAAAATAGGAGGCGTTTTAAGCGTTTTGATCGTTTTTAACGCTAAATGGAACTCGGGGATAGCATGTGTGACTAGTGTTTTTAAGACTTTTAATTCGTATTTTTTGTAAAAAAAAATATTTTATAAAATATTAACCTTGCAGTGGCCGCCCTTCTTTTGTATTTTTTAACATTTTATTAGCTACATTTTCATAAATATTATATATTATATATTGTAAAGCAAAACTTATCCCTCCTAGCTGCCTTTGAGGGAACTATAGTTTAAAAAAAAATTAGAATAGTGGTGTCCAAAAACTATCCTTAACCTACTATACTAGATGCGATTGCATCTCGTCGGAATAGCAATGTGATTAAATGATATAAGTCGAGTATGTAGTTGAACCTTGTATGCAATTGCAATCAAAGAATTCTATTTTTGATTGCAATATGGCAAGCTTTTACTACGTGTAGGTATTAATTTTATTTAAGCGTATATCCTCACGTTTCGGAAATACGAAATAAATAAAATGATAGTTTCACAAGTGATTTTCCCGCCGTGAAGAGGGTCTCCTACAACCTGTGATCAAAGGTTAAAGTTGTCTGTCAAGTTTAATAGTCTCTTAAGACGTCCTTTTACCGGCCATAGAGAGCTGATAAAGCTTTTACGGGTTTTCTCGTGGTTTATTTATCAATTTCAATGTACTTTATGTGACGTGTAATTAATTCTATTCTGCTTTAACATATTGTGCTCAATGAACGTGCGTACGCCCGAACGGGTGGATTGGCCGCTACACAACGAGATTACAATCAATTATTGTATGTAACAATTTATTTAAATAGCGGCGCGGTCCCGTCGTTGGTTACATACAATTGTGACAGAGCGGTCAAGCCGCTTGTTTACGCGGGCGCATATAAATCGAGCGTTTTAAGCTTCAATCTAATATATAAAAATAAGTCGGGTTTTCCTTCCTGACGCTTTAACTCCAGAACACACGAACCGATTTCCACGGTTTTGCATTCGTTGGAAAGGTCTCGGGCTCCGGGAGGTCTATAGAAAAAAAAAATCAAAAAAAAATTCAAGAGAAAAGCAGGAAAACAGGGAAAAACATTTTATGGTAAAACAACGTTTGTCGGGATAGCTAGTAGTACAATAAGTATCAAACTTGCCAATGTGAAATCGTTGTTAATCGAGTTCTGATTGGTTAAAACACTAAACTTCTAAAGTCAGGTGCTTTTGACGTACATGAGTATACCATGTTTAGTTTAATAGGATTCAGCCTGATTAACATAGAATTGGAAAATATTGCTCTTATAAGGCTGGTGCGTTACCTGCAGCTCTTCTAATGTTGCGAGTGTCCATGGGCGACAGTAGTTGATTTCTATCATGTGCCCCCCTTATTACAAAAAAAGAAAGTCAAATTTTCCAGCATTATTTTCCAATACGTGAAACAGTTCATTGTCCCAGCTGTAATTAAGCGAAACTCGTTTTTCATTCAACTAAAACTGTTGTATCGATCGGTTCAAACTTGGTGTTCGGTCAAACAGGGCCGCCTAGCCTGCATAATTAATACCATCCCGTACCGTACGAGTTCTATTTTTGAACTTATTTTCGAAGATTGTATTGTCCAATATATTTTGGTAATGTTGGTAACGTTTCGTTACTGTATAGTTTAGAGAAACAAATCACAGGCATAAGTTAAGAGGATTCCTCACTGCCGTTTTTCCATACTAACGGTGTCCCCTGTTTCCTCCCTGGATAATGCCGGTAGAGTTATGATTTTTTTCCTGAATATCTATGGCCACTATTAGCATGTCCCTATGTTTTCCTTTTTTCATAATTTTATTATTAAAAAAGATAAGAACGTCCAAAAACCCAAAAAAAAGACCTCTGTGTTCAAACACCCAGAAAAAAAAAAACTGGCTAAAATATACAAAAAAAAAAAAAAAACATAGGAACACAGCTCAAGCCTTGCTTTAATTCTTAATGAAAAAATTACTTAAATCGGTAAAGTTTTGGAGAAGGAATCAGCGGACAACGAATCGAAGATTTTCTGTTCTTTTATGAGAACTTTTGTCGTGTTGTCTCTATCGCGCTCTGCGGTGGGAGACTTGAGATTGGTGAGACAGCAATACATTTTCAAATACCTATTTTCAATTTCTCTCGCCCCTGGTGTATCATCTTAATATTTGACGACCTCTGTGGCTTAGTGGTGAGCGCGTTGGTAGCTCAAGCCGGGGGTCGCGGTTTCGAATCCCGCCGACGGAACAAAAAAAGTTTTCAAAGTTCCTGGGTCATGGATGTGTATTAAATATGTGTATCATATAATAAAAATCTTAAATATATGTATAGTATAAAAGTATTAAATATATTTCCATTGTCTGGTAACACAAGTCCTTCAGGTACTTACCACGGGGCCAGACTGACGTGGTGTGAAGCGTCCATAGATATTATTATTACTAAAATATAACGACATAAAATAGATTTAAAGGGGATTATGTCTAACCGTACATTTTTCCGGAATAGAAAGAATCCTATGTCCTTTCCCGGGACTCAAAGTTTTTCCATACCAAATTTCAGCAAAGTCGGTTCAGCGGTTTGGGCGTGACACACTTTCGCATTTATAATAATAGTAAGTATGGTTGTCGAATGTTTTTAAACGGTTTCTTCATTAGGGAAACATAGAGATAATATGCAGAAGTGACTAGTTTATAGTGCCCACGTATTTGCGCAGAACACAAGAGTTCTACTAAAATTATATAGACGGAAGTTTGTGAGAATGTATGGACGTATGTATGGGTTTTTGTTACTCTTTCACACAAAAAGTAATGAATGGATTTTAACGAAACTTTACAATAATAGAAGAGTTTGTTTGTTTGTTTGCTTGAACGCGCTAATCTCAAAAAGTACTGGCCCAAATTACAAAAATCTTTCAGTGTTTTTATGTGAATATGATAGTGATATAGAGTAGACCACGTCAAGGGACAAAAACCTTTTTTTTTTGCGGGAAAATGTACGGTTTCCGTAAAATTTCCTAATTTATTATACGCGGGCGAAGCTGCGCGGCACATCTAGTACTCTATAGTCCTTTACGCTCCTATCTTAGCTAGACGGATGACCGACTTTTTAACAAGTAAAATTAGCTGTTTATATAATTTACTTTTCTTTATTAGAATGAGTAAAACTATGTAGGTTACACATTGTTATACTTACGGAAAGCTCATAAATTAATTTTACAACGTTGCCCACAAAATAAAAGGGAGTTTTGTAAAATGTCGTTTAAGAGTGTTAATCGTTCTTCCCCCAGTTTTACGGTCCAATAGAGAAAGGTCTTTATAAAAATTCCTTTGAAGGAAGATTTATCTTAAATAGCAATTAAGACAGTCATTATGGGAGTTAAGAATTATCTCTCGCACTCAGAAACCATATTATTAATTGTTGCTTTTAAGGATACATGTCTTAATAGTCGTACAGTTTGGTGTTTTGTATTCGTCGTTAAATTTGTTTTTTAATTATGCTTACATAGCGATAGAGTCTATCCCGGGATAAAAATCTCCTAATTCCTATGTCCTTTCTCGGAACTCAAAGTATCTCCATACTTAATTTCAGCAAAATCGGTTCAGTTGTTTTCGGCGTAAAGAGGTAACATACAGAAACACTTCACACAAATCACATTAATTGTAATATTATTAGTATGGGTTGTATCAAAAACGTCTGGCCAGCGGTGACGTAAGACCGCGCAAGAGAAGTGCCCTAGGGAAGGCCTATGCCCAAAAATAATTAAAAATTCAACTTAATATAATATTTTATGTAAAAAGTATATAAATCAGACATATTTAAGTATCGTTTAACCTTAAACCAAATAACTACAATCAGGCTAATAGGTTGAATTGTGTACAATTTGCGGCCGTAAGTTTGTAACCATCAATTAAAATCTAAAGATAATTTCAGAATAATTTGCGCTTAATTCTATTGAAAAGTATAATTATTTCTTTGAGTTTGCATAGTAGAATATCCCTTTTATAAAATATGTGAAACTGAATATTATATCTGTCTGTCTGAACCACTAAGGGATTTTGATGAAATTTGGTTGGAAATAGTATGTCAAGTCCCGGGTAAGGATGGAACTATATGAAGGTGTAGCAAATGTCTTGCTCAATAAGAAAAAAAAAATAGTAATATCTATGGGCGCTTCACACCACGTCAGTCTGGCCCCGTGCTAAGTACCTGAAGGACTTGTGTTAATATATTTCCGTTATCTGGTACAACGGAAATATATTTAATACTTACCACAATATCAATACAGGGTGTAATAAGACCACTTCCGATAACTTTGGGGTATGATTATACTACATTTTCTGATTACGAATATGTATTTTTTTTTAATTTTTTTTTTAATTTTTTTAATTTTTTATTCTTTATTTTTTTATAATTAAAACCCTTTAAACATGATAATAAACCACATAGAAAAATATTTTAAAATATTTTTTTAAATTTTATTATTTTTACCCCAATAACCATTTGCAAGCGCGCGGTCAACGTTCTCGTGTTCCGAGTACATACCCGAGAACGTTGACCGCGTTAATCAGCTGTTAGCTCCGCCCTACGCACGCTAAGTCGAAAGGTCGTATGCGACGAATGACGATACGCTACGAGTTACGACTTACGACAGAACACACAGAAACCCTAATGTATGTCTTTTCAATTTCAAACCCATGAAGGTCACCATGACGTGGAACTTAGAACTCTGACCTCTGACCTCTCATCTAAGCTACTTGCAGTGTTAAGAGTTTAATGGTACCTCATGTAGAAAACTGTAAGTAACTGTCTGTGCATGTGTAACAACTTACGACAGTATGGCAAACTTCTAAGATTATTAGACTAGTTAAAAAGTTCATCGTAAGTAACGAAACCTATGCGGATGAACTGTTTATCCGCAATCGTCACTTATCAATCGAAATAACAGATGATACACGAAAAAACCTCATACGTAAAACTGGCAATTAACTTACGTGAAAAATGTTGAGTTCAAGTGTTCTTACTTCTTTATGCATTTTGAAAATAGTCCTTAACACCAAGCAATAAGACCAGTCACCACCAAGAACGTCAAAAAAACTTCTCGTTAACGAAATGTATCACACCACAAAGTATTTTATTACAACTGAAATAATAATCAATTATTTATTAACACTTTACACAATACTACCACGTTTTGATACTTGAAGTAATTGTTAAAAAATCAAACTTATCTCCTAACAACTCTAACAACCTATTACCTCAATGCTCAAATGGCTACTAAATTAAAAAATCTATTTTAATTTTTGAAATAATGTTCGTCGTGTATCGACTTTCGGAAGTAGTCAAAGGACACCGAACGGCGCGGCGGCTTGCTTTGATCGCGGCGCCGACAAAGCGCGCCGCTCTGCAGGTGCCCGACGCACGTGTCGCTAATCCATTTCAAGGACAATCTAAGTGTTGTACCCTATAAATTCAATACTATTTAGTCGATATTTAAATTACCATTAAATAATAAAAATTATAACTATTATTTAGTAGATCTCATCTCATTTTTTAAATTCGATACCTACATTACCGTGATAAAGTGATTGTTATACCGTGGTACGCGTTATGCGCGTCTAAAATACTTTAATACCTAATTAATTAAATAACTTTTAATTATTGTCGCTTTTCTTAATATTGAGTAGGTATTTGTTTATTTTTAGTTTGACAGTAATCAATACGTACTCGTATGTAAAACAATTAATACGATTTATCGATAAAAAAATTATCGATTACTCAAAATATTCACATTGCACAGGGATACATCCCTATTATTTTACAAAGTTTTTTCTTCAATTTTGTTCAGTCGGCTGTCTAACACGCGCCGTGCTGGTGTAGGTACTGTGACGTTTTTGTTTAAGTTTTGTAATTTTACGTTTAGATGTTGTCATATTATTGCTTGTTTTGTGTATTATTAACTATTTTTTTTATGTTTGTAATTAATAACGGGCCGTGACAAGATACGTCCGATGAATGTGCGATGCTTTAAGGAACAGGTGAACATCGTCGTCGATAGACGATAGTGCGGTTTAAACAGTGGAATAAAAAGTGTTTAAAGAATTGGAATGTCTCCTGTAATTACTTTTGTTAAGTGTTGAATAACTCTGAAATCTACATCGAGTTAGATGGATCATGGAGCACAGTTCGAACTGCATTTCATAAAAGCAGACAGCTGATCACAGGTCAGTGAACATGTTATCACGTATGTTTTCCATTGATAGGTATTGATAGGTGCAGTAGGTAACTGTGTATGTATTTTTACAGATGTGTAAATCGGATGATGATCGGATGTGAATTATGATTTCTTTTCCTTTTTGGCCGGAAGTAAAAACTGAGTATTTTTGAGTAAAAACCTGAGAAACGGTAATTAATAAATTGTAACATTTTGTTAAATCGTGTAAACTATTGTAATTTAATAATCATTACAATATTGGTGGTTTATTCACTACCTACGGGCTAGGGTATAGGGCACACCACGATCAGCTGTTTTGTCTTAACTCATGACTAGCGCAGAGCCGCGCGCGCGGTATTCGGCACGGGCGGCGCGGGGGGGCCGGCTCGGCCCGGGGTTTCATTCATCGGCGGCGGGCGATATTATCGCGCATTAACTGCACGCATTATACATTGCGTGTTGAAAATTTTGACTATTTTAAAAACTGGCGATTACATGAAAATTTCTTGCACCAATGGATATATCTCATGCCCTATAATAACCCCACGAAGTTATCGGAAGCGGTCTTTTGACACCCTGTATAATAAACGCAAATAAATTTATACTATACATATATTTAAGATTTTTATTATATTATACATACCCTATATTTAATACACATCCAAGACCCAGGAACGTTGAAAACTTTTTGTTCCGTCGGCGGGATTCGAACCCGCGACCCCCGGCTTGAGCTACCAACTCGCTCACCAACTGAGCCACAGAGGTCGTCAAATGTGCCTTTAATTTTTTTTTTGTTATATAAGAAGACCGCTGGGCAAGGATCTCAACAGAGTGGGCACCCGAAGACGGACGCCGCCGCCGTGGCCGGCCTAGAAAAAGATGTCGTGGTGAGCTGGAGGCATACCAGCCAGGCTGGCCAGCGGTGGCGCAGGAGAGAGACAGATGGAAGTCTTTGGGGAAGATCTTTGCCCAGCAGTGGGGCAGTTCAGGCTCATAATAATAAGAAGTTTTTTCGAAGCCTATTCAATTGCAAATAAACAAACCTTTTCTATAGTTCGTTTGCTGTTTCATACTTCGTAAATTGGACAAATACGTTTGATTCTCTTCTGTATCACTTCATACTTCATTTAATTAAAAATTATCTACAAGCTTCTGGAAACTCTCTTCGCTGAAATGTAGCATTCTCCATTTTGATTCCTTTATTAGACCGCCTTTGTCTGTAATTGGACAACCAATTTATAAATGTTTCATTAAATATTATGAGAGATTTCATAATTCCATTTAAATGGTTCATATTGAAAGGGTTTTGATAATATTGAATTTTGTGGAGGCTTCAAAGAATTTCTGGCTAGGATTTTCTGGGTAAATTGTTTTTCTTACTTAGGTAAGGCGATTTTGGTGTGTTCGAAAGTAATTTTATGTGTTGGTCCTTCATTTTAGGAGTTTAAGCACGAAGAGGTAACAGTTAGACAATTAAATTTATAAACACATTCGCATTTATAATAATAAACTAGGTATAATCTGATTCAGCAATATACGTTGTTTTGCCATTTAAGAAGATCAAACTGAACAAAATATATTCGATAGGTACGTTAAATGTTAGCCGACTCCTGCAGGAGATAACCACCCGAAATTTCATCAAAATCAGTGCAGATGTTTGGCCACAAACACCGGGAAACACGAGAATTTTAAAATGTTCAAAGAACAGGTTTTTATGGATGTAGCGACATACGTCTAGTTGCACGCACACACACGCGTGTTAGGTTTTTTCATTACAGAATTTCTTGATTCGGTCGCTACGTAGCTATGCAAGCTTAAAATTAATATTGGTGGCTGATGATGTAAAAAGTATTTTCCAAATTCCACATTTCTCCGTGTCCATTCCACATAATTGACTGGAATGGAAAATAATAAGACGTGATTTTTCCTAATCTAAACTATCCTAACCTAAAGAATAAAATTCCTATGTTGCAGTCGTTATAAAATATAAAAAAGTTTCTATTACAACTCACGACGTAAAAGGTTTCATATTATGTAAGGGAAGCGTTCATAATGAAATATTAATTACAAAGGATAATTTGGCGTTGGAATTTTATATAACAAATGCTTTGAGGCATTCACAAAGAACATTTCACGTGCTCTTTGATGGTGTAACGTAACGTGTACGAGAAAATTTGTGTCATTTACGTATGTTACGTGGCGTGTCATGTTTAGTTTTTTGTGTTTTTGTCTAAATTATTTTATTCACTTTACCGGTGCTAATTTTTTTGTTTTTTTTTTTAATGACTGCCATTTATGTCACTAGATGTTTCCCTTTTAGAGGAGATTTTCGGACAAGAAAAGAAGCGCCCAAGTTTGCTCGCAATTAGGTACGAAGTTATCCACGAATTGCGAGTTGACATCCAGTTGTTGGACAACCAGGTCATAGTGAAGTTTGCGCGAGTCGAGTCCCGAGATAACAGTCGAGACAATTTAGTGCGAGTTATAAAGAGATGGTCTCTAACAGACTAACCTTAATATAACTTGATTCACTTATCGGAATAGTTGACAAACTTTATCTACAGTAAATCCGAATAAGGATGTTGCTAACTGCGTCATCGTTGGTTTGTTTATTGTTAATATTAGGAATAATTGTAGCACTTGCTTTATTTCACCTTTATCTTTAAACCTAACTAAAACTTTTCCATACACACACACATTTTCAGTAAAATCAATTATCAAGGTTTTATTTTATTTTATTTTCGTTTATTGGGGTCTCCAAACAGTCTTACATGAATATTAGTAAAGTGAGTGCAATTATAATATTTACTAAATGTAAAACCAACAGCGGTCAAGGTTGTTTAAGGTTAAAAATTTAACAGTTACTTAATCATAACTTTGATAAGACTTTTATCACCTACTTCAAAAACCGTTAAAACTATATTATTTTGGATGTAATTTTTTCCGTAGTAAAACGGATAAATCCTTGTGACTCAGTCAGAGACAATTTCCTCCGTAGTCTAAAGATAATGTAAGCCACAGGCTGTCACTTATAGATGAAGCACAAGTTTTCCTATCTTGTCAAACTTCAACAACTAATGACCAATTCCAGACCTGAACCACAGCATATATTATACAGTACAGTAACTCAGCCGTAGCCTAGAAATCACTCTAATTCAATATGGACATTGTTTTACTTACGTCGGACACAATATTTTAGGAAATTCTACTACTACAAGGTATCTCAAATTACGATGATGTGTGCATGCGACCGATTTAGACGCATCTAGTATGAAAGTTTACTGTGTATTATTTAAACTGTACCTGAACTGTAACTTGGAGATATCGATGTGGGACCAGCTACTGTAGATTTTGTGACCGTTTAATTAACAACAGCTTGATGGCATCTTCGTGTGCAGGAAATCTTGCTAGAACTTTCTCTGTATTGGCCGTGTACTTAAGTCTACGAGAGAGGTGATAGGTTACCTTTTTATAACAGCTACTCAAAGTCGGGAGAAGTAGTTTAGAGCCTATCTTATTAAATTAAATTATTGAAAGTGATTCTATTTTAATCGGTAACTGTCTGCATGCATATATTTTTTAATGAAATAAGGGGGCAAACGAGCAAAAGGGTCATCTGATGGAAAGCAACTTCCGTCGCCCATGGACACTCGCAGCATCAGAAGGGAATAGGGTAATAGGGGAGGGTAGGGAAGGGAATAGGGGAGGGTAGGGAAGGAAATATGGGAGGGTAGGGAAGGAAAAAGGATAGGGGATTGGGCCTCCGGTAAACTCACTCATTCTCCGGTCGAACCGGCCCATTCGTGCCGAAGCATGATTCTCCCACGGTCAATTGTGAGGAAGCATCGATATCTATAGAAAGTATCAAAGCAGATACTGTAATTACCATTGCGGCTTGAGAGACACGTTAAAATGTATCTTAAAGATGTCTGAAAGAAATGGTATTTAATTCATTTTAAAGCCAGTATAAATCTTGATAAATCGTTATTATTACCTGAATAAATAGATAACTGCAGGAGGCTGGTATAATTGGATTTGTAGCAAGTAAACGATGCACTTTTATTGGGCGTAACTAGGTCGGGGATAAAGCTCCAGTCGATGGATGATTTATGTCTTTTATCCTCATGTATAACAAGCTACTGAATATTTGTGCAACCTACATTTGAGAATGTTACAGAAATTCTCTGTAAACTGCTAAGTAGCAGATAACAACGGTGTTAGAGGGGTCATATTTCTCTTGCGTTCAAGTCATTACTGACATGATTTTAATCCCACGGAGTAAAATGTACCCCATGTTGTAAATCTGATTTTAAGGTACGTGTTAACAATTTTCAGTTACATCGGCTCACTCAGCCATTTCAGAGTCATCTTTTCAGCTACAATATATCGTTGTAATAATCTATGTTTTACATACGTAGTTATTTACTTTTTTCTAACCTCGAATTTCAAACGCGTAATTTAACTGATGCTCCCAATACCGTTAAGTTAAATAATATTACAATTTTATGGGTCAAAAAGACCCATAAGAATTTTATCTCAAGTGGGTTTAATACGGCGCGACCGGAAAAGGGTTCAAGATGCTTCCCGATTGTTTAGGCGCAAAGCGGAATTGCAATTTATTTAACACCCCTAAAAGAAAAATCTTGATATAAAAGAAAAGTACCTGGATGACCGAGCTTTGCTCGGTATAGCAAACACTCATTGACTTCGTGTTACTTAATAACGCCATCTGCTGGTCGTTAAGACAATTAGTTGATTACAAAATAGTATTATTATTCGCCAATAGATGTCAGGAAGAGTCATATTTTTCAGTTTATCGATTATAGATAAAACACGAATAAAAAGACATTTTCTAAAAATGATTCCTAGCTAGATCGATTTATTGTCCCCGAAACCCCCTATATACTAAATTTCATGAAAATCGTTGGAGCCGATTCCGAGATTCCAATATATATATTATACAAGAATTGCTCGTTTAAAGATATAAGATATATATATTTTTTTTTTCAGATGTCTCTTCTGTTAAAACTGCTCATGACTAACATAACACTCAAAACAATTTTATTTTATATCCCTAGCGATTTATTGGATGCATTTTTAATAATCCTAGGTAGTTTGAGATAAAAAGAACAAATTCTGTTTTCAACTTTTATTTAAATATATACTGTACTTTTAAACAAAGAAGTTGAGTTCTTGGAAATTTTAAAGTTGGCTGCTATTTTTTATGCATGGCAATACTAGTAGTTTCAAGTGATAAAATATTTAAAGTTTTTAAATTGTACCAGTTAGAAACATTTTATTATTTTTAATACAATATTAAGCTATAGAATAAAATATAATGATAATATTATGTTTCATAATTAATTATTCTTTAGTTTATCGTCCATAAACCGTTTTTTGTTTAATGAAAAGTGTTATATAATCTACCCGGGACTCACAGTTATGTTCATACAAAATTACATCCAAACCCGTTCAGTAGCTGTTGAGTGCTGCTGAAGCTTTAGAAATTTTGTATTTATCGTGAAAAGATCGTTTTTTTTAATGAAATAAGGGAGCAAACGAGCAAACAAGTCACCTGATGGAAAGCAACTTCCGTCACCCATGGACACTAGCAGCATCAGAAGAGCTGCAGGTGCGTTGCCGGCCTTTTAAGAGGGAATAGCGTAATAGGGGAGGGAATAGGGTAGGGGATTGGGCCTCCGGTAAACTCATTCACTTGGCGAAACACAGCGCAAGCGCTGTTTCACGTCGGTTTTCTGTGAGAACGTGGTATTTCTCCGGTCGGGCCGGCCCATTCGTGCCAAAGCATGACTCTCCCACGTCTGAATTGTACTATCATATAGAAATAATATTCTTCAACTTAGTTCAACTAACATCAATTAATGTTAAAAATAAAGAGTATCTTAAAAATATTATTTACCAGTGTCAAGTGTACTCGTATAATATTTCGTAATAAAAATATTTTACCTCAAATTAACAAAATGAGTTATATGATGCAGCTAAAACACGATGTTAAAATAATATTCCTGTCTCCTGAGAGCGCTCCTCAATTTAGATTTTAGACTAATTAGATCGTAATTGCTTAAAATGCTTGGGGACCAAATGAAAATATATAATAACTAGCGACCCGCCCCGGCTTCGCATCGGGTATAAAATAGGCACTGAAAAAATGATTAAAATCGAATCAGCAGTTTTGACTTGTATTCATTGTTACTACCCGTGGCCCGCATTGGTCGGTACCGCCTAGCTAAAACCTATAGCTAGCCTAGTAGAAGCTACTTCCCGCAATTTTTAAATCTGTAATATTTTCGAAAATATTCTTTTTTTTTTATGAAATAAGGGGGCAAACGAGCAAACGGGTCACCTGATGGAAAGCAACTTCCGTCGCCCATGGACACTCGCAGCATCGGAAGAGCTGCAGGTGCGTTGCCGACCTTTTAAGAGGGAATAGGGTAATAGGGGAGGGTAGGGATGGGAAGGGAATAGGGGAGGGTAGGGAAGGGAATAGGGTAGGGGATTGGGCCTCCGGTAAACTCACTCACTCGGCGAAACACAGCGCTAGCGCTGTTTTACGCCGGTTTTCTGTGAGAACGTGGTATTTCTCCGGTCGAGCCGGCCCATTCGTGCCGAAGCATGGCTTTCCCACGTATAAATTTAAATCATATGCTGTAAAGGGCCATTAAGATCTACATTAAATCAACAATGTATTTAATTGGATAAGGATTAATGCTGTATTTATTTATATTTGTATTTATTTTATTAAATTGCTTCGAAAATTAGCCATTATATTTTGTCATAAAAAGAAAATGACAAAAAATTTTTATTATGGATATCCATAAGAGATAGACGTATACCATCGCAGAGTTTTCTGTAGACCTTTTCATTGTGTACAATACTTGGTACATTATTTTGATAAATCTAATACATTATTTTGATAAAACATATCGAGCGAAGTCCAGTTTCGATATCATCTAGAGGGTAAGGCCAAATTAGCCTCGAAGAAGCTTGGTGTTCTTAACAGAGCGAGACAGTACTTCAGTCCGGAACAACGCCTACAACTCTACAAGGCGCAGGTTCGGCCACATATGGAATATTGTTCTCATCTCTGGGCAGGGGCGCCAAAATACCAACTGCTCTTTCTAGATCGTATCCAACGAAGGGCCGCTCGAATTGTTGACTGCCATAGTGTTTCAAACAGCTTGAACCCCTTGGAATTACGCCGAGATGTAGCTTCACTCTGCATCCTCTATCGGTTGTATCACGGGGAGTGCTCTAAGGAATTGTTCGGAATTATACCACCTGCAACTTTTCGCTATCGTCCCACGCGAAAAACATACCATCCTCATCACCTTGATGAGTGGCAGTCTTCCACAGTGCGTTTTTCGCGTAACTTTCTGCCGCGCACTGTAAAACTCTGGAACGAACTGTCACCAGCAGTATTTCCGGACCTATACGACCTGCAAACCTTCAAGAAAAGAGCGTATTCCCTCTTAAAAGGCCGGCAACGCACCTGCAGCTCTTCTGATGTTGCGAGTGTCCATGGGCGACGGTAGTTGCTTACCATCGGGTGACCCGTCAGCTCATTTGCCCCCTTATTTAATAAAAAAAAAATCTCATAGGGTTCAGCCTGCGTTTGCAATGTAAGCGGAAAAAAAATTAATTATTTACGACATCACATTAGAAACCCCCACAATAACAGTATCTCTCCACTATTTAATTAATGTTATTATACCTATAACCTTCCTCTTGAATCACTCTATCTATTCAAGAAAACCGCATCAAAATCCGTTGCGTAGTTTTAAAGATAGGGAACAAAGGGACATGAGGGGAAAAAAGCGACTTTGTTTTATAATATTATGTATAGATATAGATGTTACCAGCCAAAAAACCACAACATGTTACTAATTATAATTTAAAGAAATGTTCAGTTTAGTCACTATAGTTAAGAGATTCGCAAAAATCTCAAAACGCTAGAGAAAAAAAGCCTTCGCACTTTGCTCACTTAATCTGCGTTAAGTCACTACCATGCCCTCAAAATATTTGAAGAAAGAAGATAAGTGTAGCTTACAGTTTACACGAGTACTAAGTATACGAATATAATTAGAGAATTACATGATGTGTTGGCAATGTATCTCAAGAGATACAGCTAAAAATGACATGTATCTCAAGAGATACAGCTAAAAGGTATAACTTAATTGGGTTTCATTACTTTTACATAATAAAACAATTTGTAAACTCAATTATTTTGAACGAAGTTGTTGCGGTAATAATGATCTTGTACTCGTTATGAGTAATGCTCAGATCCTCATCTCTTTAAGACGCTTTTAAAGCTTGTTATTTTGTTTAACAACGGTACCTTTTGTGAGATCTGCTGTTTTTTCAACGAAAATTCTAGCTTATTTGTTTTCGTGAATGGATTCTTTTAACGTGGCGTTTTGATTTTGAGAAATTAGCAGATCGTTTTTATGAAGTTATAAAATAATGGAGCTCAATAAGAAGAGATATAAACGATTAGATCTTGGTCTATCGTTACACCTAGAAAACCTGTTATTAATTTATGTGAAAATCTTGTACGGTCTTAAGTATTTTGGAAGACATTAAAACTGAGGGATTCAAGCGTTAGTCAAAGAATACAAAAGTAAATGAATAAAACAGAGTAACACAAGAGTGAACAACGTCGTAAAACAATTTCAATAAAGTCTTTTATGTCCTGAGAAAATTAATTTTAATCGTAAACAATCGTAAATAAAGAACAAAGACAACCGCGGTTTATGATACGTTTCGTTCTTTTGCGGTTATTTTTTTGTTTTGCTGATTTTCTCGGTTTGTTTTCGGTTGGTTACAATAGTTATAAAATTTGATTAGATAATATCCCAATGATTCTTTATGAGGTTAATATTTTTTGCAGGTTTTAGCCCGGCCGCACATTATCCGATTTTAATCGTAAACAATCGTAAATAAAGAACAAAGACAACCGCGGTTTATGATACGTTTCGTTCTTTTGCGGTTATTTTTTTGTTTCGCTGATTTTCTCGGTTTGTTTTCGGTTGGTTACAATAGTTATAAAATTTGATTAATATGACAATATCCCAATGATTCTTTATGAGGTTAATATTTTTTGCAGGTTTTAGCCCGGCCGCACATTATCCGGATTATGATCAGAAACAGTTGAATTTCTCCGGACCGCCACTCCGCACAATATCCGAAATATCCTTCCGGCGAGTTCGAGCTCACTCGGCTCAGTACAAAATGTAAGAGACAGCGCGGACGTCCAATTGTTTCTGATCAGAAATTTCGGACAATGTGCGGCCGGGCTTATGGTTTTAACAGGTAATAATGAAATGAAAATATGAATGTTAATATACCTTTCATCAAAATTAGTTTAGCGGTTTAAGCGTGAAGATCAAACAGACGTACAGCCAGATACATTTATATTAGTATGGATACTTTTTACATGAAATAGCTTATGAATAAAGTTGTTTAATATTGTGGGTGGGATTCTCGCGTTAGAAACATGTAATTTCCAAGTTTGGTTAGGACAATGCAGACTGATCACCTGATTGTCTGACAAGTAAGATGATCAGTGCGTCGGATGGGCATGTAAAAAGTCGGTCCTGCGCCGGATCTCTCGCCAGTCGTGTCGGTCTTCCGTCCCACTGGGTTATGAGAGTGAAGGAATACAGAGTGCTCTAGTGTACTGTGCACACACTTGCCCACTATAAAATAACTCCTGCATACCTGGCCTGGGTTCAATGAAACTGGCCACCGTCACCGAAATCGGTGTGGGGAGTATTTTTATTAATATTATTTCCTTTCTATGTAGATAGAAATATCCTATGTAAAAAAAAAAAGAATTTGTTTTTAACTCACTTATAAATTAAAATTTAAATGTATATTTGGTAAAATTATAATCTTTGTTAACGTTTCATTTTCCATTTTTTTTCTAACTTTAACGTTAAGTATCAAACTTTTAGTGCCTGTATAACCCCAGGTATTAACAAAGAGATGTTTTTCCTTATTGCCTTCACACAACAAAGAGAATAGATGAAACAACAGCAGGATTACGTTCAACAAAAAATGTACAAAACATCGTTATTGTCTATTGACTATAGCACGTTCCAATCATAGCTCCAGTCAGTGGCGGATTTACAGGTTTGCCGCCTGTAGGCTATTCAATTTTTGCCGCCCCTGTAACTGACCTTTGAAATTCAATACGTTAGTTTAGTTCACAATCATATCCCACCGGCCATGAAGAACATTTTTTGAAAATTTTTGCTGAGACGACCACACAAGTTTTCACCCTGTGCGGTAGCGAAACGGCGAAACCTTACATAATATTTACTGGTATGTAGAATTTGTTTAAGTTAGGGTCAGTAGAGTTAGGCCGTGTAGATTCAGAAGCTAATTGGCTCTACATGAGATCTCATATCCTTTTTACAGGGTAAACCTTATGTGTGGTCGTCTGGGCAATATTTTAAAAGAAATGTTTTTGGTGGGATTTTTTATTTCTGTAAGATAAAAAAATGGGGCTAAATTTGCCGCCCCTCTAAATCTGCCGCCCTAGGCTCCAGCCTACTTAGCCTATTGGTAAATCCGCCACTGGCTCCAGTGTCCACTGAATCGAGTGAGGTAAGAAGCGGCTATTATATTTTGTTTACCAATGTTTGGACGACCTATGTACCTGTTTAGGGAGGCCTAAGCTCCATTTCTTGTACTAATGTATATATATTTTGCATAGCAACTTTATTTGGTATGCTTGTTTCTAGCATATTGTAAAGACACGATTAAATTCAAGAAAAGTCAAAATGACCACTCGCAACCTGAAAATGAGGGCTGATCACCCTTTTTATCGGATATCAAGGCAGACGTACGTAACTTGGTATCGTTATGTCTAACCCAGCCGTCAGGTTACGACTAATATTGAATTCACATAGCTTGTCCGTAAGTCCGCCATCTGCAGAATCATTTTCTTTGATGCTACGTTTTTTGAGTCTTGATTCAATATTATGTATACTGCTTTACGCATAACTTAACAATATACTTAAATAACATAAGGTGTTCTAATTGGCGTTATTTTCATCAAAAACAGTTTTGTGTGCAATCCGAATAAAAAACTAGAGCGTAACTAACCTTTTGTGAAGCTTTAATACCGGGCAGTCGATTCTCGGTGAAGTGCTACGAATGCCTGTGACGGACACATTTTGCCTTACACCTAGTTAAAACTTCATCAATGTCTGACATACGGTTTTTCACATAAAGTTAATATACCTAACGGAATAGAGAAACAAAGGCATGAGTAAGTGAGATGTCACTATCAGTAACATTGCGTGGTAAAAAGAGACGTGTGATACATAACAGCAGAACTCTTTTTTTGACGTCCAGTTGGCACTTATCGGCACGTTGACAATTTAATCTCATAGAATTCATGTTCAATCATGTTTGTGTAAGTGTATACGTACACATATTTTACACACAGATGTAAATCAATTTCGGTTTCGTTTGACAGCTCGAAATTGTTGCTCTATTCCGCTAAGTATATTAACTTCTGGGCGATTCTGGCAAAGTCAAGAATTATAGGCCTATTGCTATTATATCTTCTTTCGCGAAAATTTTTGAGGCACTAGTCTGCACTGTCTTGACACGCCACTGTGCTAGTTCAATAGCCGCTCAACAACATGGCTTCCAAAAAAAGAAGTCAGTAATAACGAACCTCGTCTCTTATTTGACTCCGATTTTTGAGGCTGTTGATAAAAGAGACGAAGTCGATTCTATTTATACGGACTTTGCCAGTGCTTTTGATCTGGTTGACCACAAAATCATGGTAAAAAAACTTAACGAGCAGTACGGAATAAGCGGTCAATTGCTTCATTGGTTCAAGTCTTATTTGAGTGAGCGTGAGCAAACAGTGGTGGTGAATGGCTCGGATTCTGTTAGGTATACAGCAACCTCGGGCGTGCCTCAGGGATCACACTTAGGGCCAATCCTATTTTTGTTATTTATTAACGACATTGTCAACTGTGTTCACCATTGTAAATGTTCCATGTTCGCTGACGACATGAAAATTTATAAAGTAATCAAATCTCAAGCTGACTCACTATTACTGCAATCTGATCTAGATCGTATTTATCAGTGGTGTTTAGCGAACAACATGAAACTAAATGCTGCAAAATGCCAACATATAAAATTCACGCGAAAGAAGGTCACAGTGCCAGCAAGATACCATATTAATAGTTGTCCTATCGCGGTCGTACCTGAAATCCGTGATCTAGGGGTTATCATTGACTCCAGGCTTACCTTCACGTCTCAATTCGATGTAATGATAAAGAAAGCTGCTAAAATGTCAGGGTTTCTTAAGCGTAACTCTAAAGATTTTAAACTTCCAGAAACCAAGATATTACTTTATAATAGCCTAGTGCGTAGCATCCTGGAGTTTGGCAGTGTAGTCTGGAGCCCTTCCTACGAAACGCACTCGCAAAGGATTGAGACAATTCAGAGAGCCTTTACTAGACACCTGGCCTTTGCTACCCCACATATTAATAACAGACTCTCATATGACGAAAGACTATCAGTTTTCAAAATGAACAAGCATTCCGAGCGCAGACGTATGCTAGATGTTGTATTTCTTCGAGACATAGCGACTGGTACCACACCTTCTCAGGATCTGTTAGAGTCAGTCGAACTTGCAGTACCTAGAATTCACGCAAGAACAAGGCGGAAACCATTTTTCAGCACTCCCAGACATAAAACTAATCTTGGCAAGAACAATCCTATTTACAGAATTGCTACGACTTATAACGAATGGCATAAAATTTTCGATTTAGACATATATCATGACCACTCAATATCAATAAAGAAAAAAATGTTACATTAATTATTATAACAGCAATCCGAAGCCATACAATTTTAATTTTATTATTTTTTTATTTTCATTTTGACTTATTAATATTTCTTTTTTTTTCTCTAAAATTAATTGACCTATTATTATGAATTTACTATTGACTTTACATTGACATTTTATTTATTAATCCGGACATTATATTCTAGGCCTTATATAGTTAAAGTGACATTTTCCATATATATTTGTTTTATTTATTTATTATGTATTACTTTTATGTCATTGAATTAAATTATGTACTGTGTAATATAATGCTTCTTTAATTTTTGAATATTTATAAATTTAGAATTAATTGTATACTTAACTTTTATTTCATTTGGTTATAGATGTGTTTTAATAAAATAATGTTGTGCATGTCTGTAATTGATATAAGCACTAAAATGTAGTTATTAATGTATTGTTATTAATATATGTATTGTTGATATGCCTAAAAAATAAATAAAAAAAAAATAAAAACTTTATGATTTTTCATAAAGTGGACTTTTAATATAAAATGATCTAGGAGTCACTCTTTTGCGATGGCTCACAAATGAATAATCGCCCTAAAGCGATAATAATTTAATATAGGAAAAATAGAACACTTAAAACACTTTGTTAACAATGTTTCCTTTGAAACTTTGTTGTAGAATCAAATATTAAAAAAAAACTAATTACATGAAGCTCACCGAAAAAGAAAGGTAACTTTTGATGGACGCTCCTTTGTTTCTGACAGCAGCCTTATCTAGATCAAAAGCCTATCTTTTTCTCTGGAGAGAACGTTTAAATATTGTTGACGCATAGAATTTGTGAATATCGACCGCCCGTCCCTCGGGCCTGGTCCTTGTCTGATTCTAATGTTCCGAATATTTTACACCATGATGGCCGGCTTACATTATCCAATCCATGATCCAATCCAGCGCTTAGTATTGGAATACTGTAAGTGGGCACTGGAATGCATGGGAATGAAAAAGGGAAAAAGGAGTGCTAGATATTAATAATGTAAATCATGCCATGATGACCATATTGAAACAGAAAGCTTCAATATAAGTAAAATATGTTATTTTAAAATTCGATAGTGGGGATTGTTAAAAATATAACAATCTTAGGCGGCCATGCTTGCGATGAATCGTTTCAACTCGTCGCTATTAATTATTGTTTCCAAAGTCATAGATGAAACACCTAAGGCTAAGACTATGAATCCTACAATAGATTATTTATACTATTCCTATTTTGTTTGTTTGTTTGTACTCACGGAAATTGCGTAATTGTACATTACACAATTTCCATAGAATTTTCCGCGCGTACAAAGTTGCAATCCAACCGCAAATTGCAGTTCAAGTAACATAATATGTCATATTGCTATACTGCGGTTCAAGTGCAGTTTGAATGCAGTTGACACGACTGAAATTCGGAACAAACCAAACTTGGAACATGCTTCCAACGCGGGAATCGAACCCACGACCTCCGAGTCAAGAGCCGAGCTCTGAACTGGGTAATCAGAAATTAATAAAGAAAGTATAACTATAAAAATTGAAGTAAACTTTAATACATAAAAGAAATAATTTACATCGATATCGGGGCAACGATTTTCTACGAAATTTTCAAAGCTTCGAGTGAGCAATCTAGTTAGTGTTATAATAAAAATGCAATTTCAGTCGAGTTAGTAGACAGACTTCGCGCCTTAACAAGCTACACTTTTATTTATTGCTGATTTTATTAAACCTAGGACTGTTGAATGGAAAACTTGCTTTTTAAGAATGGGAAAACAAAAGTAAACTGTGAAAAAAAAAGTAAATTACCTATTTGGTGGTAGTGATTTGAATTACGACTTTTATTAATCTGTCTATATGAATAATTGAAAATTTTTCATATACTCAAAAAAATTAAGCTAATACAAGAAGAAGCAATTTAATTTTATAGAATCAATACCCTAACACCGTAACTAAATTCAATTCTCAAAAGTATGTGACTTCGGTAGTTTTATTATTAGATACAAAGCAATCTAACCTTTATCATTGTTTCAATAATAAATATTTTCCAATACCTCTAGATCCCTGATGTAATCTGTTTCGGCGTATTATTGTGGTCCCATATGATTTGGAAACGTACGCTATAATGGTCCTCTTTAGTTCCGTTCGTTATTCAATATTGTATTGTGTGCTATGGTCGTGATTCGTGAAATATTAATCTATTAACATCAATATGTTAGATTGACGACTCCGTGGTCCAGTGGTTTAGATCGTGGTTTTCGACTTACGATGGGTTCGGTGCCCGCGCTGGAGAAACATTAAGAGAGAATAATAATATGACGCATGCGTCGGATGGGCATGTAAATTCGGTCTTGCACCCATAAAGTTAATATACCTAGCGGAATGGAGAAACAAAGGCCTGAGCAAGAGAGATGTCACTATCAGTAACACTGCGTGGTAAAAAGAGACGTCTGATACATGACAGTCTCTTTTATTTTGACGTCCAGTCAGCACTTATCAGCACGTTGACAATTTAATCTCATAGAATTCTTGTTCAAGATTCGTGAAATATTAATCTATTAACATCAATATGTTAGATTGACGACTCCGTGGTCCAGTGGTTTAGATCGTGGTTTTCGACTTACGATGGGTTCGGTGCCCGCGCTGGAGAAACTTTAAGAGAGAATAATAATATGACGCATGCGTCGGATGGGCATGTAAATTCGGTCTTGCACCCATAAAGTTAATATACCTAGCGGAATGGAGAAACAAAGGCCTGAGCAAGAGAGATGTCACTATCAGTAACACTGCGTGGTAAAAAGAGACGTCTGATACATGACAGTCTCTTTTATTTTGACGTCCAGTCAGCACTTATCAGCACGTTGACAATTTAATCTCATAGAATTCTTGTTCAATCATGGTTGTGTTAGTGTATAGGTACACATATTTTACAGACAGATGTAAACCAAATTTTAGTTTCGTTTGACAGCTCGGGGTTGTTGCTCTATTCCGCTAGGTACTCGTATATTAACTTTATGGTCATATCAAATCCCATACATTTTTGACATCTAACTTCGTTATCGAAAACTAGCGAATTCAACTTGTCTAAGAGATCAGATGCTATAAAATCAATCCTGCAGGCTGCGAAGCTGCCGCATTCAGCGACGAATATTAATTACGACAAATATTAATTACTTAACAGTTAACTGTAATTAAATGAAGCTTATGACATAAGCCTCATACATTATCATCTGGCAAAGTCTTCTTTTAATTAATTCGTCTTTGAGTGCGGCAGTGCGAAACACTGTATTATTATTATTATTCCTGAAGGATTTTGCTTGACACAAGGGCCAACATGAGTGGTTTCCGGTACTGGATCAGCACTGTATCAGTGTTAATAATGCATGCATGGACGGGATTATTAAAACGTGTTTACAGTGCTGACCGATGTATCGGCGCGTTAGCATGCTGTCAGGCTTCAAGTTAGTGCAAACTTCATTTTGTTTTTTTGAGTTATTTTGAGTTATATTTGAATTATTACTGAACAAGATGGCGCCCGCAACTCCGTTGCGCCAACATTCGTTTATCGCGTGGGAACCGTACATTTTTCCGGGATAAAAAGTATCCTTTGTCCTTTCCCAGGACTCAAAATATCTCCATACCAAATTTCAGCAAAATCGGTTCAGTGGTAAGGGCGTGAAGAGGTAACAGACATACAGACAGACGGACAGACAGACAAATACACTTTCGCATTTATTTTATGGATTTACATGAAGCTTTACATCTATTCCGCTTAATAATTAATGTAGAAGATCGACATGGAGATTATTTAGTTCCCGGGATAAGAAATAATATTATGATATCAATACTAATATTATACATGCTAAAGTGTGTCTGTCTGTCTGTTACCTTCACGCCCAAACCGCATTACACTTTGCTGATATTTGGTATGGAGATACTTTGAGTCCCGGGAAAGGACATGAGGTACTTTTTATCCCAACGGTTCCCGTGCGATAAACGAATTTTGGCACAACGGAGTTGCGGGCGTCATCTAGTGAAATGAATAAATGAAAATGTAAATTACACATTATTTATTTATTTATTTATTTATTTATTTATTTATTTATTTATTTATTTATTTATTTATTTATTACAAATCACAACTATCATTACAGGTAAAAACCTAATACAATAGAGCGTTACTATTGCTTACATAAAATTATATTCTAGCTTACTTGCTAGAATGAATTATGAATCAAGCTCTACAATATATATTTTTTAAAACAACACAAAAAAGTTTCCAGTTAAGATGATGTAATGGAAGGTCCGGTAGGCCAATAAGGCTTAGGTCTAGTACACTTACCTTATTAACAGAAAAAAGGGGACTTTAATACAATTTTGGCAATTCTATTTACCGAATACCGAGTAACAAAGTAAATTTGTTTGTAGAAAGAAATTCAAGGCAAAATATTCCATCGAAAGATATCGTTTATCCAATAACAATTTTTAAGGTAGAGGTAGCAAATAGATGAAATTCGATGTGGTGTTTTATAATTTTGTTGGATGGCACATACAGAATTACCAATAGTTAGTGATCGATACAGGATGTAACAAAACTAAGAGATAATACTTTAGGGTGTGTATGTGCTCCTTGTAGAGAGTTCACTGTGAAAGTGAAAAAGAAAGCGCTAAAAAAGCATTTTTTGTGAATTCTATGGGCAAGTGTCCCAGCGTCAGCAGTTTACCCGTACAAAACGAAAAAAAGGTACTTTTCACCGCTGCTAATTTCACAGTAAACTCTATACAGAAGATACAGAGCCTAAAGTACTATTACTTTGTTGTTGTGGTCACTCAGCAGTTGAAATTTTTAAGATAAGCTCAAGCTCACAATCGGGGAAAAAATATTAAGTAGTCCTTTATTATTTACAGCACTTGCAAATTCAATGTGTTTATTTTTTACGAGTTTACGGCATATCAGTGGGGAACATAATCTGCTGACGGTACATATTACCGAATTTTTGTACAAAATATAATATTTGCTGTAACTTCGGTATTTGAATACAAATGTTGGGGTTAGCAGCAAAAACTGTATTTTCTTATAATATCTAGCTCTAGAAAATGATATCTAAACAAAATGTCACCAGATAAAAGAGGAAATCAGAAGCAAATGTTTATTATTATGAAAAACCGATAACCCTCGGAAAACTTTTCCTGTCATGCAGATCTGGTTGCATGCGGGTAACAAAGTGCTCCTAGCTACGCGCATGTTACCCGCATGACTGGAAAAACTTCTATGAAATGATAATATTATGACGCGGGCAACTTTCATGCGGATCAGATCCGCGCGCGGGCGATGACACGCGTGACAGGAAAAGCGCACTAAATTGCACTATGAAGAGTTGTTTAATGAATGTATTGTTCTTCTTAAATCCCATTGTAAGATATCTACGTAGAAAATATTTAAGTAAGAATTATATCCCTGTAAAGTGTAACTGCTACAAAGGGAATAGTCAGTTGCATGCTGCGCTGAGATCTCTTGATTTATTATTCTGATGTTACCTTTATACTGTCTTCACACTTCACCTAGCCATCCTGTAGAAATAAAACGAGAGTATTCTTCATTTTTATAAGAAAATCCTTTTTTTTTCATTACGAAATAAGGGAGCAAACGGGTCACCTGATGGAAAGCAACTTCCGTCGCCCATGGACACTCGCAGAATCAGAAGAGCTGCAGGTGCGTCGCCGGCCTTTTAAAAGGGAATAGAGTAATAGGGGAGGGTAGGGAAGGGAATAGGGTAGGGGATTGGGCCTCCGGTAAACTCACTCACTCGGCGAAACACAGCGCAAGCGCTGTTTCATGCCGGTTTTCTGTGAGAACGTGGTATTTCTCCGGTCAAGCCGTCCCATTCGTGCCGAATAGCTCTCCCACGTCTAAAATTTTAAATTCTATATACAAAGACCGCACCGCTGATTAAATAAATCGTCACATATAATTGCTTGTAAGTTGTGATCTTGCGGTATCGCTGTCAAACTCCTCGTTTGAACAATAATTTAAATAATTATTGTTTTGATTTCATTTTTAAAACGAAAAACACTAATTTGAAATTTCAGTTCAGCATGGATATAAGAATATACATTTTTTAAATCTTTTTAAACCTCCAACGCTTTTAACTTTCCAATCGTTCAAGCTTGTAGATTTTCATTTAACTTAGTAGGTTTTAAGGTAAACCAAAAGCTGCAAAAGTTATCCGTGCGAAACACTCATTGTTACTATATTATTTTACTGTATAAAGATATTTGTTGTTATAAAACGTTATTTATTCTTTACTCATTTATCATCTTAATAAGAAGTCTTCTGATAGTTATTTTCCACACAAAACGGAGAATAATGAAACAATTATTACTCTGATTTAGTTCAGGTTGTTTGATATCTGTTTAACTACGTAAGCTGGAAGAAAATTGGTATGCTACAGCATATTTTAGTAGCTTCATTGCTATTATGTTAATCTGTAGTCTTAGTAATAACATTTAAAATTAGTTAGAGACACTTGATCTTTTTTTTTATGAAATAAGGGGGCAAACGAGCAAACGGGTCATCTGATGGAAAGCAACTACCGTAGCCCATGGACACTCGCAGCATCAGAAAAGCTGCAGGTGCGTTGCCGGCCTTTTAAGAGGTAATAGGGGAGGGTGGGGAAGGGAAGGGAATAGGGAAGGGTAGGGAAGGGAATAGGGTAGGGGATTGGCCCTCCGGTAAACTCACTAACTTAGCGAAACATAGCGCAAGCGCTGTTTTACGCTGGTTTTCTGTGAGAACGTGGTATTTCTCCGGTCGAGCCGGCCCATTCGTGCCGAAGCATGGCTCTCCCACGTGTGAAACATTGATCTATGAATTCTGTGATGATCTGTGAAACATTCTTTCATCGTCAGTTTTAGCATCTTTATTTCTTTAAAAATAATTTCCCAACCCTCTATTTTCCTAACGAGACAATCTACATGCGTTACACAAAACGGTGGAAATGAAAAACATAATGACACATATTTATCGTTAAGGTTTTTCATACAAGCTCATATGTATGTATGAGGTGCATACAATCCCATTCAAAGCGGATGACGTCATTTGGGTGGATCGCGCAGGATAATGTCTGCGGCGCGGGGCTTACATATTAACTAGCTCCAGAATTACCTGATACATTCACTTAACGTTCACGATTTCGTGGATCATTGAAAATGTTCTGAGATCTAGCGTAGATTATAGTTTAGGATCAAACTTTCCTTATTTATAATGGGATGGGCCAATAAATATTTTTACAGCTCCAAAGCAACTGACTCCTAGATTTTCATCGACATAGAAGACGACAAATCCTAGTAAAACTTTTTTTGGTTGCTACTTGCTACTCCTACAATTTTACGCATTTTTGATCATGTCACTATTGTCCTGGCGCGAACTAAACTTACTTTTTACCCATTCCCAAAAAGTGCAAAAATCTTCAAAATCAGTTTTCATGACATGACATGAAAGTTTCGCTTCAATATAAAATACTCCACTGTACTAAAATCAAAGTAAGAGTTTATTTTGTACGTGTCATAATGTATAATGGTTTTATTCCCCAACATTACTGCTTATTCGAGTTTTACGAGAATGCTTTCGCTCTGCACTCCAGTGAAATTGACAATAATGTTGTAGTAAAGTATATTTATTTCTTTTAAAATACTTTTGTGAATGTTAGTTTTCTTACTATATTCCTAAATAATGTATTCCAGATTTTCTATACGAGAATTGACTTTCAGAACCCATTAAACTAACTCACTTTTAATGATTTAAAATTATTGTTAAAAAGCATTTAATCCGTTGAATAAATGGGTTGTATGTAGGAATTTTTAAGAGACATCGGACCAAGCAAATGAGTTACTCCGAAATTTTATTGCTCAGGTTGTTATAATATTATGACGACAACTTCAAGATCAAAGCGCAATTTGGTCATTTCAAATATTTTTCTATACCCGCAGTACCCATAAAATATATTTTCATAACCCCTACCCACAATATGAAATTACCAACAAGACCACACATCCTTTATTCGTTTATGAGGCTACTCGTAAAAGCGGTGTCTATGTCCACTCAGCCGGTCAGGCCTAATGAAAGCCGGCCTAGTGCATTTCCGTGTACCACAATAGTATTAAAGTCTTTTCGACACGTTTCTTCGCTATTCTAGACCCGATTCCCGAATAATAGAATTTTTTAGCACTTCGTTTTTAGTGCGACGCGACGGGGTAAAATGCTAAAATTATAATAACCTCCTTTTTTGTTCATAACTTAATCGGTTCATCGTATTTTCAAGGTATTTTGAGTTCCAGATTCTTTCTTTTCTTTTCAGGGTAACTTGCACTGAAATTGAAAATCTTGGAATTGGAATGGCTTGGAATCGTAGATTAAAAAACATGATTATTGTTATAGCTCGCGCTGTTAACTCTTTTATTCTTTACTTACTAAAAAAGTAAAGAAGGCACTGTTTGTTACCTCTTCACGCCCAAACCGCTGAAACGATTTTGCTGAAATTTGCTATGGAGACACTTTGAGTCCTGGTTGGTACTACTAATATATATTCTGTGGTCCCGGGAAAGGACATCGAATACTTTTTACTCCGGTAAAATGAAAGGCTCTCGCATAATAAACAAATTTTGGCGCGACGAATGTTACCGAATCCGTTTCTTAACTCTTTTTGGACGGGTGTGACTTACTATGTTAAGTTTAGTCGTCATCTGCCAAGTTTGAAGTTGCAATTACGTTCGGTGGGCACAGTAAAACTTTACTCAAGTTTTTCACCCAGCTAATTAACAGTGTCACTAACAAGCTCTGTAATGAGTACCGAAAATTAAATTTATAGCTGTATTTATTTTAATAAAATAGTCATCATCAATACTGTCTACTTTTGGATGAAATGGAACAATGTAACTTTTATTATACACAATAAAATTTGGTATGCTCTTAGCCTTAGCTTACTAGAAACTAAATTTTAACTCTTGACAGGTGTTCGCATTAATAACTATCGTGAATGCAAAGTAAAATATTTAAGAGGCAGTCGAACATGCCGCAAATTGCATATTCTATACATATTATAAAACAAAGTCGCTTTTTTCCCTCATGTCCCTTTAAGACTACGCAACGGATTTTGATGCGGTTTTCTTTAATAGATATAGTGATTCAAGAGGAAGGTAATAGGTATAATAACATTAAACAGTGGAGAAATACTGTTATTGTTGGGGTTTCTAATGTGATGTGATGATTTTCGAAGATAATTATATTACAGATTTAAAAATTGCGGGAAGTAGCTTTTGCGGCGGTACCGACCAATGCGGGCCACGCGCGGGTAGTAATGAATACAAGTCAAAACTGCTGAATTGATTTTAATCATTTTTTCAGTGGCTATATATATTTTATACCCGATGCAAAGCCGGGGCGGGTCGCTAGTAACAATAATATATTGTTATAGTGAATATTATTAAAGTTAGTGCAACCGGCAGAGTTTATCTAAAACTTAAATCTATAAAACTTTTCACGCTTACCCTACATTTCAGTATCGAGCTGTAGTGAATTGTTGAAAAATCCCCGACAGTAAAATACGTTTTAGTTCGCCAGCTTTGAGTATTTTAACTAAACGACAAATTCCGAGAATGCCAAACGTGAAAGATACTTCAACGGGTTACACGTTAGTGGAAATAGGATCTTAATTTAAGAGCGCATATGACCCTAACTTGACTACATACTTTAACCTAGATCTCAAAATCTGTAAGGTCTAGAAAACTGATTTTTTGACACAAGTAACTTCAGTTCATAAAGATTAAATGCTCAAGACGAAAACACGATTACTCAAAAAATGCTCGATAGTTTCTTTTTTACAAAAAACCTTGTTTTAGACACATTTTTGATTGGATCTTCGAAGTTTGCTGTCTTTTCTTTAATATTTTTTAATATCTAAAAAGGTATTGATAAAACCTAAATTTGCTCAAATCACTTTTTTCATAATCATTATAGTTCGTCTTTTATTCAAGTAAAACTAACTCGGCGATGAATCCGCGCCGTCCTTTTTCACCTGGCATATGAAAGACGGGCGTGAGTGTGAAGAGAGAAGGACGATGTTTGATTTTTAGAGTCAGGTGAGCTCTTAATGTTATAATAGGATCTTAGGAAAATGTATTGTAAATTAAGGTACCGCTTATCTAAGTAAGACCCATTCTGAAAGTTTTAGTTACTTATCCTATCCGCACTAGTAGTATAAATGCGAAAGTGTATCTGCCCTACTAGACAAGTGGCAAGCGATTATGTCGTAAACGCCAACAAAATGTATGCGATTTGACATTACTATTCGCTAGCGAAGCTATGACTTATGTCAAATCGCATACATTTTGTTGGCGTTTACGATAATCGCTTGACACTTGTTTCTAGGCTGTTCTCTTTTACGCCCAAACCGCCCGCGCCTGGGAAAGGACATATTATGATACTTTTTATTCCGGAAAAATGTGCGGTTTCGTACGGCGCGATAAACTAAGCTAAGCTAAAATTCTTAGCCGCCATTTTCTTCTTATTTTGAAATGTATTAGTATAAAAATATATTTACATTGGTATCCCTTTATTAAATACCACAGCAATTCAATAAAAAGATTATGTGGAATATTTAATAAATATACTACTTACCTGTAAATACAAACGAAGATAATATTTAATGAAATTACTTTTATCGTGAAAACAATGCTTAATACAGAGTATTTATTTAATAAACAGTACGAACTTGTGTACTCAAACAACAAGCCGGCAGCACTCGTTTACTCAGGCCGTTTTAACTAACAATTTTTCTCAACAAACAACTTTTCTAATCTTCTTTCTTTACTTGTTAGGTGTTATCCACGACGTCTGTACAACGAAAAGAGTGTCGTACATTTTCTGCAATAAGTATGTCCAATGTTTTCCAGACAGTGTTGAAACTTTCACTGTTAGCTGCAGTGCAAAGCACAATGTTCGGTGACACGATTCATGGAATCAATATAATATTATTATGATCACGATTGGAGGATAGCGAGATGTGTAGGCGGTGCTAGTGTTCTTTGATATTCTGACAGCAGGCTCTTAGGGGTTTCACACACAGAGCAGGTAATGTAAAAATGTTTAATGTATATTATAGTACGATACATCTTTCTATAGAAATCATCAGGAGACCACACACAACAGAGATGCTATAATATACATATGACATTACCTGTACTGTATGTGACAGCCTTATTCTCCCATTATTCTGACCAAACTGATGGACTGAACCAATCCCAAACTGACCTTGTAACCGTTTTCTAAGATACTTCAAAAGTTTTTTCGTGTATTTTCCAATTTAGATAAGTCGACCATTACTCATCCCTCAGCCTCATATACTCACTATCTACATTAGCCCGACACGTTACATAAGGCTGACCTTTGGCTGGCACAAAGGAAGCGAGGCTACGCAATAATTCAAAAGCGCTCGGTGCCGTTAGAAGCGTTTGATTGCTTCCTAATAATAAAACAAGGGTTTACCATACATCCGTAAAGTCCATTTATTGGTTCAACATCACTATCGGCGTTTTGGGTCAATCTATACTTTTAAATGCGAAAGTTTGTAAAGGTTTAGCCTACATATTTTGCTAGCCCTTGATGCAATAACTATAATTGATAATAATAGTAGAATGACAATCGTGGTTACTTTTCCATAAGCAAAAAATTATTACCTATTCATCTATCTTTATAAGTAAATAAAATTTTAATTTTTTTAGTCCCGCCAAAACTCAAGAACGACTAAACCGATTTGGCCGATTCTTAATTTAGTTTTGAAATATTTGTAAAAGTGATACGAAGTTCACCGGGTATACTTCAAAAATTTTCTCTATGTGTAGGTACTGTTACACACTTGGTCAATATTACCTTCATCTCGTATTTCCCGCTAAGAGACTCAAGTACCTAGTTAAGGGTCCGACCCTTTGTTTATAATTATCTAAAGAGATATTCGTATTACGTATATCATTGTATCAGCCACTACAAATCAAGGTTATAGATTTAGGTCATCAATATAGGCTTATGGTAATGAAATTTAAATGTCATTAGTATTTAATGGATATTTTGGTTTGACGCTATATCTAATCAGCGATTATAATAAGTTATTCAGAAATAGAGCAGTGGTTTTAACGTGAAAACTAGATTCAGAATTTTCTATTTATCTCTAAATAGTTTTATACTAAAAGATTTGACTTTTGTGTGAAGTTTAAGAAATCATACAGTTTAAGACCTTAATGTGATGACCTAAAGCCTATATTACTTATATATTCGCTTTCTACGAACCTAGGTTCTAGACAAGCCTTTTTGTTTTATTGAATCGATAGCCAACAAGCTAATAGGTCACCTGATGTCAACTGATCCACATTGGCAAAATAAATCAGCTGTAACAGAATGCGCGCAGGTGCGTTTCCCTTTTATCCCGGATCCTCCCATAAAATTTGTCTTTGGCGCTCACAATAAAACAGACGGTATACTGTCGAAAAATAATTCATTATGTAGGTACTCTTGAATGCGAAACAATATGTTTTGTACCGTAAAAAGTCATATACAAGATGTTAGTGTAAACACCGTTATCCTTGAAACCATCGAATGAGCCCGTCGAAATGAACAACTTTTTCTATGAGAAAAATGCTACGAACTCAAAAAATCTGTCTTCATACCCATACAAATTGCCGATCCGGGCATCCGTATAGGTATGAAGATGGCATTTTTTGAGTACCTAGGTACTCAAAAAATCCCGGATCGGCAATTTGTATGGGTATGAAGACAGATTTTTTGAGTTCCCAGCATTGTTCTCATAGAAAAAGTTTTTCACATTGACGGGCTCATATTTTGATGGTTCCAAGGATAACGGTGTTTACTCTAACACACTGTATACTTTTTATTGAACTATATTACGCTCGCAACTTCATTGTGTCAACTTTCGCTTATCGTGCTATATTGGGATAGAAGCATCCTATATTCTTTTCTGGAACTCTCCATACTAAATTTCAGCAAAATCAGTTCAGTGGCTTGGGCGTAAAGGGACATTTACAACTTTTTAGACGCTTTTCTGCAATTATTACGTTCCTAATGAGTAAACGACATGATAAACAAATTACGTTTCAAAGGTATTTACGTTGCGGAAAACTAGCATCATATTCTCATTTTTAATATCCTGTTGCTTACGTAAAATGTTGCTTGTTGCTTAGCTGAAAGTTGCGTTTCTCGGTAACCGTCGACTTGTCTGAAACAATGAGTCCACAACAATGGTCTCGGGTCACAGGTTCACTGCGGGTTTCCATCTTTGTGCTGCACTTTTATATTTCTAAAGAGATGGCTAAGCGTGTGCAAAAACTTCGATTTTAATTAAACAAAACATAATATTAAGTATGTTACATTTTGATAAAAATAACAATGAATAAAAGCATGATTATGACCTGTCCTGACCTGTAAACCTGTAACTAGAGTAATGAAATGAAATTACCTCAGCTCTGCATTAAACTACGCCAAAAATCGAGTCGAGTCACGAGTGATAATACTTCTAATCGAAGAAAATTAGTAAAAAATCTGTGACTCGACTCCGGGCTTAACCATAATAATTGTCTCGTTCAAAATTGGGTTTGCAAAAACATTTTTTTCTCGATGGGTCCTTTAATGAAATTTCAATCAACTGCTATCCAAATACCGATTGACCCGAACATACTAATAAATAACGGTGCTACCGAACCGAGTGCTCCTCTCCCGGGACAAGTAGATATGTTCTGACCCTAATTTTTCACTTTGTCTATCCGGCATCCTTTATTGATTTTCCCCATCTTTGTTACTATTAATAAAATCACGACGTAAATCATTCTCTTTTTACTGGACCGTATATTTTCATGAGATATGTGAAGCAAAATATTTTTGTAGAATCGAAACACGTGTTTTGAACGATAATTTTATAATTCTGATATACAACGAATAGATTGCACTTTATTCTCTTTTAAGACTTATGTTTATTGAATTCTTGTTGTTCATTTGATATTACAAACTTAGGTCCAAAGCGTATGCTAATATAATTCAAAAATATACTCCTATGTTCCCGCTTCATTTGGAAAAAAATAATTAAGATACCTTAGTCAAGGTGTCTTACTATTTTTTATTTACCCAGAAAAGGATAAAGGATAGTTTTGATTATGGTAAATTGTATGGATACTGATATACATTAAACAGTGTGTTAGTGTAAACACCGTATTACAAATGGCCGATCCGGGCATCCGTATGGGTATAAAGACGGCATTTTTTTGAGTTCCCAGCATTGTTCTCATAGATCAAGTTGTTCATTTGACGGGCTCTTTTGATGGTTTCAAGGATAACGGTGTTTACACTAATATCTTGTATACTGTACGAAAGAAGCTGCGGGAACACAATACATTCACAAATTTTGTTCGTTTTATATAAATTATTTTTTATTAAAGTATTCCCTTAGAATACTAAATAGTGAATTAATTAAGAAAGTATGTATGTGAGAATGTTTATTCAGTAACGCTATAAAATATCTCAGACGTTACATGAAACTATGCGAGTCGCTCGCGATATTTTCATTAGAACGTCTGCTCAAGCGTGTTGGCACATTCCATTCGATACAGAAAGGATACGACTAATTTTCCGCTTCTTTCTACTGAAGAATTCTTCCCTGAAGGACTTTAATTATTTAGATTACAGATCGAATTCAAGTATGTTCCTAATTGTTGTACACTAAAATTAGACGTAAACCGCCAAACGGATTTTGAGGATATTTGATGGATGTAATAAGTTTCTAGAAAAAGGACAGCTAGGATATGTCTTAAAATTGAATTTATAAAGACTGCAAGAGGTACACGTTATTAGAAAAACTCTTAATAAGTTGTGGAATTATATTTTTGTCTGTTTCTATTAAGAAACAGACTAAAATATAATTTTGAAATAAGCTCCATAGATTTATTGTTCTGTATAATAAATTAAAAGCATACAACAAAAAATAATCAATCCACTCTTTGTCAACGTTATTATAATTAAAACAGTGACAATGCGGATGAGAATAAAAGGATTATGAAAAATATGCTCTGTATAAAGCCTTCAAGGTTTAATTTTATCTGTCATGACAAAACAATCTTTCATCTCAAAAACATTTTTAGCACGACTGGATTTATATAAGTCGCGCGTCGGCCCGAACGCGCGGCTTGGCGGCTACACCGCGAGGTTACAAGTAAATGTATGTGGTTACAAATAAATTCCCAGGCCCAATCCCTTACCCTTTTCCCTTCCCTACCCTCTCTTATTTCCTTCCCTGCCCTCCTTCCTATTCCCTTTCCTACCCTCCCCTATTACCCTATTCCCTCTTAAAAAGCCGGCAACGCACCTGCAGCTCTTCTGATGCTGCGAGTGTCCATGGGCGACGAAAGTTGCTTTCCATCAGATGACCCGTTTGCTCGTTTGCCCCCTTATTTCATAAAAAAAATTGTTACTTAATATTATTTTGCTTTTAATCTCGCGTTGTATCGGCCAAAACGCGTGGTTGCGCCACTTATATGATATAAAGCCAGCCTAAGCATTGAGGATATCTGAATAAACTGCCTCCATTATTAATATTATTATTGTTTATTTATCACCTTTTTAACATGAACTTTACCATACCATGTTAACTGGTTAGGTGTACAATAATTATGAAATAAATAAATACTTGCGATTATTCAACATTCGAAATTCCATTCCACTTTTTGAAGCAGCTTTAATTCTAAGTTACACAGAATTTTTCGCAAGGATGTAAAAGTATTTTCAGAAATCTCGCCTCAAGTCGAGCGTTCATTTATTTCTTAAAATATAGCAGCCGATTCCGGTGCAGAGTGAATTATAGTCGGCTTAGATCAATAAACACTGGAGCTCTAAATTTAACATTTAACAAGTAATGTAAGAGCCAACAGATACTTAGAGTGGACTCAAATATAATGAAAGGATCAATGCGGAGCTGTTTCATTAGCGTCGTTGAGTTTATAGTTTTGTTGGAGAATACAAAACTGTTTTTCAATGTGATTTAGGATCTATATATAAATGGATTTTAAATTGTGTTAGTAACGCTAAAACTCGAAAACGGCTGAACGAATTGGGCTAATTTTAGTCTTAAAATATTTGTAGAAGTCCAGGGAAGGTTTTAAGGTGACACGAAGTTCACCGGGACAGCTAATTTCTCATAATACGTGATTCTGATTTTATGTCGTAGGTGTTATTAAAAGGCTACGAAATGATGAAATAGTTTTTTTGCTGCGATGGACGAAATTTTTGTTTTTATAATTTTCGGCTCATAAAAAAGGCGATTGCCGTAATTCCAAACAATATTGTAATGTACTTTTAATGCAATCAAAACCCCTGTCATGGAATTTTACAACGCAAAATCTCATTTTACAGCTTGCTCTAAAGCAATTACTTAATGTATCGACGAGAAGAAAATGGAAGTTAAGTGAGTCATCAATATTAGATTACCAGCTGGTGAGTAGCTACATGAGTGGCATTAGCGGACTTTCAGCCTTCATCAGCTGATACTGTGTCAATATCCTACGTGTCTCTTATATAACATAGATTGGGTTATATGTAGCTTTATTACGAACGTTCTTTTAAAAAAATCCCGACGCGTGATGGACTTAAAGTAGATTAAGACGTATACTAAAATCTTTGTACGCCAACAAATTATTACAAAGCGACAGAAAAAATATAGAGGTGAAAAGTTATGGACAACTCAAACTATTGAAAAAATAAAAACGTTTTTATAACTATTAAGAAGTACTTAAAAAGTAATTTGACAATCCAGCTGTGAATGATTTTCATATCTTTTACTTCGTTTTAAGACTTGTATTAAATCACCCACATTATTTATGAAATAATTATTCAGATAAAATAAAGATATTTTCTGCATTGACTAACTTCCCGATTGCTGCAAAACTAACTTATCGATTTTGACGCCATCTCTCGTATACTGCAAACCACAGAAGAACATTTAAATTAGTAATATAGTGATAATATATGGCACAAACAATAATAATAGTATACACAAAGCTAGTGCCAATATCTAAACATCTGAACACACGAATAGACACCAACTCCGGGCTTCGCTAACTCCGCTGATGTGTAACACAATATTAGTTTCGGAGCAGCCATTTTGTCTTTAAACTTATTGTCTGTTCCACTTTATCTATCCTTATTAGTGTCTACTTTAAAAGTAGCTTTTAACGTCGAGATAATAGGAGTTTGAGAGTTGAAATTGTCAACTACCATTAGAATGTTGTACTACTTATCAATTTCTTTATTAAACACAAAGCAACATTATATAAGGTAGAGATAAGTTTTTGTAACAATCTGATCTTTACCTAATCATTGCTGAATTTTTTTACGGAATGGTTAGGTTGGACGAGGGGTCCCCAAACATATTTTGTCTACTACCCACTTTGAGAAAAAATATTTTAGTGCCCCCATTGTTTCAATTTAAAAATATGTATACAGATGAAATAAATCACCTACCAAGCATAGCTACACAACACCTGTATTTTTTTTCTAGGTCCCACAGCGCCTAGAAAAAAAAAAAAAAAAAAAAAAAAGGTCCCACAGCGCCTTTCTTTAGACCTTCAGCGCCCACAAGAGGCGATACCGCCCACTTTGGGAAAGACTGGGTTAGATTAAATGTTATTAGTCCACTTTACTCTACTTACGTCTTAAATTATTATAGTGAAATTCAGTTCCTAGCAAAAGTTGCTATTGGTGATAAAACCTGAAAATACGTTGAATAAGTATGACCGGGACCGGGAGTAAAAAATACAAGTTTTGACTTTTATATTCGCGAGCTTTATTCGCTTTATCCTCTAAAGTGCTCTAGGGGTTTTCATGCGGTTTCCCCGGTTGATTGGGATTATTCTGTGTTAATGTTTTGTTTTTTTTTTGTTAAATAGATTGCAAGAGTTATGTATGTTTGGAAACATTTATCACTTTTGTGACAATTATTGGCTTTCTGGTAAAGTAAAGTAATTTTCCAAATATCCTTAAGGCGAAACCGCACTAAAACGCATTCATGGCGGCGATGTGACGCGACACGCGAAATATTCTTTGTATGACATCGTAGGAGCTAAGCAGTAAGCAGCAGTCTTATCCCCGAGGATAATGCTGCTTAGAAATTGTAGGCTTACTACGAAGCCGTTTTGAGACTCAAGCAATCGGACAAGAATGCCGCGTCCTGCTCTAACAACGTCATTTTACGTTTGTTAGAGAAGGATGCGTCATTCTCGTTCGATTACTTGAGTCTCAAAACGGTTTCGTGGTACAGCCCTTGATACGATTTTAATTTACGAGAGTGATTAGTTTCTAATTGAGCCGCAGTACGATCGTGCGCTAGTATAGCTGTCAGGAGTGGGAACAACCGTGGAGATCGAATTAGTTTAAAATTGAGCCACAGCACGATTTTGCGCCAATATTTATAATATTTTGGAAGTACCAAAAGCTTTGATATGGAGCTGATTCGATTCTCGATTCGATTCTGATTCTGTCGGGAGTAAGGCAACAGCACTACGCAGCAGCGACATTACAAAACGTCATTTTTATGAAAAGTGAAGTGTCGTGTGTTCCGCGTAGTGCAGTTTCACCTTGAAAATTACGTACGAAGTACGAACGCATACCTAGCTTACTATGAAGTCTTCGAGTCCCCAATAATCATAACACCTTCACAAGATATCATAATAGGATCAACTGGTGACAAAATAAAATGTATATTTTGCTTCAGCTATTTTTCTATGACATATATCTTCAGTGGACAGTCTGGAATAATATTTTATTGTGGGTCAACGTCTAGCGATTTAATATGTCAGCGTTAGATAAAATTATTCTCTGGAAGCGATATTATACTCTCTTGAATTTTATTGCTTCACTTTAACGATCTGGTTTTATGTCGAAAAGATAAAATGTTGTTTTTTATTCCGTTTCAATACATTTAAGTTTACATCTAAATAAAGGTAAATAGAAGCTATAATGCTTATATTTTAAAATAGTGTAAAGATTTAAACTATGTGAAACAAAGTATGACAATGGAATATAGGTTAGTATGTATAGTTGAAAAAAAAAATATATTTGCCTTTATTGCTAAAATATAAGATTGAAACATAGTGACGACTATAAGCTATGTCCACACTGTGCACTTTCATCTTCAATTTTCGTCATGAACTTTCATATTGACGCATTCAATAATTAAATGCGTCAAGAAACGCAACGCCAATATTGTCATTTTTGAAGTTTTGGATACGGTCAGAGCGCATGCGTCGCAGGCATGCCTCACGTTCGCTGTTGACTGCGCTATAACGCATACCCTTGATGAACAAAAAAAAAACAGTGTGGACATAGCTATTCAGAGTTTGTGCATAAAATGCACAGCAATATGCATATTCAATTTTGCTTTGAATAAATAATGTTGAAATAAAATAAGCGACTTCTTTTATTGGACAAGGAGATATCCAATAACGCGACAGAAATCAACGCTTCTGTTTTTATTGGCTGTAAAGCTCGTCAGCAGATACAAAATAAAAACAAAATGAAAGAAATCATGTATTAAACACAAGAAATTGTGTTCTGTGTTTGTTATGTACTCGTAGCTAAAACAATTATAACATACATAATATAATATTAAGATTTCAGTGTTCCAAACTCAAATTCAAGCTTTTTGGATGAGTAGCCTAAATCTAATACGCGGTAACCGTACATTTTGCCACAGTAAAAACTGTCTAATTCGGAATTCCGACCGATTATTATGTATATTTCTGCTGTACATTATAAGCCATAGTTTACAATTTTGATTACATAATTTGCTTTTCACTCAGCACTCTGTGGAATTGAGGCCTCTATCACATTAACGAATGATACCAATTAATAGTTATTGGCGTTAACCACCACGTTATTAATGGCTGGTGGTAAACTTGTTTTCGAGTTCAATTCGTATTTCGTTATAGCTAATAATATGTGGTGCTAAACGTACTTTAAATTGTTGGAATAAATACAAGTCATTATTAACACACACGCATTTCATCATTTCGTTTCATACACTTTTACGTCTATATTGATTTTTTTTCTCTTACATATTACTCTATTAAAAATATACTAATTAATATACTTTTGAATGTCGGAAGGTACCGATCATCTAATCTCATAATATTTGTTTCATTTTATTCTACGAAAAACACTGTAAAACGCAATGTAGCTAACCAAAACTGTCAAACCATAATAAATATTAAAAAACAGTCTAATATAACAAGTATAATATGATAATATCGCATACATAAAGATCGTTTATAACAAAACATTTGAATATTCAAACTTCGAACGTTTAAATTCAAAAGTGAATTTAAATATTCTCAAACATGGTTTCGAGATTACTTCACACATACACATGGACTTAGCCCGCGTCCCCATCAAACACAGTGCGGTGCCGTTGCCGTCGGAAATTTCAACTGTGATTGGCTGATAAAAAACGATAAAGAAAAATCTACTTATATACGGATTTACCCAAAATTTGCTCTGCTTCTTTATTACTCGTTGTCTTAGGAAGAATAAGATATATTAGTAACTCTTTCGCGATCCATATTCAAACAAGCACGTTCGAGCCCACCAACAGCTAAATATTGACGGAATAGGGCCACGGGGTGACGCGCCGTTACACGATGACGGCGCTGCACTGTGTTTGATGGGGAGTGGGGACGCGGCTTTACCAAAGGGTTCGTAATTAAAATTGCGGTGGAAACCTCCCTGGAAATTTCTGGTAAGTTTACCGACTTACAAATTACATTTGATAATTCAATTGTGCAGTTTGTTCAAGGACCTGTCATATTTTGTTTGTGACAGATGAGCTGTTGAAAAATTGCTATGGTTCCCAATACTATAAATGACTATAATAGTCCTAATTTTACAATTTAACATGCGTTTTGATTCAATACATTGAAAGATATTTCAAAGAGATTAAATCTAAACATTTCGAAATAAACCCGAATGCGATGTACCATCGAGGAAATTGATGTTTAAGCAGTTGACAGACCAACGTCATTTGGTCGGATCATGTCAATTCAATGTTAATTGTGATCTGTCAGCTGGGTTTGACGTAACGCGACCAAACAACGTAGGTCCCCCATTTGCCTAGGAATCAACTTCTCTCATAGTACCTTAATCACTAACAAACAAATCTAGTGACATCTCTCAAGCTAAACTGCAACCAATCGTTAAGTGCCTAGATCGTGAATTCGTGATAATAATACATACTATTGTCCGCGTTTCCACTGACGCGGAGCTGGGCGGTAAAGAGCCTAGCGGTGCCCGAATTTACCAATCACTATGCTCGAAATCTCCGCTCCGCCTTAATGGAAACAGCACCAGCAGGGTGGATTAGAGCTGAGCGAATATTCATAATAAAAATACACCGAGGCGATGCGGTGCGGAGGACAACAAGCATTGGGTGCAGAGCGGAAGACAGCGGTTCGGAGCGGGGCGGTGCGTGACTCGCACGCAGTGCCTCAGTCAATCATTCAATCAATTCCAAAGTATGCTCCGCTCCGCTCCGTTCCATTCCACTCTACTCCGCTGCACTTCAGTGGAAACACTGACACCTTTTCACCGCTCTTCATCGCCCCTCTCCACCCAGCTCCGCGTCAGTGGAAACGCGGCCTTATACAGCCATAAGGTATGTCTAGATGACGCCGCCCGCAACTCGATTGCGCCAAAATTCGTTTATCGCACGGGAGCCGGGACCCAAAGTATCTTCATACCTTTCAGCAAAATCAGAACACACTTTCGCACTTATTATATTAGAATAGATTGCCACCATGACTGATACAGAATGCTCAATTTATGTCGATCATGGCCAATCATAAGCGTATATATTATGCTCTCTACACGTTTGTAATCGCCTATATTTGTCCATCATGGACCAAAGTAGCCGCTAAAGCTGTACGAACAACTAATTCTCACTAACACTCGTAAATAATGTTCCAACTATTGCATTAAACTACAACCGCCGCGCAGTTAACTCCTACAGTTAAATAACAGCAATCATTTATAGCTGTTCATATTGAGATGAATTATTTCGGTCTTTCGATAGTTACGCAATACTGGGGCTTTCATACTTTAATATACCTACTATAACCACAGCCACATTTGGATATTTGGAAATGTAAGGGTGGGTTACACCAACTTTAACTATAACAAAATGTCAAATGAGCTGTTAAATCTCTAGTAAAAGTCAATAAAGGACAGCATATTTGACGATAACCTTGCAACCCACCCTAAGTTTGTTATGCTGTCACGCGAATACTACTCAACCGATAATAATAATGTAAGTTTGATGATAAGATACGATGATAGGATAGTTTTTTTTATTTAAAAAAAAAAGAAGTTTGCTTACCACTAAGGAAGGACTCATCAAAATTACCCCCCGTAAGGGGGTGAAATAGAGAAGCAACTTTTGCATACCAAAATTTAATTTAATTATTATTTTTTTAGGATTCTTGACATATTAAACTTATTTTCTTGGTCTATTTATTTCACTTTATACCGTGAAGAGTCACTTTAGCGGATATAATTGAATTATATTCCATCTTGAACTTGGTCTGAAGTGATTATTGAGAAAATGCAGAGGCAAAGAGATTTAATAATTTCATTCTTTCTCTACTTTATAAAGTTTGACCTTACACTTTTCTGCTGAGCTCTTTTTATTTATCTTTTACTGAATATTAATTAACTCTTATAAGACGCTGAGGTAGACGTTTTACTCAATTATACTTGAAAATTAGTTTTTTTACTAAAGTTTATATATTTACCAGTGGTTTCAATTGACTCGCGTCGAAATAATAACTAATGAATATGCTGTTCAATAGATAAACAGAAAAACCTATTACTGCGCAGTTAATGTGTTTATATTGGTAGCATTATAGCCGGCAACACTAAGCTTACGATAAGATTAAACTAATTGACACAATATTATGATAGCCAAAAAATTAACTACCGTACTTGTAATAGAAATGCTAAATAACAAAAATACTTTCAAATCCAATAATAAACATTACAATTCCAAAACGTAACTGTTCTTACAGTGAAGATAAAAAACGTTATTTTGACAAATAGAATAATAAATAACGGAAAACAAATTACTGGTACACTTTGTGAATTCCTGAAACACTGCTGCTTTAATCTGCTCGCTCTCGACCGTAACGTTCTGAAAAATGATTCATAATTTAGAATCATAATATTATCTTCATGTAAAATTACAAATAACATATTATGTATATCTGTGTTAAGCTCATGTATGTACTCACTTATAAAGGCTTCACCTATGCTTGTAGATTATAGGGTACTAGATGACGCCCGCAACTCCGTTGCGCCAAAACTCGGTTATCGCGCGGGAACCGTACATTTTCCCGGATAAAAAATATCCCATGTCCTTTCCCGGGACTTAAAGTATCTACATACAAAATTTCAGCAACATCGGTTCAGCCGTTTAGGCGTGAAGAGGTAACAGACAGATAGACAGGCAGACACACTTTCGCATTTATAATATTAAGTAAGTAAGTATGGATATTATGTAAATTGTTTTAATTATCTAGATAATACTTTCAGGATTTGTTGATTGCTTGAAAAACTAACTATAATTTACAATTTGCAAAAAAATTGCAATCGGTTGCCATAGTTATTTTTGTTTAAGGTACAGCTACTTGATACTTCTATTTCCCGCGGTTTCAATTTCTTATCTATTTCCTAACCTAACCTAACCTAACTTAGGTATATCTATGTCAAATTATATGAAAATTCGGACTCTATTCGATGCAAACATGCAATAAAACCTTTCCTCTTTATAATATTAGTGTGGATAATAAATTAGTAAATCCTTTGTGGTCTCGTGAGTCGGACAAAGAGCTAACACGAGCTACCTACGTTGGGACAATTTAATTAAATGTGGGGCCGTTTTGTGTACACGTGAAACGTACGTGTCACATGCGTGATCTACCGTGCTTTGTTACTACGAGACAACAGTCACGTCAATTATTATTTGTTTTAAACAACTAGACTGTGCAGCATTTTGTGTGTTTGTGTGAAGTTTGTACATTGTCTCGACTTGGGACGATAGATACGATAGCGATCATACAATTTTGTATATAATTCGTTTTATTATTTACGTGAAATAAGCGCTTCAGGTGGCCTATTGTCCGATAACAACAATTTATATTATAAAACACCATGACATGAATTTTATAAAACCTTACGGTTCAAACTTCACAAAACTTCTCATAATATTACTCGAACGAGTATTCCGTATCTAAAAAGCGGCCATTTTGCAGTTCTTATAATCAGCTTAGATAACAATCATCTGTAAGCAGACCTGACAAACTTGAGGTAGGTTTAGTAAAAGGGATCATTATTCGGGATCGGGCATCAGGTGACCTTCTATTAACAATTCCGGATCAACCTTTGAACTTCCCACATTTAGGGAATAAGGACGAACTTGTCAGCTTCGCATAATTACTTTATACATTTTGAAAAGTTTATTATTTTATATTACAACGAGCTTTTGCCCGCGGCTTCGCCCGCGATAAGAAGTATTATATGCAAACTTTCATCCCCTATTTTAACCCCTTGGAGGTGGAATTGATCAAAATCCTTTCTTAGCGGATGCCTACGTCATAACATCTACCTGCAAGCCAAATTGCAGCCCGATCCGTCCAGTGGTTTGGGCTGTGCGTTGATAGATCACTATGTCAATCAGTCAGTCAGTCACCTTTGAGTTTTATATATATATATATAGATGATAGATCTCATCGCCTTATAATGATTTACATTTTGAAATTTCCTACATGAACGTCGCAGCTTTCTTCGCACAAAATTTCGTTCGTTGCACTGGTACCGTATACTTTTTATTTATCTTTCTTTTGTCTTTTCATATAATTCAATGGAAGTTTTGAATCTCGTTACACACATGACGTTTCGACAAAGACAGTATTCCATCGGCTAAAGCTTGTAATATACCAGGACCTAGACAAGCGGCAAGCGATTATCGTAAACGCCAACGTCAACAACGCCATTTGACATTAGTATTCACTAGCGCAACGCCAACGCCACAAAATGTTTGGGAATTGACATTAGTATTTGCTATCGAGGCGATGACTTGTGTCAAATCGCTTACATTTTGTTAGCGTTTACGATAATCGCCTGCCACTTGTCTACTAGGGCAGGCCACGGACATGACATGCGCAATATTTATGAAGGAAAAAATGCCCACAGAGGTTTTTTACGCCCAAATATATGAAAAACATTCTACGTAATATCAAAGTGTAATAAAGTAAGATATTCCTTTGTTGCCTTCGCACTTTTCTGAAAAGACTTTTCGAACGCGCTTTGCATAACAAACCGATCTCCGCTAAACGATGGCACAGACAACGCCAACATTCAGCAACAATTGCTCCATTGAAATTTTTTGGCAAGAGTCAACAAGCAACAAGTGATGAGGTGCTGAACGATACTGGCCACTATGTACTATGGTTTACAGCCAACTTCCGTTTTGATAAGATAACTTCAACGGAATATGAATTGAAAGTTTCACTTTTCTTCCTTAATGTTCCTATAGTCCAGTTGCGTTACGTAAAACATGAACTCATGTCTACATTGTCTCTTTTTAGGGTTCCGTACCCAAAGGGTACAAAACGGGACCCTGTTACTGAGATTTCGATGTCTGTCCGTCTGTCTGTCTGTCTCCAGGCTGTAGCTCAAGAACCGCTATAGCTAGACTTCTAAAATTTTCACAGATTGTGTATATCTGATGCCGCTATAACAACAAATAAGTATTAAAAACAAAACAAAGTTAATATTTAATAGGGGGGCTATACAACAAACGTGATTTTTTTGGCCTTTTTGACTCGTAAATCGTAATCCATAATGGCAACATGTATAATGTAGATACTTGAATTTTTCACGAAATCCTCAATTATATGTAAACTTTAATATATAATAATAAAATTAAAATAAAATACATAATCTCCCATACAAAAAACACATTTTTCCCCTACTTTCGCTCTATAATTACGATACGGAACCCTTCGTGCGCGAGTCTGACTCATGGCCGATTTTTGCGATTACTATCCCGCTCCTATAGCGCATTTGACCATACTTGTTCATATTAAGATATTATTTTATCAAGCGCGATAGAAAAATATAATATTTTGTCTGCTCTATACGTAGCTGTAGGTCAAATATTAATATTCTACAAGTAAGCGCTAAGTATTAATGTTATTAAAACCCTGCTACATTTGAGATTAAAATATTTTCTGCCAGCGCGTAGCTGTGACCCCTTTCGCGTTGTTACCGAAAAATATACCAACGTAGGCTACCTGTCAGTTTATATAACATTCTTTGTTGCTACAGTGTTTTTTGATAAGGGATTTTTACGAAACAGAATAAAAGGCTTTTGCAGTGAGCGTTACATTCCGTAACAAGATTGTTATAGTGAAAAGTTATAAAATACTAATATTATGAGACTTAAAATAAAATCGGCCAAGTGCGAGTCGGACTCGGGCACCAAGGGATACGTACCGATACACAGGAAAATAGGCTAAAAATTGTGATTTTTGTATGAGATCGCCCCTTTAAATCTAAATTTTATTTTAATACTAGCTGTTGCCCGCGACTTCGTCCGCGTCAGCAAAATCTGATATTGAGAAAAAATCCCCTTTTTAAAGTTCCTTTATAAAAAAAGTAAAATATATCCTCCTCCTTTTCTGAAGTCCGTTAAAAAGTAGCCTAAGTTATTCCTTACTACATCAGCTATGTGCCTAAAAGTCCCGTCAAAATCGCTCCAGCCATTTCAGAGATTAGCCGGAACAAACAGACAGACAGACATACAGACAAAAATTGTAAAACATGTTGTTTTACAATTTTTGTACATTCATATGCATTTAGTAAAAAACGGTTCTTTCAATATTACAAACAGACACTCCAATTTTATTTATAAAAAATATATGTAGTATAGATTTTTATATTTTTTTGGTTATGTCAGATACTAAATAAACAAACAAAAACAAACACAGGAACAAAGCAAGTTACCGTAAAGCTAGATTACGTGGGTCGTACTGAGCTCCTCATTTAGTTCCTGGCGCTACGTGCTATAATACTCTAGACGCTCCGCTAGGATATCTCTATAATGTAAAGAATTATCACAGTAATAAATACATTTTTCATACACTTATTCAATTTTTATTAATTTATTTTATTACAATTTTAACGTTTCACACGACCTTTTTCGACAAAATCAACATCAGGTATAGTGCAAGTAATTTTAAATTAAAAAAAAAGTTGTATTGGCAAACAAAAATCGGAAAAGACATAATGCTTTATGTTATCTTATTGAAGATATCGCAAAACACTCATAATATTATTCAAGTTTAGAATAAGATCGTTTATCAGCTTGCCTCCTGCAGCTGGCCTCGTAAAATTATATACTGACATTTTAATCTTCTTGAGAAGATCTTATATGCTAGTAAAGGTAATATAGCTTCATATTTTTCATATAGAAGTATACTCAAAAATCTGAACATTAATACTTAACTTTTTCTCATAAAACAGTGGATTATTTTTAAAGTGAGGCCTGAACAATCAGCATGCCATTGAAACAAATAGTCGTAATAAAGGCTTAAAAATATTACTGTTATTAGTGTCCTTCTTAAATTATTATTATAGTTAGATCTTGAGTCTACAACCGTGTATGGTCGGTCTTAAAGGCCAGCAGGGAACTTGAAACTCCTGTGGTGCTCAATGGGCATAATTGTTTTTCATCAAGCGTGCGCATTTGTATTTTATAAAAACTTAATATCTACGACCATGTGACCCCAATTCTCTTTTATAAAATCGCAATTTCGGTTTCGATACAAAAGTTCTGGGACGTTCCATCGACAATTGGAAAATGTGTCCAGAGTGTTCCACCTTACACGTCCGAAGTGAAAATTCAGCACATTTTCCACCGCCGATACCACGTGTTAAATTGTAATTGTCAGCTTCGGTCTAAAATAAGTGTGGTGGAATACTGGTCAGGCTTTTTATAGGACATTCTGAAGTCAGACTTTTTAGCAAGGTTTATGATGAATCTGTCTTTTAAATATTTATGAGGCGCGACAACATAATTATATATTATATTCAATGGTTGTAGTATTATATATTATATTAAATGGTACCCTATTATAGGTGTTACAACACATATTCAAAAGAAATTATTACAAACAAATTATGTTTTACGCACTGATGATTCTGTGATTAAAATAAAATAAATAGTCACTGATTTTCAATTAACAACAAAAACATCTTGATCTTGATTGAGCCCCCTTAAACCCCCCCCCCCCCCACCATGGATCTGTTACTTATAACGAAATGGTGCCGTGGCGTTTGTATTGCGTCTTATTTCTCATTTTTAGGAACAAACTAAGTCATCTATACATATAATAAAATCGTAGGAAACTCAATTCTGTACATTGAATATTTTTGAAAATAATACTTGGGACGTGACTATGCTAACGCGGACGAAGTCGCAGGCACCAGCTAGTTTTTATTAAGTCTAAAGTCCCACAAATATAAGATTTATTTTTTAACTTGATTCGCTCCGTTTTCTGAAACATTAAAGTTTATTAGGGATGGCAATAAAAATGTTACGTGAAACGAAATCTGAGTGTGGTTTATGTAATTAAGCGCTTGAAATGGGTAAGACATTTAGGGTTATAAGCAAATAAAATTCGTTGATTTATATCCTTTACATGTAGTAGTTTCCACACCAGTGTCAGCGTGATAAGGGTGATTTTGGGTTTTCGATTACACTTTTCGAGACTTCAGTTGAACCTTCTTGGGAAATGTATGCTTGTACCGCAGCCAATTGGACCGTAAATAAAATTCGTTTCGACAAAAAAGATTAGTAAGAAGAATTTGTTAATAAAACTGTTATATTATGCGATTAAGCTCGGTCATGAGGGCGACTAACCCCAAAATTTAAACATCGTCCTTCTCTCTTCACACTCACGCCCGTCTTTCATATGCCAGGTGAAAAAGAACGACGCGGATTCATCACCGAGTTAGTTTTTTCTCAATAACTCGATAAATATGCAACATTTTGAAAATTCACTAGGTCGATCTCTCAATGATAGAATTTTATACAATGTGTTAAAATATTAACTTAGTTCAATGCACGGTTATGGCAATAAATGAAAAATTCGTGAAAATTAGATGCATCTTTGTGGTTTTTTTCTATCGAGAACATTTTGAGATATCGTGTTTTTTTTGCTCAGATCGAATTCTCGGAAATATAATGTAGTATCTAATTATAGAAAATGAAACAATTCGGGGCTTATTTTCAAGTATAAAAATGAATTATAAAATCGACACTTTAGGGTTAGTCGCCCCCTTAAGGTAGGTCATAGGAAATATTGCAATTTGCAACAATGTCAACAGTGTCTGTTAAATAGTTTCTAAAGCTTATTTCTAGATGTTCATCCTTTAAATAACGCTGTTGATTGGTTTGCCGTATTATAGCCAATTAGGACCTCTAATTAATATATTAACTAAAAAACCTTATAAACGAGGCATATTTCACATATTTCATACAAAGCATGTACTGTAAGTAACCCGTGTACTTACACTGTAGGCCGGGCATATGAAAAATAAATTAGATATTTTACATGAGCGCGGTCCCACAACTTTTGTTTTCGCGAATCTTTCGTAGGAAATATTTGGCGGTGTTATTATGTTTATGACGTGAACTCGGGCGTCACGTTCGCGTTTACGAGGCCGACGCATAGATTTATGATATACGCGTAAATCTTTATCTAACACATTTGAAAATATGGCGAATTTAGCTTGCGAAGGGTCGCCAATTTTTACGAATAGACAAATACAATATTGTCTTTGGTTTTGTATATAAAGTTTTGTCACTTGTCTCCATGGCGTTGACTATAAGTTCGTACATTTACTTATTAATACTGTTACTATCACTGAAATAGAGCTAAAGCAATTCTAAAACACATAAGTTATAATGCCCATTTTAAAATTCTGCTGTCGAAAGGACGCGAATATAAAATCGATTAAAACAGAGTGTTTATACTGAAATAGACTTAAAAGTTAGCTAAAAGTAAAGCCTGGTCCTAGGTTGCATCGATCCCGGGATTAGGCTGCGATGTAACGGAACCAGCTTTGGAGATACGTTTAAATCGTAGCGCCTTTATATGGGAAATTTTGTTCACTTTACATTTTTAGCGCATTTACAAAAGTTTCGCTACACGTTGAAATTTTCAGCGGTTGATCATGAAGTCTTAAATTATACTTTTATTTTAGTTTTACATTGCTTATTGCTATAAACTTGTAGATTAAGTTATAATTGTCAATGTAAAACTTCAAGACTTTCTAACAAAACATTAATTAAGTAAAATGATTATTGTAGGTATTTCGCGTATTACTTAATGATATTAATAATATATTTATATTATTTAATTTCTAACAGATATAATGGATTCAGTAAAAGCTTTTTATAAAAAGGCATAGTAGTTAATATTATGTGGGTATTCCTTTGTTCGTTTATGTGATAATATTAAATTCTTGGTAATGTTATAATTCAATATAGACATAATTCGCAATAATATAATCTTTTGTATTCGTAGATGAAAATAGAATTAATTCCAGAGGAATTCTTAGATTCTAGCCAGAGTATGAGGCAAATATCGCAGATTTTTTTTGTTATTAATTATTTTTTTCCCGGGCTCCATTCATTAATGAAATTGTTTGTGAAAATGAATTAAGCACGAACCTTTACATTTATAATAATCGTAGTAGGACATAATATGAATAACTTTTATATATTTTACGGATTACAACTACTATGAACTACTACTACAAACAAGCGGACAGTCTAATAATTTTACCCAGTAATAACTCCTGTATTTACTGACCGCAACACTTAAATAATAGCTCATTTAAACACCGTATTTATAAACATTTCATATGAAACAACAAGTAATATTCCACGTTATTGCACATTTGAATCTATCTGTTCATGTTTTCTTACAAAATCGTCTGGATCTTACTTCCTATAATCTGGGGGGAAACCGTTAAAACCAATTATTCGTAAGCATTTACCATTAAAGCCAGCTGTGGAATAAAACGACGATATCGCGGTCCCTATTTGAGATTCGTATTGGACTGAAGTAACCTAATTTTAAGTAACATGATATTGTTTGAATTTTCACTCAACTGCGTAAGGGAGGTTGTGATTTTTTTTTTTTTTTATGAAATAAGGGGGCAAACGAGCAAACGGGTCACCTGATGGAAAGCAACTTCCGTCCCCCATGGACACTCGCAGCATCAGAAGAGCTGCAGGTGCGTTGCCGACCTTTTAAGGGGTAATAGGGGAGGGTAGGGAAGGGAATAGGGGAGGGCACGGAAGGGAATAGGGGAGGGTACGGAAGGAAATTGGGGAGGGTAGGGAAAGGAAAAGGGTAGGGGATTGGGCCTCCGGTAAACTCACTCACTCGGCGAAACACAGCGGAAGCGCTGTTTCACGCCGGTTTTCTGTGAGGACGTGGTATTTCTCCGGTCGAGCCGGCCCATTCGTGCCGAAGCATGGCTCTCCCACGTCGTTTTTCGTGTAGCACGAAATAGGGGGCTTGTAATTGAGCTTTAGAGGTATTGTAGAGGTTCGTCACAGACAAACACACATACATGTATTTTTTTGTCAGTTTTCTTCGAGAACTATTGTTATTTATATTATTATAGTTAATTTTGTGTGATTTTCTATCAGTAATTATTGTTACCAATTTCTCTTACATTTTTTGTAATGTTACTGCAATGTAATTGTAATTCTTTTTTTTTCCCGTTATTGGTTGTATAGAAAAACCGCTTGAAGCAGTAAGATGGCAATTTACACAATTTATGGTCAAACTGTGTGATGTAATTGTTTCATTTAAACGTATTTTTATGACTCGTAAAATGGGAGTGTTATTTTCGCAGATAGATGGCTTTTTTGTTGCCTTACTTGAATAAAATAGGTACAACATAATAATATAATTCAAGACGTGGGTGAAAGAATAAGGTAAGTAACATGAAAAAAATTCCCATTTTTTTGCTTAAATGGAGGCTCTAGGGCCGGAAAAATTATTTGAAATAGAAAAACTGTGGATTATAATATGTATAGCCAGATACATTAGCTAGGTTATGAAGTAGATAAGTTACAAGTTTTATGAAAATAATAAGGGAAAAATGAGTTATTGTCCATATGTTACGAAATGCTACTTGTTCGATTCTTCCACTCACGTCTTCATTTTTATGAAATACTAGACGTTTCGAGTGGCTCCACCCGCGTAAGAGGGTATTTCGCGGTAACCGCAGATATTTCTGCAAAAAGTAGCCAATGTCGTTCCCCGTGATCTACTACTAAATCTGTGCCAAATAACATAAAATTTTGTCAAGCAGTTCGTGAGATTAACGCGTTCAAACAAACAAAAATTCTTTTCAATTAATTTCATATTAGTTATACGTGTCCTATCAGTAAATAATGAAGTTAATTTTAATGGTAGATTGATGGTCAGTTAACGTCAGGTCGTAAACTACCACAAGGTCGTGCTATCAAGAATATATAGTCAAGACATACAACCATTATGATCGTCGTTAAGATAAATACAATCATGAATGTGTGTTTGGTAAGCATACATCGAAAGTGGACCTAAATTCATAGTTTTCGATTTATGGTCCAAACCGTGTAACGGTGACAAAAATTCATAACACAAAGTGTGAAGATGTGTTTGTGAATTTAGGTACTATTAAATAATCGGCCAAGTGCGAGTCGGACTCGCGCACGTACCGTTATAGAGCGAAAAATAGTATTTTGTGTATGGAAGCCCACCTGAATTATTTATTTTATTTTAATGTTATTATTAAATATGAAAGTACGAATATAATTAAGGATTTTGTGAATATTTCAAGTGCCTAACTGTTGCCATTATGGATTACAAGCAAAAAAAAAGCCAAAAAAAACACGATTGTTATATGGGAGTCCCCTTAAATATTTATTTTAATTATTTTGTTATTATAGCGGCAACATGTATACACAATCTGTGAAGATTTCAGAAGTCTAGCTATAGCGGTTCTTGAGATACAGCCTGGAGACAGACAGACGGACAGACATCGAAGTCTCAGTAATAGGGTCCCGTTTTTACCCTTTGGGTACGGAACCCTAAAAATAATAATGGTTTCTTTACTTAAACGTACGTTAAAAGTACTTATAGCAAATTAGGAATCACCTAAAATTTTTATTTTATTCCTATCCCAAAGAGAATTATGAATATTTCATATTTAACGTACCAAAACGGTACCTATTTAGATCCCAAATAAGTTGTTTCAGTATCTTAATAGCCTTTATCCGTCTGGTTTATTTTACGGCAATTGTAACGTTATGATAATATTTTGTTAGTACTGTATACATTTATCATATAATTTGTGTTACCCAGTGATATCCTAATATGGAGGCGGAAAATAGCGTTATAAAACTTTATAGCTAGGAAGCAGCGTATACAGCAGAATATTGATAAACTATTATTTATTTACAAATAGAAAGGTGGTTTAATAGAAAAAGTGAGAAAAATGTATAAAAAGATGGTATTCCTTGGCAGTCTCTTCAAAGTTGAAGACAACATTAAGTTAAATTTATTAGAAAGGTTACTTATCTATGTAATAGAATTATACAAGATAGACTGGCAGCTCAAAACGCAGTCCAAAACCTAACCCAAAATGTAAAAACTTTTAATTTCGCATTTGCACTCCTAATAAGATGTTAAAAATCCCCTCGATTCGAAGGATTCATCAAAATTTCACTCGCAATGGCTTTAATAGGGATAAAATACTTATCTTATTTACATTTTTCATGGGGACGAAGCCAAAAGATAAGTAAGTAAATACTCAATAGTTTTAAGAGAATATTTTACTGCAAAATCATAGACCAATACAAATACACACACAGAAAACTGTTTTTTTAAGTTACATTCAAAGTTCAAACATCAATGTTATTTTTATAAGAAATACTAGCTGACCCGACAAACATTGTTTTGCAGTAAGTATATATTATTTCTAGTATCAATATTCTCAGGCGTAATGAATATACAATGTACATACAAAATTTCATTAAAATCGGTTGGGCCTTTTTGGACGAGTTCGCGCAGAAACACCGTGACACGAAAATCTTTATATATAAAACTCAAAGGTGACTGACTGACATGGTGATCTATTAACGCACAGCCCAAACTACTGGACGGATCGGGCTGAAATTTTGCATGCAGGTAGATGTTATGACGTAGGCATCCGCTAAGAAAGGATTTTGATAAATTCCAACACCAAGGGGTAAAATAGGGGATGAAAGTTTGTATATAATGATACTTCTTAACGCGAGCGAAGCCGCGGGCAAAAGCTCGTTTTATATAAGTATGAGATTTAATATTATGTGAAATATTCAATGCAACTGCGTCATAGCAATTTATGGAGAAATACCATCTTCGTAATCAGCAGATTAGTATGCATTGTCCTATGCCTATAAATTTTATCTTTGGTCTCCACGGATTATTACATGAGACCAATCATAGTCATAGAGTTTTATTAAAATTCATGACACATATTATGAATAATTGTGGAAATACCTATGTCCTATATAGATCAGTAGAAAATATGTTTCAGACGAGACTTAATTATATAAGGATCTTTATTGTATTTAGGTTGTATGATTAAATTACAATTAACTTTGGGGTTTTATCTGTTATTAAGTTGCGTACTTTTTATGCCATCGTCTATGCCTTTGGGTGTATTTGGAAGAAGAAGTGAAGTTTCACGAATGGGCCGGCTCGACCGGAGAAATACCACGTTCTCACAGAAAACCGGCGTGAAATAGCGCTTGCGCTGTGTTGCGCCGAGTGAGTGAGTTTACCGGAGGCCCAATCCCCTACCCTATTCCCTTCCCTATCCTCCCCTATTCCCTTCCCTTCCCTACCCTCCCCTATTACCCTATTCCCTCTTAAAGGCCGGCAACGCACCTGCAGCTCTTCTGATGCTGCGAGTGTCCATGGGCGACGGAAGTTGCTTTCCATCAGGTGACCCGTTTGCTCGTTTGCCCCCCTTATTTCATAAAAAAAAGTCATCTTACTCTTTATAACATTGTTATAAAGTTTTCCAGGATAAAACAGTATAATAATTATGTGATAATACATAAGAGCCTAAACTTTATACCTTACCAAATGAATTATAAATCCGCTCAGTGCTTTTTAGGTGAAGAAGTAAAAAATACTTATAATAAACTACTTATAGATAACACAGACATAATATCTCACAACTATAAATACTAGAGATCGCCCAATGGTCGAAATTCGACCTTAGTTTCAACGACATTAGGATTACTACCTATATTTTGTAAATAATATTGACTTTATCATTTTTTTTTTCAACTTGTCTCTGGGACTTAGCTGATCTCAGACTGGCCGTGTAAGCATTGTCTAATATTATCTTAGATTCAATAAAAAAACTATAATCCATTTTCAATTTGTCAACTTGTTGTCAACAGACTTCAACCACAAATAAAAGAGTTTAATTCGTATGTGCAGGCTTGTCACTCAAGAATCTGTCATTTCTCATGTGTGTGTGTTGTAGTGTGTGTAATGTTTTATTTGTTAAAAAAATGTATGATAAAAGCATAATTTCAAAATAATATTAGCTCGATGCACTCCTTCACCATATAAACTATAACTGTGCAAAATTTTATGCACCTACGTTTCCCCATTTTTCGTAAAAAGGGTTACAAAGTTTTTCGTTCACGTATTAATATTATGATGATCACGGACGTAAAAAAAATATGATAAATTTTTGCCTTTTAAATAGTGCGATATTATAAAAGTTATGATATGGTAATGAAACTATAATGACTTCATGTATGAAAACAGTTTTAGTCGAATGTTAAAACATTTTCATCATATTGAAAATCTTTTGTCATACCGACAAGATTAACGTTCGTGTATGCGGGGAAATTGGACGAAATATTGAGTTATCGTATAGCGTGAACCAAATATCAGTACAATATGTAATATTTCTGCTTGAGTCAACACTTTGATGTTAAAAACTTGTAGACAAGACAGGTTTTATTAATAACGGGGACAAACGAGCAAACGGGTAATTTGATGGAAAGCAACTACCGTCGCCTATGTACACGCGCAAGTCGCAACATCAGAAGAGCTGCAGATGCGGGCCCGACCGGTTTGTTCGACGTTAAGAACGGTATAAATTATACCATAACTTATGTTACATAACATTTAACTTCTTCTAGCTAAATTATCAAAAATCTTAGAGCGCACCTTCTATTAAGAGCTCACCTGACTCTAAAAATCAAACATCGTCCTTCTCTCTTCACAATCACGCCCGTCTTTCATATGCCAGGTGAAAAAGGACGGCGCGGAATCATCGCCGAGTTAGTTTTACTTGAATAAAAGACGAACTATAATGATTATGAAAAAAGTGTTTTGAGCAAATTTAGGTTTTATCAATACCTTTTTAGATATTAAAAAATATTAAAGAAAAGACAGCAAACTTCGAAGATCCGAGCAAAAATGTGTCTAAAACAAGGTTTTTTGTAAAAAAGAAACTATCGAGCATTTTTTGAGTAATCGTGTTTTCGTCTTGAGCATTTAATCTTTATGAACTGAAGTTACTTGTATCAAAAAATTAGTTTTCTAGACCTTACAGATTTTGAGATCTAGGTTAAAGTATGTAGTCAAGTTAGGGTCATATGGGCTCTTAAGGCTGCGTTTCCACTGAAGCGGAGCGGAGCGGAGAGGAGCGGCGAAAGGTGGTCAGTGTTTCCACTGAAGCGGAGCGGAGCGGAGTTATGTCTATTGTGACGTAACGATATCGCGGTCGCTAGTGACCGCCTGAGCGCGAGTACGCACCGCACCGCCCAGCTTCGCACCGCCCCGCTCCGCTGTCCTCCGCTCTGCACCCCGTTGTCCTCCGCACCGCTTCGCTCCGCTCGGCTGCGATTCTATGAATATCCGCTCAGCTCTGCTCCACCCCGCTCTTGCTGTTTCCATTGAAGCGGAGCGGAGATTTCGAGCATGGTGATTGGTCAATTCGGGCACCCGAATCGACCAATCACCAGAGCGGGGCGGTGCGAAGCTGGGCGGTGTGGAGCGGTGCGGTGCGTACTCGCGCTCAGGCGGTCACTGGCGAGCGCGACATCGTTACGTCACAATAGACATAACTCCGCTCCGCTCAACTCCGCTCCGCTCGACTCCGCTCCACTCGATTCCGCTCCGCTCCGCTTCAGTGGAAACACTGAGCACTTTTCGCCGCTCCTCTCCGCTCCGCTCCGCTTCAGTGGAAACGCAGCCTTAAACCTTTCATATTCATTGTCATCAAAACCCATGAAATTTAAATACAAAATGTCATGGAAATAATTTCTGCTGCTTACGAGAAATCAATTTTTATATAGGTACCTTTTGTTAAAAAACCGGCCAAGTGCGCGTTGGGTCACGCGCAATATAGGGTTCTAGTTTTGATTTCAAATATTTTGATTTTAAATAATTTTCCGCCAATTCTTTGTGTTACTTACCTTTACATCTGTTACTTAACTGTTACTTACCTTTTCATCCACTACGTGGATGAAGTAGGTAAGTAACACAAATTACGTGAGGTGTTTTTTTTTTTTAATTTTCTGACCCGGCTCCCCGGGCCTCTACAGGAAGTAAGACCTTTTGTCAAAAAACCGGCCAAGTGCGCGTTGGGTCACGCGCAATATAGGGTTCTAGTTTTTTGAAAATTTTTGTATGATCAATGAATGTAAAATTATATCGTGTTTTACACTACTAACAACATCCACAGTTACTTTCAAAGAAATTTGAACGAAAAGTTGCTTTATACTTCGCCGAAAATGTTTTAACAAACATAATTCATCCCCGCTTGATGTGCAGGGGAGGTAACATAAAAAAATATTTTTTAAAGATATTATGTACCATTTTGTCGGCATCATTAATATGTGTATTCATGCCAAATTACAGCTTTCTAGGTCCTATAGTCTGAGCAAAACCGCGGACGGACAGACCGAAACTATAAGGGTTCCTTGTTGAATGTGGAACCCTAAAAAATACAAGATTGTCTCGTTTTACACTTTACGCAAAAAAAACCTAATATACCTACCAAATTTTAACCTAATAAGCTTTAAAATTTTGGTATATTTGGAATCGTATGACATACTTTTCGCCCGGGCCGTGTACCGATATAATCACTTTAATGAATTCGAAGCTTTTCATCTGAAGCGTTCATTTATACGGATGTGTATATGACGAAATATCTGGATATTCAGAGATATTTCATGTTTTGATTACACGGATTTAAATTGTTACGAAATTCATTAAGAGTTGCTACGTTTTAAAATGTGCGTTTTTAATATGTTGTTATATCATAGTGGTCAGTGAATTGTTTTTCTGGCAATGTCTGTACTTATACCTATCGTTGAAGGATTACTTTGCTTATTTTAAGCCGAACAAAAGTCGTACCTTCATCATATTTTGTCGGTCATAGGCCAATTGTAGTACATAATGTTAGTTTTTATTAGTTATTAGGTACACAATATGTGCATTATAAGCAAATTATCAGATAAAAAATAAGATCCAATGATTTGACAGTTAACTAAACATAATAAGCCGTTTAATTTTTATTCCAATACGCTTTATATTCGAAATATTAAAATATCGGCTTATCTCATGCAATACATTTATTCCCGAGTGGATATTGTAAATCCGGCTTAGACCGGCCCGGTCGAGTAACTTGTAGAGGTTTTAGCTTATGAGATTAACGAACTTCTAAATTATATCATTAGTGTAGTTCTATTCTGCCGTTCTAGAAGCTTGTTTTACGCTCTCTTCTTGAAGGTGCGCAGTTCGTATCGGTCCGAAAATACTGGCGACAGTTCGTTCTAGAGTTTTACTGCGCGTGGCAGAAAATTACGCAAAACGCACGGTGGAAGACTGCCACTCATCAAGGTGATGAAAATGGTATATAAATATTATATTTTATTCCCGGTGTATGAAATGTCAAATCATGAACTATTGGGTCAGAGTAGACAGTGATTGGGTTCTTTTCACCGCGCGCTATCACATTTTCTACGAAAGTCCTAAACGTTATCTCAGGAAATAAAGTATTGGGTATGTGAGTATGTAAGAATGTGATTCTGTGAGTATTTGAGTATGTAAGTCTGTGAGTATTTATGTATGTGAGTATGTAAGTCTGTGAGTATTTATGTATGTGAGTATGTAAGTCGGTGAGTGTTTGAGTATGTGAGTATGTGGGGTGTTAAGATCGATTGGGAAGGCAACGTTTCCGTGTCACGATCTCGCTCCAAATTTTACACTCCTGGGGCTCCGACAATGTAGCTTTGTGATAAATAAATATAAGAGTTATGCTTATGACCCATTGTGGGTAGATAAAAACATAACACCCAAATCATTTAAATACATGTTGACAGTTTGATTATGAAAAATAGCATAATAATATGCTAGAAGTAACATACCTATTTTTGTTAGTATAGGTCCCATAGCCAAGATGCTTTTTTTTAATTTGAATTTATAATTTCGACGAATTTTTTTATCACAACTTGTGTTATGAATATGTCGCAGCCGACTAGTTTAAATAGCCGTTCAATCAAACAGCTAGCCCTTTGACTGAACAACGCTATTCAATCACACGTCTAGCTTTTATATTGAATATTTTAGTCGCTCAAAACGTTCAACGTTACAGCTGATTCAAAAGTCGCCGTCTAATTGAAGTAGTTCAGCGCGCACCGCTGCGGCGCTAGGTGCGTTTTATTTACAATATCGCGTCAACTAGCAGGTGTTTGTTGGTTTTTGTGGTTGTTTTTCGGAAAGAAAGTACTCGTAGTTAATAAAAGTTACAAGTATTATTAAAGAGACAAAAATTTAAACGGCTTTTTAAACCAGTCGGCTGCGACAAATACAAATACATTTTCTTATGCTTTTATATTTATATAGATTGTGATTTATAAGTGTTTTCGTATTGTATTACACTTTTACCTAAATTCCATATCACTTTCGATCCTTTTCCACTCATACTAGGGCGGTGACGAGCGCCGAAACTGAAATCACCCAATTTCCGCTCGGGCCTCGGCCACGCCAATCGGAATTAAAATCCAACTGAAAAATAACTTCGAGGATAGACCGAAACTATTTGATACGTTTAGGGCCTGTTTCACCACTTCCTGATAAGTGTCGGATAGGCTCACACAACTTAACTAGGCAGATAAAGTATGGACAATCTGTCTAAATATATAATATATAGCCTATTCGGTACTTTATCTGATATATTTACTGATATTATATTTGAACACCAGAGTGCATAGACCGCGTAACTAACATTTTATAACATACGGACAATTACTCATTTCTAATTTCATCAAACCTAACTTTATACCTACTTCATCTTCTGGCGATACATAAAATCTACAATATTTTGATTTCAAATAATTTTCCGCCAATTTTTTAACTGTTACTTACTTACTTCATCCACTAAGGGGGCGACCACAAATTACGTGAGGTGTTTTTTTTTTTATTTCTGACCCTCCCCCCTGGTGAGATTTTGTGAGATTTTTCAAAATGTTTGTTTCTGCGTAAACGCGTTGGATTGATTGACAGTCATTAGATATGAGGACCCTGAGCCATGTAAGGCCATGTTCCTTTGAAGGCCAACTGTTAAAAAGTCGTAGTAATCGTCATGACAAGACATATTCTTTCTACTACACACTTAGATCCATCAAACTTAAGGCCACAAACGCGGCGGCGAGTCGATCGCGCCGCAGTTGTGGCAGTGAGATCTCACTGTTTGTTGAGTTTGGTTGTCGAGACTACAGTTAAAATATTGGTAATGTTCCTAGGAAGGCCGGTGGTTCCTTATAAGGCCCAACCAAAAATTTGATAGTTGGCCTTGCTAGGGAATATGAACTTTACAAGGAACATCTAAAAATCATTAACATATAAACAGTTATTTTTAGTTATAAGTAAGTATAACTGTAAGAATTAAAGTAATGTTGTTTTTATAACATCTTTACTTATTAAGATTATTAAACTTATACACGCATATTGAACATTTTGGCCTTATTAAGAACGGGCCCATAAGAAGGCTATTTAAGATTTTAAAAAATGTTGAGTGCATTATAAACGCATAGGCAATTAGTTATAAGGTGTTAATGTGATACTCATTACTACTATTTTTAAAGAATTTCCATTAATATACTCTTAGTTAAAAGATGATGTTCAAGCAATGTTCGTTATAGTTTTTTAAATGATATAAATATATAAAACAAATAAATAAATACTTGTTACTCTATTTTTAAGTTAAACGACTGATGTATAATATTGGCCTTGTTTGGAGCTGTGTTCCTTGCAAGGCCATTTGAAAAAGCTTAACAAAACTTAAGTTTATTAAATGGCTATTGAAGCTAGGTTAAAAAGAAATTTATAATATGATACCTTATAAAACAGAGCATTACTTGATAATTTGTTTTCTTAATTTATTTAGTTAATAAACGAATAACAAGCAGGGTCCTTGTATTTGTATAAGTAACGTCAAAGTATGAATCAAATTATTTTCTTTTGAACAAATTAGTGAATTATCTTAATCGTATTACGATTATGCTTACTATTAATATTAACTCTTAAGCATACGTGCAACCTGGAAGAAATGGACCTAAATAGTACAATTTTTTTGTAACAATGATAAAAAAATTACGTGAGATTTGCCGAGACCCTTCCAACGTAAGATTAGATGTGATATTTTGTCTTGACCCCCTCCTCCTCTTAAACACCTCACGTAATTTATGGACGCCCCCTAACTTCTTCAAATGCGAAAGTGTAAGTCTGTCTGTTACATATTCACGCTTGAACGGCTAAACCGATTTAGAATAATTTTGGTGTGGAGATTAAAATACTATTCTCATGGACAATATAAGTTCTACGAAATAAGATTAATACAAAATTAAACGTGCAGGTACTGTAGGGTAAATATGAAAGAAATAGGACCCTTTATTACTTTCGCGTCTGATTTGGGAAACATTTTGCGAGGGATTTGTGGGTTTCCCATATTATGTGGTTTATTATACTTGATCCCTTCTTTTACGTATTTCGTCTGTTTTGTATGTTTTCCTCGATGATTTGAAGATAGTTTTATTGTAGTTTTTTCTAGGAAGTCTCCCACCGTGCGTTTTTCGCGTTATTTTCTGCCGCGCATTGTAAAATTCTGGAACGAACTGTCACCAGAAGTATTTCCGGAGCTATACGACCTACAAACCTTCAAGAAGAGAGCGTATTCCCTCTAAATAGGCCGGCAACGCACCTGCAGCTCTTCTGATGTTACGGGTGTCCATGGGCAGCGGTAGTTGCTTTCCATCAGGTAACCCGTTTGCTCGTTTGCCCCCTTATTTCATAAAAAAAAAAAACTTTTCATCGTACTTCACACGAGTTACAACAAAATTGAGCCTACATATAAATAGGCTGTTCTGTAGGCTATTAATCAAGTGTGCATTTCACGGAGTGAAGAATTGTTAAGTCACTTCCCGTGCCCTAACGAGTGGCTGTAATTTAACATGGCGGTAAATGAGCCGGCTCGATGTAATTTGTTCACATTCCTTTGATGACTTTACATTCTCATCCTGCTTCGGCACGAACGAATCGACAGCTTTATGCTGATACACATAGGTAAGTTTACATGTAAAAATCTTTGCCTATTAGTATGGAAACCACTGATGTTTAGGTCCGATTATGGTAATTATATTAGGCATACTGACTAGAAACTGAAGTGTACTTCGTGTGTACTTCATGAATCATCGGATAACTTTATACATTAGACAGATCGCAGACTTACTTATTTGGTATAGCATATTCAAAGCGACCATTTTAGCCCCGCGGCTAAAATGGTCGCTTTGAAGAATCATAATATTAATACGCGAACGAAAAACTTTGTAACCCTTTTTACGAAAAATGGGGAAACGTAGGTGCATGAAATTTTGCACAGTTATAGTTTATATGGTGAAGGAGTGCATCGAGCTAATATTATTTTGAAATTATGCTTTTATCATACATTTTTTTAACAAATAAAACATTTCGACACACTACAACACACACACATGATAAATGACAGATTTTTGAATGACATGATTCTGTTGACAACAAGTTGACTTGATACTATAGACAATACTATAGATACTATTACGGCCGTTCCCAATATTTGATCTATCTCTGGTTTTGCCCTACTAGAGATAGGAATAGCTCAGAATTGACATAAAATATATGTCTCTAATGTCTAATGTGAGCTATTTTTATCTCTAGTAGGGCAAAACCAGAGATAGATCAAATATTGGGAACGGCCGTTAGACAATGCTTACAGCCAGTCTGATATCAGCTGAGTCCCAGAGACAAAAGTTGAAAAAAAATTATATGATAAAGTCAATATTTTTTTTGCAAAATATAGGTAGCAGTCCTAATGTCGTTGCAAGTTTGGTCGAATTTCGACCATTGGGCGATCTCTAGTCATAATAATATTATGAATCGTGTTATGATTCATTCTTTTAAAATCGCAAAATGCAAGTCTGCTTGCAATTCATATTTGGTAATTCGTACTAATTTGACATATTTTGTCAGTTTGACAGTTTTGACAATTCATTTGCTGAATTGATAAAGAGGAATTGCTAAATGTGACCATTTTAGCCCCGCTGGGCTTCACATAATATCCCGAAAAAAAATTGTAGGGCAGCAATCTGCCAATGAAACAATTCTTCATGACTTTCAAACCAGAGATGTTGCGAATATTCGCATCCGCATCCGCAAATGCGGAGCATCCGCGCAAATTTGGACATCTGCATCTGCATCCGCATCCGCATTAAATCAATGCGGATTTTTATGCGGATGCGGATGTCATTAACTCATACAAGTTGCGACAAGAAAGAAAAGGGGTGGGTTTGATTTGCGAACCTCTACGTAAGTCGTAACCGCCTTGACTTGACGGCAATTTTACTATTTATTAAATACTAGACGTTCCGCTCGGCTTTACCCGCGTAAGTTAGATATTTCACAGACAAGTTATTCCACAAAAAACAGCCTATGATCCTTCACGTGGTCTACTTCTTATAGTGCCAAATAAGAGAAAAAATGCTGCAGTACTTCGTGAGATAAGCCCTTTCAAATAATTTCCCCCGTTTTTTCCACAATTTCTTCTATTTCTTTGCTCCTATTAGTCATAGCGTGATAAAATATAGCCTATATCTGTGCCAAATAACAGAAAAAATGCTGCAGTACTTCGTGAGATAAGCCCTTTCAAATAATTTCCCCCGTTTTTTCCACAATTTCCTCTATTCCTTCGCTTCTATTAGTCATAGCGTGATAAAATATAGCCTATATCCTTTCTCGATAAATGGGCTTTCTAACACTGAAATAATTTTTCAAATCGGATCAGTAGTTCCTGTGATTAGCGCGTAAAAATAAGCTCTTTCAAGTAATTTCCACCCGTTTTTTCCACATTTTCCTATATTTCTTCGCTCCTATTAGTCTTAGCGTGATAAAATATAGCCTATAGCCTTCCTTGATAAATGGGCTATCTAACACTGTTTTTTTTAAATCGGACCAGTAGTTCCTGAGATTAGCGCGTTCAAACAAACAAACAAACAAACTCTTCCGCTTTATAATAATTAGTATAGATAATGCTCCTTTTTTAACTTCGAGTATTAATTTAAAAAATCGTGAAGTTAAAAATAGGGGAATTAATTTCATTTACAAATAATGATTTCTGTACTTATCACAAAAGTGTGATAAAAAAAATTAATATCACATACAGTGTGTAACAAAAATAAGTGATAATACTTAAGGGTGTGTATGTGTTCCTTGTAGAAAGTTTACTGTGAAAGTAGCAGCGCTGAAAGACCTTTTTTTTCACTTTTGTATGGGCAAGGGCCCGAGCGTCACGAGTTTCCCCATACAAAAGTGAAAAAAAAAATTTGTTCTTTCAGCGCTGCTACTTTCACAGTGAACTCTCTACAAGGAACATATACACTTAAATTTAGTTGTTATTTTTAGCAATATTCCGCGAAAACAACTTCCACCTTTAAGTAAATGAGTGAGTGTACGCATAGACATGCGTACAGCACCTCCCTCCTCCCACACTGCCTATGCGTACACTCGCATGCAAGAACTTGCAAACACCACCACCACACAAGCAATAATGTTGGCAAATCCGTGCAAGGCCCCTCACCACCATGCAGGTTGAAAACCTCGACGCGCGTTTCGCCCCAACACCGGAGCATCCTCAGGATGTGGACTCTACGAACAACGTCCGTAGACGTTAACGGACGTTGTTCGTAGAGTCCACATCCTGAGGATGCTCCGGTGTTGGGGCGAAACGCGCGTCGAGGTTTTCAACCTGCATGGTGGTGAGGGGCCTTGCACGGATTTGCCAACATTATTGCTTGTGTGGTGGTGGTGTTTGCAAGTTCTTGCATGCGAGTGTACGCATAGGCAGTGTGGGAGGAGGGAGGTGCTGTACGCATGTCTATGCGTACACTCACTCATTTACTTAAAGGTGGAAGTTGTTTTCGCGGAATATTGCTAAAAATAACAACTAAATTTAAACTATGGATTTCCGCAAAGTAACGCCTGTTTCCATTAACTATATACACTTAATATATATAAATCATTCATTTATCTTAATATGTAAGTATAAAAATCTTCTGTACGCGTTTTTGTAATTGAACTCTTCCTAAACGGCTAGGCCGATTCAGATGATTTTTTTTTGTGTTTTATTTAATAGGTTTGGGAATGTTTTAGATCCATAATGAGGTTTAAAAAAACCGTGGATAATTAGGAAAATTAAGAATTCCTTACCACTGTATAGAATTATCGGTCATTACGCTATTGACAATTCAAACTTCATAGATATGAGTTATGATCTTATGACGGGACCTCGTCCGTCGGGCCCGCTAGTATAGTATATTTATATTTTATATAGGATCCGAAACATCCGCATCCGCATCCGCGGATGTGAGCCCTTTAAAATCCGCATCCGCATTCACATCCGCGGATGTGAAAAAATCGGCATCCGCAACATCCCTGTTTCAAACTATACTAGACAATTTTAACATCAAGTCGAATTTACAGTCTGTAACGTAAAAGATTATTGAAATACAATAAGAAGTCGCAAAGGGGCCACCCTCTTAAAAATTTACGACTATAGCCCTTTCATTGTAGAACTAAGCTGCTATCTGCCGATAAAATAATGCTCATAATCGCTGATACTGTGTTTTATATGAGCTAAGAGTAGAAACCAAGAGTAATAAACCAATTTGGGGGAGTTTATAGGCAAAAAGTCCACAGAAGTCGCGTAATAGCAGTCATAAAGTATAAATGACAAGTTTAATCAACTAATTTATTAAAGTAATAAATTTTGGTGATAAAAATCAAAGAGCCGCCACGCCATACATAGCCCTGAAAATGACTTCATATTTCCAACGCTTTGCTTTCATACTCGTTAGGTGCGTACGGACTACGCGACAAAGTCTGGAAAAATGGGTAACAAAAAGATAGGTAAAAGGCCAAATAAAAATATTTGCAAAAAACGAGCCCTGATATTGTTCGGGGGATGTAAAAAAAGGTATGGAAAGCTAGAAATGTTTTTTATTAGGGTTTTAAAGAAGTATTTACTAGCAGGAAATGACTAAAAAAAATGAGATTGTGATTTGTGAGATGTATCTTCAAGTATATATATTATATTTGAAGCTACATCTCATAAAATATGTTTAAAATATCTAATGTTACATAATATTTATATAGTAGTCTGATGAGACACGTATACTTGTCCATAGTGGAGGTTTGATTTTGGCTGGAACAGAAGGTTTCAAGACCTAATATTATTATGTCCTATTCTTAACACCGAAAGTTATATTAATTTATGTATCTAACATATAATTACTTAGTAATTTCACAACGTAGTCTCAATTTGTTTTGTTAATTAATTTTGTTATTATGTTTCGTTTAGTACAATTTTGTATCCAAAAAAGCAAATCGTATGTTTTGTGCGATACAGTGCCCAGATAAACTGATCCGGTTTATGGCGCACTATTTTATGTTGTAAAAAAACTGTGTTTCTAATAATAAATAAATAATAAAAAAAGAATTGAAAGCTGGAAAGCTGAATCAAGCTAGTAAAGTGACTCTTCACTTTACTGGCTTAATTAAAATAAAACTATAGCATTTAACTAAAAATATAAAATATGTAATACTTAAAACCAAAATAATATAATGTTTGTTTGTATTGAATGTAGGTTACAATATTTAGACTGATAGTTTAAGAACTGCTTACGGTCGTTAAAAAATAAACACTACATGCGGATGATATAAGAATATTTTTATCGGAAACTAGCTGTCCCGGTGAACTTCATGTCACTTAAAAACCTTCCATGGACTTCAAGGATTATTTTAAGACCAAAATTAGCAGAATCGGTTCAGCCGTTATCGAGTTATAGCGTTACTAACACAATTGAAAATCCATTTTTATATAATAAATATAGACAAAAAAATGGTTACAGTGGAATTTATTCAATTGTATAATATATTCAAAATCATTATAATCAGCATGTGGCTTAAGAGGAGTCCACACCGCCCTTTCTTCCATACAAACGTTGTCCCCTGTTTCCTGTTTCCTCCCTGGATAATGCTAGTAGAGTTATAATTTTTTCCCTGAATATCTACGGCCACTAATACAATGTCCCTATGTTTTCCTTTTTTTCATAATTTAATTATTAAAAAAAAAGATATGAACGTTCAAAAACCCAAAAAAAACGGCCAGATTTTCCGCTGTGTTCAAACATCCAGAAAACAGATTTGGCTAGATTATACAAAAAAAAAAACAGGAACACAGCTCAAGCCTTTCTTTAATTTTAATGAAAAAAGTACTTAAATCGGTTAAGTTTTGGAGAAGGGATCCGGGGACAACGAATCGTTGATTTTCTGCAGTTGTCTCTATAGCGTTCTGCGGTATAGGCTTGAGGTAAGGGAGACAGCTATAGATATTACACGTACTTTTTTTTCATTTCGCTAGCCCCTGGTGTATCCTCTTAAATGCTTACTTTTAGTTTTTGCAGTTGTGTTACGTGACACTTGACAGTGTTTATGTAAAGGTGCTCCCACACAGAAGTTATATAACGTTATATAACATTTTTTAACAAATTATAACAAAAGACACGTTTATTTTTTTACATATTGTAGCGTATGTTACAAGCTGTTATAAAATCTTATCGTGTTACACAATTTTTAATGTAACGTTATATAACTGCTGCCTGGGAGCACCTTTAGTAACACGCTCTCAGCCAACAGCATCCGATTCGTTAGTTAATTGTATGTCCTGCTTCTTTCTGTAAACTTCCAAATAGTATTTAATTCTTGGCGTATATATTCTATTCGATTCTATGTTTTAAATAGTAGGTATTTAAATCTTGAAATTAGGTACTGAGTTAACTACTAATACTAACTAGACGTTTCCCTAGTGCGTACACACCTTTATTTATCAAATGCGAGGTAACGAAATCAACGAGAAATATGAATTCAAAGGGTAGCGGTCGGACTTGACCTAATTCCAGCTTTGTGGGACACCCAACAACATAACTATGGAATAAAATGTGAAATGTACAACTATAATGAAACGTGAAAAGTAGCGCATAGTTGTTGTGGCTCATAAAGATAGTTTCGCCCGCGGGTTTGCCCGCGTACACAGCCACTTTTTAACCGTCGACGGCAAAGCTAAATGGAAAAGGTGTAGTGTGCAGTGTGCATGTTTGTTTAGTTGTAGCTCTAAGATACAAACGCAGTTTTAATGAATAACAAAGTTATGGTACGGATAAAATAACTATAGTAGATAGTATTATCTTATATCTTTAATATCTTTAAACGAGCAATTCTTGTATATATATATATATATATATATATATATATATATATATATATATATATATATATATATATATATATATATATATATATATATATATATATATATATATATATTATAACGATTTCCATGAAATTTAGTATATCCATATTTTTATTCGTGTGTTATCGAATACCGAGCTCGGTCAAATAGCTAGTTATAATAATTTAATTAGTAGAATTACATCAGTTATGTGTTTTGATAATAAAATTTCAAAAAAAGAGCGACTGTCTTACCAATAAGGACGGAATACGGATATAATAAAGAAACAAAGTATCAAATATTTCATTTGAATAATCAAGTAACAAACAGTAAACACATTTTGAGATAAAACTTTGCAGGACTCCGAATCACTGCAATACCATACTGCATTAGAAGTTACTTAAACCCACATATTAAAATCTACAGCTGTGTTGCAACAAATTCTCTTTATATCGCCCAGATGTTCGCAACTAGAGAATGTCATATCTTATTGGCGTGCGACCAACAACTCTCACCAAATGCAATTCTTATCGCCAACGGAAATTCATTGACTAAAACTTGTATAGTTTTTGTTGTTGCTATGTCAATTTTTGGTGTTTATACGTAAAAAAACAAAAGGTACCTGAAAATGAAGAAATAGTTTTTAAGCATTCTAAATGTATATTGTTGAATTCTATCGTCTTAGCATCATAAAGATTTCTGTAACAAGTGCCATAAGGGCAACAGTGCATAACAATTTACTTCATCTCAATTAATTGCAGGTTAGTATTAGGTATGCCATATTAATGGTTTCTTAAATTTTATACGAATATCGTTCATAGTTTTAAGCACTTAAAGATTTTGCCGTAGAACTCTATTCTTTGTTTTGAAAATAAGAAAATTACTCCGCCATTTAGCATTTTCTTTATTTAAAACATTTTATAAGATTATATTGAGAAGTTTGCGTTTGTATTCATATGCGGCACTCATACGGAGTGCAGAAATGAGTTTACTTTTCAACATAAAACGGTAATAACAAAGCACCGGTGTGCTGCAGCCTGCAGGGACTGAAAACGGTTCGTACATACTAACACTACCGTCTAACGCGTTGTTACTGACTTTTATAATCTTATAAATAAAATTCTCGTGTCACAATGTTAGTTACCGTACTCCTCGGAAACGGCTTCACTGATATTTACCAAATTTTATATGCAAATTCAGTAGGTCTGAGAATCGGCTACTGGCTACTTTTTATATCGTTAAGTGCGTTTGTTGAATAAAATAATAATAAATTATTACAATTACTTGAGACTGACGGTGACCATTATTTGTGCGACGGGATAGCGATGGACGTTGCCATGGTGCCATTGCATACTTATTTAGTCACTTCAATAAAATAATACGGGCGAAATACTTTATATGGCAAAACTATGTTTGCCGGGACAGCTAGTATACTATAAACATTTATATAATCTCGGCAACAATAGTAACTATAACATTGACTATAACATTTTCATAAAAATCTTTACGTTAAAAATGCTGTCTCAGTAAGCTTAGAATGCGTTTGTCTACAATTACTAGTTGACGCCCGCAACTCCGTTCTATATGTACATTTTTGGGTATAAAATATGCTTTGTCCTTTCCCGGGACACAAAGTATATCTATACCAAATTTCAGCAAAATCGGTGCAGCGGATTAGGCCTGAAGAGATAACGGACAGACACATACACTTTCGAAATCATAATATTAGTATGGAAGTATGGATAAACATTTCTGTTAGCAACTACAGTAGCTATAACATTTTCAGTAATTTTTTTATGTTAAAAACACCGCCACAGTAAGCTTAGAAGTACAGCATTTATCTAGAATATCTCAGTTTCTAAGAAAATATCGCAAAATTATGAATATTAGCAATCGCCATGGTTTTTTTAACTAAATTCAGCAAAATGCGAAATTTTTGTTTGAAAAAATGTGTGCTTCTAGAAAATCTTGCGATGTGTGCTTTCGGGCATGTTTTCCAAAGGATAATCGCCTCTATTTTCACAAATTAAACGTTTGCTCTAGCTAGAGCCAGGCAAAAACTGGTTATCCTTAAATATCAGAAAATAAATTCATATTTAGTAGACAATAATTATCATTAGACTATTTTCCTTCTTATTTCTTGAAAATATTTCGTACACATATAGATACCTATATGTGTACGAATATTTCCAAGTTTTTTATTTAAATTATAACATAAATAGACGTTCCATGCGGCTTCGCCCGCGTAAATTAGGAATTTCACGGAAACCATAATATTATATTTCCCGCTAAAATAGTTTATATCTCACGTGGTCTAGCACTTTCAAATATTTTCCCCCGTTTTTTTTCACATTTTCCTCTGTATCTTCGCTCCTATTGGTCTTAGCGTGATAATATATAGCCTATAGCCTTCCTCCATAAATGGGCTATGAAACACTAAAATATTTTTTCAAATCAGTCCAGTCTTCCTGAGATTAGCGCGTTCAAACAAAGAAACAAACAAACTCTTCAGCTTTATAATTATTGTTAGTATATAGATATTTTTCAATTTTTTTTAACCCCTCCGTAGTCTAGACTCTAGTGGTATAGAACACGGCTCTTGACTCGAAGGTCGTAGGTTCGATTCCCGCGTTGGAAACATGTTATTTCCAAGTTTGGTTAGGTCAATGCAGGCTGATCACCTGATTGTCTGACAAGTAAGATGATCCATGCGTCGGATGGACATGTAAAAAGTCGGTCCTGCGCCTGATCTCTTGCCGGTCGTATCGGTACTCTCATAACCCAGTGGGACAGACCCACTGGGTTATGAGAGTAAAGGAATAGAGAGTGCTCTTGTGTATTGCGCACACACTTGGGTACTATAAAATTACTCCTGCGTAGATGGCCTGGTTTCAATGAAACGGGCCACCGTCATCGAAACCGGTGTGGGAGCTATAATTATTATTATAGATATTTTATCGTCGTTGAATTATTATTACTCTCGTATTATTATAACCTACTTATATCCTAATTAATATTGTAAATACGAATTTTTGTCTGTTCATCTTGTCTGTCTGTTACTTTGACTCGCCGTTGAATCGATTTTTATGATATTTGATAATTATATGGTACTTCCATTTGAGTCTATCAATGAAGTCTCAGTGTAGTTTTATCCCGAAACATTCATGAAGTGTTAAAACAATTCTTTCCAAGTTCATAGTTTATTTTGTGACATAGGAGATAGGTAATATAACTATGCCATAATATTAATTAATAACTTTAATTACTCAGGTATGTGTCTATATAATATGGGATCCAATAATTTGGTAGACGATGAACGAGGCCGAATCACATGCGCGGTTGAGCGCTGAACGTGTTTATTTGTTTTGTGCCTTATGAATAATTTTCTCATGTATTTTGACATCGTATATTTTACTATAATATTATGCTTGTTTATCCTTATTGTCAGTCATATAAAAAAACCTTAATTTTTGGGATTCAGATCTAGGTCTATATCACTAGGATTTTATTTTGGATTAAACGACTGAAGTTTATCTTTGAATCAATTTAGAAATCTAACAACTATTTTATTACATGAATTCTCGAGAGCCAACGGCAATGACCACTCAAAAGTCAAAGCTGACGCACGTAAAAGTTGATTAACCATAGATACCTCATACTTAGGAAACCTTTAAAAGGATCTTGAGGTTTATTGGGTTGACTCGGCGCGGTTAAAATTAACTCCGCATATCCAAATGCTACTCATTCCTAAGAAACTTTGGGAGTAGCCAAGCCCTAAATATGCCCAATTGCTTGAAGCCCGATAACATCCTAGTCTGCTGAGAATCTTCCAAATCTTTAATATTACATCCGCCTTCCGTCTTCTGTTTGATCAGAAGCCTTTGAGACAGAGTCACGACTAGATGCCCTAACCTTTGGCATAGAGACGGTGAAAAAAGAGTCAGTTTCTTGAGTTTCCGCCCTGAATGTAGCTGATGATGATACTGCCCACCACTTGATCCATGCCAGCCAGTTAGACTCTCAAACGGCAAAGATGTTTACTATGTCGGGGGAGATCGGCGAGTAGCGTACAGGTGGTGATGTGGGGCGCGGCGATATCGAGCGGCGGGCGAGGCGCGCGCACCCTCAGTGCCAGTACCGCTGAGCCCGCGGCCGGTCGCCAGTACATGACTCTCCGCCCCGAGCGGAGTTACCCCGACACCCCCAAACAACTCCATGTGCCAGTGTTGTGAAGTGATCGATTTTAATTGGCCCACGTGACGCTTATGTAATGACACCTGTCAAGGATGTGGTTTATTTGGTATCGCGAAAGTTTCATTGATGATACGCGGACTACGCGCCGTAGCCACGAGATGTATAATGAGGATGTTAAAAACTTTTTGTATGAAAAGTTTTGTAGTATATTTTTATTTAAATTTTAGTAGCAGCGTGAAAAACTGACGAAAAACTTGCGTAAAACATTTATACCTATGTCATAACTCAAACGGCCTCTAAAGTGGGTAGGACTGAAAGGGTTGAGGTGTTGTCTTTGCCCTTTACGTATAGATATCGCGTGCTTACTTTATTTTACTATTCACGCGTCGACGGGATCTGAAAGGTTCTCTAAATATTCCGAATATTTTGGGTCGATTTAGATCTGTTTGAAGCCTTGGGATATTTTAAGGGACGTAACTGAAAGGAGTTAACGGTGTTATTTTTATTGTTCATGTCTAGCGCTATAATAATCAGGTGATCTGTCTGCTCTTTTCCTGGTTAATTTAATCAAAAATATGCACGAAGCAGGAATTGATTAAATTGCTTAAATTCATTTTAATCTTCTCAACTCAAGTCTCAAATGGAGTTATTTTTACACACCACGAAACGATTTAAATTTGGGCTTAAAAAAGTTAAATTTTGTACTCGAAGCAAGAAATGGAAAATATAAATCCAAATCTTCTTTCTTTCTAGTCGACCTTAGACATAGGGTCGACTAGAAAGAAAGAAGATTTGGCTGCTGAGAACTGAGGCACGTGACAACCAAAAGTTGTTTTATGGGAAGCCTTAATATGTCTCTGTTCTTGGTCTAAAAAAGGCCCCGTAAATTTATATTATTATATTACTGAATTAATCGCGATAAAACGTTTTCTAACTCTTATTTTATAGTCCAGATGAAATATAATCACATACATGCAGCGATATATTCAGTTCCGCGCAGGACAGCCGATTATTCTGAAACAGCAATCTTTCTAAACATTCTCCGAAAAGTCTCGACAGACTATCTCCTCTTCGAGATTCTCCATCTCTTTCTCCCATAAAGACTTCTGATGAGAGAGACGAATTTTCGTCAATATATAAGTCCCTGAATAGAAGAATATCTAAAACTGCCCTTATCACCAGAATAACTGCTAAATTGTTAAAACAAGAGTTATGCTAATTTGGGTTTAAAAATCAACGAACAATTTTTTTTAAAGTATACGAATATGAAAACAATAAAATATTCAAATAAAGAGTTTAACTTTAATACATAGTAAGTAGTAACGTAAATAGGTCCTAATATTTGTGGTTAAATGAAGAAAGAAATATTATTATATTTTTACAGATATTTCATATTTGGCTCAAATATTCCTAATTTATAACGACAAATTAGGAAGTCATCTACGAAATGATGATGGAATAAGCCCCAAATGTCATAATAATTACACGAACCCATGACATTATGCTTACCTTAATGTTATTAAATAATAATGATGTTTAGGATCAACCCTAAAATATTAAACTCATGTAGCAGATTAAGTTTTCAGAAGGCCGTCAAATTGTTTCAAACATCAATTTACTTGTATCAAAGTAATTAGTGTTTGATAACGACATGGATTTTGTTTAAATAATATGAAAGTAAATAATATAATGACTAAACAAAAAGGAAAAATACAGTAAATAATAAGTATTGAAAGTAAAAACACTAAATTCTCATTATTCTTAGGGCCTGTTACACACACCACTTCCTGGTAAGTGCCGGATAGGCTATCCACCACTTAGCCCCAATTTCACCAACGACTGTTAAAGTTAACGCTCGAATTAGTATCACGTCACCTCTTTCATTTTTCTTATGAATGAAAGAGAAGATATAACATTTTAACAAGCTGTTAACACTAACAGACGTTGGTGAAATTGGGGCTTAACTTGTCAGAGTATGGAGAATCTGTCAAATAAATAGCCTATCCGGCACTTTATCAGGAAGTGGTGAAACAGGCAATCAATTAGAATAATGAGAATTTAGTGTTTTTACTTTCAATACTATTATTTACTCTATTCTTACAAAAATACCACATATTATTTATTATACATTTTGGTAAACCGTGTGTTAAAACCACATTATTAAGATGTTAAAAAGCCAAAAAAAACGTACTTTTCTGGGATTAAACGTATACTGTATCCTTTCCCGGGACTAAAAGTATGTCAATACCAAATATCAGCAAAGTCGGATAAGCGGTTTGAAGGAGAAGAGGTAAAAGACAGACAGACAGACACTTTAATATTATAAATGCGAAAATGTATAATATTAAAGTATGGATAAGATTACCATTTTTCGAATCTTTTAGGTTATTATCTGTAGGACTTTCTGTTTTAAATCCAGCTTAGCTTCTCACCAATTTATTCCCAGGCAACAGCTGGCTAACTAACCAACGGGACTAAGTCTAATTGATTGTTTTTTTAATTAATACAGACTTTTAACGAGACTGGCTGCGAAAGAACGTGGATTTTATAGGTATTCTAATTTAAATTGTTGTTTCAACTTTCATCTTAAAATGGCGAGATTTAATGTACAGTTGGAACCGAGCGATACGCGACACCTGTTCTGCAGACGACGTGTCGTCGCGACACTACTGATTTCTATGCATTTCTATGAATAAGTGTCGCTAGCTTCGTGTCGCTAGCTGCGGAGGGTGTTTCATAGAAACACATAGAAACCAGTAGTGTCGCGACGACACGTCGTCTGCGGTTGTTGCGCGTATCGCTCGGTTCCAACTTGTACCTTAAAAGGCCTGATAGACGTACGAACTTAAAGCACGCGGGTTTTAAGTTCGCGAACTTACTCGGCTCGCGTTGGTGACACACGAGAATCGCTCACACTGGATTACCATACCCCCAGGCTCGCGGATCGCGGCTCTTTGCTGACACACAAGCGATTAAGATCGTCGAGCCATAAGTCCGCGTATATACTCGCACGTCTGTCACCCCGTTAAGATTACTTGGAAAGCGATTGCAATCGCTCACAAAAAACCTAGAATAGCAAGTATAAACTCTACATTTCTCAAATTAATGTTATCTGTAGCCTGAGTTCTTAAATCTTTGATTTACGTCAATGATAAAAACAGAGTTTTAATTCTACAGCCAAAATTAAAAATTACATTTTTTTACAATCTGTTTTTCAGGTGCCTGTTTTCTAAAGGTTTATAAAAAATGGATAACACCAAAGTAAAGCCGCATGCGAAACACAGTTCACAATAAACACTAAATTATTCATAGACGTTGTCAAATGCGTTCGCCTTGAGCGGGCGATATTATCGAAGAGGACCGAAATATTAAAACATTATTAAGGTTTGGGTGAGCATGAAATATTTACTGACAGCTTTAAGTGATAGGGCTAGACGGGCGGGGTTTTTATTTTTTCAGTCCTTGAGGTATTCAATTATCTACGTCTTGAGTGCGCCAGAAGAATAGCTCTGTTTTTTTAGTGTAGGACGTAGGTATACAGTATATACTATGTATACTTCTTTCTTTGGAATTCTCTAGAGCCTAAACAATTATTCGCTTTAGAAGTAACATCAGATTCGTCTCAATTGTGAAAATAACTGGATACAAAGAATAGGTTTTATTATAGAGGTATTTTTAAGGAGTTCTTTATTGTGAGTAGTTTTATAACTGCCTTATTTTTATTTTTCTCTGTGTGTCACATAAACAGGCTTAGGTAGGCATGCAATATACAGTATACTTAACTTTACCCATAAACCGTCTTGCAATATCCATACTTAGTATTCTGCATATAAATTCTGTCTGTTTGACTGTTACCTCTTCACGCCCAAACCGTTGAACAAATTTTCCTAAAATTTGGTATGGTGATACATTGAGTCCCGGGAAAGGACATAGAACACTTTTATTCCGGAAAATGTACGGTTCCTCCGCGATAAATGAACTTTTGCGCAATGGAGTGGAGGGTATCATCTAGAACGACAATAAAGCCCAAAAGGCGTCGTTATAAATTCAGACTTATTCGACCGTAAAACACTCTGGTCTCCAAGTCGAAGTGATTTGGAAGTCCATTTCGCACGAGTACACGAGAATATCCATCTTATTATTTCGGCTTAGTTTCATACAGGTTGTTCGGATGAACACCGTTATCCTTAAAAATCATAAAAAAAGCCCGAGCAGCCCAGCATTGTTCTCATAGAAAAAGTTGTTCATTTTGACGGGCTCATTTGATGGTTTTAAGGATAACGGTGTTCACCCGAACAATCTATATTTAAAACTAGATGTCCCCCGCCACTCCGTTGCACAAAAATTCGCGTATCATGCGGGAACCTTACATTTTGTCGGGATATAAAACAGTTTATGTCCATTTCTTTTCATCAAAATCAGTTTAGCGGTTTGGTTGGTTTGTTGGGTGAGACAGACCGACACACTTTCGCATTACGGTGTTAGTATGGATACGATTTATATTCATTTTGATATTTTGGTGCTGATTATTTACCTCAGTTCTAATATTTAGATCGGGTATACGTCATGACTGTATTCAATTTACAGTATGCATCATGTATGAGAGCAGCATGTCGTCCACACTCATAATATTTATATGGGAGTGAACAAATGAATGGTCGTTGATGATCATAGAAAATAGGATCAATCGTACGATCCCTATTACCCATGACAAAATACATACAAATACTATAAATGCTTAACCCTTTCGTATAATACCGCATAAGCTTAAAAATACATACGGAGTTTCCAAAGTTTCTGTTTTATTAAGGCTATATAACGCTCCCATAGGCGCAAGGGATTTAAAGTATGTTTTATACGGAAAGTTTTAAGTTTTTGTATAATTTACGAAGACGAATTGTATATTCTAACCGAGCTTTTCATATTTTATTAACAAGACAATAATTTAGATTACAAGGGAGTAGAGACTCACTGAGGAATCCCATGGTTTATACCGGAGCATTCAGTCATTGCTGCAATTAAAAATTTACCATTAGATTAACATCATAATATAATAAATATTATTTAGTCAATTTTCTATCAATTTATTCGAATTGTATGGAAATTGGGACTGATTTATTTATTTAGGCATCGAAAACAACATGAAATTTGTATTGATTAAATCCCATACTAGTTTAATTTCTATAAAAAGAAACATTGTGCATGATAAAAAGTAAAATATTGTTCACGTTTATTATAGTGAATAAAAATAATATTGCCATTTCTCGGAAAAAGTTATGAAGTTCTTTTGAAAGTATTCGTTACTTTTATTTCGCTCGAGTTATTCGAAATTCCTAGAAAAAGTTCTGAGAAGGTCATCGAGACACAGAATCTTGTCCTACTAGTCCTACTAATATTATAAAGGCGAAAGTTTGTTTGGATGTATGGATGTGTGGATGTATGGATGTTTGTTACTCACGCAAAAACTACTGAACGGATTTTACTTTACAATAATATAGCTTATACATCAGAATAACACATAGGCTACAATTTTAACCGATTTTCAAAATGGGGGAGGTGTTCTGTTCGTTTTCTTATATTCAACGATTACTCCGCCGTTTGTTAACCGATTATCAAAATTTTTCTTTTGGTATATAGGGTATCATCCCAATTTAGTATTATATTCACAAAAGTGGTGATCTGATGAAGGATCCATAAGTAATCGAGGGAACTCCCCAAAACTTATAGGGAAACATGTGGTGACTTCGGTTTCGTGAGAAGTATTCTAAGCATATGCTACCAACAAGTAAGATTTTGCACCGAGATATACCTACACCGTGGTACACCGTGGTTCGGAAGGTGCTGAGAGAACTCCTGATTCTTTATAGATACAAGTTTGGGAGTTTCGGCTTTGTTTTAAGAACAGAAAGCATATGCTACTATGCAAATTACATTCATCATCATCATCATCATCATCACTACCATATTATACCATTTCATAGTCTTTTAGATCGAGACTCGAGTTTGTCAAGCGATAATTAAAAAAAATCTATACCTACCTAATATTATAAACCTGAACAGTATGTTTGCTTGAACGCGTCAATCTCAGGAACTACAGGTCCGATTTAAAGCTTATCTCAGTGTTAGATAGATCATTTATCGAGTAAGACTATAGGCTATATTATATTATCACGCTAAGACTAATAAACTCAGGAAAATGTGGAAAAAGCCGCGCGGGACACCTAGTTATTCTTATAATGTCATCGCCTTTTGCTCTTATAACTTTGTATAGAAAAAATCCGTATCCGTATCGGTACGGTATTTCATACTTAATATCAGATTATAAAGAGACATTTTATTCTGAATTTCATCTGAATGTTATCTGACCCAAGCGTTCTATGAAATGCGTATTTGATATATTAAAAATATCGTTACTTTTCTTAATATAAGGAATACAAAAAGCTATTTTTCATTTGTAAAGCATAAAAGCTAAAATTATATAAAGATTTAATCATACTTATATGCCATTTTACTCGATTGCGCCAAGCAGGCCTATATTGTTATTAAAATGAAACAGTACATAATTAATTATTTATAAATTGGTCATGTACTGTTTAGTTTTCTGTTTGCCCCAGACAATCCTAAGGCATAACCTATTTCTTTGACACGCTAAATTATAGAACCTAGATTTTTTTTAGATTTGAGCTTAAGAGGTATTTGTCTCAATGGTGAGACTGATATTCGATTCATCGAAGAATATCTATATACTAGATGTCCCGCGCGGCTTCGCCCGCGTAAATTAGGAATTTTACGGAAACCGTACATTTTCCCATAAAAATAGCTGCTCTTATGTCCCTGCTCCCTTCACTTGGTCTACTCTATATCTGTGCCAAATATTACCATAAAAATTGCTCCAGTACTTCGTAATTTCTAATATTTCCCCCGTTTTTCCCACATTTTCCTGAGTTTCTTCGATCGTATTAGTCTTAGCCTATAGTCTTACTCGATAAATGAGCTATCTAACACTGAAATAAGTTTTTAAATCGGACCTGTAGTTCCTGAGATTAACGCGTTCAAGCAAACATACTCTTTAGGTTTATAATATTAGGTAGGTATAGATTTTTTTAAATTATCGCTTGACAAACTCGAGTCTCGATCTAAAAGACTATGAAAAGTACCAATAATATGTTATTGGTACTTCATCATCATCATCATCATCATCATCATCACTACCATATTATATGGTATAATATGGTAGTGATGATGATGATGATGATGATGATGATGTTGATGATGAATGTTATTTGCATAGTAGCATATTATGCTTTCCGTTCTTAAAATAACGCCAAAACTCCCAAACTTGTATCTATAAAGAATCAGGAGTTCTCTCAGCACCTTCCGAACCACGGTATACCAGGTATACCTCGGTGCAAAATCTTACTTGTTGGTAGCATATGCTTAAAATACTTCTCACGAAACCGAAGTCACCACATGTTTCCCTATAAATTTTGAGTAGTTCCCTTGATTATCGGTTAATAAACGGCGGAGTAATCGTTGAACATAAGAAACCGAACATAACACCTCCCCCATTTTGAAAGTCGGTTAAAATTATAGCCTATGTGTCATTCTTATGTATAAGCTATGTTATTTTAAAGTTTCATTAAGATCCGTTCAGTAGTTTATGCGTGAAAGAGTAACAAACATCCATACATCCATACATCCATACATCCATACATCCATACATCCATACAACCATACATCCATACATCCATACATCCATACATCCATACATCCATACATCCATACATCTATACATCTATACATCCATACATCTATACATCCAAACAAACTTTCGCCTTTATAATGTTAGTAGGATAAATAAAAATGAATTTTAAATTTTGTTAGTCTCGCTTAAACTCGAGAACGGCTGAACCGATTTTACTGATTTTACTTTTTTGTCTTGAAATATTCGTGAAAGTCCTGGGAAGGTTTATATTAGAAGGAAAGCGATAAGAAATTCATCGAGTCGTCTAGTTTTTAATATTTTTAGATTATACAAAACCTATTGATAAAAGTTATTCTCTAGAAGGCATAATAAACGCAGTAGATGTAAGATAAAGGAAAAGAAATTGTTGAGAGTTCTGACAGGACTCACATAAAGTTATAATTGGTAGGCTCTAATGGCGCAGTTTGTGAGAGTTGCCTACCAAAAAACTTTGCTATCAATTAGGAACTTGACCAAACATTAGTAATATTGTGTACGTTCAAGACAGGCAACATAAATCATAATTTTCAAAAACATACAAGCGACAATATAAATGTGAATATTTGATTTATTTTTTAATGATTTAAGTTAATTAAATCGCGGAATTGATTAAGATGATGTTTGGTATAATAATAATAATAACTGACACACCAGTTTTGGTGACGGTGGCCGTTTTCATTGAAATCAGGCCAGAGGCGTAATTTTATAGTGCCCAAGTGTGTGCGCAGTTCACACGAGCACTCTCTATTCCTTTACTCTCATAACCCAGTGGGACGGCAGACCGACACGACTGGCGAGAGATCAGGCGCAGGACCGACTTTTTACATGCCCATCCGACGCATTCATCATCTTACTTGTCAGACAATCAGGTGATCAGCCTGCATTGTCCTAACCCAACTTGGAAATAACATGTTTTCAACGCGGGAATCGAACCCATTCAAGAGCCGCGATCTAAACCATTGGACCACGGAGGTGGTACTTATGTTTGGTATGGAGATTGGAGATATATTGAGTCCCGGAAAAGGTTAAAGTAAATTTTTTATTGCACGAAAATGTACGGTCACCGTGATAATAATCATTAAGTTCTTTATATCGTAAACACACAAAATGTCCTGCGACTAACATTAAACAAGATCACATTAATAATATTATAATAACAAATTATCTTCTTAGCGACCTACTTTATATTAATTATTATAACTTACCTTTTCCTTTTAAATAAAAATGATGAGTTTTCAGTGTGGAAAATAAGTATTTACCGTGAAAGATATTCCGCTGCCCTGTTTACTCACTTTCCGTGCTATTAGCTCAGATTTATATTTTAATTTAAGATTTTAATGAACTTTACTCGCGAATTCACGAAGAAATAAATTACGGCTACTTATAAATTTCATAATAATCATAATATTTTGTAGATATAATGATGATTCATATAAATTCTTAGATATAATTTTATTACCTTTCCTCTAAAGAATCATGGACTACGTTTACTGGTTATGAATGAAAATTAAGAGTTATATCACTGTTTATTGAAATCATAGAACTTTCGACTATTTCAGAAAAACAGAACACTTATAAAATACTAGATGACGCCCGCACCAAAATTCCCTGCACCAAAATTCGTTTATCGTGCAAGAACCGTACATTATTCCGGAATGAAAAGTATCCTATGTCGTTTCCCGGGACTCAAAAGTGTCTCCATACCAAATTTTAGCAAAATCAGTTCAGAGGTTTGGGCGTGAAGAGGTAACAGACAGTCAGGCAGATGGACAGAATCACTTTCGCATTTATGATATTAACTAGACGCCCGCAACTCCGTTGCGCCAAAATTCGTTTATCGCACGGGAACCGTACACATTTCCGGGATAAAAAGTATCCTATGTCATTTCCTGGGACTCAAAGTATATCCATACCAAATTTCAGAAAAATCGGTTCAGCAGTTAAGGTGTGAAGAGGTAAGAGACAGACAGACAGACACACTTTCGCATTTATAATATTAATATGGATATAATGAAATGTAGGAAAATAAACTTTTGCATGTCTGCGTATTAAAAATTATTGTAATATTTATACAACTGTTACAAAATCAGTTAACCTATGTTAAATTAAAGATTCCTTTTAACTCGTATACCTTATAAGGAATTTTAATTGAAATGACGTCAGGATTAAGCTATCACTGAGACGGGAGGGTCACATCTGACTGACAGTTATTGATCGTCTCATTTCTGGAACATCGGGAACGAATCTCAGTTGATTTGAAATTGAGAGAGAAACGAAGAAATTCGTCTGAAGATATTGTGATTGAAAGTTTTTTGCGAGTAATAATTTAAGAAGTATTACTCAGTTTTCTATAAATTGTAGTAGATTGAAAGGGCTGAAAGGCGCTGAATCGTGCTATTGAAGTAACTTAACCCATCAATCCCCAAGTGGCAGCCGGCTGCCGCATAACACTGACATATCATGTCTGCTATACCCACGATGGAGATGATACCCCATCAATCTGGGTTAACACCTCCATGGTGGCAATATTAAAAATAAGCGGCAGCCGGCTGCCGCATAACAATAGAAAATCTATTGTGTCTGCAATACCCACGTTTGAGGTGTTAAATCGACATAATATTCAACTTCTGGAATGACTACAGTAGGCTTCGAACTAGCTGAGTGGCTCGTTTCTTTTGGCTTATTTCCATAAATAAACGATAATATAAATAAACGATAATTTATTCTTGATATTATAATAATATCTAACGGCATGTATATATTTATTTCGAGGTTTAAAGGAATTTTCGTGAATTGTGTATAGGAAAAATCGCAATTATTGCCCTGATACACACAGCACTAAAGACTTTGCAAGCGCATCATTAATATGTCGTGACATAACAGGCACATAATGTAGGTTTTTCAGACAAATAACATTAACAATCGGGGTCAAACTTCGTATAAAGCGATAACGCCCCTCATTAGCGGAGAATACGGCGCAGTGAGGCTGTGGCTGTTACATCCGACGACGCCGCGGGCGCGCCGTAATTAGACGGTCAATGCGCAAATATTATATGCACAGATGTGAGAAGAATCTCAAAAAATGTAGGTAGAGTATTGCAGCCTCTCTAAATTGGCAAACGATGCAGGAGATTACGGGAAATATTCGTCAATAAGTGTGCCTTTTTTTGTTCATTAAGGGCATCATCATAGCGCATTCAACAGCGTACGTGAGGCATGCCCGTGACGCATGCGCTCTGACCGTATCCGAAACTTTCCCTTTGTTCTTTTTTCTCTGGAATTTCTAATGAGTTACCAAATAAGCCGCAAATATTCCACCCAGTAAAATGTTCTCGTCCACATGTTACAATAAGCTGACAGACACTGCAACTGAACAAAAATTACTATGTTGGCGTTGCGGTCGTTGACGCATTCCATTATTGAAAACGCCAAACGAAAGTTGAATGAAAGAAGATGACGAAAATTTAAGATGAAAGTGCATAGTGTGCATAGCTTATGATCGACACCGATTGTGATTTATGAGACAGGTTTACAATCATGATTGCTAGAATGCTCAACATGGCGAAGGACTTTTATGTGCCATCGTAGCCTATTTTCATTGCATTGAAATTAACATACACCCCCACCCAGAACCGCATTTTATATTTTTCTTGCATCAAAACTGTCATAATATTATGTACTATCCCGGGGATCTAGTACCTTTAATCTAAATTAGTTCAAAGCTTGTGCTTATAGAGGTTAAACAGATCATACATTCATAATATTAGTATGGTTTTAAAAGACTTTACCAATTCCGCAACTGAATAAGTAAGACATTTGAAACTGTGAAGGAATGCTGAATTCACATAATTCATTTTCAGTGTACAAAAAAGCAGACAGTATGAATGGCGCGATCATATTACAGACCGAATTCATTTTCAATAACGTCGAGCGAGCTGTTTTTCAACAAGTAATAATGTCTTTCATAATGGACTTTTATTCAACGTTTCTATTTTGTAAAGCTGTACAAATGAAATCGGATAGTGGCAAAACTTATTTTGTTTAACACGTTGCTTAGAGTTCTGTAGCTTGTGTATTTATATAATGGAATATGGAGTAATATGCTAATATTTGCTTTTATAATTTTTAAATATAACTAGCTGTCCCGGTGAACTTCGTGTCACTTAAAAACCTTCCCTGTACTTCTACGAATATTTCAAGACTAAATTCAGCCCAATATGTTCAGCCATTTTCGAGTTTTAGCGTTACTAACACGTTTTAAAATCCATTTTTATATAAATAGACTAGCTGTCCTGGTGACCTTCGTGTCACTTTAAAACCTTCCCTGGATTTCTACGAATATTTTAAGACTAAAATCAGCCCAATCCGTTCAGCCGTTTTCGAGTTTTAGCGCGACTAACACATTTGAAAATCTATTTTTATACAATAAGATAAGTGTGCGCAATAGATAACTATGATTGTCAGTATGGTTTCTAAGTTTATAGCTTGCAAAATCGTCGTCGATGATGGACAATCATAGACGAACATCTTTTCGCTTATCTTCGTTGCGCTTGCCAAATTCTCTATGTGTTTTAAGTCAAATTTTCAGGGGTAGATAATAAATTAATTGAATGATTGATGGACTTATCAATAAATTAAAAAGTCTTAGTTATTTGATAACATTAAAAATAATAAATTTTAATAATAAGTGACGTTTGATTGTGCATATTTCGGCCATTTTTCGTGCAAATTTGCATGCATATTTCGGCACTTGATCGTGCATAATATAATCCAATGTTTGGTTATTATCAATCTATATTATAATTTTAATACTTGTTATAAATATTCAAAACTATTTTACTGAATAGTGGATGTTGTAAAATAATATTTTATGAGCAACGATTTTAAATTCTGGAACCGATACGGGGAGCACTCTTGCGGTTTACTGAATCTCTTTGAATCTCCTGACTCGTATTTTTTCCATTCGTGTTTTAAGCTAAAAAGTGTGCAAGACACTAAATAAAAAAACAAAAAAAAAATACAGTATTTACGGCTCTCAGAGAGATTATATTATCAATTTACTTTAATTTAATAAAGATTTTGACAAAACCTGCATATATTTTATAGTCAAACACTTTTAAATTGGAGTTCCTTAATTAATCTTAAAGTTAATATTTAAATGTAGAATGTTAATATTTAAACGTAGAGACATTTCAAAACATAGAGAATTGCGGCTGTTAGTTAATCAATTTTTCACAAAATTTGACTAGCTTGGCTTGAGGTTTTCGCCATGTTTAAATCTCGTACGAGGTTATTTTTAGTTTCTTACGTATCTTTCAACTTTACTTGAAGTTAACTAATGGACTTGTAATGAAAGCTACTAAATCAAACACATCAAAGAGTAAGTGAACCAAGCTATCTAACTTTAAAAATTAACATTCCAATTAATTTGTACATTTTATAAATAAAATATATCATAACCTGACCTAACCTTAACGTTGACCTACATTTGTATGTTCAGACATTTTAAAATACTTTCAACGGAACGTAGCACAGTTTCGAAATAGGGTAAAATCACGGAAAAATCCATATTTTGTAATTTCTATATATGATTAATAAAAGTAGATTCTTATAAAATGGCGTGTCAAACTGTGCATATTTATACTTCTTATCCAATCACTGCATTATTTTAAATATTAATCCAAAAACAATAACAACACTTTGACCAAGTAACTAAAAAGTTCATTTTTAATGTTTCATACAAGTAGTTTTATTTGATGCACAACTCTTTTTTTTTCTTTTATGAAATAAGGGGGGCAAACGAGCAAATGGGTCACCTGATGGAAAGCAACTTCCGTCGCCCATGGACACTCGCAGCATCAGAAGAGCTGCAGGTGCGTTGCCGGCCTTCTAAGGGGTAATAGGGGAGGGTAGGGAAGGGAATAGGGGAGGGTACGGAAGGGAATAGGGGTGGGTACGGAAGGGAATAGGGGAGGGTACGGAAGGAAATAGGGGAGGGTAGGGAAAGGATTGGGCCTCCGGTAAACTCACTTACTCGGCGAAACACAGCGGAAGCGCTGTTTCACGCCGGTTTTCTGTGAGGACGTGGTATCTCTCCGGTCGAGCCGGCCCATTCGTGCCGAAGCATGGCTCTCCCACGTCAAATCAACTCATACTAATAAAGAAATATCATTTACTAGAAGGCGCACAGGGAGTAAAGTCCTATGATTTTATATTCATAAAGTTGAAATTTTAATACGTTCCCCTCGTGATATTATGCAGTGCTCAAACTTGCGGATGCAGTTTCAGCTAAAAACATGCGCCATCTTGGAATTTATTATGTATTACATCGAGAGTTTATCGTCAACATCATTATCACTTTATTTTTTATCAAAAAATCAAGATTTACAAACATGTATTTAATCACCAAAGCTACAAAGATCTAAGATTTAAAAAAATCATATTATTCTGTATTTTTATGGAAACGCTTTTAGTTTAAACAAATGACTATGAATTATTGTTGTCACCAAATGGAAGTAAAATTGATAGGTTTTATAATAATCTGATAACTTATCTGCCATTTCTCATAATTATATGCCAAAAACGTCTTCTGCCACACATAATATCTTCATATTATTATTTGCCAAAACTTTTTTTCTTGCGCCAGACATTTTTTTGCCAGACATGTTTCGGAATTGTCTGCATGGAACGTCCCTTTCCAGATATATATTCTCTTTGATAAGTAATACTAAAAATCTAAGGGTCTTCCTGCAACTCGACCGGTTCATCGTAGATCATCTTCAGTCCTCTTGTAGACGTCTAACAATTTTTCATCTCATTTTCCTTTATTGCCGTTATGAAATAGGAAATAAGCCCTTGCAATTTGTCAATGGACTGGTTAGATTGCTCTGATTTTCGCTCCTGTTTTCTATTTGAGCACTTTTGGGTGCGATTTAACTTTTGGGTGGGTGAAATGTGGATGGGTGTCGTTTTCCTTGTGGATTTCTGAGTGGTTGGAATCGTCTGTTGAAGGAAACAGGCCTTGATTAGAGCGTTGGAGCGTTGAGTTCCGTCTGCTTTCTTTGTCGTCTCATTTGTGATCTGGTACGCTGGGGCAGATTCACCTAATAACAAATGATATTTTAATGTACACTCAAACTATCATTAAAATAGTATTACGACCTACAAATATCTAATTGTACGTGAAATATGAACTCGATGTAATATGATCACAACTAAAAACTTGGAAGTTTTACGTTCAGTCACAAAAGTTTTAGGACACAGAAAAAAAGTGTTTAAAACAGAAAATAATAAATGAAAAGATAATAATAATTAATATTTTGAAAAATTTACTGAAAATTTTACTAGTGTTCTATAATTCGTGTTTATTAAGACGTATACTTACAGATAATATAGTGGGACCAGAATATCAGTAGCAAAACGATTGCTTTCATTTTTACTTCCGACTATAAAGATAGCGTGCCAAGCTACAAGGTGACTAGTTCACGACTAAATGGTTACTAGCTCAATGAACCTTATATATTATATAATAATACATAATAATAATAATTGTAACCTTCAACTTGGCTTAGTGATAAGTGATATAGAACTCGCCTCACAAGGTGTGATATTTATATATACTCAACTTAGTGTTTTTGTAGTAGCAGCAAAGGAAAACAACTTTTCTGTAATCTTCAGAAAAGCTAAGACTAGAGGTATATTTTAACCTACCTCGAAAACAGAATAATAATATGTATTCCAAGTCCAAGTGATGTAAATTTTTGATTTATTGTAGTTACACTGTGTAATGTCCTATATCTTATTGGGTCAAAAAATGATTATTTACTAATTAATTTAAGTTTGTCGTTTCTATGTATATGTCCGTCGCATCCTATCTCAAATACGAATAACATATTTTTTTTTAATATCTAGTTAAGAATATTTCCACCTAGAATTTCTGGGAAAGTACCTACTGATGAAATGTGTTATCACTTGGATAGTAAATAATAATTTTCCTTGTATTTTACCGTTTGGAAATCATTGTTGGGAATGTGTAATGCATTTATTAACGTGACGCATCCTAGCCTTTTCCTGTTTTAACGATCTCAAACAATGAGTTGCAGCTCATAAAAATATTGAATCAATAAAAATATGGTGTAGCGTGCGTACTAGCTGGTCTCGTGTTTTTGACCGTATGGCCACAAACCAAAGGGCTCGAGCAGGCTCTACTAGCATACACGTTTCATTGTACTATTATTTTTAATAATTAATTTAATTTTTTATTTTATTAATTTAAGCAAATCGCGAGACATGGTGCACTTGCTTTTTAGCCGATTTTTTAGGAGAGAGTAAAGTTAGCAGTTTGTAAAGGGTCTGAAAAGTTTAGTGGCGATTTACTCATAGCGTAGAAGATCAGAGAATTCGCAAAGTGAAACACTGTCACTCATCAAGGTAATAAACTATAAAGGCTAGGTTACGTTACATTACGTACGTTACGTAGTACAGCGGTGAAAAGAGCTACCTTTTGAACTCTTGCCGTTCAAAGATCTAAAAAAAAAATACTAAACACTGTTATTTTTTTTGAGGATCGACGCGAGAGAACAAATTTCTTCTGTCTCGTTACAGATAACCTCTGACATGCATCAAGGCCTTGTTCCAAAAACATAAGAACCACTTTAAATAAACTCTAAAGAAAATTATTACACCGTACGCTTATTGCGTGGCCTCTAGTATGGCATACAAGCTTGCGTGTTCAGCTGCTAGTAAGTGATTAAATAACCAAAACTTGGTCATCAGATTACATAAGTATTTATTGGACACGGAAAGGAAATCGTCACAAACAGCTTTCAAGGAGTTAATTAATTACGAAAAAATATACCATGTAGATGTATTTCGTTGATAGTAACAGCACAATATTCTGATACTATTATTCAGGTAGTACAAGTATTTCAGAAGAGTTCGAAGTTTCACGTAGATTCAGCTGTCTGAATATTTAGAAAAGTGTTTTATTAATAAACAAGATTAAATATTCTTTAGGAAAGCTATACAGTTTTCTTAAGAATACTCTTGTCGTATGAGGATATAATTGTTAAGGTGCCGGTTGGCAGCGGGCGACATGAAGCGGCGGCAGACGACGTGTCGTCGCGACACTACTGGTTTCTATGTGTAGGTATTTATATTTCTATGAAAAGTGTCGCTAGCTTTGTGTCGCGGGCTAGCTGCGCAGGGTATTTCATAGAAATACATAGAAACCAGTAGTGTCGCGACAACACGTCGTCTGTTGCTGCTTCATGTATCCGGCTTGTAACTTGTACCTTTATAATATTAGAAAATCTGAATTCTTGACGTATTAGGATCTAGTTTTAATATAAGGAAAGACGTATTCTGATCAAACGCGACGTAACGTGAAAATAGCTTTCCCAGCTGCGCTCGTGTTCATCGATTTCCGCCGAGCGAAGTTTTATACGTCGTGTCGATAATATTAAGAGGATGCACCAGGGGCGAGAGAAATTGAAAATAGGAAAATGTATTGCTGTCTCACCAATCTCAAGTCTCCCACCGCAGAGCGCGACAGACACAACACGACAAAAGTTCTAATAAAAGAACAGAAAATCTTCGATTCGTTGTCCGCTGATTCCTTCTCCAAAACTTAACCGATTAAAGTACTTTTTTCATTAAGAATTAAAACAAGGCTTGAGCTGTTTCCTATGTTTTATTTTCTTTGTATATTTTAGCCAGTTTTGTTTTCTGGGTGTTTGAACGCAGGGGAAAATCTTGCCATTTTTTTGGGTTTTTGGACGTTCTTATCTTTTTTAATAATAAAATTATGATAAAAAGGAAAGCATAGAGACATGCTAATAGTGGCCATAGATATTCAGGAAAAAAAATCATAACTCTACCAGCATTATCCAGGGAGGAAACAGGGGACAGCGCTTGTATGGAAAAACGGCGGTGTGGACTCTTCTTAAGCTTTTACACGTATACTTTAACACTTAATATTGCTATCGCTAAAGTTTATTGTATAGTAACTTATATTTTCCGTATTAAATATTTACGTTAAAAGTGTTTTGTTGGATAGAAAATAGGTTTAAGCTGTTGCATACTTGACTGTTTTTAATGATCAAAGTTATAACCATCTTAGATTTTTTTATAACCATGCTCCATTATCAAGTATCCGCCTTTAAAAAAGTTTTTGAGAATAAAAAGTCTATTTACTTTTGTAAGACACACCTCTTTAGCATCACGGCTTCCTAGGACGTCTTAAATCAAGTTGTATCATCGTGACACCGAACACACGGGCGTAATTTATGAAATTGCTGCGTCGAGGCTTCTCGTGAACGTATACAAAGGATGCCTTACAGGACTAATGCCACGCAAACACCAGCCCTATCACAAACGAGATAAGATCGAAACACGCCTGGCTAAATATGCTTTAGCTCAAGAAGCGACGCCCTTAGTTCTTAAGCCAAGGTGAATAATTAATGCTAGGAATTTGAGTTCATGTGAATTAGTATGCTTTGAATACATTGTCTCGTGCGTAAATGGTTAAAACAGTAATAATTAACTTTATTTTCTGCTAAATGTTTGGCTGTAGCTAAAGCCTGCTCTACCTTGTATAGGTATAATAATTTTTCAATGAAAATAAGGGGGGCAAACGAGCAAACGGGTCACCTGATGGAAAGCAACTTCCGTCGCCCATGGACACTCGCAGTATCAGAAGAGCTGCAGGTGCGTTGCCGGCCTTTTAAGAGAGAATAAGGTAATAGGGGAGGGTAGTGAAGGGAAGGGAATAGGGGGGGGGGGGGGTAGGGAAAGGAATGGGGTAGGGGATTGGGCCTCCAGTAAACTCACTCACACGGTGAAACAGCAAGCGCTGTTTCACGCCGGTTTTCTGTGAGAACGTGGTATTTATCCGGTCGAGCCGGCCCATTCGTGCTGAAGCATGGCTCTCCCACGTATAACCAGATTATATAGTATAACCACGTATAACCAGAGTATATAAAACCAGATTAGCTGATGATCAAAGCTTACACAGGTATGACGTAATATGTGTGAAAAATCATATAGCATACCATACGTACTTTCAAGATTTTGTATTTAGTTGTAATAATATATCTTTTTTGGAAATTTATACAAACACGGATGTAGCTCTAAAATAAAGAGGTCACAGGCTAATGTAAAATTAAATTTACAAAGTATTTTGTAACAAAATAAAACATTCATTTAATGTAGAGTTACTGTAATTAGACTGCTAATGGAGTCTTAATGGCACACTCAGAAAAATATAATAACGGACCAAAAAGCGACATTTTTAGGAAAATGCCTGGGAATATCTAAGTATGGCTTGTGCAAAAATATAATCCGAATTAATGAATAATATAGTAATATGCATAGCGAGTTAAAAGTACGAATTCTCATCTGAAGATAACTAAATATTAAATAGAAATCGGGAAGAAGAAGCTTTCATTCATTCGTTGTGTCAATTTCACAACCGGTAAATATTGAAAACATTTTAAGGGTTGATTTGTAATCAACCCTTTAAATGTTTTCAATATTTACCGGTTGTGAAATTCACATTTTAAGGAACCTGTCCAATTAAACTAATTTATTACATTACAAAATCCGCCATTGTTTATTTTAAGGATATTCACCTCCTTAGCATTCGGGTCGAATTCATCAACAAGGCTACGTGCCGCGGGTCACAACGAGGGTTGAACATTACGGGGTACAAAAGACCAGATTTGTTACATAGTAATGCGGATGTTGATTTTGCAGACCGTGACTTGTTTGTAGAGGACTGTACACAGGACCGTCAGCAAAAAGATAGGGTTAAAGGTCGCCTACAGATTCATTTGTCAAGTCCCAAGATTAGGTTAGGTCCAGCGTATAAATACATTTTTGGGACACTTCATCCCGAAAAGGGTTAATTTTTATATGTACACATTTTAGGCAAAATTAGATGATATCCATAAAATTATCACTTTCTACGTTACTTTTATGATATCCCGATACTTAAATCACAAAAATGATTAAAGTAAGTTTAGATGTTTATAAAAGTACTTACTGAAAAAATGTTACTGAAGTATGGATGTAGCTTAGGTACATCCATACTTCAGTAGGTAGGCTTTTATTTATAACATAAGCTTCATCTTCTTTAAAGCGTCAGTTGGTCACGATACGCTCATGGTTGGCTTAAATACGTAGGTACTAGGTATAGCTTAAAAAAGGTAAATCTTATCAATCGAGAACGCTGGTAAATATTTGGTAAAAATTCTTAAGGAACTCGGTAAATAGCAATGAATAGGCATGACTTTACATGTTCCAACGCTATTCACGCTTCATAACATTATATTCATGAACCTTTGCTACATTTTGTAGAAAATCGCATAATGCTAGAAGCTATATTATCAAAGCAGCTGTTTAGAACTACGTCCGATCCGAATCCGTTCGGAACCCATAAAAAAACTTGTGGAACAACAAATGACATTGCTTTGTAGTCGAAGCAGAAGCAAAAGAACTCTATGTCTTCCGTAATCTTGGTTCGGATCGGACATCGTGAGAAACCGCTCTAATTTCTCTCGAAGTTAGGCTAGTACTAGCCGCGCAGTGATAACTCAATCTTAGACAGGTATAAAACATTAATAACTCAAAAGTGGGCGGTTCACTAAGGGTAAAATTCTGGGTCAAAACTCTCCAGTCTCCACATTCCTTAAAAATTGCGTACAGCTGTTGTCTAGAAACTCGTCATATATTAATATACAAGATTAGCTCGCCTATATTGACCCAATCTATCTCCAGAAAAACCGTCGCGTAAAAGCCATGCCCGCCTCCAATACATTATTTTGATAAATTTTCCCGTTAAATATAATTTACTTCGCGTTGACAAATTTTCCGCGAGACCTAATTTACTTTTTGTACATTGAATTTATATTGTTATTTCACAACAAATTATGCATTTCGTGACTATGTGTTCGTCGCCAGGATTAATATGAAAATATTTGTAACATGAACAATAATAATTACTACACGACCGGTTTACGTGAACTTTTCTACGCTCAGCCGTTGAGGGTATCATACACAGTAAAAATACAGCGGTTTTAAAAATTTTTGGTGGCGAAACATTTTTGACTAACTCCCCAAAAAATAAGGTATATTTTTTGGGGAGTTAATGTATAATTAATTGTCACAATACTGGTGTCTGATGATATTTCTATGTCGCTCGCGGAGCCCCTCTAATAGGCATTTTGGAGCTCCAGAGCTCTGCGGAGCACACTTTGATAATAGTTGCTCTAATTATAATGCAAAAAATGAATTAAACATTTATTTGTAATCTTCTACATCTGTGATGTCCTCTTAAACTGAAACACCTTTTGTATTCATATAATTTCTATAAGGAATTCACTTTACGAAATCATCGGAGTATACAAAGATTACAGGGAAGGGATCAAATGAAGGAATAAGTTACTCGCCCGGAAAATATTACCCGGGGAACAAGCTTCGTGATAATTCTATATGGTGCATCGTAATTTTATCCGTACACGTTTAAATACTCGTACTTTTACCACCAGAGAAATTGTTAGATAGCGGACCTACATTATTTGGATGGGTTTTGTTATGTCAATGATAATAATTGAGATGTGTGGCTCGACATTCTTCAACCAAATAACGTCGGTCTGCCATCTACCGATGAATAAATATTTTATCTGATAGTACTACAAAGATACACGCACATACAGATGTGTTCATTGATTTTTTAGTTAACTTTGTCTTAAGCTACTTATGTAAGTTACTGCGGGCGAATCCTTTTATAATGTAAATATTTTAATTAACAAGAGTAAACTTAACCCAAATATGTCATTATTTTCGCTCCACTGCACTGCCATATAAAACACTATACAGGTGTGCCAAACTATTGGCTCACAACTTCGCCGTGAATCAAAAGTTTTTCAATGGACTCGCACAGTTCATTAAGAAGGCGAGTTGTGGATTTCGAATGCAACATCTGGCAACAGTTGAACTTCTGCCAACTGCAATTTCTTTTCCTGCCACTCTTCCATAATAATCTTCAGTCTATTTGTGCCACGATGAACTTGGCAAACGTCGGGTATTGTTACGATGATTGGAGGCTTCACTCAAACGACATTACGATAAGCGTTCCGCTTAAGAATTGTTCTTAAATGTGCTAGAAACTGTTTTATGCTTATTAGTGTAAAATAGAGTTTAGTTGCGTCATGCATATTTCGTTACTGTAACTCGGTACAAAACATCAGCGACAATTACAAACTATTTTTTTTCTTTTCTTTATTTTAAGTCGCTTTTTAACAGCTAAGGTCATTAGCGACTACAGTAATGTTTACATTTATATACTTTCATACATATTTAAATTTTTAACAAAATTAATCGTCTGTATGTATCCTTTGTCACTTAAACAATCTTTCATAATATTAGGTAAATTACAAGCTATTTTAATATCATCGTAATCATGACATTCTTCTAACAGATGTTGTATAGTTAGATCCATTCTGCATCTACATTTTGGTCTACCAGTTTTTTTCATTCAGTATACATGAGTCATATTTGTGTGACCAATACGCAGTCTAGTAATGACAGTTTGATCTCTTCGAGTATGAAATAATGATGGAGCTTTGTCAAAAACTGAATTTCTTATTCTGTATAATTTACTACTAGAATTTTTATCCTTCCAAACAGTATCCCATAGTATTCTAATTTTTTGTTTTATGTGTCTTTTAACATCTAATGCATTAGAATTAATAGAAAAATCTACCAAATTTAAATTCGTAACACTTTTTGCTGCCATATCAGCCTTGTCATTACCTTCAATACCCTGATGACTTGGGATCCAAAATATTTCAAATTTAAAGTTATTTTCAATTAAATGTAAAATTGTTTCTCTCATGCATAGTATGAGTGGATCGATATTATTAATGTTAAGCACTGCTTGCAGGCACGATATAGAATCAGAGAATATAATAAATTTATCTAAATTACTCCCACTTTTTATTATTTCAAGAGCTTTACAGATAGCAATAGCTTCACAACTGAAAATTGAATTATAATCTGATAATTTATAACAGTAATATCTTTAGGATGTTTAGTTAATTCAAGGTTTATAGGTAAATCAATATCGACCCACGGGCCGTAAGCGGGAATTTTTTTAAGGAAAAATGATGGAAAACAAAAATTTATATCAGTTAAATATTGTTTAGCTCGAATACGCAGTGGTTTGGTCAGGTTAGATCGAATTCATATTCAGCGTTAAGCGAGGATTTTGTGAAATATTCATAAATTGGACTGAAAGGTTGAGAGAAAATGTTAGTGGCATAAATTAGAACCAGCTGTTTTCTTCTGTAGGAAAGTGGCATTTCCCCCGATTCTGCCAATATACTCATAACGGGACTTGTCTTAAAGGCACCGATACTTAATCTTAAAGCAGTGTTTTGTATGCTTTCTAAACATTTAAGATTGCTAGGTTTAGCGGAATCATAGAAAATAGCGCCATAATCTAATTTTTGTCTAATTAGAGCCTTATATGTAATAATTAAACAATTTTTATCAGCACCCCATGACAGTGATGATAAAACTTTAATCACATTCAATCTTTTATTACATTCTGTTTTTAATTTATTTAAATGTAATTTTCATGTCACTTTGGAGTCTAATGTTAAACCTAATATTTTTATGTTACTTACTTTTTTAATAGTATTATCATTTAAGGAAAGCGCTAAATGTGTATTTATTTTCTTTTTCTTTGTAAATACAATGTATTCTGTTTTAGTTTTAGAGAATTTAAATCCAGATTTTCTTGACCAATCGAGAAGCCTATCAAGAGTATTTTGAATAATGTTTAATGTTGAATCTAAGATCTTACCAGAACAAGTTATCGTCAAGTCGTCTGCAAACAAAAAGCCTCTCAGAGGTTTATCTATACATGAAAGGACATAATTTATTGCCAGTAAAATTAAAACTACACTTATAACCGATCCTTGGGGCAAACCATTTTCAATAATAACCTGATCAAAAACCGTACTATTAATTCTAACTTTAATCGTCCTGTTAGTTAAAAAAAAATTAACGAAAGCAAGCGTGTATCCTTTGATACCCAAGCCTTGCAAAATTTCGATCACTCTATGCTTCCACACCATCTCATATGCCTTCTCAATGTCAAGTGCTACAAGAACCAAATAATTATTACGAGTATTAGCTAAAGAGTCAATAATTTCACTTTCTATGTTCATTAATTGATCAGAGGTTGACCTAAACTGTCGAAATCCATATTGATAATTTGTTAAATAATTGTTTACTTCTGCGTACCATTTAATTCTGTTGCTTACAATTTTTTCGAATACTTTGCACATGTTATAAGTTAATGCTATAGGTCTGTAGCTTGATGGTGAACTAGCATCTTTGCCAGGCTTAAGTATTGGAATCACCACAGCTTCTCTCTAACAATCGGGAAACAACTGATTTTACCACATATAATTATAAAGATTTAGTAAATATTTAAGTCCACTTTCGGGAAGATGCTTAATTATACCAATAGGGATGTTATCTGGCCCAGAACTAGAGTTTTTGCTTTGAGAGAGTACCAACATCAGTTCATGCATTAAAATATCTTTATTAATATAATCTAAATTATTGCGTAAATCAAAAATTATATTTTCGTTTTCCTTAGCCGATTTATAAATTTTAAATTCCTGTTAATAATTGTCAGTACTGGAATTAGCCGCAAAATTATCAGCTAGTAAGTCTGAAACTTCTTTTGGCCTCGACGACGATGAAGCGGTAGGTTGAGACATAACGGTGGGATAATATTCTTTAGTGGGGTCGAACATTATAACACAAAGGGACTCCTGTTGCCAGGAGTGCCCTTATCAGTTAGGTTGTAAACACTCGTGTAAAAACAATTCGTATTTAACTAGCACAATAATTACGGACAAGTCGTGCGTCGCAGATCACACGTGCGTCCGCTGGGACAACCCGCGCGTAACTCAATTACAAACTATTATATTAACTAATAATGTATTATTATGTTATAACCACGTCCACAGCTTAATAAATTATAACTGCAATCAAATAGATTGAAATAAAAGGAAAAAATATAATCTCGTTACTTCTAGAAACATCTAAAGATCCGATAAATACGGTTGCTTCTTTGTAGGAAACAAATCTAATTAGTGGTCAGTAAGTTTTAGCGTGTTTTGGCGAGGATCCAATTCGAAACTGCCATACTAAGTTCGCCTAGTCGGTACTAAATTCGTTTGCGCCCAAAGACAATTACTAAGTGATTGCTTAGCGCTCGTAAAACGGTTAAATTAAGACGTTAAGAATCAACATCTTATTTTTATAGTGTTAGGTAACCTTTACGTCTTTTAGGTCAAATTAAATTTTTCAATGTTTGTAATAGTTTAGATTTTATTACTCTTGACAAAACTAAATTGCGTAATGATTTAAGTGCGTTAGAAAAATAGGAAATTTGCTAGGCTATTCTAAAATTACTATCGTCAATGAAACTGATACCAAATATACTTTTTATTTTACTATTTGATACCTATATCCTTGGCATCAAGCGAAGCGGTGGTTTACCCTCCTATCCTATATTCCTAACCAAATTTTACCTTTCACCTCTGAGTTATATTCTCACGTGAAATCGTATCGAACCGCTAAGCTGCCTCGTAATAGCACTTCTCGGTAGTGGCTTTATGATTCCATATTCAATTTGAATAAAACGCTAATATTTTAGATTATATAGTTTTTTTTTTTCATAAAGCGACCGAGGTGGGCTGTTGAGGTTTTCTAACTCCCGACACTGAAATGTTGATAAAACATATTTTACGAGCATATCAGTGATATCCCCCTGCCGCATCTAACAGCAAATTTATTTCAGAAAAGTGATATACAATGTTCAATATTAAAATATATTTTTGATGTCGAGTTAACAATTTTAATCCGTCTTAGTACAAAGTATACAACAGTGATAGTATAAAAGTGTTAAAGTGCAGAAAACAATTCAGTGGACAATATGAACTAAAAGTGTTAATGATAAAATGTTATCAAAGATAACTCAAACACATGGCTCAGGAATGTTTTGTGCAAAAAGTGTTAAACTAAAAACGATATGGGATGACTCATAGTGGGAAATGTTATGTTCGACCCGTTTTCCGTACCAAAGATGATGCACGAAATCCACGACAATGTGGGAGGAAACACAAACGGCGTGATGGAGGAAAACGAGGACGGTGGGAATGGGGCTGTCGAGGTCGATATGGAGTGCGCCTCACTCGTGCTGCCTCCTGACCTCCCCCCGTACTCGGGCGACTACATCATTAGCGATTACATGGAGCGCCTGGGGACGAGACTAAATATTTTAGAAACAGAACTAAAATATGCCTGGCGAGCATTAGATCTATTAAGCCAAGAATACGTGAGAATGTGGGATCGTTTGGAAAGATTGGAAGCTTTACTAGCTGACCAACAAGGAGTTATATCTACTCTCCTTGACTTTTATGCTTGTCGAAATGTGGGGTCTAGAGATCCCATGACACGGCTCGAGGTGATAAGAGAAATTTTAGGAAACGGCACAGTCGAAGATGGCATTGAAGAGGGACTGGATATTGGACGAAGTGCAGCGCTACTCGAATCACAAGAGGAAGCGATGGAATCAAACGAGGCTTTTTATAGAAGTCTAAATCAAGCATACAGAGAAGATTTAGTATGTGATGAAACATCGAGGCCTCAATCACAGTTAGATATGATATGGGAAGCTCCTGAAGATAACGAAATTGAACTTCACCATCCAGCGTCATCGAGACAAATTTTTAGCGCTACAGATTATAAAGACTACTGTGGAATTCAAGGTGGTCCTGAAATAAATGAAAGAGATTTAGTTCATTTATCTACCTTAAGTACAATAGATCAAATTACTGTAGATAAGTTACAAGAATTAGATAGGCTAACATCACAATTACATAAGGATTCGAGAGAGTTAAAAGACTTGAAAACTAGACTTCTTAGTCCAGAAACAAAAATTTCATCAAAACATGATAGAGATATAGAAGCTAAAGCGTTAGTTGAAGATGGCAATATTATTAATGAGCAATTGAAAAGCATGTATACTGGAGTTGAGAATTGGGGAATTAACGATATGATGAAAAGTTTTGATGATTTTGTATTATCTGTACCAAAAGATAATGTGAGAGATAAATCACCATCAAGGATGTCATTAAGTGAAAGCACAGGCCCAGATAGAACGTTAGATTATTTACCTCAATCTCTTTCTCCCCGTCGAAAGTTTGTACCTGAAAGAACTTCCACAGAACCTTATACTACAGTCACGGGTCGATTAGCATATAGTTCAGCAGTGGCGAATGCAGAAATTAATGCAGCTAAATCAAAATCACCGAGTGCCATGTCAAGGGACCGATTTGAATATAGCTCGACGTATCAGACAGAGGAAGATGTTAGACAAAATTATTACAGTACAAAAAATATACCACAAACGCTAAATGATATGTATAAAATGACGACAGACCAACCTGGTCATGAAATATACGATGAACCAACCAATGAAAGATTAGGTGCTATTTATGATGAAGGTAGGTTACGAAAGTCTCCTAGTCCACCACCACCTGCACCACCGAATGGCGCAGCACTATTTAATTTAATGCAAAATAACCAGGACTTATCGTCTCATGCCATGCTTTCAGCAGCAGCAACCCAACAACTACCCCACGATAATATGCGACTAAGTCCTCGATCTCCGAAATCTCCTAAAACTTCACCAAAACACATTAAAAGAGAAAATAATAATATCGTGGCTGCTAAATCAGACTCAGGCTTGTCTTCTATGAGTGGGTGGTCCAGCTTGGAAAAGAGCCCAGGCTCTCCAAAAACGAGTAGAACAAGTCATAATGTACTATACGATATGCACAAAATAAGGGTACCTTCACCACAATCTATACAAAGGTTATCTTATGACATTGATTCTAAACCATATTTAGAAACTTTGGTAGATTCATATACATACGATGCTAAAAATTTAAATGATCAAGAACTATCGAGAAATTCAGAACTTGTTGCGAAAAGTCAATTAGAAATAAACGAGTTACAAGACAAAGTAGATGCAGCTCTAATAAAACAAAATGTAACATATACAATTCCTCAAAATTCTATAAGTAACATCGGCGAATACTATTATAGCCACGATAATGCGTCAATTTACTCCGTAGCTGGTAATAGACAACCAATTTTTACAACTGTGTACAGTACACCAAGAGGAATTCATTCAGAGGATAATAATTTTTCCCAATTAATAGATAGAAATGAAATTTCAGAAAATGTTCCTAAAGATGTGGACTCATATCCACCAGAACCAAGCTATCATGCTCAAACAGTTGTGTCAATGAATGCCAGTAAAAAACCTATAACAAGAGCTAGCACAATGGGTTCAAATGATGCTATGTTTTACCAAAATGGATACAAAGTAGCATCAAACCATCGTTCTGGCTACCCGCCAGGTAATCTTACGGATGCTCTTTCTTATTATCCTACATCGAGTCGATATGATTCTCCAAAGCGCCCATCTCTTGAAGATCGAATTTCATGGTCTGAAAACAGATCGCCCACTAGCTCTATGGAAACTTCCAGTTTGAAATCTCATTCCTTGAACATATCTGAAAGGAAGCAATTTCAAAATCAATTGCAACAAGAGTATTTCAAGCAACAACAATATGATCAAAGGAATGGTAATGTTATGAACGAAATTCAAGGATATGACAAACAAATTTTAGACCATAATAAACTAAGAAAAGACAAGTTTATCGACTCTAGTGGAGTACTTGTGTCTGAATCTGGTTATTTGTCAATTTCTAGCAATTTTAGAGGAAAATCACAGGACAAGCAGAGCAAAAAACCAAAACGTACGTCATCATTAAAATCAGCAATGTCTTCAATGAGCCACTGGCTTCCAGATTTACATTTACCTAAGAAACATAGGTCTCACTCACTTCCTTCTGGAGTGGACTCAGTTGAAGAAACTCAACAAGAAAAATCATTAAAAGAAAGAATATTATCAGCACAACGACGAAAAAAGAAATATCATTTAGTCGCTTCCATGTCAGGGCTTTTACAAAAGGCAAGGAGAAAACAGCAAGCGAGTCATCAATCGCTTTCTGATCCAGAGACATCCGAAACAGAATGGTCAGGAGGGAGATCGAGTGCACAATCAGAGGATAGTGATAGCGTATTTTCCGATTCCATACACGAGGGCAATATGTTTGCTAAGGTTGCGTCTAAGCCAAAGCAAAGGAAAGTAAATCACCAGGAAATAATTGAACAACAACAGAAAATACAAGAAGTACAACAGCAGCAAAGAATTGAATATGAAACCGACGAAAATGAATGCATTATTGAAGAAAATGATAAATATCCAATTTCTAATGCACTACCCCGCGATAAAAGTGATGATATTGATTTTCATTTTGCCAGAGTTAGTCAAATGAAAAGTGATAATATATCTGAATTAGAAAAATTAGATATCGATACTGACATTTCAAACGTAGACCCTTACGAAGAAGAAAAAGAAGATAATCGATCCCCTGCTTCTTTATTTGCTACCATTGGCGATGTAAAGAAATCTACTACGTCATCTGAAGAAGCAACAAGTGAACATAATCAATCTTATAATGGAAGCTCACAAGAATTCGCAGTTTCCAGGGCGTTAGGAAAATATAGACTTCGTAAGTCATCATCTGTATCTGACGAGCAAACACCAGATATATCACCACCTAAAATGAGTGAAAGTATCGAGGAAAGTACCAGTGAACCACCGGTAGTAACGAAAAATAATAAAATAGCAAGAACAAGCCCTCCTGAAATTATAAATGTCAGCACAGATGAATCTGAAATTCAATCGGAACGTAGCCCTTCTATTCAAAATAGTAGATACATACAAAATAAATTCCAAACAAGACATCAACAGAGTTTAGAAATTCCAAATAAGCATGATGATGAAGATTGTAGAAGTACTCATTCGTGGAGAAGTGGATCTCGAGTTTCCTCACGAAGGCAGAGTACGGAAGATAGTATTGATTCTGAAGACGAATGGTATTGTTACGAATTGCGAAAATTAGAGGAAATGGAACATCAATCCCAATTAGAAATGGATAGAGAAGAGCCCTTACACGAGGAACCTGAAATTGAAGAAGAATATGCTAACGAGAAAAAAGAAATTTTAAAAGAAAAAATGTCGTATGTACTTAGGGAACTTAAATTAAAGACTGCAAACATCAAATTGAAGTGTGACGAAGAACAAACAGAAGAAACTTGGAAAGAAGTAACAACGTTTCCTAAGATCGACGAAAAAAGTGAAGAACCGTTGTCTGACAAAGAGAGTGATGACGAAAAGTCATATGCAGACTCTGGTTCCGGAGAAACTTCAGGACCCGATAGTCCTGTTCAAAGTGGTGACGAATTTGACGATGATTATGACCTTCCAAAAGTGCAACAGGAAGCCGTCCCTGCTGAACCACCATCACAACCTTCAGATGCTCCTGTTGGCAGCAAATGGAAACTACTAAAAGCTTTAAAAGATAGAAAAGCTGAAGAAAAAACTGCTGAGGCACCACCAGTATCGACTCCTTCTACCGAAAAGGACAAAGTCAGTGCGGGCGTAAGTTACCTTATGCAAAAATTTCATGAAATTAGAGTTAAGAGCTAAATGTTAAGGTAGTGATGTGTTGTCAATACTGTTTGAAGTTTCCTAGAAAAACTCGATTAATTGTGTCTAATTATTACAACCAGTCTCTACTAAGATGTTATTTACAAACATAAAAAAACACTTAAAAAGCAGGACCTAATAATTTTAAAAATTGGTAATTTGATACAGTTTGATAGTTTTTCTGGTAGGTGTTTCGTATTAAAAGTAAAACAGGTTTGAGTAACAATAAACTTTAATAGTATTGTAGTATAAAATAATGACACAACTATTAGTACTGTTAAATTATGATCATCCATCTTAATGTAAAACAGACGTGTTAATTTGATAGTAACTTCTAGAATACTCGACTACAATTGAAAGGTTGTGATTATTTCTTTTACATCTTCACACATAAATAAAAGGGAATGTAACATTTAAATAAAAAAAGAAAATAAAAACGGCATAGTGGTAAAAAGTATTATTAGATTTAGTGTCATTGTTGACGATGTTGTTTAAAATTAGTAGTGACTGATTTTGCTGTGCATATTGTTGCAAACTCTCATACAGCGCAAAATATTCGCGTATGAATTGAATAGGTACTCACTACTCATACTTTTGTATAGCGATACGCATAAGAAATTAATATACATAACTAATCCATAAATATAATATAATATTATAATTCCTAATTGTTATCAGTATAATGAAAATCTCAGGCCCAAAAATTTTTGGTACAAAAGCATTCGCCGTCATATCGTCTCATATCCTTCGCCGCTTGAAAATTTATTTACTTGCTAGAAAAAAATTATAATATACTTATACTCATAAAGTCAAAATGCTTTATATGTCTAATATGGTATCGATAAGAGTATTTGTACACGAATTTATATTTACCGATTACTTAGCAGCTTCGACCCTTGATGTCTCATGCATAAAATGCAAAATATTCATAAACATAGTTACTCCAAGTTACAGTAGTCTAGGAACGCACATAGGAAACGTAGATGCACTAAATGTATTACACAAATTAGATGAATTTTACGCTAAATGTACTGTAACCATGAAAACTTAATGCAATATTATAAATGCTTTAAATATGTATAAATTCATTCGAGATCGTATAATATAGTGTATCTCAACTACTATCGAATTTTGTTATCTCTACTATATATTTGTTTTGGTGATACAAAACTGTGAGAGAATATACGAATAGATAGCTTTAGGTGTATTTTGCGAAACAGTAAAACTGATATTAATTTGTATTAATAATAAGTATGTTATAGTATTAATTCTCCATTTATAATTGTAATTTTTTTCGATGAAATTTTCATACATTTATTGATTCAATAACTTACAATAAGAATATAATATTCACTGCCTTCTATAGCTTCCATTGCCAATAAATTTAAGAATCGTTTATGCTATTGAAATATTTATAACTGGTCTTATACTGTACTGTATGAAAATTTAATCTGTTATACATGTTTCTTATTCATTTTTGTTTGAAGAAATAATAAAACTTTTTTGTTTTGTTTTTTTTTGTTTCTAATTTTGTTTTTTGTTTTTTTTAGAATGGCACCGGCGGTTTCAACGAGCAAGGTGGTCGTGGCAATGGGTATGTTCATTTTATATTAAATTAAAACGGAATGAAAAAAATAATATTGATTATTATTTTTGTGTACGTAGGCATCCGGGGGACAACCCTTTCTACAGCAACATCGACAGTATGCCTGATATTCGACCAAGAAGGAAATCTATTCCTCTTGTATCGGAACTTGTAAGTGACATGTTGTTATATTATTTCTCCCACTAAAGCGAAGGTTAGATAATGTTTCTGTGATCAGTTTCAAAATTCTATCCTATGATGAATCTTCACTCACATACTTATCAGTTACACTCAATCGGTTTATCTGTGTTGTTCCGATCCCAAGGTTCAGGCCTGTCAAAACATGTAGTAGTTTTATAAAAATCGAATGAGCGTAATTATTTCCAGGTGAAGTGTCATGCCATGTTATTGTAAAGTGTGAAAACATCGTTAGATGCTTGTTTGCTACTACATACTTCTTTTGACAACCTTTACTATTCATACAAATACTGCCTCTTCCCTACCGATTTTAAGGTGGATATTGAAACTGGTCGTCAATGTTAACAGCTCAACGTACGCTTCCTGAAGCTTAGTAATTATAGGCGCGTAATAAATGTTTTCTTCTAAACCGAAAACTTCTTATACGGAACGGGGAGAAAACACTTTATAGATGAAATATGAAGTATTTTCTCCTACTATATGAATATTTGAATACTTAACGTCGTCTATATTTCTTTCCTCTTTTCGATGTGTTTATGTTATGTGTCCCTTCTGATATAAACTAAAGGTAATCTTCCTTTCTTAGAGGGCCTACCTTCCAACCTGCAAACTAGGGGTCACCTGGATACGAACTGTAGTGAAACCATATAAATATATTATTTTATTCTGTTTTATTAACTATATATATCATTGCATTGTACCCCCACCGTGGATCCACAGGTTCTCAAGGTATATTTCTCCCAATATCTCTTTCTATTTATGCATGTTCTTCTTCTAATGACGCTTTTGACTGAACAAGATAAACTTTGTATTAAATATGTATCCATTTGCATCGGATTAGATGAAAGTTAAAAACTTTTATTTTATAATAAAAATTAAAAAGATCCATTATACTAAAAAAATGTTCTGAAATAGTCAAAAACGTCAGAAAATGTATAATAATATGCTTTTGATATTGCAAATTGGGTAAATTTTATTGAGTTACTATAAGCGCTTTAATGTATGTTAGAGTAAAATAAATTGAGACTCATCATAATAATTGAAATCGCATGTCCCTTTTAATTACCCTAAATTATGTAATGAAATTATAGGTCTCATCTCCGAAAACTTTCCGAAAGTACCTTTTCAGGCTATGCACGAGCTTAATTTTAATAATATTATATATCCTTTACAAGATTATTAAACAGATATAGATCAATAGTTGTTATGGAGTAAGGTTTTAGAAAACAAAAGTTCGCACAATGAATAGAGTACTCAGATTTATTACTTTCTTATATATTTTAATTTTTTATTATTTTTTTAAGTAATTAAGATTTTAGAGAACATACTTACATAGTTTTGTAAGTATTTAAAATTATAGAATAAAAAGGCAATTTTTTATATTTTCTTTTTCTTATGATAATGTTACTGTGATTATAAAAAAAGCTTCTATTAACAGTTGCCTAATCAGCATGAATAGCATTAATTATAACATTTCATATAGCATTTTTTTTTTCATTTATTAACTTTTCAGCTGACATTAATTATAATAAAATAATAATTGCATATCTTTTACATCATTCATCTTTATTTTATAGCGTATTTCTTACTTCCTAATATAAAGTTTTCTTTAGACAATGGCTGCCACCAAACGAAATGCGGGCTTGACATCAGCTGTGCACCGAGCGACGCTCAATGACGAAGAATTGGTGAGAAAGAAATCGTTCACCGAAATCATTACAATAAGTGAATCTCAAATATCGTTTTCAATCAAATAACAATATTATGAACAAAGTGACTTTTATCTTGTTTCAAGTTCAACTTCTGCATAGCATCACTATAATGTCCAAGCAGGGTATTAATGTCGTAGCAAACCCGCTTTGAGGGCTTACTTATAATATCATTTATGTTATTTGATATTACATAGCAAAAGACATTTAATTTTGTCTAGTTGATCTGAAGAGATCGCCGTGAAAGAAAACGTCCGAGAAATAAAATTATTATTAAATTAGAGACGAGGATAAAAAACATACACGTTGACCTAAAACCATAAAAAACAATATACACAACAAGCAGATAAAGATTCTATGCGATATTACAAAATAAGTTTTGTTACAGAAAATGCACGTATACAAGAAGACGTTGCAAGCTCTCATCTACCCGATCTCTTCGACAACGCCGCACAACTTCGTTCTGTGGACAGCAACTTCCCCGACCTACTGTTACGAGTGTGAAGGCCTCCTCTGGGGGATCGCCCGACAAGGAGTCCGTTGCACCGAGTGCGGGGTCAAATGTCACGAGAAATGCAAAGACCTGCTCAACGCAGACTGCTTACAGAGTAAGTATTGTGTGTTGTCCGCATTGTTGTTTTTATGTTGATGACATTGTTGCTGAAGAGACGTAATTTACTGTGCTGATGATTGACTGATCTGAGACAATGATGTGAAATCAGTAGCAAGTATAAGAGTTCAAGTAAATTTTTTAACTCTGAGATAACAAAATGAAATAATAAATAATTACAGAGACTAATTAAATTAAATCAATAATTAGAAAGTAGATGATTTTTAATTGTCTAACTTGTGTAAATGTTAGAAATGTAATAGAAAACTATACTGCGTTAGAAAAAACCCCGGCTCAGGTCTTAATGTTACTAAAATGTATTGATTCATGTGTATAAAATAAAATATATTTGCTGATGTAAACTAAATGTGAGTATAAAATTGTCGTTAAGAAGGTCGTTACATCGTATCGATTTATGAAAAATTTTAAAGTCAGTCGACTGTGAAGCGGCGTTCTCTTATTAAAGTCGAGTAGTGTCAAGACACTCTTGTAGGGGGTCACATTGTAGACAAGATCTACTTTGAACGGAGTCGGCAAAGTCAATCACGTGTAGTCAAAGATCGGGCAAAATATCTTAATCTAATAACGTAAGAGTCTTCAGAGCTACAGATTGTATAGAAACGTGAAATCTCGAATAATACTTTGAAATATCGTGAGGTTCAACGTTTGAAGGTGGTTCACTCGTCATTTTTTTTTGTCATTACTAGATTGGTTGATTGGGCAATTCTTATTGATTATAATAATTATTATGATTGATTTCTATAATAAAATTAGTTTACCATAAATTTTTTTTTTTCTTACTTAAAAAAATATCATTCAATAATCTTAATAAATCCAACACCTGAGTTTTAAATTTTCTTACAAGATCATGTTATTTTTGCTCAAGGATAAACTTGACATAATTTTGTCAAGGACGCATGTAAAAATACAGCGGAAAGAGTATCAATTTTTCAAGCGTCTAAGATATTTCAATAGCCCTTACTTCCTTCGTGGTATTTATTCGGATAAGCCTTTTAACTAAAACATGAATCGTAACACAAAAAAAATGACATTTTACTTGTTCTACTACTAGTACTAATTTAATCCAGAGTGTTTTAAGATTCACCTTAAAGTTATCATATTATTATGTATAAATGTGAAAAATTGGAATCAAACAAACTCAGGAAATTTCTTTAGCAATTTCTATTGAATATATACGAGCAGAAGGACGGAAGACTGATATCAAAATTGACTTCCTGTGGGAATACCTTTTTCCCATAAATAGTTTTGTTCGCGAATTTCTGAAGGATTATTGTAAAAAAATACGAATATCTGCTTCAAAAGGAATTGGAAATTACGTATTATTTTTGTTCAAACGTGCGATGTGACGATCTTCTTTTAAAATGTTGTACAAGTTAATGTTTATTTCATCTCATGCAAAAAACTCGCTGGTAAAGCTGTGGTCGTAGAATAGTTAAAAGTAGCATGAAAGCCGATGTGCATGTGTCACTACTATATCGGAGAAATAACGATGTACTGAAAATAAATAAAATACTAATAAAATATAGTGACACATTTAGGACCATTTAGTGATCTAGATAAAATTTTAGAAATCAGTGTCATTCTAGACGAACATGTTGAGTAGCATGATTCCCTCGTAATCTTGTAGCTTTATCGATGTGCATGGCTGTCGGTATCTGTGTTCTTTTCCAAGATTACTCCTATTGTATTCGGCTAGATTTGCACCATCATTCAGACGGGCAGTCGCTCGCGTTAACAGTATTCGGTCCGCCCACCGCGCTTCGATTCGTGTTTGAAACTATTTTAGCCGACTGCACGTCATTACCATTTTGGTCTGCATTTTTAAAGCATTGATAGATATCAAATTTTAATTTTTCTTCTCAACTTCTATCTACTTCTTGTGTGATGTAATTTTTCTTGATTTTCTTTTTTTCTCTTTCACATACTTTATATTTTTTATCCCTCTTATTATAATATCAATGTTTTTGAATGTAGACTCATCACGTAGATAGGGATCGGTTATTTGTATGTTCCTCGGGTTGCCCCGCCCAGCGCCGAACGATTAAATTCCTTTAAATATTGTAATAAATCTGTACAAACCAATCTACACTTACACTGCTCTTGAAATAAATGCCTAAAAGCTTCGTGAACACAAGTGCCCTAACAATGCATAATGCATATGACTAACATGTGCCTGTTAGCAATGTGTGCACGCAATCCAGTATATGCCCACTTCAATATTATATGTGATCTTAGTTTAATTTCTATGTGTTAATTTTATAGATTTTCGAATTTCTACATCTGTTGAAATTTCTTGTTTTTTTGTTACTCTGTCTCTGTTTAGCGATCCCTTAAATTCTGTGACTAAAATCCTAATAAAATGTTTGTCAGTATCGTATTAGAGCTAACAGGAAAGATGAAAAGGTTCGAACAGAAAATACTAACAATACATTTAAATTTTATGTCTCAATGCTATTTACAAATTCGTTGTTCGCGTATTGATGAATGCGCAAACAATGATGGTATTTTAATATGTAAATAGCTTTCAGATACCGTTTGATATACAGGCGCCGTGCTCAGGTTTGCTCCGGCTGGCGCCGCTCAAGGTCAACGACCTGATTAGATCCGACTCTGTAAAAAGACGTCCGTTTTCTATGCTATGTTGGATTCTGGTCTGGTTGTGTCCTATGAGTGGTCGTTGCAGGCCTGACCGCAGGGCGGGGAGCCCTCCTGGCGCAACCCGCGGCCACTGAGAACTAGTTGGCACCGCCTGAGTAGTGTGTTTCGCAGGGGCCGCTGAAAAGTCTTCGAAACATGGCGCCGAGGATAAGGCCAACTCTATAATCACCGCCATGAAGGAACGGATGAAACAGCGGGAAAGGGATAAGCCAGAAATATTTGAATTGATCAGGTATAAATTAAAATTATTAAGGGCCTGTTTCACCACTTACTAATAAGTGCTGGAAAGGCTATCCACAACCTATCTGACAGATAGAGTATAGACTGTAGAGAATCTGTCAGATAAGTTGTGGATAGCCTATCCAGCACTTACCAGTAAGATGTGAAACAGGCCCTAAGTTTACAAATATTCGTCACTACTAAAGTAATAACCTTTTATTTTAGTCACATACCAAAAGCAATATCGTGTAAGTCAATGAAAGTTGCGGGCGAGATCATTTGCTGAAGTTGGTCTCCCCTAGTAATTATAATGTTGACGAAATGTGTATGTAACAGACAAGTGTTCGGGATCGAAGCGGATGGGCACTCGGCACACATGAGCACCGTGAAGCAGTCTGTCCTGGACGGCACATCCAAATGGAGCGCCAAGATCGCTATCACAGGTTCGGAGATGTGTCGTGGTTAACCATTTCCCTTTGCAGAGCTGACGGAGAGCGGGGACCAGCACACCAACATTCACTACACTTAACTGATACATATCTTTCGTTTCATATGGCGGCCAGACGGACTTTTAGCGTCGATCCTGATACACACATAGACACCCTCGAACAAGCCGAGCAAATCACTATAGAAGGGACATCAAAATGGTCCTGCAAAATCGCCATTACAGGTTTGCAGTGGTCTTTTGCGGCTACGAACCGCACGCTCGCAAAAATTTGATCTATTAGAAAACGATTTCGCCTTATTTCTCTATTATAATGTCTGCTAAAATTATAATACTGCTACAGAGCTATCGTTATTATGTGAAGCTTTCTTATTTTTAATTGCTTATTGTGCGTTGTCAATTTATCGATGAGCGTCGAAGATGCGAGGTTCAGATAATAATTTGGCCATTTTAGCAGACATTAGTCTTGCAATTCTACTTAAATTTTCTAACCCAGTCCATTCACGATTACTAGTGCACAGCTCAATTCACACGAGAGCGTATTCATAATACCATCCACACGAGGAAATTCCACGAATCCAACACCCACTAATTTCAAATAACAATGAAATAGTACCGCACCATATTGAATTTACTCACCACGGAAAATGATTTATTCACTTTAAAAATGAAATGCAACATTAACACGACGGCAGCACGACTGCTAACACAAATGCATGGAGCGTATCCAACAAATTGAGTTTCAGAAACACGATATTAATCTTGCAATAAATTTTGATCACGATATATTTTGATTTCACAATAACAACATTTTCTTCTTTTAATAGATTTATTACAGAATAGATGAATGCTAATGAAATAGCGAAATGGAAAGCATGCACGAGGACCCCCCTATCTAACAAGTTTCGATTCTATCTCTTTCTTCCATCTTCATCCTTATATTGCTCGATTCGTGAAAATTCCAATACGAATTAGATTTCATATAACTGTATAATCCCGTAATGATATAATCTGGACCGAGTTTGCAGTAGAAGTTGCGATTGTAGTCGCTAATCAAGTTGATAATAATTAGTCTCGATTTGGGCATACTTAGATGACATCTTGGTAGATTTGAAGCTAGCGTCTTCCGTCCCCTTTTATACAACCGCAGGATATACATCTGATCCCGCTGTATTGCTTCAGAGTTGGTGAGTAGCTACGATAGACACATATCCATGTATTTTGAAGTAAGAAGAAGTAATTGTGTTGCAAAATACGAACCATAAACAGTGCCAATTGTTTTGCAATAACCAGCCGCTTGGTATAAGTATCGTAAAAGTAAAGTTGAATAGCAAAGTAATTTATAAGGCCATTCATAAAGTGTAACAAATCGCAATGCTTTATATAACTGTATTTGACAAATTGAGAATAAGCTTTATACTTATTCGCTAATGTAAGCTATATACTGCTGCCATTTCGAAACATTTTAGAAAAGAGCAAAGCATATTTTATTGCTAATCGTGACATAATATTATGTTATAAAAAGACATTATAATTTAAATGTTTGCGTTAATTTTTCATGAACAATTAAAAATACGCTATCGTTTTATGTACAGTTATCTGCGCCCAAGGGCTGATCGCCAAAGACAAGAGCGGGACCTCTGACCCGTACGTCACGGTCCAGGTCAGCAAGGTCAAGAAGCGCACGAGAACAATGCCGCAGGAGCTCAACCCAGTGTGGAATGAAAAATTTTACTTGTAAGTTTTAATAGGCAGCAAAATGATTTTTCAATCTAATCGTAATAATCTTGGTAATGGTGGACTGAATTGGTAAAAGACAACGCAAGTATTATTTCCAACAAGTTTTTTTTTTGTGAAACCGGCTTCAATAACGATTTTTCATATTAAAATCCTACTGAAAACTTTGGATGTAAAAATATTTTATACAAAGCGCCATTGTTCGAAAATGGGGTCCAATTCGTAATTATTAATTCCACAGAACTTTGGTTGTAAAACTTTGTCCTGAACGATTTTAATGATCGAATCACGGGCTCTGATCGTTTTCTTTGATTCCAGCGAATGTCATAACTCCTCCGATCGGATAAAAGTACGAGTGTGGGACGAGGACAACGATTTGAAGTCCAAACTTCGACAGAAGTTGACGAGGGAGTCGGATGACTTCTTGGGTCAAACCATTATCGAGGTAAAGAAAATGCTAATTCTTTTGAATATTTTTGACGTCGGAAAAACTGGGCTTTATTTCTTTCGTAACTTTGAGCGGTATTAAGAGTGTGAAAGTTAAATGCTGAAGATTATTTTGGATTGTCACTTATTTAAGTATTATATTCAGTGTACATAAAACTTAAATATTAAGAGGATACACCACGGGCGAGAGAAATTGTAAATAGGTATTTGAAAATGTATTGCTGTCTCACCAATCTCAAGCCTCCCACCGCAGAGCGCGATAGAGACAACACGACAAAAGTTCTAATAAAAGAACAGAAAATCTTCGATTCGTTGTCCGCTGATTCCTTCTCCAAAACTTTACCGATTTAAGTAATTTTTTCATTAAGAATTAAAACAAGGCTTGAGCTGTGTTTCTATGTTTTATTTTTTTTGTATATTCTAGCCGCCTTTGTTTTCTGGGTGTTTGAACACAGAGGAAAATCTGGCAATTTTTTTGGGTTTTTGGACGTTCTTATCTTTTTTAATAATTAAATTATGAAAAAAAATATAACATAGAGACATGCTAATAGTGGCCATAGATATTCAGGAAAAAAATCATAACTCTACCGGCATTATCCAGGGAGGAAACAGCGTTTGTATGGAAAAACGGCGGTGTGGAATCCTCTTAAATATTGTGCCTAATTTAAATACGTATATGTAATTCAACTGGCATGACAACTTTTATGCACGAGAGCCAGTAAATGCCCTGCCTTGCGCTGACCAACAACTGAGCGATGGTTTTTCCAATCCGAGGCTCCTTACATGCTATACTTTACACCATATTTTGGTGCAGGTGCGGACTCTATCAGGTGAGATGGACGTATGGTACAACCTGGAGAAGAGAACAGACAAGTCGGCGGTGTCAGGCGCCATCAGGTTGCACATCAACGTGGAGATAAAGGGAGAGGAGAAGGTGGCACCGTATCACGTCCAGGTAAGTGGCATAAGGGCTATAAGATTAAAAATAGGCACGAGAACTACACGTTAATAAGATACAAGGTAGACATAATAAATGAAAAAACGGAAGACGTCGCTGCAAACGCTGTTCTTTTAAACTTAACTTTAAGAAAAACACCGCTTTGTAGCGACGTAGAGGCGCCAGACGTTGCTTGGACGTTACCGTGGTAACGTCACTGGCCACGTCGCGATGGCTTCACGGTGAGTTATAGTATTTATTGACGGACCGGCGACAGCGGAGAGCCACCGGCTATGTGATATTTATATTGAACAAGGTGCAAAATGCAAGTGCATTGTTTGGGGCTCTTACGTTTCATAGATTCGGGTGTTTTCGTGATTACGACAATTATCGAAGATTTCCATGCGCATTATTAATTTGGGAGTACTGTACGTAGTGATATGTCAGCTTGGTTTAACATATCTCGTGGGAGAGCCATGCTTCGGCACGAATTTGCCGGCTCGACCGGAGAAATACCACGTTCTCACAGAAAACCGGCGTGAAACAGCGCTAGCGCTGTGTTTCGCCGAGTGAGTGAGTTTACCGGAGGCCCAATCCCCTACCCTATTCCCTACCCACCCCTATTCCCTTCCCATCCCTCCCCTCCGCTATTCCCTCTTAAAAGGCCGGCAATGCACCTGCAGCTCTTCTGATGCTGCGAGTGTCCATGGGCAACGGAAGTGCTTTCCATCAGGTGACCCGTTTGCTCGTTTGCCCCCTTATTTCATAAAAAAAAACTCGACCAAACTACGTAGGCCCGCCATCTGCCTATGAATCAACTTCTTTGATGGTACAATAAAAGATGTAAGACTTCGTAATCCGTCGTTGATGACGACAAGTAATGAAGCATCGTATTTCACCCAGTTAAAGCGACAACAAATCCATTCTTTGATAGTAAGCGAAGCCAATAGATATACTAGAGGAGCTGAAATACGTAACCGGCCCATACGAACTAGCGATAACAATAATTATTGACATGTTCAGGTCGTCGGATACATTTATGTTACACTTCTAAGGAACCTTGTAGCCTGTTTGCTCTCTGAACTATATTTGAGCCTTTAACTTACCAGGCTTCTAATGAATAATGATACAGTTTTTGTTAGCAATTTGTCGTTACTTGAGAACAAGCTAGACAGCATTTGTTTTTACACCATATCCTATTATTCGCGTTGGTAAATTATAAAATAGTTGAAAGGATACTTTTATTAGTATTTTTGTAATGTACTATAATAGCAAATGGGGGCAAAGTAAACACTAAAGAGCCAACTTACCAAGTAGTTATTTTAGTACTCTTACGAGTCCAGTCGAGTTGGCAAAAACTATACATAGGAAACATTACGTACTATTTGTTTACTGTTATATACTATAATATTATATTTCTATATTTTTTGTTTATTGATAGTTCACATGGGGCATGCAACAGGTTAAGACATTGGCACCATGCCCTGGCCACTCGCCAATATAATAGTTTTATAGAAACTAATTGTGAACACTCAAAGCATAAATTCGTTTAACAGCTGGAAAGATTAATAAACGGAAGCCTTGGAAGTTTCATGTAATTAGCTCAGGTGATTCTTTTTTTTTATGAAATAAGGGGGCAAACGAGCAAAGGGGTCACCTGATGAAAAGCAACTTCCGTCGCCCATGGACACTCGCAGCATCAGGAGAGCTGCAGGTGCGTTGCCGGTCTTTTAAGAGGGAATAGGGTAATAGGGGAGGGTAGGGATGGGAAGGGAAGGGAATAGGGTAGGAGATTGGGCCTCCGGTAAACTCACTCACTCGGCGAAACACAGCGCAAGCTGTTTCATGCCGGTTTTCTGTGAGAACGTGGTATTTCTCCGGTCGAGCCGGCCCATTCGTGCCTAAGCATAGCTCTCCCACGTATAATGTTCTCACACTTTTAACAATTAAATGTGGCTCGCGCAATCTGCTAATAATATATTGAAACCATCGATTTTTCTACCAAGTTTTTCTCGAAAATTTCCAAATATCGGAGAGTCCAAAATTACGAGTACATTTTAGTGCTGCTGTTTTACCCATTAGTGTAGGTACCAACTTATATATACTTAAGTATGCTATAGTGTTTTGAAATTTGATGGGTATATCTCACACATGAAAGAAAAAAGGAAAGAATAGCTTTCTACTTCCATAATTTTTTTTCCAATCTGGACTTTTATTGTCAGCACGACGTATATTTAGTAGAAAAAAATTTCATACATGACCTCATCTAAATTACATCAAATTTCAAAATAGCTCTAAACGAGCCCCGTAGTGAGCCCATGCGTTTAAGTTTCAAAATGCTATATCTTTTACATACAACTTTACTGTTAATTGTACCTTATAGGCCGAGAGCTGTTGCCACCAGATACATTAACATTAGAAACCCATTTTGCTAATCGACGTATCCCGCCGCGTCCTCATTTCACCGAGATGAAAATTTAATCCCTACACCATGGCTTAGCGTGTTGCTCCATTAAGATTAACCTCCTATATTCCCGTCTACTTCATTCCATCTACTTTCCCCTTCTCGTGATCCGTAGATTTATAGTTGGGAAACTTTTTTCATAACTCCTCAAGATCGTAATGAAATTAATTTGTAAAGCCATGACACTGTGAAATTGAAATATTGTTAAAAGATTTTTGACGTAAAAGTCTGTCCCAAAAGGGCGAGCTTTAAATCAAGATTTTTTATTTTAATGTAGTATATGTATAGTTACGGACTGGAAGGGCCTCTGTTTGGCCACGGAGCCCGTATGGGCTCGAGGAGGGCCTGCTGGTGACAAGCAGGCACGCGCACGCAGAGCCGCGGAAAGAAAGCTCGCGCGTTCTCGCAGTCCTACGTGCGAAGAGTGGAAGAGTATAGACGGGTTTTTAGTGGGTAGGGCTGGGGTCAATTCACCATCTTTACGGCCGCAGCGAGTCATACATACCCGGGGGAGTTGTCCCTAAACCCTCCGGCATGCGCAACAGCATTCCCCGTCTCAAAAAAAATATTGTATTTTTTATTATTAACACTTTTGCACAAACATAGATAAAAATGACGGGAAAAGCTAACCTGAATTTATTAATTACACTAGCTGTTGCCCGCGACTTCGTCTGCGTTAGCAAAGTGGATCACGTCCCAAGTATTATTTTTCAAAAATATTCTAAGTACAAAATTGACTTTCCTACGATTTTATTATATGTATAGATGACTTAGTTTGTTCGTAAAAAGGAGAAATAAGACGCAATACAAACGCCACGACACCATTTCATTATAAGCCCTTTATTACATGTACTTATACAGGGTGTAACTAAAACAAGTGATAATACTTTAGGGTGTGTACGTGTTCCTTGTAGAGAGTTGACTGTGAAAGTAGCAGCGCTGAAAGACCAACATTTTTTTTCACTTTTGTATGGGGAAACTCGTGACGCTCGGGCCCTTGCCCATACAAAAGTGAAAAAAAATGTTCGTCTTTCAGAGCTGCTACTTTCACAGTGAACTCTCTACAAGGAACATGTGCACACCCTAAAGTATTATCACTAGTTTTTGTTACACAATGTAGATTAGAGTATATTTCCAAATAAAGGATTAACCGAACACCCATAAATTAAATGAGTTACGATTGCAAAAGGTAATTAGGCCATTCCGAGACCCAGAAGTTTAAACATTTTCAGCTAAATGTTCTTTTAAGCCATTTCTGGCTGCTTTAAGCCGTTCGGTGTTTAGTTATGACCCCGATGATTGCTTTCGGTTACCGCGACCATTAAAAGTAATAGATGGATTTTAAAAAGGTTCTACAGAAAAGAGGTAGAAATCACGTCATTTTTCATCTTATTTTATTCTTACTTCGCCCCCGTGATCCAGTGGTTAAGAGCGTGGTTCTTGACTCGGAGGTTGTCGGTTCGATTTCCGCGTTGGAAACATGTTATTTCCAAGTTTGGTTAGGACAATGCAGGCTGATTACCTGATTGTCCGACAAGTAAGATGATCCATGCGTCGGATGGGCATGTAAAAAGTCGGTCCGGCGCCTGATCTCTCGCCAGTCGTGTCGGTCTTCCGTCCCACTGGGTTATGAGAGTAAAGGAATAGAGAGTGCTCTTGTGTACTGCGCATACACATGGGCACTATAAAATTACTCCTGCGTACCTGGCCTGGTTTCAATAAAACCGGCCACTGTCACCGAAACCGGTGTGTGGGGGGGGGGGGGGGGGTATTATTAATTCGTTATCTAAGATGACTCATCTCTAACAATTAATGTCTCTACGAAAGCTAGTCTCTTCTTAAATATATAAGTAGTTATACGTGTAGTCTCCTTCTACATACTTTTGTAATAACCCTACATCAATTTGAACGCTACTAAAATATTTTATTGAAAATACAAAGGCGTGCCATATAAAAGAAATAGTCCAAACAAAAGCAGTAAGTGATCGACGAAATCGTAATAAAAGTGCAAAAGCAACCATGCCAATTATAATCCCTTTATGAAACCATTTTCTAACCCTCAATCCTCCAGTGCCTCGTGAAATATGTATGAAATTCCTAACAATTATATCACAAAAGCCTTTTGCGAGCCCCGAATGAATTAATAACACACCTAATTGTTTTAGAAGGAGCCATTTCTACTCCCAATGTAACCAACGGAAACAAAGTTTGACATGGACAATGTAATATTCGTGTTTTACCAATACCTGTTATTACAATCGGTAAATGAGGAGATTGATGTTGTAATGTCTATATTATTATCTAATTGTAAGTTTGTCTGTCTTTGCGCAAAAAACATCAGGCAACATCTACTAAGGCTGCTTATTTATTTTAGCCAGTATTCACTGAACCGATTTGGGTGGAACAATCGTATAAAATTATCGTACTCTATCTCCGGATGTAACGCCATGATAAAGAAGGAAAGGTGTAAAAAAGGCAAGGAAAACTCGAATCAGACTTTTAAAAATGCATTCGATCCCGCATTAGTATTGCGAAGCAATATTTTCGGGAACCTGGGGAGCCGTTTAACCTGCGCCCGAAGTAGCCGCATTGCAGTGCCGATAATGCTACCAATTAATGTCAATTGTGATCAAGAGATCGTGATACGCATACTTCGCCGTCATCCGCCGATTTACTTATTTACTTTGCGCTGATAAATTGTGGAAAGCAACGATATTCTACTTTTAAACTTTGAATAAATTTCGCAGTTACACGTAACGCAAAGTAAGGTTTCTATTAGTTACCTACTAGATGTTTTCCGCAAAGTTGTAAGCAAAGCGACCACGTGGGAATCGTAACCGCAATAAAAAGTAGCTTACGTAGCTTACGTCCTAGTCTATCCTTGTGCCTCCGTGGTCTAGTGGTATAGAGCGCGGCTCTTGACTCGGAGGTCGTGGGTTCGAGTCCCGCGTTGGAAACATGTTATTTCCAAGTTTGGTTAGGACAGTGCAGGCTGATCACCTGATTGTCTGACAAGTAAGATGATCCATGCGTCGGATGGGCATGTAAAAAGTCGGTCCTGCGCCTGATCTCTCGCGGGTCGTGTTGGTCTTCCATCCCACTGGGTTATGAGAGTGAAAGAATAGAGAATGCTCTTGAGTACTGCGCACACACTTGCGCACTATAAAATTACTCCTGCGTACCTGTCCTGGTTTCAATGAAACTGGCCACCGTCACCGAAATCGGTGTGGGGAGTATTATCCTTGTTAATTTACTTACGTAGTACTTAACTTTTTAATAATAACCGTATGTATAGGCACATTTTTTATTAATTACACTTTCTTATTTAACCATTTATATGTGGCGGCCATATTGCAAAAGCAAGCGCATTATCAACTTTATTCATAATAATATTAACGTTAGCATAACCGTAGCACTGGGTAACCGTAAATCTTCCCTAATCGCATAACTTGATTGAGACTCCTATCAACTTATCTCAAGAGGCCGTTTGAATTTGCTTAGAATATTCCAGAAGACCTTCCAAAGTTATTAAAAAAATTATTAATCCCTTAAGTAACTACCAAACTGATTATTTCGGGTTTGTTATGTCAGTGATTCTTATCTTTTATCTATGTGTTTGTATAGGGAATAATAATTATTATTGTTTTGTTACAAAAACATCTCATATACCTGCTTCAAGTTTCTTAATTTTTTAATTAGTAAGCACTTAGTTACATAGTGTATGTAATACATAACGAGCCACGGCCCACGTTTAAAAGTCACTAACTTTCATTTGATTATTAAGTGTTCTACACTTAATAATCAAAATATGAAACATGCTGAAAATAATAATAACCGCTGAGTTTAGCGAGCGAGCAAAACAAGTTTTTATTTCAGTTTTCGCTCGCTTTTTATAGGTTGTAAATTACATTAAATTTTGTTGAAAGCGTTAGATGGAAAGACAAAAGGAGCACTTTGTGTGACCTAAAATAGTACTAAAAAATTTGTTACGACCTGTCAACTACAGCTAAAATATCTGTTGGTGTATTTCGTAATTATTTTAAAATCGGTCAAGTGATATTACATATCTTTGTGGTTATCTTTTTTTTCCCAACTAGATGTCCCGCGCGGCTTCGCCCGCGTAAATTAGGAATTTTACAGAAACCGTACATTTTCCCATAAAAAATATTTTCCCCGTTTTTCCCGCATTTTCCTGAGTTTCTTCGGTCGTATTAGTCTTAGCGTGATAATATATTATATAATATAGCCTATAGTCTTACTCGATAAATGATCAATCTAACACTGAGATAAGTTTTTAAATCGGACCTGTAGTTCCTGAGATTGATGCGTCCAAGCAAACATACTCTTCAATGTTATTATATTAGGTAGGTATAGATTTTTTTTATCTATGGATGCTTCACACCACGTCAGTCTGGCCCCGTGGTAAGTACCTGATGGACTTGTGTTACAGGTACCAGACAACGGAAATATATTTAATACTTTTATACTATACATATATTTAAGATTTTTATTATATGATACACATATTTAATACACATCCATGACCCAGGAACTTTGAAAACTTTTTGATCCGTCGGCGGGATTTGAACCCGCAACCTCCGGCTTGAGCTACCAACGCGCTCACCACTGAGCCACAGAGGTCGTCAAACTATTTTTAGAAATAAAATAAAGATTTATTTTTAATTATCGCTTGACAAACTCTCGATCTAAAAGACTATGAAATGGTATAATATGGTAGTGATGATGATGATGATGATGATGAATGTAATTTGCATAGTAGCATATGGTTCCTGTTCTTAAAACAACGCCGAAACTCCCAAACTTGTATCTATAAAGAATCAGGAGTTCTCTCAGCACCTTCCGAACCACGGTATACCAGGTATATCTCGGTGCAAAATCTTACTTGTTGGTAGCATATGCTTAGAATACTTCTCACGAAACCGAAGTCACCACACGTTTCCCTATAAGTTTTGAGGAGTTCCCTCGATTACTTATGGATCCTTCATCAGATCACCACTTTTGTGAATATAAAAATCGGGTAACATACGGCGGAGTAATCGTTGAATATAAGAAAACGAACATAACACCTCCCCCATGTTGAAAGTCGGTTAAAATTGTAGCCTATGTGTTATTCTGATGTATAAGCTATATTAATGTAAAGTTTCATTAAAATCCGTTCAGTAGTTTTTGCGTGAAAGAGTAACAAACATCCATACATCCACACATCCATATATCCAAACAAACTTTCGCCTTTATAATATTAGTAGGATGTAGCCTATAATATATTATCACGCTAAGACCAATAGAAGCGGAGCACCAATGAAGAATGTTTCAAAAATGTGTTATTCTGATGTATAAGCTATATTAATGTAAAGTTTCATTAAAATCCGTTCAGTAGTTTTTGCGTGAAAGAGTAACAAACATCCATACATCCACACATCCATATATCCAAACAAACTTTCGCCTTTATAATATTAGTAGGATGTAGCCTATAATATATTATCACGCTAAGACCAATAGAAGCGGAGCACCAATGAAGAATGTTTCAAAAATGTGTTATTCTGATGTATAAGCTATATTAATGTAAAGTTTCATTAAAATCCGTTCAGTAGTTTTTGCGTGAAAGAGTAACAAACATCCATACATCCACACATCCATATATCCAAACAAACTTTCGCCTTTATAATATTAGTAGGATGTAGCCTATAATATATTATCACGCTAAGACCAATAGAAGCGGAGCACCAATGAAGAATGTTTCAAAATCGGGAGATTTTTCCTATTGTGCTGCGTAAACGATAAAAGTTTCGCAAAAATTGGCAGAATTTTCTTTATTTACCCATGAATTAGTTACTCTCTCGGGTCTGTGGCTGTTTGGTTGTTCGTTTTGTTCGGTGTTGCTATGTGTCTGTGCGGATGATTTTCTTGCTCTCTGTATTCGATGCCTATCCCTATCCTGGCTGAGGCGAGCCTCACGCTCTACAGATGATTCTCTTTCTCTCTGTATTCGATTTCTATCACTATTCTGGCTGAGGCGAGCCTCACGCTCTACATACGATTCTCTTTCTCTCTGTATTCGATTTCTATCACTATTCTGGCTGAGGCGAGCCTCACGCTCTACAGACGATTCTCTTTCTCTCTGTATCCGAATTCTATCATTTTTCCGACTGAGGCGAGCCTCACGCTCTACAGACCATTCTCTTTCTCTCTGTATCCGAATTCTATCATTTTTCCGACTGAGGCGAGCCTCACGCTCTACAGACGATTCTCTTTCTCTCTGTATCCGATTTCTATCACTATTCTGGCTGAGGCGAGTCTCACGTTCCGTTGACGATTCTTCATCTCTTGCTGAACGTGCTCTTTTGGAATTCACTGTACTACGACCTATGTTCGAACGACGACGTCTTCCAGGCATGATCGTATAGTAATACCCACAAAGCAACAAATAACCCAATCGCAAAGCAAAAACAAAAGTCCGTTTTTCTAACCAAGTCAAATATATTTTTATCGACAATTCAGAAACCAAAGAACCAGAAACAATGAATATCTGAAAGAAAGCGCTGTGGTTGCTCCTCTGCGTTACCGTCTGCACAACCACACAATGACGAAATACACTATCTACTACAATAACATAAGCCCGAAGCTTATGAGAGCCCCCGGCCGGTTCCGCCGTAACCGCTATGTCCCTCGGCCGCCGCCGCGCGACATATTTTTTGATTCCGCGTAAGTTTATACGTTTGAAAACTTCTAAAGTATTGATCGAAATTGTATAGTGTAAAAGACAATTATAATCTACATTTAATGTCTTAGCTTCCAAACATGTTTATTTGGATGAGGGTTAATGTTGTAAATTGTTAAAATCGCTTCGTAAATAAGCCATTATTTTTCGTAAAAAGTAAAGAACAAAAATGGCTATTGTGAGTTATCCCTAAGAAATAGACATATACCATCGCGGACTTTTTTGTTTACCTTATTAAGGTGTACAATACTGTAGTACATTATTTTGATCTATCTCGTAGGGTTTAGCCAGCGTTTGCAATATAAACGCAAAAAAATGAATTTATTTACGACATAACATTAGAAACCTCTAAAATTATCAGTGTTTCTCTACCATATTATGCATATGTTATACATATAAACCTTCCTCTTGAAACACTCAATCTATTAAAAAAAACCGCATCAAAATCCGTTGAGTAGTTTTAAAGATCTAAGCATACATACACACACACATACATACAGACAGCGGGAAAGCGACTTTGTTTTATACTATTTAGAGATTAGAGATGGTACGCTTAGTCTACTTTTGGCCTTTGTCTATAATAAGTCTTGGAATAAGTTATAACAAACATATTAAACTGGTTTATTATTAAGACACTCCAAACTTTGTTCTCATAATATGTAAACTAGCTTTTCCTCTACTTTTCTTAAGTATTTCTCTTTTATTTTACAACTTTATTTTAACAACAATTATATCAAAGGGTCTCTTTTTTTCTAAATAGATTAATTTATAATATTTTCTGAATAGCCCTACATTCATATTATGTTCGAACCAAAACTGTTCCACATTTTCCCTCTTACAATTTTATAACTAAATGGTTACGTTTCACGTTGCATGTTAAAGTTTACCTGCAATTATCACGACAGGCTGGTTTTTGTTGCTTTACTTTCATTAAACGTTAAATGAGCCATTCTCTGAGTTAATTTGCTTATTTGCCAATTGGTTCGTGACTATATTTTAGTATAATTGTTAGCACGTGCAATCAAAATCAGTTCATCCTTTTTGTTATGTATGTTGTGTATGTTAGTCTATAAGGTATATATTATATCATATGGACCAAGATGCCTGATTTAAATAAATGAATAAAATAAATTTGTTAAAAATTATGTACGCACCGAGTACTGACAAACCTAGATACATTTTATGTCTACTTTATTGAATTAATAAAATGCACATATTATCATGGAATTAAGATTAGTTTATGATGTTATAAACTTTTATAAGCTAAGTTTTACTGTTTTATTACTTTTTTCCTACGTCTAAGTCGAAACCACTCAGAACTGAGTTTGCTAAGTTTCAAAACTAATTCTGTCCGAGATCCGTCCCGCATAAAACAACAAAAGATACCATGCACTTCTGCAATGTTTTCAGTATTAAAATTGCTTTTTGTTGGCGAATAAAGTTTATTTAAAAAATAATTTTATGTAAGCTTCGATTATAATTTTATTCCAAATAAATTAACAAATAAGATTTTTATATACCTGATGTAGGATGATCATGATTTTAATCGAGGATCATACTGTGATGCGGGAAAATCTGTACTTTATATACATAATAAAATTGCCGAAGGGACTATATAGGTACAGTGTGCAATAAATATATATTATTATACTATTATTATTAAGTAACATAGTGGTAGTTCATTTTGTCCATATAATTTTTACAATTTTATGTGATTTTCAATACTTAAAACATTTTTAACAAGGATAAAGGCAGGAATAAAGACTGAAATCGGATAAAGTCATTAAAATTTCAATTTAATCTACCTAGATCCAATCATTTTGGATTCAGCGAAATCAAGACAGTACTAATCCTAAATGGAATTTGTTATTTCGAAAGTTAATTCGAAAAGGCCCTGGACAGGTAGTCCAGGGCCTTTTCGAATAACAAATTCCATCTTTGAAGTATTAGAAATAATTATTAATTTATTCCGTAATAGGATATTAAACAAGTATATTTAGAGTTTAAAATATTACTAGATGTCGCCCGCAACTCCGTTGCGCCAATCGTTTATCGTACAGGAACCGTACATTTTTCCGGGATAAAAAGTATTCTATGTCCTTTCCCGGGACTCAATGTATATCCATGCCAAATTTCAGCTAAATCGGTTCAGTGGTTTGAGCATGAAGAGGTAACAGACAGACAGACACACTTTCGCATTTATATTATTAGTATGGAAGTATGGATTACAGTAACAAAAAAAATATAAACTAAAAATGAATACCCAAATGATGAAATAATGAAAATATCATGCACAACATTTTATACTTATGTATCTGTGTATGAGAACTGTGCATTTTGCCGCGATAAAAACTCATTCATGTCTCTATGACCTCTTAACCATTAATATTGTAAACATCTTTTATAACTAGCACTTTTACTGCAAATAAAGAACTGATTACTGATTAAAATCGGGTCAGCGGTATAAAGGAGTGAGCACACTGAGACAGGCCGTGCCGGGGCTCAGCGTGCCGGGGCTCATCGCAAAAATCCACCTCCATACAATTTGTATGCGACACAGTGTGCGATACGCGCATCCGCTTCCATACAAATTGTATGGAGGCGGATTTTTGCGATGAGCCCCGGCACACTGAGCCCCGGCACGGCCCGTCTCAGTGTGCTCACTCCTTAAGCGTATAAAAACTATTGAGCATTTTCACACTTTCGCATTGATTAGTACTATTTACTTATTATAAATGATATATAATATCTACTATACTCTGACCACTTAAAGCGTGACTCTCGTAGCATACATTTAGGTATGCTACGAAGATCGCGCTTAAACTGGTCGCACCATAGCGCACGTAACTTTATTGCGCCAAAACTTGTTCATTGTGTGGGAACTGTAAATTTTTTTAATTACAGGTTTTCAAATGTATACTTTGTCCTTTTCAGGGGCTTAAATTACCCGTTATACCCATTTTCACCTTTTATACAAAATCAATTCAGCGGTTTGGGCGTTAAGAGATTACAGACAGATAGACAGACATACAGATAGACAAATAGCACAGACACAATATATAATGTTAGTGGATATATTTGAAGACAGACTAACTAAGCTCGCGTTCCTACGGCGTTTCTGAAATAAATTACAGATGCAAATTAAGTGACGAAGTCTCCTAGACTATCTCTAACCTGCTTAACACTGGCTCATCTACAAAATTAACTTTCGCAAATGATCTTACCCTACATTTATGATTAATCGTCACTCGACTTGAACTTAAACTTCCTAATTAAACAAACTCCAGTAATTATTATAAAAGATAAATAATCTTATTAGGAATTCCATTAAGATATCTACTAAATAATGTTATCGTCATAAAATTTATATAATTAAAAATAAATTTTTAATTTTATTAATCTCGCTAAAACTCGGCTGAGCCCATTTGGCAAATTTTAGTCTAGAAATATTCGTGGAAGACCAGCAGGGCTAAAATGATCACATTTAGCAATTCCTCTCAATCAATTCAGCAAATGAATTGCCAAAACTGTCAAAGTGACAAAATATGTCAAATCAGTACAAAAATACAGAAATGAATTGCAAGCAAAGTTGCATTTTGCGATTTTAGAAAAATGAATCATATTATGATTCATATCATGATTCTTCAAAGCGACCATTTTCGCGCCGCTGGGAAGGCTTACACTAGGAGTATAAGAAGTCCACCGGATCTTCTAGTATAATAATATGCTTATATTGTAAACATTTGCAGAAAGTGTTTTGAATAAAAAAAAATACTAGATGACGCCCGCAACTCCGTTGCGTCAAAATTCGTTTATCGCGCGGGAACCGTACATTTTGCGATATAAAATTTATGCTATGTCCTTTCCCGGGACTCAAAGTATATCCATGTACCAAATTTCATCAAAATCGGTTCAGCGGCTAACCTAAAAAGATTAAGAGCCTCTGCCCTAAAGTATTATCACTTTGTTTTGTTACACCCTGTATAAATTAGCGGAGGCTGTAATATTTACGGAAACGTACACGTGAATAGAGCGAGTAATTAAATTCGCGGCCGCGGCTCCCGGAGCGAGTGTATTAGTAACAAACTTCCGCTATTTATACTCTCTGCTCGCTATATTTCACCTACCCTCATATCTTTGTATTGTAATTCTTGTTTCGCAAGTTACGTTGGATTTATATGCGTCGCGGTGTAGCGGCTACATCGTACGAATATAAGCAAAATATGTATGTAACGATAGATAACGAAAGTGAAGAAATTAAAGTGGCAACATCGTAGTGTCATCCCTTTTTTCTTAGATTGATTTGAAAGGGATGACACTACGATGTTGCCACTTTTTAATTTCTTCACTTTCTTGACAGCCTATACATACATATTTTGCCTATCCATACTTTTTAAATAAATCATACTCTAATAGCACAGCTCTCTGATTAACATTATATATAATTTTGTATTGTTAATATAAATTGTACTGTCGGTTCTTGGTGGAAATTCATTTTAAACACAAATAAAGTATATTAATTAATTACTACAAATTTAACTTTAACACGACCGGTTTCGATATATTATATTGAAACTGGTCGTGTTCAAGTTAAATTTGTAGTATTTAATGAATAATATAATGGAAAAAGTGCACGTTATATTATTGTGTTTTATTCGTGTTTCTCTGATTAAAACATTCAATGTTCACAAATTAAAAGCACAAAACTAACTAGTTGCAAAATCACACAGCACCTAATAATTAGGTGCTGTGTGATTTTACTGTTAGAACAATTTACATTTTTAACAATCACAATGTAAAATGTAAATTGTTCTAACAGTAAAATGGTAATGCCGACTATACACTATGCAGTCCACTAGCGTGCTCCCCTGTAATTGTTGTCACGTGCCATATTTTATTTCCAATTTTTTTTACAATTGCATTCTATTTTCAAACTGTTTTGTTACTTTCAGTTTTTTTACTGCCATGTATTCTCTTACTTTTTAGTCATGTTTATGTTTTAATATGTTAAGTTTCTAAAAGTAAATAATAAAAATTAATAGATGTTTCTATAATAATTTTATCACACAAAAAGAGCTTTTTTTTGTGATAAAATTATTATAGATGCTGATTTCGATAAATTTTAAGCAGATTTAGATTATAGCTCTGACTGGGAAGGACATAGACTACTTTTAATAGTGGAAAAATCTACAGTTCCTACAGGATTTTCTTTATTTAAGTTTTTAAATAACCAACACTTAAAAAGAAAATTTCTTCTTTGATCACTTTTGCAATAATTTGTATTTATTACACTCTCAAAACAAAGTAACAATCGGAGATAAACATCATAAAAACAATTCCCGAGGGCTCCACGGAAGTCCTAACAAGGGCATTAGCCTCGTAGCATCAGATAATGCCTTATAAGGAAACAATACAGACCGAGCGACGCCGAATTCTGTTTTGTTATCTTCAACATTTAACTTGATTACGAGTATGTAAATCAAAGATTTTGGTCTCCTTTGGGAATAAATTTATTGATTTATTTATTTATTGAAAAATTGTTACTTAGATACGATTACGATTGTTACTTTGGACCGTTTCACAAGTTCGAATCGGAGTCGGATCGGAAGTGGTGTGAAACCGTTTAAGATATTTCTTAGTTAGTCAATTTCTTATGCAGGTATAATTTAGATGCACGTCATTTATTTAGTTTTGAATTCTATATATTTTTCTTTTAATATTATTTTGGCACTTATTTATGATGTAACTAGTTTATGGTTATATGAAACAGAAGTGTTTCTTGACATTACAAAAAGATTTCGCAGATTTCACACCATGTACATGATTCAGATAGCGCTAGTAAACTGAAGATTGGATAGAATAATTGAATTTCATTTCGGTATTCTCCAGACCACACTTGGACAATTGAATTCTTATCGCCAGATTTGGTTTCTGTCGACAAATGTCTAGATTGTCTGGTTTGTGTCGACAGAATTCCTTCTCGACAGGCTCTCGTCGAATCAGCAAATGCGTGGGACAAATTGGACATAATTGGGAATGTAGTCAAGTCCTTGTGTTTCAAAATTGAAGTTTTGTTTTGGTTAATTTAATAAACTATAATTGTTTCAAATTTGATAGAACTTTTCAAATTTAGCTTAGAATGCGATGGCCATACCTTCCTTAGTTTCGCATAGTCGAAAGTTTACCTGTTTGTGACCTTTACAGAGGTAAGAACTACCAGCAACTATGGAGTTTCGGTCGCAATTACTTTAAGACTTAAGAGGTATCTAGTTCTGAAGGTCTACCAGACCCTCGAGAAAGAGTAAAGCTCAATTTCATAGCTAATTACACTATCTTAAAGTCTAAGACTTTGAGGGTGTCTAGCAGTGGGAAGCAACTGTCAAGAATGTCTGGCACTGGAAGACGAGATTCCTCTACTTACCGCGAAGAATATCATCATCATAATATTAATACGCGAACGAAAAACTTTGTAACCCTTTTTAAGAAAAATGGGGGAACGTAGGTGCATGCAATTTTGCACATTTATAGTTTATATGGTGAAGGAGTGTATCGAGCTAATATTGTTTTGAAATTATGCTTTTATCATACATTTTTTTAACAAATAAAACATTACACACACTACAAAACACACACATAGGAAAGATGACAGATCAAGCCTATACATACGAATTATACTTTTTTATTTATGGTTGAAGTCTGTTGACAACAAGTTGACAAATTAAAAAGGATTATAGTTCTTTTTTATTGAATCATAAATACCAAGATAACGCTTACACGGCCAGTCCGAGATCAGCTAAGTCCCAGAGACAAGAGTTGAATTTTTTTTTGATAAAGTCAATATTATTTACAAAATATAGGTAGTAGTCCTAATGTCGTTGAAACTAAGGTCGAATTTCGACCATTGGGCGATCTCTAGTAAGCTATAAATCTACTATTATCTTAGAATTACTTACACAATGTGGTCTCATCCTCGTCTAGTGTACAGCTACAAAACTGGCTTGACAAAATTGTATACAAAATATAGTTTTATTGGTAAGAAAGTTATTGATTCGCTGTCTATTATGGTTACTTAATGTGAAATATATTTTATCTGAAAACACATTTTGCGCTTATGTAAGCGTATTCTGAAGTGGATTTGCAAATCCTCTTTTTAGACAAGCAGACAAATCTGACACTTCCTACAAAAGAATCACTTTAATCCGCACCATTGTGACAACTTTAATCTTGTATTCGATAAAGTCAGAATTCCAATCAAAACGTAGTGGATTGAGGTTATCGCTTTTCGCTGAGAGTTTGCTTTCGGCGTTATTGCGTATCGATAGATGTTCCAACAGCGAGAGCGGTACAAAGAACACTGAACGTTATGTAAGATATATTGTATGGGAATACACAATTATATTCTACTTATACAGATCTGTTACGTTCATACTATTTTCCGGCTTAAATCTCTTCTAAACAACATTGACAAATTTGACAGATAAGTGAAAAAAAAGATACGAAATGCCATTTATATAAAAGAGACAGACTAAAGAAAAGACGACCCAATTGGGTCGTATTTGAAGCTTCACAACGCGCGCGGTAGTAACATATCTGCTTTGAGTTTTTTATTATTATATCATTGGGAATACATAAAATAAGGCAGGACGTTGAACCGAAGATGCGTATCGGCTTCTTAACAAATAGTAAACATGATATCAATATTTGGATCTAGTATTTGACATAATTGAATACCTTTTGGCTTGCTGTTGGCTACTTTAGTTTCTCAAGTTTGGTGTCTTGGATAATTATAATTATTATTATGTGTAGCTTCTTTAATGGCTCTTTTCACGTTGTGTTATGATGAAAAAAATTGAAGCTAATTATGGTATTTCATAAACGAATATCCCCTTTCTCTGTATTTTTGTTTCTACACACATTCGTAATAGCTTGTATTTGTACCCATACTTACTAAAATTATAAATGAGAAAGTGTGTCTGTCTGACTGTTACCTCTTCACGCTCAAACCACTGAACCGATTTCGCTGAAACTTGGTATGGGAATACTTTAAGTCCTGGGAAAGGAAATAGGCTACTTTTTATCCTGGAAACATGTACAGTTCCCGCGCGATAAACGGAGTTGCGGGCATCATCTAGTAATATCATGAACCAAAGTTGAGGTCGCATAAAATATTCTATAAGCGTTATTTTCTTGACTAGCCTTTTAAAACCGCAGTGAAATCAAATCAAATCAGAAAATGGATTTGATTTGATTTTGATTTTAAAATCACAGTTGTAATTAAATCACGCTGTTTTTACAAGTTATTTTTACAATTTGCACTGATATTTATGTTCATAGTCCAGATACATTGTACTGCGCAAAGCGGCAACCGCACAGCACATATTTCAAAATAAAATGTTACACTCATAAAAATAATACAATAGTTTTTCATTTTCATTTAACCTATATTTATGGAGGCTGCGTTTATATGTGGCCTCGTTCTCATAAAAGTATTTACTTTACCCTGATTGTGTTTACAATGAAACGTAATTTACATTAGAATTTACATAAAACAACTTTTCATAATCATTTTGGTAAAATTAATTATATCTCATTTTGGTGTTTACCATCCAATTATCTTATAAATACAAGAACAAGGCGTATTTTCCTTCAAAAAGAGTAACCCCCCTAGACGAGCAATTTTATTGTCGAAAATTCACGCTTCAATTTTATTGAATAGTTTTTTTTTTAATTGTGAAAACCAACAGCTTATATTATATACATATAAATTTACAAAGAGCGTTTTAAATACAATAAAGCCAATAACAGGTTTCCCATAATATATCACAAAAAATAAGACCAAAAATAGCAAAGGCACATTAATACAAAAAGACCTTAAAGAAGAAGCTGGTCGAGAAGACTAATCAATATACAGTACAGTAATTTATTTGTCAATTAGATTGAAGGCGCGCGATGTTCAATATCAACCCTAGACGGTCAATAATATGAGGGCCAGTAAGACTATAAAAAGAGTATAGAGAGTATAGATGTAAATAATAATAATAATCTATGGACGCTTCACACCACGTCAGTCTGGCCCCGTGCTAAGTACCTAAAGGACTTGTGTTACAGGTACCAGACAACGGAAATATATTTAATACTTTTTTTTATACTATACATATATTTAAGATTTTTATTATATCATACACATATTTAATATACATCCAGACCCGGGAACATTGAAAACTTTTTGTTCCGTCGGCGGGATTCGAACCCGCGACCCCCGGCTTGAGCTACCAACGCGCTCACCACTGAGCCACAGAGGTCGTCAATGTGTATGTTTTTATAATAAAAGTTATCAAACATTAATATTTATAAAACTATTTATTACATCATATTTTAACTAATATTATTTTAGAATGCGCCTATTCAGCATTCTCATTATCACCCTAAGGTTGGCTGGTAGAGAATGCCACATTTAGTATGCTACGAGTATGCTACGAGGGTCGACTTTACAGCGGTCAAGCTATAGTCATTAAGCCCGCCAATGTAAATATTTGCATGAAGTGTTTAATAAATAAATAAATATAGAGTATAGTACATACCGTAAACGGTGTTGGAAAAATGTTTAATATTTTGCGTGTGACATTAATGTCACACGCAAAATACTAAATTTACCTAAGTAAATGAGTATAATTTGCGAGGTACATTACGGTAATCGGAATCGATCATTGCGATACGTGATCGCAATCTGTGATCGTCCCTCCCAAGTCTTGATCCCTCTCGTGGTCATAAATTCCTCATTTCCCTCCGGAAGAGGGAAAATTCATCTCCTCTTGATTTATAACGGTCCATCCAATTAATAGATCGGCAGAACATTGTTATTAATTAAGATATTAAGGCTTATTATTACAAAGCGTCTATTAAGTTTTATTAATGGATTCTGAGTAGGTACTAAATGGCTCAATAATTTATGAGTTGTTTAAATTGTGTTGTCACTTGTCTGTATGACTTTATTGGTTTTATGTCTAAAAATTGTTAGCTTTAAAACAAAACAAGGTTGTATTTTTTCGAATTTAACTTTTAAAAGCTTTTTATTACAATTACCTTTTCTCTAAAGGCAATTTACCACAAAAGATCTTTTTGAAACACAAAACGGAAACAAAATGCTCCCCAAAATAAAACGTTCAACAAAGTATTTTCCGATGGAGATGTGGAAATAACAGGTTTTTCACATGGCCGCAGAATTATCGCTTTCCATTACAATTAAGGGAAAAGAAAATTTCGTTGGAAATTGCTTGAATAAATTAATGGAAAAGCTCTAATTACTTAGGCTTAGAACGTACGAATAAATTAGTGGAATGTTTTCTTTGTATAATGCGAACTCTTTGATATTGTTTTTTGGACCTTTGTGTGTGTTACTTTAAAAAGGTTTTATTAAACCTTTTTGCTTATTATTTGGATGTGTAATTTGTTATTATTAGAGTTTCATCAAATAAATGACAATTTTGGATACAATAGAGAGAGACTGCGGCCAATATACAATAGTGCAGTTGCGCCGGAACCGTACATTTTTTTAAATTAAATAAGGGGCAAACGAGAAAAACGGGTCACCTGATGGAAATCAACTTCCGTCGCCCATGGACACTCGCAGCATCAGAAGAGCTGCAGGTGCGTTGCCGGCCTTTTAAGAGGGAATAGGGTAATAGGGCAGGGTAGGGATGGGAAGGGAGGGGAATAGGGGAGGGTAGGAAAGGGAATAGGATAGGGGATTGGGCCTCCGGTAAAAAAATTCCGGGATAAAAGCTGTCCTATGTCCTTTCGGGAACTCAAAGTATTTGCATATGAAATTTTATTAAAATCAGTTTAGTTGTTTAAGCGTGAAAAAGTAACAGACAGACAGACACACTTTCGAATTTATAATATTAATATGGAAGTATCGATCTGAGAGTTTACTAAGTTAAACCATGTTTTAAATAGACCTACCGTGAAATAACTACTAAACAAATGAATAGAATTAGCCAGTAACATTATTGCAAATTGTAAACTTTGAGAAAACCTTTCCCGAACAACAGCTAGTAATAAAGTAAAAGTTTAATAAGATAAGAAACTTCTGGGCTTCCCGAAGTTTGTTAATACACATTATCCTTCCGATTTCCATATTATTCTCCCAAAACTCCCATAAACATAATAAAACTTGAACACGTACAAGATAAAACAGATCTCCAAATTGAATATTACTTTGTCGTATTGAATAATTCGCACCACGATCGCGGAGATACTATGAAAAATATCAAGTACTGAAATGTCTACCCTTGCGCATATCCGTCCCAGTGGTACAGTTACTTAGAGGGAACTTGGCCTGAGTGGAGGGTTCGTTTTTTTTTTATGAAATAAGGAAGCAAACGAGCAAACGGGTCACCTGATGGAAAGCAACTTCCGTCGCCCATGGACACTCGCAGCATCAGAAGAGCTGCAGGTGCGTTGCCGGCCTTTTAAGAGGGAATAGGGTAATAGGGGAGGGTAGGAATGGAATAGGGTAGGGGATTGGGCTTCCGGTAAACTCACTCACTCGGCGAAACACAGCGCTAGTGCTGTTTCACGCCGGTTTTCTGTGAGAACGTGGTATTTCTCCGGTCGAGCCGACCCATTCGTGCCGAAGCATGGCTCTCCCATGTATATTTTTTTAGGAAAACATAGAGAAAACAATATTATGATGTTGGCATATGACGCCTAACGCCAATATGCTAGACAAAGCTATGCAGACCTTGTATTCTTATCAGTTTTTATTTTACTATAAAGCTAGTGTACCAGGCGATTTGCCAGCTCGTTGGTACTATAATGGAACCGCTCAAGATTCGCAATGTTAATCGTTGTCTACCGTTAAGGGTTGATTCAGATAGCAACGCGACGCGTAGATGCATTTCTAAATTTGTATGGATTTGACAGATTTCAATTGCGTCAGACGTCTTGCGAATCTGTCAAATCCATACTTATTTAGAAATGCATATCTACGCGTCGCGTTGGGGTCTGAATCGACCCTAACGGTGCTGCCGTGGGTCTAAATTTTTGAGAAAATATGTAACGTTTCCATTATGTTGAACTAAGACAAGCTCTATTTGTAGAGTTATTCACTGTGTAGTTTTTTTGGTCAGTGGCTATCATATCAGGCAATTTGTCTGCTCGTTGGTACTATAATAATGAAACTACTCTATATTATACGAGCTTTTGCCCGCGGCTTCGCTCGCGTTAAGAAGTATTATTATATACAAACTTTCATCCCCTATTTTAACCCCTTGGAGATGGAATTGATCAAAATCCTTTCTTAGCGGATGCCTACGTCATAATATCTACCTGCATGCCAAATTTCAGCCCGATCGGTCCAGTGGTTTGGGCTGTGCGTTGATAGATCACCATATCAGTCAGTCAACTTTGAGTTTAATATTATATAGAAGACGAGCTTTTGCCCGCGGCTTCGCTCGCGTTAAGAAGTATTATTATATACAAACTTTCATCCCCTATTTGAACCCCTTGGGGTTGGAATTTATCAAAATCCTTTCTTAGCGGATGCCTACGTGATGACATCTACCTGCATGCCAAATTTCAGCCCGATCCGTCCAGTGGTTTGGGCTGTGCGTTGATAGATCACTATGTCAATCAGTCAGTCACCTTTGAGTTTTATATATATATATATATAGGAGATTATTATCGTCGTCTAGCAATGACGGTGCAGCCGTGGGTTCGAGTTTTTGAGAAAATATATATGACGTCATATTGTGACGTTTCCAATATGACGTGTATTCGCTGTTTAAATATTTTTTATTAAGGGCCTAGTATAACACGCGATTTTCCAGCTCGTTTGTACTATAATGTAACCGCTCGGTATTTGCAATGTTAATCGTTGTCTAACGGTAAAGGAGCTGTCAAGTGTTCGAATTTTGGGATAAAATATGACGTCATACGTTTCCGATTTAATAATATTATGCTAGACAAAGCTAAGTAGACCTTGTAATATTATTCAAATTTTTTAGTAACGTGATCATCATATTATTACTGAGTGGACTGAGTGGAGATCATGGGTTCGATTTTTTAGGAAAACAATATTATGATGTTGTCATATTATGACTCTTAACGCCAATATGCTAGACAAAGCTGTGCAGACCTTGTATTCTTATTAGTTTTTTTTTTTACTATAAAGCTAGTGTATCAGGCGATTTCCCTGCTCGTTAGTGCTATATATAACCACTCGGTATTTGCAATGTTAATCGTTGTCTAGCCGTAACGGTGCTGCTGGGTCAAGCGTACTCCGCCGCGCTGTTTATTTTCAAGTTTGTTTTAATTAGCCAGCCTCTTGTTGTGGCATCATTGTGGCTGTTAAAGCACAGGTAAATATAATGTTACCCGCAGGTAACTTTAGGTTAAAAAAACAACAATATGTAACATATTTAAGGTATTATAGGTTTAAGTTACAATTTTAATAAGTTAAAATATGACCGATGTACTTCTAGTAAGTGTAGTAGGTATTAGTAAATAAAAATAATAACATTTTACTGGGCTCTTTCTATCATCAAATTGTATTAGCGACTAGCTGTTGCTGTTGCTTCGTGTGTGCGTGTGATGTGCGTGTGTGTGTGTGATGTGATTTAGAGCTAAAATAATATTTAAAACCACCGAATGATTCGTCAGAAGTAGAAAATATAGTCAGTTTTATTTCTATCTGTAATTAGAGCTAATAAGTGATTTCCAGTTAGTAATATTTACCTTTTAACTATAGGTCTACCAGAATCTGAAAGCAAAGAAATGGAAAAAAGAAATTGACGCTACCAATGTTCAATACTAAGGAAATTGGAGCAAAACGTTTGATACTTTTTTTTTCTTATAGCGGCTGATTCTGTGTGTGATACATGCAAATGTAAAAAAATATCCAATGATTAAGGATATTCTTTTTAAAACTCCCATCCTTTGCCATGAGATTCTGGTAGACCTATATCTCTTGGTAAAATCTACGCCACTTTTTACAACTTAAGGCCCAGTAGTCCCTAAAATAAGCAGGTCGATGTCTGTCAATACGAATATCGATTAGGACATTAAAATAACATTCATATCAGCGCGCCTTGTACAACTTGGCTGTTACGCGCTCGCCGCGTGCCTTGATAATAGAAAATCGGTGTAAAAACCTTTTGTTTTTAGTATTATACAAATCAAATACCTATATCAAATCGTTTACGTTAGGTTACGACACATATACTACATTTTTTGTTTTTTCTAGAAAGTGTGTAATTTAACCATAAAATGATTTAATTGTGAAAAACAGCGTTATAACAGTCATCTTTGAGATTTTTTTCTATCGAGCAGAATTTTTCAAATTGTGTACTGATATACCTTTGCGTATAGGAAATTTTCTCAATTTTAAAACGGTACTTATTTTATACTTAAATAATGACATTTCCTTTACTAAAAACGTGTTTTAAAAAACCCATTTTACGTAGTTGCAACAACCACAGCGCCTTAAGAATCGCCCTTTAAGTTTTAAACCAAGTTCTGAAAATTGTGCTCAAATTCTCGAATAAACATTTGTCGCAATGTAGTGTTCTTGCCAAAGAGCATTTCCGAGTTTTGTGTTCGGAACTTCCTTCTAAAGGCTTTCCTTTGGTATAATATGCTAGATGTACAGTCGAGAGCAGAATAGTCTGACATTTTCATTGATATCGCAATTCGCAAATTTTGCAATTAGATTTAATCTACTTTTATTAATGCCAAAGTGTTCACGTCTGTCTATCTGTTAGTTCTATACACTAACGGCCGTTCCCAATATTTGATGTATCTCTGGTTTTGCCCTACTAGAGATAGGAATAGCTCATAATTGACATAAAATATATGTCTCTAATGTCTAATGTGAGTTATTCCTATCTCTAGTAAGCAAAACCAGAGATAGATCAAATATTGGGAACGGCCGTAAACTGAATTTGATGATATTTAGTATGGCAATACCTTGAGTCTTGAGAAAGGAGTTAGGTTTGTTTTGACCACCGAAAAATGACATTAAAACCGGTGCAAAAAAGCTACGGATAACGTTTAGTAAACTATAAAATAGTGCCAAAATCCTGTGTGTGTAACTGTACCTTCATACTTGGGTAGACACGACTTATGTCATTCTGGGACGAGAATTATGTCCCACCTATACACCTGGTATCCCACTGCTGCCACTCAAATGTCCCACAGGATTACAAGAATAAGGGAATCACTGTATTGCCTTACACAAACCTTAGTATTTGAAACCATGTCAACATTTTAATGGGGTATGAAGATTTTAGCTGACCTACTGTCCGCTATTGTGTTTTTTCGCGTACACGAATATTTTTTTCAAAAATGGATAATTAACATCAATACAAACAAAAAATAATCTTGGACAAAACCACGTAAAGTGTCATATTTCGAAGACATGAGCTACAAAATTTTAAAAAAATATTCGTGAACGCAGAAAAACACAATGGCGAACGGACAGTAGGTCGGCCAGGCTCCATATAAAAATCTTCATACCCCTTTATTTGCATTAAAAAACAAAGCAAATCTGACTCATGACAAAATAAGATGTTGTGTAAACATAACATGCAACGAATCGACTGTTAATTTTTTAATCATTTACTTTTTTAATGATCTTATATTCGAAAAACCATTTTCATTTTACTTCAAGATAAATAGCTTACCCACATCATAGAAAAGATACACAAATATCTTCCGGAAACCTCCGTGATCCAGTGGTTTCGAAAAGTGTTTTCAACCTTATTTAACCCCCCCAGGGGGTCGCGACTCACATGTTAAAAAACACTGTACTTTAGAACGTAGTTTACTCGGAGGTTTATGAAATATTGAAATCAGCCAGTGACACGGAAATCGATGTGTGAGCTATTATTACGATAAATATCCTGTCGAAGTGCCTTTTGAAGTCTCAGTCGATGTTATGAAGCAATCTTTAACGTTCGCCAGTCACGAACCCAAAACTTGTCGCTTTTCATCAACTTTGTCGCATTCATTCGTCGATACGCATTGCGTCAGCTTCAATCGGTCGTAAATAACAAAAAACAAACAAATCCAGGAAAATATTTGTACAATCTATGCCGGCAACAAACGTTCAAATAATTGGATGTAACGTCAAAACGAAAAAAAGGAAGTAAAACAAAGACATTTTCTTTGGTTTTGTTATTGTTGTGCTGTTTTAATTATAACACAGCTTATGGTAAGGCAACACTCGTCCAGTGCGTTGCAGTAACTTGTATTTTCGCAACAGTATAAGACATAGTATGCCACATAGTTGCTGCGAAGCACGTCTAGACAATACAAAACGGTGATAGCTCTAATAAGTGTAATTTACTCCATTAGCGGTGTTTTAAGTTTTAACGAAAGGATGGACAGGTATGTCTTTCCATCAAAATACCACGTTCTACAATCAATGCGGCGCTACGAATCTTATATCTTTAAACAAGCAATTCTTGTATATATATATATATATATATATATATATATATATATATATATATATATATATATATATATATATATATATATATATATATATATATATATATATATATATATATATAAAATTGGAATCTCGGAATCGGCTCCAACAATTTTCATGAAATTTAGTATATTTAGGAAGTTTCGGGGCGATTAATCGATCTAGCTAGGAATCATTTTTAGAAATTGTAATTTTATTCGTGTTTTATCGAACACCAAGCGAAGCTCGGTCAAACAGCTAGTAATAATAAATATGGCATAATATCACTTTTTTTTTATTTAAAACGTCGGAGGGGCGTCGCTACGGCGACCATTCACAATGAAACAATGTTCAAATAAAATACCCTACATTTTTGTAATTTGTGATAGTGCTGACAGAGTAGACAGAATGGTGCTGACATGTATTTTGTACCATCGAAGAAACTGATTCATAGGCAGCTCCTTCGTTAAATCAGATTGTCAATTCAAAGTTATTCGTTATCATTCGGCCGGGTTTGACGTAACACGACCAAATTACGTAGGTCCGCCATCTGCCTATAAATCAACTTCTAGATAGTACATGTAGTTTTAGACATGGGAGAGCCATGCTTCGGCACGAATGGGCCGGCTCGACCGGAGAAATACCACGTTCTCACAGAAAATCGGCGTGAAACGGCGCTTACGCTGTGTTTACCGGAGGCCCAATCCCCTACCCTATTCCCTTCCCTACCCTCCCCTATTACCCTATTCCCTCTTAAAAGGCCGGCAACACACCTGCAGCTCTTCTGATGCTGCGGGTGTCCATGGGCGACGGAAGTTGCTTTTCTTCGGGTGACCCGTTTGCTCGTTTGCCCCCTTATATCATAAAAATATAGGTACTTTCTGGTAATGTTTTTGAAGGTTTTAATAAAATTGATTCACAGTTCAGGTTACAACATTACCGTGGAGTACAAAGTTATTATTGTTCGCCAGTCAAACTGCTCTTGACCTATTTCGTAATAACTTCCAATTGAACAAATTCCGCTATTAATTAACTTTAAAACTCCGGTTGGAACGAAACCCAATTTATTTTGGGTCAACGCTATGATTTCCCACACGTATTGTGATTTGTTACGAAACTTTATTGAATATTCGATGGGATATTAAAAAAGTAACAAATTGAATTATTCAATTTTATTTTTCATTCGTGGAAAATTCGATAACGTTGTTCTCTACCGTCTGTTGGAATTTATCCAATCGATAAGTTTGTAGGGCCTTTAGTCAAGCTGTGGATAATTTCGTTAGCGAAGTGTGAAATCGACAATGTATGGAATTCGACATGAAGATAACGCAAGCGCCTTGTCACTTGACAATGTGATAAGTTAAACCTTTACGGTCTTACAAAAGATTTAAACACATGTTGAACAGTTGATTAGAAAAAAATTCAGTACAAAATGGTGTCAAAACAACTGTTCAATAGATGTTTAAATCTTTTGTGGTAAGACCATTTCAGTTTTTGCTTACTTCGTCGTATATCGAATGTCTTTACCTAAAGGCTTAGTTGGAGTTATTTTATCTATTATTATATATTTATGGCCTATTTCACCGCTTTCTGATAAGGTGCCCGATAGGGTTATTTGACAGATTTTCCATACCCCATCTATCAAATTAAGTGGTGGATAGCCTTATCAGGAAGCGGTGAAACAGGCCCTTACTATATTATTATCTAGTTAACGCCTCCGTGGTCTAGTGGTATAGAGCGCGGCTCTTGACTCGGAGGTCGTGGGTTCGATTCCCGCGTTGGAAACATGTTATTTCCAAGTTTGGTTAGGACAATGCAGGCTGATCACCTGATTGTCTGACAAGTAAGATGATCCATGCGTCGGATGGGCATGTAAAAAGTTGGTCCTGCGCCTGATCTCTCGCCAGTCGTGTCGGTCTTCCGTCCCACTGGGTTATGAGAGTAAAGGAATAGAGAGTGCTCTTGTGTACTGCGCACACACTTGGGCACTATAAAATTACTCCTGCGTAGCTGGCCTGGTTTCAATGAAACCGGCCACCGTCACCGAAACCGGTGTGGGAGCTATTATTATTATTATCTAGTTATTATATCTAGGTACGTCTTATCTTATGATATAAATGTGGCCTAACTCATCCATAATAATTGAATTATTATGTTAGAACAGTTAGCAGCGTCCCTAACGAACGAAAGTTGTGCTAACGAAGTATTTTTGATTAGACGCGCGACGCAATCAGCTTCTTTGAACGATACTTGGGATCCTAGTTTCTTCTTTCGTGTTGTAAGAAATATAAAATGTTTTGAAGGATTTTAATCACTAAAATATTAAATCAACCATTTTTATAAGTTCAGACTTCAGACATAATTATTAAGTAGTTTAACAAAAAGACGGTCAAAAGCTTTTTATGTCTTAGTTGTAAGTTTAATGTATTTGGTTGTGAAAATATGACTATGTTATGAACACTGACTTATACTTATCTGCGCCTCTTAAAATTCAGTCAGACAATTAGATGAAATCAATAAGTGACTGACTAATTGCTTAAACTTGACTCAGCTGTTATGTAGTAGTCAGCAGAGTATAATAATATTATAGCACTCTATAAACAGGTAAATAAGTCTTCTTTGTTGTCTAGCCAGCATACAAAAATGCGTGGTATTATTTATATTATTTTATCGCCAATACAAGCAGTATTCTTACACAAAGGGCCATTCATTAGGAAAACGGACTTAATTATTTCAATTGTTTGTTCAGCGTGTACTAAAATTCGGCCTCGAATGCGTATTGTAAATATTTCAATATTCATATTGTTATAATTCAGCAATTTCACTACGATTAATATGAAAAAATATAATCATGGACACACTAATTAAAAGCTTCCAAGCTAAGGTTTTATTGGCACGTAAATCATAACCATTTTAAAACATTTTAATTACGTGTTAAGTTAGATATTAATTATTATTATTATGAAATTATTATGGCGATTTATGTTTCTTTCTTTTGACTATTTAGTGTGATCATTTTTTACAGTTGCTTTATGAATTAGCAAACTGTTTGTCAACAGCTCCAGTAATTGGATTCACTAGTTCAAGCACTTTAGTCTGTACACTGTATCACTAAAAGGGCACCCACACATCACTACCGGTGGTACTCGTAGGTACCTTAGTAACGACGTTCGGAAAATTTGTGTAAAAAAATTACTCTGAATAAAAACTATTTTGATTTGATTTAATTTGACTCTCACAAACTCCCACACTCACAAAACAACGAATTCACATCGCATCGCAAATAAATTATTTGCATTTTGCGACAAAACTCATACTAAAAATGACATTGCCATCGCATCGCAATGCGAATTCGCAGTTTTGTGTAGGAGCCCTAAGCTACGTATATAATGATATCGTGTTTACTGTGAGGTGTATAAGCTCGCTATATTATACTGCGAACACAGCCTTAATTATACCTTTTTGATGGTTAACCCTGAAGTTACCTTTCAAGGCTCTATAATCTATATTCAAAGTCACTCTTGTCCTCAGTACACCTGCTTGCACGAGAACCTCTTCCACTACTTGTGCGAAGAGAACGGTGGTGCCGTCACTCTGCCTGCTGCGAGAGGAGACGACGCCTGGAAGATCTACTTCAATGAGAACCCTGAAGAAATAGTAGATGAGTTCGCCATGAGATACGGCATCGAGGCCATATACCAGGCTATGACGTAAGTACCACTTCCATCAAACAATCATCATTTATTTCATATAGTAGTGGTAAAGTAGATGTTAATTTATGTTCATGTTATGTTGTAAGTACCTTTTCATACGAGTACGTCTCAGTTTGGTCCCTAAATCATGGCAATAATAAAAAGGCGAAAGTTTATGTTTGTAACATACACAATAAATAATAATATGTTATCCATATCCATACTTATCTTCTATATATTATATAAAAATAGATTTCCAATTGTGTTAGTAACGCATAAAGCTCGATAAAGGCTGAACCGATTCTGCTAATTTTAGTCTTAAAATAATCCTTGAAGTCCAGGGAAGGTTTTAAAGTGACATGAAGTTCACCGGGACAGCTAGTATACTTATAATATTATAAATGCGAAAGTGTGTCTTGTCTGTCTGTTACCTTCACGCTCAAACCGCTGAACCGATTTTGTTGAAATTTGGCATGGAGATACTTTTTATCCTGAAAAAATGTACTGTTCCCACGCGACAAAAGAATTTTGGCGCAACGGAGTTGCGGGCGTCTTAATAAATAGTTATTATAAAAGGTAGAAATGTACTATTTTAATGAAACTAACGTTTGCTAGCAGCTCCGACCTCCTACTCCAATAGTATTCCACGAGAACACAGTACTTTTAGGATTAAATATCTAAGGCCTAGTCTACTACCATACCATTTTTGTCTAAAAAAGAATCGTTAATGTAACAAATTTCGCCATATAATCTTATATCTTTAAACGAGAAATTCTTGTATATATGTATATATTATATAATTGGGATCTCGGAATCGGCTCCAACGATTTTCATGAAATTTAGTATATAGGGGATTTCGGGGGCGATAAATCGATCTAGCTAGGAATCATTTTTAGAAAATGTCATTTTATTCGTGTTTTATCGAATACTGAGCAAAGCTCGGTCAAATAGCTAGTATTATTGGAGTGTGATTTTAAATACACTGTTACGACAATATTCCATTGCTAACTTTAAAAGTCAAACACAGTGCAAACACGCTATATCCATTGATTCAGCCTGACCTCACACGAACGTTCGATTGAGTGTAATGTATTGCTGTAAGATAACACTACTGACTTTCTACTTGATGACCAATCTCAAATTACTACTTTGTCTGTTAAAACATTGCTGTTTTGCACTAGTGTAAATCAAATATGGTTTTGTTTTTTACGATCATGGTCCTACGTTCATGCAAAAAAATAACATTGTAATTATTGCTTTTCGCTTTATCATATTTGTCGGAACCAAAGCCTCAGTAAAAAAGGAAATCTTAGAAATAGCAGAATATTTCAACTAGATCCATAGTCTAGAATCTAGAAGCTGTAGACTCCAAGTCAACTTTATAGACCTCACCATTAATATCTATCTCAAAAAGTTGAATAAACTTCAATTGTAACTCATTGTAGATTTCTTGCAGATTTCTATTTGTTGAGATAATAATACGATAATCTCTTTCAGTCACTTTCACTGCCTCTCAACGAAGTATCTTTGTGCTGGTGTACCCGCCGTCATGTCCACTCTCCTGGCTAACATCAACGCGTACTACGCACACACTACCGCATCATCCGCTGTATCGGCTTCCGACAGATTTGCTGCTTCTAATTTCGGGGTCAGTAAAGTCACTTTCATAAGAATCTAAATATTTTCTAGAGATACATTTAAAGCGATTATACCTTCCTTACTACTAACACACTAACGCATTAGACGAGGACAAAACAATGTATAACGAGCTATAGGTACTGTATACAAAGCGTTGATCAGTCATAAGGGTATGTGAAAAGCAACACACAAAAATATAAATGTAAATGAATGTCTCTTTGTAGTTGTCGAATTATATTTCGTCGCTTAATTCTTCAGATACAGTGATTAACAATGTAGTCCTTTAACCTAACAGGCATTAATTCGCATGTTTAGAGACTCGATTATGAGGGTAATCGAAAAAAAAAAATCTATTCACTTTGCTTACCGCCATACCGTACCGGCCGGTTTGACCTCTTTCTTTTTCCGAGCGTGGCAGCAATCGCATGTATTTTCAATAGTGGTTTATTTAATAATATCGTCATGCCGAAAAGAAGCAATGAAGATAAGATACGTCGCTACAAGCGTAAGCTTCGAAAACTCGAGAAAAATGTAACAAAAGTTACAAAAGAATAATTATGTCGGAGGATTCGGAACAATCAGGTCAGTATTTCGATTTTATCATTACAATCTTTATGCGGTGGTACTACTGTACATTCAAAAGTGGTCAAAACTTAGCTTGGAGGTCGACCGTGTGTCGTCACGAAAGCTTATTTTAGCCCGTGAGGTTAACCGAGTGTTAATATTGTTACTATTATGATAAAATGAAATTTTCACGCCAAGAGAAGGATCGTGTATCCTTACACTGGCTATGTAATTTGTAAAATACGTAGATAACATAATATAATAAAAATGTGAGAACCCACATGGTTATTTTTTATGAAATATTATAATGCTATTTTAAGCATCATAACTTTAACGATTATTACAATAATTTATTTGTCTAATATTTTTAGACAAAAATGAGATTGATGAGCCTGAGGCCGTTTTGTTACAACCCGCACCTCTTGACCAAAATATTCAAGACGCGATTGAAGGTACCGACCAAAGTTTAACAACTGGTTTAAGAACCGGCCACCTTACAACTGGATCCAGATATTCTGACCGCCCTAGGCGAATCTACCGAGGAAGCTCCTAAACTCGGGCTGAAAATACATGATAAGCTATCATGTCTTTGGTTGCCAATACTGAAGAAAGGCCTAAATAAGGATAAAAAAGAAAAACTCCTCAGAGTATTTGATTCCCGAGAATTGTGCGCTGTTACAGCCGCCTAAACTAAACTCAGAAATTTTGGCGGCAGTTTCTGAAGGTATCCGCATTCGAGACAAAAAAGTAGAAGCGGTACAGAAACAACTAGGACAAGGTATTGTGGCACTCAATAAGGGCTTAGAGCTCCTGTTAGACGAAGGCAGCGATAGAATCTCAGCCATAAAGTTTTAGAGCGACAGTTGCCGCATATTGTGCGACTTACACTTTCTCAAGACGGATTCTCGGAAAAATTTATCACACCCGGACTAAACAGGTACTTCCTAAGCTTAATGCAAGACGTCGAACACGACGAGTTATTATTCGGAAATCAACTTCCCGAAAAAATCAAAGCCTCTAAGACTATAGAAAAACAAGGCTTACAGATAAAGAAGCCTCCGCCAAACCCCAAGGCGACGCCTTCCCAGTCTACGTCTACGTCCTACGTTTACCAGCCTTCGACGAGCCGCTCCCACCAGCCGGGAAACTGGGCCGGCCCTCCTCGTTTCCCGTCGACCAGGGGGGGGGGGGGGGGGAGGGGAGGGCAGAGGACGAGAGGGACTCCAGTGAGCCGCCGATCACAAGTTTCCGTTCCAGCTCACCAGAAACCTGCTCAGAACAAACAGCCGCGTGCAACGGCGCAGCAATAGAGGTACACGCTGGACAAATCCAACATTTTATTAACTGTTGGCGTAAAATAACAGATAATTGCGAAATACTTAATTGGGTCGCAAAAGGTTTCTCTATACCTTTTTCTAAAGATGTTAAGCAATTTTCAGTTCCTTTAAATAATAATTAATTTGTCAATTAATGAGCGATCACTCATGTTAGAATCCATACACAAACTTCTAGACCTAGGCGCAATTTCACCTTGCCAAAAAACTTCGTAACGAATACTGTTCTACTATATTTTTAGCCCCCAAACCTAATGGGGATAAAAGATTTATTTTAAATCTTAAAAGTTCATTTTAAGATCATAGAACAGCAGCCAGGCTAGTACCTAGATCTGGTTTTATGGCTAACATCGATCTAAAGGAGGCTTATTTTTTAGTTCCTATTATTAAATCACACCGTATATATTTACGTTTTCATTTTGACGGTATTTTTTACGAATTTTAATGTCATGCCGTATGGATTATGTATCGCGCCTAGGGTCTTCACAAAATTAATGAAAGAAGTTATGAATTATTTACGTAATCTAGGCTATACGTCGGTGTATTATATTATGTATAGAACAAACATATACGGAATGTAAAACAAATGTTCAGAAAACTATAAGTTTATTGCAGTGTCTGGGGTTCGTTATCAATAAAGATAAAAGTAATCTCGAGCCCCGCCAGGTCTGTCAGTTCTAAGGTTTTAATTTCAATACAATAGATATGTCATTAAGTTTACCAGTCGATAAACGTAACAAAATTTTGCAGTTAGTAAATAAGTTTATTTTATTACCCAGATGTTCTATACGATAACTTTCACAATTTATCGGGACCCTCGTCGCCGCTTGCCCAGCGGTTAAATATGCTTTATACAAAAACCCTAGAATACTATTTTTTAGCTTTGCAAAAATATAAAGACTTTGACGTAAAAAATAACTTAACGAATATTATATTACCAGATTTACTTTGGTGGAAACAAAACATTTTGTCTACGAAAAATTTATTAAGATTAGATACCTCCTATAAATTAGAAATTTTTACCGATGCATCTCGAAATGGTTGGGGCGCTTTATGTGATGGTAAACGAGCCTACGGTGGATGGAAAGCAGATGAATTAACTCATCACATAAATTATTAAGAACTGTTAGCCGTTTTCTTAGGTCTAAAATTTTTCGCTAGCGCTTGTTTCAACTGCTCAATTCTTCTAAGAATTGATAATACGACGGCCATATTCTATATCAACCGAATGGGCGGAACACAGTTTCCTCATCTAAACAATTTAGCAAAAGAAATTTGGCAGTGGTGTGAGATGCGACAGATATTTTTGTTCGCATCCTACATTAGCACGAGCAAAAACGTCGAAGCAGATCAAGAATCCCGGAGGCTAAATATGGACACAGAGTGGGAACTATCCGAGGAGGCCTTCCAGAAGATAGTTCAAACTCTGGGTCAACCGCAAATGGATCTGTTCGCGTCTCGCACCAATGCCAAATGTTCTCAATTCGTCTCCTGGAAACCGGACCCGGATGCGTTTTCAGTCGACGCTTTTACAATAAGTTGGCACCCCTCCTTCTTTTACGCTTTCCCTCCCTTTAGTCTCATTTTAAAACGTTTGAGGAAAATTATCCAAGATCTTCATGTCTTGTTATTAGTTTTTCCTGCGGTTATAAAGTTTCTCGTCGATATTTTTAACAAAGATGCATCGTACGGCACTCTCAATAATCATCGGTCTGCCCTATCGTTACTCCTAGGGAATAATGTCGGTTCCGACGAAAGGATTAAACGGCGGCAAAATACAATTCTACGTGGGACCCGAAAATTGTTCTCGACTATGTATCCTCGTGATTCCCACATAGTGATTTAAGCTTAGTCCAAATAACTAAAAAATTAACATCTCTGTTAGCTATTTGTACCTCCCATCGTGTTCAGACTTTGGCATCGATTAAAATATCTAATATCCGTACGACAGATTCAGGTATAAGAATACTGATAACCGACATCATTAAGACTTCGGGAGCTAACGGAAACCGACCTATCAGGACGCGTCGACACTATCAGGAGGGCGGCCGGCTGGACCAGCTCGTCCGCCGTCTTCGCGCGGTTCTACAACCGCCCCGTACTCGATGAAGGAGCATATGCTCGGTCCGTTTGTGAGGTTACCGATAACACCAATTGAGTGTTATGATCGTTAATTCATCATATTATAAGACTGATTATAATAAATATTGTACGTCAAATTATTGTTGATTTATGTCTAAAAAGAATAAACAGTTTTTTCCTACTTTGTATCTTACCACTCTCTAAACATCTACATTGTTAATCACTGTATCTGAAGAATGAAGTGACGAAATATAATATAAGATCAAACGAACTTCTTGAAGTGAAGTTCGATCATTAATATATGAGTCGCTTCATTCGAAGATACAAAGTTCCCACCCACCCACAGCCAAAAGGGAAAAAACTCAGTTCTCTAAAAGAATGAGGTCAAACCGGCCGGTACGGTATGGCGGTAACAAAGTGAATAGATATTAAATTTTTTTCGATTACCCTCATAATCGAGCCTCTAAACATGCGAATTAATGCCTGTTAGGTTAAAGGACTACATTGTTAATCACTGTATCTTCGAATGAAGCGACTCATATAATAATGATCGAACTTCACTTCAAGAAGTTCGTTTGATCTTATATAATAATTAATCGCTGAGTAAATCAATACTCAAATACAAGATAAAAGACAAGACTGACTGAGACAACCAATACTATGCAAATAGTTCCAAGCTCGAAAGATCCATTAACAATGATTGATTGATCGGTTACAGAAAGAGAAGTTTGTGAAACTCCTGGATCAGCTGCACAACTCCCTGCGGATAGATCTGTCCATGTACAGAAACAACTTCCCAGCCTCAAGCGCGGAGAAACTCATGGACCTAAAGTCGACGGTGGACTTACTCACCAGTATCACTTTCTTTAGAATGAAGGTACAAATAAAGTTAAAAAGCAAAATAAAATAGGAAAGAAAGTAATAAAATTTAAGAAACGTAATTTCCGCCAAGATTTCATGCTTTAAAAATTATTTTATATGGTAAGAATTGTTTAAAACTTAAGATCGTTAATTGTCTTCGTTATGAAAACTTGTTTTGTCGACTGGATCGCAGCTAAAAGAATATACTTAGACTGTAATTATACTTATGTACTATTTTTCTGTCTTGACATAGAGATACAAACCGTCTGAATTACGAACCCTACTTATATTTAGGTCCAAGAATTGAGCAGTCCCCCGCGCGCCAGCACCGTCGTCAAAGACTGCGTGAAGGCTTGCCTTAGATCTACATATCAATTCCTATTCGAAAACTGCTACGAGCTATACAACAGGGAGTTCCAGGTAATTGAAGTTTTAGTTTCTCAGGCACGTCCTTATAAGTTTCACAGACTAAATCCAGAGAACAATATTAAAAAGAATCTAATCATATGGTGTACTACAGGGTAACGTTTTAGAACCTTTATTATTTTTTATTTATTTAAATGATGTTTTATAACTCTAAAACCCATGATACAATATGCATTACTTACATGTTATTGTAGATTATTTATTCAATTTTTCCCAGGTCGATCCCAACGAAGCGAAGCGAGATCCTTCAGACCATGGACCACAGCTTGACTCTGTGGACTTCTGGCACAAACTGATCGCGCTAATAGTCTCCGTGATAGAGGAAGATAGGAACAGCTACGCGCCAGTTCTGAACCAGTTCCCGCAAGAGCTGAATATTGGCCAGGTAATTATCTATTTTTAAGATGACGGACCTTCGAAATTTGTTCGGGTTATATCAAGCTCCGCTTATAGGTCTTACACTGACTTCCAAGGCCCCCGTAAGGGCTACTGGCGCTTGTGTGCAAAAAAGGATTTTGGCGCCCCCTTTAGGCAAATTTTTTGGGCCCTTGGTTTTGGCGCCCCTAAAGATGGCGATTTGGCGCCCCTAGAGGACGCCCGTGTGCATTGCACACATTGCACATATGGTAGCGGGGGCCCTGCTGACTTCTCTCGATCTTACTTTGACTTGGCATAATCCCGACCAAATAACGTAATTTTACTGTTAAATGATATGGAGACCAACGTCATTTAGTCGGATCATGTCAATTCAATGTAAATTATTGTGATCTGTCGACTGGGTTTGACGTAATGCGAACAAACTGCGTAGGTCCTCCATCTGCATAGGAATCAACTTCTCTGATAGTACAAAGCGAAACGTAACCTTAGGCTAGAGACTGAATTTCAGAAAAATATTTATTCTGAATACTAATGGTCCTCTTTTCCAAATACTAATGGATTGTAAATGTTACTAAAAGAAAAATGGATGAATGATATTTTGTGAAATGTGTATCGACATTACTGTATTTCACTGTTTCCCTGAACAAAGTTGAAAAAGATTTATCTTTCGGTTCAGTGTTACTAGATTATTTTTATTTTAACATAACGTAATAGGCGTTCTATCCCATATTTATTGCGAAAGTTTTTCTGTATATCTTTCCGTTACTTCTCTGTGATTTGGATGACACTTGCAGTGGAGATACTTTGAGTCTCAGGAATAGAATAAGAACAGCACAATATACCTCATCAAAATCAGAAAAAAATATTCATACGTAGGATATTCATAGGCCAAGAAACTACGTCGACGGCATAATCGTTTTACGATAAAGTCCTTTAATTAGAAAAAAAAGAACCTACGTAACGATACGTAAGATTGAATGTAACCAAATAACGTAGGTTAGCCATCTCCCTAAAAATCAATTTCTGTGACGGTATTTTACCGTGCGATAAACGAATTTCCACTCAAACACGCAAACGAAATTGTGCCTAACCTAGTATTACATATTATATACCTCCATACACGTGTTTCAACGATAACCGATCCAATTATGGACGACAGGCCTTTGCTAATTAGATGATCTCATGTAGTGATGGCTGATATTAATGATATACGAAATTCTAATATACGAACCTCTCCAGTTTAATTGTTATTGCAATAGATGTATATTAGATGCGAGAGGGATAATGATTGTGCTTAGCGTATATTGCTGGTTCCCTAATTGAGTAGGGAGGCGTAATCGACGACTTGATGACATCAGAGTATATTACATGTCCTTAGTATACAATACACTAACCCCTTTACTATATTTATATAATTGACAGAAGCGTAGCGTGCCTTAGAGCCCCGTATACAATTTGTTTTAGGGCCCTAAGGTACCTAAAGTTGTCTTTTTTGTTTTTACGACATAGTTCTAAGGATTTTATTTATTTTTGCTTACGATCGTTGGGGTCCCCATGTGGCTCGGGCACCCCGTATTATTTATACGACATGATATACGGCGGTAGCTACGCCCCTGATATGGATACGCTATAAGTACTTGAATGACCCACACAAAAATTGTGCCTTTTTAACCGACTTCATTAACCGACTTCAAAAAAGAAGGTTATCAATTCGACGCGTTTGTATGTAATATTTCCAGAACTGCCCAATTTTCATATAATATTATGTATGTATGTATGTTTTTATGTTTGTGTTCGCATATCTCTGGAACTATCATTCCTATTTCAGTAATTCTTTTTTTGTTGTACTAGATATTGTTCAACTTAGGGTTTAATGCAAGTTTCATCAAAATCGGTTCAGTAGTTTTGGAGATTTAATTCTGAGAGGGAGTTTTAATCCTAAACTACGTACAATTTTGAAGTCGGTTTCATCTTTTGTAAAATACAGTTTTTAGTAGTAAGAGAAACACTTTCGCATTTAAAAAATATAATAAGGATTTCACGGTTATGATAATAATATTTAAATTAGTCCAATCAGTCATAGCTTTGTAAGTTAATCAATTTAGTAGGACATACTTTAAAATACTTCCTTTTAAAATTCAACTCTACATTTCCGGAAAAATACATCCCTGTCCCAGTTAATTCAACTAATTTTGTTTCTCTCAGTTTAATTTATCGCGGGTATTAGGAATGAGTAATGAACACAATTAGCAGAAGCTAACTTCGAGGTGAGGGCTTTATGGACGCAAAAACTAAAGGGCTAATGGGATAACTCTTGACCATCACATTTGGTAGGGACTAGGGTTAACTTTGAAAAGGTTCCGGAATCCTGCAGTAGGAGTTTTCAAGTACTGTTACATAAATTTTGTTGTATATCGTGTTTGTGTGCATTCTCATAAAGTACTTATAGTTGTCCTAGAAAATTTGATAATTGGGAAAGTGTGTGTTTGTATGTCTATTACTTTACGCCCCGACGTTCAGAGAATATTTGAAAAAATTTATTCTGAATAAAAAATTTTGAGTTTGAGTTTGAGTTTTTAATTTTAAAACACTAATTTAGTTTTTGACCGGTCAAAACCAATTTTGAGTGCGCAAAGCAACTGATTACAGTTATAAGTTTTGACTGTAACATTGATGTAGTTCAAATATCGAGAAAGGTCTATTTAAAAATTTTGTATAATAAAGGTAGTAAATAAAGATAATAATCCATGTCATAATTATGGTACCTACTAAAAAAACACTAGTGAGTAATGACTTATTATAATAACTGGTTCTTTTTGCATAATTTTTTTAAGATCTTACGTTAGTAGTTGTATTACTGTGATTTACTGCCGACCCACCCCATAATTATGTCACCATAAAAAGTCTAAGGGGTTATTACTACGCCTATAACAGGTTTACTTTACTATAAAAGCACTTAATAGACGCAGTTTGGCTAATATACATTTCTAGTTATATAAAAAACTTGAGCGGTGTCAAGGAACACCCGCCCTCGTATCACGAAAAAGTAATTCTTCTGTTGTGCAATTTTCGATTTTTTTTAAATAAAAATAAAAATACGTATGGCACTCGGGACTGCCGCGGTAAATGTATTGCATAACATTTTTTATCAACTTATGCAATTATGATTCGCATATTTCTAGTCGCACGCACACGCGCGCTATGCTGGTCGGAGTGGGGGGCTTAGGATTTTTTCGTTACAGAATTTCTTGATTCGGTCACCGCGCTCGAAGCCCACATAAAAAGCTATGCAATTGCTAGAACTTTTTATTGTATCGTCAAACATTAATTTGCTAAATCAAGCAGCTGGATGATAGGCTTCGCTCATTACTACAGACTCTAAAGAGTACTTTAGCTAGCAAACACCATATTATTATCAGCAATTAAGAGTCACTTTGATTTAACCACTTGTTCACATTGTTGTTTCAGCTGTCAGCGGCGACGATGTGGTCGTTGTTCGCGGTGGACATGAAGTACGCGCTGGAGGAGCACGAACAACACCGCCTGTGCAAGTCCTCCGCCTACATGAACCTGCACTTCAAGGTATAGTACCTCCTGCCTTATATTATGTTAGGACTCAAAATGTAGAGACTGAAGTAGCATACATTACATACTCTTGTTTGCTCATAAACCCTACTTATAAAGCAGAGTCGACACAGTCTGATATTAACGAATCACAATTATTTCATAAAGGAAGAAAGTGCCTAACGGCCGTTCCCAATATTCAATCTATCTCTGGTTTGACATACAACCAATCGCAGCTAACATTGAGTAGAGCAAAACCAGAGATAAATCAAATGACCTACTGGTTAAAATTATTATTTTAAAGAATTAAAAATAACCGTAACTCTCAAGGTGAAATGGCTACACACGAATTACGTGAAGGACGTCCCTCCGTACTGCGGCGCGGTGCCCGAATACCCCGCCTGGTTCGAGCCCTTCGTCATGCAGTGGCTCAACGAGAACGATGACGTGTCACTGGAATACCTAAATGGAGCGTTCAACAGAGACAAGCGGGATGGGGTGAGTGGAACAAACTATTGAATATCATTCAAAACGGTGTTTATCAGATATAGTTTTTGACTGGAGAAATGTTCAGCGACAGGGAAATAATGGAACGATTATTTATTCTTTAATGGGAGCGATGTATGTATAAAACTTAGACATGCTGAGACGCGGGAGAGCCATGCTTCGGCACAAATGGGCCGGCTCGACCGGTGTAATACCACGTTCTCACAGAAAACCGGCGTGAAACAGCGCTTGCGCTGTGTTTCGCCGAGTGAGTGAGTTTACCGGAGGCCCAATCCCCTACCTTATTCCCTTCCCTTCCCATCCCTACCCTCCTCTATTCCCTATTCCCTCTTAAAAGGCCGGCAACGCACCGGCAGCTCTTCTGATGCTGCGCGTGTCCATGGGCGACGGAAGTTGCTTTCCATCAGGTGACCCGTTTGCTCGTTTGCCCCCTTATTTCATAAAAAAAACTAGAGGTAATAATGATCACATTGTTAAAAATGTTCAATGCGTTTTTAAGCCCTGCATGATGTGTCAGACACAGCGAAAATCTCGTGAGAACTGTGAGAACCAGCTTCACGCAGCTTATATTACTATTAAACGCATAATATTGCAGCTTCATACTATCTGAATAGAAGCACCAAACCCATTGATATTGTCTTCACTCTTCAGTTTTCACCATTTTAAAAAAATACATTTTGTCTAATTCCAGTTCCAAAAATCGAGCGAACACGCGCTATTTAGTAACTCGGTGGTGGACGTTTTCACGCAACTGACTCAGTGCTTCGACGTGGTGTCGAAACTCGAGTGCCCCGATCCGGAGATATGGAAGCGGTACATGAAGAGGTTCGCAAAGACCATCGTCAAGGTGCTGGTGGCGTATGCTGATATCGTCAAGAAGGAGTTCCCGGAACATCTGAAAGAGGAAAGAGTGGTAAGTAACACGAAAAGTTAATTAAATGTAGCAGAAATGGGATACAGAAAGAAGGTGTTGCTGAGAAAAAGTAGAGAAAGAATATGTAGGCTATTTACCAAATATGTAAACAATAATATATCTTTTGGGAAAAAAAGATGTTGGTAAGTAAAATTGTAGCACAAATCCATAATTTTATGATACGAAGATCTACAAATGTTAACTGTAGAAACAGGTTGACAAGGACCCTTTTCAAAAGACGATAGTATAAGGCTATGATAAGAAAACTAATATCACTGTTTGTTTCAGGCCTGCATATTAATGAACAACATACAACAGCTTCGTGTGCAATTGGAGAAAATGTTTGAAGCGATGGGTGGTGCGAAGTTGGAACGAGACGCAGCGGATATTCTGCACGATTTGCAGCAGACTCTCAACACTACGCTCGACCAGCTAGCATCAATGTTTGCTAACAGGTAAATCAAACCTGTTTTTCTTTACTTTACCTTAGGACAGCCAATTTACAGCATTTCTAAAAATGTGGTTGGGTTATGTCAAACCCAGCTGACAGATTACGACTAAAATTAACTTAAAATAATCCAACCCAAAAAATACAGGTCCGCCATCGACCTATGAATAAACTTCTCAGGTGGTATTTAATAGTCCTATATCTCCTTTTTTATATCTAACTTCATTGTTCATTCTTATAGCTTGGAAACAAGAATAACAGCCAGTGTAAAGGAATTGGGAGAACTGCTACAGAAGGTTGGTGGAGGAAACACTGCGCCTGGCGTACAACAGCCTCCAGCACATCACGAGGCTGACGAAGTGTTACGACCACTCATGGATATATTGGTTAGTTGAATGTATATGACTATGACGATTATAACATAATCAAAATAAGGATGACGATCATAATGATTATTTGGAAGATTATAATAAAGATGTTAATACTGATGATGATGATTGTTGCTTAATTTCAGGATGGTTCATTAACAATGTACGCGGAGTCTTGCGAGAAGACAGTGTTGAAGCGACTATTGAAGGAGCTATGGAAGATCGTTATGAAGATACTCGAAAAGACTGTTGTACTGCCACCAATGACGGATAAGACGGTGCGTAGATTTATTTGAGAAGATTAAAATTTCAGGTTTTCTTAACTTCAGGTTTAACAAAAGCTTTAATTTTTGACTTTATTGCAGATGATGCTGAAGAATCTAACGAACAATGCTAAGAACTTAGCAGCAAACGCAAAGATTGAGGACATGACGCAACTTTTCAAGAGCACAGTCGGTAAACAGGACGTAAAACATGCTCTGTCTGGTGTCATGGATATATCCAAGGAGGCAAGTTACAAATTATCTATACTTAATATTATAAAGCGGAAGAGTTTGTTGGTTTGAACGCGCTAATCTCAGGAACTACTGGTCCGATTTGAAAAATTCTTTCAATATTAGATAGCCCATTTGTCGAGAAAGGCTATAGATTACATTTTATCACGCTAGGACTAATAGGAGCGAAGAAATAGAGGAAAGTGTAGAAAAAACGGGGGAAATTATTCAAAAGGGCATATTTGAACGCGCTAATTTCAGGAACTACTGGTCCGATTCGAAAAATTCTTTCAGTGTTAGCCCATTTATTAAAAAAGGCTATAGCTTATATTTTATCACACTAAGATTAATAGAAGCGAAGAAATAGGGGAAAGTGTGAAAGAAACGGGGGAAATTAATCAAAAGGGCTTATTTGAACGCGCTAATCTCAGGAAGTACTGGTCCCATTCGAAAAATTATTTCAGTGTTAGATAGCCCATTTATCGAAGAAGGCTATAGGCTATAGCCTATAGCCTTCACTATATTTTATCATATTTTATCACGCTAAAACTAATAGGAGCGAAAAAATAGAGGAAAATGTGGAAAAACGGAGGAAATTATTTAAAATTGCGTATTATCTTAAGAAACTACTGGAGTAATTTTAATGTTATTTGGCACACATGAAGAATAGACCACGTGAAAGGACATAGGTTTCTTTTTTGCGGAAAAATTTACGGTTTCCGTGAGATTCCTAAATAACGCGGGCGAAGCCGCGCGGAACATCTAGTCGAAGATAAAATAGACTGTAGAATTCAAGGAAATATAATATACGTATTTAAGACGAATCCAATTTTTATAATATTCAATAAAATAAAGTTTAAAAATATATTATGTTTTGAACAAAATAAATAAATAAATTATGCTGCGATGTGTTATATAGGTACTATTAATTCATTGTTTTTTTCAATTTAGCATTTATCAGCAGAGAAGAGTTTAACACCGAAGCAATGCGCAGTTCTTGATGCGGCGTTGGATACCATCAAGCTATACTTCCACGCAGGAGGCAATGGTCTCAAGAAGACATTCCTGGAAAAGAGTCCAGAATTGCAGTCGTTGAGATATGCGCTAAGCTTGTATACACAGACCACGGACACGTTAATACGAACGTTTGTGACCAGCCAGCAGCAGCTCGGTAAGAGCCTTTTTGTAGTGCAAAAAAATGAGTGTCTTCTTCTTCTTGGTCACATGACTGTGCCAATATCTGTTTACTTGATTTTATCTCTATTTGCACAGATTTTGGTGTTGTTTTTAGCAAATAATAAATTATTATTAATATTGTGACTGAGGTAGAAAATTTAAACAATCTGAAATCTGACGAAACTTTTAACAATGTTATTACAGATGCCCCAGTGGCTGAGGCTGGAACTATTGGAGAAGTTTCCTTACAAGTAGACTTGTTCACGCATCCAGGCACTGGTGAACATAAAATTACTGTCAAAGGTAAGTAAATACCTAACTGTAGATTCATATATTTGAGAGGTTGTTAGTTATTTGCTTGATACATTCTAAAATAAAAACAACACAACAAAACAAGAAGGAATCAGAGAATATCATACCATTTTAGCATTTTTAGAGACTTCTAATGGTCACATGTCTTTTAAGTAATCGGTAGAATTAGTGTTACTGTGAATAATAAACCTATGAAGAATGGTTACAGTTTAGCAAAATACGTAGAACGTCACTAACATCATTGTAGGAATCAATACATTTAATAATATCAATAGCTTTTTAGTTGTACCTAAGTTTTTAGGTTGTTTAGCCAATCCAGTCATCCAAATTTTCAACGGATGGAATCCTAACTCCGTAAACGCAGTAATGATTTGTGTCGTCCTCATCTTTCATTACGTCTTGCATGAAGTGTCCAAAATATACCAAATATTACTTCCCAGCTTTTGACAGAAAATACAACTCAATTTCATCTAGGAATACAATATTTTCTATTGCTAACTATTCTCTTCGCGCTGTCTTTAGATCTTTCGATGTATTTTATTGCTATTTCAAACGCTTAAACTGAATATTGCTGGTTTTGGAATGGGAAATGTTTCATCAACATTTGTAATCTCGTTCTGTTTGGATCATGGATATTTAATATGGACGTATGGTTGGCAACCAAACTATTTCATCTTTTATTATGATAATATGCTTTATCCAAAAATAAAAATATCTAGTGAGCTCACACAACCCAACGTCCACATTTATTGTGATATCCTTACTGTTGTTTCTCGTAATTTTGCTGTCACTTTTTATACAACTATCATTATTTTTCAGTGGTCGCTGCAAATGATCTGAAATGGGTTATTGCCAGTGGTATGTTCCGTCCGTTTATCGAAGTCAACCTGATTGGTCCACACCTAGCAGACAAAAAGAGGAAGTTTGCTACTAAATCGAAAAGCAACAATTGGAGTCCGAAGTTTAATGAAACTTTCCATTTGTAAGTGTAACGTCTTCTAAGTGATCTCGTATATTTATGTTTTACAGACTTATAGAAAGCATTCGATGCAAAAGATTGTATGCTTTCTTCTAGATATAACACATCATTACTTGAATTATAAGGAAGCATTCGATACACCAGGATTTTCGGTTAAAGCATCACCTTCTGGATCTAACACATCATTATTTTGTCCGCAGTATGGTTAGCGCAACCGAGCAGCTAGAATTATTTGAGTTGCACGTTTGCGTACGAGACTACTGTTTCGCCCGAGAGGACCGTTTGGTGGGCGTGGCCGTGATGCGCCTCTATGATATGGTCGAACAGGTAAACAGTAATTCCAAAGTAGCACCTCGGGGATATGTAATGGTAATAACCTACCACAGTCACCACAAGGTAAACATCTCGGTGTCGTGTCGATGTGCTTTCGTATAATTTATCCCTGTCACTCTATCTCGACACTGACCTTGAAAACTTTTCTGTCTCTTTCAGACGTCCTGCGCATGCTGGCTGCCGCTCGGCACCAGAGTGAAAATGGACGAAACCGGATGGACGATACTGAGAATACTCTCGCAGAGACACAACGATGAGGTCGCGAAGGAATTCGTGAAGCTCAAATCGGAGATGCGGGCCGAAGCGCCGGCCGGGGGACCGACGCAGGGCCCCTCGTGAGAACCGCAAGGATCCTGCCGCGTGACTTCGAATATATAGGGTTCTACAACTGGACATGGTTGTGATAGCGAGCTCGTTGTACTGAGGCGACGGTTCGAGGACGAAACCTCGCTCCGGCCGCTGGGATCGGCCCAGTCCTTCAAAGCGAGGTCGAAGCCGGGACTCGCGACACACTCGGCGCTCCGGCCGTTCTGGTCAGTGCTCGTTTCGTTTCGTCGACAGACAATTTTGTAAATAAACTTTATGGTATTAAGTTACGCGAGTAGAATATTTTGCACAAATTTATAATCGTTAGCAAAAAAAAGACTGACCGTAGGCGGCCGGGCGTCTCATCGTCCGCCGATATTTAGGTATTCAGCAAAATAGAGTTTATTTCATATTTTGCTACTACTATTTTCGATGTTTCCATGCACAAAAACCATCCCGAGTGAATCTCTTTCGTTTCAGATTCGATCGTCTGAGATCTGCCCTTCTTGTATTTGCTGAATCCCTAAAGTCGTGTGTGGACTTCGACACACGCGTTTAATTAACTATTATGGACCAAACTGTCGTACTACGGACGCATTACCTACTCCTTACTCCCTAATGTAACATTTATCTAATCATCTCATTGTATATGTACAGTCAGTAATGTATGGCCTTAAGTAAAGTATTCATTTGGTTCGGTATGTGCTTCTGTGGGGGTGCGTTGTGTGTGTGGGCGCGTCTTTGTATGGGTAGGTCGGGAGTCGTGCACGTAGGGATGAATGTTCTATAAGTAAGTAGTATGGTGTATGGACGTCACTAGCCCTCGCGTCCACTGGGTGACCGCATTGTAATATGTGATCTAATATAGTCATGTAAATATCGTGCTGTTTAAAATATTATAACACGTTTTTGCCCTTAATTTTTACGCTTCTCTGTTTAATCATTGTTATCTAAAGGTTTCCGTCTTTCTGTATATTGAAAATTGTGATATTGTTATTAAATGAGATATCTACGTCATATTGTCATGAACTGACATCGTAATGTTCGTACATGTTGTTGTTTGTGATATTCATTTGTTTCACCCTCATTTGATAGACGTAACATTTGTAAAGCCTAGGCTTGTGTTCCTAAACTACGTTAGTACACTGGACATTAAGATTTGACGTAGCGTTTGGCTGTAATTTTAGACAATCAAGCGAGCTTCGGCTATTCTACAGGAGTATGGCCGATACATAACAAAATCTCCTCCAAAAATAAAATCATCTACTCGGCTGATAACTTACGCAAGGTTCTGTGTTTGTCTGATACGTTAGAAAAATTATTTTATAGACAAATGCTGCAAACCTGTATAGTTTATTTGCCAAACAAATGTTTTTATGATCAGTTAAGGGTTAAGAAACGCGACAACTTGTATGCCACATGACGTCAAATTGAACTGGCCAGTACACTGGTATAGCTTAGGAACACAAGTTGGAAATTCTATGCTCAAATATTTTGTTGATAAGTTAATTGATACATAATAATTTGCTAAAGTTAACTAAATGTAACAGTAAATACTAAATCTTGCGACCATAAAGTTAATATACATAGCGGAATAGAGCAACAATCTCGAGCAGTCAAACGAGACCGAAATTGGTTTACATATGTATGTAAAAATATGTGTATTGTGTACGTATATACTTACACAAGGATGATTGAACATGAATTCTATGAGATTAAATTGTCAACGTGCCGATAACTGCCGACTGGACTTCAAAAAAAGCTGTTCATTCAAAAAAGTTCTACTGTCATGTATCACACGTCTCTTTTTAACCACGCAGTGTTGCTGATAGTGACATCTCTCTTGTTCAGGCCTTTGTTTCTCTATTCCACTAGGTAAATTAACTTTATGCTTGCGACACTGTGTTCGACCGTCAGAAATGTAGCAGTGCTTTCATTTTCAATGTTATTTCTTACTTTCTCATACTGCTCATTAGTAAATCATATCAGAGTTATGACATGGGTAAAGAGTAGATAGAAAATATTGAAACTTTAAATACCTTTAGGTACAAATTTTAATTCATTTGTAGAAGTTTATTGCAGGAAATTTTAATATCAAGTGACATTGAAAATGAAACAAACAGAAAATCCGACACGATATTAGACCTCGCCAAAATTGAGCGGATCGCTGTGAGTTCATGAATTAGCAATAAAATAAATAATTACATTGAAACCTAGCGCCAAAAGGGAGAACTATTCGAAGATAAACCTATCGAGATTTCTTAAATGCGTAGGTACCTTATTCTGAAAATTTCGAAATCGATATGAAAAAACGAGTCGAGTACCTTTATAATATCGACTGTTTTTTTTTAAGAATTAAAACCCTCAATTTTAAGAAAACGTCGAACTCACAGCGATTCACTCATTTTGTTTAAAGTCCTTAGATTTCTATATATTTAGTGTTTATCATGGATTACATATCTGTAGATAGATGTGGTTTGCTAGTCCAAATCTCGATTGATATATTTAAATATTTACTCTTTAAATCGAATTAATGGTTTTATTTCTTTTAGTTAAATTCTATTGAAATTGTTTTAATATATTAAAGCACACTCGGTGTCGAGTACTCCAAGACGTTATACGAATCCCCATAATTTCTATCTCGTGTGTTTTATTATATTAAATGTTAGATTTTATTGGATAGTTATTTAGTCCGTTTTTAGAATAATTTGTTTGTAAAAAATTGATGTCGGATAAACTCATATCAGGTTTCTAATTAGGCTTAAAGTTGTTAAGAGTTTTATTGTCCAAATAATTTTCTCGGAACGCAATAGCCAGCGCGGCACGGACATCCTCGAATGTGACGTCATCGATCTCGATCGACAGGGCAGTAACTCGATTCGATTTCACATTCGGAGATCCACCCCCAATTCAGAGGGCCTAAACAAGCGGCAAGCGATTATCTTAAACGCTATTAACGCCAACGTCACAAAATGTATGGGATTTGACATTAGTATTCGCTAGCGAAGCGATGACTTATGTTAAATCGCATACATTTTGTTAGCGTTTACGATAATCGCTTGCCACTTGTCTATTAGGGCTGATACCTCGATCGAGGCATGAGAATTGGCCCCCAACATCGTCCAGTGTCGGCATCCAACTGTCGGTTACTCCTAAGTTTTTTTGATTCGAGTTTACGAGGATATCATATTGTCTAGTATAACGAAACGCACAGCATACATTGTTCATGCATCTCATCACTTACCACTTGACAATACTTGGTAATAAGTGGGTTCGGTGGTCACCACCAACGGTTACGCTCCAATATTAGTATTAAATCACCTAACATTGCATATATCTTTGTATAAATGCATATATGTAAATGTTACATGTTTAAACACATTATTGAATTTAGAATTTTTATGAAAAAAATAAATATCCGTATTTCAAATATATCTGCTTTTGTTTTATTTTTCTGTTAATAGTCATTACTTATAATATTGATTTAGAGTGCAGTAGGAAATCAATATTAAAAGCATAAGATACAGTAGTAGATAATGGGGCGCCAGTGCTGGATTGAACTAAAACATAGTATCTACATCCAACAGCTGTATATCTACTTAACATGCTAACACTAGCACTAGTGTTAAAATATTGGCGCCTACTACTGAATCAGAATAAAATATAAATAAATCATCTAAATATACTCTCCACAAAATGGGACGCTCTTAAGTGCAAATTAATAATTGTCTTTTTAATAACAAGACGTCGCAATCTCAATACTCGCATACCGACCCGAATGAAATCCCAAAACAAAGTGTTCCCGTATCTCGAAAATCCAAAGCATTTCCTGGTAATGATTCACTGGATCCAAACAGCTGACTCTGAACACTGGAACGTAGACGTGTCGTCATGAGGGGGGAGGGATCTATTTAAGAATCAGCGTCACTCATTCATAATTTGGCCACTATACGGTTGTAGCGCGCTCGGTCTGCACGTTTAGTTGTTCAGTTCAGTGTACAAAATGAGTGGGAATTTCCTTACTATACCCAGTGATGAAAACATCAAGCGTCGGTCTAGGGTAAGTACAAATTACAATAGTTGTTAGACTAAACTGGTGGTTAGGGCCAAAGTTTTTGTTCGTAGTTTAAAACTAATATGTTTTGCTAAAACAATAAAAAGTTATTTGGAAAGGTTAGTTTTTGAGAAAAACTCCACTAAGTTAACGTGATGGGTACTTATAATTTGATTAATTAAAATTATATTTTTAAAAATAAAATACAGTCTAAAAATGTCGCTCGCACTTACTGAAAAAAGTGTAGGTATAAACTTTTATGAAAGAATTTTTAGTAGTGTTACGCATTTAAACTTTGGAATTTGCTACCTTTTTGATTTCTTGATAGTATAGCCTATTATATAGGTCTACCAGAATCTGATGGCAAATTTTGATGGCAGATTTTCAAAAAATATCCTTGATCATTGGCTAAATTTTTATATTTGCATGTTTCACACACAAAATAATCCGCTAAAGGAAAAAAAGGATCAAAAGGTTTTATTCCTATTACCCCGGTATTGCTAAGATCAATTTATTTTCTCACTTTTTGCCATTAGATTCTAGACCTATTCTAGACCTATACCTTATTTATTATATATTATAGTGACTGATTAAGCCTTAATGAAATTAAGCAATTGCCTTGCCTAGGGCATCACGTCTGAGGGGGCACCAGAAGAAGCACAAAAAATCCGTTCTTAGTCTCACTCTCACGTCACCAAAAACCACACCAATAAAATTTCTAGGAAAAAAACTAATGTTTTTAGGCGGTAAAGGTTTAAAGACTGATTCTAGTTGACATACAGATAGGGGGGCCCACAGGCATGGATTGCTTAGGGCATCAAGTAGTCTAAAATCCGCCGCTGGGTGCACCCCGTCACAATATCCGCGAACCTTTGAAGCTCGCATTCTTTTGTTTTCTCGAAAATAACTTCGCGCTAACGAGACGTGTTTACCGCCGCTATTGTCAAACATCATCCATACGTCAGCTAGACAACAAAGTGATGAGCGATTGCCAATTTTAAATAGCACGCCGGTGCCAAAACGCTTGTCATAACCCACAACCGCCGTTTGTTCCGTCGGCTTCGAGTATCAAAGTCCGTCGGTCGCTGTTTTTTATTAAGTAGGTACTACGAATAATAAAAACTAAGCCCGGGCGCGCACTAGCGGCCAGGCCGCAGCGACCAGGTCGCGGCGGCCATCGAAAGTATGGTGTGGCCGCTTTACAGCGTGCGGCCAGGTGCGCTCGGTCTATGGCGGTTTCATACTAAGGTATATAATCTCGATGGCCGCCGCGACTTGGCCGCTAGTGCGCGTCCGGGCTTAGGAAACGTAACTTCCATACTATTACCGTTCCTTTCAAACTGTCATATAACGTCAGCCTGATACCGCTCAAGGCCACCTAAATATTTATTTTATTTATTTATTTTATTATTAGGTAGGTAGGTATATTTTTTTTTCTTATGAATAAAGGTGCAAGTTGTAAGCCGGCTACATGAAGCGGCAGCAGACGACGTGTCGTCGCGACACTATGTATTTCTATGAAAAGTGTCGCTAGCTTCGTGTCGCTAGCTGCGGAGGGTATTTCATAGAAATACATAGAAACCAGTAGTGTCGCGACGACACGTCGTCTGCCGCCGCTTCATGTAGCCGGCTTACAACTTGTACCTTAAAATGTAAGCAAAATAACAGTCATGTATGTAAAACTACGTTTGCAGTTGTTCTAACTCGACGAAAAGAATAAAACTTTCACGTATGAAAGTAGACAGTACACTTTCTCACCTACCCTACAAAAAAGATGACGGAGTACGATTTATCGTTACCAAATATAGTTAAAAAATCAGTCAAGTGCGTGTTTTTTGTATGGGATGCCCCTTATCTATTTATTTTATTTTAATTGTATTATTAAATAGTACCCGGATGACCGAGCTTTGCTCGGTATAGCAAACACTCATTGACTTCGTATTACTTAATAACGCCATCTGCTGGTCGTTAAAACAATTAGTTGCTCACATAATAGTATTATTATTCGCCAATAGATGTCAGGAAGAGTCATATTTTTCAGTTTATCGATTATCGATAAAACACGAATAAAAAGACATTTTCTGAGAATGATTCCTAGCTAGATCGATTTATCGGCCCCGAAACCCCCTATATACTAAAATACATGAAAATCGTTGGAGCCGATTCCGAGATTCAAATTATATATAAATAAATAAATAAATAAATAAATAAATATATACAAGAATTGCTCGTTTAAAGATATAAGATTAAAGTACACATAATATTATAATAATTGAGGATTTTGTAAAAATTTCAAGAGTCTACATGTTTCCATTATAAGTAGATTACGAGCCAAAAAGGACAAAAAAAATCATGTTTGTTGTATAGGAGTGCCTCTTAACTATTAATTTTATTTTGATTAAAGCAGCACCAGAAAAACACAATCTGTAAAAATTTCAGAAGTCGAGCTATAGCGGTTCTTGAGGCACAGCAGCCTGGGGACAGACAGACAGACGGACAGACATCGAAGTCTCGGTAATAGGGTCCCGTTTTTACCCTTTGAGTACGGAACCCTAAAAAAGATTGTCCAAAACATTTTGTTTAGCAAATAATCGGTCTTACCCATACTTCTTTGTAATTTAAAGGGCTAGATAAAAATAAATGGCTAATTGATCAAGCGATTCGGACACGCGGCCTCAGAGTGCTATTTCAATATTTGGCAGTGACCGATGCACACTACAAACTATAATTCATTCATTCAGAGAGTTTAAGAGACAATAATTCATTCATAATCTACATTTTCTGTCAAATCGTGAGTGAAATATCATCTGTCATCGGATATTTTAGCTTCGCGTTTCTGAAGTCGATCGTTTATCATAGACACTATCGATCAATAATGACTTGTAGGACTTTACTCGCTAATTTTGTTGCGCAGGATTTTGTTTATGGCGTAGGACATGTACGAAAAAATGTCTTTTCCCAAACACAAAGTATCACGGTTCTAAATTCCATATAATATCTACTTTTATAAATTTCATAAATTATTATTAGTTCAGCCGCTTATGTAAAAAGAAAATAAATAGGCAAAATAAAAAATTGTATTAAAACTTTACCAATTTTCTTCGTGATTCTTTCTTTCTATTCTTAATTTAGTCCAATAGATGAAAAGTAGGTTAGTTCTTGGTTTAACGAGATAATCCGTATTAACTTTAATCCAATGTATTACGTATTATATGGACTATTAAGTAACATGAGACTGCTGAAAAGTGAAAACGCTGACTTAGCACGTGGGCTAAGCCCTCTAATAGTAGGGGAGGGAGGGAGGGAGAGAGGGAACTCGAGCGTCATAGAGACCTAGTAGGTTTTTTACATTAGATAAAACTGATTTAAAAAAATAAGAGTGTTTTTCATTTCAGCGGTGGGTTCAGAAACTGCAGCCATTTGAAAGTTTTGAAAAACAAAATATATTCAGAAAATTGCTTATTTAGGTAAATTATAAATATATTTTAGACAACAACAATCATTTAGTTTAGTGCAAAATAAAATATCTGCGAAGCTTAGTTAGGAAAATATGAAGCTTTATTTTTTATATTTTAAAATGTCCCTACAGGCTTACTTGCTCAGTGCTTTTTAAGAGCCCATATGACCCTAACTTGACTACATACTTTGACCTAGATCTCAAAATCTGTAAGGTCTAGAAAACTGATTTTTTGACACAAGTAACTTCAGTTCATAAATATTAAATGCTCAAGACGAAAACACGATTACTCAAAAAATGCTCGATAGTTTCTTTTTTACAAAAAACCTTGTTTTAGACACATTTTTGCTTGGATCTTAGAAGTTTGCTGTCTTTTCTTTAATATTTTTTAATATCTAAAAAGGTATTGATAAAACCTAAATTTGCTCAAAACACTTTTTTCATAATCATTATAGTTCGTCTTTTATTGGAGTAAAACTAACTCGGCGATGATTCCGCGCCGTCCTTTTTCACCTGGCATATGAAAGACGGGCGTGAGTGTGAAGAGAGAAGGACGATGTTTGATTTTTAGAGTCAGGTGAGCTCTTAAGGAAGCTTCTTTGGGGTATACTAAATATCTGACAGATCCGATGACATTTCAATATTTAAAAAAAAGTTAACCCACCACGTGAGAAATCTGATTTATATACCTTGATAACTAGACACATGTCGCCCATGCCGGAAGCCTATATTATAAGCTTAATCTGACATGCTCGAGCTTGTACCGAAATCTCCTCTTTCCCTCCCCAACTATAAGGGTCAATTAACATGGCCAGACTAGGCCATTAAAAACTTAACTTTATTATTACACAAGGTAACCTACATTTAATACGGATTCTCAGACTTGCCGCCCGCGGTGTTGTTTACATGTATTTTCAAAATATTTCTTACTACCTACTTAATTTAACCTGGCAGATGCAAAACAGCTGATACAGATTAATATCATGCTACTAATATTTGGGGAGGGGAAGAGGGGATTTCGGGATAAGCTCGAGCGTGTCAGATTAAGCTTGTATAGGCTGTCTAGTTATCATGGTATAAAAATCAGATTTCTCACGTGGTGGGTTAAAAAAATTTGTTTTTAAATATTGAAATGTCATCGGATCTGTCAGATTAAGATAGGGGATGTTACGCATACCCCAAAGAAGCTTCTATATAAAGCGCTGACGATTCTAAGGTTAGGTAAGCATGTAGGGACATTTAAAAAAAAAAATAATGGTTCTTAATTTCCTAAATAAGCTTCGCAGATATTTTATTTTGCACTAAACTAAATGAGTTAGTCCTTGTTGTCTAAAATATATTTACAATTTACCTAAATAAGCAATTTGCCTAAATGATAAAAAATTTGCCTAAATCATAATCGATTCAGCTTTTTACCCGTGAAAAATACCCACGTGTGAAAAATACATACGTAACAGATAGTACTGGTAATTTAGCCCTAGTTCTTTAACAAATAACGAAACGCCATCTATTAAGAAAACAAAATACTATCTTTAAGGCGAGTTTACGCTAACGCTCTAGGACATTTTCTCAATGGGTAGAGCATGCTGATGACAAAAACCGAGGCTATGTTGTTTCACACCGGCTAAATACAGATGGCTTTCGGATGTTAGTAAATAAGCTAAAAGCATATTTAGTCGCTGTTATGCATTTGTGTATATTTTAGTATTAACCCATAAAAAATGTTGAGTTATGAATGCAGTCTTTTCTAAAATATGATCTAAAGAACATAATTGCACTCATAATTAGAGTTGCCAGATGTCCGGTATTTATGCGTACAGTCCGGTAAAAAATAAAAGGTCATACCGGACAGAATAATGTCCGGTATTTTGAGAAAAGTCGGTACTACTGATACCTAGTTTTAGGTGGTTTTAATTTTTACAAGATCCTACCTTTATTTCATTAAGTAAGTTGTAGTTTTTTTTTTATAAGATAAGGGGGCAAACGGGTCACCTGATGGAAAGCAACTTCCGTCGCCCATGGACACTCGCAGCATCAGAAGAGCTGCAGGTGCGTTGCCGGCCTTTTAAGAGGGAATAGGGTAATAGGGGAAGGTAGGGATGGAAAGGGAACGGAATAAGGGAGGGTAGGGAAGGGAATAGGATAGGGGATTGGGCCTCCGGTAAACACACTCGCTCGGCGAAACACAGCGCAAGCGCTGTTTCACGCCGGTTTTCTGTGAGGACGTGGTATTTCCCCGGTCGAGCCGGCCCATTTGTGCCGAAGCATGGCTCTCCCACTAAATATAGTTTAATATAATATAAAAATACTTTCTCAAAATTAGCATTTAGCGCAATAATAATATAAAATTCTGTATCTTTGCGACCTACCATTCCAATAGACCCCCCCCCCCCCCCCCATTTGGGGTTGTCCGGTAACGGTAATAATTTCACCCGCCCGCTCAAGTACATTTTAACGAATGCCTAGTTTCTAACGGTCCTTACTCCTTGACAGCAGTTGAGCTAATTATCAGAGTTGTTGATTGGGTAATGTTTTGAAATTAGCCAATAAATAGTTCTATAAATCAATAATTATTAATCCATACATCCATTCTAATTATCCATACTTCGCCATCCATAATTCGAAAGTGTGTCGGTCTCTCTGTCCGTCCGTCCGTATGTCTGTCTGTTATCTCTTCACGGCCCAACCGCTGAACCATTTTGCTGCAATTTGGTATGGAGATACTATGAGTCCCGGGAAAGGACATAGGATACTTTTCATCCCGGAAAAATGTACGGTTCCCACGCGGTAAACGAGTTTTGGCGCAACGGAGTTGCGGGCGTCATCTAGTATAAATATGTACAATACTATACAGTGTGTAACAAAAATAAGTGATAATACTTTAGGGTGTGTACGTGTTCCTTGTAGAGAGTACACTGTGAAAGTAGCAGCGCTGAAAGACGAAAATTGTTTTTCACATTTGTATGGGCAAGGGCCCGAGCGTCACGAGTTTCTCCATACAAAAGTGAAAAAAATTTTGGTCTTTCAGCGCTGCTACTTTCACAGTGAACTCTCTACAAAGAATACGTACACACCCTAAAGTATTATCACTAATTATTTTTGTTACACCCTGTATAAGTAAATATTAAATATGAATTATAAAAATGATTTTAAAAATTTATTAATCTCTCTAAAACTCGGGAATGGCTGAGCCGATTTGGCTACTTTTAGTCTTGAAATATTCGTGGAAATCTTGGGAAGGTTTATATTACGAGGAAAGTGATTTAGTTCACGGTCATCAAGTTCTTAATATTGAAATGGTTTAACACAGTTTAAGAAGAGGTGAATTCTTGATCGAGTTTCAAATATTATATCGGTCCTGGCACGATTAAAAATAATTCATAAGCTAGCGCCATCTCAGAACTATAAATCCATGAATCACTCTAAAAGTTCTAATGAAAACTCGGAGTGATATACAATTTTAATTTCCCCTACTGTTTCCGTCGTTTGATATCATTTTAGATTTATATTTTATGTTTCCTCTTCAGAAATAAATGTTGTGACACACATTTTTAAGCCACATACTCCGCCAAAACGACCGATCCAAAGCATTTACTGACATATTATATATTAAGAGTTAGCCAAAGGGTCAGGGGACAGCCTAATATTAGACTTAAAGCCTAATATAATACAATTCACAAAAGTATATTTGCTCTTTCATCGCTGCTACTTTCATCGTGAAAGCTCTATAAGAAACGTAAATACACTAAACTCTAAAGTATTATAAGTTTGTTTTGTTACACCTTTTTCTTTTTTTATGGTACAATCTAGAAAAAAAATCTGCTCATAAAAATAACGAAGGTCTGGCCCTTTTTTCTCTGTGTATCAGCTGAGCTAACTGACAACATACAGGCCAAGGCCAGCTGGCGATACACACTTGAATTGTAAAAAAAGAAAATTTTTATGCAATTGTTTTGACGATTAATTGGACCAGTTTTGTTTAGAGTCCCAATGGATGAATTTTTACATCTGAGTCAGTGTTGAATCTTGAAAACACCAAAAACCAATAAAACTGCAATATTTTCATATAGAGGCAACACCAACATAGACAGTAAACAAAAAGTTTGTTCGACGTTTGACAACGTTTCTTATTATATATTCAGTATGGCGTCTGCAAAATGTCCGATTTTGGTCGGATTATTTACTACATTTGCTAGTAGCGCCCTCTGCTCCAACCTTCGTTGTCATCCAATTCCCTATTATGTTATCATCAGCCTGTGGCTGTATAATATTGTCCACAATATCGTCCATCTATCAGGTCGCAATGTTTCCTATACTAAGTTTATCACGAATGACGAAATGCACCAGCAAACATCTAGCAACTGTCTTGTTTGCAACTGCAAAGAAAGTACCATCGCATAATTCGATTCATAGGCAGATGGTGGACCAAAGTCGTTTGATTGTATTATGTCAATTTAATATTAGTCGGATCTGTTGGCTGGAGTTGACATAACGCGACCAAATTACGAAGGTCCGCCATTTGCCTATGAATCAACTTCTCTGATAGTACTTTCCTCGTTCGTCGATAATAAAAACAACGCCAACCAAGCTGTGGACGAGATCAAACAAAACAGAATCCAAATAAACATCGCTCAGAAATCATCAAAAGTTACAAACAAATTCTGATCGATCAGGCAACTCGTACGGAAATAACCAGGAATGTAATTAAACGGCTAAGTGATTCATATTCGTACTGACGCGAGCAATGACTATAGCCAGGAATGTGGGGTAAAATTAGTTTACGTTGTAATGATCACGTAGGTTATAAGCGAAATAGAAATATCAGATTTTGTATCGGCAGTCTAGTTCAAACTGGAATATTGACAATAATGATTGCATGGTATATATTTTATGTTGTATCTAAAATGTAAATAAAATTTAAAAAATGAGTGCATTTCAACACGTTACAAAAATGTTATGACAAATGTAAAAGACAAATAAATGTGTAATAAACGACATAGGTACATAAAATATAGTACTTGGCACACCTCACCTTCCGACACATATAATCGTACTATGTCTTAAATGTAGCGGCATCTTTAAGGCTTAGCTATCGATTTTAATAATAAATCGATTCGAAAGATTAAAAAAAGTTTCAGTGCGATATACCTATTACCTATATAGGCAAAGAGAAAAAAGTTTTGACTTTAAAGCTAAACTAAAGTTAATGCGAGAAATTGGAAAGTAAACGCCAAAATGCGTTGAAATTTTTACTTGATGTATAAAAACAAAATTACAGAAAAATTGTTTTGCTCAAAACATCGCAACAATCTCAAATTCCTAGCATACACTACTAAGATCTTTTAGCGGACATCATAGACAAAGCATCAACACTGTTATACAACTATACATTACAATGTCAAAGGCAATTGGCCGGCAGCCAGCTGACTGGCTATTGTGAAAATTTCACGTAAACATCGGTTTTCGCAGTGTTAAGGTTACAACAGATGAAAAACTGTTAAACATTTCCTTCCTTTTCGAATTAAAATAATATTTACTCGCATCTGTTGGCAGTTCTTTAGGAATCTCTGAGAGATGAGAAAATGGGATTAAATATATTTGCATAGTTTTAAATAAATATTTCCACGCCTTAGAGGCAAAAATTGTGAACTATAAAAAAAAAATAAGAACATTGTAACCAATTTCTTGGAAATAAAGACTTACTTACTTACTAAAAATACGTAAGTCTTCAATATAATATCTAATATTATGTCTATCTGTGATATCTACAATGTAGCACCACAAACTACGAATAATAAATAGTTTTTATTATTCGTAGACCACAAATCACAATAGACATTGTGGTAGCACTATGAAGGCAACAATAAGTAATTAGGTTTTTTTTTTATGAAAGAAGGAGGCAAACGAGCAAATGGGTCACCTGATAGAAAGCAACTTCCATCGCCCATGGACACTCGCAGCATCAGAAGAGTTGCAGGTGCGTTGACGGCCTTTTAATAGGGAATAGGGTAATAGGGGAGGGTAGGGATGGGTAGGGAAGGGAATAGGGGAGGATAGGGAAGGGAATTGGGCCACCGGTAAACTCACTCACTCGGCGAAACACAGCGCAAGCGCTGTTTCACGCTGGTTTTCTGTGAGAACGTGGTATTTCTTCGGTCGAGCCGGCCCATTCGTGCCGAAGCATGGCTCTCCGACGTATAAAGGTTCTCGAAACTTAACAATAAATATAATTGTTAAAAAATTCCCATACTGAATGGAAAGTGTCATTGTGATATTTATAAGTTAACGCTCGAATTAGAATCACGTCACCTCTTTCATTTTTCTTATGAATGAAAGAGAAGACATGACATTTTAACAAGCTGTTAACACTAACAGACGTTGGTGAAATTGGGGCTTAGCATTATTTTAGCCCCTGGAAGGACAAGGCATATTTTATCACGAAAAATGTACCTTCTCGCGCGGTAAATAAATCTTATATCTTTAAACGAGCAATTCTTGTATATATATAATTGGAATCTCGGAATCGGCTCCAACGATTTTCATGAAATTTAGTATATAGGGGGTTTCGGGGGCGATAAATCGATCTAGCTAGGAATCAGTTTTAGAAAATGTCATTTTATTTGTGTTTTATCGAATACCGAGCAAAGCTCGGTCAAATAGCTAGTTATGTTAAAGAAAGCAACATTATGTAGTTAGGTATATTTCTACTTCGTACGCCGTACGCTACGAATTCAATAAAAATATTCCAAGCTTATCCCTAATGTTTTGTCTCTCACCACATAATTACATTTATCTTAGCGAATTTACAAGACATACGATTATATGCGTCGAAGGCGAGGTGTGCCAAGTACTATATTTTATGTACCTATTGTCGTTTATTACACATTTATTTGTCTTTTACATTTGTCATAACATTTTTTGTAACATGTTAAAAATGCACTCTTTGTTAACATATTATTTACTTACATTTTAGTACTACAATATAATTTATACTTATATTATAATATGTTTTTGACCGGAAAAGAAATAAAGCAATATTATCATAATCTAACAAAATTCAATGATTATATGCTGAAGAAACAATATTTCTAAGATAAAAGCCCGAAAATGAGAAATTTAAGCGTGAAGTTACCAAAAAATTTTCATCACCGTAAAGTCTTTACTTTATAAAATATCCAAGAGTATTTTTTAAACACTTTTATTCAATACTAAATGAAGTCCGCACTCCACAACTCCGTTGCGCCAAAATTAGTTTAACACGCGAGAACCGTACATTTTTCCAGGATAAAAAGTATACTAATTATAGTATACTTATCCTTTCCCAGGACTTAAACTATCTCCATACCTTTTAGCAAAATCGATTCAGCGGCTTGGGCTCGAAGAGGTAACAGACAGACAGGTAGGCAGACACACATTCGCATTTATAATATTAGTGTGGATATAGTACAAATATTTCCCCCATACATATTTTTTCAAGTATTAAATAGAAAGATAAATGTAAGTTATTAAAACGTAGCACACATGCCGTTTGAAAACAATGTTGGAAATATTATGTAGAGCCTACGTTCAAAAAGATTAAAAGGGCTATAATATTCAAAGGAAATATTTGTATAGGACATAGATCGATAGCGAGTCCAGTGTTTGCTCGATTAACTTATTTATCCAGCGCTTGACTTCCCGGGAACTAATGGTCGCAAGTACTTTTATGATGTATCAAAAGAAAAAAAAACTAAATAAATAAAAAATAAAAAAAAAAGACCGCAACTGCGTTTGATATACGTTACGTTTTATGCGGATCAAATTAAAATAACGAAAGCTTCGATAAATCTTTGCCGCTTGATATTTCTTTTAAAAGAAAAACTCGGTATCAAACAAGTAACAAAACATAAACATCGACATCGACGTGGGAGAGCCATACTTCGGCACGAATGGGCCGGCTCGACCGGAGAAATACCACGTTCTCACAGAAAACTGGCTTGAAACAGCGCTTGCGCTGTGTTTCGCCGAGTGAGTGAGTTTACCGGAGGCCCAATCCCCTACCCTATTCCCTTCCCTACCCTTCCCTGTACCCTTCCTTACCCTTCCCTATTCCTTCTTAAAAGGCCGGCAACGCACCTGCAGCTCTTCTGATACTGCGTGTGTCCATGGGCGACGGAAGTTTCTTTCCATCAGGTGACCCGTTTGTTCGTTTGCCCCCTTATTTCATAAAAAAAACACAAGTACTTTATAGCAACCACTAGCAACTCAATTTGAAATTACTGTAGACTGTAGTTTCTACGAATTAAACCAAAGCCGTAGCAATCTTATAAGTTATTATTTTTAACATAGTCAGTAAATATTTACTCAAAAGTGTTCCAGCTTTTATTATTCAGCAAATATGCGGAAGAGATAAACGGTAACCTTTAAACCGTTTTCAATAATGGCGGACATTTTGTAAATACAACCATCTGCGCGATTGTTAATGCGTAAACAACGCGCACGTGTTCTCGCTTCCGAATTCTTACGTAAACACTTGAAACTTGCGAAGAATTATTATACTATAAATATTATATTCTGATATAGATATTTAAGGTGATCGCACATATTTTATCAGCACGCACGATGCGTTCGGACTTCGGCGCGTACGGTGCTGACATATTGTATAATAGTACTGACTACTGGCCAGACGAAGACAATATTATGCAGACAATATTATGTATCCATACTAAATTTTCATACTTACTAATTATATTATATATGCTTAAACCGGTGAACCGATTTTGATTAAATTTGGCAAATGGCATGCAGATACTTTGATTAGCCTATTGTACCAGAAGGATTATTATTGATTTTTTTATTTATAGTCCGGCGGGGCTAAAATGGTCACATTTAGCAATTCCTCTCAATCAATTCAGCAAATGAATTGTCAAAACTGTCAAACAACTGTTAGAAAAATGAATCATATTATGATTCATGTCATGATTCTTCAAAGCGACCATTTTAGCCCCGCTGTTCTATATATGTGTATTCTGTATAATTTCTGACTCATCGCGCGGTTTGAATTTTAGCCAAAGCAGATGAATGCTCTTTATTAAAATTAATGCAATTCATGTATTAGGGAAAACACATTTCAAAACAAAAGCTCATATTTTCTAATATTCTTTGTACAATTTATGTGAACTAAAACCCGTTTGTGGAAATCTTTGTGCAAGTAAACTGTCTCTGAAAATGCTGAAATTTCGCTTCGCAAAAGTCGGATTAAGTTTAAATATAATGCGATCAGCGCTCTATTCAAATACATTGTCAGTCTTAGTCAATTTAAAATTTTAGGAATAAATTCATTGTCTTTTCCGGAAATTCTCGCTTGTGGTATCGGTGAAAAAATAAGTAATAATATATAAGTATAAGTAAAAATTAATTTTCATACGTGGGAGAGCCATGCTTCGGCACGAATGGGCTGGCTCGACCGGAGAAATACCACGTCCTCACAGAAAACCGGCGTGAAACTGCGCTTGCGCTGTGTTTCGCCGAGTGAGTGAGTTTACCGGAGGCCCTATTCCCTTCCCATCCCATCCTTACCCTCCCCTATTACCCTATTCCCTCTTAAAAGGCCGGCAACGCACCTGCAGCTCTTCTGATGCTGCGAGTGTCCATGGGCGACGGAAGTTGCTTTCCATCAGGTGACCCGTTTGCTCGTTTGCCCCCTTATTTCATAAAAAAAAGTAAAAGTAAGTTCCAGGAAATACGGACTATAAAGTATTTCTGATAAAACGAGAACCTGGTAACGACCAACCTAACGAAGTTAACAAAATGACAAAACTAAGTATGCAGTCGTTGCGTTAATTTCATGTGTGTTTAATTAAAATCTGTCAAAGTGTTGGAATTGATCTAGTAGAAATGTAATCGTAGTACGTGTACCTACTATCAAATCACTATTATAAAATACTCAATTTGGTGATTACTAACCGCCTCACTCAAAGACGTTATATTTTGTTTGATTTAATGAAGATTTTTACGTGATACATGTACATTATACAGGGTGTAACAAAACTAAGTGATAATACTTTAGGATGTTTATGTGTTCCTTGCATAGAGTTAACTGTAAAAGTATCAGGGCTGATACTTTTTTTGTGATTTGTATGAGCAAGCGTCCGAGTGACAAGGATTTTCCCATACAAAAGTAATAAAAAAATTACTCTTTCTGCGCTGCTACTTTTACAGTGCATGCTACACAAGGGACACATACACACTCTAAAATAATATCACTTAGTTTTGTTACACACTGTATATACGTTTATACCAAACTCTTCATCAAATCAAAATAAGTTTAACATTGAATTTCTCTGGGTGCGGCATTAAATCCCTAATATAAGCCTCTCAAGTAAAGAACGAACTTTAAAAGCTTATACGATTCGTACATTGTTTTCGTATTTTTGGCGATATTAAATCCGCCCTGCGAAAGTTCTTTTGGGATTACCAGTTCCTCCGAAACATCGATATTTTTTCAAATAAAGTGTAGATGTACCTCCACTAAACGTGCATTGAACCATCGCATTTTAAAAAGCTATTTTGAAGATAAAAATCTTTCTTTACTAAGTATCAAGATTTGAAACGACCTGAATGACCAGGGGCTGTAGCCAAAGTCCATTTCGTTAAAAACGATGACGAAATTCGTTATCAAAATGTATGGGATTTGACATTAGTCTTTGGTAGCGAAATGTCATTAAGCGATGACTTATGACGATGAATTTCGTCATTATTTTATCGAAAAATACTTTGCATAAGGGGGCTGATCGATAAACCGTAAGACGGCGGAAGAAGAGATCACCACACACGTCGTAGGAGAAAAAGTATCTCTCACCATTTCTACTCGAGAATGTTTTCTCCTGTTTCCATCTGCACCCATAGTTTCACTTACCATCTTCCGGTACTCCCTGAGGGCAACTCATTGTTAAGCTACTGCACAGCTTTTATCGTACTGTTATACGGGATTACTATTTTCCCTTTTTAAAAAAAGATTTATTATAATTAAACTGAAATAGTACTTGAATTAAACAAAAAATTAGAATTGAGACAACTGTCGCGGTCAGGAGTCGGAGATGGAATGTGTGGAAGGGGTCTGGACTGAAGCGTAGGACGATAGGAGAAATGCGGGATCAGCAAAGTCGGAAAGCTAGGGTGAGCATGATAGGGTACAGATGCGGGATATAACACCTCCCCGGGGTAGACTAAACTTCGGGGTCGAAGTTTATGGAAAACGAAATAAAGGAAATTAAACATGGATTCTTAGGCTGGGAGTAGGAATAGGTTCAGGTTTAGCTTTGCCTTTAGATAGGTCTTGAAGAGGAATAGAAGGAGGAGAGGAGCCAGAAGGAGAAGAAGAAGAATCATCTTGGGTTTCCTGTGTTGGAGTTGGATTGACAGGAAGAGTTTGGGAAAATCGTGGAAGTATGTAAGGATGACGACAGTTGTACCCTTTTATTAAAACTAAACATTTCAAAACACAAAATACGAAAATAATCAAAGAAATAACTACAAGAGTGGAAGAATAATGTGCTTCATATTTAATGAAACTGTGTTGATTAATGATTTTGTCAGTTTCTTTTGTTAATGATTTTAACTTTAATATATTTCCGTTACTAATCGTGTCTAGATCGAAATTTTGTAAATCTATAGTATGAAACTCACTATTTTCTCCATTATTTATCTTAAAATTACAACATGAATCATTTATAATATTAACATTAGAAAATATCTTATTTACTCTAAATTTCACAGCTTGAGATTTAGGTATTAACTTTGTATGTTTTGAATAAGCGATACAATTATTGGGTACATAAATAATTCCTGTACCTATTACATTTAGATCAACATTTGTTTTGTTACGAAATTCAATTAACACTTTAGTGTAAATGGATTGTACAAATATCCATTTATTGTTCGAGATAGATTTCCAAATATCGATTTGGCCGTTAACACTTTCGGTTTTGCACTGCACTGGTAGAGATTTTATGGTATTCACTAGTAATTCACTTTCACAACTCGGATGCTCGCTGGTGGAGAGGATCGTGGTCACGTCGCAGATATAGGTTCGGGCATTCATCGCTTTGCATTCCCGTAGTGAGTCAAGGTTACAATATGTGCTTTTGTCATTGGTCATTGCAATATATTTACTACTAGGTACAACATAAGCATAATAACTAGGTTTAGATACATCATGTGGTGTCGGAAGAGCAATATTATGATATAGATTATATTCCTTTAAGGATACAAGAGGAATTCTAAGGATAAACACAACTTTATCGCTAACACTATAACTAAATACGCTAGAAACATTAATGAGAGTAAACATTTCATTTAATTCTAGGTTTACAGGTAATTTCGTATCAACAGGTAAGTGACGAAAGTTATCGACAAGCTCCTGGTATAAATGAATAGGCGGTAATATAGCTGGATGTAGTATATTCTGGCTACTAAACATAATTGCATTGACAATATCCTCTATTTGAAATGATAAAGTTATAATACTTGCTTCTAGACTATTTAATATAGTAATCATATTAGTTTTCATTATTAAGCTTTTAGACATCGTAGATATATTATTTATTTTGTTAGAGAGGTTGTCGATAGCTTCATTAAGGTTGTCTTCATTAATTTTTATTTTATTTAAAGTAACGTTAATATTTGTTAAAGTAGTAGTTGTTAAGAGAATATTATCCTTGATTAATGAAGCCAACTCTTTTTGATTTGATTGTACATTTCGTATGGCTTCATCGTATTTGATGGCGTCATTTTCATCAAGAGTACCAAATATGGTTTTAAAAACAGAGCCTACACCACCAAACCATGCAGATCTACGGAATCTGTGATCAATTAAATGTGATATGGAATTATAATCTTCTACCAATTCGTCATTTCTAATAGTAAGTGGTTGTAATACATTATAACATTCTAGGGTATCGTCAAATTCTATTTCTACTTTATGGCATAAAAATCGTAATGTGCCAAGAATTGAATTTATATTGGTTATGTGCGATTGAAAATGCGATATATCTATTGGAGTGACAATATCTAAATAATCTGAACATATTTTTAATTGTCCTATTGGATCAAAGTAAATTCCCGGACTTGAATTTATTTGTTGAATAGAGTCTTGAGCCGCTAAGGCTGAAATGCTGAAATAGAAAGAAATTTACTTAAAATTATTTTACTTTAATTACTATTCTTATTATAAAGATTGAACCGATGCTGGTTTGATTTGATCAACATGATGTTTAACATGTCTACGGTTAATGAGCAGAGAAACAGTATTATAGCCATGAACTTTTACAATTTTGTATGGACCTTTCCATTGAGGGGATAAGGCCTTCCTTAAGCGTAAATGATTTTTTAAATAAACCAAATCTCCAACCTTATAAGACACGGGTCTAGTTTTGTTATCATAATAAATTTTTGAATTTTGTTTTGACTTAATGATGTTCTCAATCGCTTTCTCCCGAGCATGCTTTAATCGATGTTGTAACATTCGGACATATTCTGGATACGTGGCGTCATTGGTGTTTGAATTATAAACTGAATCTGGAAGATATGGCTTATGGCCAAATACGAGTTCGTAAGGTGTAAATTTTGTAGTGGTGTGAACAGCCGTATTATAAGATAGCATAGCTGTGTATACATATCGGGACCAATTATCTTGATTTTCATTTACAAAGGATTTGAGATACTCCTTGAGTGTAGAGTGACTACGCTCAAGTGCTCCTTGAGTTTGAGGATGGTAAGGAGTTGACCAGATTTGTTTTATTTTCAAAAAGTTGCAAGTCTTTTTGAATAAATCAGCGGTAAAATTTGTGCCTTGATCGGTAAGTATTGTTTTTGGAATTCCGAATAGTGAGATAAAATGAAGTAAACATTCGCTGGTCTCTTCAGCTGTTATTGTTCTAATGGGATACGCGACTGAATATTTTGTAAGATCGTCCTGTAAAGTCATAATAAATTTGATTTTCGCGGTACCTACTTCCGGTAAGGGTCCCACAATGTCAAGAGATATGCGTTGAAACGGTGCCGTAGAAGTTGTAGTAATTTGCATCGGTGCTCTATTTATTTGTCTGAAAGCTTTGTTTTCTTGACAAAGGGTGCATGATTTAACGTAATGTTCGACGTCAGCACGCATACGTTTCCAATAATACTTTTCTTTTATTCTGTCATACATTCTATTTGCTCCTAGATGACCGGAAATGGGTAAATCATGGTTCTCTTTTAGAATCTTATTTATTTCACTTAACGAAGGATACATGATGTTATTATGATAGATGTGAAGTTGAATATTTGTGCCATCAAAGAGGTAGGCTAGTATGTTGTATATTTTAACGAAAGAGAATCTGTCAAAATTACTTCTGAAATCGGTTAGAGCGATTTCGTTGTACGTAGGATAGAACATAATTATTTGATCACGTGTATGCTTCAGAGCTTTGTATAAATCTGGGTAAGTACATTCGTCAAAATGATTGACTTTGATATATAAAAAGAGGTGTCTTTTATCAAAAAATAGCTCATTAAATGTGTATAATTCTCTTTCCATTTCTAAAAATTCTTTGACAACCGGATGTGGACAATTACTTAATATTTCTTGCACGTATGGTACTGATTCATCTAAATCTATTGAAGTTGGTACAATGAATAATTTTTGCGATGCCTTTAGAAGGGTTTCATTATGTTCATGGATTATGGTATTGTAAGATCTAGTAGGTGATTTTAAGAATTTAGAATAATTTTCATCGACAACAGGTAAGTCAGGCGTAGGAGGTTTATCAACGATCACAGGTAAGTTAGACGTAGGAGATTCCAGTGGTATTGAAGATCCTGGTTCGGGGTAAGTAGATACGTTTTCATCAATGTTATCAGGAATAGGAGTATCAACAGGTATAGAAGATTCCGGTTGTGCTGAAGTTCCTGGCTCAGGGTGAGTATTTACATTTTTATTATTAGAATCAGTGTCTGAGTTAGGATTTGCATTATTAGAGTCAGTGTATGGAATAGGATTTTCAGTGTCTGTTACTAGTTCATTAGTCATTGGTAAGTAGTCAAGTATGTCATGTTGGAATTCTGGAAAATCAACATTAAAATCGATAGGAGACATAGATACGTCAGGTACATCAGCAGGAGATGTTGGATTCGGCGGAGTGGACAATAGTTGAGAATCATTGCTAGGATTGGTAAGCTCTTTGTTTTCAGGATATATTGGATTAACAGGATACCTTGAGAGTGCGTCAGCCGCTGAATTTAATTTACCTTTTCTATAAACAATTTCATATTCAAATTCTTCTAATTTTAATCTCCATCTTTGCAGTTTACTGCTAGGATCTTTATGATTGAATAACCATTTTAATGGTCTATGATCAGTCACTATCTGAAATCTACGTCCAAAAAGATAGGGTCTAAATGTTTTGCAGCCAAAAAGAATGGCTAGCAATTCCTTTTCTGTAGTACTGTAATTACACTCACTTTTATTCAAGGTTCGAGACGCAAAGGCTATTGGTTGGTCTTTACCAATCTGTCCTTGGGACAAGACGGCACCTATTGCATAATTTGACGCATCACAGGTTAATATAAAAGGTTGTGTGAAATTAGGATAGGCTAGAAGAGGAGCAGTAGTAATTTTGGATTTCAGTGTCTCAAAGGATAATTGTTGTTGATTCTCCCAATTAAAAGGAACATTCTTTTTTAATAAATTTGTAAGTGGTTTGGAAATAGTAGAAAATTCAGGGATGAATCGGCGATAATATGAGACTAGGCCTAGGAAGGATTTTATGTCTTTTGGACACTTGGGAATAGGAAAGTTTGTAACAGCTTTAACCTTGTCAGGATTTGGTTTTACTCCTTTTTCGGTTATTATATGTCCTAGGTAGCCTACTTCTCGTCTTAGAAATTCACATTTATCTGGTTGGAGTTTGAGATTGAATTTACGTAGTCTTTGGAATATAGCAGTCAAATTCTCGATGTGTGTGTCAAGGTCATACGAATAGGAAACAATGTCATCAAGAAATACATAGCAGCGAATACCCTGAAGTCCTGATAAAATAGTGTTCATAAGTCTTTGGAAAGTAGCAGGCGCATTTTTCAGCCCGAAAGGCATTCTAAGGAATTGGTAGTGTCCCTCTGGAACGTTGAAAGCGGTCTTTGGTTTATCTGATTCATTTAAAGGGATTTGGTGAAATCCGGAAGCTAAGTCCATTGTGGAAAAATATTTACTATTACCAAGTTGATCTAGGATTTCTGCAATTTGAGGAAGCGGGTAAGTATCTCCTATTGTTACATCATTTAATTTACGGTAGTCAATAACAACTCTCCATTTTTGTTCGTTAGATGCATCTAATTTTTTTGGAACCACCCATATGGGTGAAGACCATGGTGAATCAGAGGGTTCAATGATATTTTGTTCCAGCATTTTTCAATTTGTTTACGAACTTCAGCTTTGTGGACTTCAGGGAATCGGTAAGACTTAGTATGTATTGGTATATCAGAAGTCGTTTTGATTTCGTGTTTCAGGGCATTAGTATGTGTCAAGCTTTCGTCAGGTAAGTGAAAAATATCAGAGAAAGTAGCACAGAGATTAAAGAGAGCAGATTTTTCTTCGTTATTTAAGTGTGATACTCTAAGTTGATTAAGAACTCGGGTTGTCCGTCTTAAATTATCCGTAGGTTGTGTTATATCAATTTTATTTACAGAAACAGTGGGATTTTTGTCAAAGTCTTTTGTATCAAATGGTGTTAATTTTAATTTTAAATTTGAGTTGATTGTAGCTGATTCTTCGGATGTATTAACTATTGTTATATTAATGCGATTATTTGATTTGACTTTTACTAAGCAGTTTGCTACTAATAAATTATTTGAAATGTGCTGGTCTAAAATTAATCCTTCTTTGATTTCAGGGTTTACGACGGAACATTCAATGACGGTTTCACTTCTAGCAGGAATAATGTAGGCTGGATCTCGGAAATATAGTGGAAGAGACATTTTTGTGAATAACAATAAATTTTTATTATAATCGATTTTGCAGTTATTAGAATTTAGCATGTCCGATCCTATTATGCCATCGTATGGTAAGTGGATATTTTCAATAACATGGAACTGGTGAGTAATACCAAATTTAGCTAATTTGATTTTAAGATTAAAATATCCCAGAGTTTGTATGGAATCGACTGAGGAATCTATTCCTTTTAAATTAATAAATTCTTTTGTGAGTTTAGGGAAATTGGATAGGCATGATTTTTTTATTAGGCTTACAGAGGATCCAGAGTCTACTAATAAGGTAAGTGGGAATTCTGAAACAGGGGAGTCAACTAGGACATATGGTAAGAGTGTTTTTGTAGGATCATTAATTATCTCAAAAATATTTGATCTGGATTCAGAGGATTTAGGATTAATAGATACAGTGGAATTTGGATTTGGCACAGTGGATTTTGAACGCGATACAGTGGATTTTGAACACGATACAGTGGGTTTTGAATACGATACAGTGGATTTTGAGCTCGATACAGTGGGTTTTGAATACGATACAGTGGATTTTGAGCTCGATACAGTGGATTTTGAACATGATACAGTGGGTTTTGAATACGATACAGTGGATTTTGAGCTCGATACAGTGGATTTTGAACATGATACAGTGGGTTTTGAATACGATACAGTGGGTTTTTGCAACTTGCCCATGTAGCGGGGTTGCGTAGATTTAGTAATTGCACCACTTGTGCGTTGATTTAGAAAAGTGTCGGTTTTATGAGCTTGTCCCGCATGACACCGGGACGAGACTTTAATTAGTTTTTTGGGACGTCGTCGACGGTATCATAGCCTTCTTCGGCATTCATTTGTTCACGAGGATTTTCGTCGTTAAAGGATGTGAAATTAACTCGTTGGTAATTTGGTCTGTTAAAATTTTGATTTCTATTATTATTATACTCCCGTTTCCTACACTCATCAATTGTGTGACCGACATTCTTACAATAACGGCAAACCTGGGGTGAGTTAGCGCCACTCTGATCTTGAACGCGGTTGCTATTGTTATTATTATAACGCATAGGATTTGGAAAGCGATTATTATAATTATTTTGGTTTAGAAATCGGCGGTTGGTGTTAAAACTAGGCTTGGAAGAAAGCGATTTAGGTTGGGGATTTTGTTTGTATAAAAATTGCTGGATTTTCTCCTCGGAAATGGCTATATTTATTGCTTCGTTTAATGTTTTAGGTGACTTGCACCTCACTACGTTTGAAATACGAGGTACAAGTCCCATTTGAAAGTGATGGAGAGCAAGCTCTTCCATTGCTGCAGTGCGACCTATCATTTCTCTACTTTTGCTACCATGTGCTATTGAAATTTCTGTTAATAGTTGTGACAAACATGTTTCGACTCTTAGGGCGTATTGACTAACAGGCTCGCTTACTTGCTGTTTGCATTCTTGCAAGTCTGTTAATAAATGTGCGTAGTGTTTCCGTTCACTAAATTGTATTTTAAGAAAATCTTTTAGTTGTGACCAATTTACAAATTCTTTTATTGAACAGGTCGTTTGGGCTCTGCCCTGTAATTGACATAGGATATATTTGAAAACGATATCTTTTTGTTGTTCGGAAGCTAAATCGTGGGCGTTACTGCAATTAACGAGAAAAGAATTTAACGATTCCCTAGCGCCATCGTAGGGTTTAATGAATTTAAGTAAGGTAGAGAGATCTAACTCCACTTTTGGCGAAATAGTGGTCTGCGTCTTCTTTTTAGACCTGGTGAGAGGCCCAGGTTGAGAGGATGGGGCTGTTTCGTCCTCGGGTTCGTTAATATTTACTTCAAATTTAGGACTAGGCGCTCTAGATTCCGACATTTTAATCTTATACAAAACACACACAAATAATAAAAATACAAAAACACAAAAATTTGAAAAAAGAAATTGCAATGACCAAAGTGGAATAAATGAACGACTCACAGGAATGCGGCGATAAGGGCTTGTATAAACATCCGTGCGGCGTGCGGACGGCGTCGGCTGCTGGATTTCGTGGAACTCGGCGCGCTGGACCCGGCGAATGTACCGAACAGGAACACAGGAACCGCGGACTCGTTACACTTTCGATTTGTTTCGGATTTAGAATATTGGAATTCGATTTAAAGTTCGTGAGGCGTACCCGGGATTAACTTTTAAAATCCCCTTGAGCTGCCACCAATTTGTTATACGGGATTACTATTTTCCCTTTTTAAAAAAAGATTTATTATAATTAAACTGAAATAGTACTTGAATTAAACAAAAAATTAGAATTGAGACAACTGTCGCGGTCAGGAGTCGGAGATGGAATGTGTGGAAGGGGTCTGGACTGAAGCGTAGGACGATAGGAGAAATGCGGGATCAGCAAAGTCGGAAAGCTAGGGTGAGCATGATAGGGTACAGATGCGGGATATAACAGTACGCCTTGAGCCCGGCGATCGAATCAAGAAATTCCGTAACGAAAAACACCTAGCATGCGTCTAACGCCGCTTCAGTTTGGCAGACTTCAGCTAAGTGTGGCTCGGGCTGTGCCGGTCTGTGCCAGAATTCACTTGTGTGCGTGAGAGTTTAGTCTGCGAATTGTAATTGCACAATTTGATAAAAAATGCTATGCATTTATGCAATAGCTTTACAGCGGCAGTCGCCGAGTGCCACGTGTATTTTTATTTTTCAAATACTGAGATATAACTTTCTTTTCCCAGAGTTCATCGCTCACAGACCTGATATCGGCGTTCGACACGAAGGCTCAGACGCACACGGAGCTACAGAAAATAACTGCCTTCAGTGGACAGTTCGATAAGAGCGTGAAGCCGACGTTCTCAAAGGACGAGTATGGCAAGTAAGTAGCACGAGTATTACCATTATAAGGCTTCAATCTCGAAATCAGAAGAATAAAAAAATCGGGCAGCTCATAGATTTATATGGATAAGCCGTCTTGTACGTCGCGCAGCGCGCAGTTTGCCGCTAGACGGCTTATCCTGTATCCATATTATAAATATATTTGATCGTGGGAGAGCCATGCTTCGGCACGAATGGGCCGGCTCGACCGGATAAATACCACGTTCTCACAGAAAACCGGCGTGAAACAGCGCTTGCGCTGTGCTTCGCCGAGTGAGTGAGTTTACCGGAGGCCCAATCTCCTAACCCCTACCCTATTCCCTTCCCTACCCTCAACTATTCCCTTCCCTTCCCTTCCCTACCCTCCCCTATTACCCTATTCCCTCTTAAAAGGCCGGCAACGCACTTGCAGCTCTTCTGATGCTGCGAGTGTCCATGGGCGACGGAAGTTGCTTTCCATCAGGTGACCCGTTTGCTCGTTTGCCCCCTTATTTCATAAAAAAAAAAAAAACTATACCAGGGCTTTGCAAACTGTGTCGCGACGCCCCGGGGCGTTGCGACATTGTCCTAGGCGTCGCATGTATTATGTCATTGATACATCCCGGTTTCAGATGCTATGCTCAGAAAATCTAACGCATCATTCACATTAGCCAGCCTTGCTGGCTTTAATAGCTTTCATAAATTATATTATCTTTTTTCAATTTTTATGCTTATGTTTTGATTTGGTCATTATTTCCTAATAAAAATATAAACGTCCAGATCGTGTTTATATGATAACCTATGTAGGCTAATCCTAAAATTGGAAAGTATTTTTGGGGGCTGGGTTGAGGGGCATCGTAAAGAAATGGCAAAGTCCCTAGGGCGTCACAGTACAAATAAATTTGGGAAGCCCTGATCTATACATTGTTGATCACGCGCCGCGGCCGCTCCCGCCCCGCTGCCCGCTGATTTCAAGACTAAGCAAGGGCCACTCACAACGTAAAGCGTTTACTAAAACATAACAGCTGTTTTATCCAATTCTCCTCAAGGCCTTAGACAACTTTGTATGAAACGGGCAACGGCTGATATTATTGAAAGTCGGAAAATTGCTACCATAGAAAAGTTTATGCATTTTGTGTTACAGCTAGAACTCGAAGTACGTCTAGGTCTAGTTTTAGCTAGTTAGAACTAGGTGTAACAATTTACACTCGGTTAAATCTAGTATAAGCCGATTGTTTTCCTGTAAAACTATTAATTGTATCTGCTATTCTGTCGGGAATTAGATACTACACGTGATAAAATTTTATGTACCTATTTAGTTTACAGTTGTGTTTAAAATTGTGCGCGTGTCGCAACAACTCAAAATATTAAAAAAATACGTGTGGCACTCGGGCACTGCCGCGATAAAGCTATTGCATAGCATTTTAATCAAATTATGCAATTATAATTTTCATACGTCTAGTCACACGCACACAAACGCCGTGCCGAAGTCTGGCATCGCTATGTATCGGAGTGGGCTGTGTTAGGTTTACTTTCGTTTCGGAATTTCTTTATTCGGTATTTATTCATAGCCCGCAATAAAAGCTTATATGCAATTAGCTTAAAAATATTCCGGCCCGTCTACAATAATACCAAATGTTATTGATAATATTGACATTGAATGAATAGATGAGGAAATGCTCAGAAAGGCTCATTGTTCATCATATCCCTCCACTATATTGACGTCCATTATTTGAGACTTTACTGAACTACCGTAGAGGATACAAATGAAAATCTATTTTCACATGTGTACGCCAAAGACCAATAAATAATAATTACTAAAAATAACATTAATGTATTTTTTTAAAGTTAAACTAATTAGCGCCCGTACATTTTTAATTCTTCTTCACTCTAAGTTTCATCAAAAAAGTTGATCATAAGAGGGCAGACGGCCACACTTATTAATTTTAATTAATATTATATTTTTTGAATTAAATAATAATATAAATCATAAAATAAGTAAGAGCTTTCACACAATATTCTACTTCGACACTTTTACTCATAATTTTTTATTAAGATTATGCAAGAACACGACGGTGAAAACAAATAGTGGCCATGAATCTCAGAGCTAATCCTAGACTCGAGCATAAGAGGATTGAACCTTCTTATATCTAGTATTCACTGTTCTAGTATTCGCACAAAACTATTGCGCACAAGTTTGTATATCGCGCGGGTACATTTTTCCCGGGTAAAAGGTATCCTAAGTCCTTTCCCAGGGCACAAAGTATCTTCATACCAAATTGCATCAAATATCGATTAGGCGGTTTTAACGTAAAGAGGAAACAGACAGACAGACACACTTTTGCATTTATAATATTAATATGGATAATTATATATCAAACACTAGCTAGCGACATATTACGTTGTTAGTCATTTTGTCAAAATAATCGCTTTAACTTTTTGAAACAATAATAAGATTAATTAAAGACCAAAATTAGGAAAATTGTTCGTAGGAAAATTGGATTAAAGATTTGGATACTTTTGTCTTCAAACAAAATACAATGTGGCATCAATTTTCTTATCTTTTAAACGTCTTAGATAAAATATTAAGATCAAAAGGAAATGAAAGCGATAAAAAACTAATACTTTTATTCTATGTTTCAACAAATTCCTTATGATAATGTCAGTGCCTTATTAAATAGCGACGAACTCTCGAGAGAATTCCAGAAGTTAATTACTGTTTGATTTTCGTAAGACTAACATAGATTTGTAATCCGAATATTATTTATTGAATAACTAGGTGACGCTCGCAACGTGAGCCGTACATTTTTTCATGATAAAAAGTATCCTATGTCACCTTGGGTAGGAACCGATCAAGAATCCTTACCAGAAGCCTAACTGGGAACTGCCAGCTCAACAAACACCTTAACAGAATGGGTATTTGTAGCATAACGACGTGCAGATTCTGTGAGGAGGAGGATGAGACACCTATTCACCTTCTCCTTGACTGTTCGCTTGTCTAGGCCCTCAAAGGGCCTAGACAACCGGCAAGCGACTATCGTAAACGCCAACGCCAACGCAACAAAATGTATGGGATTTGATATTAGTATTCGCTAGCGAAGCGATGACTTATGTCAAATCGCATATATTTTGTTAGCGTTTACGATAATCGCTTGCCACTTGTCTACTAGGGCGGCTCTACTACAGAGCAGGAACAGGCACCTTGGTCGCCACGAATACTCATCCACCGAGGAAATGAGGGCGGCTCTACTACAGAGCAGGAACAGGCACCTTGGTCGCCACGAATACTCATTCACCGAGGAAATGAGGCACCAATCCCAAACATATCGTTCAGCTTATGAGCAGCATTGGGTTGGGGATGATACTCTAAGGGCCTGTTTCACCACTTTCTGATAAAGTGCCTAATAGGCTATTCATAACTTTTTTGACAGATTCTCCATACTTGATGTGTCAAGTTAATTGGTGGATAGCCTTATCAAGAAGTGGTGAAACAGGCCCTAAGTTTAGTGCGAAGGAGTCGCAATAGATCCTTATGGGTCGCAGTGACGTCAGGGCTAAAGCGACCTGCCTTCTTTAACAAAAAAAAAATCCAATGTCCTTTCCCGGGACCCAAAGTATCTCCATAAAAATTTCAGCTAAATGGGTTCAGCGGTTTGGGCGAGAAGAGAGCCATGCTTCGGCAAGAATGAGCCGGCTCAACCAGAGAAATACCACGTTCTCACAGAAAACCGGCGTGAAACGGCGCTTGCGCTGTGTTTCGCCGAGTGAGTGAGTTTACCGGAGGCCCAATCCCCTACCCTATTCTCTTCCCTACCCTCCTTTATTCCCTTCCCTTCCCTACCCTCCCCTTTAACCCTATTCCCTCTTAAAAGGCCGGCAACGCACCTGCAGCTCTTCTGATGCTGCGAGTGGGGACGGAAGTTGCTTTCCATCAGGTGACCCGTTTGCTCGCTTACCCCCTTATTTCATAAAAAAAGTATCTCTATATAAATTTCAGCTAAATGGGTTCAGCGGTTTGTGCGTGAAGAGGTAACAGACAGACACACTTTCGCATTTATAATATTAGTAAGTACGGATATTAAATTCGAATCCCGTGTAGTGCCTAAGACGACAAATTTACTGGAGCAAATAACAACCAAGAAAGGAATTTAATTAATTCTCTTTTCAGTTTAAAGTTTGGATGAAATATTATATCAATTTATCACTGCTATTGGAAATTATGAAATTATTAGGGACAGAAAAATTATATTTCCACTTTTTCAAAAAAGTTGAATGAAATACAAAATTTGTATAGTTTATTTAATGTTATAATGGTATTGTATTTAATGTTAAAATGGTTGTGTTGGTTATATTACGGAATATTAATTCCTATCAACAGAATTATATTCTCATGATTACCATTTATCAATGTCCTTTTCGATGAGGCCGTTAATATGAGCCCAAACATGAAACCTCCACTTTGGGTTTATACGAAGCTCGGTTCCTATAGAATCCAGGTGATGCTGCAGTAGCAGCATGTAAATATTTAGTGTTTATCTACTTCTTACTGGTTGTCGCAATCATAATGAGCCCAAACACGAAACCTCTGCTCTAAGTTGGCGAGGAGTTGGATATCCTATTGATTACCAGGTTATGCTGCAACACCAGGTCAACTTTCCATTATTATGTGCATACGTATATTGTATATTAAAACCCATCAAACGACTACAAGTTGCTTACGGCCTTTCATGAACCAGATAAACCCTGATTGTCCAGCACTGAGCAGGCTGATGATGATGAATTATAGCTAAGAACACTCTCGATCATGTCAGCTTTCAAACAAAAAAAACTAGATCAAAATCGGTCCACCCGTTTGGACGCTACGGTGCCACGGACAGATACACACACAGACAAACAGACAGACAGACAGACAGACACGTCAAACTTATAACACCCCTCTTTTTTGTCGGGGGTTAAAAAATGTTCTTGCTTTGATATAAAATGCAACCAAGTGTGTTTACCGAAAAATGACTTTGTAAGTACCATTATAATATTATTAGTACCGGAGCCCTAGAACAATTTTTTTCTTGATTACATACTATCAAGCTAATTTTTTGTGAGAAGCTTCATTTTGATAAGACGAACAACACTATTAACCTATCAATGTACAAAAAATCAGCTTGTTAGGGTTCCGTTTGAGGGTTCAGTAGTCAACCAAGTTTTGTTGATTACAGAACCCTATACGGAACTCTGAGCTGATTTTTTGTGTATTGATATATTAATGGTCATAATTATAATTTAAGAGTAACTCTTAAATTATAGTTATGACCATTAAGAGTTACTCTTAAATTATATGACTATTAATCTATCAATATACAAAAAATCAGCTGAGATAAAAAGTCCTACAAATAAAACAGTCCATATTTTAGGACCATGAATACAAAATATATCGATAACCGACATCACTTCACCACATAATTTTTAACGAAGGTTTCTCAAATTTTCCTATTCGTCAGATATCCTTCACCAGATTTTTAATAATATTATAACGTCTTCAGGCTATAAACGTAACGTAATAAACCTTTAAATGCATGGGAGTAGGTATATAATATACCTATAATATAAATCTGCTCTACATAGAATATAGCGACGAGAATATAATATAAGTATCTCAAGTTTAGTATTATAATATAATATTAATTTCTGAAATGCCCGGTAAACAAAATCTAAACCTATAGAAAATATCGCAAAATATTAAGGATATATTTTTTTAATTACTTAGCACCGGAAGCCAAAATCGTCATAATGCGACAAGAATTTTTACTAATGAAGCGTTTTGACGTTGTTTTCACTTTTTAGGGTTCCGTACCCAAAGGGTGAAAACGGGACCCTATTCATGAGACTTCGATGTCTGTCTGTCCGTCTGTCTGTCTCCAGGCTGTATCTCAAGAACCGTTATAGCTAGAGTTCTGAAATTTTCACAGATTGTGTTTAATATATGTTGCCGCTATAACAAAAAATACTGAAAACAAAATAAAGTTAATATTTAAGGGGGCTCCGATACAACAAACGTGATTTTTTGGCCTTTTTTGCTCGATATCAATAATGGCAACAGGTAGGCACTTGATATTTTTACAAAGGCCTTAATTATATGTCTACTTCAATATTTAAGAATAATATTAAAATAAAATAAAAAATTAAGGGAGACTCCCATACAAAAACACAATTTTTCGCCCATTTTTCCTCTATAACAGTACGGAACCATTCGTGCGTGATTGCGACTCGCACTTGGCCGATTATTTTAGTAAGTTTTCTTAACACCTTAATTATTAGGACATGCACATATTTTTTTTATTATGAAGGAAACAGTTTTTGGCAAATATTTATTTGTTTATTTTTATTTCAGTGACGTACTATACGCTTCCATTACCATTTGGCTCTTATCATAATATTTATTTCTGCAATTACATCTATCGACTTTTAGGTACATTTAGGCGGCCATCTTTGAAATGTCAGCACGTCATCGCCTAATTACCAGTTCTGCCAACATGATAATTGAAAAACAATGAATTTTCTGACAAGCTTTTAAGACTAATTGAGATATGTTATTTATGATCTGTAATGACAAGTGTGCCTTTGTTTAACGGTTTTAAAGCCAGGGCCGCATCTGCGTATAGACACAGATGCGGCATTACGGCCACATATAACATTCGGAAGATAGCGTCCCGGGAATGTTATATTATGTGGCGAAGCTTTGTTCGTTTTGTACACTAAAAAGTTATCGCGATAAACCTATGGTGACATTTGCGGCTTCCGTATTTTTCACGATATATCGTGCAATAATCCAAGATGGCGTCATCTAGGCATTTGAATATGGTTGACGGGTTAAACGGGCCTTTTTATAAAGTATTAATAATTTTATTTTTCGGACAAAATTTTACCTTTCTTTCATTTTGTTATAGGGTTTTTTATTTTTATTTTCTTTCTGTTCCATTTCCAAGTACTAAGAAGTCGTTCAAAAGATTAAAATCTTCCCTAGAGACGACCTTAGTTCAAGATCAGACGCTTCAGTCATCTATTATGGTTCAGATGAACGTAAATTATCATAAGATTAATGAATGGAGTTAATAGATCTCATTCGCTCAATGCGATTTTGTAGTTGATGGTTCATTTGTCAAACTAAGCGGTGAATCCATCACACTAATTCAGAACTATAAAAAACTTCTCCTCATGAAATTGAACCATGTGTCTTGTGTATAGAGTTGAAATTACTGTGTGATTCAAGGAAGGTCTGGCTAAAAATAAGCAGATATTTATTTATTTTCATTATAATTTTACTTTTAATATAATTAGCGACTATTTTATAATTTTTAAAGTGATCTCACAAAACCTTGTTAACATAAGATTGTATTCTTTTTCATTTTCGATTCTTAAATCGAATCGTACTAAAAAAAGTATAGGTCAACAAGTAAAGTAAAGATTTCCTGAATTTTGCATTTTAGGAACATAAATATTTTGTATGTTATAATTTGTAACTGTATTTCTTTCACCCACACATTCGAAGCACTAATTTTCAAGTTAACGTACAGCTGAAAATTTGTATTCTGTACTGTCAACCAATCCATCAATGAAACATCGATTTTATTCAACACCCCTAAATTGAGGTTATGCTACTTATTTGTAATACATAAGCGGACGACATGAATACCAAGTACCAATAATGTAATTAATTTGAAAAGAAATGGGGTGTGCAATATGGTGTTGAATTTTGCATTTTAGGAACATAAATATTTTGTATGTTATAATTTGTAACAGTATTTCTTTCACCCACACATTCGAAGCACTAATTTTCAAGTTAACGTAGAGCTGAAAATTTGTATTCTGTACTGTCAACCAATCCATCAATGAAACATCGATTTTATTCAACACCCCTAAATTGAGGTTATGCTACTTATTTGTAATACATAAGCGGACGACATGAATACCAAGTACCAATAATGTGTTTAATTTGAAAAGAAATGGGGTGTGCAATATGGAACACGGATCCATATTTAATTCTTATCTGAGCGGTATAGTTCCATACTGTATTATATTTCGATGTCAGACAGCTAATTATTATAACAGCGTCGACCTATTAACAGAGTAGACAGAATGATAGAGTATGCCGACTTAGAACTGATGTTGAAATTTTTAAATTTGACGTATTATGACGAAAATCGTCGCTAAGGTTGTTAACTTGTTACCTACGAATTTAAAAATATGACATATTCGATGGACGTGTTCCTCTTTGGTCGTATTGTTGTTTGTGTTTTGGCACATGCGATTAAAATTGTCAGAATCCAATTTTGAAATCTTTATTTTAAATATTTAAAAATAAATTATATCAGCCAGCGCGAGGCACATTCCGTTCGTAATCCTAGTGAAACCCGACGAATTTCACAGATATTGAAACCAGTCCGTTTCTTTGCAGTCGAACTACTTGTAGTTATGTCTATTGTGCTATTAACGTGAAAAATATAACGAATGTTGAGAATTCTTTCAGTGTGTCACACACATATATTTAAATAACCAAATAACATTGTACGTGTATAACATTAAGCGTTATTGCTAAATGTTATACACGTACAATGTTATTTGGTTATTTAAATATATGTTATAAGCTTATTTTTACAAAAATAAAATGGTTTTAACTTTGTAACCATACCATATATTATAATATTATTAATTGTAAAAACAATAAATAATAATTACTGTTTTCATTTCTGTAATAATAGATATATTTTACTTTGTTTTAATATTTTATCAAAAACAATTTTTTTCTAGTATATTGTGCCTTAATAATTATTATTATGCAATATATTCAAAATAATAATATTTGAAATGAAAAATTATTTCTTTTTGTCTGTGACATTCACTAATATTAGTAGGTAAGTACGTATGCATAATATATAATAGATTATTATAAATATTAATATTTATTTGCTTAAGTAATAACTTGTATAATGTATATATTATAATATAAAATTAAAACAATTTTGGCAAATACGATACAGACGCAAGAGTTTTGAGTACAATGAAGCAAATTACACATTGTACTGGGTTCGCTGAATATCAAATAAACAAGAAATCAACATGCAGAAAGCACCCTGCACCACCGAAATGAATTGAGGCTTGTGAGACGTCACGACTCACGATACGATATCGAATGTCGCTGCGATTAAACACATTATTACAGTCTGTCAAAAAATAGTAGAAGCTAAACACAATGTGTTTAAAGTAATCACCATTTAATGTTGTTTTTAACCGACTTCAAAAAAAGGAGGTTATTTCGACTCGTATTTCTACAAACAATGTTTCTACACTTTAAATATTATCACCTTGACACATTTTTTATTTATTTAATGAGATTTCTATACGTCTATCTTTATCGCCTAATCTTTTTTGACAAACTGTAGATGGGAAGACAGAGATAGGTATGTTTTGGTGTAAAAACATTCCCCTGGTTTTGAATAATGAAAAAGGTTTTGGGTTTATCGTATCGCATAGTGACTCAAAGACTCAAAAATCATAGCGTGTTAACGTTTATTAACACGCTATGAGTTGAGTCTGAGGCCCAATTATATTATCCGCTATCGAAATCTACGACAAATTTTAACATAATTATATTTTTGTAGGTAACTACTACAATCTATACACTACAAATAATTAAACCACTTTGTGCGTCGCATTTTATTTTAAAAACAATTTAATAAGATTAAGATCTTTTAGATTAAGTCGTAATACACGCTCCAGATTTGTCTATCAAGCTCCGTAAGGACACCGGTGGGCGGTGACCGCGACAACAATATAGTAGGGGAGGGGAAGGTGCTATTTGTGTAGTCACTCAAGCGTTTTTTAATTTTAGCGGTGGGTTTAGAAACTGCAGCAATTTTAAAGTTTTGAAAAAGAAAATATATTCAGAAAGTTGCTTATTTAGGTAAATTACAAATATATTTTAGACAAAAAGAACTAAATTATTTAGTTTAGTGAAAAATAAAATATCTGCGAAGCTTAGTTAGAAAAATATGAAGCTTTATTTTTTATATTTTAAAATTTCCCTACAGGCTTACCTAACCCTTGAATCGTCAGTGCTTTATATAGAAGATTCTTTGGGGTATACTAAATATTCCCTATCTTGATCTGACAGATTCGATGACATTTCAATTTAAAAAAAAAAAATTTTTTCAAAAAAAAGATTTCTCACGTGGTGGGTCTACGTGAGAAATCTGAGTGACCAGAATAAAATTTGGATTTTATCTGCACGTGGTCCATGAAATGTACATTGCAATAATTGGTTACTCGACCAATTTTGATTTTTTGCCCAAAGATCGAGTTTTGACTAAATAAATAAAGTATTGCTCCGAAAATTCGTATCATAATTATAGTATTTAAAATTTTGTGGAAAAAAAATAATTTTGCTATATTATTGTTTTTGTAAACAATAAAGATTTTATATAGAAGGTGAAAAGGGATTCTAGTAATTATATTTGACAAGGGTAGCTGCAAACTTTTACTCTTTTACTTCAAGCAACCCAATTTACTTTCGTTTATAGGATCCAATATATTATGTCAATAATAATATTCTCTAAAAGTGGAACTATCAGGCAACGTATAAGTCAAAATTTAGTTTAGGTCTTTTTAAATTGAAAATATCCACCTTGAGAGTATATTTTATTGTGTTTTCGTACACAACATTTCTCATTAATACAAAAAAAAAATTAATGGTGAGCCCGTCACCTATCCAAACCAAATGCTTACACTTTGTTCGGACACAAAATCGCACGAGCAGTTCTTCATTTATTACATTTTTATAACAATTGAATTCAATAATTAATAGCGGATCATTTTGTTAATGGTGTTTTGCTGTCAAATTATTTTTTTTTTAGTGTTGACAGTGCAAGCAAGTTCCAATATAAATACTATATATATATTTTTTTTATTTTTATTAAAATAATGTTCTACGTAGATCAACTACGTAGCACGTAGCCTTTCCGTAGCACTCCTACGAAGCTACGAATATACTACGTAATAGTTTATACTGACCATAAAGTTAATAATAAACCTAGCGGAATAGAGAAACAAAGGCCTGAGCAAGCGAGATGTCACCATCAGTTGTCACTGCGTGGTGAAAAGAGACGTGTGGTACATGACAGCAGCACATAGAAATCATGTTCAATCATGCTTGTGTAAGTATATACGTAGTTACGTACACATATTTTTAACACAGATGAAACCAATTTCGGTTACGTTTGACAGCTCGAGATTGTTGCTCTATTCCGCTAGGTATATTAACTTTATGATACTGACACCCGGTTTCTGAAAGGTATGTCAAATCATTGATGGATGTTAAAACTTAAATCCATTTGAGTTTCTATAAATTATTATCGGACGTTTCCATAAGTCGCGGCTGACGGATATGGCTTAACAATGTGCGAGGTTCATCCTCGGAAGTCCGCGGATGCAAAAACATCCGGCCAGCCAGATTCTGTTCGGACGTCCGAACGCTAGTATGCTCGCTCGCTCGCTCAAGGTCACGTCCGCAACCTATGTCACAGTATGTGCACAGTTTAGTGTATTTTGTATTAATCAGAAATAAGCCGCATCCGATGAAGGCGCCCGATGAAAACGTCTGATTTTACTCACCAGCCGCATGCGGCCACTGGCTGCACGAATGCGGCGTACTCGAATTGTCATTTAGACGGTTTATTTTCGCCGTGCGGCGTAAATCGTGCGGCTTTAGTCACCCGTGTAAATCGGCCATGATCGCCAGTGTGATAAGGCACTTAGCTGTCAATAATGACACCATTTTCACTGTACACATTTTTCACTGCTTCTCACTAATTTTTGCACTATATTGTCCATTATAGTCTCTCGTATTGTTCATATATAAAGTTAGCACGGTTATGTTTTACTGTCTGTTATGCACAATAATCAATATCGTTCATACACAAAAATAACACGACTATAATTGACCGTCTGTCGTGCACAATGATCAAGGCTTGACAAGCGTTACGGAAACCCAAAATGGCGGTTGACATATTAAGATTCTCGAGTTAAATTGAATAGCCATGTCAACTGACACGCTGATCAAATTAACTAACTAACCATGCTTCTAGCAACCCAATTGGTACTTGACAGGAGATGTAACAGGTGGTTAGTTAATTTTAGCGTTGATCAGAGTTCAGAAACCGGGGGTGTGTGTGCGTCTAAGTGCTCCTTAGACGTGACTTCAACGTGACATGCATTTACGTGACAGTATTGATTGCCGATCGCGAAACGATAATGCGTGCATGTCATGCACATATTGCAGGACGAAAAATAAAAGAACTTGTCAATCAATGTATAGCGCGTAGTTTGCATGTCATTCACATCAATCAATACAATAACGATCATGCGTGCATGACAGCACGTAACGCATGTAATGCTGAGTTATCGTCTATTTTGTGCTTTAGGCTTGTATCCTTGTAAGTAGCACTGATACATCCACACTGAAAAAGATGTAAAAACAAGTCTATTTGTCTGTCTGTTAGCTCTTCAGGTTTATACCGCTGAACCGATTTAGATAAAATATATTGTGTTATTTTAGACTCGGGAAAGGATGTTGGATACGTTTTGTGGGCTAAATGAAGACAGAATAAAATGAACTTTATTCTTTAATTATTTTTACTTTATATATTTACCTGCGTTTGTAACGGTCGCGGTAGAGGCGAAATCATATAAACTTTTAATGAGGACACAAGCGAAGTCCTTTTTTTTTAAAACTAAAATTAATATGAATGGAGCTCATAATAAAGTAATTACCTTAAGGACCTTAGCGGTTTTTTGTTACTCTGGACTTACGACCGCACTCACTGTCATAAAATGATCACTTAATTACATATTTTAATGAAGATTTTATTGCTATATGCCAGGGGTCACCAATTAGTTTCGCTCGTGGTCTTCGCGGTCCGCACATTAAAAAATTAAACAAATGTAATTACGGAAATTACAAAGGTATTTGTATCAACGAGAAAAGTGTCAATTTTTGTTGCTACAATATTATGTTCATCAGTATGTCGAGACCGAAATAAATTTTCAACGAAGTTCATCTTCGAACATGCTTGGTCCGCACACAATTGGTCGGCTTTCCGGATGCGGACCGCGGTCCGCTATTTGGTGACCCCTGCTATATGCTATTGCATAGCTTGTATCGGGGGCTTACGGTGGTTAGCGGTACTACGGAACATTATATTGCGCGTGGCTCGACACGCACTAGGCCGATTTTTATAGTACAGATAGCGATGGGCGAGTCCAACTCGCACTTGGCCGCTTTTTATAATTCAAATTATTCTCTTGTTACTCAGATATTTGTGTACCTTCTACAAAAATATTGTTCCACTTGAAAGTTTTTTTTTTTTATGAAATAAGGGGGCAAACGAGCAAACGGGTCACCTGATGGAAAGCAACTTCCGTCGCCCATGGACACTCGCAGCATCAGAAGAGCTGCAGGTGCGTTGCCGGCCTTTTAAGAGGGAATAGGGTAATAGGGGAGGGTAGGGATGGGAAGGGAATTTGGGAGGGTAGGGAAGGGAATAGGGTAGGGGATTGGGCCTGCGGTAAACTCACTCACTCGGCGAAACACAGCGCTAGCGCTGTTTCACGCCGGTTTTCTGTGAGAACGTGGTATTTCTCCGGTCGAGCCGGTCCATTCGTGCCGAAGCATGGCTCTCCCACGTATATTTATACAAACATTATTCCTGTACCTTCAATTAATTATTATTTGTTACGAAAAACTTTTCAAAATTTCTCGTTAAGTCTTCTTAAGTTACATTTCGACGAATCCATTTAATGATTTTCTCTTTTTAAGTAATTTTATCATAATATTATATTTTCTTTTTAAATAATTTTGAAATGTATTCATTATCAGCATTCACTCCTTTGAAACCTGTGTAAACCACTGCCAACTCGATGTGGAGAATGGACGCAAAGAACATGAAGACGCTTTATACGAGTTTTATTATGAAAACCCAGCTATTCAGTATTAACAAAATAACCAGACAACACGTTTTATCATAACATTTTGATAATTGGGTATTTTAAAAAAATATTATTGATTTTATAATGTATTTTAAAACCTTATTATGTATTAACTAGCTGTCCCGGCAAACGTTTCTTTGACATAGTATTTCACCCCGGGTATTATTTTATTGAAGTGACTAAATAAGTATGTCACCATGGCAACGTCCATCGCTATCCCGTCGCACGAACAATTGTTGCCGTCAGTCTCGAGTTGTAATAATTTACTATTATATTTTATTCAACAAATGCACTTATCAATATAATAAGTACCCAGTAGCCGATTCTCAGACCTACTGAATATGCATATAAAATTTGGGAAAAATCAGTAAAGCCGTTTCGGAAGAGTACGGTAATTTTATTTATAAGATATTATTGATATTTAATGCAAAAACCTTAAAAAAATGTTTTTTCAATTAATTATAAACAATTAAAAATTCATGAAATTTAAATAAAGTCACGTGACTTATAAATGCGCCATGATTGAGATTTGACGTCACAATGTTATATACATTTCAATTGTAAAATACGCTGCGATCCCTTTACCGTCTCAAAAATTTCCTTCCTACTCCGGTCAAGACTTTGCTGGTCCAGACCCTCATTTTCCCTATAATCGACTATGGTGACGTGTGCTGTTTAGATCTTAATGCCGACAAACTCAACAAACTCGATCGATTGTTAAATAACTGTCTTCGATTCATATTCAACCTTCGGAAATACGATCACGTTTCTTCGTACCGCTCTAAGCTGCACTGGTTACCAGTACGCCAGCGCCGCTCCATACGAGCGCTATGTGTGCTATATTCTCTGCTGCATCATCCTAATACTCCTGAATATCTCGCCACTCATTTTGAATACCGTTGTAGCAGGCACGATAAAAACCTCCGATCCACTTCAAATCAGCTTTTAAGTTGTCCTTCCCATAAGTCAAGTTCCGTCCACTCTTCTTTTAATATCCAGGCTACGAGTATTCTCCTCTGGAACGCTCTTCCTCCGGAAATCAGGATGTCAAAAACCAGAGACACTTTTAAGCGCAGAGTACGTGACTTCTACTTGAAGCAGTTGGCGGACTCTTAGTTTTCATATTCTACAGTACCTAAGTATATTCATATTTCATTATTCATATCTAATACCCATAATATCTTGGCAAATATTTTTACTATATTTATTGATGTAAGTATATAATATAGTATATTATATTTAAGTATATAAGTACTCAATATATTTATAGTCTTATTATTTATATATATTATCTTATATAATATCAGTGTATCTATGATATTAGTATAGTTTAATATATTATATTCTATTAGTATAATTAATATAATATAATGTTGTATTTTTAGTAAGTTAGTTCTTTTTTCTTATTTTTGTAACTTGACTGGCACCTATACAATTTTGTTTCTGTATCGCCCAAAGGTTGACTGGCAGATAATGCCTTAAGGCATTAAGTCCACCTTTGTACGTCTTGTATGTGCATAAAGTTTTTAATAAATAAAAATAAATAAAATAAAAATATGGCAATATTAACCTTATTTCGTTGATGTTTAAGGTCAAAATTATATAGACTATATAGACTGTATTGTTTTAATTTTCTAACCGTATATTTTTTATTCAAACAAAACATTTCGCAGTTAGCCGCTCAGAATAAGTTCTCAAAATTAAGTCAGCATTTCACATTACCAGACAAAATGATTAAGGCGTACTTAGAACGAGTGGGCGAATAATTAGTAAAGAGCCACGAATTTGCTCTGAATATATTTTAATTCCAGTTCCATTGAATGGTCCTCTTGACGGATTTTTAATCTGTTTTAATCTTAATTCGTTTTTTAGCCCAACGTAAATAAGCTGAGCATTAACGGAATTCTGGATTAAATTGTTTTCCTGTTCTGAGGCTTCAACCTTTAGGCATTGATTATAATTTACGAAAAAAAATTAATGCGTTCTATTTTTGATTTCCCGGTCGAGATCACAAAACATTCCTCTTACCTACATCTTGAATGTAGTTCTAGTCAAATATAAAATTATGATTCAATAAAATAGCACGTAATATTAGGTAGATATAACATAATTGCAAACAGAATACAATTTCAGACACTGCGCTAGAATTTAGAGAGAAGCCAAATGGAATTATGTATAATTCCTAATTCATATTCATAATTAATTTATTGCCAGAATGAAGTACAGGTTGGTCTTACGATATTAAAATAGTGTGCAATACAAAATCAAGTCCTTAGTAATAATATCTATTAATATGAAATTAACAACCAATTAATATTTTTATAATATTTTCTTTTACAGGAAAATATTTTACGAATACTGAAAAGTTATTTTTGTTGGTATAATGTAGGTACTATCTGTATTGTATTATATTTTTAACTATAGAAAGTAAATTTTGAATTCTTAATAGGTACAATAATAAAATAGCTGTTACGAGACACGTGTAAACATATTATAAGTGTTGGTTCCGTAACCACACTGGTTTAGTATGAAAAACTGAAGATTAAAAAATTTGGTAGGATTTTTCAACTTGTAAAAGACGAGGCAAAAATAAACTTTAATAATATAATGTTACATAAACGAAGACATATCTGCCATCTACCACCTTAGTTTATGTTATAAATCTACAATATTGGTGCTCTACCAATCCGCGATTTTAAATTTTAATTTTTAAGGCTAGTACTAGACCGTTCCTTTTTCCGTTTTCATATGTTTTCATTTTCGCGCAATAAACAAATTTCTGTGCGAACACAAGCAGCGGAAAAAATCTAGGTTTCAATATAGAAATCTAATACGTCAGATTGAATTTCACGGTAATATTAAGGCAAAGGTCTTCGCGTTATTTATAGACTACAATCAGTCTTTGTACCCGATTACATCCAGATTTCTTCAGTCTCAGTAACAGCGTGACTAACTATTTATACAACTTTCACTTTTGCTAGATTTCGTGTATTTAACGAAAATCTAGACCTCGGTTTTTATTTGTTTCTAAATGGCAGAAAATGTTGCTTCTTCCAAATACAAATAGCTATGTCCACACTATGCGCTTTCGTCTTCAATTTTCGTCATCTTCTTTCGTTTTGGCGCATTCAATAATTGAATGCGTCAACGAACGCAATGCCAACATTGTCATTTTTGTTTTTTGGATACGGTCAGAGCGCATACGTCGCGGGCATGCCTCACGTATCCTGTTGACTGCGCTATGACGCATGCCCTTGATGAACAAAAAAGGTACAGTGTGGACGTGTGCTATTGGTCGAACTATGTCAATTCAATGCATAAGTCGTGATCTGTCGGCTGAGTTTCACATAAAATGGCCAAATTATGTAGGTCCGCCGTTTGCTTATGAATTAGCATTAACTCAAAATGGGAAATGGGAATCGGGCTTGGCTGTGGAGAGGTGGGAATCGGGAGCTTGGCTGCAGGCACTACCATCTAAAAACACTGGAACATTGCTGGACCGTAACACATTCCGTCTAGCCACTGCCCTGCGTCTTGGTGCTCCCCATGTCGTCCCCCATCAGTGTGTTTGCGGCGCGCACGTAGACAGTTACGTTCACCACGGGTTGTGCTGCTCGCGAAGCGCTGGCCGCTTTTCGCGTCATCACAGCCTGAATGACCTCATTCATCGGGCTCTTGTCACTGCCGGTATGCCAGCTATACTGGAGCCCTCCGGTTTGGCGCGCGACGATGGCAAGAGACCCGATGGAATGACCCTGGTCATTCCATGTCCAGGGAACCTCGAGTTGTGCGGGCGCAGCCGCAAACCAGGCAGAAAACCTGAAGCGGCACAAATGTGAGAACCTCAGTGGAGATCTCATATTTGAACCGTTTGGGGTGGAAACCCTAGGAGCATGGGGTCCGGGGCACTCCGGGGGCACATAAGCTTTTTAGGCAGATATCTAAGAAGCTTATTGAAGCCACCTGAGACTTCAGAGCCGGGAGCTACCTGGCATAGCGGATAGCAATTGCCATCCAACGTGGCAATGCTGTCAGCTTGCTGGGCACTCTGCCACGATGGGGGGATGGGGACGACCTGGGGAAATTTTTCTTTTTATAGCTTTATACTTTAAGTTTGTATATATTTGTATATTTTAGATTGTATGTTTTAGTGTTTAGATTGTTATCTGTATCTTTGTTAATTAAGTTACATTTTAAAAGTTTAATTAAAAAATAATTAAATGGGAAAAAAAAAAAATCTATGGAAGCTTCACACCACGTCAGTCTGACCCCGTGCTAAGTACCTGAAGGACTTGTGTTACGGGCACCAGACAACGGAAATATATTTAATAATTTTATACCATACATATTATATATTTAAGATTTTTATTATATTATGATACACACCCATGACCTAGGAATATACAAAACTTTTTTGTTCCGACGGTGGGATTCGAACCCGCGACCCCCGGCTTGAGCCCTGACAACGCGCTCAACCACTGAGCCAGAGAGGTCGTCGAAAATGGAATGAGTAAGAGGCACGTTTTTGTTCCAGGCCGATTCCCGGTTCGATGACAGAGTACCGGGGGGCGGAGGCCCAGGCCCGCGTGTGCACTGAGATGAAGGAGTTGTGTGAGATCATCAACGAGTACGGCAAGACGCCCTGTAAGAGCCTCCTGCCGCCGGAGCTGAAGAATGCCACGAAGGTCATATCGTTCGGCGAACTGTTCACAGTGAGTACTGTACTAGAATAATATTACCTATATTCATACCTCCTTAGGGTAAATTCAGTCCGCAACACGACGCGTAGACGCATTTCTAAAGTATGGATTTGACAGATTTGCAAGACGTCTCACGCTCAAGAAATCTGTCAATTCAGTACAAATTTATAATTGATGCATATACGCATCGTGTTGCGGTCTGAATTAACCCTTAGGGTCAATTCAGATCGCAACGTGACGAGGCGAGGTGAGGCGCGGTGCGGCATAAATTTGTATGGATTTGACAGATTTCAATTGCGCGAGGCGACATGCCAATCTGTCAATTTAGTACAAATTTTAAAGCCCGGAATTCACTAGACGGACATGCCCGCGGGCAAGTCTGCAGACATGCCCGTCGGACCTCGCTACTATAGGTTTGTGCAATGTTTGCTAGTGTAGCACCGTCGCAGTCAGTCTGGCAGACTTGTCTATCGCTCGCCCGCGCAATCTCATTTTGTCTGCGCGGGCACAGACATGTCCGTACGTGAATGCTCAACGCAGATCGTCAGCTCTCAGACTCGGGAACGACAGCGTCAAGTACAGACGTCCGTTACCGTACAAAATGAGTTTAAATGAGAATAATGGCTAAACATATTTCTTTTTTTGTACCAATCTTTGCACCAATCCTTTTATTTTTCTTTTCGTCAAATAATATTAATGCAGCACCAGCAACTAATGCGATTTTTCTTCGTTTTGTTGCCATCGTAATATGCACGCAAAATAGAACTTTCCACATGCGCTGTCGGAAACAGACTGATAAGTCTGTGTAGTGTATTGCAGCAACCGACTTGCCCGGACAGACTGCCCGCGGGCATGTCCGTCTAGTGAATTCCCCGCTTAAAATGCATCTACGCGTCGCGTTGTGGTCTGAATCGACTTTAGGGTTCGACAAGGCATTACCCATGCCGCAGCGATGTTATGGTTTTTAGATGGAACTTTATTTAAACAAATCTACTTTTAATTAACAGACTTGTGTATGCAGATATGCTATTATTAGCTAATAGCTATACAACAAAAAATATACATTGATTGCAAACTACATAGTGGATACCTATTTTGTTATTCATTCTAAAATTATTAGTTAATAATCAAACCCATACGGATCATATCAAACAGCAAATAGTAGTCTTATTATACAGGGTGCAATTATACCTTCCTGCCAAATTTTGATATATTGATCCTTGTTAAAAGTAAAAATACACGTATTTTTTCTTTTATAATCATGCAGCACTAAAATATTGAGAAATAGCTTCCGAAATTTATCCTAAAAAAACACTACAATTAATAGACGCGCGCGCCTTCACCCGCGTCACCCCCGCTCATTCCCCCGCGCCGCGAGTGACCATTCTGCAACGATTTTAAATGGGATGAAATGTCATTGAAAAAAAATAACACCCAATTTTTTTTTGGTTAAGTGGACTCTTTTAATGAGACCTAAGCCCTGGAAAAAAATTGGCAGGAAGTTTTAATTGCACCCTGTATACATCGAAAATAGTTTTATTATTACATAGGTACTTGACGTGTGACGATGAGAATATCATTGTACCTACTGGAGTAGGTACAATGATATTCGTGGACGAGGAAAAAACATTCAGCATTTTGTATTCATCCGATTCGAAACTTTAAAATGGAAACACCATCATACTGAGTGAAAATCTTATCGAATTATTTGGTACGCAAAGAGTGTCATAATGCCGCAATTAGCAATAACTAAATAAGATAATTATTGTCAGCGCGTGTAGCGACACCTGCACAAACCATTTATATATAACAGTAAACATTTTCGGTACACTAACAATTAAGTTAATGATATAATTATTATTTAATGCACTTGGTAAATAAATACTACGTAATTACCCCTCATCAGTAGCTTCATCAAGGTCAGTTAACATTGCACCAGAAAGGAGGAGAAAGTAATACGATCCGTTTTTAAAAGGGTTAAAATTTGAAATAGAGATTAGGCAGTCCAAGTAGATAGATAGTTTTTATTAGATACCTACCCTTTTTGGGCTATTTCAATTATAAAATACGCAATTCCAAACTCATCTTTGTATTCAAACATAAACGTATAAACAAATGCTGTTAATTTTAGCCGAATATAATTTAGTCTCAGACTGAAATATACGTCGTATATTACGTCTCAATCTGTTATTATTTATGGCCAGTATACATATTAAATAGTTTCGTCCAACATCCGTCCAGCACCCGGCCTTGAGCTTTGGGACATTAATAACCCGTGATCAACGACGCGAAATTGTGAGCTTTTGAGCTTCTGCTGGGATACTTATTACCCAAATTAAAATCCATATGCACCAGTTTGGGTAAAAGTAACTTTGAGTTATGTATTATTATACGTGGGAGAGCCATGCTTCGGCACGAATGGGCCGGCTTGCCCGGAGAAATACCACGTTCTCACAGAAAACCGACGTGAAACAGCGTGTTTCGCCGAGTGAGTGAGTTTACCGGAGGCCCAATCCCCTCCCCTATTCCCTTCCCTACCCTCCCCTATTACCCTATTCCCTCTTAAAAGGCCGGCAACGCACTTGCAGCTCTTCTAATGCTGCGAGTGTCCATGGGCGACGGAAGTTGCTTTCCATCAGGTGACCCGTTTGATCGTTTGCCCCCTTATTTCATAAAAGCTGTTTGAAACACTATGGAAGTTGACTGCCATAGTGTTTCAAACAGCTTGGACCCCCTGGAATTACGCCGAGATGTTGCTTCACTCTGCATCCTCTATCGGTTGTATCACGGGGAGTGCTCTGAGGAATTGTTCGGAATCATACCACCTGCAACTTTTCGCTATCGTCCCACGCGAAAAACATACCATCCTCATCACCTTGATGAGTGGCAGTCTTCCACAGTGCGTTTTTCGCGTAACTTTCTGCCGCGCACTGTAAAACTCTGGAATGGGCTGTCACCAGCAGTATTTCCGGACCGATACGACCTGCAAACCTTCAAGAAAAGAGCGTATACCCTCTTAAAAGGCCGGCAAAACACCTGCAGCTCTTCTGATGTTGCGAGTGTCCATGGGCGACGGTAGTTGCTTACCAGCAGGTGACCCGTTTGCTCGTTTGCCCCCTTATCTCATAAAAAAAAACTTATTTGACAATTAACAGATTCTCCATACTCTGGGCTTGTTTCACCACTTTCTGATAAGTACCGGATAGGCTATCCACCACTTGACTTGACATAATATTATATACCTAGTGTGGAGTATCTGTCAGAAAAGTTGTGGATACCCTATCCGGCACTTTATCAGGAAGTGGTGAAACAGGCCCTAAATCTGTCAAGTTAAGTGGTGGATAGCCTATTCGGCATTTATCAGGAAGTGGTGAAACAGGCCCTAGGTGTACATTTCGATGACCTCACGTAAAAGCATTTTTTGACTCAGTTATTCTTCTGTTGTATTTGTTATTGGTAGATCTGACTATTTTTAGATTTCGGTTAACTTTAATTATATTTTAAGGGCGGCGAAATTCCACACACCGAGCGAATTGTAATTGGAATAGTTTTACTGAATACGTTGAGTGATCGAACCGTATTATATTATAATGTTCTAGCGGACCCGGCAGATGTTGTCTGGTTTAAGCTGTTAAAAAATGTATCATACAATAAAAAAATAGCTGTCGGGATTGTTAATCTAAACTTAACAATAATTCTTAAAACATAAAAAAATAATAGTACGGGAGCCCTAGAACATTTTTTTTATTACTAGGTTTTCGGTTAGAGTTCCGTTATACGGTTCTGTAATCAACAAAACTTGGTTGAACCCTAAAACGGAACCCTAACAATCTTATTTTTTGTATATTAATAGAAGAATAGTTGTATAATTTAAGAGTGACATTGTCCTACAAATATAATACTTAATCCATATTTTAGGACCATCAAGTCAAAATATTAAATCCTTTCTATCTCTGTTAGCTACCACTTTCAAGATTTTTCGCGGATAAAAATATTGTTCGTCTTATCAAAATGAAGCTACTCACAAAAAAATTCCTTGATAGTAAAAAAAAATATGTTCTAGGGCTCCGGCCGTACTATAATGAAGAACCGTACCGTACATGCGCGGTTTTAGGGAATGATGAGATGCTAGCTAGACCATGATTTTTCAACTCAAAACCCTTAAAACACTACTACAGAAACTTACAGCTGTTACTAAGAGAGCGATTATATCATTTAAAATACAAGATTATTTTTAAATATAAGATACACTCAAACTATTTCCGTCAAAACTGCCGATACAAGCTTCCGTCACAAAACTATTTTCTAGTTTAAAAATAAAATATAATTAGTCTCGACTCTCGACCAATTAGCAGAGGTGAGTTCTGTCACAATATAAATCATATACAGTAGACCATCTGTACTAGACCGCCATAATCGGCCGCGGATATTAGCGTGATTACTTATATTTTAAAGCAGCAAAACTAGTAATATTTGAAGAAGACTTAAGTGAAAATTTAGCATAAATTAATTTTGTACACAATTGCCAAGAAAAATCACTGATTAAAAAAAAACTGACTTTGCGAAGAAAATATAGAGAAGCACTTAGATCATTGTGGCCCAAAAGAATTAAGGTTTTTTACAATGGTGTATAAAAATAATTTTGCACAAAAGTGCCACTTACGGCCGTTCCCAATATTTGAGCTATCTCTGGTTTTGCCCTACTAGAGATAGGAATAGCTCACAATTGACATAAATTATATGGCTCTAATGTCTAATGTGAGCTATTCCTATCTCTAGTAGGGCAAAACCAGAGATAGATCAAATATTGGGAACGGCCGTTAGACTATTCTGGTTCTGTCGTTAACTATATTATTATTATCATGTCGCGCTTATAACTTTTTTCTATGATGTCATTGAAGGACACATCTGAGTTAATCTACTATATGATGCTTTTACTGTGGTTCTGTTGTGATAAACGCGAAATATCTTTTCGATGTATCATCACGAGCTGTGCCAACTACCTGCCGAGCGCCGACTATTTTAAACACTAATGTATTGTACACGTTAACTTTTGAATGCTGCAACATAAGGACAAATTGTTATTCGCTTTGTGAATCTGGTAACGCGAGATGTCAGGTTGTGGTGGTGAAAACCATGAGCATAGTCACAAATTTCCATTCCTCTTTTGTTGCTTGTATACAGGGTGTAACAAAACTTAGTGATAATACCTTAGGGTGTGTACTTGTTCCTCGTAGAGAGTTCACTGTGAAAGTAGCAGCTTTAAAAGACCAAATTGTTTTTTTTTTCACTTATGTATGGGCAAGCGCCCTAGACCCCAGCGCGGCGTCACGAGTTTCCCCATATAAAAGTGACAAAAATTGGTCTTTCAGTGCTGATACTTTCACAGTGAACTCTCTACAAGGAGCACATACACACCTTAAAGTATTATCACTAAGTTTTGTTACACCTTGTATACACGCGTACACGGTACACCCCGTAACAAAACCAAGTGATAATACTTTAGGGTGTGTACTGTGTCGTAGTGACAGTGTGGGCCTAGCCTAACAGCCATGCACTGAAGCCTTTATGGCGCTTCCACACATGCCGCCGGCTTATACCGCCGGATTTGTCGCCGGCTTTCAAACTGCGACACGATTTTGTACCCAAGAATATTATTTATTATAAACTTTCAAGTGGAACAATATTTTTGTAGAAGGTACACAAATATCTGAGTAACAAGAGAATAATTTGAATTATAAAAAGCGGCCAAGTGCGAGTTGGACTCGCCCATGAAGGGTTCCGCAGCAGTAAGAAGGTTTATTTTAATGAAATTAAAAGTTTTTTGATTTATTTTTATATTTCAGTTGATTAAATGAAAATTAATTTAAGGTTTACCATTTATGACGTATAAAAAAAGTACTTGCTAGATCTCGTTCAAAACAATTTTCGTTGGTAGTTTTTATAGTAATGTACATCATATATTATTTTTAGACTTATCATGCCCCTACTTTAGAAGTTAGAGGGGGGGGACACAAATTTTTCCACTTTGGAAGAGTCTCTCTCGCAAACTATTCAGGTTACAAAAACATTATATAAGAAACTTCAATATGATTTTTAAAGACCTATCCATAGATACCCCACACGCATAGGTTAGATGAAAAAAAATTTTTTTTGTTGGTTTAAGGTTTACCATTTATGACGTATAAAAAAAACTACTTGCTATATATCGTTTAAACCAATTTTCGTTGGTAGTTTTTATAGTAATGTACATCATATATTATTTTTAGACTTATCATGCCCCTACTTTAGAAGTTAGAGGGGGGGGACACACATTTTACCACTTTGGAAGAGACTCTCTCGCAAACTATTCAGGATAGAAAAAAATTACATGAGAAACCTCAATATGATTTTTAAAGACCTATCCATAGATACCCCACTCGTATAGGTTAGATGAAAAAAAAATTTTTTTTGTTTCAGTTGTACCTATGGGGACCTCTAAAATTTTTAATAATTTTTCCATTTTTGTATCAAAATCTTATTGCGGTTTAAAGACTACATCTACTTACCAATTTTCAATAGTATAGCTCTTATAGTTTCGGAAGATAGTGGCTGTGACATACGGACGGACAGACAGACAGACATGACGAATCTATAAGGCTTCCGTTTTTTACCATTTGGCTACGGAACCCTAAAAAGAAATACGTGTGGATGTAAGGATGTCTGAGAGCTTTTTCCGACTACTTATTATCATTCAAAAATATTATAAAGATTATTACTTACTAAGAATTATTATTTTATAAAAATAAGTCTCCAAAGAACCTCCAAACAGAAACGCTAATTGCTAAGGTAATGTTTACACACATCGTCTTTCAAAGTTAATATAATACCTAAGTATTTTTATTTCAGACAAAAACAGCCCCATAATTATTTTTTTTTGGTTAAAGTATATTTGAGGCGTAAGAAATAAATAACATCAGGGGGGCTAAAATGGTCGCTTTGGAAAATCAATATATTAGGAATCATAATAATATTATGATAAATTTTTTAAAGATAACCAAATGGTCACTCTGCTTGCAATTCATGTCTAGTAATTCGTACTAATTTGACATTCGTCAGTTCGACAGTTTTGAAAATTCATTTGCTTCTAACGGCCGTTCCTAATATTTGATCTATCTCTGGTTTTGCCCTACTAGAGATAGGAATAGCTCACAATTGACATAAAATATATTATGTCTCTAATGTCTAATGTGAGCTATTCCTATCTCTAGTAGGGCAAAACCAGAGATAGATCAAATATTGGGAATGGCCGTAAGTGGTCACATTTAGCAAGGAATTGCTAAATGTGACCACTTAGTTGATTTTCTGCAGTTGTCTCTATCGCGTTCTGCGGTATAGGCTTGAGGTAAGGGAGACAGCTATAGATATTACACGTACTTTTTTTTTCATTTCTCTAGCCCCTGGTGTATCCTCTTAAAACCACTGGTATAATTAATCTTATCCGGTGGTAAATATCAAAATAACGGTAGTAAATCAATGAGCTCGTTGTCGGTAATACATCATGACGTCACGCCATTCTGCGCGCACGCCATCTTGTAAACTTGGCGAGCGTGCACCGCCACATATGGAAACGGAAGTGGACGGGCCGAAATAGTCGCACATATTCTGGAGTCAGCATCAGGGCCAGATTAACATAACTTTTGTAGGAGGTGCTATGGGCTCCGTCCGCAGGGGAACTTCCATTTTTTTTAATAAAATTAGTGGGCAAACGAGCAAACGGGTCACCTGATGGAAAGCAACTACCGTCGCCCATGGACACTCGCAACATCAGAAGAGTTTTTTTTATGAAATAAGGTGGCAAACGGGTAAACGGGTCACCTGATGGAAAGCAACTTCCGTCGCCCATGGACACTCGCAGCATCAGAATAGCTGCAGGTGCGTTGCCGGCTTTTTAAGAGGGAATAGGGTAATAGGGGAGGGTAGGGAAAGGAATAGGGTTGGGTAGGGAAGGAAATAGGAGAGGGTAGGGTAGTGAAAAGGGTAGGGGATTGGGCCTCCGGTAAACTCACTCACTCGGCGAAACACAGCGCAAGCGCTGTTTCACGCCGGTTTTCTGTAAGCCCGTGGTATTCCTCCATTCGTGCCGAAGCATGGCTCTCCCACGTCTAGTTGCAAGTGCAATTTCAAGGGAAATTTCAATTAAGTATTATAAAAACCAGTAATTCGCAAACAGAACATAAACTCATTTTCTGACAAAGGAATAAAATAAATATTAATTTACACAATACAAAATGTTCAATAAATACTCCATTGTTGGAACTTCGAGGTACTTGCTGTAATATTCGGTCGCCAGTATTGGAATTCAGTTAATAAAAAATTATAATGCTTGTAATTTCACCACATACTGATAAGTGCCGGACAGTCTATATACTATGTGCCGGATCTAAGGCTATATAGACTTATCTGACAGATACTCTATACTCCATCTGTCAGATAAGTTGTGGATAGCCTATCCGGCACTTATCAGTAAGTGGTGAAACAGGCCCGAAGAATAAAGTGTGCTTTAAGAGCGAGTTTTTGTCTCTCTCCGTAAAAGTTATAACTAACAGTTCTCATATTTTGTACGTTTCTAAACACAAATTTCTTCGCTAAAATAAGTTTTTATAGCGTATTAATTTATTTAGTTTATTATTTTATCCCCTTAATATATATATATATTAATTATAAAAGAAAATTTTTGTGTGTTTGTTTGTATTAGATAGATTAGGTGAGTCGATTTTGCTGAAATTTGACGGAAAAGTCACGGGATACTTTTCATCCCGGAAAAATGTACGGTTCCCGCACGATAAACGATTTTTGGCGTAACGGGGTTGCGGGCGTCATCTAGAACGTTATAATTAACAATTTTACGCATAATTATCATCATTAATTATTGCGGAAACGTTGTCATTAAACCGAAATACATTTGGAATGTTTTGATATTTTGATGTTTACAAAAACGTGTCATTAAACTCATGCAAAGCTTGATAAAAACAAATATAATTATTGCCAACATTCCGAGGTGAACTTACTATACTAATTGGATTATTGTCCAATTAGTATAGTAAGTTCACCTCGGAATTCGAGATACCCAGCTGTAAGTCTGTAAATATTTGTATATTGGCACCCTAAATGTTGTCTCAAAACCTACATATGGTAGGGTGTGCGCAACTATTAAATTTCAAGGTCAAAAGGTCACAAAAATCGCTTTTTTGCACTTATTTTGTAAATATTTCATTTCCTATGGGTTTATGGGTTATTTATTACCATAATGTAGAATACAAAATTCTCTACCACTTTTGTTAAAAAAAATTTTCATACGGTGAACCGTTTCCGATAAAGAGGGCGGAGAGCGCGCGGTCACAGTATCACTTCAGGTTAACCGGTGCCTCCGGTCGGAAACGCGCCATGTTCAATCTGTCGCGACACCGGTGTCCGATCCTTTAATGTCGTAATGTCTGGCATATTTCATCAATAAATTGGCTCTCAAACTTTGTCTCTCTCTCACGGTTGCAAAATGGCAGCCATTTTAGTTTTTCTCGGGCTTTCACACTAATCTGACCAATACTTCTCATGTAAATATCCTATAAATTTTATATAAAAAAGGTCTTATTTAATAGCTAAACTTATGGACTACACTTACACTGGCAATACGGTATGAATTTTGAAAATTAAACATAGAAAAACCAAAATTTATTAATATGAATTTCTGAGTTACAAATGTTGTAGGTTACATACACATAACCAATTAACATCCTGAAAAAAAAAATTAGGCAATGTAACTGCCCGTTTTCACCAACGACACCTAAAATTTAGGTGTCCCTTAAGGCTATATAAGGGGCACCTAACGCAAGTTTTGTTTTCACCGAAGTTTAAGTAACACCTAAACCATTATAATTTAGGGGATGAATTGACAAGCCCGTAAAACTTAGGTGACGTATATTTTGATTAAAACAACCTATTATGCGATTCATCCGCCAAACCATTAGGTGACCCTTATAATTTAGGGGATGAATTGACGACCCCGTAATACTTAGGTGACGTATGTGGCAACGACGACGACGTTAGATGACGGTTGCCTTGACAATGAATCTGTTATCGAATGGCCGTCTGATATTTTACTTGTAATATAGCGAACTCCCATAAATATCTTTATATTTATCACAAGCCTTCCTCTTTAATCACTCTATCTATTAAATAAAACCGAAATTAAAGGGAACAAAGGGACATGTGGACAGAAAAAGCGACTTTGTTTTATACTATGTAGTGATATACGTCACCTAAGAGTTACGGGGTTGTCAATTCATACCCTATATTATTGAAACAAAACTGACGTTAGGTGCCCATATATTGGCTTAAGGGACACCTAAATTTTAGGTGTTGTTGGTGAAAACGGGCATTTTCTATCCGCCTTTTTTGAAAATTTAAAAGAAAAATCACGTGCAACTACTATAATAGCTGTACTATTATATAATATTGCCTTGGGGCGTACTCTACTCTGAATATAATTTTTATTATTAAATAGGGTAAGAAGTAGTAATTACTTTTATGTTTTACTTCAATCATTAAACGTACTCAGCCACAGGAATAATCTCGTCATAAAACATAATTTGTTTAAGAGGGCGACTAACCCAAAAATCAAACACCGTCCTTCTCCTTCACACTCACGCCTAGTGATGGGTGATTTTCCGAAAAATTTCAAAGCTCGGAAATTTTTCAATTTATTTTTCAGAAAAATTGAAAAATTGGAAAAAAAAATGGAAAAATATTTTTTAATTGAAATTATTAGTCTAAATGAATTAGTAAATAGTAAAAATGAAATGAATTATCAAATATGGTTTGTAAATTCAAAGGCTTGAATGACTTTAGGTGTTGTTTAAAAAAAACAATATCTTTTTTTAGCCGTATCCCCTTTATTTTTTAATTTTTACGAAAATAGTAAGGACCAAAGCTGTCGCAAATTTGATTTTATACAACTTTAGTCCTTATAATTATCATTGTAAAATCAGTATTTACGGAAATAACTGCAAAAAACAAGTCAAAGTATAATTTCGCCTGTATCTCAATAATTAAAATCAAAAGCGCAAATAATTGAAGAAACAAAGTTGTAGATATGATAGATTATTAAATTCTCTACAAATTTGATCCTTATGATTTTTTCTACGCCTTTGGTAATAATATGTACCGGGAGTCCGGGACCCAAGCGACTGGATAAAACTGTATATTTCTGATCATTGATTAGACCCTATAATAATAATAAATAATAATTATTATTTTTATTATTTAAAAACTGGCCAAGTGCGAGTCGGACTCGCTCACGAAGGGTTCCGTACCATTATAAAGCAATGATAGGCAAAAATGTGTGCTTTTAGTATGGGAGCTAATAAAATCCCCCTAAATATAAAAGGCCTATAAAATCGTGTTTGTTAAATAGAAGCCCCATCAAAATGTATTGAATTTATTTTGCTTTTAGTATTTGTTGGGAAACATTTGGGAACGGGAAATGAAATACGTAATATATTATAAAAATTCCAACTATCTATCACTGTTCTTGAGATACAGCCTGGAGACAGACAGACGAACAGACAGCAAAGTCTTAATAATGGGGTGGGCCCCTTTTCAGGGTTCCGTACCCAAAGGGTAAAAACGGGACCCTATTACTAAGACTTTGATGTCTGTCTGTCCGTCTGTCTGTCTCCAAGCTGTATCTCAAGAATGGAACAGACGTGGGAGAGCCATGCTTCGGCACGAATGGGCCAGCTTGACCGGAGAAATACCACGTTCTCACAGAAAACCGGCGTGAAACAGCGCTTGCGCTGTGTTTCGCCGAGCGAGTGAGTTTACCGGAGGCGCAATCCCCTACGATATTCCCATCCCTACCCTCCCCTATTACCCTATTCCCTCTTAAAAGGCCGGCAACGCACCTGCAGCTTTCTGATGCTGCGAGTGTCCATGGGTGACGGAAGTTGCTTTCCATCAGGTGACCCGTTTGCTCGTTTTCCACCTTATCTCATAAAAAAACGTTGATAGCTAGAGAGCTTGAAATGACGGATTATGTAGTTTATAAAAACATAATAAATCAAATATTTACTCGTAAAGGGGGGTTCCCATACAACAAACTAGATTTTTTTAGCATTTTTTGCTCTATATCAATAATGGCTACACGTAGGCACTTACACAGCTACACAAAATATTTAATGGTATTAGCACTTCAATAATTGATAAGTTATAATAATAAAATTAAATATTGAAGGGGGCTCTCATATAAAAATGCATTTTTTGCCTAATTTTGCTCATAAATGGTACGGAACCCTCCGTCACTATCGCGAAAAAAAATTTCAGAGTTATAATATTACTAGCTGTTGCCCGCGACTTCGTCCGCGTGGACTTCAGTTTATAGCGCGCGATGTCAACAAAATTGGTGTCAAAAGCTTTAATAAAAAAACCCTGGTACCCCTTAAATCAAAACAGATGTTCAGTGTCAGTAGGGTTGCTGAGGATTCCTCTTCCGCTTCCTCATATTGAGGAAGTTCCGCAATATTTTGGGTTCCTCAACCGTTACCGCATCCTCATAAATAAAAATAAAAAAATCCTCTTCCGCTATCGCTTCCTCAAAATTTAAGTGGAATTTATGAGGAATTTCACTGCGCATGCGCGTCGCGTATCCATCTTTTTTGTGTGCGTGTGTTGTGTATGTTACTGAACTCCTCCTTAATTGCTAGACCGATTTTGATGATTCTTTATTGTGTGTGTTTTGAGAATGGTTTAGATTCGTAGTTGGGTCCACTGGAAAATGCCCTTTTAATTATTTTTTGTGTAATGTATGTACCTAGTTATGGATAAACAGGACAAAGACTTTTGGGTTGGGTCCGCTAGTATTTATAATTTCCTATCATCCTCTTCCTCATCCGCTTCCTCTTCCGCTTCCTCATCCGCATCCTCTTCCTCAAAAAATATCCTCTTCCTCATCCGCATCCTCTAAATTTTCGCGTGAAAATTCCTCTGCCTCCTCTTCCTCATAATCACTTTCTCAACAACCCTATTAGTGTGCATACATATAATATTTCAATTTTTTAAATTAATCTTTATATTTTATCGAAAATTTTTAAGCTTATTTAGCCCCCCAATTACACAACTGACTACTGATTTAATAAGTAACGTAAAAAAGAAATAACAATCGAAAAAAATTAACTATACGATAATATCACCTCTTATAGAACGACTTCTGGGCAAGCGTTAGCGCGATGTAGGAGACGCACGGCGCCATCTATTTTGAATTTTTGGAACTAAATTAATTTGAACAAATTTACGCATTTTCACCCCCTTACAACGCTTTTTTTCAGTAAAAAAGTAGCCTATGTCCTTTCTCAGGCTTTAGACTATCTGTATACAAAATTTCATTACAATCGGTTCGGTAGTTTTGGCGTGAAAGCGAGACAGACAGACAGACAGAGATACTTTCGCATTTATAATATTAGTATAGATAATGAAGAAGGCGCTAATGAGATCTATAACTGGGGATACCACGTAAAAGAAACTAGGCGCCTGGAGGTGTAACCCAACATTAGTGTGAAAAAGGGACTTAAATATTATTTATTACTGAAAAAAACATAAGAATAAAAGTTTGGAGGAAATTGAATGATAATGTATTTTTTTTTTCTTTTGATGTCATACAGGCGAAATTATACTTTGACTTGTTACTTGTTAAAAATGTGTAAGAATCAAACTTGTAGAGAATTAAATTTGCAACAATCTTATCATTTTTGTAAAAAAATTAAAAATAAAGAAGATGTGGTCAAAAATAGGCACCTTCAAACCAATATGGCGGCTAACGCACCCGTCGGATTTGGTGGAGTTTTTTAATTTGAGCTATTTATGACCTCTTCTAAACACTAGCGCAAAAAAACTTTCTATAAATATTAATTTCAGAAAAAAATCGAACGCGACTGTAATACCGATGATGAACGCTATAATCTTAGCGGCCCCTACTAGACGAGCAATTTTATTGCGCCATATTATCACGTATTGCCTAATAATATTGACCGTCTAGGGTTGACATTGAACATCGCGCGCCTTCAATCTAATAATTTTCAAATAAACTGTTCAATAAAATTGAAGCGTGATATTGCACAATATAATTGATCGTCTAAGGGCCGGCTTATGTAACAAATCATAGAAGTTTTCAAGAAAAAGAATAAATAATAGCCTTAAAATGTTATCCCGTAGTTATCTTGTTTTATTTTCTATTCTTGGTTGACATTTCAATTTGGAAAAATATTTGAAAAATTGGAAAAATATATTTGAAATTTTTCATTTTCCTTTTCTTTCGGAAAATTTTCCATTACCCATCTGTACACGCCCGTCTTTCATATGCCAGGTGAAGAAGGACGACGCGGATTCATCGCCGAATTAGTTTTTTCTCAATAACTCAAAAAATGTACAACATTTTAAAAATCCGCTAGGTCGGTTTATCAATGACAGAATTTTACACAATGTGTTAAAATATTAACTTAGTTCAATGCACGGTTATGGCAATAAATAAAAAATTCGTGAAAATTAGATGCATCTTTGTCATTTTTTTCTATCGAGAAAATTTTGAGATATCGTGTTTTTGCTCAGATTGAATTCTTGGAAATATAATGTAGTATCTAATTTTAGAAAATGAAACAATTCGGATTTGTCAAGAATTCGGACAAGTCGGATGAATGAACGAATTTCAAGTAAAAAAATGAATTATAAAATCGAAAATTTTGGGTTAGTCGCCCCCTTAAGGATACGTCTCATGTTCTTCATCACATATGTGTTTAAAGGCGAAGCTTTCAGAATATGTAAATATTTAAATGTGTTTATTTATTAAATGTACGAACGTTCAAATGTATCCGGCAAAATATAATTTAATTCTAAATTCACGTTGTTTTGGTATAAAAGTGGCCACTTACGGCAAAATCAAGTCGGATACTAAGTTTAATATTGCCTTGGGGCAAAATATGGTGGAGGGTATTTGGTCAGGTTATGTCAAGTCAATGTTAGTGGTGATCTCTTGGCTGTGCTTGACATAACCCTACCAATTTTCGTAGATCTAAATATGTATAAATCTCTCTGATAAATACAGCTTTGCCAGATAATATGTTTGTCAAATAGTTCTCCAGAATGATTTACCGCAACAAACTCAAAGAGTCGATAAGGTGTCAACGAGCGACATACTAATTGACTACAGTCTACAAGTGTTCTTCAGAATCACTATTTCACGTTTGCAAATCTCTTGCAATTCGATAGAATTTGAGCTCGGGCTTGTCCCGACCCGATTGTCCTTAGAGTTAGAGAACTGCCATTTTATTAAATATTATATTATGTTGGAGCTACGATTATACAGCATTTTAATTTATATTATTAGCTTTTAAATTTATAACAATAATAATTTTGTACTCAAAAAGTAGGAAAAAAGTTGAACAGATGAAGATATATTTATATTCTTCTTTCTTAGAATATTATTAGTTATTACTTCCGTTATTTTCATGGATTGAATAATTATTCAATCCATAATTAAGGACATCATACCACAATCATGCTTGATGTTGAGTATAAATAATACAAGTCAACTCACATTAAAAAATGTATGTACACTGTACAGCGAAGTTGAAAAAAAATTTAAAGTACTTAATAGAGTTCCTAAGTATAGATTTGTTATAACGTATTGCAACCGTGACTATTTAGGGACACATTAGTCCAAGTCCCATAATTCTATTATACAATTTCGCTATGAACATTATCAAAGATAGTTTATCTAAGAACCCTGGCACTGACACATCTTACAAAATATATGACCTTTAGTGACTCATCAGATTTGAGTGATGGCGGAAGATAATATTTTCACGATACACGTAAAATGGCAATGTCATGAGGATTATCAGATTTTCCGCGACCTCAGCTCTGACTCTGAGGCTCACTGAAATTAACACATTGTTGTAAACTCTCAAACTACAAAATACCCGGCAAACGTTTTATACGTGGGAGAGCCATGCTTCGGCACGAATGGGCCGGCTCGACCGGAGAAATACCACGTTCTCACAGAAAACCGGCGTGAAACAGCGCTTGCGCTGTGTTTCGCCGAGTGAGTGAGTTTACCGGAGGCCCAATCCCCTACCCTATTCCCTTCCCTACTCTCCCCTATTCCATTCCCTTTCCATCCCTGTCCTCCCCTATTCCCTCTTAAAAGGCCGGCAACGCACCTGCAGCTCTTCTGATGCTGCGAGTGTCCATGGGCGACGGAAGTTGCTTTCCATCAGGTGACCTGTTTGCTCGTTTGCCCCTTATTTTATTAAAAAAAAAAAAAAAAAAAAAAAACTAGGTATACGAATATCTGACTATTTCGTAGTACTAATTTGTACTGGGAAATAAAATAATATGAAATAAATATCACTACAAAATATTAATAGTATTTGTATAATTTGTACCTCCTAATATAATGATTAATGAAATAAAATCAATACTAGTTCGTAAGAAATTGTATTTCAAAAAGGAAAAGGCTGCGAGCCAGCTTTGGACCACGAAAAGTTTTTTTTTTTATTGAAGTCATATTGTCAAAAAAGAAATATCGAAGTTCAATGATGAATGTGAATTGTGATCCCATAAAGTTAATATACCTTATTAACCCTAGATAGCTAACCTCCGTCGAATCGACTGGCGGCGCAAACTAATATCGCCATATCTTTTTGTTATCGCGTCTGAATATTTTGTTTCGCCTATTTAACTTATTTGCCGGTGAGGTCGTTACAGTGGCACTCTCGTCGTATAGGTAAGTGCCATACTTTTCGGTTTAAGCAGACTTTGCCCGTCGTTTCGACGGGTGGTTAGCTTTACTGTTAGTTTTTCTACTGAAGTGCGTGTATTTATTTTAGACGTAAACTGTGTTTTTTTTTTAATTTTTACCATGTTTCCATTTATTTAAGATGCTATAAATAATTGATTAAACCAAGAGCTTAGTAAAATAAAATATATTTAGAAGCGTTTTTTCTAAACAGCCGTCGACTATAGTACGCAGAGCAGTTATCGGGCCAAGCTTCTTTGTAGGGAATAGAGAACGAAGAAGAGTATTTTCCAAATTTTCCAAGAGAAAAACGGAAAAGAAAAACACGTGGGAAATGCTACTTCAAGAAAAGCGCATGATCAAAAGTATATTTTGCCATAATTGTAAGGTAGCAATATGAGGTGAACATAAAATAAATTTTTGTATCACATGTGCTAAAGAAAAGTAGTTTATTTTATTTTTTATATTACGTTTTATATTTCTATGTGCCATATAATGACAAAAAAACTGATTGTTTTGTTTTGAAAAGTTGAAAAACTTGAAAAGTTTGATTGAAAATGTTCCTATTTTTTAGAGGTCGAAGAATATTTTTTTAGTTTCAAAAGCAAATAAAAAATGTTAATATGGTTTTCATCTGTGTGAAAAATATGTGTACGTATACACTTACACAAGCATGATTGAACATGAATTCTATGAGATTAAATTGTCAACGTGCGGCACGTGCCGACTGGACGTCAAAAAAAGAGTGCTGCTGTCATACATATCACACCTCTCTTTTTACCACGCTGTGATGATAGAGACATCTCTCTTGCTCAGGCCTTTGTATATTAACTTTATGGTTCATATCATGCTCACAGCGGTACCCGCGCCGATTTGTCAGCTTGTTTCAAGTCGGCCTACTGGTTCTTTCTGTTATTGTGGCCATACTAGCAAATACAACCAAAATCCGACATGTTGCACACGTGACACGTCATATCAGAATATTGACAGAAACGTAAAACAAAATTTTTTGTTTACTGTGTATGCTGGTGCTGAATCTGAGTCTAGCATGAAAACATAGCAGTAAAATATCCTTTTCAATCAATATCTTACCTAAATTGGCATGATTTATAGAGAAGTAGATGACACCCGCGCCAAAATAGTTTATCGCGCAGGAACTGTACATTTTTCCGGGGTAAAAAGTGTCCCATGTCCTTTCCCGGGACTCAAATGTATCTCCATTCAAAATTCAGCAAAATCGGTTCAGTGTTTTAGGCGTGAAGAGGAAACCGACAGACATACACATTTTAGCATTTATAATATTAGTATAGAATTATAGACTTAGTCGTATTTATACGTGGGAGAGCCATGCTTCGGCACGAATGGGCCGGCTCGACCGGATAAATACCACGTTCTCACAGAAAACCAGCGTGAAACAGCGCTTGCGCTGTGTTTCGCCGAGTGAGTGAGTTTACCGGAGGCCCAATCCCCTAACCCCTACCCTATTCCCTTCCCTACCCTCAACTATTCCCTTCCCTTCCCTACCCTCCCCTATTACCCTATTCCCTCTTAAAAGGCCGGCAACGCACTTGCAGCATCAGAAGAGCTGCAAGTGTCCATGGGCGACGGAAGTTGCTTTCCATCTGGTGACCCGTTTGCTCGTTTGCCCCCTTATTTCATAAAAAAATAAAAAAAAATAAAAAGGTTTAATAAAATTTTATTATAATACTAGCTGTTGCCCGCGACTTCGTTTCATTCCTTTTTGCGTGAAAGCGTAACAAACATCTACGCTTTCACATATTTTATAATATTATTACATAATATCATATGTTTCTAAATAACGAGGTAGGTAATAATTATTACCTCGGTCTGCGTTTACCTTAAGACGCTCCCCCTATGGAGATGCCGTAATTTACCGTTTTTAGAACCTTATTAACTCACAATTTGAAAGCTACAAAATTATAATAAAATACAGCAATAATATTATATTAATGTTCCTTTCATAGTTATTAATTTTCTATTTTTGTTTTTACACTCATGATATCAGCTTCCAAAGTAATACCAATTTATTTAAATTCAAGCATACATTGAATTTAGTATCTCCTTAGTATTAAAAAATTACGGTTATTTGAAACACACGCCAATAGATCGACAATTTCATTAACTACATACCGGACGTTTAAATTTTTTTAGGTCAATTTGAACTAAAATAAGTAAAAAAATAGGATTTGGGTGCGATCTCGGCAACGCAGCAAACGTTCGCTCATGGGATGACCTTAATAAGTCATTTGTTACGCATAAATAAAATGTCTCGGGTAATTTATGACATACCTTTTTATCATGTTTAGGACCGTTTTGTTATAGGAATAATAAATTTGTTAAACGTCGTAATAAGCAATTTATGAATAGGGGCCTCTTCACGTTGGCGCATGAATCGGCAAACACACAGCGACTTTATATAAACCACACAGCCAAAGTCGATCACAAACACGAAACGGGCATAATATTTGTCTGCGTTTGCCCATGACATGTGCAAACGGGAACAACGGGCCTGCAAGAACCGTACATTTTTCCGGGCCAAAAAGTATCCTATGTCCTTTCCCGGGACTCAAAGTATCTCCATATAAAATTTCTTCAAAATCGGCTCAGCGGTCAAAAACGGTTAAGAGAAAAATGGTAACAGGCAGGTCTGACAGACAATTTCAAAAATAATATTAGTAAGGATATGGATCATATGGGCTTACATAACTTACTTCAGGTAAGTTATGTAGTTACTTAACTTCAGGCACTGACCTCCATTATACAAGTATGCTGGACTTATGATACCCTTTGAAATGACAGCTATTTTTTGTGCTTATTTGAAGCGGAATTAGCGCCCCCAATGCGGGGGAAGAAAACTAAATCTGACGTAAAAATGACGTTTGAAAGTCGCCATATTGGCGCTGATAGCAGTAGTGAGAGTACTTGGAACTAATACTAATGATGACAACCAATAACGATTAAGCGGCCATTTGCAATTTACGTCTTTAGTTCTCTTCCCCCGCATTGGGAGCGCTGATTCCGCTTCAAATAGGCACAAAAAGCAGGTGGATATCATAAGTCCAGCGTACTTATAATGGAGGTCAGTGACTTCAGGTAACACTGGTGTTGTTGAAGTTTGGTATGCCTTAATAACTGGAAAATCTACGCGTTATCATATTGAAGTGAAACCTGCAAAGCCTTTATGTAAAGCCTAAACAGGTGAAACCACGGAGCTAAAACAGAGTTTGTTTTGGCTTCGTGGGTGAAACCGTAAAGATGAAATTGTGCTGCGGCCATACATCATACGCCGCGGGCTTGGCGCGCGTGTTCGCAGTGAGTTTGTCGCGTGTTCGCCTCGTATTCGACACGTGTTTGCCGCGATCAAATCGCCTACGCCCTAAGATGCATCGTAGTGCCTAAACTATTCTGATTTTAATGAACGGGGTATCAAAAGGTCTGTAATAATGGTTGGGTGATACTGCATGCTATGTAATTTCCATAGCCGGATTATCTATTAACGGCCGTTCCCAATATTTGATCTATCTCTGGTTTTGCCCTACTAGAGATAGTAATAGCTCACAATTGACATAAAATATATGTCTCTAATGTCTAATGTGAGCTATTCCTATCTCTAGTAGGGCCAAACCAGAGATAGATCAAATATTGGGAACCGCCGTAAATAAAACTCAAAGGTGACTGACTGACTGATTGACATAGTGATCTATCAACGCACAGACCAAACTACTGGACGGATCGGGCTGAAATTTGGCATGCTGGTAGATGTTATGATGTAGGCATCCGCTACGAAAGGATTTTGATAAATTCCAACCCCAAGGGGTTCAAATAGAGGATGAAAGTTTGTATATAATAATACTTCTTAACACGAGCGAAGCCGCGGGCAAAAGCTCGTTGTAATATAGAGCTAACTACGCTATCGTTGATAGTCATCATTATAAATTACTTTTTTATATTTAGATTTTTGTTTGAAAATATATATTATAAACGTCAATAACAGAACTGTCTGTAGTATGAACTCTCTTAAACTAAAAGTATCAATATATTAATTACTTACGTGTTTTAGATTTTTCTCTTGCTTAATGTTTTTCTTAATGTTGTGGTTATTGTTATGGTTATTATTTAGTAACACTCTGTGCAATAAGATAACATAGTAAAATTCTGTATTCATTTCAGATATACACGGTGATATCAGACAAACTGGTGGGCCTCTTACTCCGGACGAGGAAACACCAACTCACCTACTTCGAGGGAGAAGTCCTGTTTCAGGTAATAAGGATTTTTTTGACTTACTCAATATATTATATTAACGGTTTGTGTATTCGTGTAGAAGTCAGCCGGTTAAGAGTAATTAATTTATGATAGTCTGTAACATGCAATATACTAATTAATCAATTGCCAAAGATGGTCGGACCAAGCGATTATGTACCATCGAGGAAATTGATTCCTAGGCAGTTGACAGACCAACGTCATTTGGTCGGATCATGTCAATTCAATGTTAATTGTGATCTGTCGGCTGAGTTTGACATAACGCAACCAAACTACGTAGGTCCCAACTGCCTCGGAATCAACTTCTCGGATAGTACTAGCCCGTAGATTCGCCCGCGTGGAATTCTGAGAACGACATAACATAATACGAGTATGTAACTCAGGAACACACCAATTTTTCTATCGATGTTAAATTTTTTGCAATCGGACCAGTAGTTTCAGAGATTACCTCCTGCAAACAAAAATACAAACTTTATCTCTTTATTACTTTAGTGCAAAGGTTCTTAACCGGTGGTCCCTGGAGGCATTCCAAGTGGTCCGCGAAGCCATCCTAATAATGTTATGTGAGAATTCAGAAGTTAGTAAAGAGTATGGACTATGCAGTCACAAAAATCACATTTAAGCAATTAAAATCTATAACTTTTAGATTTTTACCAAATAAAAAAGAGTGCTAATTATAAAGTTGTCCTTGTTTTCTTTATCAAAAAAATCCTTAGTTGAGGTAAACCAACTGGGTGGTCCCCGGCTAGACAAACATTTGGTAAAATGGTCCCTCATGACTAAAAGGTTAAGAACCACTGCTTTAGTGTATATGTAGAAATAGATATATAAATATAAGAATCCCTAAGACTGTAGGCAATAATTACTGCTGAATGCAAAAGGATGGTAGATCAGTCTCTTCATTTCCTGTTTTATTTCATAAAAAATAATTTAAATTATAATAAGCGTTACACGCGCGTAGATGTTACAAAAAAAATATTTTCAACTAAATTGTCCATATATTTTTTTTTTCGTTGAAATCAATTTCGTTGAAAACAATTTTAATTGAAACTCACAAATTACAATTAACCTCAATATCGCTAATAAAAAATGGAAATTTAATGAGAAGAATATTAATTATGATAATACTTAAGTTCAGTAATCTTGTCCTTCTAGGAGATGAGAACATCCTTCGAAATGTATGACACGGCATAATTTGATTTATATGATGACTTCCTTATCCGCTTTCCTTTTGTTTTAAAAATCATTATGGTGGCGGATATTTATTATGATTGACGTGTAATTTCTATGATAGAATGCACCATTTAAAAGAAAAACGGGAAAACTTCATTTTCATACCTTTGACCTTGAATAAAATTTTTGGCACAAGGAGGATCGCCGGGGACTTTTGAGGATTTATTTATAATGCTGTAATTAACGTCTCTACAAATTTTCAGCTCTATGCGAATTATTCCGAGGTCGAATGTTTAATTTTACTGGGTTATTAGATAATGGAGCTGAAAAGGACAAGGGGTGTTAGGCTTTACCATAAAGTTAATATACCTAGCGGAATAGAGAAACCAAGGCCTGAGCAAGAGAGATGTCACTATCAGTAACACTGCGTGGTAAAAAGAGACGTGTGATACATGACAGCAGCCATCTTTTTTGGCAGTGCCGCACGTTGACAATTTCATCTCATAGAAATCATGTTCAATTATGCTTGTGTAAGTGTATGCGTACACATATTATTACACACAGATAAAACCAATTTCGGTTACGTTTGACAGCTCGAGATTGTTGCTCTATTCCGCTCGGTATATTAACTTTATGGGCTTTACGGATTTCCGACATTTTAATAATAAAGACCTATAGAAAATCAGTCATTTTGGGAAAAGTTCTTTTTGAAGTACGTACGTTATTTCAATATATTTTGACATTCAGACCTAACCACCCGGACACATTTCTGTAACATAGGAGAGTTTTTACCGCGGGAGATGTACGATAACCGCGGGATAGTCTTTTTACCTGGACCAATTCGTTTCAATTTCATCTTCCAATCGGCATGGTAATACGAAAATATCTGAGTACAAAATTCTTGTTTATATTAATATCTATTAAAACTCAATCAAAAAGTCGTTTAGCATCTCTATTCGAATGGAACGACAGGTACATTAAAATTTGCATAGCGCACGTTCGTCCCAGGTCATTTTTTAAGTAATTAAAAAAGTAAGTAAATCATTTAATAAATAATGAATAAAACTCGTTTAAATAACAAAGTGACTATCTTTGGAAAATTATGTGTTAAAAAAACTAAAATTATAATCCAATATTACGTACAAAACTTCAAATTCAAGCTAACTTCTAACACAAGACATATGGGACAGTGTAGGCTCCCAAGTCCTTCACTAATAATAATAATAATAATTCTGTGTAGTAGACCGACTTTATAGTTGATATTGAACACTGTTGATATTGTGTGAACAATGTTGATATTGAACACACTTCTTTAAGTTTCCTTGGATCCAAACTCGGCTTGAACTAAAATAATTCCTTAACCAAGATAATCTCCATTCTTAAACAAGTTTTTCTAATAAATTCTTAAATTTTCCAGAAACGAGACGATGACGTGCCGGTATTCCTGCTACAGCCCATAGCTGATATAAGAGCGTACTGCGACAACAAGGCGCTGCAAGCCCGACGCTCCGTGTCTCCTATGCCACAGTAAAATATGCCACATAGTGTATGCCATATTATACTGTGTAATGTACGCCAGATGTGTATGACAATGGGAGTTTTGTTTGAGTCGATTTTTGACGCTTAGCAAGTTTCTGTATAAAGGCGGGATCGAACTGAAGCGACACGACACGACGAGTCACGAGACACTTCACTTTCATAGAATTGACATTTATGACGCTTCACGCTCCCCCTACGGAGATACCGTAATTTACCGTTTTTAGAGCCTTTAAGGGGTTATCTCATAATTTGAAAGCTACAAAATTATAATAAAAATTTAAAATACAGCAATTATCTTCAGTATATGAATGTTCTATTCATTAATTTCCTATTTTTGTTTTTTATACTCATGATATCAGCTTCCAAAGTAATACCAATTTATTTAAATTCAAACATACACACAGCATCTCCCTAGTATTTACAAATTACGGTTATTTGAAACACACGCCAATAGATCGATAATTTCATTAACTTCCTACATACTGGACGTTTGATTTTTTTAGGTCAATTTTCAAATAAGCTAAGTAAGTAAAAAGAATAGGATTTTGGCGCGATTTTGGCAACGAGGCAAATGTATGGTTAAGGTCGTTTGCTCAGGAGATGGCCTTAATATACGTGAAGTGTCGCGTCGTGTTGTGTCGCTTTAGTGCGGTCTCGCCTAATGTACCTAAATTGTGCATACTGGATTGGATTTAATATTGTGTACGTATACAATGCTAATCCAGCGCTGAAATCCAGTGATGCTAGTTCTAACTGCCCACTACACTACTTTCAATAAAAATAACCCATTACACTAAAAAGTTATATTTTTTAATCTGCATAATAACGTACCTTTATTGATTAAAATATGGATACTGGGAATATATGTGCACGCACACATTCGTAACAAAAAATGACGTGCGTTTATATGAAGTTATAGTACTGTTCTTATAATATTGTGTTTCAAATTTTCTTTAAGGCGGGGATTAATCTCAATCCAAAACTATAACTTTGCACACAACCAAAGACCAAGCGTATACGCATCGCAATAAGATTAATTTTAGCTTAGCATAAAACTGAAGTCAAACGAGCGGATTTTCTCTATTTTTCATTTTTTTTTTAAATATCTTTGGAAATAAACATTAAGAAACAAAATTGTTCGGTTAAAGAATTTTTAATATAGATTTACTAACAATTTATTCAAATAAAATGTATAATTATCCTAGTTAATACTTATATTTCGATGAAATAGATTTTTATCGGAGGTGAGTTTGTAAATTAATTACAGCCAAAGTATTAAGTTTTATTAAAATGTTTATGGTTTAAGGTATTTGAAATATTGTGCTTTATACCTCATATTTTTTAAAACTTGGTACTATATATATTGGAACTAGGTAAACCGGAAGTCGCGGAATAATAAATTGGGGTTTATCCTCGCCTTAAGACATTAGCCGCATGACGCATCACGCATGACTTAAAATTGACTCATACATAACACCTGTGAAAGAATGATATTGTGTGACAACTGAATGTTATAATATTTTATTCATATTGTGTTATCTAAAAGTGCTTCATCATTTCAGCATTTTGATAAAACAAGAGATATTTTCATAACATGAAATTTTTCGACTCATAAAAAATATAATATTATAGTCCGAGTTCCGCAGAACAATTTTTTTTATTACTATCAAGCAAAATTTTTGTGAGTAGCTTCATTTTGATAAGGTAACCAGCTGATTTTTTGTGTATTGATAGATTAATAATAATTATAGTAAAGTATATAATTTAAGAGTAACATTGTCCTGCAAATAGAACAATCCATATTTTAGGACCATCAAACCAAAGTATTAAATCCTTTATATCTCTGCTACCACTTTCAAGATTTTTCGCAAATAAAATAATTGTTGTTCATCTTATCAAAATGAAGCTACTCACAAAAAAATCGCTTGATAGTAATAAAAAAAAATGTTCTACGGAACCCGGACTATTACTATTATATGTTTTAAAATTAGACAATATTTCCAGGCCAATAAACCAGAAATGTTGATACCATACATAAATAATAAGAACCATTGTTACAAATTTCCTGGAAATAAAATATGTACTATTCTATTCTATTAGGTTGGGGAAAAAGTTTCTTCGCATTTTATATAAAAATTCAAAAGGTTTTTTTATAAAGTTCATTTTTAATTATTGACTTAAGTATATAGGTGTCATTTTTTTTGATAACTTTTTGCCATCTTGTTGGATCCCATTGCTATAAAAATTTTGGAGCTTCTGACGAAAAAAATGCGACAAGTGGTTTTGTCAGTCCTCTTGTGATGTCAACCTGACACTGCCTAAGGAATTCTGCAGCGACCGAAACAGGTGGAAATCTGAAGGTGCAAGGTCAGGACTATACCTACGGCGGACGCATTAACACCTCCCAGCCAAACTCCCGTAATTTTTGCTGTATGGCTAAAGATGTGTGAGGTCTAGCGTAATCATGGTGAAAAACCCACCCCTTCTGTTGATTAATTCCGGCTGCTTTCTCTCAACTTCTTGCTTTAATCTCTTCAGTTGTTCACAGTACAGATCAGAAACAATGGTCCTGCCTGGCGGTAACTCATAATGAATAATGCCCTTCCAATCACTCATTTTAACAATAAGAGAAACAAATGGATGGACATGGTAGGACTGCTGGAAGATATTTCTATTAGAGATAAGCAGTACCTGTTGTGTCGTCTTTCTTCTGTGTATATTTCATGTAAAAATTTGTGTGTGCAATAAACAGTTAAATAAATAAAATAAATGAAAATCTCACATTTACCTAATTTGAATTTGCAATTGTCTTCTGTAAAATTAAAACTTTTAAATGATACCAAAGTCAGCCAGATACAATTGGAATAGCCCAAGAGATTTTAAGACAAGTTCATACATATACATAGTTTACTATAATGCGAAAAGACGTTTTCCCCAACCTTTTATTATAATGTCTAGATTTGAAAGTCAAATTAGGTTGCTCATTCATTATTTTTTCAATTTGTTAAAAATGTTAAAATTATGAAGCACTTGGATGATTTAGTTTAAAGCAGAAAAGCACTTTATTTTTTATGTCTTTACAATACCAGCTAATTATAACAGACCATTTTTAATCCTAAATAATAATCTTAACAGACAGTCACGTACAATGCTCCCAAAGTGATAATGCGCATATAAATTTTCGTAATTTTTCGGCAACGGTCGTATTTCCCGAGCGTCGGTAGAGTCTCTGCAAGTATAAGTAAACTTAACTTTAAGAAAAACAGCACTTTGCAGCGACGTAGAGGCGCCTGACGTTGCTCATACGTTACCATCGTGGTAACGCCGCGATGGCTTCCCGGTGAGATATAGCACTTATTGACGGACCGGCGACAGCGGCCGCAGCTATATGATATTTACTTCTATTTCCTTTGAACAAGGTGCAAAATGCAAGTGCATTGTTTGGGGCTCTTACGTTTCATAGATTCGGGTGTTTTCGTGATTACGACAGCGAAGATTTCCATGCGAATTATTAATTTGGGAGTATAGTCTGTCAAGAAATTAATGACAGGCGGGAAATTTTTTAAATGAAATAAAAATTAAGAGAACTTTATTAATTCGAGATAAAAATGTGCAAGGTGACAATATTTAAAATGTAATAAGCGTTCTCTGTGAAAATACAAAGAAAAAATACACCTTATAAGCGTGATTACGTTTAGAAAATTTTCCCGTCGGTCATGACTTTCTTGACGGACTATACTGTATTATTATGCTGGCGACAAAAATTAAAAAGATAATTTATATATCCGAAAAGTAGCGTAGTTAAAATGAGGTCTGTAATTCTCACTTCTTAATAGTATTTTAGCTACATTTAGTTTAGGAATAAAAGAAAGATATTGTAAAGAAGGGACCTATTATAGTGTTTTGTGTACGTGTATAGAATTTGTTTCTAAGAAAAGAAGTTGTGAAGGAAATTATAGAATAACAATAGCTGCATTGAAAACTATATTTTTGTAACAGTCAAACAGGGCTCGGAACCGGTACTTTTTTTAACCAGGTTAAAACGCTCTTTAACCAGGTTTTTAGATTTAAGTGTTCGTTCGGAGCGAAATAGAGATGCGAGCGGTATTGCTCCTGAAATTAACCTGGTTAATTTCTCGCGGAAAGTAACTAGTGCAGTGATATCTTCTATCCCTTTCTAGTGCACCAGCTAATAGCCAATAGGCCATAACTTGTTTATGTGTGGACAATGAGTGATGGTCGTGGTGTGTGTGAGTGGGCGGGGCGAACATAACCGCGAACGGTTCTAACCGGTATTTTGAGCAGTGAGCAATTTTATTTTGCTCTTAGAACAAAATCAGAAATAATTTCGCTCCGTTCAGAGCGGAATCGAAATGAAAACGCTCTTTTGGAAATGTTGCGTTTCTAACGAACAGGATCGCGTAGATTAACCAGGTTTCCGAGCCCTGCAGTCAACTTGTAAAGTTCTTGCTACGATAGAAACTAAAAGAGAAAGTGTAAACTTACGGCCGTACTCGGTGTTATTTTAATGATTATTTAACTTACTCATTTGTTTTCAATTAAAGAAATTTAGTTAATTATGAGAGCTTATTCAAAATCTGCAAATAATTAAAATTAAGTAGATAATTATTAAATTTATCTATTTTTATTTAAGTACCTATATTGTTTATCTCGATTATTTATTTATATTTTTATATAATATAATTTGAAATATAAATTCAAAATAATTAAATGCTAGTCAATTAATTCAGCTCCACTAAGTTTTAGTTTTAATTAAGAAACTATGAGACTTATTACTAGTCTTTGATGTTTTAATTTGTTGTAGCCAAATCAGTCAATTTTATCATTTAGATTATAATATTTTTCACTCAATATAATTCCTTATAAGGCTGGATTTATATACGTCCGTCCGAACTCGCAATTTAGCGGCTATACCGCGAGATGATAAGCAAATCTATTTAAATAAATCGTCACATACTATATAATATTCATTATTCAGATAAAAATAGCTTATTTTCGTAGCTTTTCCCAATATTGCACGTTCAGAAAATCTCGTTAGGGAAGAGACAGGCCTCATTTTTAACCGACTTCAAAAAAAGGAGGTTATCAATTCCACGCGTATGTATGTAATATTCCCAGAACTGCCCAGTTTTCGTATATTATGTTAGTCTATATTAGCATCTGAGCAAATGTGCCAAATTACAAAAGTGTATGTATGTATGTTTTTATGTTTGTGTTCGCATATCTCTCGAACTACAAGTCCGACTTAAGTAATTCTTTTTTAGTTGTACTAGGTATTGTTCAATTTAGGGAATAGTGCAAGTTTCAACAAAATCGGTGCAGTAGTTTTTGAGATACGGAATTTTAATTCTCAATTACGTACAATTTTGAAGTTGGTCTTATCTTTTTAAAATACTTTTATTATTTGTCTCCAAACCAACTAGCAACATATTAGTTTATAGCTCCGATTAAACTACCTAGGTCTTAAGCAGACCAGTAACTTGGACCCTTTCGAAAAAAACTGTGTATTTTGTTTGTAATCTGTCGGCGTGGCAGCAAAACCGTTCGCCCTATCGCATATATACATCCAGCCTTAGAACCAGAAATAATTTCTGATGCAAAATGGTTCTGATTCTGACTCGCATAATATACATTATACGTAGCTATTCAACCCTGTGTTAGTGTGTGTTAGGTCAAGTTGTTCTTATGCAATATATTTCATAGAACGAAGGTCGAGATATTCTTGTTAGTTCCTGAAAACTTACATTTAAATTAAACTGTTCTATTATGTTTATATCAATATCATAACGCAAATACACTGCGATCACAATATGAGCACTTGAGCAGTAAGTAGTCCTAGCATAATTGAAGACGTAAGTGCAAGAAGTGGATAAGTAAAATTTTATAACATTGGGCAATATGGTAGTTCATTTAATTCCGTTTAATGCAAAAAAAAAAAAAAAAATTTTCAAAATAACCACTTACCCATTATCCACTTACGACTTCAATTATTATGACCAGAATTTCTATTTGACAGTCTCGACAGTAATATGCTTCTTCAAAAAATGCTCCAAGATCCAGTTATAATAATAATAATAATATACATAAAGCCTTAGTTGCGCTGCCCAACCAAAAAATATTTCAACCAATTATTAAAGGACAAGACAAGGCATACAATTTCAAATTAAATGTAATTAACGTATGAAATTTTATGACCCATCTTTTGGTTTAGACTTTAAGCTATAGTAATCTAATCTAGTAAGTTTTTGAAACCTAATCGTTTTTAAAAAGTCGTTGTTCCGGTTGCTTATGTTGTTAATAATCTAGTCAAAAGTGTACTTTTAAAGTCACAGGTATATATTATAATATTTTATGTTAAGTTTAAATATAAGGTATATAAATAATTATGTATTTTTATTTTACTATAAACTCCCATAAAAAACAATATCATAAAAGTTGTTTATGTTCGTCGTAAAATTAATGAACATAATTTCCTGACAAGTACAGAAACAAGGATAACAAACAATTGAGTCTACTAGAATCAAAAACCGCAATGTCCAATAATGATTTTATTGGACATTGCGGTTTTTGATTCTAGTAGACTAAATTAATGTTTTGTTTAACTTTGTGAATTGTGGTGGATCTTTTTCCATAAAAAAACAATCTCCGTTTATTATAAATCAATGCCACTTTTCGTTGTAATTTTATAACTCAAGAACACTCCAATACCAAATGTTTAGGCTTTGATTACTACCTATTTTAGTAAATATTTATGTGAAGTAGCACAAAATCGGTGGAGCGGTTCTTCATTTACCGTATTTTTGTAACAAATGAATTCAATTAATGGCGGATCATTTTGTTGGGGATTTTGATCTCAAATTCAAACTTTTTTCAGTGTTAAGAGTACAAGCAAGTTCATTTTTTTATTATTTCACTTTATAGGTAGCGAAGCACGTACTGGGCCGCCAGTACTATAAAATATTTCAATAGGTTATTACCTTAAGAGGATACACCAGGGGCTAGAGAAATGAAAAAAAAGTACGTGTAATATCTATAGCTGTCTCCCTTACCTCAAGCCTATACCGCAGAACGCGATAGAGACAACTGCAGAAAATCCAGAAAATCAACGATTCGTTGTCCCCTGATTCCTTCTCCAAAACTTAACCGATTTAAGTACTTTTTCCATTAAAGATTAAAAAAAGGCTTGAGCTGTGTTCCTATGTTTTGCTTTTTTTTTGTATAATCTAGCCAAATCTGTTTTCTGGACGTTTGAACACAGCGGAAAATCTGGCCATTTTTTTGGGTTTTTGAACGTTCATATCTTATTTAATAATTAAATTATGAAAAAAAAGAAAACATAGGGACATTGTATTAGTGGCCGTAGATATTCAGGAAAAAAATTATAACTCTACTAGCATTATCCAGGGAGGAAACAGGGGACAACGTTTGTATGGAAAAAAGGGCGGTGTGGACTCCTCTTAAAGCTTACTGCAATCTTAACAGGCTAGAGGCAAAACCAAGATTTGTTCGACGTTTGACAAGACGTGATAACGTTTAGTGCTAATATTGTGATCATTATATACTATACTAGCTGTTGTCCGCGACTTCGTCCGCGTGGACTTCAGCTTATAGCGCGCGATGTCAACAAAATTGGTGTCAAAAGCTTTTATAAAAAACCCTGTAAGTCATTTTTTAAAATTAAACTTTATATTTTATGCCAAATTTTAAAAAGCTTATTTAGCTTTTTAAAATTTGGCATAAAATATAGCCCCCAATTACACAACTTTACCCATAAACTATTTATCATTGATAGGTTAAAGGTGACGTCACTACATAGGTAAAGTACTGAGTAGAAATAACAATCGAAAAAAATCGAAACTTAAATATAAGATGATACCACCTCTTATAGAAAGAAGTTTGAGCAAGCATCAGCGCGATGTAGGAGACGCACAGCGCCATCTATTATGAATTTTGGAACTAACTTAATTTGAACAATTTTACGCATTTTCACCCCCTTACAACCTATGTCCTTTCTCAGGCTTTAGACTATCTGTATACAAAATTTCATTACAATCGGTTCGGTAGTTTTGGCGTGAAAGCGAGACAGACAGAGATACATTCGCATTTTTAATATTAGTATAGATAATACTTAATCTGTGATTGTGATAATATGACGTACATGCAATATGTCTTTGGCCGGATTATTTACGTATGTGCTAGTAGTGCCCTCTGCTTTTTTGCGCCTTTTTTACCAACTTAAAGAGTATTCTTCTTTTATACATCTTCCTCGGGGGTAGGAAACTAGCGAATCGCTAGCCGCATGCTTTGAAAGTTGGCTACGGCTAAGAAATATGAATGAATATGAATTTATTGTGTTCTGAAAACAAAATCAACCTCTGGAGCATGAAAAATAATAACACAATGCAACTTAGGTTCGATAAAATTTTAATTTTTATTTGTCAAAGAAATTAATTTTTAGCTTTACTCTAGCATAATAGTATGTGCTGTATATTATCATAACACAATATAAAATCCTGGAATGATTATGTGAACTACTATTCAAACAAGTGTTTTATAGTATAATATTTATCCAGTCAAGGCCACGTATATTGGATCTCGCCTGCGAAGCCTTCTTTGAAGCCTGTCTGTCGCCGGTCTGCAGTTTCCATTAGCTTTTCCAATATACACGACATTATTCAAAGAATGTGGATTATAGCGAATATCTACACTAATATTATAAAGAGAAAAGATTTGTTTGTTTGTTTATATATATTTGTAATAATTAATGATAAATTGGCGCAGACCTTAGGGTCAATTTATAATAGCGCAGAGTCGAAGCGAAGCGAAACGGATTCCCAAAAACTGAACACAGAAAATTAAATCTTAACTCCAGAGCGTAACGCATAATATATTGCTTCTGCGAGGCCAATCAGCGTTGGTCGGGCGCATCCACGCGAATTCGCACGGATGCGCGCGCCTTTTTAAATTCTCAGAGGTAATAAAGTGCGTTAACGCTTTGGAGTTAAGTTTGAATATTTTGTTATATTCAGTTTTAATAATTCGCTTCAATGCGCTCCGACTCCGCGCTAATATAAGTTGACCCTTATTTTGAAACAGAAAATGTCTATTGATGTTCAAATGTGATAATGATGAGTAACAAATGAATCCGAATATTATAATGGTAAGCCTTTTAAATAAATTGAACATTTTGTGTAACCGATAAACATCGCTAATGGCGTGGATAAAATATTCAGTATAGATTGAAAACCGTAAAAGTGCGCTCGTTTTGAGGGTTTTACAACATAAAATGAAAAGTGGAAAAGGCATGAACGTTTTACAAATTATATTCGATAAAATGAGCACTGCTTTATTCATATTTGGAATAAATCGAAGCTTGTATTTACACCAATTATCTAATAAAACAAAACTAGCGTACTACACTTACAGTTTGGTTTGTGTGACGTTGACTTTATACTTTTTAATTTCGAACTGGCCAGCACTGAACGGGAACAAACCCTTCAATTGGACTATTATGACGCTGAAATACATAGTCGCAGCGATCTTTGGCGTTTTTAAGAACAACGATCATTTCAACAAATCCTACTTCAGAGCCATTAAAATATCGTCCTTCATTAACAAGAATGAGTATTTCATCAAGTATAGCATATTTTTAACTGTATTTTTATCACTGGAATTTATTAATCTTTTTACATCTCTATCCTATGAGTTAACGAAAAAAGATTTGCATACGTGCATTCTATGGCTGTTGATTATGTTGGTGAATATAGACTGTATTTGGACGTACTCTATATTTTATATTATGAGTTGTAAGCTATACGATGTGTACAGGAGGTTGAAAGTCAGTAGATCGAAACTAAGCGATGGCGGGGACACTTGCAAGGGACCTCTTTTTATATTGACCTCGAAGTATATAACTACAAACAAGAAGCAGTACATATTGAGTAACTTGTTCAGTGAGTACCGGCGTGTGGTCCGAGCAATAAAGGCCTCTATGTGGACGATCAAACCTACGGTAAATATGCTATTCCTGATTCACAATGCTGCTTCGATAAATTTCTTGCATGATAGATAAGGGTCAATTTATAATAGCGCAGAGTCGAAGCGAAGCGAAGCGAAGCGAATTCCCATAAACTGAACACAGAAAATTCTACCAGAGCGTAACGCATACATTACTTCTGCAAGGCCAATCAGCGTTAGTCGGGCGCATTCACGCGAATTCTCGCGGATGCGCGCGCCTTTTTAAATTCTCAGAAGTAATAAAGTGCGTTAACCTTAACTAGGTTGAATTTGTTATTTTCAGTTTTAATAATTCGCTTCGATGCGCTTCGACTTTGCGCTAATATAAATTTACCCTAATAGGCGTGCGTGCCCTGCGTTTGGCATTGTCCAATAACCGCGCGATAAGTTTTAGACTCTACATTATTGTAAATTCATAATACTAATATAATAAATGCGAAAGTGAGTCTGCCTGTCTGTCTCTCTGTTTTCCTGTTTACCTCTTCAAGCTCAAGCTTTTTATCCCGGAAAAAATATGTACTGTTCTCGTGTTTAAGAGGGCGACTAACCCCAAAAATCAAACATCGTCCTTCTCTCTTCACACTCACGCCCGTCTTTCACATGCCAGGTGAAAAAGAACGACGCGGATTCATCGCCAAATTAGTTTTTTCTCAATAACTCGATAAATATACAACATTTTAAAAATACCCTAGGTCGATCTCTCAATGATAGAATTGTATACAATGTGTTAAAATATTAACTTAGTTCAATGCACGGTTATTGCAATAAATGAAAAATTCGTGAAAATTAGATGCGTCTTTGTGTTTTTTTTCTATCGAGAAAATTTTAAGATATCGTGTTTTTGCTCAGATCGAATTCTCGGAAATATAATGTAGTATCTAATTTTGGAAAATGAAACAATTCAGGGCTTATTATAAATGAATTATAAAATCGACAATTTAGAGTTAGTCGCCCCCTTAATACATATAAACTAATTTTGTCACAAAGAAGTAGCGGACGTCGCGCGTCGTCTAGTTAACATTTTGTCAACAATATAATATTACATTTGAGCAATTCGCAAAGATGTCGGTCTAGTTGTTTGAAACCTTCCAAGAAAGCGCTAAAGTACTAAAAGGGTTAGTGTCTAAACACACTATGCCGAAGATACGCGACCGAAGTTCCGTAGCCGATATAACGGTCCGACGCATTCGGCTGATATGACATACAATAAGATACGCGGCGGAAATTCAGTGGCGTAACTACTATGTCCGAGTATTCAGTGTCTCGAGTACGCCGCCGAATTGACGCCGAAAAAAAGAACATAACCGCTGAATCGCTGCCGAACTTACGCTCGACCGAAGTTCGGCTATATACGCTATAAAGCGACGTAATTTCGGCATGGTGTGTCGTCGGTAATTTAAAATATGCAGGCGTAATCTTGCTGTAATGTGTGTTTAGACACTTACTTGTAACTTAATTACATTTAGGGCCTGTTTCACCACTTCCCGATAAGTGCCGAATAAGCTACCATATTATGTGCAATGTGTGCAATGCACACGGGCGCCATCCTCTAGGGGCACCAAATCGTCATCTATAGGAGCGCCAAAACCAAGAATCCAAAAAATTTTACTGGCACACGTGGATTTTTGCACACAGGTTTTAACTTGACAGGTAAAGTACGGTATGGAGAATCTGTCAAAAAAGCTGTGAATAGCCTATTCGGCACTTTATAAGAAAGTAGTGAAACAGGCCCTTAGTGACACAATTTTAAGCACTAAAATCCAAGATAATATAATTATTTTAATTGTACCAAGTTCTGAGACCCGCTTACAGTCTCAAGATTATTTTAACATTAATAACAGTAATACTTTTTAACAAGTGTTTAAGATGAAAAAAATCTGATATTTTGATTCTATGAGACCTACGTATAATATAAACTATATGAGACCTACTGCTAACAAGCCGCATAACAAGTGTCATATTTCTTCTGTTACAATATATTTTTTACTTGAGTGCTACGTTTATATTTCTGGAAACGTCTTTATGTGTAAGCAATAAATCAAATACACATCAAATATATAATAATAATATCTCAATACACAATATATCTCGTTATTTTCTTACACCTTATACACAGAATGTGTGTAATAAATAAATTACTCATAAACTGATTCCGCAGTAAACTCGAATATTTTTCAGTCCAAAATGGTTGAATATATTTTGATTGATAGAATTTGTAAAACTTTTCAGTTCATCTTTTACCTCGTGACTGTATTGCTGTTCACTTGTAGCAACATCGTGTATGGTATCATCGAAATGGGGAATAATGTAAGTACCTAAAAATATGCATCAAAATATCAATATACATTAAGATATCTATATCTAATAATAAGCATCAAAATATAATGCAAAACTCGGTTTTAACCTATCAACTCCCACGCGGACCGCGATAACAATAGATTTCCAAGAATATGCGATCGAAGGATTAATGGAGTGAGCACACTGAGACGGGCCGTGCCGGGGCTCATTGCAAAAATCTTCCTCCATACAATTTGTATGGAAGAGGATACGCGTATCGCACACTGTATCGAGGCGCAGCGGATTTCCGCTTCCATACAAAATGTATGGAGGCGGATTTTTGCGTTGAGCCCCGGCACGCTGAGCCCCGGCACGGCCCGTCTCAGTGTGCTCACTCCTTAATAGGGAATATTACGCATAGTTCGGAACATACTGTGATATGAGCACATATACAATTTCTTTCTAACTCTAAATACCACTTTATAACCTAAGGGGGTCACCAAATGGCGGACCGCCGTCCGCATCCGGACCGCCAACCCATTGTGTGCGGACCAAGCATATTCTTCTCTAAAAATTAATATCAATTTAGACATACTGATGAACTGGTAGTATATTTTTTAAATGTGTGGACCGCGGAGGTCATTTTAATTCCTAAAACGGACCCCGAGCGAAACTAAGTGGTGACCTTTTTTTTTTTTGACGCGCAGGGGAAACCCATCATGGGTGCCCCGGGTTGGGGATATGCCTCAGTTAGCTGAAGCACCCCGGGGGTATGTGGGACTCTTACCCACTAAAACCACCTGCGGTTTGCCTTCAGCCGTATACGGAGGAATGTCCTGGATCTGTCTAACACAGGACTCCCTCCATGACCGGCCGGTCTGCCTCAAAAGAGACCGGACTTCCACCAAAGTAAGGGAACACTCCGGCAAATGGAAGCGTTCCCCTCGGCGCCGGGACTAGCTAAGCCGGGCAGGTTCCCATCCTTGCCCGGAGCCCCGGATTAGACGGAAGTTTGGAGGTTCGCGTAACGACGCCTCCGCACTCCCGTCCTACGCCGGCGGAGCGGAACGGAGGATGGGTCATCCTCTCTGTTCCGCTCTGCGGCCTCTTTCTGCGAAAGGACGGTTTCGCAGAAAGAGACCGCCTGCCAGGCCTTATCGTTCTCGAGCAAAGTGGTGACCCCTGACCTAGGATTACGTGGTTACGTGCAACATCTTGTAACGTTCTTTGTTGTATATTCTAACTAGATGACGCCCGCAACTCCGTTGTAAGTAAACGTAAAAAAAAACAAAAAGTATCCTATGTCCTTTCCCTCGTCTCAAAGTATCTCCATGCCAAATTTCAGCAAAATCGGTTCAGCGGTTTGGGCGTGAAGAGGTAACAGACAGACAGATAATATTAGTAAGTAAGTATACTTACTTACTATTTTTATATTTTAGTATGGTTAAACTAAAATTGTCGGAAATGAGAATAAAAACGAAAGAAATATTTTAACTAAAAGCTTTATACTTATTTTAATTTTTATCAGTTTAAAGGTCTTCTCAATGGTAGCGGACTGCGGAAATAATAAACTGATTATTCAGTCTAATCACGATGCATGTATAATACAATTTTGACTGTGTTATCTCTGTCTCTTTCGTGCTTTTTATTCATGATAGAAAAGGCATTATAATATTTAAGCAGTAACGCAAACTAGCGTAGATGAGCATATTATTAATAATAATAAATTATTATAGTATTTTAAAAACATAACTCAGCTGACTTCAAAATTGTACGTAATTAAGAATTGAAATTACCTATCTCAATAAAATTAAATAAAGAAATTTGAAAAAAACCACGCCAAACAACTTTAAAAGGTAATGAAATAATATTTACTGACTTTAAGTTTAAATGATTCCTAAGTGTAAAGTGATATTTTAGTCCATAATTATTGTTGTCACGGTGTGTCGGGGGACCGCCAACAGTGACTTAATTTGCATTTTGTATCGCCAAGTCACTGATTGTCTCGTTTCGGTTCGTTGTGAACTGACCCTTAAACTATAATGTTAAATGAAATCTACATTAGCGGTCCCCCGGCACACCTTGACAACAATTATGGACTGAAATATCACTTTACACTTAGGAATTATTTAAACTTAAAGTCAGTAAATAGTATTTCAACTGAACCGATTTTGATGAAACTTACAGTATTCCCTAAGTTACACAATACCCAGTAAAGAAAATAATCACCTTGTAGTTCCGGAGATATGCGAACACAAACATAATAAAAAAAACATAAGTACATAAGTAGGTACGTAATATATTATAGCTCTGGAAATATTACATACATACGGGTCGAATTGATAACCTCCTTTTCTTGAAGTCGGTTAATTAATATGTTCAATATTTTTAGATCAAATTGACGTTTACACTGTCAACGATCCTGCTCTTCACCAACATCCGATTCAAAGCACTGTTCCTCGTGTGGATCATCTGTTTCCAAGGAGAGGTTTTGAAGAATACGGATCTGAAAATCAAGACGTTGCTTACCGAAATATCGTTGGGAATTGACGGTACTTAGTTTTATTTTACTTATTCAAATCAGCCAACGTAATTCCTATTATAGGACAAGTAAGTGGAAGTATATTATTTATTGATTTTATTAGCCTATCCTACTGTGATAGAAGCGAATGAAATACATACATTGAATGAAAGAAATTACTGTACCTATTACCTATTAATAAAGGCATCTTCACACAGTATAGTGGTTTCAAATTTTAAATTGGTTAGCGTTGGCACTAATGTTTCTTCTGTCCCTCGGCTAGTAAGCGTTAGTTATACTATAACTTAATAATCCAATGATAGAGATACTCATTTATAGCACATAGTACATATTATTCATAAATAAAGTATCGTCATCGATGTTAAGATTGTCTGCTACCGCCCACGGAAATAAAATTCTCAATAGAAAAACCAAACAAATACTATCGACGCTGCACTTCTGCACTCTGTCTGTATTTATTTTAGTCTGAACAGAAAATAAAGTTTGCGTGTGATTTTTCTCTGACTTGTGAATAAATAAAAATAACATTATAGATAACACTGGTAAAGTTAACCTTAAGCTTCTTTCTGGCTTAAATCCGTCCGTTTTTTCCGTTTTTTACTACATGCATAATTATGAATGTACATACGGTATATATACCCAAATAGCAATTTTTACAATTTTTGTCTGTCTGTATGTCTGTCTGTTTGTTCCGGCTAATCCCTGAAACGGCTAGACCGATTTTGACGGGACTTCTATTGGCCGATAGCTGATGTAATAAGGAGTAACTTAGGCTACTTTTTAACCGACTTCCAAAAAGGAGGAAGATATCTTTTACTTTTTTTATGTTTTACTTATATTTTACTCCGCCGTTTGTGGATCGATTTTCAAAATTATTTTGTTGTTGCATAAGATTTGGTCCATTTTGTTGACGCGGACTAAGTCGCGGGTAACAGCTAGTAATAAATAAATAAATAAATCTTTATCTCAACCCATCAACGAGTCATATTTTTACATTGCAATAATTAATCTAGAAAAACCTTTTTTACAAAACGAGATGTTACAAAAATCGGCCAAGTGCGAGTTGGACTCGCGCCCGAAGGGTTCCGTACCAATACAGAGCAAAAATAGGCTAAAAATTGTATTTTTTGTATGGGCTTAAATTTTTATTTTATTTTAATATTATTATTAAATATTAAATTACACATATAAAGCAAGAATGTGTGAAAAATTCAAGTGCCTATCTCTTACCATTATTGATATAGAGCGAAAAAGGCCAAAAAAATCACGTTTGTTGTATGGGACCCCACTAAATATTAATTTTATTTTGTTTTCAGTACTAATTTGTCATTATAGCGGCAACAGATATACACAATCTGTGAAATTTTCAGAAGTCGAGCTATAGCGGTTCTTGAGCCTGGCGACAGACAGACAGACAGACAGACAACTAAGTCTTAGTAATAGGGTCCTGTTTTTACCCTTACGGGGTACGGAACCCTAAAAAACCACATCGTTACAATAGCCTCATGACAAGAGTCACGATTTTAAATTATTTCATCTTAAATTATGAATAAAATTAAAAATCTTGGATTTCGGATAATTCGTCGTCCCGAATCTGAAATCTCGTTAGATAGAGGCGGTGTAAGCGTGGGCGATGTGGGCCACCGCCTACATCCTCGCGGTCCAAGGGCGCCTTGCCCCCTTTAGCTACAAGGATTAAATTTTCTCTCTACTATAAATTCTTTCTCTCTACAAAATCTGTCCTCTTACGTCATCCATCAGGGGCCTCACAAAGTCTAATATATAAAATTCTCGTGTCACAGTGTTTGTGCGCGAAATCCTCCAAAACGGCTCAACCAATTTTAATGAAATTTTGTTAGGCCTGAGAAAAAGTTTTTATCTACTTTTTATATTGCTACTAGAAATAATTTATAAAGTAAAACAATTTTGCCAGGTCAGCTAGTATCTCTATATTATCTTGCTATTGCTTGCTTACTTTCCCTCGTTTTTTCAGACTTCAACCCCGAGAAGCGAGTGGCTACCAAGTTCCTTCGCTACCTGGAGAAGAACAGGAACAAGCTGCGGATGTGGAGGATCATTAACATTGAGCTGCGGTTGTCCTGGCTCTGCTTTATGAAGTTGTTCGACTTCACGCTGCTCGTGATACAGGTAGCTCAACTGTTTGGAATATAGAACATCCGCTATTTCCTGGAGAAGAGGAACAAGTTACTACGCTACCTGAAGAAAACTAGGAACAAGTTACTACGCTAAATGAAGAAATCTAGGAACAAGTTACTACGCTACCTGAAGAAAACTAGGAAAAAGTTGTTACACTACCTGAAGAAAACTAGGAATAAGTTGCTACGCTACCTGATGAAAACTAGGAACAAGTTACTTTGCTAAATGAAGGAAATTAAGAACAAGTTACTACGCTACTTGAAGAAAACTAGGAACAAGTTATTTTGCAACCTGAAGGAAATTAGGAACAAGTTACTACGCTACCTGAAGAAAACAAGGAACAAGACGCTACGCTACCTGAAGAACATTAGGAGATTTGCTCCTAATTTTAGCCACCTGGAAATAATAAGGAACAAGTTACTACTTACCTGAAGAAATATTCACTGAGCGGCTCTCCTAGCTTTGCTTTATGAAGCTGTTTAATTTTACGCTACTCGTGAATCATGATACAGTTAGCTCAAATGTTTTGAATATAGAACTTTCGGTATTTCCTGGAGAGGTGAAGAAGTTACTTCACTACCTTAGGAAAACTAGGAACAAGTTACTACGGTACCTGAAGAAAATTAGGAATAAGTTACTACGTTGCTACCTAAAATAAATAATAGTTTAAAAACACAAAAAAATCACCCTTATTTTTTTATATTTTAACATGTTGGGTATTATAATCTGTGCGTGTCATAGAGTAAAGACGGCTAGTAGGTAAAAACGTTAATATACCTACGCCAATCAGCTGATCGATTCGGGAACGTTAAAATTTACGCGCGTACGTCAAGGTCGCTGATTGGCTAATTGTTCCCCAAATTTCCCGTTATCCTTGACATTTGTAAAATTTGAATATACGCTAAATTTCTATCACTGAGGCTAGACGTATTATTTCTCTCTCCCAAAAATTACTATCTCTACAGTAGAAAATCAGTCGAAACTAACTTTCTTCGCACCTAATCGTTGCTGCTTATCACTGGCGGCAACATACTGGACCTTCAGAGCCAAATTATTCAAAAGATTTGGGCATCAAATCCGAGCAGCGACCTTCGGACTACAACGGAGACCAGAGCATCTCAGGTAGAGTACCAGCTGACTGCCCCTGCGGCGACTACTTCACGTGAGTACCCCTTTATTCACATAAGCCACTATTATGCCATTGATGGACAGGGATATGGAAGGTCGGTCTAGTCAGTCTAGCCAGACCCGCGACAAATCACCCTATAAAAACGTTCATGATGATAAGACTGTGCAGATCATGCGAGATCTAATTAAAAAACGCGGAATTCTCAAAGGCAGATTAACTAAATTTTCAAATTATGTTGACACTATTAAAACGCCTTTAACTAGAGAATCTAAAATAGATTTAAAACTAAGAATAACCGGTGTCCATACATTATTTAATGAATTCTGTGATATTCAAACACAACTTGAAAATACTGTTCCAGACTGTGACATTGATGATCAACTAAATCAGCGTCAGCTGTTTGAAGACAGTTACTACAGCACTCTGTCACATGCAGAATCTCTCTGTGTCGATGGAGAGGCCGCGGATAGCTCCAAGGTATGCAATAGCACTACACAATCCTCCGTTAAATTACCGGTTATCACTTTACCTACATTTGATGGCTTATATGAGCACTGGCTAGAGTACAGGGATACTTATTTGTCTTTGATACATAATTCACAGGATATAAGTAATATACAAAAATTCCATTACCTTAAATCCTCTCTTAAAGGAAGCGCAGAGATGGTAATTAATTCCATTGAAATTTCAGCCTCAAACTATTCTGTTGCGTGGGAACTGATGTTGAACAGATATGATAACACTAGGCTTTTAGTTCAGAGTCATGTCAAGGCACTATTTTCTATACAACCACTGTCTAAAGAGTCACCTTCACTAATTAGGAAGCTTATAGACACCATAATTAATAATTTACGCGCTCTTAAAACCCTAGGTGAAGCTACAGACTCATGGGACACACTAGTAATCCATATCATCACCTCAAAGTTAGATAAAATTACTGAGAGGCACTGGGAGGAGCACAAAGGTTCTCTTTTGTCTGACCGTAACTCCAAATTAGTTTTAAAGATTGAACATTTAATTCAATTTCTGAAAAATAGGGCTGACTTACTAGAAACTTTAATTTTATCGCATAGCAAAGATAGCCCTAGCACCGATTTTAATAGAAAACCAAATATAACAGTAAGAAGTAATGTTTCACACTGTAATAATGTTTCAACTAATAAGTCAGCCGGTCGCACTGTTCGCAAGCCTATTTGTGTTGTATGCAAAGGTAATCACCCACTTTACACTTGTACTCAATTTATCGCGATGGATTTAAAATCGAAACTTAAAGTTGTCCAAGAACACAGCCTATGTAACAACTGTTTGCGCGCCGGGCACTCCGTTAACACTTGCGTATTCGGGTCTTGTAAGAAATGTAACTTGAAACATAATTCGCTATTACATTTTAACGATTCCGATAACACATCGAGCTTTGTTGCGAAGAGCCCGTCGACTGAATCGTCGATTTCAAGTGCAAGCGCAACGCGCATCACTGTACAGTGTTAATGTGATAAGGCGAACCTCATTCAGGCAAATAACGTTCACACAGACACGCACATAATAGATTCGCACTGCATTAATGTGCAACCCGTTTTGTTATCTACTGCTATGGTCGAGATCCCCGATAGATACAATATTTATCATTTAGCATGCGCGTTACTCGACAGTGGTAGCCAAAGCAGTTTTATAACAAATTCACTTTGTAAAAAATTAGATATCGAGCTTATACAGTCCATTCAAGAAATATGCGGAGTAGGCAATGTCGTATCGCATTCTTCGCATTCTTGTAATGTAAAAATTAAGTCTCGCGTGAGTGCCTACTCAAAACAAATTCAATGTTACGTTTTAAACGTAATAACACCTACATTGCCAGCTGTTCAGGTGCATAATTCTTGTAAACGCTTTCAAATTCCTGATAACGTTCAGCTGGCAAATACGCAGTTTTTAGGGTCACAAAAAATTGATGTTTTGATAGGAGCGGATCATTTTTGGGACTTGCTTATCGATGGCAAGATGCGTCTACCGAGCGGTCCGTTTTTACAAAACACTAAGCTAGGTTGGATAATTTCGGGTCCAATAGATTCTAGCATTGTGCGCAGGGGACATGTCCAATGTAACGTTAGTACTGAGCTCAGTCCATCCACTATAGACGATCAATTACGTAAGTTCTGGGAACTCGAAGAGTTAACTTTGCCTCGAAATTCGCATACGGAGGACGAGCTGGCCTGTGAACAAAGTTTCGTTACAAATACTACACGCGACAATCATGGTAGATTTGTGGTTCACATTCCACTCAAAAACTCAGCCGAGGTTTTAGGTGAATCTTATTCCCAAGCTAAACGCCGTTTCTTAGCATTAGAGAAGCGGCTATCTCGCGCACCTTCTAGTTACAAACAACTATACGTTGATTTTATGCGAGAGTATGTTGACCTAGGTCACATGACCAAGGTCGATACCTACTCGAACCTTAATTATTTTTTGCCACATCACGGAGTATTTCGCGAGCACAGTACAACGACTAAACTTCGTGTTGTTTGATGCTAGCGCTGCTACTTGCAACGGAATTTCTTTTAACGACATTCAGCGCGTCGGGCCGCCTATTCAGGGAGATCTGTTAGGTATTTTATTAAGATTTAGACAGTTTAGGTTTACGGCAAAGGCCGATTGTGCTAAAATGTACCGGCAAGTGCTAGTGGCGCCCTCTCAGCGGGATTTGCAGCTAATCATATGGCGCGAGGATACATCGAAGCCACTAGATGTTTATCGCTTAAATACGGTCACGTATGGTACGGCATCCGCACCTTTTCTCAGTGTGCGCTGTCTAAAGCAACTAGCTACCGAATGTTCTGACCCTGAGGTCAGAAGGGTCATAAATAATGACATGTACGTGGATGACCTTCTAACTTCCGGTGAGGTTAAGGTTAAGGTTGAAATTGATCTTTTAAAAATTTGTAAAGACACTGCTGATACATTAAGTTCCGGCTGCTTTCCATTAAGAAAATGGGTTTTCAACTTTGAACTCGATGAAGATGCAGGTCTTGCGTCTCTAAATAATAATAACGACAATACGCAAAACACGTTTCGTGACTTTAACTTTACTGATAACATTCAAAGCAAAACATTAGGCTTGGGTTGGTGTAACGTGAGCGATGAGCTTAATTTTAACACACAGTTCCAGCCATCCGACACTTCAATCACAAAGCGCACAATTTTGTCTACAGTTTCCCAAATATTCGATCCGTTAGGTCTATTGAGTCCGTCTGTTATTATCGGTAAGGTTCTGTTACAAAAACTGTGGTTGCTAAAGTTACAATGGGACGATCCCCTTCCTACTGACGTAATAAAAACATGGAACAGGTTTGTTATCGATTTGTCTTATCTTTCCGCAATTAAGATCCCGCGACATGTTTTTCAGTGCAACTCAACTCGTAATGAGTTACACATATTCACAGATGCCTCACAAACTGCATATGGCGCCTGCGCATACGTACGTTCTATACGTGGAGATAACTTACAAGTGAGGTTATTAATTTCCAAAGGAAAGGTTGCCCCATTAAAGCCTGTCAGCATACCTAGGCTAGAACTGTGCGGCGCGGTGCTGGGTGCTAGGCTATACGATAAAATTAATAGTTCGCTTACTCGTAAGTTCGATAACGTCACCTTTTGGACCGATTCAACAATTGTTTTAGGCTGGCTACGCATGTCTCCTAACTTACTCAAAACATTTGTTCAGAATCGTGTCGCTGAAATTCACGACCTGACAGGAAAGTTTTCCTGGCAACACGTCAGCGGCAAGGATAATCCGAGCGATCTGGTAAGCCGCGGGGTCAGCCTTGAAAATTTGGTTTCCTCTAATGTATGGTGGGAAGGCCCTATGTTCTTGAGAAACCTTAATTTTGATTGTAATGCACAGTTTAATTCCAATATGAGTGACACTTTTAATGATTTACCGGAACTAAAATCAAATACCTTGCACTCACTGTCATGTAAAGTTGATAACAATAATTATACAGATGAAACTTTATTTCCGTTTAGTAAATTTTCGCAGTTTAATCGTATGAGTCGTTCCGCCGCCTATATTCTACGCTTTACTCACAACTGTCGGCCGTGCAACAAGGCAAATCAGCTGACGGGTGCGTTAGGTATAGATGAAGTGAGACGTGCCGTACTATTATTAGCTAAATGGGCGCAAAAAATGTCATTTCCACAGGAATATGATTTACTCAAAAATGGTAAATGTATAAAGTCAAGTCGACTAGCTAGTTTAAATTTATTTTTGGATGAAAATGATTTAATTCGCGTAGGCGGCAGAATAAATAATTCTGTCGAATTTAATTTTAATAAAAAACATCCCATATTGCTGTGTTCTAAACACAATTTTACACGTTTATTGTTCATATACGAACACAAGCAATATTTACACTGCGGCCCACAGGCTCTGTTATACCACTTGCGCGAGAAGTGGTGGCCTATATCCGGCAGGAATTTAGCTAGGAAGGTGACTCATCAGTGTGTTGTCTGCACGCGAGTTAGAGGTAAGACGCTAAGCCCCCTTATGGGCAACCTACCTAGGGAACGCCTTACACCTAGCTACCCTTTTGATCGTAGCGGAGCTGATTACTCAGGGCCAGTGTTCGTTTTAAGCCGCAAAGGTAGGGGCGCAAAATTAATAAAATCATACATCTGTTTATTTATTTGTTTTACTACACGAGCTATACACTTGGAGCTTGTCAGCGACCTATCCACTGACGCATATCTACTCGCTCTCAAGTTTATTTCCCGACGTGGAAAACCATGTCAAATTTTTTCTGACAATGGACGCAATTTCGTAGGTCTTTGTAATGATTTCGCTCAGTTTTTATCTTCATGTAGCAAAGACATTGTTGATTACGCTAGAAGTCAAAATATCGAGTTTTCTTTTATACCTCCATATTCCCCTCATTTTGGTGGCTTGTGGGAAGCGGGGGTGAAATCGTGCAAGTACCACCTGCGGCGAGTGGTTGGTGGTGCTCACCTGACCTTCGAGGAGCTTACCACAGTACTGACCCAAATTGAAGCGGTACTGAACTCACGGCCGCTGGCACCCCTGTCGTCGGATCCAGCAGACTACTCTCCACTCAGCCCTGGACACTTCCTCATCGGCCGACCTCTCACAGCGCCAGTATGCGAGGAGGACCTGACGCAGGAACCGATACATCGGTTGACCCGATATCAAAGGGTTGAACAACTACGGCAACATTTCTGGACGCGTTGGGCCAAAGAATATGTTTCGGAGCTGCAGACCAGGACCAAATGGAGGCAGAATTCGGCGGAACTATCACCGGACCAGCTGGTTCTGATCAAGGACTCTTCTCTACCCCCGCTGAAGTGGCAGCTCGGTCGTGTCGTGAGAACGATTAACGGCAGCGATGGTATTGCCAGAGTAGCCGACATCAGAACGTCGTCGGGAGTCCTGAGGCGAGCCTATACCAAGATATGTCCACTGGTGGACAACGAACACTCATGGCGAGAGACTTAGACTGCAGAAGACATTGTAAGCTACTGCTTTCAAGGCCGCGGGCATGTTGGGTATTATAATCTGTGTGTCATAGAGTAAAGACGGCTAGTAGGTAAAAACGTTAATATACCTACGCCAATCAGCTGATCGATTCGGGAACGTTAAAATTTACGCGCGTACGTCAAGGTCGCTGATTGGCTAATTGTTCCCCAAATTTCCCGTTATCCTTGACATTTGTAAAATTTGAATATACGCTAAATTTCTATCACTGAGGCTAGACGTATTATTTCTCTCTCCCAAAAATTACTATCTCTGCAGTAGAAAATCAGTCGAAACTAACTTTCTTCGCACCTAATCGTTGCTGCTTATCACTGGCGGCAACAAACATTTTATTGCATTGTTATTTGTTCTTATTATGTATACAAAGTTTCGAATTAATTAAACTGCTTTTATAAGGTTTTTACTATTATTTATCTATATATTAATACGTTAGCCAAAAACTTTGTATCCCTTTTGACGAAAAATGGGGAAACGTAGGTGAATGAAATTTTGCACAGTTATAGTTTATATGGTGAAGGAGTGCATCGAGCTAATATTATTTTGAAATTATGCTTTTATCATACATTTTTGTAACAAATAAAACATTACACACACTACAACACACACACTAGGAAAAATGACAGATTATTGAGTGACAAGCCTATACATACGAATTATAATCTTTTATTTATGGTTGAAGTCTGTTGACAACAAGGTGACAAATTGAAAATGAATTATAGTTTTTTTTTTATTAAATCTTAAATACTAAGACAATGCCTACACGGCCAGTCTGAGATCAGCTGAGTCCCAGAGACAAGATTAGAAAAAAATATGATAAAGTCAATATTTTTTTACAAAATACAGGTAGTAGGACTCCTAATGTCGTTGAAACTAAGGTCGAATTCCAACTTTGGGCGATCCCTAGTAAGAATTATTATTTAAAATAGTAATGTAATATTTGTTTTATAAAGTACTGCCTTAATGGAAATGTTTTCTCAGTAGCACTTAGGAGTGTTACTCACGTGAAAGCTTTTTGTGTACATTTCTTCATATTTTACTCACCTTACTACACCTATTTATAGCACGTGATCCTCCTACAGGCTGATTTTTTAGTTAATATAATATCTACAGTACCGTACCGTATTTTAAATAATAAGCTTTCAAGCGTGTCAGGCGCGTTCCGTAGGGTCACATTGAAAATCTCAAAATCTTACCTTTATAATAAAATTAAAATTTCTAGCTATCCCCTAACCACCTCAGACAGCCTTAAATGAGACTGAATTCCGACTGAATGAGAAACAAATTAATTGCGACTAAAATGCTACCTGAAAATGACAATATTGAAATTTGAAACTGAACTAGAATCGAAATGCTTAAATTCTATTCCTCTTTATATTGTAGCTTATATTATTAAGTTGCTTGGTAAATTTCGAAGTGTTTTGGCTCGTTCTACATTTAGGACTTGTAATCCTGTCAGAAAACGACGGAAAGCAGGATGCAGATAGTAAGGAAATTTCAATTATCATTTTAATCCTTGGACTATACCACAAGTTACGTAAACAAACCATCTAAAATAAATGGAGGTGATGTTTCTCTATACTTATCATAATTATTCAGAATACAACAACTTCAAGATTATAATTACTTAAGCTTTTCAAGTTGAGGTGTATTTGTTTATAACTACTATAGTCAAAATAACGAGGCACTGTCATACAAAGGTTGACATTCAGTATATTATAGTTTTATGCCATGACATAACCATTTAATGTTTGTTTCATGGCATAAAACTATATAGATGGCCACTGAGGTAGTAAGTACTACGTACTAGAGCAGCTATTGCGAACAAAAAACATGTCGCACTTGAGGCATGAGCGGGGAGGGAGGCGGGGCGGTGATTGCTATAGATCAGTACTGCAGAAGTGACACAGTTTAGTGCCTACACTCGAATGAATGCAGAATCCATTTCAGTAAGTAGATAAAATAAAAATAAAAATTCACTTTTTTATAAAATTTATAATTAATATGGATCCATAGTCCACTATAGCTAATTACCTTATTTAAATTACTTATATATTTTCAAATATGTACCATAATAAAATTATTATAATGTACGCATGTATAATGTACGTAATATTTTAAATACATATTACCAAAATACAAACTCGTCTACGTGAGTAAGTACTTCATTCATCGTCGTCTTATCATAGATTTGTATTCTGCCTACATTACACTCTGCATCTACTACTCTATGCCAATGCAAAATGGCGCGTGACTTCGCCTTGTAATTGAATGTTCGTATTTTAATTGAAAATAATTAAATAAGAATGCTAATACCGATGAAATGTTATTCCGTTGCATTTGGAAGTGTTACTGGAATCATTTTTGCAGTATCTTAACCCACAACTAGGCATTTTTGCGACTTTTTTTGGTTTCGTTTTTGATTGTGGTACGTCTGGCGTACAGAAGAGCTCGCGGGCGACTAAGTGCACTGCTGCTATTTAGATTACGTTGAATGTGACCAAGCATTGTGTTGCGTTGTCGAGTCTAGTACGTAGTACATACTATGTCAGTGTAGATGGCATTCCATGAGATGGAACAAGCAAAGAATCTGCACTAATATCGTATAAAGTGCTCAACATAAAAGAACTTACAGAAGGCTAGAAAATCAACTAGAAAATAACATCAAAATACCATTTATTCATATATACACAAAATAGCACATTAATATTCACTAGCGGCGATAACCGCTACACAAAAATCATCCTTATGCTTAGTACTGTAAGGTGAATATTTCATTTTTCTCCGGTAAGTCCTTGTCGTCCCTCCAACAAGAAACAGGGGCGGAGTTAGCACTGGGGGCGACCAGCATCGTCTCTTCAAACCGCATAGTGGACCGGCGGCTGCATTGGACCTAAATATTTTAAATATATTAAAAATGTATATTATACATATTATATGTACTATCAAAGAATTTGATTCCTTGACAGATGGAGGACCTAAGTAATTTGGTCGCGTTCTGTCAAACCCATCCAACCGATCATAGCTAACATTATATTGACATAAGCTGATTAAATGACGTGGGTCTGTCAACTGCCTAGGAATCAATTTCCTCGATGGTACATTATATAATTATAATCGTTGACTGTCCTATTATTGGCGCCTTGGATGTTTGTCTGAGAATATTATTATTGTCAATAATAATATCTGTCGGGTCAACCCTAAGACTGCATGGCCATAGACGAACGTTTGCAGTCGGGAGCGACTGCTCTAGAGCAGTCGCGTTGAAGTCGTACACGACTGCAACATGACCGCATCATGCAGTCGGCCATATTATTATAACCCTTTGTTGTTCGACCGGACGGCGAAACTCGACCGCAGAGCGACATGCAAAGCCAAGAATTAGGTATTTAAACTATTAAGAGGATTTTATCAAACTGGAGTTCGCATATCTTTTCAATATTTTACTTCTATACTTTCGAAATTCGCCTGCTGCGTCCCTTTTAAAAATTCACCAGTAAAATGTACATTGTATTTTGATACACGTATGCAGATAGGAAAAATCACTTACACTTTTGCTCGTAATATTTTTAGTTCTGTTCATCGCGAAAACTTCCAAGTTGGCTGTCTTTTCATCTGCGAAAAGAAACTTCATTTAATACAATCTCCATTAAGAATTATAAAAGTTCTTTGAAACATTCTTAAAGGTTACATATTTTTTATTGTTAACTAATTCAATTCATTCGACACTGAATAAAACATTTCTCAATTTCTTTACGAATCTTCATTATAATGCGTAGGCTTCACGCAAAAATATATCATCAGATTTTTATCTTGACCTCTAAAAATCTTAATAATCCTCTAAAAGATTAGATAATGCCCGCAACTCCGTTGCGCCAAAATTAATTTATCGCGCAGGAACCGTACATTTTTTCTGATATCTTGGAAACTTTACGTCTTACAAAAAATTTACTTATAAATCATGATTTGTTGCAAATTATTTTGCCTACAAATATGTTTATAAAACTTTTTATCCTAAATAAAAAAAGTTATAAGCAAAAAATTGAGATTTTTTTTTTCAATTTTCTTTCTCGCTCTTAACTTTTTAACACCCGACAAAAAAGAGGGGTGTTATAAGTTTGACGTGTCTGTCTGTCGGTCTGTCTGTCTGTCTGTCTGTGGCATCGTAGCATCCAAACGGGTGGACCGATTTTGATCTAGTTTTTTTTGTTTGAAAGCTGACTTCATTGAGAGTGTTCTTAGCTATAGTTCATGATCATCAGCCTGCTCCGTGCTGAAAAATCGCGGTTCATCTGGTTCGTGAAGGGCCGATTAGCAACTTGCAGTCGTTTGGTGGGCTTTATTGCATTCTAGTTCGTGACATTTATGAATATTTTTGGAAAGTTTAGAAAACACATTAATGGAAAGTTGATCTGGTGCTGCAGCATCACCTGGTAATCATTACCTGGATTCTATAGGAGCCGAGCTCCATATGAACCCAAAGTGGAGGTTTCATGTTTGGACTCATATTGACGGCCTCATCCAAAAGGACATTCGTAGATGGTATTCATTGGCATATAATATGATCCTGTTGATAGGAATTATTCTGCACTATAACCAACACAAGTTTAAAAAGCATGAAATAAAATTAAATTAAGAAATTTAAAAAACCCCCGCCAAACAACTTTAAAAAGTAATGAAATAATATATTTTACTGACTTTAAGTTTAAATAATTCCTAAGTGTAAAGTGATATTTTAGGGACCGCTAATGTAGATGTTTGATTCACATAACACACACCGTGACAACAATTATGGACTAAAATATCACTTTACACTTAGGAATTATTTAACCTTAAAGTCAGTAAAATATATTATTTCATTACTTTTTAAAGTTGTTTGGCGGGGGTTTTTTTTAATAGATACATTTTGCATTAAAAATACATCAGAGCTGAATTATTTTGTGATACCGCGCTATTCCTGAGTGAGGAAGTCGATCCATCTTTGCTCACCCTTCTTGGTGAACGTTGTTTCATAGCTTTATACGGCGGTAATAAAGACGATTCATAGACGGCTTGCGATACCCCATCATGCCCCCCTTCCCTTACATCCGGTTTAAGGGTGAGACGGACGCCAGTTCCTTCAGGCTTATACAAATGGGAAAATATGAGTTAAAAATAATATATTCTCAGTTTCTACACTAGCGCAGATCTAGGTTAAAGTTATAGATTAGGTTAAATATATAATGTTGTCTCTCTTGTTTTTCTTTTCATATTTTACTAGCTGTCCCGGCAAACGTTTCTTTGCCATATAAAGTATTTCACCTATATTATTTTATTGAAGTGACTAAATAAGTATGTCACCATGGCAACGTCCATCGCTATCCCATCGCACAAACAATGGTCGCCGTCAGTCTCGAGTTGTAATAATTTACTATTATTTATTCAACAAATGCACTTATCAATGTAATAAGTACCCAGTAGCCGATTCTCAGACCCACTGAATATGCATATAAAATTTGGATAAAATCAGTAAAGCCGTTTCGGAGGAGTACGCGGCCTAAAATTGTGACACGAGAATTTTTTAAATAAGATTTAACCCATAGTTAAGTTTAATAAAGATGCAATGCAAGGATGCAAAGTGGACCTAAAAAGATTAAAATCTTCGGTGGCATGCGTAACGCCCACCTAAAATAGAACAAAAGCCAAGACATCATATTTAGCTACAAGACAAAAGCCGTGCTATTCAGTAAGAAAAAGAAAAAGAAGATGATGATGATGAGTAAGCGGGCCCTTAGACGATCAATTTTATTGTGCAATCCATACTAATATTATAAATGCGAAAGTGTGTCTGTCTGTCTGTCTGTTACCTCTTCACGCTTAAACCGCTGAACCAATTTAGCTGAAATTTGGTATGGATATATTTTGAGTCCCGGGAAAGGACATAGGATACTCTTAATCCCGAAAAAATGTACGGTTCCCACGCGATAAACGAATTTTGGCGCAACGGAGTTGCGGGCGTCATCTAGTATGACATATTGTGCAATATTATTGACCGTCTAGACTCTAGGGTTAATATTGAACGCCTTTCGATCTTATTGTCAAATAAGTTGTTCAATAAATTATTGTTTAATATTATTGTAGGTCTAGGGGCCCGCTAATTCCCTGTTTTTGAAAGTTTTGTGACACTAGTTTATATTTTAATAGCGTTGTTAATTGGTTAATATTTTGAAGCTAATCCGAACTTGCAGCATTCCCTAAGTTGAACAATACGGTTAGTACAACAAAAAAAGAATTACTTAAATCGGACTTGTAGTTCCGGAGATATGCGAACACAAACATAAAAACATAAATTCATATTACATACTCTTTTGAAATTTGACACATTTGTTCAGACGCTGATATAGACCAATAATAACAATAACATAATAATATTATACAAAAACTGTTGTGTCGGCAGTTCTGAAAATATTAAATACATACAGGTCGAATTGATAACCTCCTTTTTTAAAGTCGGTAAAAAAAGCTTTGATAATGATGAAAAAACATGATGATAAAACTGGGTACAAATTTATAGTAGGAACTAAAATACTAGCTTCATATTTCAGTTTAAAAGACGCAGCTTAGTGACAGAAAATTCAATAAAACTTGGCTCTTTATACGACATTCTAAAGGAACCCCTTATACAATATTCATATATTGTGGACTAAAATTATATAAGTAATGGCTACCAACTGGCTGCTAAGGAATGTTATCACAAAATTCCTTTTAAGGCTAATATTTTACGTTTATCATTGAGTGTTTCGAGTACATATGTATAATGACAATGAGTATTATTTGGGAAATTATTAAATTCTATTTCAAGTTTTACGTCATTAAAATTGTATGTTCACGTTGTTTTATGATATAGGTAATCGACACAACCAAGCAATTTCAGGAAATTATAACAATAATATTCATAATATTATAAACTAGCTGTTGCCCGCGAATTCGTCCGCGTGAACTTTGGTTTATAGCAGTTGTTCCCGTACATCGATAGAATAGTTTACGCGCAAATCATAAAAGTATATTGTGTGGGAATCGTACATTTTTCCGGGACAAAATGTATCATATGTTCTTTTCCAGGACTCAAAGTATCTCTGTACCAAATTTCAGCAAAATACATTGAATAGTTTAGGCGAAAATTACAAAAGTTTATTGTGCCGGAACCGTAAATTTTCCGGGACAAAAAGTATTTCCCCGAGACTCAAAGTATATCCATACCAATATTCATCAAAATCGATTGAATAGTTTACGCGCAAATCATAAAAGTATATTGTGCAGTAACCGTACATTTCTCCAGGACAAAATGTATCCTATGTCCTTTTCCGGGACTCAAAGTATCTTTATACCAAATTTCAGCATAATCGGTCCAGCCGTTTACGCGTGATGTCGTGGGAAATATAGATTCATTTTTATTTATTATATACCGGTGGCTGAACCGTAAACATACATAGTAAAAACGCAGTTTCCTATACATAGTATATAATATTATAATTATGTTTGAAGTATAGTCAAAGCGAGAGACCAGGCCCTTTAGCCAAGAAGTTTTCTTTATTTCTTCTTTATACAATCATCGATCAAAATGTATGGAATTGAAATTACACGAGTCGAATGACAACTTCATAATAATATTATTATCGAACGCTTATGTCAATCCAATGACAACAGATCGTCGATTCTATAAAGAAGCTACAAATAAAGAGTTTTGGCTAAAGGGCCTGGTAATAAAGTTCATATTATTTACATAACCTAAAAAACATGAGGTTCCTTGCAATTTCTTAAAGTTAGAATCTAGATTAAAAACTGTACCTAGATGAGTACTGTGTAGAACTGTAGACATACACATTACACAATTTTTTTTTATGAAATAAGGGGGCAAACGAGCAGACGGGTCACCTGATGGAAAGCAACTTCCGTCGCCCATGGACACTCGCAGCATCAAAAGAACTGCAGGTGCGTTGCCGGCCTTTTAAGGGGTAATAGGGCAGGGTAGGGAAGGGAATAGGGGAGGGTACGGAAGGAAATAGGGGAGGGTAGGGAAAGGAAAAGGGTAGGGGATTGGGCCTCCGGTAAACTCACTCACTCGGCGAAACACAGCGGAAGCGCTGTTTCACGCCGGTTTTCTGTGAGGACGTGGTATTTCTCCGGTCGAGCCGGCCCATTCGTGCCGAAGCATGGCTCTCCCACGTCAAAATAGTCAATACACATCAGCTGTTACGGTCAAAGTGACACAACACATCATTTCAGAATGATCTATCCCGTGTATATACCCTTGTCGCAATAAAAGGACGGAAATAATTTTCCCATAATATGTGAAACTTTTCGATCTAGCTCCGAAGTAGGGTTGCCAGGTCGCTAAACCGAAACGCCTTGCAGCAGTCAGCTTAGCCGGACATATTTTGTATTTAAAAATACCCAGAAACTTTCTCCTAAACACTACACTCTCAGCATGACAATACGTTCGGCAACGCATGTACTCTGTTTTAACAAACCAATTTAACATCTAATAGATAAACCTGACTGTGGCCGAATTTATCCGGACGCCTGTCGCCTGGCAACCCTACTCCGAAGTATTCCTTAATTCTCCACAAAAATATCACCTGTCAGCTTATGTCCACAGAAGATCTTCCTCAGCGTCTTATAGACGAGATTCTTGTCGAGGGTGTAGGAGCCGTAGACGAGCGGGTCCATGCACGAGTTGGAGACGGCCATGATGAAGAACAGGTCCTGGACCCGCGCCGGCACGTGCACCGCTGATTGACGGTCCAGCATGTACCTATAATGGGGAAGATGCAGTTTTCTTTTTGGCTTTAATTAAATTAATTTCATGTAAGAAAAGATACTAGTGATCTGGAATATGTTGTCTAAGACTAAGTACTCACATGCGGCTTTGCTCGATAGAGACTACGCACGTGCGTCAAACTTCGCTTTGTAAGAAACTGTGTCCACTGCAACCCACGGACACGCTAAGCACGAATTGACTCACGTTACGTGAGCTACGGTAGCTTGCTCGAATATGGTGCACACGTAGCTCAACGCTGGCCACGCTACGCATGCTGTGCACGGGATACACGGAAGCGTGTACATAGTATTCAAAACTGTGCTGCGCTACAGTTGTACATAGTCGTGGCCGTGTGCATAGCGTGTGCTGCAGTGGAAACATTGATCCACGTAGTCAAACTAATAAACCCGTGTGCCGCGTGGCCGTGCACAGCGTGCGCCGCGGTGGAATGGCGGCTTTACAGTGTAGACCGCAAAACTGACAGCTCGAAGGCTCGCATCGAGCCGGCTAACGGCTTGATGGAATTAAATATATCGATTTAGAATAAAACTATCGAGCAATGCTGAATGTGTGGACGAAAGCTCGTGCCGCGGGTTTTGCTCGTCGTTATTGCTCGATCGAGCAAAACCATATGTGAGTACTTAGTATTAAAGTGGACCACATTTACCTTGTCACGTCATTCACATTGCGACATTGAAACCGTGAGCAAATAATTGCTAAGATGACGCCCGTTGCGCCAAAATTCGTGATCGCGCGGGAACCGTACATTTTTCCGGAATAAAATGTATCCTATGTCGTTTCTTGGGGCTCAAAGTATTTCCATACACTAATTTCAACAAAATAGGTTCAGCGGTTTGAGCGTAACAGACAGACAGATACACACTTTCGCATTTGTAATATTAGTATCAACTATCAACCCATCAACAACTCCCAAGCGGCACCTGGGTGCCGCATAACAATTGAATATCTATTGTGTCTGCGATACCCACGATCGAGGTACCTACTAATGGCTTGCCGCTTGCGGAAACCCATATAGAGTAAGAGGTTAATAATAATTGTGGTCTTTGTTTTTTTTCTAATGCTGTCCAAGTTTAATAATGCAACCAATTTGAAAAGTAACTCGATATTTCGAATGCTATATACTACGCTATATACAAAGAACAATAATTTGGGTAATACGTGCATGTAATTATATCGAGAAAATTACAGCGCAGACTTGAATGAAAAATTAGCAGTTTATTTTGTAATTCTTATAACAAGTTGTTTATGATAATATTGGAGTAATTTCCGCCCTTTTATTCCCAAAATAGAAAAGTTCAAGTTAATAAATACTTTGATAATATTTGACATGATCAAGTCATTAAAATTAATAAAGCAAAAATCGGATTAATTTCAACTTTTGTTGTCTTCTTTTAATTAGAGGAAAATTGTTTACCAATTTTATGAGCAAATGTTTACTGTAGATAAAGTTTATTTAACAGAAATGGAAGAAAATGACGATATTTTTCTAATAAGATAATAAAGATGCTGGGCTTTTAAATTGAGATAGGAGATATCAATTAACTTTACTCTTAACGTGGGAGAGCCATGCTTCGGCACGAATGGGCCGGCTCGACCGGAGAAATACCACGTTCTCACAGATAACCGGCGTGAAACAACGCTTGCGCTGTGTTTCGCCGAGTGAGTGAGTTTACCGGAGGCCCAATCCCCTACCCTATTCCCTTCCCTACCCTCTCCTATTACCCTATTCCCTCTTAAAAGGCCGGAAACGCACTTGCAGCTCTTCTGATGCTGCGAGTGTCCATGGGCGACGGAAGTTGCTTTCCATCAGGTGACCCGTTTGCTCGTTTGCTCCCTTATTTCACAAAAAAAACATACTACTACAGTATAAGTAATAAGATAGCCAGAATTTGAGCCCTATTTTATTAATTCATTATTATTCATTATACAGCTTCGACAATAACACTACAAATAAAATTAAATTAAGAAATTTAAATAAAACCCCCGCCAAAAAACTTTAAAAAGTAATGAAATAATATATTTTACTGACTTTAAGTTTAAATAATTCCTAAGTGTAAAGTGATATTTTAGTCCATAATTGTTGTCACGATGTGTGTTATGTGAATCAAACATCTACATTAGCGGTCCCCCGACACACCTTGACAACAATTATGGACTAAAATATCACTTTACACTTAGCAATTATTGAAACATAATGTCAGTGAAATATATTATTTCATTACTTTTTAAAGTTTTTTGGCGGGGGTTTTTTTAAATTTCTTAATTTTATTTTATTTCATGCTTTTTAATCTTGTGTTGGTTATAGTGCAGAATAATTCCTATCAACAGGATCATATTATATCCCAATGAATGCCATCTAGGAATGTCCTTTTGGATGAGGCCGTCAATATGAGTCCAAACATGAAACCTCCACCTTGGGTTCATATGGAGCTGGCTCCTATAGAATCCAGGTGATGCTGCAGAAGCAGCATGCAAAAATTTATTGGTTATCTACGTCTTACTAGTGGTCGCAATTAAAATGAGCCCAAACACGAAACCATTGCTCTAAGTTGGTGAGGAGTTGGGTATCCTATTGATTACCAGGTGATGCTGCAGCACCAAGTCAACTTTCCATTAATGTGCAAATATTCATAAATGTCACGTACTACAATGCAATAAAGCCCACCAAACGACTGCAAGTTGCTAATCGGCCCTTTACGAACCAGATGAACCGCGATTTTTTAGCACGGAGCAGGCTGATGATGATGAGCTATAGCTAAGAACACTCTCAATTAGGTCAGCTTTCAAACAAAAAAAACTAGATTAAAATCGGTCCACCCGTTTGGATGCTACGATGACAGACAGACAGACCGACAGACAGACACGTCAAACTTATGACACCCCTCTTTTTGTTGGGGGTTAAAAAAAGTGTTTTCATAATCAAATTCTCACAAATAATAAAACAATGTCAAACGCGTCCTGATAGGATATTTTGTAAAATAAGGGGGCAAACGAGCAAACGGATCATAACGGTACCGTCGCTGGCCTCTCTTGCGATCATATTACATACCTAGTAGAAACCAAAAAATCTGTTATTTGAACTTTGAAGTTTGTTTGTCGTATAGTGACAATACTATTTTGCGGTTTTATTGGATCTGGACTGAATCGAAGCTATATTAATGTTGGACTAAAATTTCTGGATCAGAGTACCCATTACATACTTGCATTGGAGTTTTTCTGTATCAGTAAATTCTATGACTGAAGTCGATCCTTTAAATCACGCAACAAAATGATAGCACACAGATTCTCAAGCTCTATGTACTCACCACAATGTCATAGTGGCGTAAGGTAGCCAGCAGCATGCGAAAACAGTCACTATCGTGACAGTCATACGGAGGGTTTTGCGGCGCGCGCGGACGAGAGGCCTCTGGTCAGAGCGTCGCAGCTGAATCCGACCACGCTTCGCCGGAGTAGATTTTCCTGGGAAATGGGAAATCATTTTTCGCCATCGGAAATTACGGAGAATTTAGATTGCTTAAGTCGATTGCTCTTCAATTATTGTTGTGTGTTGTTAAAAATAGAACTTAGGTCTGTGATTAGACTTTAAAAATAAAAGATAATATGATAGATCTCTCATTACTTTTAGTAAGTATAATTTTTCTTATTATTTTTTTTTTATTTGCCAAGACATAAAGATAAATACTAACGGTCTTACCACAAAAGATTTAAACATGTATTGAACAGTTGTTTTGAGACCATTTTGTACTGTTTTTTTTTTCTAATCAACTGTTCAACAGGTGTTTAAATCTTTTGTAGTAAGACCGATAATATTTTTTAGTAAAAATAACAATGTGAAATCCCGACTATACAAATCGGTAATAATTGCCAAATCAGTATTTACCAAACAATATTTTTTTCAATACAAAAATACCTCTACTATGCCATTGCCCGTCAATTCATAGTACCTATCTATTGTTTACATAAAATTTTATCTAAATTGGTTCAGCTGCTTAAAACGTGAATATGTTACAAACACTTTAGTATTTATAATAAGAGTATAGGTTATGTAGAACATGCGGAAACTTGTGTAAAGGATGGAAATTGGAACTGATATAACATTATGCAAAACAAAGCATCGAAACGTACGACCACAAAAGGAATATTCTGAGACTATTAGGTAGAGTTTATTTTCATAACGGAAGTTAGACATTTCTTTGAAAATAATCAATGGATGAAGGAAAGAGAGAAGAACTTTTACTTTTCCTAGAAAAAAAATTGAGAGGTGTCAAGGTGCACCCGGATGGAATGAAGTTATTTCTTATGTACAAAAAACCTGTATACACTCAACAAAAATTAAAAAATACAATAAATATCATTAAAATCTGTTCAGTATTTTGCTACGACAGAAATACGCAACAATCTATATATTAATACGTGAGCCAAAAACTTTGTAACCCTTTTGACGCAAAATGGGGAAACGTAGGTGAATGAAATTTTGCACAGTTATAGTTTATATGGTGAAGGAGTGCATCGAGCTAATATTATTTTGAAATTATGCTTTTATCATATACAGGGTGTAACAAAAATAAGTGATAATACTTGGGATAATTAAGGATGTGTACGTGTTCCTTGTAGAGAGTTCACTGCGAAAGTAGCAGCGCTGAAAGACCAAAATTTTTTTTCACTTTTGTATGAGGATACTCGTGACGCTCGGGCCCTTGCCCATACAAAAGTGAAAAAAAATTTTCGTTTTTCAGAGCTGCTACTTTCACAGTGAACTCTCTACAAGGAACACGTACACACCCTAAAGTATTATCACTTATTTTTGTTACACACTATATTTTTAACAAATAAAACGTTACACACACTACGACACTACTACTAGGAAAAATGACAGATTTTTGCATAGTATATATTAAGTCTATGGATTTTTGAGTGATAAGCCTATACATACGAATTATACTCTTTTATTTATGGTTGAAGTCTGCTGACAACAAGTTGAAAAATTGAAAATGGATTATTTATTTTTTTATATTTCTCACGTATTAATATATAGATAAGATATAAAGCAAGTCGTAGCAAATTGTAGCAGTGCTACGCTTTCGTAGCACCCACGTAGATGATTTTTCGTTACCAACTCCAGTAGCTCTACCATGATTTTAAAGCTATAGTATTTATCGATACTCGATACCGACTACGTAAATATTTAGTATGGCGATTTTAGTTCCGCAAGCAACCGTTAGAGGCGCTGTAAAATTTGCCATACTAAAAATTTACGTAGTCGGTAACGAGTATCGATAAATACTATAGCTTTAAAGTTATGGTAGAGCTACTGATGTTACAAAGCTGATTGTTTGTTTGAGCGCACTAATCTCTCCATACTATTGGACCGATTTTTATGTAGTTTCACATAGATATATAGAGCGCTGGGGAACACAAGCAATTTTTTTACAAAAGCGTATATAATAATTATGTATGTCTACTAGCTGCATAATATATATGTTGATATTTATGCTGTAGGTATATATGCAGCTGTATTTTGCTATGTGCAAACTGTGGTGCCGATAGTGGGAACGTATCATAACTATTATAATAATAATAATAGCTCCCACATCGGTTTCGGTGACGGTGGCCGGTTTCATTGAAACCAGGCTAGCTACGCAGGAGTAATTTTATAGTGCCCAAGTGTGTGCGCAGTACACAAGAGCACTTTCTATTCCTTTACTCTCATAACCCAGTGGGACGGAAGACCGATGCGACCGGCGAGAGATCAGGCGCAGGACCGACTTTTTACATGCCCATCCGACGCATGGAACATCTTACTTGTCAGACAATCAGGTGGTCAGCCTGCATTGTCCTAACCAAACTTGGAATTTACATGTTTCCAACGCGGGAATCGAACCCACGACCTCCGAGTCAAGAGCCGCGCTCTATACCACTAGACCACGGAGGCGTTAACTATTATGTCACACAAGCGACACTGATGAATACTTCACGTGTTCAAATGAAATCCTCGCAAGCGCTTTAACAATCTGAAGAATGGGCGTTGTTTTGCTTCTAATTACCTGGAAATGTCCATACCACAGGTTTCACCTTTAAATTAACGTTTAAGTTCTAAGAAATTGTATATACCTTACCTAATAAAATTAATAAGAGACTACACTGTGATATTGTATTTATGCAATATTTTGTCCTTGTACATCAGAAAAATGGCATAACAAAACAAAAATAATTTTACAGTAAATTTTACAACATTTACTTTTTTATATTATTTGATTTAAATACATTGAACAAAAAACAAAGTTCGAATCTAGTACTGTACATAAAATTTATTTTTTAACTTTCAAACTCTGTTTACTGAGAATTTAGGCAAACCTTTTGTATGATTATTATTCTTTAACAAAAAAATTATCCTGACTTCTATGGTAAGAACAATTTTCTTAAAATTATCTAAAATTTATGAAATAATTGTTATTCCCCATTAGTAGTGCCTTTTTCAAAATTCGACCAAACCTCAACTACTTACTTCAGCACCCATTTTTCATTATTTTGAGGTCGGTACCGGCTCAGAACTGAGATCCTTGACATAGAACTTAGCCGGTACCGACTTCAAAAGAAGGCTAATAAACAGTATTTGTGTTCGTTTTTCATCCACAAAACGTACGTTTACCACAATACAGCTAGTCAATAACGGTAAACCTTGACACGTGCTGGACACATAGACAGAGCTTTACAGAAAATCCACAATGGACTTTTAATAAACTTAATTAATCCATCAAACTGGATATTGGAAACTGCCTTCCGTAGTATTTTAATTAAGACTGGTTTCACGTTATATTTTCAATATAATTATGCACAGAAATAAATCAAGATAGAACGCGGCTAAGCGGGTGGAGTACGCGTGTTTCAATCTTGCTCTGTCGTGCAAGATTCATTGAACGTTCATTCAGTCAGCGCGCACGTCTCGACTTGATTACACCGGAACGGTTATGCAAAAATGCCTCATTGTGCAGTGTCTAATTGTAAAAACAGAAGCACGAAAGTGAATCAGTCAAAAGGAGGTATTTCTTGCCACGGCCGCACGGGTAAGTTATTTGTTTTAACTAAAAGCAAAGCAAAAATTGACACGAGCGATTCCTTAGCAACGGACGCGCGTCACCGTTCTATCTTGTTTATAGTGTGTAATAACGTAATAATAAGGCAAACAATTAGTCTAGTCTAGTAATAACAGTTTTGATATCACCAATTATAGATTCATAAAATAAATTCGTAGACAAGTCCTAATTGCAAAAGGTCAAGTTGATTATTAATCTATTCCATTACATCATAATATTTTACTTGGTTTTTAAATAAAATTGTAGGCCACTAGGTTTAAATTATGATCACCATGATAATTTGTAAAGCAACCTTCGGTAATAAAACGGCACGCGAGCTCCGGCGAGAATCGGCGACTAAGAAGCGAATCGGTGTTGTTTGTGAATCTTATGCTAAGTACTCACATACGGTTTTGCTCGATAGTTTTATTCCAAATCGAGCCATGAGAACCGTGTGGACCGCAAAACTGACAGCTCGAAGGCTCGCTTCGAGCCGGCTCGATGGAATTAAATATTATGTCAAATATGTCATTTCCTTCGATTCGGAGTAAAACTATCGAGCAAACCCGTATGTGAGTACTTAGCATAACAATACACCCAAGAATGTAAAGGTCAGTGGACACGTCAGTGGAAGAAGCAGGTAAGAACAGTTAGAAAATTATCATTTTTGCATAAAGGCAGGCTTTAGGGCCCGAAAAATTATATGAAATCAAAAAACGGGGGATTTTATGTGTAGCCAGATACATTAGCTAGATGATAATAATAGCTCCTACACCGGTTTCGGTGACGGTGGTCGGTTTCATTGAAACCAGGCCAGCTACGCAGGAGTAATTTTATAGTGCCCAAGCGTGTGCGCAGTACACAAGAGCACTCTCTATTCCTTTACTCTCATAACCCAGTGGGACGGAAGACCGACACGACCGGCGAGAGATCAGGCGCAGGACCGACTTTTAACATGCCCATCCGACGCATGGATCATCTTACTTGTCAGACAATCAGGTGATCAGCCTGTATTGTCCTAACCAAACTTGGAAATAAAATGTTCTCAACGCGGGAATCGAACCCACGACTTCCGAGTCAAGAGCCGCGCTCTATACCACTAGACCACGGAGGCGTTCAAGCTAGATGATGAAGTAGGTTAAAGTTACAAGGTTTTGTTATAAAATATTAGTTATCAGGTTCTTCCACTCACGTCTTTAATTATTATAGGCATTAAAAATGTACTTTATTTTTAAATTAAATTTACTTCAACTCAAAGGCTGCCCATACAGGCCATACCTAGCTTAACTATATGCAAAGCTCGTACAAAAGTAACCAAGTTATCGAGAGGACACGAGCCGCTATGCTAAGTTCTAAGCGAACTAGGTCGTATCATGGTGGCTGGTTGCCATGACGAAACGGGGATAAAACAGCAGGCTTAGAATGGCCACAGTATAAAATATAATAAAGAATAGAAATGCTGGCAGTTTTTTCGGACAAACTGACATATGTTTTTCGTTAATCCATCACGTTGTCTACTTCACCGCAAGAATAAACCTTTCTATGACCATGTTAAACCTGCAGGCAGGTTACTTTTTTTATGAAATAAGGCGGACAAACGAGCAAACGGGTCACCTGATGGAAAGCAACTTCCGTCGCCCATGGACACTCGCAGCATCAGAAGAGCTGCAGGTGCATTGCCAGCCTTTTAAGAGGGAATAAGGGTAATAGGGGAGGGTAGGGATAAGAAGGGAAGGGAATAGGGGAGGGTAGGGAAGGGAATAGGGTAGGGGATTGGGCCTCCGGTAAACTCACTCACTCGGCGAAACACAGCGTAAGCGCTGTTTCACGCCGGTTTTCTGTGAGAACGTGGTATTTCTCCGGTCGATTCATGCCGAAGCATGGCTCTCCCACGTTTTTTTATAAAAGCTTTTGACACCAATTTTGTTGACATCGCGCGCTATAAACTGAAGTCCACGCGGACGAAGTCGCGGGCAGCAGCTAGTTATTAATAAGTCTTCGCTGTCTGACCTTCGTCCATCCGTATGTTACCAGGCTGGATCTCGGGAACCGCAATAGCTAGATAGTTGCAATTTTCATAAACTATGTATTTCTGGTGTTGTTATAAAAGCTAATAGTCCAATTACAATAAAATAAATTATTCATGGGCCCCCCATGAATAATTTATTTTATTGTAATTAGGTTTCAAGGTTCTAAGTCTGCTAGAAGTACCTTAGAATTTTGATGATCTGTCAGTCAGTGAGTGACAAAATGTAGTAACTTTGACCATCCGTAACTATTAAACTATTTATCGAAATTGCATGTAATTTGGAGGTTAAGCTAGTTTTAATACTTGATCCTAGTGACTGAAATTCTAAATCCCTAGCTTTGTTAACATCGAAGATAAGTGGGAAGATAAGGGGGTGTGAAATAGCCGCGAACCGCTTCGAGAAAAGTATGGTACGGCCGTGCCTTTGCTTAAAAGCTTGGCCCCCAGATATTATAACTAGAGACTTTGGCCGACTAGCCGACTAGCCGATTAGTCGGCTGCAAAGAAGCCGACTAATCGGCCGACTAGTCGGCCAACCGATCATGGTTTCAGATGTTTTCGCAACGCTTTGTTTACTGCTGATTCGCGGGTAAGTCGCATATATGCCGCTTGCGAACGTGTTGGATCCTGTTTTAGTTATGTTAACGTCATGACTTAAGATATAAAGCGGTAAAGCTATTAGTACGGGTGCCCTAGAACATTTTTTTTTTACTATCAAGCCAATTTTTTGTGAGTAGCTTCATTTTGATAACGAACCATATTTTTATTTGTGAAAAATCTCGAAAGTGGTAGCTAACAGAGATAGAAAGGATTTCATACTTTGAATTGGTGGTCCTAAAATATGGACTGTTTTATTTGTAGGACAATATTACTCTTAAATTATATGACTACTAAGTACTAACCTATCAATATACAAAATAGGTTAGGGTTCCGTTGTAGGGTTCTGTAATCAACATAACTAAATCCTTTATATTTCTGTTAGCTACCACTTTCAAGATTTTTCGCAGATAAAAATGTTGTTCGTCTTATCAAAATGAAGCTACTCACAAAAAATTTGCTTGATACTTAATAAAAAAATTGTTCTAGGTCTCCCGTACTATATTATGCAATAGCTTTACCGCGGCAGTCCTCGAGTGCCACACGTATTTTTTTATTATAAATGTTTAGAATGAAGAATATATTATGTTGTTATTTAATAAATGTCATAGATATTTTTATTTACAAGCAAGTAATTTTAAAAACAATTCACTTAATTTCAAAATAATCAAGGTTTTTCTTAAAAATGTAATATCAATAATAGTAAAATAATAAAAGCCGGATAGTCGGCGCTTTTTGCCGACTATTCGCCGACTAGTCGCCGACTACAAACGTGGCCGGATAGTCGGCTTTACCGACTAGTCGGCGACTAGTCGGCACATCTCTAATCTAAATCTAAATCTAAATCTAATCTAAATCTAAAGGCAATCTTCTGCGTTTCGCGTCGGCTTGACATTCTTAGCATAATATTATGAGTATCAGCTCGCTCGGTTCGAATATCTTTCTTCGCGACTTTTTTTTTTAATAAAATAATAAGCAAACGAACAAACGGGTCACCGAAAGCAACTACCGTCGCCCATGGTCACTCGCAACATTAGAAGTTGCTTGCCTATGTGTTTAACTAAGGAATGGAATGTATCTAGATAAATGGATCTACCTAAGACAAACTAAGTCAAATGTTTAAGACCATAAGTATTTAATATACATACCTACTCTGTACAGTAAACAAACAAATAATATTACTTATATTTTAGCAAAACCCATCCACGAGTAAAAGAGCGTTCAACATATCAGACTAAATTGGATCATTAACGGCCGTTACCAATATTTGATCTATTTCTGGTTTTGCCCTACTAGAGATAGGAATAACTCACATTACGGCGGTTCCCAATATTTGATCTATCTCTGGTTTGGCCCTACTAGAGATAGGAATAGCTCACATTAGACATTAGAGACATATATTTTATGTCAATTGTGAGCTATTACGAGTACTATCTCTAGTAGGGCAAAACCAGAGATAGATCAAATATTGGGAATGGCCGTTAGACATTAGAGACACATATTTTATGTCAATTGTGAGCTATTCCTATCTCTAGTAGGGCAAAACCAGAGATAGATCAAATATTGGGAACGGCCGTAAGTCAATCAGATATTTTATTTATTTTCGTAAACAATTTATGATATTTTGACGTCGATGTGATGTTAATTTCTAAATATTTGTTGAGATGACTCGATATATCATGGTCTTCCTAAAATACTGGAGCAGTATTCGAAAATCATTCACTCTATTGGGAAGTAAAATTCATCTAATTTAGGTTTATAGTTTCATTTTCTACCAATTACATTGGACCGCCGCTGTTTTGTAGTGGCGTGGAGTAAAATGAAACCTATAGACATAAAATGCCATTTCAAGACTATAGGTTTCATCGTAAAACATAATTTTATTAGGGTTCTGTACCCAAAGGGTGAAAACGGGACCCTATTACTAAGACTTCATTGTCCGTCCGTCTGTCTGTCCGTCTGTCTGTCTCCAGGCTGTATCTCAAGAACCGCTATAGCTAGACTTCTGAAATTTTCACAGATTGTGTAAGTATATCTGTTGCCGCTATAACAACAAATACAGAAAAACAAAATAAAATTAATATTTAAGGGCTCCCATACACCAAATAGGATTTTTAGGCCTTTTTTGCTTTAAGTATATCAATAATGGCAAGAGGTACGCACTTGCATTTTTCACAAAGTCCTTTGTTATATTATATGTACCGGCAAACGTTTCTTTGCCATATAAAGTATTTCGCCCGTATTATTTTATTGAAGTGACTAAATAAGTATGTCACCATGGCAACGTCCATCGCTATCCCGTGGCACAAACAATGGTCGCCGTCAGTCTCGAGTTGTAATAATTTACTATTATTTATTCAACAAATGCACTTATCAATATAAAAAGTACCCAGTAGCCGATTCTCAGACCTACTGAATATGCATATAAAATTTGGTAAAAATCAGTAAAGCCGTTTCGGAGGAGTACGGTGACTAACATTGTGACACGAGAATTTTATATATAAGATAATAAAATAAAAATTTAAGAAGGGGCTCCCATACAAAAAACAATTTTTGGCCAATTTTTGCTCTATAACGGTACGGAACCCTTCGTGAGCGAGTCCGACTTGCACTTGGCCGATTTTTTTTAATAGGGGTGTAGACAGTAAACGAAATATAATACAAACCATTGTTTTTTTTTGAGAGTTTGTATTATAGAATTACCGAAAATAAAATATTTTACTCATTAACTTTATAATATTTTTTATTTAAATAATTTAAATAAAAAGTAAAATATTTAATCTGTAATATCACGTGGTCGCAAACAGCCATCACAGAGTGTGACGTCACGATCTCCAAAACATTGTGTGTGACAGTGACATTTCGATGTCAAACCCATACAAAGATTTTTATTGTTTGGAGGACCGTGATGTCATAGCGACGCCATGATGAACTTTAGCGTTTTAGCGGGAAATTTTAAAACGAAATTTAATAAGTGTTTTTTTTTAATTTAAATAAGAGTGTATTTATTTTTTATAAATATTTTAGGTGCAACAAAATATGTACATCTGTAAAATAACTATATTTCCTAAAAAAGGTCTACACCCCTATTCTTGTCGGTCGAAAGATCGGAAAGTTACCTATAGCGCCTTAGGGCGCAACGCAACGCGTGGATGCATTTCTAAAATAGGATTTGACAGATTCGCAAGACGTCTCACGCCATTGAAAACTGTCAAATCCATACAAATTTATCTCCTCGCCTCGCCTCGTCGCGTTGCGGTCTGAATTGACCCTTATGGCTTTTTTTACAAACAGCTTTGTTATTACTTATTAAATTCAGAATGAAATAAACATCTCTGTATAAAAAAATTATAATTATGTGGTTACTTGACAGTAAGCAGTATGTGTAAGGGAGTTTAGTCTTAGGTTACTGGTTTAGCTTCCTAGTAGACATATTCTTATGAGCAATCCAAGTGGAATATCATGGAATAATAATTTATTATTTTCTCTTGCCATGAAAGCACGGGCATGGCTCTAGCAAATAAGCATTTATTTGCTAGTATCATGCCCATGTCCTCCAACTAACGGTCTTTATTTTCCTAGCGGTCTTTCAAGGTCATGCTTTTTCTAAAACAAATATACGTTTTCTTATGTTTCACCGAAATTCTTAGGTCCTAAGTACGTAGGTGACACATAAACATAACTAAAATATCGAAGGATAGGTACACTTAATGGTCGCTACACGACTATAATGTAAGGCATACACGCTATAGTCTACCGGAGAGGTCCACCTGCGCAGGTAGACCGGAACGTGTGTGGAAATAGTGCAGTTTTTTGGACCTGCGCAGGCGACCTGCGCAAAATCGAAAAAAAATCTTTCAACTGATACCTGCGTATGCACAGGTGACCTCTCCGGTAGACCGTAGCGTGTATGGCAGCCAATAACGTTATGAGGCGGTCGGTAAGAATGGGCCTTAAAAACTCACCAACATCCGTGGAATTGCTCCTAATCTCGTAGAATATGCGGATGTAGCAGACGGTGATGATGATGAGCGGCAAGAAGTACATGGCCAGGAGGCAGGTGACGTTGTACGCCAGCTCCTGGTGCTGGTTAGAGAAGGCGCCGAAGGAGACGCACTGCTGGAAGTCAGGGTCGGTGGGGTGGTGCATGACGCGGAATACTAGACTCTGTAACAATGACGATAAAGCTGAGTTTACTATACTGGTTTTTATCATAATAGGATATAGGCTTTTGAGATGTAATCTAAGGGCCTTATTACACTGGCGATTAGCGAGCGATTTGAAAGCGACGCGACTGCGCAGCGCACACGCCGCGATGACGCCGCGATTGCGCGGCGTGCACGCAGCTTGCCTTCGGCGTTTTGGACACTCAGCAGCAAAATGGATTCTGACGTCACTCCCTAGACGAGTCTACTATATATATAAATAATCTGTGTAGACGAGTGTACAAAATGGCGTCCACACCACGCCGCGACGACGCTGCGCTGTCGCGACGTGCACGCCGCGCAATCGCGGCGTGTGCGCTGCGCAGTCGCGTCGCTTTCAAATCGCTCGCTAATCGCCAGTGTGATAAGGCACTTACCTAACCAAACAACATACGGTATTCAACAGATATCGACAAGTCATTGAAAGATCACGTTGCAAAATCTATACTAATATTATAAATGCGAAAGTGTTTCTGTCTTGATAGAGGTGATCCTCTTCACGCCCAAACCGCTGAACCGATCTTCTTGAAATTTTGTATGGGGATAGGTACTTTGAGTCCCGGTAAAGGACAAAGAATACTTTTATCCCGGAAAATGTACGGTTCCCGCGCGATAAATGAATTTTGACGCAACAGAGTTGCGCCTTCTCCTTCTTCAATAATTGCACGAGCGATCTAAAAATTGTGCTGTGTTTTTCTGTATTATTCCCTTAATTTTTATTTTATTTTAATATTTTTATTAAATAACTAGATGTTCCGCGCGGCTTCGCCAGCGTAATCTAGGAATGTCACGGAAACCGTACATTTTTTCGCAAAAAAAGGAACCTATGTCCTTTCATGGGTCTATTCTTCTTGTGTGCCAAATAACATAAAAGTTGCTCCAGTACGTTCAAATAAGCCCTTTCAAATAATTTTCCCTGTGTTTTCCATACTTTCCTCTATTTCTTCGCTCCTATTAGTCTTAGCGTGATAAAATATAGCCTATAGCCTTTCTCGACAAGTAGGCTATCTAACACTGAAAGAATTTTTCAAATCGGACCAGTAGTTCCTGAGATTAGCGCGTTCAAATAAGCCATTTCAAATAATTTCTCCAGTTTTTTCCACACTTTCCTTTATTTCTTCGCTCCTATTAGTCTTATGGTGATAAAATATAGCCTATAGCCTTTCTCGATAAGTAGGTTATCTAACACTGAAAGAATTTTTCAAATCGGACCAGTAATTCCTGAGATAGGCGCGTTCAAATAAGCCATTTCAAATAATTTCTCCCGTTTTTTCCACACTTTCGTCTATTTCTTCGCTCTTATTAGCCTTAGCGCAATAAAATATAGCCTATAGTCTTTCTCGATAAATAGGCTATCTAACATTGAAAGAATCTTTCAAATCGGACCAGTAGTTCCTGAGATTAACGCGTTCAAATAAGCCCTTTCAAATAGTTTCCCCCCGTTTTTCCTCACTTTCCTCTATTTCTTCGCTTCTATTATTATTAGCGTGATAAAATATAGCCTACTAGATGACGCCCGCGACTCCGTTGCGCCAAAATTAGTTTTGTAAGTATTTTAATTGTAAGTCACTCGCCTGTCCAAACCGAATCGCCACCCCATTTACACAGTTCTACAAAAATCGCTTGTGACTAGTTCATTCTGCGTGAAAATTTTGCGTAAAACAGTCGCATTGCGTAGGGGCATTGAAATCGTTCGACAATCCATTAAGAAAGAAGAAAAAGGTACTAAGGTGAGGCTACAGTGCAGACAAACAAAGCGATCGCTTGCGACTGAGCGTTTGCACGGTCGATTTACAGCCAGTCACCAGCCGCATGTGGCCAATGGCCGCGCGGCAAAAGTCGATTTTCGCCGTGCGGCGTAAATCGTGCGGCTATAGTCACCCGTGTCAACCACGCATAACTGTCAGGACACAGGAGCAAAGACACGTCCTAGTCGGTCGATCAGAGGCTGTCAAAGCATTCATTGTCGATTCTAGCGGTAAATATGAAACGTGCGGAAAATGTTTGAGAATCTCTATAAAACCGCCAAGTTAGAAGCGGAATTTTCTTTACCGTTTAACAATATTTTAGTATTTGCAGTTTGCAGCGATTCAGCTGAAATATTTTTAAAATGCTGTAGATGTAAAGTGTGTCTGTCCGTTTGTCCATCTCTTACCTCTTCACGGCCAAACCGTTGAACCGAGTGTGCTGAAATTTGGTATATGGAGATCCTTTCAGTCCTGGTAAAGGACATAGAATACTTTTTATTTCCGAAAAATTTAAGGTTCCCGCGCGAATTTCTACGCAAAGGACTTGCGGGCATTAAATGGTATTGACACAAAATAATAACAGTACAAACGTTTGATTTTGTCAAGAGTTTTCTTTGTGCATATCACATACAAAAGTTCAACTCCCTTCTTCGCAATAATACATTTTAATGCAGATATTTTAATCCGTTTGAAATGTGAATAGACTTCAAAGTAGGGTATACGAAACTCAATCAACTTACAGACTCCAGAGTGTCCGTGAACTTTGTACTTTAATTGAAGTTTATTTGAAGAAAATATCTTTGAGATTCAAATATCTCTGAGATTCTAATAATATAATTCTTAACACATAAATGCTTTAGATTTTTCCATCCTAGAGAGAGTTAATACAATATTATTCAAAAGTATATTTAGGCACATATTTTTAATACTTGAGACCAATTAACGATGAATCGAGCACAAAACTTCATCCCTACAAATATTATAGATGCGAAAGTGTGTCAGTCTGTCTGTTACTTCTTCACGCAAAAACCGCAGAACCGATTTCTCTGATATTTGGCATGGAGATACTTTGAGTCCCGGGAAAGGACATAGGATAGTTTTTATCCCGAAAGATGTACGGGTCCCGCGCGATATATACAGTGTGTTTGTGTAAACACCGTTATCCTTGAAACCATCAAATGAGACCGTCAAAATGAACAACTTTTTCTATGAGAACAATGCTGGGAACTCAAAAAAATCCGTCTTCATACCCATACAAATTGCCGATCCGGGCATCCGTATGGGTATGAAGATGGCATTTTTTTTTGAGTTCCCAGCATTGTTCTCATAGAAAAAGTTGTTCATTTTGACGGTCTCATTTGATGGTTTCAAGGATAACGGTGTTTACACAAACACACTGTATATAGCTAGCTGGGTTCATGCTGGTCTCGTTCAATGGGATCCGAGGTTTGATTAGTAGTAATTAATTATATAATTAATAATTAATAACGTACATATTGCGATGGCGGTTTAATTAACTAGTAATAACTTATCTCAGGTGAGATGGGAATAATAGATGACCTAGAACAATTCAGGTAGCAATTGCAAGGTAATGCTGATGGTCCACCATAGCAAGGGAAAAAGTGACGTAACCCGTCGATCGAGGAAAAACGAGACACAATAGAATTTCTATTGTGTCTCGGTCACCGGTGACCGTATGGGGCTTGATGAATTTAACCGAAATTCATATAATATAGCGCGGAAACCGTATTTATATTTTGCCGTAATAAACAATATCCTTTCCAGGAAGCACAAGGTCACAAATTTCATTTAAATTTTAGACAATGAATTATGAATTTTGTGGCTCCTGGTTCGCACTATAATCGTGCCTCGGATTTTCTCTTTATACCTTAGGTACACGAGAAAAATCACAAGTTAATTAGAAAATAAATTTTAAATTGGATAGAAATGTTTACACTATGAAAGCTGAGGTGTAAATCCTGTGAGATATCTACACGTGTTTTAGATTACGTCCATTAGTGCAGTAAGCGTCGCCGCACACGGGCCACACGGCGCGACAGCCACAAACGCCGTTTTAAGCTAGTCTATTGGTGTGGCGATCAACGGCGTCAAAAAATATATGAAAAGTACAGGAAATATGCCGTGAATATGCCGTAAACGTGAGGCATGCCCGCGACCCATCCGACCGTATCCAAAACTTCAAAAATGACAATGTTGGCGTTGCGTTCGTTGACGCATTCAATTATTGAATGCGCCAAAACGAAAGTTGAATGAAAGAAGATGACGAAAATTGAAGACGAAAGCGCATAGTGTGGACATAGCTAATGGATTAGTAAAATTCCTCAACGAACTGAACACCTACGGAGCTGTTTTAGTTGGAGGCCAAAATAAATAGGGATCTCAAACTAGCTGACTTCAGTGGAGTATATCAGTCTTCTTGTGCAAATTTAGAAGCGACGGTTTTTGTTGATGTGGTCTCAAAAGCAGTTTCGATGAACTCTACACTAGTGCGAGTTCCCCATAAGAAGCGTCCTATCAAACCATGGATCACACCAGGCCTTGTACAGTGCATCAAAAATCGCGATAACATACATAAAACAGTCAAACTAAATCCTGATAATGCCATTTTGCAACTCACGTATACCAGATATAAAAACTTTTGTAATGACTTATTAAAAAAACTTAAAACTACATATGAAAAAAAAGGAATTTAAGAAATATAAAAATAATCCTAAGGGCACAAGTACTATTAATAAAATAACTAACTTCAAGAAGTCATGTGATCCACCGACTGATCTTTTAAATATTTCCAAAGACTCTTTGAACTCCGTAAATATTGTTAATAATTACTTTGCGGAAGTAGGTAAAAAATTATGTGATGCGATACTGTTAAAGCAAAGTAAAACTTTATCATCCATACAAATAACACATGGACAATATTTACAGAGAGATTCCATGGTTCTCAATAATGTGGATCCCGCCGAAGTTGAAGCCATCATAATAAATTTAAAAAATGACTGTGCGACGGGCATCGATAGCATCTTCACAAGAGTAATAAAAAATTCGAAAAAAATCTTAATTCCTCCTTTGACTTTCTTATTTAATTTATGCCTTACCACCGGCGTCTTCCCGGAGAATCTTAAGCGTGCACTAGTCCATTCTATTCACAAAAGTGGGGGCAGGGACTGTATCAGCAACTATAGACCTATCTCAGTGTTAACTATTGTTTCGAAAATCTTAGAAAAACTTATTAATACTAGGCTTATTAGCTTCTTAAAAAAGAATAATGTAATTGCCCAAAATCAGTATGGTTTTACCAAAGGTAAATCGACAGACGATGCAACTTTAGACCTCACCGAAACAATAGTTAAGCACTTAGACAAAAGTGACAAAGTCCTAGGAATGTTTTTGGATTTATCAAAGGCCTTTGATACAGTTTCTGTTCCTCTTTTGTTAAGTAAGCTTGAATCGATTGGAGTACGTGGTATAGCCTTGAGCATTTTTCGAGATTACCTTTCTGATCGCTCCCAGTGCGTAAAGATTGGAGAATTTATAAGTAATCCCACTCGGCTCACTTATGGAGTGCCACAAGGAAGTGTCTTGGGTCCCACACTCTTTCTGTTATATTTGAACTCCTTATGCGAACTTAAGCTGAAAAATTGCAAAATTTTTGACTATGCTGACGATACAGCTTTGATTGTGTACGGGGATAGTTGGAGTGAAACTAAGGTTCATGCAGAGCTGGCTTTTAGTGAAGTAATGAAGTGGCTAGACAATAACTTGTTGACCTTGAACTTAGACAAGACTAAAATATACCGTTCTCTTTACTCTCTAATGCCCGGCTACCCCAGGATTTCAGCATAATAGCTCATTCCTGTGATAGGGACACTTGTAATTGTTTTCCTTTGGCCGTCAGCAACCAGTATAAAGTACCTGGGTGTTATTTTGCGTGCGTGGCGTAGACGCCATTTTGTACACTCGTCTACATAGATTATTATTATATATAGTAGACTCGTCTAAGGAGTGACGTCAGAATCCATTTTGCTGCTGAGTGTCCAAAACGCCGAAGGCAAGCTGCGTGCACGCCGCGCAATCGCGGCGTCATCGCGGCGTGTGCGCTGCGCAGTCGCGTCGCGTTCAAATCGCTCGCTAATCGCCAGTGTGATAAGGCACTAAAAATTACATTGCTATATTATGAAATGTCACTTGGAAGGCAGCCTTTCATTACTTCTTTCTCTTAATGCCATCCAATATATACCACGAGATCACAAGCAAGTGTAAACAACGATTTATTTAACTAGCGACGCGGTCTGACATACAATTGCTTGTGATTTCGTTGTGTAGCGGCCAAACCGCACTTTCGCGCGGACGCATAATATAAATCGAGCCTCAATGTTATCAAAAAGCTTAATATAATCAACTCAAATTACCTAAGTTAACTTGCAGGAGAGATACCCTTACGGAATCGGAAACTTTCCTAATTTGATTTCACAAGTTGAAAAAGGCTGCCCACGTTCCACTGATAGGTCTTAGGGTCAGCTTACATCTAGATGCATTTCATCTATACATCTATACATATCTATACTCTATACATATAAATAAAATTGGAGTGTCTGTTTGTAATATTGAAACAAGTACATAATGATAATATAATATTATTACATTCATGATTGTGCACGTCCTATCTGCTATCCTTATCCAATCTCTCTCCGTAGGGCTGCTGGAAGAGATTTCTATTAGAAATAAGCAGACCCTTTGTGTCGTCTTACTGTGTTAACTATTATTTTGTAAAATATGTTTCTTGTGCACAATAAATCATTAAATAAAAATAAAATAAATAAAATAATATTGAAAGAACCGTTTTTTACTAAATGCATATGAATAGGGTACAGACACCAAAACAATTTTTTTTACAATTTTTGTCTGTATGTCTGTCTGTGTGTCTGTTTGTTCCGGCTAATCTCTAAAATGGCTAGAGCGATTTTGACGGGACTTTTTTAGGCACATAGCTGATGTAGTAAGGAATAAATTAGGCTACTTTTTAACCGACTTCCGAAAAGGAGGAGGATATATTTCAATTTTTTTATAAAGGAACTTTAAAAGGATTTTTTTTTCTCTTTTTTATTATCTCTGTTAGGTATCACATTTTGCTGACGCGGACGAAGTCGCGGGCAACAGCTAGTTTTGGAATAAGAATTGACTTTACAGAAAACGGCTGAACAAATTTTGATGAAGTTTGTCATGGAAATATTTTGCAAAAGAAAGGATATTATCACAAAAAATCATTCGTGTGGAAGATTGGAGGTCCAAATCATAAGAAAATTATAATTTCATATTAAGTACTAAAATTTATGACTGGTTTTGATCATCAAATTATTAAAAAAAATACTACACTAACCTGTGGTAGGCTGCACAGTAGAGCGACAACCCAGGCGCAGGTCAGCATTATCTTGCTTCGTTTTCTGACCACTGCTAGCCGTAGTGGGTATAAAACGGCAAAGAACCTACAAAAAAACATAGATATATTAACTACGCAAGACTTTAAGGTTGGGTTGCACCAGAGGCGTGGTTAAAGTTAAAGTTAAAGTTATGGTTATAGTTAAATATGGCGTCCTTTAGCTTTAACTTTAACCGGAGAAATTCACAGATGTCTGTTGCGTTTTTTTTTTTAAACTACAGGTAACGGTTTGAGGGTATAAAAAATTGAATTATCCGTAAAAATCGACAGGAAAAATATAACACTGTAAAACATAGTAAATTTTCAGATATACGTATGAGCGGAGCGGATGGCGTCCTTGGACGCCATATTTAACTTTAACCAAAGATTTGACATTTTGCACTGTAGTTATAGTTAAAGTTACAGTTATAGTTAAAATTAGTTGGTGCAACCCAACCTAAGAATGCTCGTCGAAACTGGAAATCTACCAATAACGTGCCATCGTTGTCATGAACAACTCGTCTGTAGGATTGTTTAAGTTAATATTGATATAATATGCTAGTAAATAAGCTACCAAAATCAAAAGAAAATACAAACGTCTTCGTAATTCTTCTTTTCATTCGGTCTGCTTAGCGTTATCTAGGTTACTGAACCTAGATAACGCTAAGCAGCAACGCTAAGCAGTAACGCTAAGAGTGGGTTGCACCAGAGGCGTTGTTATAGTTAAGGTTAAGGTTATCGTCAAATATGGCGTCCATTAAGGACTTTTACTAGGGATTTGACAGTTCCTTTGACATTTTGTTATGGTTAAAGTTAAAGTTACTTATAGTTAAAGTAAGTTGGTGCAACCCACCCTAAGAAGCTAACGCTAAAGTATCTGATACACGGTTGACAACGGCGGTTGTCAACAGCAAAAATCTATTCAACACTGTGGTTTACAACACGTTTACAACAGTGTAGCTGGCAACGCGAAAACCCGTTTTTGCTGTTGACAACCGCCGTTGTCAACCGTGTATCAGATACTTAAGAATCAATATACTGACATTACAATATGTTTTACAAGGTATGCACTATGCAATTCCTAAGAAGTTTCTTAACACCTTGTTCACGTCAACTATCTGTGGACTGCGACACTTGGAAATAACTTCCCCGTTTGTATTTTATCAAGATGGCAAAAGCCATTTAACTTTGAAAGTAGGTTGACAACTAGTTAGATAACTTGATTCACGTTTTCAAGGTAATTTACAGCTTTGCAAAGAAGCATCTGGCGGTGACAGCTGGAACTACAAGTTTTTATTTATGGCAACATTACATTACTCTATTTTATTACATTTTATTTTATTACATGTTAACTCTAGTAGACATTGACATGATCCGACCAAATGACGTTGGTCTGTCAATTGCCTAGGAATCAATTTCCTCGATGATACACATTGTACCAAAAGCGCATTCAAGTAAGTATAGCGTATAGGGTAGGATACGCTGTTTTTGATTTTATCCAAAATCCCTACATACTAAGCTTCGTACAGTGCTCCCAAAGTGATAATGCGCATAGAAATTTTCGTAACTTTTCGGCAACGGTCGTATTTCCCGAGCGTCGGAAGACGTCGCTGCAAGCGCTGTTTTAAACATAACTAAGAAAAACAGCGCTTTGCAGCGACGTAGAGGCGCCTGACGTTGCTTGGACAACATGGTAACGCCGCGATGGCTTCCCGGTGAGTATAGCCTAACTAAGCACTTATTGACGGACCGGCGACAGCGGACTTCTATTTCCTTTGAACAAGGTGCAAAATGCAAGTACATTCTTTGGGGCTCTTACGTTTAATAGATTCGGGTGTTTTCGTGATTACGACAATTAACGAAGATTTGCATGCGCATTATTAATTTGGGAGTACTGTAGAAATGTTTGCAGCCGTTGCCGGGAAACTAAATAAGTATGCGTTTTAAGTTTACTACAATATCTTCTTTACTAGCCTAAGCCAAAAAATACTGATAATACATTAAAATAGTAATCATTTAATCATGAATGTCTGTCAGAAATCTTAATCTTTAAAGATTCTTCCATTCTTTTTCGATAAAATTATTTAATCACAGAGATAGATCAAAAGTAATTGAACAAAGTATTTGATGCGAGAACGAAATGGATTTTCGTATCGCTGGCAGTTGAAAAAGGATCAAACAATTTTTTCGATGTCCGAGACCTTGAAATGTATTTTTCCGATCTCTATATTTTATATTCATATGTATAATTTGGACACTAAATAAGAAGAGAACTTATAAGGATTGTATAGATAATTATAATCTTAAAAGTTTTGAATACAATTTGAAACATTATCTACTATAAATTCAAATTTTAATAATATTATAAAGGCGAAAGTGTGTCTGACTATCTGTCTGTCTGTCTGTTACCTTTTAACACTTTAATTGCCGAACCGATTTTTTTTATACCGTACAAAAGATGTACGGTAAACTAATTTTTGGGCCACGTAGTAGACCTGATCTAGCTGTCTAATATAAATTTATTTTTTGGCAGCAGCTGAAAACGTCATAACGAATATTATTATAAAAAAGGGAAAAGTTAAAACATTTCATACAACTTTTTCGCTAACCAATTATTCCATATTCATTCTCTATTCCAATACAACTTTTAGGTAACTTTTAAATTTATCTGATACAAAATAGTTACAAGCATTTCACACAACAATTACATAATATTATTCGTGTTTTAAGATGACGCCGCGTTAAAGTAAAAAACCGTGTTGGATATGTTTTAAATTGCTTGTTTTCTATGAGAGGAAACAAGCAATGGAACAGCAAAAAATGGGAAGGGCGTAAGCGACAAAATGGTTTTTGTCGCGTAATTTAAAAACCATAAATACATTTCATATAAGCTATGGGCAAATTAAAGTGTATGCTTGAACCAATCTATGTACAAATTTTGGAAGCTTAAATTACTCTCCTCTGATGGCAAAATAGGAATCCCTTTTTTCAGAGGTCTTTTTGACTGATTATTCTGTGTAATAAAAGTTGACCAATCGTGTTATGCTATGGGTAATTCAAAGACAAAGACATGATGAATACTGACAATGAACTTTAATTTCTTAGCTTTAGTCATTGCTGAGAAAAATCTATATCGCTACAGCCAAATTATCAAGGCGTCGCCTTAAACTATATCATTATGAAATGGAAATCTATTTTCAGGTTTAGAATTATGAGTTTAATTATTATAAATTATGAATTTTATTGAATCGTCAGCTATTGAGCTAGTGAAAGCTTATTCTGTCACTCATTATTAACTAGTTTGGCACAGCTTCCCTATTAATATTAAATTAAGTAAGCCAGTTGTAGTAAAAAGGGATATGTACATTACTTATTCATACAATCTTTTAATGTGTAATAGCAATATAAGAAACCATAATTAGTATAAAATATATTTTTAAAGAAAAAGAAACCGACTTCAAACAGTACTTTCATGTCATGGGACCACCTGTGAACAGTCCAACAGAAATAGAACTATCAAAATCGATTGACAAACGGCGAAGTCAGAGTAGACCATAAAGTTAATATACCTAGCGGAATAGGGCAACAATCTCGAGCTGTCAAACGTAACCGAAATTGGTTTTCATCTGTGTGAAAAATATGTGTACGTATACACTGACACAAGCATGATTGAACATGAATTCTATGAGATTAAATTGTCAACGTGCGGCACGTGCCCACTGGACGTCAAAAAAAGAGTGCTGCTGTCATGTATCACACGTCTCTTTTTACCACGCAGTGTTACTGATAGTGACATCTCTCTTGCTCTGGCCTTTGTTTCTCTATTCCGTTAGGTATATTAACTTTATGGAGTAGACAGAATTATAGAGTATGCCGACTTAGAACTGATGTTGAAATTTTTAAAGGCAAATGCCCAAAAATGTATGGACCAAAAACCCGTAATCGATTGAAACCATTTATATGTGGCATAGTAGACTACAGATACTGTATCCCAAATACAATGTCCTTTTTGGATTAAACAATCACCGAGTACTTTAAAAACGATCGTAACTAATTGACTTTTCTTATAGGAATCTATGATATTCAGGACGACGCGATGCTACAAACGATAGTGTGGCGATTAGTACGTAGTAAAAACATTTTTAATACAGATGTACAATGTTGTAATTATGTATTTATGAATTTAATGTTTAAATATTTATCACTTTTATATCTGACAGTATAGAATGTTAGTTTGGTATAGAAAATAATCTGTATACAATATGTACTGTTTTTTTAGGATTATTAAGTACACGATATCGGTTATATGATCTTTTTTTTTTATAAAATAAGGGGGCAAACGAGCAAACGAGCAAACTGATGGAAAGCAACTATACTGTCGCCCATGGACACTCGCAACATTAGAAGAGCTGCAAGTACGTTGCCGGCCTTTGAAGGTTTGCAGGTCGTATTGAAAATATAGTGACAGTTTATTTCAGAGTTTTACAGTGCGCAGCAGAAAGTTACGCAAAAAACGCACGGTGGAAGACTGCCACTCATCAAAGTGATGAGGATGGTATATTTTCCGCGTGGAGCGATGGCGAAAAGTTGCAGGTGGTATGATTCCGAACAAATTCTTAGAGCACTCCCCGTGATACAACCGATAGAGGATGTAGAGTGAAGCCACTTGTGATTTAGTTGATTCTTAAAATATACATACTTAGTCTTTTTTAGGGTTCCGTACCCAAAGGGTAAATACGGGACACCATTACTGAGACTTCGATGTCTGTCTGTCTCCAGGCTGTAAGTCAAGAACCGCTATAGCTAAACTTCTGAAATCTTCACAGATTGTGTATATCTGTTGCCGCTATAACAGCAAATACTAAAAACTTAATAAAATTAAGATTCAAGGGGGGCTCCCATACAACAAACGTGATTTTTTTGCCATTTTTGGCTCCTAATCTATAGTTGCTACATGTAGACGCATGAATTTTTTACGAAATCCTCAATTATATACGTACTTTCATATGTATTCACAAAATTAAAATAAAATTAATATTTAAGGGGGGCTCCCATACAAAAAACAACCTTTTCCCTACTTTCGCTCTATAACGGTACGGAACCCTTCGTGCGCGAGTCCGACTCGCACTTGGCCGATTTTTTTTCTCTATTTAATTGTACATTATTGTCTATCAACATCGCTTTCACGAGAAAGATCACAAAAACAAAGGAAGTAACTAGTTGATTCGGAGTAGATACCACACTGTGTATCTCAGATTTATTTTTTCAAATTATCGGTTTCGGTTATGGTTTTGAAAAAAATTAATTGCATATTTTCAATCTACTATTTATCGACTATGGGTTTTTTTTGGGCATAGTCCTTTGACGTATTATGGCGAAAATCGTCGCTAGGGTTGTTAAATTATGACATAAGCTCTGGACGTGTTCCTCTTTGGTCGTATTGTTGTTTGTGTTTTGGCACATGCGATTAAAATTGTCAGAATCCAATTTTGAAATCTTTATTTTAAATATTTAAAAATAAATTATATCAGCCAGCGCGAGGCACATTCCGTTCATAATCCTAGTGAAACCCGACGAATTTGACAGATATCGAAACCTGTCCGTTTCTTTGCAGTCGAACTACTGGTCGTTACGAGTATGTCTATTGTGGCGAAGTTATTCACGAACATCCTTTTTTTTTACTCGATTAAAAACTGTTGTACTTAATCAAGAAGCAAAAAACAAAACTTAGTATCTTTTAATTTTTCAAGTCTGACTATTCAGATTTTCTATACTATCTTCCCAAGTAACCTTATTAAGTATTACAAGGCTAGAATAATGAATAAATCTCACCTGTCTAAAGATATGCACACAAGGACGTTAGACGATAGGTACAGACCGAAGGCTCGAAGCACTAGAAAAACCTTACAGGCTAGGTTTCCCGCTAACCACGCGTTTGTTGACTGCCAACCAATCTGAAACAATTAAACTGTTTTCAAAGATTTTCATCGTGTTTTGGACTTTCAAAGAATTATTAATGAAAGACTTATAACTATAGCTTTAAAATACAATACTTTCATTGCTATTGAAGTTGTTAATGGAAGTAACATTATAATAATTGTTTCTTTCATTATGAAAAGGTCATTCAATAACTTCCCGCCACTTTACCGCGCTGCTTTGTTCGGGAGAAAATTTAACCATAATGTAATATTACTAGCTGTCCCGGCAAACTTTGTTTTGCTATAAGTATAAAGTATTTCGCCCATAATATTATTTTATTGAAGTGACTAAGTAAGTATGTCACCATGGCAACGACCATCGCGGCTATCCCGTCGCACAAACAGTGGTCACCGTCAGTCTCGAGTTGTAATAATTTGCTATTATTTATTCAACAAATGCACTTATCAATATAAAAAGTACCCAGTAGTCGATTCTCAGATCTACTGAATATGCATATAAAATTTGGTAAAAATCAGAAAAGCCGTTTCGGAGGAGTACGGTGACTAACATTGTGACACGAGAATTTTATATATAAGATAATATACACTTTACATTACCTTTAATTTACATGACCAATACGACCTGCAAACTTACCCTTAAAGAGTGAGCACACTGAGACGGGCCGTGCCGGGGCTCAGCGTGCCGGGGCTCATTGCAAAAATCCGCTTCCATACAATTTGTATGAAAGCGGAAATCCGCTGCGCCCCGACACAGTGTGCGATACGCGCATCCACTTCCATACAAATTGTATGGAGGCGGATTTTTGCGATGAGCCCCGGCACGCTGAGCCCCGGCACGGCCCGTCTCAGTTTGCTCACTCCTTTAAAAGGCCGGCAACGCACCTGCAGTCCATGGGCGACGATAGTTGCTATTTCTATTAGGTGACCCGTTTGCTCATTTGCCCCTTTATTTTATAAAAAAAATATTATATTGTCAAATTCAGAAAAAATACTAGCTACATAGTTTAGAAAAAAAATCAGTTCCTACAAATAGGGCCTTCTCTTTCGTAGTTGTAAATTGTGATAAGTATTCGTAAAAAACGATAGTCGTATTTATAAACCATTTTATAATGGCTTACAATATAATTTATTAATTATTTTTACTTTTATAAATTGAATGAGAGTAATTGAAATTTTAATCTTCATTTTATTGACGCAATTAAACATAGAAGAACAAACAAACTGCAACTTCATAATCCGTTATTATGAAGTTTGCCCGCCCGCATCTAAGTTACTGCCAGTTGAAAACCAAGCAAAAATGTTTATTCTGCTTTTACTGCTACTGAGTAGTGAGTGCATATTTCCATATTCAAAATAGATGCGAAAGTGCGTCTGCCTATCTCTTCTTTACACTCCAAACCCGCTAAACTGATTTATGTGAAATTTTTATGTATTTTATTTTTATTTTCATTTATTCGGGTCTCCAATCAGTCTTACATTACAAGTTATTATATATTTATATAAAGTAAAGTATATATTAAATGTAAAACCAACGGCGGTGACCACAGATGAACAATTAGAGCAGAGAGTAGATTAATTATTATAGGAAAGTATATGTAATTATGCGGGTGTGCAACAGTGGCGAAGGGTGAATATTTTTTTTCCGGAGTAAAAAATATACTTACCAAAACGCTCAGCACCGATGTTCAACAATGTTCGAGTTTCAAGTTTGATAATGATGCCTTTGAAAAATGCCTTCTGAGTTAAGTTGTATGCGTGACGGCACTGTATGCGGTCATTCAAAACTAAGTTTGGAAAACGAAGTTTCCTTCGACAGCAAATAATCTGTCAGACAACAGTCTCAGCTGTACGAGTCACAATTAACAAATCACAATACAAATTAATTTAAATTCGCGACACTGCACTCTTCTTAACGCTAAAACAAATAACATTCGACATTTAAACACAAAACAAACAAGTTGTTTACTATTACCTATCAATTCATGGTATCAAAAATGTATGGGATTTGACATAACACGTCGCAAGCGCCATGACAAATTCTGTCGAATCCCATACATTTTTGACAAATAACTTCGCTATCAAAACCAACGAATGTAATTTGACTGAGGAGAAATAGGTTCTCTACTTCCTGATAAGTGCTGAATACGCTATCAACCACTTAACTTGACAGATAGAGTATGGAGAATCTGTCAAATAAGTTGTGGATAGCCTCTCCGACACTTTATCAGGAAGTGGCGAAACAGGCTCTAAGCAGTTTTTCTTAATTTTACGTTACATTTAAATTACATAAACATAGTAATATGAAAAATAAGGACGAAATTCGCTAAAAGTTTATGCTTAATTAAAACATCTCTAAGTACTATATTTTGCCAAGTTTGTGTGTGCGTTTTCCTTTCCTTATTCAAATTTAATTCTAAACTTTGGTCGAAGTTAAACTCAACATTGAAACTTTTCTAATTGTGGTCTGTGTGAATGACGTCAACTGATTTGGCGATGGCACATCACTCTGTGATGCTTCAGCTTTCAAAATCTGTCTGTCTGTTTGTTACCTCTTCACGGCCAAACCGCTGAATCGATTCAGCTAAAATTTGGATACGTTGAGTCACCACAGACATTGACAGAGAAAGGACATGGATACTTCTTATCCCAGAAAAACGTACAGTTCCCGCGCGATATATGAATGTCTACGCAACGGAGTTACGGACGTCATCTCTGAGTAAATTGTAGATACGAGGATATTCATAATCCCTGCTAGAGCTGACAACAACAAAACTACACAGAATATGTACAGTTTATATAGAGATAATAATAATTCATTATACAGTAAATTAAGGAACCCATAACGTATAAAAGCAGCTGACTTCGCGCTCCTGCAAGTTTCCCATCAACGGTGACCAGCAACTTCTCAGAAACCCATACAATAGGTTATTCTTTTAGGTCCCCAGAGTTTTAATTCCAGAACCGTACTTTTGATTTATAATTGTGTCACTTCGTTCATCGATTAGGACAGTCACTTTAGAATAATTAATTTTTAATTTTTAATAAATAATTAGTACTTTGATAATTATAACAACAATTATTGATGAACCAATGAAAAATGACAATTTGTATGAAATTTTGTGCCTTTAATCATAATAATGAGACTGGGCCTACTTTCACGCAACTTCTGACATTTTCTATGAAGCTTAGTGCCTCGATTCGCCTTTTCTTTTTTCACTAACAAGACATATACATGACAGAGACGTGGCTGGGACACTCCCGTGCCCCCAGTTATTATAGTAGTAAAAAGTGAATTGAAAAGTGAACTCTCGGAAATCAAGCACGTGTTACTTAACGATTCTGATATTTAATTTACTTAACTGTATCAACATTCATAATTAGTTTTAACCTGATTAGATAAAAATAAAAGGCATTTAATAAATTAGAATCTTCTGCGCACAGCATAAAGTTTAAAATGCTATATCTTTTTGCACCTAGTTAGGTTGAATCCACGAGTATTCGTTAAAATGGATAGCAAAAACTAAATTATTTAGCACAAATATTTTATGCTGAAACATCTCATTATCATCATCGTCAGTTAAGCCGTGTCTTTTCTGTATGGCAGTAATAATGTGAAACATGAATTTCCACCAAGAAGTTACGGTACATTCAATATCATATTATATTTTCTCTATGGATCACTTGAAGACAGACAAAGAACAGGGAATGTCCTAATGAGTAAATTTTTAGAAAAACTGTTTTCTTTATCAGTATGTCATGAACATTCCCGGGCTTCATAGACAATATCGGCCATAGATTATCTTTTTGGCACCATCTATTTTTTTTATTGAAGCGACAGTGAATTTAACTACTATATGCAACGATTTGCCTTTAATTATTACATATCAGAAAAAATGTGACATTCCCTGTTCTTTACCTGTACTATTTCATTTTATTACATTCCATTAATATTACACTAAGTAATTCATTTTAACTACCTATATGTAAAATATGATGATACTGTGGTACAAAAGGGATATTTCCACGAACTCAGGGCGGTGATGCGAAGCAGCTGACATTCCAAATCCGTATCTACTAATATTATAAATGTGAAAGTGTGTCCATCCGTCTGTCTATTACCTGATACCTTTTAACGCCCTAACTGCTGAAAGGTATGGAGATACTTTGGGAGGAAGGACATAGGATACTTTTATCTAGAAAAGATGCAAAAAGATGCACGGTTTCCGAGCGATGAATGAATTTTGGCACAACATAGCTACTGGCGTCATGTAGTGAAGTTATAAAAGACATAAATTAATGCAAGTATGATATTGACAAGAGGGCGAGGCATGTGGGTGTGAGCCAGCCAGTTGTATCTCAATTCTTATAGTGCCACTTTATAAGATGGCGGCGTTCTAATTCCAAATTCCAAACACGTGTACAAACATACGTAGGATTGTAAAATCTATTCACATTCACTAATTAAAGCATTGAAAATAAACTTGAAATAAATGTATTACAATCTTGACCGTGTTGAATTTTTCACGACTATTCAATTTAAATTCAAAATTCCTTTTTCAAAATTTACCTGACATGTATATAATAACCTTATTTCAATAATAGATTTCAGTATGCTTGCATACTAAAAATATTAACAGTAAGTATTAAATAAGCTAATTTAATACTAATATAATAATTTTAAATATCCATTTCCATGTCAAAGATTACATGATAAAGAATTATTCAATTAAAATAACTAAAATCGCTACAGTAAAGTCCGCCGTCTGGGGCACTCTGGGGCACTTAGCTTTATTAATTACTTAATTTTTTTGCAACTTTATTAGTTGAGAGTACTTTGGAGCTAAGTAGGTACATTTTTCTGGGAAAACTATTATAATACCTATATCTTTTCCCGCGACTCAAGCTACTTTACTTAGACAATCGGATCGAACGCAGGGTGACTGCGTTGTCAATCAATATCCCAACGTGGGAATCAAACCCACGACCGAGTCATTAAGAGCAGCGCTCTAAACCACCGGACCACAGTGGCGTTATCGTAAGTATGTCATGACAAGTAAAAGTGGTGTAAAAGTAACACACCAAGGCTTTACAGCTAATCGTTTAGGGAGATCGCAGACGACACACTTTTTGTGTGATCGAGTCTGCGGCGCCCATACAGTCGGCATACAGTCGGCGCCGCAGACTCGTTCATATTATTAACCGTTTCCGTGCGGATGTCACCGATAGGCATCATGGGTAGCTAATAAACAAAAAATAACAAAAATATTTAGGAACATCTTAGGAACTGGAGCTCAGTTCAGCACAGTTTTTTTGCTTGCTCCATTCATAATATCGCCTTTGTACGGCTTGCACGTGCATATTTTTTCTTCCAATCCTTGAAAACGAAAACGAAAATTAATTGATCAATATAGCCAAAGGTTTACAACGCCTGATAAAAATAAGTTACTTACCTTCCATTTCTGTTTGTACACGTAAATAATCACTTTTAAATACTTGAAATGAACTATAATTCCGTTCACGTTCGCTTTTGGGTCGCTACTAAAAGAAAAACAATTGGAAACAGACGAAACAGCGATAAATTACAATCCCTGGCGGGTGGCGCCCGAGAGGAGATATCAAAGTTCCTGGCGGTAGGCGCCTCAGAGGAGATACGAAATATTTGTTCGCAAGCCAGGCGCGTGAAATTGCCAAAAATGACACCGCACTGAATCGGTTAATTAGACAAACTAGGTTACGTATTTTTAAAACAAGTTTTCCAATAGGATAGCATGTTTTAAAAATACGTTACCTAGTTACCTATATCTCGTTCCTTAATATAATAAACGTGCAAGATTAAATTACATTTAGCCCAGAGCCACCCTGAAAACAGATCGCCTTAGGGTTAACCCAATAATAAAGCAAAATACAAGGGAATCCCATAATATAGAATAATAACATTGAACCAAGTACAGGGCCGGGAAAACCCGGGATGTACCCCGGGACTTCCCGGGATTTATTTATTTTATTTAGGAATTCCCGGGATTCACATCACTAATGTTGGATAGTAGATTTTGAGTCCTACTCTTCCTAGATAATATGGTATTTTGATGATAATAGAGTAAAAATGTTCAACCAAAACTGACCTCTAGCGGTATGACAATAAAGGTGACGATCATGTCCGCGATGGCGAGATGGGTCATCAGAAGATTGACCCGGGACTTCCGTCTCCGGGACCGGATGAGGGACACGAACACCGCTACATTTCCCGTCGCCCCAACCACGAACAGGCTCGCGTAAATCCCCACCACGAAGCCCTCAGGGGAATCCCGGGACGTATCCCGGGAATTCCCGGGATCCACATCACTGATGTTCATGTTCATTGTGTTGTTTATGTTGTCATTATAAATGTAACTACTATCTAGTTTAGATCACTGTTTTCATTTTATATTTTTTGTCATTGTTTTTCGGTAATTTCGGTAAATGATTCACTAATATTATTGTTATTATTATTTCTTTAAGTAATAGTTAAATTGTTTGAAACACTTATTGCCTCACACACAATATTTCAAAAAACTAAAAAGTTTTTAATCACTTAGCAAAGAATTCGTAATTATCACACCACAACTTTAAAAACTTTTCGTCCACTTAATAGTTACAAATAACTTTCATGTTTGTTGATGTAATATTATTACAACTATTTATTATTGAAATTACACAATAATTTTATTTCCGAATTCCGATAATATTATTACGATCGGTGCTACGAAACTCTCCGTAGCTCGTAGCGCGTAGCTCGTAGACGCGCGCTCTGCGTAGCGTCGTAGCCGCTTATGGGCGCTACGAGCGATATGTTTCGGAGGGCGGGCGAATTCAACAATCATTATTTTCTGTAATTTAATGACTGTGATATTATATTATTTTACTTTATTTTCTGCTAAATAGTTAGCGATATAAATATGATAGCCAATTAGCTAATAGATGTTATACGATCTATTTTTTACAATTTCACACTTTAAATAATATTTAGTTATGCTCATATACGTGGGAGAGCCATGCTTCGGCACGAATGGGCCGGCTCAACCGGAGAAATACCACGTTCTCACAGAAAACCGGCGTGAAACAGCGCTTGCGCTGTTTTTCGCCGAATGAGTGAGTTTACCGGAAGCCCAATCCCCTACTCTCCCCTATTCCCTTCTCTTCCCTACCCTCCCCTATTACCCTATTCCCTCTTAAAAGGCCGGCAACGCACTTGCAGCTCTTCTGATGCTGCGAGTGTCCATGGGCGACGGAAGTTGCTTTCCATCAGCTGACCCGTTTGCTCATTTGCCCCCTTATTTCATTAAAAAAAAATGCTCATATTACATAATAAAGTACAAAACTTTACAGTTTCGTTCTAACAAACATTTAAATAAATAATGGGATTAAATTAGGCACATAAAAGCTTTTGAGTATTAATTATTCTGTTCTCAAATGAGTACTTCAAAATCAAATTAAGTCATTAACACCTCGAGAATTTCATTTAACTTTTTTATAATTTACATTTATTTAAAACAAGTTGTGCTTTTAAGCTTTGCTGGTATTTGACATTTTAAATTAAACCAGTTTACCGTGACACACGTTTCTGATAAAATTCTAAAATATTTCAACATTTTAAGTTGATATAATATTTCAAATGCAGAGTTTTATTGAATCGGACATAACGTGAATTTAACGACTTATGTTTTGTGCTTAGTCATGTTATAGTTATGTAGTCATGATATGTAGTTATGATCGTGCTTGGTCAACAAATAACTTGATATTAATTATTACAGGCTTAGATTTTTAACGGCTTAGGAATATCCCTAAGTCAAATACTTCAGGACTTGGGAATATTCCTAACACTTTTCTTTTATATATTCCAATTTTCAGACAATCACAAATTTGAAGAACATTTAAAAGACACTCGATATTTCTAATAAGAACTTTCGATCAAATCAGGTTCCCAAACGTGATTTATGATTATTTACCGGTCCAAAAAAGTGGACAATACCACAGCATAAGTTTGCACTTTAAAAAATATAAAATTATTTTATTTCGCCGATTATATTCGTCTGTGCCTTGATCCTTTCGATCAATCCGTCTAGGCCAGGGGTACTCAACCTTCTTTTTTATACGGGCCACAAACGCGTTTTGTTCGTGGTGTCGCCGGCCGCATGTAATTATTAAATTTAGGGTTAAAAAATAACGTTCTTCAAAATTAGCAATTTAAATGTGGAAAAATTTTCACGAGTTTCACAATGACTTTGTACTATAGTGCCATTCGCCGGTGGGCGTAGATATCAAAGCGATAGATATCAAAGGGGTAGAGGATATAGGGCCGCTGGTTGAGTAGCTGGTCTAAGCTCCAGGACGGATATTAACAAGCTGCCCACGCGGTTTCATCCGTTATTAATCTCCACTCAATCGGGGTGAAACATCATCGCCCTAGACAAACACGATGCTTGTGTATCGTAAATGGGTTGTGGATAAAAATATTAAGGTATAAACTTAAAGTATGGAATTTCTATGCTAGGTTAAGAATAACACAACAAGTAAAGCGTAAAAAGGAACAGATTTTAATGTATCCCTGCCAATATTATAAATGTGCATTGTGGATATATAAGTTTGTTTCTTTTACTTTAACCCGAAAACGGTGTTGATGATCGTTTGAGAGTCATCATGAAACGTTGTATACATATTTATGGAGACTAGAGATCGCCCAATGGTCGAAATTCGACCTTACTTTCAACGACATTAGGACTGCTACCTATATTTTGTAAAAAATATTGACTTCATCATAGTTTTTTTCAATTCTTGTCTCTGGGACTCAGCTGATCTCAGACTGGCCGTTTAAGCATTGTCTAATAGTATCTAAAATTAAATAAAAAAAAACAATAATCCATTTTTAATTTGTCAACTTGTTGTCAACAGACTTCAGCCATAAATAAAAGAGTATAATTCGTATGTATAGGCTTGTCACTCAAAAATCTGTCATTTTTCCTAGTAGTAGTGTCGTAGTGTGTGTAACGTTTTATTTGTTAAAAATATATATGATAGTGATAAAAGCATAATTTTAAAATAATATTAGCTCGATGCACTCCTTCACCATATAAACTATAACTGTGCGAAATTTCATGCACCTACGTTTCCCCATTTTTCGTAAAAAGGGTTACAAAGTTTTTCTCTCACGTATTAATATATAGAGATGTTTGAAAAAGGTTATTTTTATTTAAAAAGCTGCAAAATATGTAATATGTCACTCATGAACACACCAGCTTTCTAGCTTTTGCAATTGGACCAGTACTTTCAGAGATTTCCTCCTACAAACAAAAAACAGACTTTACCACTTTATTATAATTATTATAATGTGGAAGTGTGGATGTAATAGCACAATAGCGCTGCAAAACTGAGAAAACTAAGAACATTATTAGGTATATTATAATCTAAACGTCTATACGAGGTAGGTATAAATATTATAAATTTTATATATCGCTCCAACTTTCTAGCTCCAAATATTTCATTCGAATTCGAATACCGATTTTTTTATATTTAAATATAAAACACTTTTTATGAAATTTTTAAATTAAAATAGTTGAAACATTTAAAGGCCTTGCCAAAAAGTAAAACATTTATTCCAGTAAAATCACAACTCAAAAAATGACGAGTTCACTAAAAATATTCATTAGAATTAATTATACTTTGTAGAGCCCGTTGCATCGTTTTTGGTTATTGCCAATCATTTGTCTAAATAAATATATTTATTTATACAGGGTGTAACGAAACAAAGTAATAATACGTTAGTGTATGTGACGTATGTGTCCCAGAAATATAAAGCAATTTTTTTGTGATTTGTATGGGCAAGCGCCCCAGTGTCATTAATTTGCCTATACAAATTTAAAAAGACCTCTTTTAACACCAGTAGCGCTCACACAGTAAACTTTATACAGGGGACTTCATACACACCCTTAAGTATTACCACTTTGTTTTGTTACATCCTAATATATATAAGATAAGTTAACCTGTTCGCTGCGGTACGAGACCTTATGAATCTCGTTTGTGAATTTCATCCGTTGCGGAGCTGAATTTGTATGTTTTACTCGTTCCGGCAAATTAGTTTTCTATACGAGTTTTTCAAGTTAGCGTGTGATAGCTGAACTTATGATGATTAGGTATATTGGTAGTAATATTTTTATCAATAAAATCGTACGAGACCTAATGCGTCTCGTAGCGACAATATAGTAAAAAACTATTAGCTTAGCTTAGCTTATTCTTATTCTATATCTAGTGCGTTACGAGATCCATAAACACTCGTAACAATCTCGTACGACGCGTACCCGGAAATTAATTAGTGTTGTGTCAATGTTGTGCTATCGAAAAAGAAATTTATTGAAAGTTTAATTCAGAAATTCAAGGGAGAGCCTTTTGATAAAAAAATTGATAATAGTGAAACAGTAGTATCCGAACATAAATACACAATAAAGTGAATAAAGTATAGTAAAAAAAGTATAGTGTTGGTCGTTACGAGAAGGCCAGACAAACGATGACGAGCAGAGAGGCCGACAAAAAAACAAAACAAGTTTTTACTTGTTTTTATTTTTTTTATTTTGTGATAAATGCAAGAAAACTTTATGTTCGTCATGTTTTAATGAAAAACATTGAATATTTTGTTACTCGCTACCTTTTTTCAATAAATACTATCGATATTTTTGAATTGTTTAATTTCCCATCACTATTGATTATCGATATTTAACCAAAATGTAAATTACGAGATCCAAATGAACTCGTAATTTATTTTTGTTAAATTGTACAATTACGAGGCCCTTAAGTTCTCGTAAATTACTTTTGAGTTTTTCTCAATCATTTTTACTGCTATCTCCGGGCGGGGTCACATACTACAAGATACATTCATTGTTTATCGTTTCATATAAATAAAACAGGAAATCAGTCAGTTTTCAGAAAAATATTAAGGTTTTAAGGAAGCCACTCGTACGAGATCTAAAGAGTCTCGGTGCGTCATTGCGAAAGGAAAGATACGAATACTTTTCGGTCTCGTAATGCCAATTTGGCAGATCGTACAAAGCGCAGACACTATAGATTTTCAATTGCTATGCGGCAGCCGGCTTGGGGATTGGTGGGTTAAGTGATGATCAACCACGATTACCTTTAACCAGACTGGGTGGAGTCGGCTTCAAGATAGTAGACTTAATTTATTACATCAAAAATTAAACCTACTTAATTTTCTTTTTAAAACTAATAATTTATATTGTACTAAATATTGACCACAACTGCGTTGCGATAAAATGCGTTTGTAGTGGGTATCTGTACCCCCCGAGGAGAAAGGCTTGACCCCCGATGCCCGGAGAGCCTCTCGATGCAGACAGGCGGCGGCAAAGGCTGATGCAGCCGAAGAGGTGCCGGAAGCGGCAAGCACTGTGGAGGTCGCGGTTGAATGCATTGCGATTCCGCTCCTTCACGTGTAGCGTTGACGAAGTCATGGGGGGTTTTAGTCGGTAGACCTCTGTGGAGGGAGACCGACATACCCCTGTCCCTTCTCCCGAGGGGGCGGGGGATGCGTAATGCATTTCTCCTCCTCAAAAAAAAAAAGGTTATCTGCACATTGTCTACTTGCTATAAAAATTACGGCCGCTCGTCCTTTCCCAACTGAAAGGATTTTCATATAAATTTTACCAAGATTGATCCAGACGTAGGCGCAAACATGTACCATAAAGACAGACGGATATACAGACACTTTCGCATTTATAATATTAGTTTCCCTATAGCTTTAATAATACTAGAGATCGCCCAATGGTCCTTAAATTTAATTATCATCTTCTTTTGGCTCCTCGTTTAAAGTATTGACTATTTCAGGTTTAATAAAAAAACAACAATCCATTTTTAATTTGACAATAGACTTCAACCATAAAAAGAGTGTAATTCGTATGTATAGGCTTGTCATTCAAAAAGATGGTAGTGTGCACATTTTAGTGTGTCATGTGTGTAATATGTTTTATTTGTTTAAAAAATGTATGATAAAAGCATAATTTCAAAATTATATTAATTCGATGCACTCCTAATATAAACTATAACTGTGCAAAATTTCATTCACCTACGTTTCAGCATTTTTCGTCAAAAGGGATCAAAAGTTTTTCGCTCGCGTGTTTAATATATAATATGATGATTATGGGTGATTCGTAATGTATAGGCGTACGAATCACCCATAATCATCATATTATGACCTTTTAACTAATAACGAGGCAAACGCTTTAACATTAACTTTGATATGTAAATCAAAGATCGTTCCCTCAAACTCATTTCATTAATATCTCAATATCAGTACGCATATTAAGGTCATTGAAACCTTCGGTCCGAACAACCTTTAACAACTGTATACATAACCAGTCACCCCAGGGACTTACAAAATAGTTATGTTGTTTGTTCTCATGAGTAAGTATGGTTCAGTAATATCCCGGACTTACGCGATAGGTGGAACCGAGCGATTGGCGCGTAAGTCAAATTCGCGTATTTAAGTCGGGTTTCAACTTGCCATATTAATACATAATATAATATATTTTTTTTATGAAATAAGGGGGCTAACGAGCAAACGGGTCACCGGATGGAAAGCAACTTCCGTCGCCCATGGACACACGCAGCATCAGAACAGCTGCAGGTGCGTTGGCGGCCTTTTAAGAGGGAATAGGGTAATAGGGGAGGGTAGGGATGGGAAATTATAAGCATAAGGGAATAGGGTAGGGGATTGGGCCTCCGGTAAACTCACTCACTCGGCGAAACACAGCGCAAGCGCTGTTTCATGCCGGTTTTCTGTGAGAACGTGGTATTTCTCCGATCAAGCCGGCCCATTCGTGCCGAAGCATGGCTCTCCCACGTCTCGATGATAGGTGGGATTCGATTATAGATTCGACTTGCTTTAAGAAAAAGAATGAGAATTTGTGTCCAAAACAGCGGCGGACATCTAGAACATGATATGTAATAAAAACAATAATTAATAAATATTTACTGTTTACATGGTTTTGTTTCATTTTTAGAACTAACTATTATTATATATATAACTATATTACAATGCCCGGGGAGGCTATCATCTAAGTTTTTTTATGAAAACTACTATTACCCTATAATGTTATACATTTTTGGATAGCTGACAAAATGGAGATATTTTTAAGCTCATCTGCAAACAGACTTCCATAGATTTTTTTTGAGTAAAGAAAAACATCTTTATTTTTTTATTGTATTTTTGACTTTGGATAAACTTGTATCTATAAAGAGTTCTGAGTTTTGTTCAGCACCTTCGGACCATAGTAAATCTTGGTGCAAAATTTTACTTTTGGTAACATAATATTATGCCTGGAATACTTTATGCAAAAGCAAAATCGGCATGTTTCTATTTAAATTATGAGGAGTTCCTTCGATTACTTGGATCCCTTTACCAAATTTCTACCTTGGTACGCTAAGTACCAATTATACAGGGTGTAACAAAAATAAGTGATAATACTTTAGGGTGTGTACGTGTTCCTTGTAGAGAGTTCACTGTGAAAGTAGCAGCGCTGAAAGACCAAAATTTTTTTTCACTTTTGTATGGGGAAACTCGTGACGCTCGGGCCCTTGCCCATACAAAAGTGAAAAAAAAAATCGTCTTTCAGTGCTGCTACTTTCACAGTGAACTCTCTACAAGGAACACGTACACACCCTAAAGTATTATCACTTATTTTTGTTACACACTGTATAATATTATTTTAAAATAGTAAAAGGATTTTCGCAAAATCACTCATCTAACGACAGTGTATTGATCAAAGGTATCTGTCTCAACCTAAAAGACTATGAAAAGTGCTAAATAGGTTCAAAATACGATGATGCGTGGTTTGAGGAAAGTGATGATGATGACGAATAATTTAATATGCTTAGTAGCATTTAATGCTTTCAGTTCTTAAAACAACACCGAAACCCCCAAACATGTATATTCAAGGAGGTTGGAGTTCTGTTCACCACCTTCGAACCATGGTATAATAATATCTTGGTGCAAAATCTTACTTTTTGGTAAAATTTACTTGGTAATACTTCATTATTTATTCAAAATCACTATAATTTTCCATTTGAAATACTTCAGAGTTCAGATTATAAATCGAAATCACAATATCATCCAGATAAATATGCGGTTTTAGTATAAATAGCGAGGAATTCCCTCAATAACTTATGGATATTATATAATGAAGTCACCTTTTTTATGAACATGGTACCAAATTCGGATTAAACCCGGCCAAGTGCGAGTCGGACTCGCGCACGAAGAGTTTCGTACCGCTACATAGCAAAAATAGGCCAACAATTGTGATTTTTGTATGGGAGCCCCCCTTAATTTTTTTATTTTATTTTAATATTGTTATTAATTATTAAAGTACAAATATAATTAAGGCCTTGGTGAAAATTTCAAGTGCCTACCTGTTGCCGTTATTGATAAAGAGCAAAAAGAGCCAAACCTCCGTTCGTGCAAAAAATTTTTTTAACAGTTATACAGGATGTAACAAAAGTAAGTGATAATACTTAAGGGTGTGTACGTGTTCTTTGTAGAGAGTTGACTGTGAAAGTAGCAGCGCTAAAAGACCAATTTTTTTTTCACTTTGGTATGGGGAAACTCGTGACGGTCGGGCCCTTGCCCATACAAAAGTGAACTCTCTACAAGGAGCATGTACACACCCTAAAGCAGGGTTTCTCAAACTGGGGTACGCGAACCCCTAGGGATTCGCCATTCGACGGCAGGGGGTTCGCGACAAGATTTACGTAATGGTGGGTAGCTAGACAGGCAGAGTATTTCGAACTCCCACGCAAAGCGGTGAATTTCCTTTTACCGTTTGCTACAACATACTTATGTGAGAGTGGGTTTTCACACCGTCATAATAAAAACTAGATAGAGAAATCGATTTAATACCGAGTCAGAATTAAGGTTAAAATTGTCCAAAATTACTTCTAACATTGAATCCATTTGCGACAAGAAACGAGCACACCCATCACATTAAATATTAGAAAGACATTTCTTTTGGCGCTATGTACGTGTTACATTTTATTCAAATAAAAACCTTATTTGCTTCAACAGTCAATTGTATTAGTTGGTAAGGGGTTCGCTGTCACCCGGGAATTTTAACAGGGGTTCGTGGAGCCGAAAGATTGAGAAACCCTGCCCTAAAGTATTATCACTTATTTTTGTTACACACTGTATAATACATAAAATTTTTACCATGTTAGGGAAAATAATAAATATTATTTTAATTGTCTAAAAAGGGAAAAGAGGTCATAAGGTAAAGATGGCCAGTATTCCTGCTGGCCCTCTTAACGTGCAGGAAGTGATGTTTGATAAAATTAAAACAAAAAAATAACATATTTTCCTTATAAGTTATAACAAACAAAATACTTAGTATTTTTTAGAAAACCTGGTCATAGCAGAGTTTAACTATTCAAATAAAGACTATAATAAAATTCATTAGCATGCATTAAGTTAATGAAATGAATGCAAAAACGTTGAAGGGCCACAAACATAGTCCGTTTTAGAAAATTATTTTAATATTTCACGCTCTTATGTTATTTTTATATGAAACACTTTAACTGTATTTTAGTTTTTCATGCTTTAAAAATTTTATTTAATATTTGAAATCTGTATAAAATTGTTGTTAGTTAACTTTTCTACTGTACACAAAAATATACTTTTTTCTACGTAACCAACTATCAAAGGAAAAGTAAAATATGAAATAATTGTATACAAGCAGTCCCACACATTTTTACGTAAAAATTTGGCATTGCAGGTTTTTTGGGTCCAAAGTAAGTCTTTGACGTGGATCTTTTAATCCTCTTTCATGAAAATGCACGACGGATAACTATACAGTATGCGAGAATAGAAATACTAACTTATCAATTCTTCTGTAGAATTTCTAGTATAGATATGCTAAATCTGACCTAAAATAACAGTATGATGTTATTTTATGGCAGATATGAAGATCGTCTTCCAAGGCCAAGCCGTCCTGTTTGTGCCGATGCATAGCTAATTATGTTTTTAATCGCTTCCTTTGAATCACGTCAAATGGAACGTAATCTTATCTTTATCAATTATCTTCATGATTGCGGTCAATATTTCTGATTACCACAGAATACCCTTTGTTGTTGCAATCACAAACAATTATAATTTCGTATTTCGTGAATTTCCAATTACTTTCTTTTGTTGTGAATTGTTTTCTGTGCTGATGTGAATGTAAAATTGAGGCAAGGTAAGTGTTTAAAATGTAAGGATATAATATTGGAAACATGTTTAGTAAATGTTTATTTAAAGTCGTCTAGTACTTCTCTATAACATATTAATGAAAATATATGCACGTGCTCTTAATTAATAATCCATGAATATTTTACTGTAGGCCGTTTATATACCGTTTTATATCATTTTTATATAAACGTTAACAAAATTTTTAAGTTAAGAACGTTAGTGTATTTTTTCATTGCGCGTTTGAATTAGTAGTATTTTAAGTATTTATAGCTTTGAGCATTGACGCTACTACAAAAAAAATACCAAACCATTGTAGATATAACCATGATTAAAACAATTATTGTGAAGCTATCTGTAGTATATGCGCAGATGCAGTCGATTATGGGAATTCGTCGTCATCAAGAGAAGTTGAGTCTTTCGTCCCATACAATTTCGTCCCAGTGGGACGAATAGCTAGAAAAGAAGAAGTCGCGGACGAACAGTGTTTTATAAAGTTACTAACTGACCTGACAAACGGTGTTTTACCAAAAACGTTTTTTCGGGTATGTAAAATGGATGATGGCCGATTCTCGATTATACCCAAATAAGGACACATTTTTTTATCGATCCTGATTGATCTTAAATAATATTTATATACAAACTAAAAATTGTTTATTCAAATCTACAACTTTTTGCTAAATCTACTGATTTTTACTTGAAAGTCATAAAAACTCATTTAAACATGGAGCTGGATGAAAAAAAACTCGGTTCCAGGTATTCGTAATCGCTCATCTTGGTCCATCATGATTCATGGGTCATTGTGGCCGCATTACCCTCAATGTTCAGTTCATTGCGATTACGGTTCAAATACTCATAGTGAAATATCGAAAATTGGGCTACTCACCGAAGCGAAAAATTAAATTGATGAATCCTCAGAAAGTCATGTATCACGATGTTTTTCTCAGAAAATTAACGATAAATAGCTCTGCTAAGGAACATTACTTATTGCCAAAGTTTATTCTATGTAGTCATAGACTAAAGACCGCACTCAAAAACTTGATAACTTAACTTTAGTTTCATGAAGAATTTGACAGAAAATGGTGAGTGAATATAAAGTGAATAAATACATCTAAACTATTATACATACATCCATGTGGCTTTATAAAAGATTTTATTTCGTAGGTACTAGATAGCAAGTATTTTATACTAACCAACGTTTTAGTTTTGTGTATTTTAAATGTGTAGACGATTAATAATAATAATACTCGCTTTAATTACAATTTTGATAAATAATAATATAATTAATAATTATTATGGTATTGTGTGTGCGATATTTATCCTTGTATTTCGATTTAAGGCCTTATGACTATTTCCAGAAGATTGAATTGGAAACAAACACAACTTCGGTCTAATGTTAATGTGTTTGTTTGTTTTAGGGTTAATAATTTATACGTCATTAAATTGTGCAGTTTTGCATGCTAGGTATAATAAAATTGGTAATAATTGATACAAATCTATTTTACCGTTTAGCTTTTAGTGCCTACTTTGGTAGGAAAGCAGTTTATTGTTGTAAATATACAAAATTTTACTAAGAAACATTACATTAAGTTCCAATTAATTTTATATTATAAGTAACACATATTTCGTAATTTATGTATTTTTATAGTTTTCAAATTTCTATTTAGGGCGATCACAAAAAGTAAGGAAATGATACCACATGTAACTAATTCGGACGAAAACTTGGACGAAACGGACGCAAAGTTTCAGTTTACAAGTTTGAGTGAGTATAGACCACGTATTTTTTTTTTTTATGAAATAAGGGGGCAAACGAGCAAACGGGTCACCTGATGGAAAGCAACTTCCGTCTCCCATGGACACTCGCAGCATCAGAAGAGCTGCAAGTGCGTTGCCGACCTTTTAAGAGGGAATAGGGTAATAGGGGAAGGTAGGGAAGGGAAGGGAATAGTTGAGGGTATGGAAGGGAATAGGGTAGGGGTTAGAGGATTGGGCCTCCGGTAAACTCACTCACTCGGCGAAACACAGCGCAAGCGCTGTTTCACGCCGGTTTTCTGTGAGAACGTGGTATTTATCCGGTCGAGCCGGCCCATTCGTGCCGAAGCATGGCTCTCCCACGTATAAACATAGTACACTTTTTACAGATAGCTGACACGAAATACAGTTTCTGACCTAATAACTGCCGATACTGCATATAAAATGTCAAAATTCGTTTAAAAATTCTACACCATATTATAAAATATAGAGTACCTACTCACTATCGGTATATTACTCGATAGTTTTACTCCAAAGTCTAAATCGAGTAAAAATTTTCGTGTGGACCGCAAAACTCACAACTCGAAGTCTCACATCGAGCCGGCTCGATGGAATTAAATAAATGTAATTTCCTTCGAAACTCGACGCAAACCGTCGAGCACGATAATTTTTACTCGATTTGGAGTAAAACTATCGAGTAATACTGAATGTGTGGACGAAAGCCCAAGCCGTGGTTTTTACTCTACGTGATTTCTCGATCGAGTAAAACTGTATGTGAATACTTAGCATTACATCTATCATGTACTATAAGGCCCCAGAGACTCAAAGTGTATTTTGAGCATTTCTGCTCCTTTCATTATTTTTGGTTCAAATTCAAACATATTTCAGAAATACCATGGTACGAACACATACTGCTGAACAGACCGCTCAAAGTGGTGCTGGCTATGATCATCTCCGCAGTCGCGATACCGCTGTTAATCTACAACTTTTACTTCTTCACAACTTTTGACATGCCGCCCGACGCGTACTCCGTCGGAACTTGTTTAATACCCCGTGAGAACAGAATACCCTGTGGCATTGGCAACGTGCCTCAGGAGGAATGCCACTCCCAGTGCTGTTACGACCTGAGCAGCCACTACTGCTTCCACCGCGTACCCTCGAGATTCTCCTACATCAGCGCCCAGCCATGGCACGAGGACGTCCGAATCTATCCCCGAGTTTCCACAGTACCATACAACTTCCAAGACAGTCTACCCAACATCAAACTGTCGATCGATGAGAGATCGGACACGCATATCGTGCTACACATCTACGACCCAACAAAGCGGTCCTTTACCGGCAATAGATTGGACCAAAAGGAATATGTTTACGAGGTGTCAACACCAGAAATGGGTATCGTCGTAAATTCCACAAGAGGAACGATATTCAACATGGCGCGCGGCCCGCTTATAGCCTCCCAAAATATCTGGGAGACCTCGTTTATATTGACGAACGAGTCGATGTATGGCTTGGGTGAAATACCTCTGAGGGTAAACGTTACCAAAGTTTTGTATAACAATGATAAGGGCGTGGCGGGCGTTCCTCTCATTTTCGCGCGAGTTGAGGGGCGGTATCACGGGCTTTTGATAGAGAGTGATGACCCGACGGAGATCTCGGTTCACGGGGAGAACAGAATAGTGGTGAGGAGTATCACTAACTTGGGGTTCACATTCCACCTATTCGTGGGACCGAAACCGAGGGACGTCATGCAGGATGTCATGAAGATCATCGGTGGCAGTAACAAGTTGGAGTATTGGATGCTCGGCGCTCATGTCTGCAAGTGAGTAACAAATTGTACTAAATAAACAAAATAAATAATATCTGTATACCATACATCAGAGAAATAATTTTTGATTTGCAAAAATATATGTAGTAGATTTGTTAAACATAATTTACATACCTATCTTGTATAAGTAGGTATGTAAAGATTGGGACGCCTCCGTGGTCCAGTAGTTAAGAGCGTGGCTCTTGACTCGGTGGTTGTGGGTTCGATTTCCGCGTTAGAAACATGTTATTTCCAAGTTTAGTTAGGACAATGCAGGCTTATCACCTGATTGTCTGACAAGATGTTCCATGCGTCGGAATGGGCATGTAAAAAGTCGGTTCTGCGCCTGATCTCTCGCCAGTCGTGTCGGTCTTCCGTCCCACTGGGTTATGACTTATGATAGTAAAAGGAATGAAGAGAGTGCTCTTGTGCACTGCGCACACATTTGGGCACTATAAAATTACTCCTGCGTAACTGGCCTGGTTTCAATGAAACCACCACCACCGTCCACCGTCACCGAAACCGGTGTGGGAGTTATTATTATAATATTATTATGTAAAGATTTTTTTTGCACTATGATTATTTTGCACAGTATACAAATAAGTCTATGATTTTGCACTTCGTCTAGGTTTAATATGACACTTGAGAATATCTTATAGAAGTCCCATAGTAAACAAAATTTATTATTCTAAAACTTGAGAAGATCTTAATTTTCTGCATTAAGAGACAAACAACCCTTCAGTTTGACGAACTATTGCTAAGGGCTGGTTAATTTATAAAGAGTCTCGCGTATTTAAAGTGCTTACTTTAACGGTGGTATGAATAAAAAAATCTATGAACGTTGAGAGGCAGTTGGCAATTTTCCAATTTTACTACTGTTATTTTATGTAATAAATAAACATTATTATAGTTTAAAAACCAATTTTTTTATTTATTAGTTTACGACAAAATATTAAGGTAATTGGTACGCCGTACGGCTGAAATACATAAGGTCATACACAATTATTATTTTTTAACAAAAAATTAAAACCGACTTCCGAGGTAAAAACAGAAGTAATATTCTTAAAAATAATCTAAAAATAATCAAATAATTCTTATTCCTTATTATAGTGCCGTCTTTACACTTTGCCTAAACCTCAACTATTTCTACTACTACCAGCCCGGAAAAGTTCTGAGATCCTTGGCATAGAACTTACGCTAAGGTAAGATGGTACCGACTTCGAAAGCATTAAGATTGAGTACAGAAATAGTTGAGGTTTAGGCGAAGTGTGAAGACGGCACTATAACAAGGAATAAGAATTATTTGATTATTTTTAGATTATTTTTAAGAATATTACTTCTGTTTTTACCTCGGAAGTCGGTTTTAATTTTTTGTTAAAAAATAATAATTTTACCCTTTTTAGTTACCTATGGGACCACTTTACTTATAGCTTGTTGTCTTAGAGTTGTACATATTATTACTAGCGGTCGCCCGCGGCTCCGCCCGCGTGGATGTCGGTTACGGCAGCAAAAAGCCTACCCAGGAAAGACTCGGTCAGCAAAATGATTCCCAGGTCAATTCACAGACTCCAACACTGACATCGACGACGCGGACGCAGTCATTATCCGAAGGGATGCATATAGTGCACACTGCACATATATTGTCTTCCTCCCGCACGCGCACCCCCGATTGGTGACGCCCACTATCGTTATATTTTAATTTCGCCATAATTTCAAAACTAAACGTCCAATTTTAATCATTCAAAGACTAAATGTTATTTACATAAACTGTACTTAGTGATGAAATAATTTATTTTTATAAGGATTAATATTAGGGTTGCTGAGGATTCCTCTTCCGCTTCCTCATAATGAGGAAGTTCCGCAATATTTTGGGTTCCGCAACCGTTACCGCATCCTCATAAATAAGAATTAAAAAATCCTCTTCCGCTATCGCTTCCTCAAAATTTAAGAGGAATTTATGAGGAATTTCACTGCACGTCGCGTATCCAATCATGGCAACGCACACGCCAAAGCGCGAGAAGTGTATCATTCACTCATCCTTTTAGGGTTCCGTACCCAAAGGGTAAAAACGGGATGATTTTTTTGGCTTTTTTTTGCTCGTAATCAATCATGGCAACAGGTACGCACTTGAAATTTTCACAAAGTCCTTAATTGTATGTGTACTTTAATGATTAATAATAATATTAAAATAAAATAAAAAACTAAGGGGGGCTCCCATACAAAAACACAATTTTTTGGCCTATTTTTTCTCTTTAACGGTACGGAACCCTTCGTGCGCGAGTCCGACTTGCACTTGGCCGATTCTTTTTGTGTGCGTGTGTTGTGTGTGTTACTGAGCTCCTCCTTAAGAGGAGTCCACACCGCCGTTTTTCCATACAAACGTTGTCCCCTGTTTCCTCCCTGGATAATTCCGGTAGAGTTATGATTTTTTTCCTGAATATCTATGGCCTCTAGTAGCATGTCCCTATGTTTTCTTTTTTTTTTCATAATTTTATTATTAAAATAGATAAGAACGTCCAAAAACCCAAAAAAATGGCCAGATTTTCCTCTGTGTTCAAACACCCAGAAAACAAAACTGGCTAAAAAATACAAAAAAAAAATAAAACATAGGAACACAGCTCAAGCCTTGCTTTAATTCTTAATGAAAAAAGTACTTAAATCGGTTAAGTTTTGGAGAAGGAATCAGCGGACAACGATTCGATGATTTTCTGTTCTTTTATTAGAACTTTTGTCGTGTTGTCTCTATCGCGCTCTGCGGTGAAAGACTTGAGATTGGTGAGACAGCAATACATTTTCAAAAACTTATTTTCAATTTCTCTCGCCCCTGGTGTATCCTCTTAATTAACTGCTGGGCCGATTTTGATGATTCTTTATTGTGTGTGTTTTGAGAATGGTTTAGATTCATAGTTTGGTCCACTGGAAAATGCCCTTTTAATTATTTTTTTGTGTGATGTATGTACCTAGTTATTATGTAGGTACAGACTGGACAAAGGCTTTTGTTTTGGGTCCGCTAGTATTTTTTAATTTCCTATCATCCCATTCCTCATCCGCTTCCTCATCCGCTTCCTCATCCGCATCCTCTTCCCCAAAAAATATCCTCTTCCTCATCCGCATCCTCTAAATTTGCGCGTGACAATTCCTCTTCCTCCTCCTCTTCCTCATAATCACTTCCTCAACAACCCTAATTAATATCATAAGTAAAATAAACGCGTTTAAATGTAGTCCAAAATAAATTTTTAAATAAAAAAATGGTTATTGTGCCTCACTCGACATAGATAAGTATAGTGAGTCGCGAACTTTTTTGTAGATATTTATAAGATCTACAATTACTTAGAACATTTTATGGTTCTATCTTTTATAGTTTCGGCAGCGTACGCAAAATAAGTAACTTTTCTGGTTGATTTTACACCTGGCGTCCGAAAAACCCAAATATCTTACGAAACCCAATTTTTTCGAAAATAAAATGTAGCCTATGTTCAGCAGAAATAATGTAGGATTCATGGGCTTTTGCTTGGAGTAGTTTAAATAAAGCCAAAATCCTCGAACTTGTATCTATAAGGAGTCAAAAGTTCTGTTGGGTACCTTCGGAACCAGGGTACATCCTGGTGCAAAATCTTACTTTTTGGTAGTATATGCTTGAAACACTTCAGAAAAAATCGAAATCACTATATGTTTTCATCATATAAATTTTGAGGAGTTCCCTCGATTACTCATGGATCCCATCATCAGGTCACCACTTTTATGAACATGGTACCAAATTCGAGTCAAACCCTATACAACACAAAAAGAATTTTGTAAATCGGACCACAAACGGCTGAGTAATCGTTGAACATACATTAAAAAAAAAGGTACATACAGCCGAACGTATTACCTCCTCCTTTTTGGAAGTCGGTCAAAAATAGCATAAATTATATCAGTTGAAGTGATTCGTGCTAAAGGCCTGTTTCACTACTTCCTGATAAGGTGCCGGATAATATAATTATCCACAACTTATTTAACAAATGCTCCATACTCTGTCAAGTTAAGTTGTGGATAGCCTATCCGGCACTTATCAGGAAGTGGTGAACAGGCCCTAATTGTTAAAGCATTTTTAGACAACATTATTTATACAATTTTTCGCGGACACTTTCAGTGAGTTACCAGAGGAAGATCTTACCAGTTTCCTAGCCAAGGCAGCTGCTGAAAGTTTGCCGTACGAGAGCATTTGTGGCCATGGACCACTGGTCTTCGACAGCAATCAGTGTAGAGACAATATCACGAACACAGACTTCGAGGATGGAGCCAACCTGGTCAGAAGAAGCAACAAGCGATTTATACCACACATTTCTCCTTATGTAAGTTTATTGTATAAAATACCAGATGAGCCGGTGATCTTCGTATCACTTCTATCCTAATATTAGACTCCTGGACTTCTATGAATATTTCTATAAGACTAATCAGCCAAATCGGTTCAGCTGTTCTTCACTTTTAGTGAGACTAACAAAATTGAAAATTGATGTTTATTTGTATAGATAAATCAAATAACACGTGTTATAACTTAGTTCAAATACTTTTTTTTTATGAAATAAGGGGGCATACGAGCAAACGGGTCACCTGATGGAAAGCAACTTCCGTCGCCCATGGACACTCGCAGCATCAGAAGAGCTGCAGGTGCGTTGCCAGCCTTTTAAGAGGGAATAGGGTAATAGGGGAGGGTAGGGATGGGAAGGAAAGGGAATAGGGGAGGGTAGGGAAGGGAATAGTGTAGGGGATTGGGCCTCCCGGTAAACTCACTCACTCGGCGAAACACAGCGCAAGCGCTGTTTCACGTGTGAGAACGTGGTATTTCTTCGGTCGAGCCGGCCCATTCGTGCCGAAGCATAGCTCTCCCACGTACTTTTTAATGCCTTCTACTGCGGTGAATTAAAAAGTCTTCCACATTGGGTTTTTCGCGTAACTTTCTGCCGCGCACTGTAAAACTCTGGAATGAACTGTCACCAGCAGTATTTCCGGACCGATACGACCTGCAAACCTTCAAGAAAAGAGCGTATTCCCTCTTAAAAGGCCGGCAACGCACCTGCAGCTCTTCTGATGTTGCGAGTGTCCATGGGCGACGGTAGTTGCTTACCATCAGGTGACCCGTTTGCTCGTTTGCCCCCTTATTTAATAAAATAAAAATAAAAAAACATAATGATCTCCGCGGCTTACTCTACATTTTTGCTAAATTGTATAATATCGGTCCAGTAGTTCTGGCACAGATTACTAAGTACTACATAAGTTTTGGAGTTCATGCAGTATCCGATGCAAACAAACTTTGTCCGGTTTATTGTGGCGTTTAAATTACAATTACAGTTTGAACTGGCCATACTTAACGTTACACGTGGCCAAGAAGCCGCAAATCTAGATCCAGACTAGTAGGCAACTTTAATCAGCAAATATACGCTCTTGGCCCTTGGGACTTAAGTAAGGTTTAACGTAGTTAGTTACACGTTCTTTATTCTATGCTATTTATTTAATTAGATAGAAATCTGTCAGTTTTTCGTTAATTTTTAGGGTTCCGTATCAAAACGATAAATACGGGACCCTATTACTAAGACTTCGTTGTCTGTCCGTCTGTCTGTCTAAGTTAGACTTCTGAAATGTTCACAGATTGTGTATATCTGTTGCCGCTATAATGGCAACAGATATACACAACCTGTATATTAAAAAAAGTTGATATTTAAGGGGGGCTCCCATACAAGAAACGTGATTTTTTTGGTCTTTTTTTTTCTCGTAATTAATAATGGTAACAGCAAGGCACTTGAATTTTTTACAAAATCCCTAGTTATATTTGAAATGTAATAATTAGTAATAAAATTAAAATAAAGTACTTAAATATAAAATTAAAATATAAAATTAAAATAAAGTAAATAAGTAAAAACACAAATGTTTTGTCTACTTTCGCTCTATACCGGTACCCTTCGTGTTGAGTCCGACTCGCACTTGGCCGATTATTTAAACAACAAAACACTAAAATTATTCTACAATGTATAGTCAATTTTCTTTCAGAGTGCAGTGAGAACAATATAGAATACAAGATGGTCCCATAGATTCTATATATATATATATATATATATATATATATATATATATATATATATATATATATATATATATATATATATATATATATATATATATATACATGCAGGTACATGTTATGACGTAGGCATCCGCTAAGAAAGGATTTTCATCAATTCCAACTCCAAGGGGTTAAAATAGGGGATGAAAGTTTGTATATAATAATCCTTCTTAACGCGAGCGAAGCCGCGGGCAAAAGCTCGTATCTTATATGTCTGATATAATAATATAAATTACCTATTAAGGGTAAGTAACAGATATCAGAACTTTCTATATAACCTTCACATAATAGCGAAGGTCTTTTGTGTTTCACCATTCATCCATGTGAGATAGGATTTCACCTGGCCAATTATTTCTGAACTGAATGGCCAAGATAATCCTACGCGAAATATGATACTGTTGATACAATTTGTACTTTAAATATACTTAATCAATATTATTACTTACAAATGCTTACAAGTAGGTATAGTCTGAAAAAAAAGGTGTTGTCTAAAAAAAGGGTGTAGTTTGATGTACAGCAATTCGTTTATTGGACAGGAACTATACAGATTATTTTATCTGCAACAAATTAGTACACTTTAAGTTCGGGAAAAGGAACTATACTTGTGTCTAGTTCCTTTTCCCGAACTTAAAGTGTCTACTTACCTAATTGGTTCAGCGTTTAAAAAATAACGGACATACAGACTCGCTTTTTCATTTATTCATATTAGTCTACATAATTGGTCTTTTCTCCTCTATTATACTTATTATAATATTTATTATTTATAGTCTGTCAAGAAAGAAAAAAATAAAATAATTCTTAGATTGATTTGAAAGGGATGACACTACGATATTGCCACTTTTTAATTTTGAAGTAGGTACCAGATAGCTGAATATTTAGTTCTCTGACAGAATATTTGAAACTTTTGGAACTGGCACCGACTTCAAAATTATGAAGATTGAGTACAGAAATAGTTGAGGTTTAGCCGAATTCGGAAAAAGGCACTATTAGATAGGAAAAATTATTTAATACTTTTTAGTTCATATTATAAGGATGTTATTATTGTTTTTACCTTGGAAGTCGGTTTTAATTTTTTGTAAAAAATAATAATTTCACTCTTTTTAGTTACCTACTAACCATCGCGTAAGTATATTTAATATTCTACGTATCTTAATTGTTATTACAATTTGTTAAGAGTCAGACGTCGTGCTCACAAATATCAGGTAGATAATTTTAAACAATACATTTAAAAAAATCGAAGTGAACAGTAAACACGTGCTAGCCGCTAAGCAATTATTGTACCTATAAATTGCATAGGAATTCGATCTGTATATGTATCAAAATCGTGTAAATATAAACCGTATAAACAAAGTATTTTTTATACTAATTGCGATTGTATTTCTTATACCTATTACGATGTAGATTAGCTATGTATGTCCACACTGTGCACTTTCATCTTCAATTTTCGTCATCTTCTTTCATTCAACTTTCGTATTGGCGCATTCAATAATTGAATGCGTCAAAGAACGCAACGGCAAAATTGTATTTTTTTTTGTTCGGTTGGCCTGAAGGAAACGGGGCACTATGGGAAAAAGACTGACGAAAAATTTTGACGACAAAAATACAACCCCCTATGATCACCCCTTTTTATTATACCAATCGATAGGGAGCGCTAAGGGAAGCAAAAAAACTCAGATAAACTTTTCTCAAAAATCAACCCCTGTCGAATGACAGGCCGAAATGTGACCCTCGTTAGTATGGCGAAAATACTTCAACCCCTTAATATTATCTTAATCTTGGTAAATGTTTACAAACCTACCCCAATTTATTTGACAAACTACTACAAAAGAAAGTCGACGGAGCCCCGCTGCGCGGGGCTCCTATTTCTGGGTGTTGTGATCTAAGTTCCAACCTAACCTAACCTACTTTTGGACTTTCTGGATGTGTTTGTTTTTGTTTTGGCGGGGGGCCGCGCCCCCCGAGCCCCCGCCTTAGGGGGGGGGGGCTGCCCCCCCCCCCCCCCCCTTCAGTATCCGTGGCTAAGTAGTTAAGTAAGACCCACTCATCACAGCCTTGAGATGCCTTAAAAATACTTAATAAACATCAGAAAACAGATGATCTTATCTGAAGATTTAATTGACGTAGGTTTCTAAACCTTAGCCAAATTTCGGCCTGTCATTCGACAGGGGTTGATTTTTGAGAAAAGTTTATCTGAGCTTTTTTGCTTCCCTTGGCGCCTCCTATCGATTGGTATAATAAAAAGGGGTGGTCATAGGGGGTTGTATTTTTGTCGTCAAAATGTTTTTAAGTATTTTCGCCATACTAACGAGGTTCGTATATCGGCCTGTATCTGGCCGGGGGTTGATTTTTGAGAAAAGTTTATTTGAGCTTTCTTACTCCCCCCCTATCGATTGGTGTATTCAAAAGGGGTGGTTATAAGAGGTTGAATTTTTTCGTCCAATTTTTTAAAGTATTTTCTCCGTACTAACGAGGGTCATTTTTGAGAAAAGTTTATCTGAGCTTTTTTGCTCCCCTTGGTGCCCCCTATCGATTGGTATATTCAAAAAGGGTGGTTATAAGAGGTTAAAATTTTGACGAAAAATGTATATCTTTTTGTATTAAAATCGCTTTGAAATGTACCAAATAAATAAGGACATAACGTGATGACTGATGATATTTTATGGTGTTGTGTGTATATTGTATCCATATACAACCATGTGAGTTGTGACATTGGTGACCCTGACATGGTAGTGATGAGGATGATGATGATGATGATGATGATGAATGTAATTTGCATAGTAGCATATGCTTTCAGTTCTTAAAACAACGCCTAAACCCCCAAACTTGTATCTATAAGGAGTCCGGAGTTCTCTTAGTATCTTCGGAACCATAGTATACCTTGGTGCAAAATCTTACGTTTTGGTAGCATATGCTTAGGATGCTTCTCATAAAACCAAAATCACCATATGTTTCCATATAAATTTTGAGGAGTTCCCTCGATTACTCATAGATCTCATCATCAGATCACCACTTTTGTGAAAATGGGACCAAATTGGAGTAAAACCTAAAATAACAAAACAAAAATTTTGAAAATCGGTTCACAAACGGCGGAGTAGTGGTTGAACATACAAAAATAAAAATAAAAAAAATATCCACAGCCGAATAATATATATAACCTTCTCCTAAACCTAACCTTGAAAGTCGGTTAAAAAAGGGATGACACTACGATGTTGCCACTTTTAATTTCTTCACTTTCTTGACAGACTATAAATAATAAATATTATAATAAGTATAATAGAGGAGAAAAGACCAATTATTTACACTAATATGAATAAATGAAAAACTATATACGCATCTTCATTTTATACACTGCAATGAGAAGGAAATTAAAAAAATCACAAAAAAAAATTACGGAATACTCTCGCATTTCTCGGCTTTGATCAAAACAAGTGTAAAGTTCGGATCACTTTGAGAGCGTGCCTTTTTCATCTCTATCTCGGTTTATAAGTTTCTTCGCACTTTTATAACAAGTTCGGAAGCAAAACGTATAAAATAAAAGTAAGTTTCTTGTACGAAAGCAAATATTATGCAGCCTTTATGTATACTAGAACAAATATTGCTTCACAGTAGCGTTGAATCGTATTAGAAGGGCTTGTCTAACTTAAAATGACGCGCCGCTCTCTCGTATTCACAGTATAACATTTTTCAAATTAATTAATATCAACTATACTGTACCATAGTAAAAAGAGGGGAAGTAAGTTATCTTCATACAAAGGCGCCGCGCGCGGCTTGTATGTGTGCGCCATAGTATTAATGCGTCGCAACGTACGGCACACAACAAAATCTCGGCCAGTTTAGCTTCGTGGGTACCGCCGAGATTTTGTTGTGTGCCGTACGGGGCGACGCATTGATACTATGGCGCACACATACAAGCCGCGCGTGGTGCCTTTGTATGAAGATAACTTACTTCCCCTTCTTTTACTATGACTGTACTCGGCGATACATGGCGGTAGCGGTCATTGACTCCCTATCAAAAACTTGTCATTTTCTATATAAACCGCGATTGACAACGAAGTGTCAGATGTTGTCAATCGCGGCTTTATATAGAAAATTACAAGGTTTTTTACAGGGAGTCAATGACCGCTACGGCCATGTTTCGCCGAGTACACTATAGTGAAGTGGTGGGGCACGTCATTTCAAAGACAAGTCAGTCTAGTACCTATAGTTTTCAACATAATAACAATTATTAGTAATTAACAACATACGTACAATAAATTATTTAATAAAATATTTACATGACATACCAAAAATATGAACGATTACAATATTTACATAATAAATTGTAATCGTCCATATTTTTGATGTGTAAATATTTTGCAGTGAATCTTTGTACAGGAACCTAGGTAACTGCTGAATAATAACTCAAATATGGTAAATATTATCGTATGGGAAATTATCTTGGTATTACGTTTGTATGAGAACTGCGAGGTCACCCGGACTCTTAAGTAGTAGTAGATAAGTGTTTTATAATTGTGTTTTATAATTTTGAATTATATTCCTACAGATTCGATACCATGGTGAACTTCAAAATAGCAATGAAACAGAAAACACTACAGAAACAGAGATGCAACAAGATATAGAAGAAGAAAATAATGACGTAAATAGCACAACATGTGGTATTTTACCTAATTTTAAAAACATCATACTACGTGACAGTGAAACTTTGGATATATATAAAGGAGTAGTTGATAATGAAGAAGTAATATACCCGAACTACGAAGATGCATCTCATTACTTCATGGAAGACCTATGGCCATTTGAGGTTACCCCTGATGGGATTATATTAGAGAACAATTGGCCTTACGATGAATCAGAGAAAGTCTTGAATGAAACTGGACTGCCTTATTTTAGCAAAGTAATAATATTTTGGATCACTTTATTTCAAACTCTTATATATGTCGCAGGGAAAAGAAGATATCAGGGATATCCCGAAATCCCTAGGGATATCACGAAATCGCGGTAGATACCGAATATTCTTGTTCCTTACGTCTTCTTACTAAACAAATCTAGTGATATGTCATTTCACTAAACTAAATCTAGTGAAATGTCAGAAAAGCGGATATCGCCGAATAAAAATCGAGCTACGCATTTCTCTCGCTCGCTCAGCTCGCTTATGCCCACACGGGCACTAGTGGGAGTGAAACAAATGCGTCGCTCGAGCTGGCGCGACTCGTGTGATTTTAGTCGTTAAATTATTAGGTGTACGTTAAGTTTGAATGCGATTTTCTAAATATCACCTTTTACGACTCTCGAGTTTCAACATTTTTTAATATTTTCCAGACTTACGCGCATGTTACTTGCATGGTTCGATAGCCTGTTAAATGTATATTATGGGGATATTAATAACTCATTACCTATAATAAGATCCCTTCACACTGATAATGCCCCATTCGCGTTAAGAGGGCGACTAACGCAAAAAATCGTCCTTCTCTCTTCAAACTCACGCCCGTCTTTCATATGCCAGGTGAAAAAGGACGACGCGGATTCATTTAAATAATAAGAAAATTATTTTTTTCCTAATAACTCGATAAATATGTAACATTTAAAAAGCCGCTAGGTCAGTTCCTCAATGATAGAATTTTATACAATGTGTTAAAATATTAACTTAGTTTAATGCACGGTTATGGCAATATATGAAAAATTCGTGAAAATTAGATGCATCTTTGTGATCGAGAAAATTTTAAGATATCGTGTTTTTGCTAGGTCTGATTCTCGGAAATATAATGTAGTATCTATGTCTACAAAATGAAACAATTCGGGGCTTATTTTCAAGTATAAAAATGAATTATAAAATCGTCAATTTAGGGTTAGTCGCCCCCATAAGATAGTGATAGGGTATTAGAGCGAGCGAGAGAAATGCGTAGCTCGATTTTTATTCGGCGGTATCCGCTTTTCTGACATTTCACTAGATTTAGTTTAGTGAAATGACATATCACTAGATTTGTTTAGTAAGAAGACGTAAGAAACAAGAATATTCGGTATCTACCGCGATTTCGTGATATCCCTAGGGATTTCGGGATATCCCTGATATCTTCTTTTCCCTGCGACATATATATGCATTTAATCCCTTTCATTCAAAACAATAAGTTAAAATATTATTTTAAATGATGTACTAAAAAACCCTTTCTTTCAATCAAAATAACGAAATGAAATTTTCTATTCTAGGATTTTCAATTAGCATTCAACAAGACTCCGCAATGGAATTTAGTTCATTCAACTAGCAATAAATCCTATCTTTTCGAGCACCAGAACTATGGAAATAATTTCGTAAATGTATTCAGAGAACTTTTCAACGAATCAATGATTTGGTCGAGCAGCCAACGGATGCAGGGACAAATAGGAATTAATAGACAAAAGATTGATATATCCTGGACTAATCTCAGGAAAGAACTAGTCGAAGCTGCTTTAGGTGGAATATCAGGTCACTGGTTTTGGTCTACGCCGGTTTGTGGCGACACTGAAGCATTCGATATAGAGACTCATGCAAGCCTATGCGTAAAATGGTACATGGCAGAAACGTATTTTCCCATGATAAAGATACACTCGAAATCCAACCCCAGGCATCCATTAGCATTTACCGGAACCCACAAAGCATTGATACTTAAAGCGCTAAACGACAGAATAAGCTTCCTACCACACTTCTATACTATTCTGCAGAAAGGTCCTTTGCTACGACCGATGTTTTATCAGTTTCCTGAATCTGAGATTCTTCAAGACCTGAGTACTCAATTTAGTGTAGGCGATGACCTACTTATAGTCCCCAATTTGGAGCCAAGCCAAAGTCATGTCCACGTTTGGATGCCTCCTGGCACTTGGTATGAGTTTTGGAGTGGAATGAAGCTGACTGCTGCGGAAGGAGAAGTAGTTACTCTTACTACTACCGAATCTGACTTCCTTACTCTTATACGAGGAGGCTCCGTTGTAGCTATTCAACAGGTAATGCAATACCTCGTAAATGTTTTTTGTTTTAATGATTTTAATTATCTAACAACAATAATAACGCATTGCATAAGAGTTAGTAATAATATTAATATTATGTTTGTACTTCATTTTTAGGGTTTCATACCCAAAGAGTAAAAACGGGTTACGGGACCCTATTACAGAGACTTCGATGTCTGTCCGTCTGTCTGTCTCCAGGCTGTATCTCAAGAACCGCTATAGCTTGACTTCTGAATTTTTTACAGATTGTGTATTTCTGTTATAACAACAAAGACTAAAAACAAAGTAAAATTAATATTAATTGGGCTCCCATAGATACAACAAACGTTGTTTTTTGGCCATTTTTGCTCGTAATCAATAATGGCAACAGCTAGGCACTTGACATTTTCACAACATCCTTGATTGTATTAATCGTACTTTAATAATTAATAATAAAATTTAAATAAAATAAATATTTAAGAGGAAGCCCCCTTACAAAAAACACATTTTTTCCTACTTTCAATCTATAATGGTACGGAACCCTTCGTGGGCGAGGTCGACTCGCACTTGGCCGATTTTATTAAAAAGTTATTGATCAGAAATTGGCCTAGAGTCTAGAGTACACAGAACCTCAATCAACCAACTTCAAAAATAAAATATATTATTATAACGTCTTTCCTACGTCATTTACGATGAAATGGACTTTTCAAAATTAACCTTTTGATGTCATCAAATACAAGCATATTTTTGTCATTAAAGTTCATTCTGTTTTTAATTTTTAATACGAATTTTAAACGAAAATATTATAACTGTCTCATACCAAACATAATTTTCAACATGCTTTTATTTAAGTATCACTTTAATTTCATTATGCATAATTAAAAAAAAAACATTATAACATAATATTTATTTTTCAGGATACGAGAGATTCAGTCGAACAAACGCGATGGCTTTCCAGTTTCTCAATAATCATAGCATTAGAAAGTTTCAACGAAACCTTTGGAGCCAATGGAAGTCTATACATAACAGACAACATGACACTAAATTTTCAGGCAAATTCCCAGAATTTTACCATCACGGCTACTGGAGATGATTTTGATCCAATCTGTGATTGGTTTGGGGGCACCTGGGCCTACGATATAAGGAAAATTAGGGTCTACGGTCTTGAAGATGAGTTCAATAATTTTGACAATCATAGGGAAATAACTAGTTTTGTAGATATATGCCTTTTGGAGACGAGGGACGAAATTGTTGTTGATTTAACAGCAAATTAGGATACGGAAAGGCTTCAGGCTTCCGTCTCGAAATCAGCAGGCAGCGGGGCGGGAGCGGCAGCGATGCGTGACAATGTATAGATTTTTATGGATAAGCCGTACAATATGCTGCGCGGCGACCGGCTTTCAAGGCCTATCCATATAAATCTATACACTGTCCCACTCCTGCCCCGCTCGTTTCAAGACTGAAGCCTTATTATTTTGGAATGTGTTACGAGAACCTTTTATTACGTAACGCCTAATTTATTGGTTCATTACAAACTCTTTGTTCTAGTCTGCGCGAAATATCGTATGTAGGTTAATAAAAATATTGTTTTATTTCGTCTGAACAATAAATTTTTATATACCCACTCAGATTGTTTTCAATTGGACCTATGATTGAACTTCATTGATTTTTGAGCTAAAGCTTAGGCCAAACCTACGCGACCAGGCGACTGCGAAGCGGAGCGCGGTGTCAAGTTATCAATGTGTTTTTTGTATACAAAACACACATTTGACAACTTGATGCTCCGCTTCGCAGTCGCCTGGTCGCGTAGGTTTTTTGGCCTAAGCTTTAAGTTGGCACTATGCAAGTAATAAAAATCCCAATATTTTGTCTTGATCTCAATTTCCTTTGTTAATTTCTATTCCTTTTAATACTAATATTACTTACTAATACAAAACAGCAGTCCACAGCTTGTATAGTGAGCTGCAAAGGTTGATAGGATTATGTCGCCCGCAACTCCGTTGCGCCAAAATTCGTTTCACATTTTTCCGGGATAAAAAGCACCCTATGTCTATTCCCGGAACTCAAAAGTACCTCCTTACCAAATTTTAGCCAAATCGGTTCAGCAGTTTTGGCGTGAAGAGGTAACAGACAGAAACACAGACACACTTTCGCATTTATAATATTAGTAAAGTATGGATGGAGAGAAGATATAAAATGTTGATTATACTTTATGGTAACTTAATTTAATTTAAGTATTTATTTATATCAGGCTACATAGGCCCATACAATATATACATTAATGACTAACATACATACACTTAATAACTACACTTTATCACGATGTTATCGTGATAAAGTGTAGTAGACGACACGCTCGCTTCATTCCGGAGTCTCCCCCGGAACCTTCGGTAGACCACATCAGTCGGCCAGAATTCCTCCGCTTGAAAGGTTGAACTTAGGTTCTAACTCCCTCTAGTGAATTAAGTACCTGCTTTACAAGTATGTAGATTGTAGATACTTACAATATACTTTTGTAAAATATGTAGATCATATTATAATATTATTACATAGTTACTTTTTGCATTACTCTAACATCTATATTATACCCACATAAAGTATAAAGACCATCTTGATCAATCAGAAATGGTTCCTATGAAGTGCTCGTTACTTTTCAGTCATAAAGTACCTAGGTCATAAACTATTTAGCAAAATGATTAAAAGATTTTAAATGGAAAAATGTCTCAATAACTCTGAAGACTGAAAGTGGAGATATTCTGACAACTGACGACTGACGGTAAAAGTGACCGTGCCTTTCAAAACATTTAATACCCTCGGCAGTTTGTATTTATAACCCAAGAGCCAGACTTTCGTCATTCTATAAAATGGCTCTTGGACCAATAGGTATCGATTACGGTACGTAAAAGTCGAAAACAAAATTGAAACGTCAATCACAGTTTAGCCCATGTAGAGACGAGGTGGCTTTGATATACTTTCTACAGTTTACTGTTTCTGAAAAACATAGAAATATATTTCATTTGTAAGCTAACTTGGTTGTTGGTTATAAATTTTTATGACACATGGTTTGGACCTTACTGCTTATTATGAGATTCTTGTTATACTTCATATTTTGTTTTTATGCAGAGGATAAAAGTTATTAATATCGATAAACTACAAGTTATATTTAAAAAATTATCTTCAAAAATAAATATTGAGTCGATGTACATAATTCGGGCAATCTAGTCATTAAGTAATTAGGAAAAATTGAACAAACAAAATATAATTGTAAATTTTATTTTAAAGGTTAAGTAATTTTTATTATTTATTTTAAAAATTTAAAAAAAGTGGGCCACGTGCGAGTTTCTTACGCCGGTTCTTCTCGCCGGGTTAGTTCCCGAACCGGTGGTAGGCACCGTAGTATCAACATTCTGAAAGCATTTTCTTAAGAGCTCACCTGACTCTAAAAATCAAACATCGTCCTTCTCTCTTCACACTCACGCCCGTCTTTCATATGCCAGGTGAAAAAGGACGGCGCGGAATCATCGCAAAGTTAGTTTTACTTGAATAAAAGACGAACTATAATGATTATGAAAAAAGTGTTTTGAGCAAATTTAGGTTTTATCAATACCTTTTTAGATATTAAAAAATATTAAAGAAAAGGCAGCAACTTCGAAGATCCAAGCAAAAATGTGTCTAAAACAAGGTTTTTTGTAAAAAAGAAACTATCGAGCATTTTTTGAGTAATCGTGTTTTCGTCTTGAGCATTTAATCTTTATGAACTGAAGTTACTTGTGTCAAAAAATCAGTTTTCTAGACCTTACAGATTTTGAGATCTAGGTTAAAGTATGTAGTCAAGTTAGGGTCATATGGGCTCTTAAAATCTGAAATAAAACAACTTTTATTTCTTTTTTATTTTATTTATTACCGAGTACAAAACAACAATCAGTTTATGATGCAATCGCCGTTTATGTATCGTTATGGAGACGATAAGTACGAGCCACTGCGGGGTGGCTGTTATGTCAGGTGACCTGGTGAACTGTGATAACAGTCACACGCAAATAACTTGTTTATTGATCACAACACTTTAGGACAGTCGAGCTAATGACTCCGAGCAATTGTAACGAGAGTGACAATAAGAAAGACGACAAAACTCCAAGAATGCCGAACATCAAAGTCTTCACCGGAAGCTCCCACCCTGATCTCGCCAAAAGGATCGTAACACGCCTCGGACTGGACCTCGGAAGAGCCACGACCAAGAAATTCAGCAACAAGGAAACCAACGTCGAGATAGGAGAATCTGTGCGGGGTGAAGATGTCTACATCGTACAGAGTGGCTGCGGGGAAATCAACGACAATTTGATGGAACTCCTGATCATGATCAACGCTTGTAAAATAGCATCCGCCTCCCGAGTCACAGCCGTCATACCCTGCTTCCCATACTCCAGGCAAGACAAGAAAGAGAAGAGCCGAGCGCCGATTACAGCTAAGCTTCTAGCCAACCTCATATCAGTTTCTGGCGCTGATCACGTGATAACTATAGACCTCCACGCGTCTCAGATACAAGGGTTCTTCAACATACCCGTAGATAACTTATACTCGGAACCAGCTATCACCAAGTGGATTAAGGACAACATACCGGAATGGAAGGACAGCGTCATGGTGTCTCCAGACGCCGGTGGTGTTAAACGCATGACGTCCATAGCCGATAAACTCGACATCGCCTTCGCGATCATACACAAAGAAGGTCAGAGAGCGAACGTAGCAGAGTCCACGGTACTCGTCGGAGATGTGAGAAATAGGACGGCAATCATGGTCGACGACTTAGCAGACACCTGTGATACCATAGTGAAAGGAGCTGAAAAGTTGCGCGAAGCAGGAGCAAACAAGGTCTACGCGATTTTGACGCACGGAGTTCTCGCTGGTAACGCGATAGAGAAGATCAACAACTCTTGCCTCGAAGCCTTCGTCATAACGAACACCATACCTCAGGACAAGAACATGAAGGTGTGCCCTAAGCTGCAAGTGATGGATATATCAGTGATGCTAGCTGAGGCGATTCGCCGTACGCATTATGCGGAATCAGTGTCCTACCTTTTCACAAACGTACCTTATTGAATTAACGGACTTTGTGACTTAACTAAGATTGACGGCTCGCGAAGGCCGTTTTTATTAAGTTTTTAATAAAAATATATGGTTAATTTTGATTTTAATTCATTTATTTTAATCAGATGTTGCAACCAATGAAAGTTCTTGGCTTTACTCAATTATATTGTAACTAGATGATGCCCGCAACTCGTGATACGTGGGAAAGCCATGCTTCGGCACGAATGGGCCGGCTCGACCGGAGAAATACCACGTTCTCCCAGAAAGCCGGCGTGGCCCTTCCCTTCCCATCCCTACCCTCCCCTATTCCCTCTTAAAAGGCCGACAACGCACCTGCAGCTCTTCTGATGCTGCGAGTGTCCATGGGCGACGGAAGTTGCTTTCCATCAGGTGACCCGTTTGCTCGTTTGCCCCCTTATTTCATAAAAAAAGTCAATTTCGTTTCTCACTTTTTGCCATCAGATCCTGGTAGACCTAAAAATTATAATTTATAATCCTTTAAACGTCGAAAAACTGTCCTTCAACTTTATGCTTACAGATGGCGCTGCTGTGCAGTTGCTGATAATATTAATTAATACCTAATTGATAAATCATAATGAAGGAACCTCTGCTTATCAGCTGACAGCTTTACGAGCTGTCAAGTTAAAATGACAATTAATCTGGCGTGTTCCTATATTGAACCAGGTAATTAAGTTCAATGGCACGTACGATTTGTAGCGATTTGATTAGTTATTGAGGTGGCAGATAGCACTGGTTCGTACACTGAGACTAGGAAAGGAACGCTAATGTTGGAAATTGTGTTGGAAATAAACAAAACGGATAATGAATTAATCTAGAACATCTAGAAGAAAATAATGCAAATATTAGGTAGATATAGATAATAATAGCATTTTTAAGTAAAAAAATTAAAACCAATTAAAATGAAATTAATGTCAGCTTCAAGTTTGTTGCTACTTGCTTGTAAAGAGTCAAGGAACTTTCCTTGACAAACAAAACTTATGCTAAACTTTGACCCTTCCTTTGATTAAATATTTATTTTTAACTATACCTACATTATTGTTGTCAGTTATCACTAAAACCTCTTCTACCTCAGTATAAGTTCCCAAGTTGGTGTGTAAAAATGCTGACCCTTTACAAAAACGATGCAAGCCCGCCAGCTAGAGCGGTAATGATGGTAGCTGATATTCTTGGTGTTAAATATATTTCGCATACGATTAATCCTTTGCTCAGAGAACAGGATACAGAAGAAATGACAAAGGTAAATTCTATTTAGTTTTAAACTTGCAACTTATTATTTGAAACTTTTTGTAGAATATCATGTAGCAATGTACCATCGAGGAGGTTGATTCCTATGCAATTGACAGACCAACGTTATTAATTGGTCGAATATGTCAATTCAATGTTAATTGTGATCTGTCAGCTGGGTTTGACGTAACGCAACCAAACTACTTAGGTCCCCGATTTGCATAGGAATCAACTTCTCTGATAGTACCTACTAACACAGTTGTTAGAACATGGTTAGAACTATAACCATTATCCTTTTCAATGAATACCCACTGTTTTTTTTTTTCAGATTAATCCAATGAGAACAATACCATATTTAAAGGATGATGGACTTTCTTTAGCCGATAGGTAAATATTTACTTACCTTTAATTATTGGATAGTTCACTTTTCTGTTTGCTTTGAAGATGCTTTTTTTAAATTAAGTATTATTTTTTTTCAATTCATTCCATATTTTATTTCTTTAAGCCATGCTATGATGATATATTTGTTTGAAAAATATGGGACAGAAAAACATAGTCAACTGTATCCAAAAGATAATATCAAAGTGAGAGCAACTATTAATCAAAGATTATTCTTTGACTGTGGCATCTTATTCCCAAGATTAAGGTCTGTTATGGTTTGTATCTTTTTTTGAACCTATAAAAATAAGAAAATGAGAATTCAAGAGATCATAGAGCAACCGTGTTCAATATCTTATAAGCTGTAAAATAATATTATAATAGCTCCCACACCGATTTCATTGAAACCAGGCCAGCTACGCAGGAGTAATTTTATAGTGCCCATCCCACTGGGTTATGAGAGTAAAAGGAATAGAGAGTGCTCTTGTGTACTGCACACACGCAGTACACAAGAGCACTCTCTATTCCTTTTACTCTCATAACCCAGTGGGACGGAAGGCCGACACGACTGGCGAGAGATCAGGCGCAGGCCCGACTGCAGGACAGGCAGGAATCGAAACTACGAATACTTAGGTCCTTATTAATAAACCACTCTTACACTCCTATTTAATACAAAACTTGGCTGACACTCAAGTCCGTCTGAGACTGATTTTGAGACTGGATTTTCTCTATATCAGGATTCAGGGGTCGGCAAGTAGATTTTGGTGGGGTCCGGATACTGTGGGAAAATTTTTGCGAGGTCCAGAAAAAAACAATTGTTGTCCTATGTAGGTTAAAAATTTTTTTAATTAATTTTTTATTTAATAATTATTTTTAATTAATAAAAGTGTATGTATACTTATCTATGTATTAATTGATACTTTGTATAAAATACATTACAATATTGTGCGGTCCGAGATTCAACCTGTCGCAGTCCGCATGCGGACCGCCTACCATGGCTCTGTAATATTATGATATGCTATGGTAAGTCGGATAATCTGGTGTACTAAGTTGGCAACATTTCAGGCCCTTACCTACTCAGGAAGGCTAACAGAACTATCAAAGTCAATGATTCGAAACATAGAAGATGCCTACAGAGTGTTAGAGGCTTACCTCGCTGAGAACTTGTACATGGCTGATAAAGTAATCACACTGGCCGATATAAGCATAATGACTACTATGTCGACTCTAAGCGGTCTACATCCAATCAGCCATGAAAGGTTTGTTATCTGAAATTATTTTTTCTTTTCATTTCTTGTTATTTTTTTATTGTTCTTTAAGATTGGCTAAACACCTTCAAATAGTGTATTATAAAAAGCCTTTAAGAGATAAAATAAAAATGTTAACACTTTAACAGGTATCCTAAACTTGTGAAATGGTATGATAGTATGTCACAACAAGAGTACTGCAAGCGCATCAACGCACCAGGGGCTGCGGATCATGTAGCCGGTTTGAAAGCATTTATGGAGCACAATAAAAATAATGTGAAATCTAAAATTTAAATATTTTGGATTCTGTGATCATCATTACCTCTTAACCTACTTGGTGATAAGTAGGTAAGTTGTTAACTGCATCATGTACAAATATGCTCATTGCTCATTTTGATTCATATTTCTTATGCTGATCATATTTATAAAAATGGGTGTTAAGATTTTATAATGAAATGTAACTACAATAAATAATTCTTTAAAATGGTGTAGTATTTCAACTGAAGACCCTTATCTGTATAATATTGAGGACTGGAGGTTAAGTAAAACAACCAAACATGTTACGAATCACAGGTTTTTTCTTTTATTCCATAACTAAAAAGAAATGCAAAGAACTTTCAACTTTACACTCCAGTAACGTCTAGGGCTACCATATGGATAACTTTATGAGAAATTAATGATTACAAAAAACGTTACAGTAAACATTTTCCTATAAGTCTTGTGTAGTCTTTCGGGACGCCCGTCACACCTCAACATTATTAGCACTTAATTTATCGATTAAAGTACACAAACAATACTCCGACTTGCACACAGTGTCCACAGCATAGACCCCTCTCAAACGAGCTGGGAGATTCACCTCCCGGCCTGTTTCAGTCACTTGTCAAATTTAGAGGATAAATGTTCGTATGGGCGTTACCGACTATGCACGTTTGTCTTACGTTACGGCAAGAGGAAGCAACGATTAGCCATCCTCTTTCGGCGGAGTAAACCATCCTGCGAACAAACAAAATGTGAATTTTCTGGGAATAGTTGTGATTTGATAATGAATTGAAAGTTTATATCAGCCTTTCATGTTTCATGAATGGCTGAAAAAAATATCCGATTTTAGCACTCGTATTAAAATACGAGTAATATATAATATTTTTAAGATATTATATTATGGCAGAATAAAGAGGCTCGATTTTTATGTATCCGCGCGACCGATTGGCCGCTACACTACGAGATCACATGGCGGTGCGGCTTTTTATCTCGTTGTGTAGGGGCCAGACCATTTGGCCGAGCGGGCTTATCTAAATTGAGCCTGATGAATCTACTTTGCTGTAGTGTACACCAGTAAAAGAGTTACAATAGAGCAGGGGTGCCCAAACTGTGCGCCGCGGCGCCCTGGTGCGCCGTGGAAAGGCAAGAGGGGCGCCGTGAGTCGATCCTCCATCATTATCCGAAACCACAAATATTTTAAATAAAATTATAATATTAATTATACAAAGCAGGCAGATGATTAAATTTTTTTTGATTATTGTTTATCTGCTTAACGTAACTATAATAATCATTAAATGTGTTTATTTATGTATATTTTTGTAATAGCTAGGTAAAGAAAATAATGAACAAAATAATGAACTTGTAACTGTGCCGCATGCTGAAAAAGATTGGGAACCCCTGCAATAGAGTATAGACTGTACTCTATTGCAGGGGTTCCCAATCTTATAGAGTATAGAACTATAGACCATTCAGTATTACAAATTGATTCAGATGAATATGATAATATTATGAACTAGCCTGCATTGTTTTTCTTTTTCTAGAAAACCTGTTTAGTGGTACACCAACAACCAACAGTGAAACGCGATTTATAATAATAGAAAAGATATCAGCAGCATATTATGCTACATAGCAGGAGTAGAAGGTATTTCATTATAGACACTCTCCCACTTTGTTTATATTCCATAAGCAAAGTGGGAGACAGCCAAATTGCAACATATTTGACGTCTGGACAAGAAGAGGAAGGACCCATAGTAATAATAACAATTTATTTATAACTTGCTTATTCATACATACCATTCTTCTCATGTATCTGCACGAGGCACTTGAAGCTCTGCTGCGCGCGCGCAAGGCTGTACTGGGCCTGCGAGACCACTTTCGTCGCGCCAAACTGTATGCGCGCTTTGCCCTTGACGAGCGTCGCGGCGATTTGCATGATCACCGCTTCCACTGTGTACGCTGACGACCAACCCTGTTTGGTGAGGAGCTCCATGCATATCGCGCCGCCGACTAGCACGTAACCTCCTGGAAAATTCAAAATACGTAGTACGATTAAAATTTCTAGGTTTTTCCAGGTAGTTTGTTGTGCCGAAGTTTATCGCTACATTTGTATAAATCTATCCTATGTCCTTTTTCAAAGATCTGCATAGTATACTAGGAAATAATGAATGTTAATGTACTTTTATTAAAACGATCTATTTGCCGAAAAAAAATGCTACTTAGAACATCGTGCGCCTTTAATCTAATTATCAAGTGAACTGTTCAATAAAATTGAAGCGTGACAATTGATAGTGACATGGTGCTTGCAATGCCTCATATCAATCTCATAGATTTTCGATTTTCAACTATGTGAAATTATGCAAAATGATGACACCTGACAAATCAACTCACCTGATATGATGGGATAAACTACTCGGACGAAAGGCGGTTCAAACGGGTATGTCTCCTTGAACATGATGTTGAGGAGTATGGAGTCCTTGCCCTCCTTCTCCTTGAGGACGAGCAGGTCGTTGTGTAGGGGGCTGTCGGGGTCGACAGAACGCAGTCTTATGTTCCACTCGTATAGTGAGTCGTTAACTAATTCTGTAAGAGAAAAAGTTAATGATTACTTTGTGAGTAGGAAAGATATAGGAAGTAGGCAGCAGCACATGTCACGAAAATAATTTGGTAACGACAATTGGCGGCACTTTCTTTGTATAACAGAACGTAATGCAACTAAAGGTGGCAACACCGTCGTTGTCCGTAGCGTACTTTGAACGAAAATAAAGAAAGCATTTTTTATTAACAATTTAAAAAATATGTTATTTTTTTTTATATTTATCATACCAAAGTAAAAATCACAAACTATGTGATTGAGTAATATAACTCTGAACCATAAAGTTAATATATCTAACGGAATAGAGCAACAATCTCGAGCTGTCAAACAAAACCAAAATTGGTTTTCATCTGTGTGAAAAATATGTGTACGTATACACTTACACAAGCATGATTGAACATGAATTCTATAAGATTAAATTTTCAACGTGCGGCACGTGCCGACTGGACATCAAAAAAGGGTGCTGCTGTCATATATCACACGTCTCTTTTTACCACGCAGTGTTACTGATAGTGACATCTCTCTTGCTCAGGCCTTTGTTTCTCTATTCCGCTAGGTTTATAAACTTTATGCTCTGAACATAAGAAATAATGTATAGTGCTGATAAATACCAAAATCAATAAACTTTAAATGGACCTCACCTATAGAATACATATTGTTTTTGAAGGAATGCGAGCGGTATATGTCTCTGAGCTCCTTCATGAGGCGGTCTGTGGCCTGTAGGCTGCCGGACACACTGCCCGACAGGTAATCCTGCCTCTGGTTCTGCCGCAGTCGCTCCAACGTCAGTAAATGCTCCGCCTCCATGTCGTCCTGAAGTAACAATAATTTTGTGTTACATTGTCTTTGAAAATAAGAGTTGCCACAAACGAGCTGCAAGGACAGCCACAAACTCCACTACAAGAATATAAGAGTTGCCACAAACGAGCTGCAAGGACAGCCACAAACTCCACTACAAGAGTCCTTACTTATAATATTAAAAATGCGACAGTGTCTACATATATTATATTACCCCTACACGCCTAAACCGCTGAATAGATTTAGATGAAATTTGGTATACTTTGAGGGAGGGTAAAGGACAAAGGATAGTTTCTGTTGATGAAAAATGTACGGTTTCCATTCTACTTTTCTGGGATTTAAAGTTTCTGCATATCAAATTTCATCTCAATAGGTTAAGCCATTTAAGCGTGAAGACTAACAGATGGACAGACAGACAAACACACTTGATATTATAATATTAGTAAGGATTATTAATATTAGGATAATTAATAATTATTATAGATTAGTAATATTAGGATGGTTGTAGAGATAGAAGTAGTGCACCTTATTGCCAGGGCTCGGAACCGGTATTTTTTTAAACAGGTTAAAACACTCTTTAACCAGGTTTTTGGATAAGTGTTCATTCGGAGCAAAATAGAGATGCGAGCGGTATTGCTTCTGAAATTAACCTGGTTAATTTCTCGCGGAAAGTAACTAGTGCAGTGATATCTTCTATCCCTTTCTAGTGCACCATCTACTACCCAATAGGCCATAACTTGTTTATGTGTGGGCAATGGGTGATGGTCGTGGTGTGTGTGAGTGGGTGGGGCGAACATAACCGCGAACGGTTCTAACCGGTATTTTGAGCAGTGAGCAATTTCATTTTGCTCTTAGAACAAAACCAGAAATAATTTCGGTCCGTTCAGAGCGGAATCGAAATAAAAACGCTCTTTTGGAAATGTATGGCGTTTCTAACGAACAGGATCGCGAAGATTAAGCTGGTTTCCGAGCCCTGCCTATACAGTATACATTTATAGTAGGTCGTAAGTAGTGTACCTTATTGCTGCGCGCCGCGTCATCCACCATCTCCAGTGGGAGGTCGTCCTCGCCCTCAGATTCGTCGTCCTCAGCCGCCATCTCCTCGTCCTCCTCTGTGCCAGACTCAGCGCCGTTTGTCACAATCGGTACCCTGAAATTTAGGTTAAATATTGGTTAAAACTATGTTGAAGAGCGTCCGTGGCCGTTATACTTCAAACAGACATTACTTAACTTTCAAACAAATTAATGACTGATTGATTGGGTACCACCCTAAACCCCTACAGATTTAGATCAGCTGTACTCAACCCAGTTTGGGTTGCGGCCCGCGACTCCAAAACCCACACGAGTTTGTGGCCCGTAATGTATAAAAAAAGGTTGAGTACCACTGTTTAGATTCACAAATCAGTTTGTAAGATGGTGCTGCAGGGCAACATCTATCGGGTCCACTAGTTACTTATATATTATAATACTTTAGCACTTTTGTATAAAAAGTGAAAATGTTCCATCATTTTCATCTTGGATTCCATGGATGATGAAAAATTACTAGGCATAGATTGAACTACATATTATAGTAATATTGTTCTTGGTTTTACCTTCGTATTAGCTGTTGCCTGTTATTATCAGTGTTAGGTTAGCATTTCGATGCTGATAAGGTTGTTTATAAACATTACAATGTGAAATCCTATGATGGAAATATGAGTAGTGTAAATGCGCCGCCATATTCTTTTAAGGAGTGAGCACACTGAGACGGGCCGTGCCGGGGCTCATCGCAAAAATCCGCCTCCATACAATTTGTATGGAAGCGCAAATCCGCTGCGCCCCGACACACTGTGCGATACGCGCATCCGCATCCATACAAATTGTATGCAGGCGGATTTTTGCGATGAGCCCCGGCACGCTGAGCCCCAGCACGGCCCGTCTCAGTATGCTCACTCCTTTACTCATACTCTGCGCGCGAATTCCGAAGAATTTTATACAAACCTTTGGGTGTGCAATATTACTTGTGTTGTGAGTTTCTTTTTTTTATCATAGTCTAGAGATTATTATTGTTTCTTACGCGGTACTTTAAGAATACTCCACTCATTGCGATTGTTGCATATGCACATAATAATATGCACAGATAACAGACTATCAAAGGAAATTCATAATTCATAGGGGCGGGCTATCATAAATTGGTCGCGTTATTTCATAACCCAGCTGCCAGATCACGACTAACCTTATTGTGCGACTAACATTAAATTGACATAACCCGACCAAATGACGTAGGTCGGCCATCTGCCTATAAATCAACTTCTATGATAGTACAATAATATGGTGCTGCCAATAAGATGCTACCATCGAATCACGATGTACCAATAGCGAGGACGGTGCGCGCGCATTCACTGCAGTTTAAAAGTCGAATACCGCGTATTTTTCACCCATTTTTACAACATTACACATCAACATTTTCTAGGGAGATTGGCTATTGTTGGTGTGTGCATATCTTTCAGAATTTTCATAAGCCACCAACCACCAACAAATCTGCTCTTAGTTTGAGGACTGATTGCAAGATCTAGCAATTAACAAAAAATCTCTTTCTGATGATCTTACCTATGCTGGGGTGGTGCTGGATGGACGGGTAATGATAACGAGTCGAGATCTGGAGGCTCAGGGACACCATGTAATTTGCACAGCTCCCTCAATAATATGCCGACCTGAAAATACAAAATTTATAAATTAATTTAGGGGGGGCGTGTCCTAGGATGGCGGCAGTGTGTGTACATAGGGGCGGCAAAATTAAAGTGGCATATACTCATAAAAAACATAAATCTGGCCCTGCCAAGTTAATACCTGATTTATAACATGATTGTCTCTGCCCTGTGTGTTACTGAGTATCTGCACAGCGTTTGTCACGATGGAGTCCTCACTGTCCGCAAACCACACTGGAGGAGTGGTCGGGTATGTCTCCTAGAACAAAACATATTATTAGATATTTAAAAAAAAAAAGCCAAAGTGTGTCTGTCTGTCGCCCAAACCGCTGAACCTCTCAGAGATACTGTGAGCCCCGAGAAAGGACATAGGATACTTTTTATCTTGGGAAAATATTTGCTTATTGAAAATATTTGTTTTATTTATTTTTGTAATGAGTATGGTAAAACAAATTAAATAATTATTTTTTTAATTTATTCTGTATAGATTGTAGCTGACTACCAGTTGAGATGTGGTGATATTATGGCCATAATGAAAATCTACATATTATAATATTACCCCCTTACTAATAAACATTGTATAAGCTTTGAATAGTTATACAGTGTTTTGTTCCTGTAACACAAGTGACATTTTTAATTGGATTGAAGAAGACAAAACACTGTATAACTATTCAAAGCTTATACAGCGTTTATTAGTAAGGGGGATAATGTTTAATTAAATTATTATTTCCAGTCTTCTAATACCAGTTATAAAACTAAATGTTTGAAACTGTATTCCAACAAGAATCCTTCACTAACTCGTAGCAACTTCGAGTCCTTTGTTAGTGAATAGGTCAGCTTCGAAACAAAAAATGTTTAACACACACTTCAGACTTGACCTCTTTCAGCTAACAACATCTTGTATGTGAAAGGATATTTGCTTCTAGGACAGTGTTTTTAAACCTTTCAAAAACATTAAGGAAACTAAGGGCCAGAGTCACCACTTCCTGATAAGTGATGAATAGGCTATCCACCAGTTAAGTTGACAGATCAAGTATGGACAATCTGAAAAAAAGTTGTGAATAGCCTATTCAGCACTTTATCAAAAAGTGGTGAAACAGGCCCTTAATTTACTATCCTAAGTTCCAGTTAACATAAAAAATTAAGGTAAAATATCTGTGAATAGAATGTAATAATTGTAAATGAACTTTAAAAAAAAAATGTTTTTATATTTTTATATGCCTATAATGAAATATGTCTCATTTTTATGTTTACCTTATGACTATCTAAAAATGATGTATTCTTAAAAACATAAACAAACATTATTGCTACAGTACTTTGTCCTTGTCTGATGCTCTAGAATAGTGGTGTGACAGAACAGGCAAAACATTCAAGTTATATTTTTAACTAGCTGACCCAACAGACGTCTGTCTTAACGATAATTATTTAATTCAATTGGTATAATTAAGAAAAAAATAGATTACAATTAGTATCTCCATGCCAAATTTCATCAAAATAGATTGAATAGTTTAGGCAAAAATCATAAAAGTTTATTGTGCGGGAACCGTACATTGTCTAGAACGAAAAGTATCCCTTGTCCTTTCCCGAGACTCAAAGTATCTCCATACCAAAATTCATCAAAATCGATTGAATAGTTTACGCGCAAATCATAAAAGTATATTGTGCAGTAACCATACATTTTTCCAGGATAAAATGTATCCGGGACTCAAAGTATCTCGAGCCGTTTATGCGTGATGTCGTGACCAAGGGATATTTGGATTCATTTTTATTTATATAGATATAGGAATTAATGTATGAGGATCTCCATAACATAGAAGGTAAACTCAATATAAAACAACAAATGTTATCTTTTTTGAGCTTCTTGTATTTTATATACTGTGACTTGCGAGTATTTAATATGACTAACATACAGTCATCTCCTTAAGGTGACAAATTGAAATACAGTTCTTAGAAATACTGATAGGCTAATATACTTTTGTTTTGAAACCATTGCACAAAATACTATTGATACCTCATGTTATGATGCAATTTTAAATAAGATATCCAAGACAATAGCAATTGATTGTGAAATATTTGAACTTACAAATATACATTTATTTTGAAATTTTCTATTACATGTGAATGAGGTAAATGAAGTAAATTTTCATCATAGATTTTGATAAATCTTTAACCCTCTGAAATTTAGAGGGTTCATTACTTTAAGTCTAAGGGCCTGTTTCACCACTTTCTGATAAGTGCCAAAAAGGCTACCCACCACTTAACTTGACAGATTGGATAGCCTGTCAAAAAAGTTGTGGATAGCCTATATGGCAGTTTATTAGGAAGTGGTGAAACAAGCCCTAAATAATGTACAACCACTAGATAGTGTTAATGTTTTGTAAAACTAACATTTTAGTTTGTATTCTCAACCAGATTCTTTAAAAATATTTTTGTAGTTTTAGGAAGTGTGAAATAAAATACTGGTTTGTGTTTTAATGAACATTTAAGCCCGGGCGCGCACTAGCGGCCAAACCGCAGCGGCCAGATCGCGACGGCCATCGAGATAGATACCTTGTTATGAAATTGCCATAGACCACACGCACCTGGCCGCACGGTGGCCAGCAGCCACACCATACTTTCGATGGCTGCTTCTGCCTGGCCGCTAGTGCGCACCAGGCCTTATTCACATTATGTTGCCTACAACTTTGTTGGATGGAAATTTGATTTTTACACAGAAACTGTACTTTTTTGGAAATAAAATCATTGAATTCTAACATATTCCATCTCAATTGGTTCTGCAAGAAGAGATAACAGACAGGCAGACTTTATAGACAGGAAAATAATGCTAAATAATATTTGTCAACTGTGAACTTGTTTACAACAGTAGACTACAATAGTTCACATGTAAGTATAAGTAACTAATCAGGTACATGCTACACTTGAATGGGTATGACATGTCGTACTGTAAGCAATTGTTACTCGAGAATGACAAAACCAGTGATGCACAATAGACGAAATCGTAAAAAAGCAGGTAGACAGCATGACTAAACCTTTGTCCCAAAAACCGTATTTACCGTTACCCAAATATCGATCTTACGCTTTCGACTATATTTACTTGTCAAAAACCAAAACGATAGTGTTGATCAATAACACATTTAGAATGAGTTTAGGCATTCAAGATAAATAAATTCGGAAGGCACCTCTTCCAAATGGAAAACCAATCCTGTATTTCCTGAAAAATAACAAAATAACTTCCGTGTACCTTTGTTGACAGCCCTGCCCTCGTAAACAGGAGTCTTTGTCCAGGCTAGCGATAATCAATAAACGCCAACATACAATTTATAGTCGCACAAACTCCGCGAAACTTTATCATGCTAATAAATATAGGCACTTACGGTGATATTCGCATGTATTTCATATTTCTTTCCATTTTTGCCAACGAATCTGCAGGTCAGTTCGTCGACACTAGCTGACATTATCTGAAATCGCTCATGGCTTTTAGGAAACACTTGTTCTAACGTCTTAATTTCTAACTTAAGAGTATTTAAGCAAGCCATTAGTGCATAAGGACACTAATTTTAAACTAAATAACTACGTTTCACTTTTGAATACATATGAAATAACTCGACGTTCACTCCACACCAAGCAAAATGGCGGAACGCAATCACGGAAGGAACCTATTGACGATAGAGGGCGCATTAGAAAAACTTGATTATTGACGTGCACGCACAATTTATCACAATGCAAATAAAGTACTCTGTGGCATGATTCAACGTCAGAATTTTTTTATGAAATCAATAAATGTTTGATAATAAATTGTGGAGCATGTTTTTTGACGGAGTTACTTTTCCTTAGTTTTTATTATTCGTAGATTGTAATCCAAAGATCTTTAATCATATTTATCTTTATTTCTCACAGATAATGACGTTTATTATTTTTCTGTTCTGTACTGTCTAACGCGTTAACGGCGCGACTAGTAGTGAAAAACGCGAGAGTGTACAGTAATGCGCTCGCTTTCCTCGCGAGACCCTTTGCCTCGGGCGTAAAATACCGATACCGGACCGAGAGGGTCCGAGACAGGCGAGACGAGGCAAGCGCACCCATTTACACTCTCGCACTCGGGCCCGGCGCGGGCGCGGCCGCGCTCGCCGCGCTGTGTCTCGGCGAGAGTGTACAGCCGACATAATATGTTCCAAGTTCCAACTTAAATAAAACTTTGTGTTACTCAGTTAAATTGTGCTGTTGCATTTCACGCAAAAACAGAAGTATATAATAGACATGCAAAGTATGCAAACATGAACAGAAGCACAGTAGGCAAGAAGTTTACACCCTAATGGAGGTATCATAGTGAACAATAGATTGAAGATAAAAAATATGTCCTTGGATGACGTCATTGTTATGTGCTATCCCTTTTCTTTAGGGTAACCAAAGTTTTGAATATTCTAGGACAAACAAGTAGCCTTAACTAATTAGTACGGGAGCCCTAGAACAAACTTTCAAACAAATAAAAAAATGATTGTTCTAGAGCTTCCGCACTATACAGGGGGAGAACCTTGCTATAATTTACTAATTATTCTAATGCCCGGGCCGCACCTGTGTAGTGCTTCGTGCTTAAAACGATACCGTATCCAGGACAATCTGCGTGTATCGTAATCATAGCACAAAGCTTCGTACGATAGACGCATGTATGGCCGCGGCATTAGTCATACACTACGAATAATAAAAACTAAGGAATCGTAACTCCCACACTATTACCGTTTTAAATTTGGTTCCTTTTGATCTGTCATGTAACGTCAGCCTAGTACCGCTCAAGGTCACCTAAATATTGCAAATGTATTGAAATGTGTACCTATAAGGTACACTTTTTTGACAAGTTTGGCGTTTTGAAGCGCGTGTTAGGCGCGCGCTTCAAAACGCCCAATGTGTATTTTTAAAATGAGCCCAGTAGTTTTTGAGTTTATCCATTACAAACAAATCTTTCCACTTTAGAATATTGGTATGAAGTAAGATATTTTTCTTGGCTTTGTATATGAAATGGAGTAGAATTAAAAGACAGCTTCATATGAAAGATTTTTTATATTAAAGTCAAACAAAAAATTGGGGATTGATGGGTTTTAAGTAGTATTCTTATCAAATCAATCAAATCAAAATAATTTATTCATATAGGTCACACGGTAACACTTATGAACGTCAAGATTCTTAAATAGTTATTACAAAATAAACATCTCATTCTTAGATACATTAATACATGGTAATTATCACAATTTGACTTACATAAATTACTGACAAATTCCATTTTATATCTCTCTGATCATCTGATTTTAAACCTTTTTAACATTGGTTTTAATATATTTCTGTTATTTTTAAATAATGAACAAACAGGTAAAACGATAGCTTCTTGCACTTCCACAATTTGTTTCTTTTTAGGTGGTTCATTTTCATCGAGCTGAAAGAGGTAGCAATGTGAGATGAAAATGTAAATGATAATCTAAGTCTCAAAGTCAGCCATAAAATTTTAATGCTTACATATTTTTCAAGTATCGGCATTGCTGACGCTTTAGCGCAAGGAGTTTCTTGTGAGCTTGAAGGAATATTAAGACATTCCTGAAAAAAATAAGTGATATTAAGAAGAAGAAGACACAACTTTAAATGATTAGTTACCTTTTTTTTATGGAATAAGGGGGCAAACGAGTAAACGGGTCACCTGATGGAAAGCAACTTCCTTCGCCCATGGACACTCACAGCATCAGCTGCAGGTGCGTTGCCGGCCTTTTAAGAGGGAATAGGGTAATAGGGGAGGTTAGGGAAGGGAAGGGAAGGGAATAGGGTAGGGGATTGGGCCTCCGGTAAACTCACTCACTCGGCGAAACACAGCGCAAGCGCTGTTTCACGCCGGTTTTCTATGAGGACGTGGTATTTCTCCGGTCGAGCCGGCCCATTCGTGCCGAAGCATGGCTCTCCCACGTATAAAATTACCTGAAGTAATCTCATTTCTTTATTCATACTAATGTACTATCTTCATTGTCTGTGTGTCTGTCTTTCTGTCTGTTGCATGCTTTACAACTGGACCGATTTTTATGAAATTTGGCATAAACATAGATAAGATGTTGAGAAAGGACATAGGTCATAGGTTACTTTTATTGTGCATAAATACATAGTTCCCATGGGAAACGGTACAACCTAATTTTGCCACAAGGAAGCCGCAAGATACCTCTAGTATTTAGTAAAATAATTCACTATTAGAACTTACCAATGTTTCGCAACACCAACAAATCTTTGGTATAGCAGATTTCAATAAGCGGTCAGGTCTATTGACATCATAGTCTTCAAGTTCAGATCGAAAGTGTAGGCTACAAATTCTGGCAGATTTATAATAATTTGATTTTAATGGTATTTTAGATAACCAAGCTTGCCTCAGGTCAGGGTCACTAGGGAACCTGTAACGTAAAATAGGTGCCATAAATGTAAAACGCTAAGTAAAGTATTACCATTGAAATACAAGGACAATCCAATCCAAACTAACTAATAGTCATCCTAGCCTAATATATAAAACTTTTGTCCATAACACCTTTATCGGGTAGTAAATCATTTGCAGTTATATGTACGAACTACGAGGACAATCCAATCCAAAGTACAGCTAATGGTCACCCTAGCGAAATGTAAAAAATATTTCATTTAATTAACTTACCCGTGAAATTTCACACCACAATTTGGATACCATGCACTTTTACAACCTCGAAGTACACAACTCACTGTATTTTGTATTAAAAATAATATGCTTTATTTACTTTATGTAAAAAATCGAACAGAGATGCTGTCAACAATCGGCAGCCATTATGTTTTGACTACGTTCTGACATTTGCTTGTGTTGCTATTAAAAAAAACTAACATTATAAAATGGGAGTAATGTAAATAAAAAAAAACATAAGTTTATTTTTCTTTTTGCTTTTGATGTTATGCAACCAAAAACCACCCTTGAATTATTATTTATTTAATTGTAAGGTTTTTTTAATCGTGTATATGGGACGTATTTTAGGCTTAAAAACTAAAATTGATTTTGTTAATAGGGAAAATATAAAACACTTTGGCAACTCTGTGTTTTACAAGTGAGCGAGTGAGAACTATCAAAAGAAAAGAACAGGACATAACAAAAAGGTCAACAGAGTTCAAATATTTGATCTTCACTTTTTTGTTCTGTAGGAAAACTCCATTAGGGTGTAAACTTCTTGACAGTAGGTATAGGAATATTAGATATGTCATATTGCTATACTGTGACAGAAGTAAAGATGGCATAGACAGTGGCTGCGAAACCAAAGCCTGTTAAATAAAGAGGTAAAAAAATACATGTCAAAATGGCAGTGTCCTGTGTCACTGTCAAGTGTCAACTACTACTGCCATTTGTATTTACTATTTTGTAAATAAACATTATTTTTGAAAATTTAAATATAATGGTTAATAAAATTAATTGCAAATATTTGCAGTCATGAGTTATAAATTAGCCGGAAATTCTTCTAGAAGTTCATATAAAAGAAAACGTTCACCATCCGTCGATTCAGATCACAATAAGGATCGCCTTAAACTACCAAAAGACAGAAATATTTCTTCATCTTCTAAAGCCAACAATGAATTGGATGTAGAATTTAGTTTTTTAGATTATAAGAGAGATTTGAATAAAATAATTCTATACAGTAGCGATACGAACACTGTCGCCAATAGTATAGACGATTTTTGGATATTTGTTAATAAGTATGAATCTACTCTGAGGAAAGCTGGTAAACCAATTTTTGTTAAGGATTCCGACGACACAAAACATACTTATGTTGATGACATTCCAAAATCGTTTTCTAAACACCACTGTATAAATTTTGTAAGTAAAATAAAATTTGTGGATAGAGTTCAAGAAGATAGACATAAAAGATTGAACAAAGATATATTTAATGCATTTTTAAAGATAATATCAATATACTTAGATTTCAAGAATAAGGAAAAGTTTGAGAAGTTGAGGAAGTTAAGGAAAGCTCAAAGTGAATTACCTGTAGCCAGCTACAGGTACCTATATTTTATTAGTTATTTCTTTTTTTGTCATAAAAATTAACATAACATTAAAATTATAAAATGATAATTATAACAAGACTCCATAATATTGAAATGTTCATAGACGTTTTATTAATCACTAGCTATTTGACCGAGCTATGCTCGGTATTCGATAAAACATGAATTAAATGACATTTCTAAAAATTATTCCTAGCTAGATCGATTTATTGCCCCTGAAACCCCCTATATACTAAATTTCATGAAAATCGTTGGAGCTGATTCAGAGATTCCAATTATATATATATGTATATATACACAAGAATTGCTCGTTTAAAGATATAAGATAGGTGTCTTTTTTATCATTTCTTCTAATAGAATACAGTATATCTTTCTTCTGCTACAGGGAAGAAATAGTAGCAGCAGTGAAGAATGAAAAAGTGGTGATAGTTGCTGGAGACACGGGTTGTGGCAAGTCAACTCAGGTGCCACAGTATCTACATGTAGCTGGTTATCAAAATATTGGTAAATGTTTATATTTAAACTTGTTTTGTTGAAACTAAAATTAAGATAAAATTCTTTTTGTTGCTTGTGAAACCTACATTGGGTTTTGTTTTTCCTTAATGTAATTGAAGTTTTACATGTAATGCCCTACATTTTGTGTAGTAAAAAAGAAATTATAAGTAAAAATATACTAGTGTGCCTATACTAGATAGTAGTGCTTAAAACCTACATACCTACCCCTTCACTATAAAATTTATCCCTTTTTAAGACCCCAGGTTTCAGTGAGAGAGTAATGAAGAGATCATGTTTTATTTATCCACTAGAATGTTTTGTCTTGTCTAATGTGTTGAAGAAGTCTTTAGGCACATGACTACTAGGCACAGTTGACTGTTTAAATATTGTTATTAGTAGGTTATGTAACAAATGCATAGTACTATTTACTTCTTTCAGGATGTACTCAACCTCGGAGAATTGCATGTATCTCACTCTCGAAGCGAGTGGCATATGAAATGCTGACTCAGTTTGAAAGCAAAGTCGGATATCAAATTCGTTTTGAGAAGAGTAAGACAGCAGATACCAAAATTTGCTTTTTAACGGAAGGATTGTTGCTGAGACAGGTAAAAATTTGTCTGTGCACCTCAGGCGCGGTCCGAAGGGGGAGGGGTCACGGGGGACATGACCCCCCCAAAATCTGGGACAAATGGATAAATCTCAAAATCTTGCCAAATAATAAAAGGAAATTTCTAGCTACCCCATAGCAGCGACAAATATGCCATTTCTAAGTATAGAAAATGGCAAGTTTTTTGACAGGGAGACAATGACCGCTACTGTCCACCTACCCCCCCCCCCCCCCCCGCTACTGTCTGACCCCCTCCAAAATTTTAGGCTGCGACCGCGCCTGGTACACCTAATATTTTGTGTTATGGTTTTTGGTTGGACTGTTTTTTGGTTTTGAGCTTAATCTCTTTTAATAACTTTTGAGTACAAATTAGGTTATTTCTATGTTCCTTGTATTGTCGTGAAAAGGCATGTAACACAGAGTATATTATATCAAGTATATCAAATTGGATTGGCGCAAGTTAATCTATTTGCTAGCAACATACAAAAAATAAGGTTTATTTTTATGAAATTAAAAGGTTTTTTAATTTATTTTTATATTTCAGTTGATTTATTGAAAGTTAAATTCAGGTTTACCATTTATGACATATAAAAAAAACTACTTGTTAGATCTCGTGCAAACCAATTGTCGTTGGTAGTTTTTATAGTAATGTACAATATCATATGTTTTTTTAGACTTAACATGCCCCTACTATAGAAGTTAGAGGGGGGGGGGGGGGGGGGGGGGGGCACACATTTTACCACTTTAGAAGAGTCTCTCTCGCAAACTATTCAGGTTAGAAAAAAATGGTGTCAGAAACCTCAATATGATTTTTGAAGACCTACCTACCTATCTACCTACCCCATACACATAGGTTGGATGAAAAAAAATATCTTTTTTTTGTTTCAGTTGTACTTATGGGGACCCCTAAAATTTTTAATATTTTTTCCATTTTTGTATCAAAGTCTTAATGCAGTTCACAGACTACATCTACTAAACAAGTTTCAATAGTATAGCTCTTATGGTTTCGGAGAAAAGTGGCTGTGACGTACGGACGGACAGACAGGCAGACATGACGAATCTATAAGGGTTCCGTTTTTTGCCATTTGGCTACGGAACCCTAAAAACGTTTTGCATTTTTTCAGATGTCCTCAGAGAATCTACCTGAGTACGATGTGATAATACTGGACGAAATCCACGAGCGCCATTTGATGGGGGATTTTCTGTTGGGTATCCTAAAATGTCTGATACACACTCGCAGTGATATCAAGCTCGTACTGATGTCTGCTACTATCAACATACAGCTCTTCAAGGATTATTTTGCATCGGAATCCCCTGCTGTTATACAAGTCAGTTGTTTAGAGTTTTACTAAACTAGAAAGAGAAGAAGAGAGAAAGAGAAAGAAACAGAGAAGAGAAACTCTACTATTGGGACTTGACTATCTGTCTGTTCAACATTTTTTTTTTTTTTAATCTTTTTATTGTCAGCCTCATAGGTGAATACAGTGTTCCCTACATAAGGGACAGATCCAAATAACTATATAATTTTATTGGCTCTGGGAACAACGGCTCCGAAAGTACACTATTAATTTGCCTATGAGAATTGAGGGCGTATTAACCTTTTTAACTATTACGCTAGACATTAGAAATAAAGATGCCATTTATTTTTGTTATCTCTCTTAAAATTAAAAGAAAGTACTTATAATAAATAACTGTTCAAAAATTTACTGTTCTTTAGGAGCCAGAATTGTGACCATTATGTATTTAACTTTGCATGGCACTTACATTTAGTTTTTAGCGCAACTGTTCATCTATCATCACAAACTATCTAGCCTATTTGATTACATACCACGACCAGGTACCTCAAATATGATTATATTTCAGGTACCTGGTCGTCTATTCCCCATACAGTTGAACTACAAACCAATACTGATAGAGGACAAGCCGACCCGCGACGACAGACTTGACCCCCAGCCGTATGTGCAGCTCCTGCAGCTTATTGACAGCAAATACCCTTGTAAGTTTTGGCCTGAAAGCGTTACCTCATGATACGATACCGGATACGATATCGGTAGCTCTACCATGAGTTTAAAGCTATACCCCCTTACTAATAAACGCTGTATAAGCTTTGAATAGTTATACAGTGTTTTGTCTTCTTCAATCCAATTAAAAATGTCACTTGTGTGACAGGAACAAAACACTGTATAACTATTCAAAGCTTATACAACGTTTATTAGTAAGGGGGATAATATTTTTCGATACTCGATACCGACTATGTAAATTTTTAGTATGGCAAATTTTACAGCGCCTCTAGCGGTTACTTGCGGAACTCGCCATACTAAATATTTGCGAAGTCGGTATCGAGTATCGATAAATACTATAGCTTTAAACTCATGGTAGAGCTACGGATTGATAAGCAAGCCAAGACTATGCCAAGTCCTATGACAGATTTGGCCCCTGTATAGTAGGGTTGTTGAGGAAGTGATTATTGTTCGCGCCTTAGCTGCGAACACCTACACAATCGTCGAGCGCGGCCGTCGGCGCTCTTCCATCCCACTCACACGCACGAGAATATTCGCGGCGCGGTACGAGGTACACCGCGAGCCCCACTTCTAAACCTACAACCGCGGTGGGCACTCACAGTTTAAAATTAATATCTCAAATTCAAAATTATTGTAAAGGTATCTAGAATATAGCAAATTTGTTTAAAGAGCACAGTTTTTTAATTCATCTCTTATGTTCGACCGAACATAAAGTGGCGACCGTGAAAAAAGAAGATTTAAAAGATTTTCAGCTATTCGGATCGAAGCTAACGGAAAGTTCCGGCCATTTTGTCGAGTCATTCTGGGCCCACAAAGAGAAAAAATTATTGGAGACAATTGGATGCTATCTGGATTAATACTATTTGGAATAATATTCAACAAAAATTGAGGATAAAAGAAGAGGATTTGGTATTTTCGCCGAAACAAAGTGAGTCCGTTCCTTTTTATCCATTTATCATCTCATTTCATCCACATCCCATTCGAGTTTGTAGCAATTGTTGAAGCTCATAAATCGCATTTAGGTACATAATATCATAATTTCTAATCATCTGCTGCCTTTCAAAGCGCCTACTTTCGCATATTTGCCTACTTTTGTGATCTGGAAGTCAAGACCTCATTATTTGTCGCTTTCAGATTCCCTAATCTATTGCATTTATGTCTACTTTTGCGTCTTGAAAGTCCAAATTCATAATAATTCAATAATTTTTCGCTTTCAAATTGCCTACTTTTGCAAAGTTGCCTATTTTTACTGTCTGAAAGTCTAGACCTCAACTATTGTCGCTTTCAGATTTACTATACCTTTGCACTTTGCCTATTTTTGCGACTTGAAAGTCTTTACTACAATATATATCTGTACCTATTTGCCTACTTTCAAATTTATAAAATAAATTGCTAAACCAATTTGGCCTAATATTAAGTTTATCAAAGCTTACCTGCGCACGCGCATCCATTCATTACATTTCATCATAAAATCACTAAAACTATTTCATTATCATTTAATTAATAGTCATTCATAAATAATTATTTCACTATACTATACTATTTCACTATACTATTTACATTATCCTAAATTCTCATCTGTTTAAAAGATCATCATATTCATCCCATATTTTCCTAGTATAGGTTTATGTGCTAATAGTATTATTTCTCGATAATACAAAAGATCGAAACAATCTATTCCAGGGTGCTTGCGCGCGGCGCGTCACGGCTACCTTGCACATCCGAGAACGCATACGGACTGGGAGTATTCAGCGACTTACGCCGGCTGCCTGCAGCGCAGTGCCTACTGATCCTGCATTCCTGTGTTATCAGTAAACTCAGCTGTTCTATTCATTGAAGCGAGGCCGTATTGTATAACATTTTATCTTTACGACTTTGTTTACTTATTTTTCTTGATTATCTAACTTTGTGCCATGGAAACAGCATTGAAAGCTTTAAATGTAAAACGGGCTTCAATTAAAGGCCGTATTACTAAGTTTACTAATCAAATTACAGATTTAAAAAATAGTTCTGAGATTACGCAAACAGATATTAACATATTGGCTCAAAAGTTAGGTAAAATTCAGGATTTATTTAATGAGTTCGATGGTGTGCAAAATCAAATAGAGGGAATAGATGCAGAGAATTTAGATAATGAATTAGATATTCGAGATACTATTGAACAAACATTTTATACTTCTATAGCTGCCGCTCAGGGGTTAATTCAACAAAATTCTACAACTAAAAAATCGTGCCACGATCAAGGTCACAATAGCTTTGTTAGTGCGAATGACGACGATCAGAAAGTCAGTTTTCGTTTGCCTGTAATCAAAATTAGTAACTTTGATGGTACCTATTATAAATGGCTCGAATTTAGGGATACATTTTGCTCACTTATTCACGATAATAATAAAATAGAAAATATACATAAATTTCACTATCTTAATTCGTATTTGGAAGGTGAAGCAGCTCGAGTCATTAGTAATTTACAGGTCACTAATGATAATTATCCCGAAGCGTGGAAGCTTCTGTGCGAGCGGTATAACAATGTTAGACAATTAATAAATAATCATTTAAAACTTTTATTAAATATTGAACAAGCTCGCGAATCTGATAAGTCACTTAGGTTTATAGTGGACCATGTTACAAAAAACTTGCGTGCACTTCATAATTTAAATCAGCCCACCGAAAAATGGGATACGCTTATAATATATTTAATTTCGGCAAAATTAGATAACAATACACGAATAAAATGGGAGGAATATAGTCATGCCAACATTAACTCCTCAGAAATGCCATCTCTGGACAATTTTATATCATTTTTAAAGGCTCGCGCCGATGTGCTCGAATCTGTTTATCGAAATAAGCAGGAGTCAAATAAAAACATTAAGTCTGTTCAGAGTTTTCCTCATAACTCAAAGCATTCACAAATGCCGCAATCAACAAAATCATTTATAGTTGAAAATTCAAATAATTCTAAAAAATCTTTTGCCTACAGATGTGTGGTGTGTAAAGACAATCATCGAATTTATGAGTGTCCACAATTTTTAGATAAGTCAGTTGATGATCGGACTGCACTTGTAGGTAAATTAAAGCTATGCACTAATTGTTTGCGTGTAGGGCATAATTTACGCGGATGTAGACTAAATAGTTCGTGTAGAATATGTCACGATCGACACAGCACACTTCTATGTAGTTCGAAAGCGAACTCAAAGCATACTGAATCTATCGCGATGTCTGCGATGACTTCATCAGAGGTTCTTTTATGTACCGCACTTATTGAAGTCGTTAATCCTAACACTAATAAGTGTATAACTACTAGAGCACTATTAGACTGTGGTAGTCAATGCTCATTTATTTCAAGCAAATTAAAACAACAATTAAATTTAAATTCATTCAATTCTCATATTCAAAATATCGTAGGTATTGGTAACAATTCCTTACAAATCAACACCGAGCGATGTAATGTTATACTAAAATCTAGATTAAATTCATTTACAAAAAACCGGCCAAGTGCGAGTCGGACTCGCGCACCGAGGGTTCCGACAGCTTAAAGGTATTATAGACCTGAGTATTTGGTATGAATTTCAATTTAATACCTCTACGCGTTTATGAGGAAATGGGTAGTAAGTTTAAAATTATTAAAAAATATATATATTATGTGATGTAACTAAAAATTTATGGTTTTCGTAATTTTTCCTTTATCTATGCTATAAGACGTTGCTTCGTACCAAATTTCAAGATTCTGAGTTCACGGGAAGCACCCTGTAGGTTTTGATTCCCTTGCAAGTGTCGAAAATTTGCGGCATAAACGGCTGTATCTTTTGATTGCGTTGGCTTAGAAGTTTTATTTTTTCACAGCTTCAAGGGACAGTAGACCTGAGTAATTGATATAAATTTCAGCTTCATACCTCCACGCGTTCCTGAGAAAAAGGGTCTTGACAGACGGACGGACGGACAGACGGACAACAAAGTGATCCTATAAGGGTTCCGTTTTTTCCTTTTGAGGTACGGAACCCTAAAAACATTACATGCTTAGTGATGCCTGAAATAACGGGCAAAATACCAAAGACTTATATTAATATTAAAGGTCTGAACTTAAAGTCATTTGAGCTCGCAGACCCCAGCTTTAATAAGCCTGCTGACGTAGGACTACTTATCGGTGCTGATACTTTTTGGGACATTTTGCTGCCCAATCAGCACTCTATAGGGACCGGAAATCCCATCCTACGGCAGTCTAAATTAGGTTGGCTTATAGCAGGTCCCATGCGCTATACTCATGACAGCCACATTGATAGCAATGCAATTCAATGCAATTTTTCCAATATTACTGAACAAAATAGTAATAATGAACTAACGCAAATGCACAATGATCTCAGAAGATTCTGGGAATTAGAGAGTTTGCCACAAAAATCTTTACTCACAGATAAGGAGCGAGATTGTGAGAATCATTTTATTCAAAATACCAGACGTACTGCGGACGGGCGTTTTTGCGTCAAGTTGCCTTTTTCTGCCTCTCTTGACTGTTTAGGGGACTCCTATTTTATGGCTAAAAAACGATTTCTGAATTTAGAGCGTAGATTTAGGAAGCAACTCGAAATTAAATCCGCATATGTCGATTTTATAAACGAGTATGCTAATCTTGGCCATCTCTCAGTTTCAGACGTTGACCGACCGGAAAACGGTTGTTTTATCCCTCACCATCCAGTTATCCGCGAGAACAGCGAGTCCACTAGACTTCGTGTTGTTTTCGACGGGTCTGCCCGCACGAAATCGTCTAACTTGTCTATAAATGACATTCTAATGGTAGGACCGTCTATACAAGACTCTCTTTTTAATATTCTACTTCGGTTCCGTCAATATCGCTACATTTTAAGTGCCGATATAGAGAAGATGTACCGACAAATTTGGTTAGCAGAGTCTGATCGCAATTTTCAATTAATCCTTTGGCGCGATGCAGAGGACAAACCTTTACAAACTTTGCGACTAAATACGGTCACATACGGTTTCGCTAGCTCGAGTTTTCTTGCTACTCGTTGTCTTTGGCAAATAGGTGAGGAATGCAACGATCCTATTATAAAAAATATAATACAAAACGATTTCCTGGTCGACGATCTCCTAACTGGCCATGATGATGAATTTCAGCTCCGCTCTATTCAACAGACAATTTCAAAAAATCTCGCACAAGCAGGTTTTAATTTGCGTAAGTACCGCTCAAATTTACATACATTGTTGCCTTTTGCTGAATTTTTGCAATCTAACAATAATTTAATTGTAAGCGAGACAACAAATACTCTAGGTTTGAGCTGGGATCCTTCATCAGATATTCTCAAATTTCCAATCGCAATAGAACTTCCTACTGTTATTACAAAACGAAGTATACTTTCTACAACTTTCAAATTATTCGACCCCTTGGGCCTCCTATCTTTGTGCACTATTGTTCCCAAAATTTTATTGCAGACTCTGTGGTCTTTAAAACTTGATTGGGACGAACCAGCCCCTAATGAGATTGCGAGATCCTGGAAGACTTTTATTAATGGTCTTCAATCTATTGCGTCTCTATCTATTCCTAGGCCGGTAATTATTCCTAATTCTGTAAATAATGAAATTCATTGTTTTTGTGATGCATCACAACGCGCCTATGGTGCTTGTATTTATATACGTTCGACTAATGCCGAAGGTCAGGTACAAGTAAATTTACTTTGCGCTAAATCACGCGTTGCTCCTGCATCTACTCCTAGTACTATACCTCGTCTCGAACTATCGGGTGCTCTACTTGCAGCTGAACTCTGCTCTACTGTAACCAAAGCTTTACGTTGTAAAATCTCTCGAACGTTCTACTGGACTGACTCCAGTATTGTTTTGGCTTGGTTGCGTGTCGGGTCTAAAAATCTAAAAACATTTGTAGCCAATAGAGTAGCCGCCATTCGAGAGATTACTGAAACGAATTCTTGGCGGCATATTTCCACTAAGGATAATCCGTCAGATCTTTTAAGTCGCGGAGTCAATCCTAGCGAAGTCGCTAATTTAAAATTTTGGTGGCTTGGCCCACACTTCTTATCGTTACCGGAGGAGGAATGGCCGTCATCCCAGTTTCAGTCTAATATCGAGACGAACGATTTACCAGAAATTAAGGTTAATTTAATTAGCAATGACAATAATTCTAATATTTCAATTTTTAATGTTGAAAAATACTCAAAGCTCAGCACAATACAAAATATTTTTGGTTATATACATAGATTTATTTACAATTGCAAAAACCCTAAAAATAAAGTTACTGGTTCTTTAACAATTTCTGAAATTGACCAAGGTTTAAAGTATGTTATTTTCATTTCCCAGGCTGAGTCGTTTCCAAAGGAATTAAATTTATTATTAAAAGGGAAAGCTTTAAATCCTAAATCTAATGTTGCGGCACTTAACCCGTTTATTCATGACGGATTGATTCGAGTAGGTGGTCGTATCCAAGACTCTAGCTATGATTTTGATATGAAACATCCTATCTTACTGAGCTCGAAAAATCACGTAACCAAATTATTATTTGAACACGAACACCGCAAGCTTTTACACGCTGGTCCTCAAGCTCTATTAGCATCTCTACGTACTCGTTTCTGGCCTATCAATGGTAGAGACTTAGCGCGCCGGACCGTATTAAAATGCAACATTTGTAGAAGGTTTAAAGGTGAAGTAGCTAAGAATATAATGGGTAATTTACCGTCCGACAGAATTACGCCAGATTTTCCTTTTGTTATTGTTGGAACTGACTTTGCTGGGCCATTTATGATCACGGATCGTAAGGGTCGTGGTTGTAAAATCACTAAATGTTATTTATGTGTTTTTATATGTTTTAAGTATAAATGTATACATTTAGAAGCAGTGTCTGAGCTATCTAAGGATGCTTTCATACTTTGTCTCCGTCGTTTTGTTGCTCGACGAGGCATTCCACGCAAAATCTATTGCGACAATGGTGGCAATTATGTAGCGGCTGCTAAAGAAATTAAGAATTTTATAGACTCTAATGTTGATGCTCTATCTGATTTTGCAACCAAGGAGGGCATAGAATTTTGTTTTTCACCAGCTTACGCGCCTCACTTCAATGGCCTAATGGAAGCCGGTGTCAAGTCAGCTAAATTTCATTTGACGCGAATATTAGGCCAGACTCACTTAACTTTCGAAGAGCTCTCAACATTGTTCGCTCAAATAGAATCCATTTTAAACAGCCGCCCCTTATCTCCTCTAAGTTCTTCCCCAAACGATCTCTATCCCTTAACCCCGGGCCACTTTTTGATTGGAAAACCATTGAAGGCGCTACCATCTCCATCTCTCGAAGAGACCAATATTAATCGTCTTGATCGTTTCCAGCGAATACAAAAAATCAAGCAAGACTTCTGGAATCGCTGGAGCCAGGAATATATCTCCGAGCTACAAGCCCGCACCAAATGGCGTTTGAAAAGGCGGGACCTGCAGGCGGGCGATCTGGTCATACTAAAGGAGGAAACTCCACCTTTGCACTGGCGACTTGGACGGGTGGAGCGAACCTTTCCTGGCTCAGATGGCGCTATACGTGTAGCCGACATTGCTACTTCGCGAGGCATCGTGCGCCGTGCTCTAAATAGGATTTGCTGGCTGCCTAATCCTGATGAAGATGCTGGAAAGCAGTCGTGAGCTTTCCAGGGCCGGGTGCATGTTCGCGCCTTAGCTGCGAACACCTACACAATCGTCGAGCGCGGCCGTCGGCGCTCTTCCATCCCACTCACACGCACGAGAATATTCGCGGCGCGGTACGAGGTACACCGCGAGCCCCACTTCTAAACCTACAACCGCGGTGGGCACTCACAGTTTAAAATTAATATCTCAAATTCAAAATTATTGTAAAGGTATCTAGAATATAGCAAATTTGTTTAAAGAGCACAGTTTTTTAATTCATCTCTTATGTTCGACCGAACAATTATGATGCGGATGAGGAAGAGGATATTTTTTGAGGAAGAGGATGCGGATGAGGAAGAGGATGAGGAATAGGATTATAGGAAATTATAAATACTAGCGGACCCAAACCAAAAGCCTTTGTGCAGTCTGTACATAACTAGGTACATACATTACACAAAAAATAATTAAAAGGGTATTTTCCAGTGGACCAAACTATGAATCTATACCGTTCTCAAAACACAGAATAAAGAATCATCAAAATCGGTCCAGCAGTTAAGAGGAGCTCAGTAACATACACAACACACGCACACAAAAATAATCGGCTAAGTGCGAGTCGGACTCGTGCACGAAGGGTTCCGTACCGATATAGAGAAAAAATAGGCCAAAAATTGTGTTTTTTGTATGGGAGCCCCCCTTAATTTTTTATTTTATTTTATTATAAATCATTAAAGTACACATACAATTAAGGACTTTGTGAAAATTTCAAGTGAGTACCTATTGCCATTATTGATTACGAGCAAAAAAGGCCAAAAAAATCAAGTTTGTTGTATGGCAGCCCCCTTAAGTATTAATTTAATTTTGTTTTTAGTATTTGTTGTTATAGCGGCAACAAAAATACACAATCTGTGAAAATTTCAGAAGGCTAGCTATAGCTGTTCTTGAGATAAAGCTTGGAGACAGACAGACAGACGGACAGACATCGAAGTCTCAATAATAGGGTCCCGTTTTTATTAAGATCAGTGAATGATACAATTGTCGCGCTCTGGCGTGTGCGTTGCCATGATTGGATACGCCGTAGGCGACGCGCATTCGCAGTTAAATTCCTCATAAATTCCTCTTAAATTATGAGAAAGCGATAGCGGAAGAGGATTTTTTATTTTTATTTATGAGGATGCGGTAACGGATGAGGAATCTAAAATATTGCGGAACTTCCTCATTATGAGGAAGCGGAAGAGGAATCCTCAGCAACCCTACTGCATAGCCAGTACCTTTGTAAGTTTTGGCATGAAAGCTTTATCTCATGATACGATACGATGTCAGACCGATAAGCAATCCGAAGAGCTATGACAGGTTTGGCCTCAAGATGTTCAGCTTTGCAGCAAAGACTTTTAAGTTTGGCTCTTTCCTTTCTTTATCATCCGATACGATATCGTACCGATAAGGCAATAATACGACGATGCTAACAGATAATATCCCAAGCAAGTAGCAGCATACAATTATAATACACATTTATTGCTTGTTTGTAAGTATCTATAGTAATATTATTATTCTGCAGAGTTTGTTAGTTTGTTTGAACAAACTAACAAACTCTGTCCGATTTGAAAAATTCTTTCAGTGTTAGATAGCCCATTTATCGAGGAAGGCTATAGGCTATATTTTATCACGCTAAGACCAATAGAAATGAAGAAATAGAGGAAAATGTGGAAAAAACGGGGGGAAATTATTTGAAAGGGCTTATTTGAACGCGCTAATCTCAGGAACTACTGGTCCGATTTGAAAAATTCTTTCAGTGTTAGATAGTCCATTGATCGAGGAAGGCTATAAGCTATATTTTATCACGATAAGACTAATAAGAGCAAAGAAATAGTGGAAAATGTGGAAAAAACGGGGGGAAATTATTTGAAAGGGCTTATTTGAACGCGCTAATCTCAGGAACTACTGGTCCGATTTGAAAAATTCTTTCAGTGTTAGATAGTCCATTGATCGAGGAAGGCTATAAGCTATATTTTATCACGATAAGACTAATAAGAGCAAAGAAATAGTGGAAAATGTGGAAAAAACGGGGGGAAATTATTTGAAAGGGCTTATTTGAACGCGCTAATCTCAGGAACTGCTGGTCTGATTTGAAAAATTCTTTCAGTGTTAGATAACCTATTTATCGAGGAAGGTCATAGGCTATATTTTATTATTATTCTACTACTTACTAAATGTGGAAAAAACGCGGGAAATTATATGAAATTGCTTATTATCTTAAGATTCTTAAGAACTACTGGAGCAATTTTATGTTATTTGGCAAACATGAAGAATACACCACGTTATTACGTTTAAGGGACATAGGCTATTTTTTTGCGGAAAAATGTACGGTCGCGTGAAATTACTCAAGCGAAGCCGCGCGGAACATCTATATATAATAAAATCGTAGGAAAGTCAATAGTGTACATTGAATATTTTTGTACAATAAATAATACTTGGGACGTGATCTACTATACTAACGCGAACGAAGTCGCGGGCAACAGCTAGTGTAACATAATATTTCGTATAGGTAAGTACTATCATGGGATAAGTTGATAATCTGTATTGGTGCTCCCACACCGCCGTTAGAAAATGTTTAGTAACGTTAGTAAACAATTATTAGCAAACATTTAATCACAAATGTTAAAAAATGTTAAAAATGTTTTCATGTAAGAAAATGTTTAGTAAACGTAAGTTAACAAATTATAACAAAACAAATTACATATAACAAAATAAAACATGTGTTACCTTTTGTTTGTAAAGATTTTATAGGTGATGGTGGAGTAATACGGTGAGCCAATACCATATTTAAATGTTATTAAATGTTAGTAAACGTTAGTAAACATTTTCTAAGTGTAGGAGTACTTATAACATGTAACAGTTCCTAACAAAATGTAACAATTGACAACATTTGTTAGGAAATGTTTTTATGTTAGAAAATGTTTACAAACATTTTCTAACGGCAGTGTGGGAGCACCATAACATAAGAATGTTTTACAGGTGAAGAGCGTGGGGACCTTCTAATCTTCATGTCTGGTGTTCAAGAGATCACGGCTATCTGTGACGCCGCGCAGCAGTACGCTGAGAAAACTAAAAGGTGGATAGTGCTGCCGTTACACAGTGGACTGTCATTGGCTGAGCAGGACAAGGTACGGTTATAGACCTTATTAATTAAATGTTAAGGCTGATTTTCTACTGACAATTTGTTTAGCTGCGTTGTGAGGAATGATGGTCATGTTTTTTGAAGCTATTGGAATCGCTTTATTTGCCTAACTTCGCTCAGTGCAGCGATTTTTTTTACGGGTGGAAAAACTGTCTAGGGTTTTACTTTTAAAGTAGCTCCACAAAAATGGGTAAATGTGAGACACAAGGTGCGAGACCAAGTTAATGTGTGTTAATTATATTTTTTATGTTTAAATATACGTAATTTAAGTAAAATTAAGTCTCTTCCACTCCTTGTTTATCCCTTTGAACCTATTTGACGAAGTTTTATGCATTTCAGCAATATTCACTCATGGAACTCAGAAGAGGTTTTGTGTAATGCATGCAGATTACTTATATACTTTTAAGACGGGTTGCAAGGACCAGAACAATTTGCTATGTTCTAGAATCTTTTAATGTTTTAGGTTTTCGACTATCCACCAGAGGGTGTAAGAAAATGTATAGTTTCGACCAACATCGCTGAAACCTCCGTTACTATTGACGGGATCAGATTCGTTGCTGACTCTGGCAAGGTAAGACGTTTTTCAAAGTCATGTAAAAAAAGTTTAGATGTAAACATTTAAAAAATCTTGTACACAAATAATGCTGTTACAGCATACTTTTTTCTAAAATGTGACAGGTGTGAAGCATAATTTATGTGTTAATCCAGCAAATCTATCCATGGCTCTAAAAATACAGCATACAGAAAATACAGTCATAGTAAGTCATAATTCATTAAACTGGCATCCATTTATATACATAATAATACTCCCCACACCGGTTTCGGTGACGGTGGCCGGTTTCATTGAAACCAGGCCAGGTACGCAGGAGTAATTTTATAGTGCCCAAGTGTGTGCGCAGTGCACAGGAGCACTCTCTATTCCTTTTACTCTCATAACCCAGTGGGACGGAAGACCGACACGACTGGCGAGAGATCAGGCGCAGGACCGACTTTTTTACATGCCCATCCGACGCATGGATCATCTTACTTGTCAGACAATCAGGTGATCAGCCTGCATTGTCCTAACCAAACTTGGAAATAACATGTTTCCAACGCGGGATTCGAACCCACGACCTCCGGAGTCGAGAGCGACGCCCTAACCACTAGACCACGGAGGCGTTATATACATATAAATGTCATATAAAGAAACAGGTACCTATACTTGTTTTCAGGTTAAAGAGATGAGTTACGACTCGTCGAGTAAAATGCAGAAACTCAAAGAATACTGGATATCCAAGGCCAGTGCTGACCAGAGAATGGGCCGAGCGGGGAGAACTGGTGAGTGATATCTTTCTGTATAATAAGATGGTTTAAGCACGGACGTAAAAAAAATACGGACGTAGCATTACACTATAAAGAGGTGGAGCATGCAAGGTACGACAATTTCGTTTATTGTACACGTGACCGACACTCACACACGCAACTAGGTACTACAACCCGCTGTACATTGAGTGACGGCTCCAATGACACGCACACATCCTACACGGGAGGCAATAACTATGCTTCACTTGTGATTAGACGAGGTTACGTCCGTATTTTTTTACGTCCGTGGGTTTAAGCAGAATACTATTGCATATTATGGTTAAAAAATTAAGATGACGTATATTGTCTTAACTAGATATTGCTCACAAATTCGTTGCAATGACATTCAGTTATGACTTATGACACACATTTGCACAGTTTGTTGAATAAAATCATCCTATGTTCTTTCACGGGATTCAAAGTATCTCCATGCCAAATTTGAATCGAAATTGGTTCATCGGTTTGCTTACAATTTAGACATACTAGAGATCGCCCAATGGTCGAAATTCGACCTTAGTTTCAACGACATTAGGACTACTACCGATATTTTGTAAAAAAAATATTGACTATATCATTTTTTTTTCAACTCTTGTCTCTAGGACTCAGCTGATCTCAGACTGGCCGTGTAAGCATTGTCTAATAGTATCTAAGATTCAATAAAAAAAAAAAACTATAATCCATTTTCAATTTGTCAACTTCTTGTCAACAGACTTCAACCATAAATAAAAGAGTATAATAAATTCGTATGTATGGGTTTGTCACCCAAAAATCTGTCATCTTCTTGAGTGTGCGTATTGTAGTGTGTGTAATGTTTTATTCGTTAAAAAAATGTATGATAAAAGCATAACTTCAAAATAATATTAGCTCGATGCACTCCTTTACTATATAAACTATAACTGTGCAAAATTTCATTCACCTACGTTTCCGCATTTTTCGTCAAAAGGGATACAAAGTTTTTCGCTTGCGTATTAATATATAGATTTAATTGCACCCTGTTCCTATGTATAACGGCAAACTCCCAAGCAGAACGACGCTTTGGGCTATTTGCCCATTCCCATTCATATATTATTATCCTGGGCTGGGATGTTATTATCATACCTCCATAGATACTTACCTATCAAAAAAGATTTAGTGGCTTAAGCAAGATAACTGACATACACTTTCATCATAATAATAAAGTATGGATGTTTCAGGCCCCGGCGTCTGTTACCGCATATACTCCGAGCAGCAGTACACAGATTTTGATGACTTTAGCACCCCCGAGGTATCTCGAGTTCCCTTGGCGTCTCTACTGCTGCTTATGAGCTCCCTAGGAGTCAACGACGTCCGCCGTTTCCCTTTCGTGGATGCACCCCCCGAGCAGGCTATAGAAGACGCTATAATGGAGCTTAAACAGCATGTAAGTTAGTATGTAGGGAGAAACGTAAAAGCGCCATCTGTTGACTGGAAAAGTAGGACACAGTGTGAATTTAAATTCACTACTTTGGTTGTCAATAGATGGCGCTTTTAAATTTGAATAATGGAATGAATTTTACGTTTGATGAATTTTTCATCATAACCACTAGTGATAAAAATAATAAAAATAAAATATAATAGAGAAGGCATACTGTATAGTGTATAAACAAATGCAGTCAAGGATGATGTTATAATTAAAAAAAAAATGAGAGAAATAAATTAAAACATACTAAATTATATTAACTAGAGATCGCCCAATGGTCGAAATTCGACCCTACTTACAACGACATTAGGACTACTACATATATTTTGTAAAAAATATAGACTTCATCATAGTTTTTTTCTATTCTTGTCTCTGGGACTCAGCTGATCTCAGACTGGCCGTTTTAAGCATTGTCTAATAGCTAATAGTAACTAAAATTAAATAAAAAAACAATAATCCATTTTCAATTTGTCAACTTGTTGTCAATAGACTTCAACCATAAATAAAAGAGTATAATTCGTATGTATTGGCTTGTCACTCAAAAATCTGTCATTTTTCCTAGTAGTAGTGTCGGAGTGTGTGTAACGTTTTATTTGTTAAAAATATATATGATAAAAGCATAATATTTTAAAATAATATTAGCTCGATGCACTCCTTCACCATATAAACTATAACTGTGCGAAATTTCATGCACCTACGTTTCCCCATTTTTCGTAAAAAGGGTTACAAAGTTTTTCTCTCACGTATTAATATATAGATGGGTGCTTTCACAAAAATAGGGCAACTTTTGAGGGTATTTTGTCCTCATCATATTTTATTTGTTATCAAATTCCCTGTTAGTGTACATGATAGGTGATCAATTTATTTTGTCTTATCTAAAAGGGCCAGTCACTTTATGCCTTATTTTAGGAAATTTTTAGAGTTTTGCTCATTTAGGCATCTAGGGACTGACAACTTTAAACCCCTAATGCGCGAGTCTGACTCGCACTTAGCCGATTTTATATTATTTTAGGACTACTGGGTCGAAACTTCTTATCTATACTAATATTATAATTCTGCAGAGTTTGTTTGTTTGAACGCGCTAATCTCAGGAACTACTGGTCTGATTTGAAAAATTCTTTCAGTGTTAGATAGCCCATTTATCGAGGAAGGCTATAGGCTATATTTTATCACGCTAAGACTAATAAGAGCGAATAAATAGTGGAAAATGTGGAAAAAACGGGGGAAATTATATGAAAGGGCTTATTTGAACGCGCTAATCTCAGGAACTACTGGTCTGATTTGAAAAATTATTTCAGTGTTAGATAGCCTATTTACCGAGGAAGGCCATAGGCTTTATTTTATTATTCTACGACTAATAGGAGCGAAGAAATAGAGGAAAATATGGAAAAAACGGGGGAAATTATATGAAATTGCTTATTACCTTAAGATTCTTAAGAACTACTGGAGGAATTTTTATGTTATTTGGCAAACATGAAGAATAGACCACGTTAACGGACATAGGCTATTTTTTGCGGAAAAATGTACGGTCGCGTGAAATTCATAAATTACGCAAGCCAAGCCGCGCGGAACATCTATATATAATAAAATCGTAGGAAAGTCGATGCTGTACATTGAATATTTTTGTACAATAAATAATACTTGGGACGTGATCTACTATACTAACGCGGACGAAGTCGCGCACAACAGCTAGTATGATATATAAAGAGTGGAACTGTATCACCAAAGTATATATTTTTCAACATTTGGGCCAGACCAAAGCTGCTTGAAATTTGACTGCTCTTGATGAGTTTTAGATTTTGATATATTTTCAATAATTGTTTTTCTTAAGTCTATTATATTTCTTCAGTCGAGAAAGCTTAAACAATATATGTATTTCGTTAATATCCTGATGTTTTCATACTAAACGTCAGTCCGAGCGCCTTTAGAAGCTAGGGCCTGATGGTCTAGGGACTGATAATTTGGCATAAAATTGAACTTAAAATTCTGTTGCAAATAACATTATGAAGTCTTATATGATATTGCGAACAATGCTGACGTATTACTTATAAATATTGATTAATTCATAAGAATTTAATATCAATAAACCACAAAATTACTTATCTAGGGATTGAACAAGTGACTGGAATTACCACGTGGTGATTTTTAAAGTGACCGCCGCAAAGCGAGTGTTGTCAGAGAATAACTTCATGTAATACTCTAAAATTCACCAATAATATTTAACGTACATTCTAATAATGTGGAGAAATTTTAAAATTCGTAAGTGGGGCCTGGCGGAAAAAGTTGAGGACACTAAACTCATTCGAGAAAAAATAATTATTATTTATTTTTACTACAAAATACTCACATAATTAGCTGCGAGTACTTAAACATTTTAAAAAATATTAATAAAAATAAGTATAAACATAGTACTTTTTTAAATATGAATTCCTAAACACAAAATTTCGGAGAACGGACACGCCTAGAGCCTGACATTTGGGACATATAAAACAGATTTTAAATATATAATATAATGTTATTTTTAACATAATTTGGGGGATAAATTAAACACATTGTAAACTATTATTTAGCAATTGTGGTATTAAATAATTAGTATTGATTTTAACTGAAATGTGCTTCGGAAACGAAGTTTCCCTATTTTTGTGAAACCACCCAGATATCAAAGACACCTAAGTTTTAAGACGTAGTTATGGTGTATCAGTATCACCGTTATATTCACCTTTTCAGGGTGCTCTTACCTCCAACGAGAAGCTGACAGCTCTCGGAAAGACGTTATCCAACCTCCCTGTGGAAGTGTCACTTGCCAAGGCACTGGTGGTGGCCGCGGCGACTCTGCCCCCACATAAACTGGACTCCGCCCTAGCTCTAACCGCCGCCCTTGGGGTGAGAAGCATATACACGACACAGGCGCATAGGGATATTGAGTGCGAGGTAATGATAACTATTATTATTTATTAGCTAATGATTTTGACAGACATCTTGGCGTTCATTGAGAGAGGCCTATGTCCAGCAGTAGACTAGGTACGACTATACGACTATAGGCTGATATGATGATGATGAATGATTTTGACAGAAAATGTGTGTTTCTGCCAAAAGCGTATTTGTCTTCTGGGACCTTTCACTAATCAGGCAGAGAGCCGTTACGCGTTCAAGCGTTCTGCGCGTTTTACGTTCTAACGGTCAATCAAACAGAAGGGAATCAGACGCGGTCAGAATACCTCCTGTGTGAGCATAATATCTATGTAACGTAGTATCAACACAAAGAACGCAAAACTCCCCGTTTGAACGTTTGACCGCGTGACCGCTCTCTGTCTGCTAGGTCCTTTGGGCTCGCATGGGGAGTATACAACAAACGTTGCTTCAAAATAACAATAATATTGTTCCAGAACGCCCGCAAAGACGACGAGTCCGACCACGGCGACCCGCTCTCCCTGCTGGGGTTGTACTGCGGCTGGCTGCGGCAGAAGGCGACGGGCGGTGGACGGCAGTGGGCGCGGCGCCGCGGCCTGCACGACGCCCGCCTGTACGACCTCACGCAGTTGGCCGCGCACCTGACCCGCCTGCTGCAGGTAGATGAATCTGACCAAGACGACCCGCTGTAGTAGTACTCAACATAAGTACAATCGCTACTAGCAGTTAGCGAGCGGCTCCCGATCGGGACGGGCACGCAGCGTATACGTCGCATCCACTGCGTGTGCGCCGTAAATACGTCGCGGACGCGCAACAGTATAACAGAATTCTGTTGTTTGTTAACTCGCTGCAAACAAGCGATGAAAACGTTGCGTATTCGCCACGTATTTATGACGCGTCGGCAATGTATTCAACAACAACATGACAACAGCCTTAGACAGGCGGAAATGTTCGCGCTCGTGGCCCTCATAGTCGAAATTGTCTCATCTTATTTAAAACATTATTGAATCCTTTAATCATCAAAATATAAAGCACTTTTCTAATACACTCTACAGTTTCCTCTGCTATTTCAGGACAACAACCTAATGGAAGCGCCAGAAAAAGAGTCCATGTCGTCGGCAGAACGATCGCAGAGGCACGGTCAGATTAAGCAGTTAAAAGACATGAGGAGGTACGGTTTATTTCATACAGTAGGCCCGATATGAGTAGAACATAATATAAAAAATGTTATACTACGATACATAGTGAATAACGTTATTTGTGTATGTCTAAAAACTTTTACGACGTAGCCAGTTTTAAGTCAAAACTTTAATAGGCCGTCTACATTTATCCGAAGTGGGCAGGAAAGTGGGCAGCGCGAGAATGTAAATAGTCACTCGCGCTGCCACTCGTCATGCCGCTGCCGCTGCTGCTGCCGCTGCCCGACGCGGCAAGTATGTACAGGGCTGAGTGTAAACGTTGACTTGTGTCGATACCGCCGCAGAAGTATTCAGGGCAATATTGCCGGCTGCGTGAGTAGCCGCGACAGTGGCTGAATCATAAAGTTAATATATCTAGCGGAATAGAGCAACAATCTCGAGCTCTTAAACGAAACCGAAATTGGTTTCATCTGTGTGTAAAAATATGTGTACGTATACACACAAGCATGATTGAACCTGAATTCTATGAGATTAAATTGTCAACGTCCGGCACGTGCCGACTGAACGTCAAAAAAGAGTGCTGCTGTCATGTATCACACGTCTCTTTTTACCACGCAGTGTTACTGATAGTGACATCTCTTTTGCTCAGGCCTTTGTTTCTCAATTCCGCGTGGTAACTATATTAACTTTATGGGCTGAATACAAACGTCCCATAAACATTCATTTGTAAATAACATTTTTACAAAATAATTCCAGGAAATACAAGCAACAAGCGGCCGAGGATCTCAAAAAGCGTAAGCGTCTCAAGGTCAACACTTGGGAGGTCGTCGAAGAAGACAAGGAAGACAACGAGTTGGATATAAAAGACATCGAGTTTCGGATGACGAACGACGCGGGGAGAATACGGGCTCTGATCAGTGGCGCTAGCGCCAGTAGCGGCAGGGATTTGATCATGTTGAAGGTCAGTCATGTAGTAAAAAAATCATGAGGTGTAGTACAAAAGTTATGAGGTGTAGTACAAAAGTCATGAGGGTTAGTACAAAAGCCATGAAGTGGAGTACAAAAGTAATGAGGTGTAGTACAAAAGTCATGAGGGTTAGTACAAAAGCCATGAGGTGTAGTACAAAAGTCATGAGATGTAGTACAAAAGTCATGAGGTGTAGTACAAAGTAAACAGGTGAGATAATTTATTATATATTTTTCAGGTGGTCCTGTGTAGAGCATTATATCCTCAAGTTGCTATTGCTGACGAGTTCAATCACTGCAAAGTAAGTTAAATGACACATAAGAATACTTCAATATTCATAATTGTTATCCACACGTGTCCATTATTTGGTAAAGACACTGGCTATCAAAAAGTGCAGTCAGGGAATTTTTGTTTTATGAATGATATTCTACTATGAATCAATTTCTTCGATGGTACTGTGGGATATGCGTGTGGTGGCCAAAGGAAGATCTTCCGACCGAGCGAGGTGTTATGCTCGGTCAGGCCGAAGCCCCACGTGATTCATCTCAGCTGTCGTATATATACCGACGCGCTCAGAAAACTTCGATAGCGCGATGAAGGAATGTTAGGTGAATTGTGGGTACCGCCACAGTACTTGTTTAATTTCCAGTCAGTGTCTGAACAACTCTAACATACATACGGCAAGCTGTTTATATTCCTAATTTCCAGTCAGTGTCCAAACAACTCTACCATACATACAGCAAGCCGTTTATATTCCTGATTTTCAGTCAGTGTCCGAACAACTCTACCATACATACAGCAAGCCCTTTATATTCCTAATTTCCAGTCAGTGTCCGAACAACTCTACCATACATACAGCAAGCCCTTTATATTCCTAATTTCCAGTCAGTGTCCGAACAACTCTACCATACATACAGCAAGCCGTTTATATTCCTAATTTCCAGTCAGTGTCCGAACAACTCTACCATACATACAGCAAGCCGTTTATATTCCTCCATCCCACATCATGCTTCGGTAAGAACCCGAGGCTGCTGCAGCTGACCGACACCGACATAGCTGATCCGCCGCCGGGGTACAAGAGTAGACTGCCGCTGTCTTCGCAACACCAGTTGTTGTGTTATCTGTGAGTACCATGAGAAAACTGACGAGTTTATATTTCATTTCTATTTTTTTTATTTACCAAAAAACAAAGCAGCCCCCTTCTTTGTGATTTGTTAACTTCAAGGTCACTATTTTGACCTTTGAACTTTTTAAAAGTCAATTTTAAAAAGATAAACGTCAAAATTGTGGCCATAAGCAATGAAGTTTATGTTCATCAAAGTTTTATAATTCTAGGCTTTTTTTCGAGTCATGCCCGGTTTCTAAGGTTTTTTTGGCAATATTATAATTGATTAGTTAATATTTAGATTTTATACTGTAGCCATTTAAAAGCTCCAGGGGCTCCCATGCATAAACACGATACGATGTCGCGTCGTGGATGTGTACGACACGACGTCGTAACGTGTCTTCTGCTGTTAATAAGAAATCTAAGAAATAAAAGACAGATACTCAGAAGATACTGGATCCACCCATTTCTTTCAACCATGAATAACGGGAGCCACTTTATATAGATACAATGCCTTAAAAATAGACCACAACAATTACTTCGTGACACTTTACGACGTCGTGTCGTAGATTTCCACGACGTGACGTCGTATCTTGTTTATTTGTGGGAGGTTTCAAGGGCAACGGTGTTTACACTAACACACTGTATACTTTGAATATACATTGTCTCCCTTTGTATTTGAATTTTCACCCATACCACGGGCCATGGATAATCTATTATGTTTGACGGTTATTTCTAGATCTCTGCTGGAGACGACGAAGCCCTACATAGTGAACTCCATGCGCATGCCGGCTGCGCAAACATTGCTGCTGCTAGCTCACTCTATCGACACCAACATAGGATTCACGAGGTATACATAAATTAGGTACATAACCATCCATATCCATAATTATATTGTAAATGCTGTGCATTTGTCTGTCTGTTACATCTCAATGCGTCAATCGCTAAGTTGATTTTGATGAAATTGAGATATTTTGAATCCCGACTTCCGAGAAAGCACACACGATTGTTTTAAACATGATAAACAATTTTCGGCGCAGTGAAGTTGCAGGCAAAATCTAATCTCAAACAAAAACAATAAAAACTAACGTATATGGACCATGTTTATCTTTTACGATTAAGACTAATCTAATGGTAGAGCTTGCGAGGCAAGCTGAAATCCATATTAGCTTTGTCCACACTGTGCCTTTTTCTGTTCGTCAAGGGCATGCGTTATAGCGCAGTCAACAGTGAACGTGAGGCATGCCCGAGACGCATGCCCTCTGACCATATCCAAAACTTTCGCTTTGTTACTAAAAATGACAGTTGGCTTTGCGTTCGTTGACGCATTCAATTACTGAATGCGCCAAAACCAAAGTTGAATGAAAGAAGATGACGAAAATTGAAGACGAAAGCGCATAGTGTGGACATAGCTAATCGAAAACAAGAGACAAACGTAATTTTTTTCTACTTTCTTCTATTCTTATTATATTCTTATTCTACTTGTCCAAATTGTACTCTCCAACAGTATTTCACAGAAACGGTATATTTTCAAGATAAAAGTTGAATTCGAAGCGTAGTATGACGCCATAATTACTTTCCAGGCTTGTGTGCGACACGTGGCTTTTGTTGGAGTTTCCGTATTCGGAGACTGAGGGGCTGAACTTGCTGCTCAAAGCTACCAAGTTGCGGCAGACTTGGGACGCGCTCATCAACAGACGTCTGGCTGGTAATTTAAGTGTTATTACTCATAGTGTTAAAAATTACAGGATACTACGCCAAGATACCTTTGATTTCACGTTAGAAAAAAGTATATACAGTGTGTTAGTGTAAACACCGTTATCCTTGAAACCATCAAATGAGCCAGTCAAAATGAACAACTTTGAAAATGTAAATGCCGTCTTCATACCCGGATGCCCGGATCGGCAATTTGTATGGGTATGAAGACGGATTTTTTTGAGTTCCCAGCATTGTTCTCATAGAAAAAGTTGTTCATTTTGACGGGCTCATTTGATGGTTTCAAGGATAACGGTGTTTACACAAACTTCTTGTATATTATTATAACATAAGACAAAATTTAAAATTTAATACGTTTCTAAACTCGAATTAAGACGTGACATTCGATGTATGATTATTAGTCCTCTGGTATCTATTTCAAAATATGTAAGTAAGTGCCAAAGACAAGTAGCGATATTATATCTACATAACTGTACTATGCATACTATTATTAGAAAGGTGAAAGTTTGTCTGGTTGTCTGTCTGTCTGTTATCTCTTCACGCTGAAACCGCTGAACCGATTTTGCTGAAATTTGTAATGGAGATACTTTTTGTCCCGGGAAAGGATATAGGTCACTTTTCATCCCGGAAAAATGTACGGTTCCCTCGCGATAAACGAGTCATCTAGTTGACAATAGTTAAAACCACAGGTTTAAACGGCTTTCTTGTTTCAGATTCAAACCCGAACAAGTCTGTCGAGAATGAACTGCAAAAAGCCAAACATACAAAATCATATCAGGAACTACAATATGACTTGTCTACTGAGATGTGCTCCTATATGAATAGCGATGTTTGTTACACGATAAAGAGGTTACTACCTGGTGATATCAAAGTGTTGTATGTTAGAGATAGCGTGCACGCGAATATAGACCCTAACCCGTTCGATGAAGGCTTCGAATGCCGGCCCCATGAGAAAAAAGGAGGAGTGTATGTTACGGATAATATTGTGTATAATTGGTACGTATTTCAGACTATTATTATGCAAAATACTATTATAAATTTTAAAGTATAGCCTGCATGTTACCTATTTAGTTTTACGCTTAACTCATGGGATAATTATAAGTCTGTCGGTTACCTCTTTACCCTTAACCTATGGGGCTATGAGCCTATGACCGATTTTGAACTAATTAATAATAAACAAAATTATTGTTGATAAGTGACTCTAAAATATACACGACCAAATTATGAAGTATCTTTAATTCAATAAATTTCTTACATCATATCTTTTTTTTAATCTAGAACAGAAAGGACTTTATCGTAAAACGAGAATGCCATCCTTATAGGTATACAATACAAATTAGTTATAAATAAAAAAAATCATATTTTTTTTTAAATTCCAGTGTCGTGGATACAGAGTGGAGTGCCAACAACTATGAAGAAACATATGGTGTTGTTTGGACGTGCCCAGACTGCGAGCTGGCGGCGTGCTTTTCTCCTCTAGAACGACTACAGCACAAACAATACACATGTGCTTCTAGAAGCATAAAGAAGGAGGAGGAGAAAGCACCTGTAAGGGAAAATCGACCGAACGCCAAAGAGTTTAAGTGCGATTCTTGCGAGAGCACGTTATATTTGACACCGGTCGAAATGTTGAAACATAGAAAGGCGTGTAAAAGAAAATAAATTAAAAATATATTGTTTTTCAAGGTTAAGTTTCATTCGTTTATCCCAATACTACATTATAAGTTTTATATCGCTCGCCAAAAGTTGAAAGCCCAACGTTAGTTGACTTTTAGGGCCGCGCTACACCGGAATGGCAGCGGCGAGGCGAGCACTTTCAGTGTCATAGATTTTAAACTTTATCTTCATTTTTGTAATACATAGTATCGCTTGAGAAGTTGACTGTTTTTACTTTTAAGTTTAGTTTTAGATAAAGTTTAAAATCACATGACACTAAATGTGCTCGCCTCGCCGCTGCCATTCCGGTGTGGCGCGGCCCTTAGGTCTCCTTGGTAGCCTGGAATGAGTCGAGCGAGATAAGTTATTGGAAGATAATATAGACGTGCGCTGATTGCACTAGGTATAAAATTTATTAATATGTATTTAAGAAATTTAAATATAAAATAATATTTGATATTTGATCTTTTTAGAACAACTTCCTCATTCTTCACATAATATGCAACTTTGAAGCAAAGAGGAAAATTAAATTGACCTTTGTGAGTAAATGATGTCAAATAAAATCAACATTAAATCTGTAAATTCCGATAGTATTGCAGTCATAACTCATATGTATATGTCGCAGCCGACTGGTTTAAATAGCCGTTCAATCAAACAGCTAGCCCTTTGACTGAACAACGCCATTCAATCACACGGCTTTACGTCATTTAGTCGACTTGTTGACTACAACGTTCAACACTACAGCTAGACGACGCTTAGCCAACTGGTTTAATGGCAAATTAACTAGGGTGATAGCCTAACCTACTTTTGGACTTTCTGGATTGTGTTTGTTTTTGTTTTAGCGGGGGGCTGCGCCCCCCCTTTTATTTGATGACGGTCGCCGGATGCTGCCGCAGCACGCTCGCTGCGCTCGCTCGGCTCCCTCTGTGTTGTGGTCTAAGTTCTAACGTAACCTAACCAACTTTTGGACTTTCTGGATTGTGTTTGTTCTTGTTTTGGCGGGTGCTATGCCCCCCAAACCCCCCTTTCGGGGGGGCTGAAAAAACTGTATTCTAACTAATTTTGAACATATTTAGCACATACAATAATTATAGCTGATTTATTATTTATGGAATTGCAATAAATACCTTGGTGATGTATTTCATAATCCCGTAATTTCTCCTCGAATTATATTTGTTGAAATTTTGATTTATATGTGCCTCCATAATTTTTGTCTCTTTAATAACACTTGTAACTTTTATTAACTACTTTCTTTCCGAAAAACAACCACAAACAATACAACAAACACCTGCTAGTTGACGCTATATTGTAAATAAAACACACCTAGCGCCGCAGCGGTGCGCGCTGAACTACTTCAATTAGACGGCGGCTTTTGAATCAGCTGTAGTGTTGAACGTTTTGAGCGACTAAAATATTCAATCTAAAAGCTAGACGTGTGATTGAATGGCGTTGTTCAGTCAAAGGGCTAGCTGTTTGATTGAGCGGCTATTTAAACCAGTCGGCTGCGACATATATATTGCAAACTATAAGGGTGGGTTGCACCAGAGGCGTAGTTATAGTTAAGGTTGAGGTTATCGTCAAATATGGCTATTTCCTAGGGATTTGACAGTTAATTTGACATTTTGTTGTGGTTAAAGTTAAAACTTAAGTTATAGTAAGTTGGTGCAACCCACCCTTAAAGTAGCCGAAACACTAATAATAAACAAAATGGTGACAAGCTGCTTCGTATCGTAGTTCGTATCTCAATGGCAGTTATTATACGCAATATTATCACGATTCCGTGATAATGGTGTAATAGGCCGAATCGCAGTATCACAGTACACTTGTGAATCATGACAATATTGATGCGTGTATTATCTGTCATAGACAATGTTATCCACGCGCCAAAACATCTTTGCGAGACCTATAGCACTAAAGAATGCGTGCCATTTTGCTTACCCACATGATACAAATGCACTATAGACTGCATTTTTAGAATAGTTACTGTCCGTACTTAGTAGTTAGTACTCAGTACTTAATAGTTCTATTCGTGACTGTTTGTCTCGTGATAAAAGGTTTGTAGTAGTTATTATATCTGAGCAGCTGTTATTTCAGATTGAAGTTCCCGTGATAATGAGCCGTGTGCAGTGGAGATAAAGGTGTTGTTGGAGGTAATATAAGTGTGAATGGAGAACACGCGACGTCGTGACCGGCCTGTGCGATGCCCTTTTTAATTCGCACAATAACGCACCGTACCGCGTACGTACTCCTATGTGACACAGTGGGTGTTTATAATTATTGCCACATAGAAAGCACCAAATATTCAAATTTTATTTTAATTTAAGTAATAAACAGTTTGACAGGTGTATGAGGCTTATTATGTCTAAAGTTCTAAACCTTCTTTAAATTAAAAAAAAAGTATGTAATTAAATCTGATGGCGCGGCGAGCTCTGCAGTCCTGTTCATCAGAAGTCGCATTCCAAGATTACCATGACACCAATCAACTTCATCAACATCGTGCACCTAGCCGGTCTCCAGTTGGACGGGTCAGCACGGGTATTTCTGGTATTATTTCTGTCTGTCTGGCTGTCTGTCTCTCTGTTACCTCTTCACGCTTAAACCACTGAACAGATTTTGATGAAATTTGGCATGGAGACACTTTGAGTCCCGGGAAAAGACATAGGATACTTTTTATCCCGGAAAAGTGTACGGTTACTGCGCGATAAACGAATGTGCACAAGGTAAAAGATTCGATTAACTCAACTGATTGCGTGAAAATCGACTTGCAAAAAAGAGGAGGTTCTATTTTCGGCTGAAAACATTTTTTTAAAGAAACTGCCATGTTAAGGGTGGGTTGCATGGTGCATCAGAGGCGTAGTTATAGTTAAAATAAGGTTATCGTCAAATATGGCGTCCATTATGGACTTTTACTAGGGATATCACAGTTCATTTGACATTTTGTTATGGTTAAAGTTATAGTTAAAGTAAGTTGGTGCAACCCACTCTAAATTTACTAAAGTGCCTGACAGACGTACGAACTTAAAATACGCGGGTTTTAAGTTCGCGAACTTACTCGGCTCGCGTCGGTGACACACGAGAATCGCTCACACTGGTTTACCATGCCCCCAGGCTCGCGGCTCGCGGCTCTTTGCTGACACACAGGCGATTAAGATCGTCGAGCCAAGTCCGCGTACTTACCCGCACGTCTGTCACCCCTTTAAAGTAAAAAGCGTGTGTAAAGAATGTCGGTAGTGTGAGTCTGTCCGGCAGTCACCGTGAGAGATGCGCCGCGCCCCGCCCCTCGCACGCTGGTACTTACATTACCTACACATTGTCCATGAAATTTTAATTACGTACCAAGATTACTTCTATAGAGCTTAAAGTGTATGTCTCTTTAACCCACCAGTCCCCAAGCGGCAGCCGGCTGCCGCATGAAATTATGTTTGCGATACCCACGATGGAGGTATTAATTGAATGACAAGTTCAAAAATTCCTTGCTCTGTATCAGTCTTTCCCAAAAATGGGCGATAACGTCCCCGGTGGGCCGTGGGCGCTGAAGGTCTAAAAGGGGCGGTGTGGGACCCAGAAAAAAAATGGGGTGTTGTGTAGAGGCTTGGGGGTGATTTTGTATTTCATCGGGATGCATTTTGTGGTGAGAGTCCCGACGCATCATCTACCGACCTTCGAGAAGGAGGAGTTCTGGCCGATTGGAGTCGTCTACAGGAGGTTCCGAGGACGACTTCCGAACACGTCGCAGACAATACGTGTTAGTTTTAGTATAATAATTGTCTTTAGGGTATTTATAATATGGGCCAAGATGCCTGAATTAAATAAATAAATTTTTTTTTTTTAAATTGAAACAAATGGGGCGATAAAACATAATTTGCTCTCAAAGTGGGCAGTAGACAATATAAGTTTGGGAACCCCTGCTCTATATTCTAGATTATATTGGCTGTAGTTGTAGTAGTACCTAATCGAACTAAGCATTTAATGCCCAGCGGTCGAAACGACATTCGAGGCTTAAGAATTAATTATAGGCAAATTATAGGGCCCTTGACTTTTTAGTTTTTACTGTCTTGATTTCGAATCTTATAATCCTAGTTCCTACCTTTCTGTTATCATGAAATTGTAAAGTTCAAGCTAAATTAAACTAACGGTCAACATTCAGAATGTCGCACGATCGTTAACTGACATACTACACAAAATCCAACACTCAAAGGCATACTATTACTACCTCAGTTAGTTAGGACTATAGCTAAATATGTGCGTTTATTATTTAACGTGATCTTAAATACGGAGAATCTTTGCTCAAGCTGTATATACCTGTAATAGACTATTGCGTTAGATCTTATCATAGCTGTAGTAGATTTTAATTATGAATGTTGCCGCAATGTGTGGTTGGTATATCTTTAATAAAAAAAAAAAAAAAAAAAAAAAAAAAAAAAAAAAAAAAAAAAACGTGGGAGAGCCATGCTTCGGCACGAATGGGCCGGCTCGACCGGAGAAATACCACGTTCTCACAGAAAACCGGCGTGAAACAGCGCTTGCGCTGTGTTTCGTCGAGTGAGTGAGTTTACCGGAGGCCCAATCCCCTATCCTATTCCCTTCCCTACCCTCCCCTATTACCCTATTCCCTCTTAAAAGGCCGGCAACGCACCTGCAGCTTTTCTGATGCTGCGAGTGTCCATGGGCGACGGAAGCTGCTTTCCATCAGGTGTCCCGTTTGCTCGTTTGCCCCCTTATTTCATAAAAAAAAATGTGCTACTAAGAGGCTGTCGGGTCCTCAGATTTTGCTTGCAGTCCAATTTTAAGGGCGAATAGATCATAAGTTAAATACATTTCAAATCAGTAGAGTATAGTTATATTGGACTCCAAAACCGGGACAATCTTCCAAAAAGCAAAGTTGTAAATGCGACTTTCTCTTTCCCTCTTTTTCAGATTTTCCCCTTTAAAGCAGTACAGTGTACCTTTATTACTTCCATGCTTCCATGCTTTTATCCTTCAGTTCATACAACATTCACGAAATAAACTCATTACCACAGAGCTACTCGGCGACAGACTGACAGCACTACCAACATAACCAAAAATATTATATGCTATTCTAAACTCTATTCCCTTAAATTAAGGTATACCAATCCGCAGTTAATTTGGTTAGATGAGATGGGGGTTAAAAGTTAACCACCGCTTGTTGATCACGAGATAGTTTCCTGACGTCACGATTTTAATATTTTCATCTAGTTAAAACCTAGCAATTTCCAAGGCGTGACATACAGCATTCACTGAAAATATAGAACATATGTAGTGTTGTTTGTGATTTGTATATCAGACAGTGTTTGTATGTCTTATCCTTGATTATTCGCACATTGTTTTTTGAGTCTATGTAAATAAGTAAGTTTATTTTGTAACTGTATGAATCTGTAAAATTTGTGAACGTGTATTTGTGTTGCAAAAATAAATATTATTATTATAATTATATTATATATTTTAAGCTTTGTCCACACTGTGCCTTTTTTTGTTCATCAAGGGCATCAACATCGCACGTGAGGCATGCCCGCGACGCTAGAACACTTTTCTTTCCAACGCGGGTGGATTTTGACGCATTCGATTATTGAATATGCCAAACGAAAGTTAAATAAAAAGATGATGACGAAAATTGAAGATGAAATTGCATAGTGTGGACATAGCTATAGTCGGGCATGAAAGAGTGATTGAATGAACTAAATTTTCTTAACGTACCTAATTGAAATTATCACGATCGAATAGTGTTTTTTCCGCCTAATATATTTTTCACAGACGACGTTTGTACATCGTACCTACACTTTGAAAATTATTACGCACACACATTATTAAAGAAATTTTATGGATTTTAAAATTTCATTTTAGTAAACTATTAGTTTGATTTTGACTCTACATAATTGAAAACACTGATCAACATATTTTAATAGCAACCATTGATTTTAAATCCTAACAATAAAACTCTATGATAATTTTATTCTTACTACTCTAAGGGTGGGTTGTACCAACTTACTTTAACTTTAACCATAACAAAATGTCAAATGAACTGTCAAACTCCTAGTAAAAGTCCATAATGGACGCCATATTTGACGATAACCTTAACCTTAACTATAACTACGCCTCTGGTGTAACCCACCCTAAAAGATCAACCACTAAAACTACTTCGGTATAAATCCTATAAGGACTATTGTTACAACAATAAAAAGCGCAGGAATTAGCAAATAATGTAAAAACTCAAAGACACGGTGGATACAGAGCAGGGGCTCTCAAACTTTTATGATAATGACACCCCTAACGGAAAGGGAGCAAAGGGGTACCAGCTGAACAATAGGCTACGCGCAGAGGCGTCGTAAGGCGTGGGCGATGTTGGACAGCGAGGTTTTTTAGCATTGGCGAGTATAAAAAAAAAAAAACTATCAACAACATCCGTCGTCTTGCATCATGCTCCAGGGGCTTCGCGAAATATATCTTGCCAACATATGGTGGTAAGAAACACACAAGACGTACACACGTATATACGTGTGTACGTCTTGTGTGTTTCTTCAAGAAATCAGCCCAGCAAGCAAGAGCATAGTAAAAGGCTTTTACTATGGCAAGAGTGTGTACCACAGACATATATCAAGTGTACACGTTCTCTTGCAGTACCTACATAGCACTGCTAATTTTTATTTAAATATATTCGTCTTGTCAATAAAAAGTAGACGCTGGAGAATTTAAACGTAATCACGATCAAATGAGTGGTTTTTACCTCATATTTGAATCGTTTCAAAACAAATTCAAATTACCAAAAATCTATTTCTTGTCGTCAATTGTTAAATCACTCAATCAGTCAACATAAATCCTTCATTTCTTCTCATAGGAACCCTTGGGTTCCACGGTACGCACTTTGAGAATCCCTCCAGTAGGGTTTGCGTGCCGCCGCCCTATAAACCGTGTAAGTGTCGGCGTTATCGCGAGCACAGATGCTAAGCCGATGCTATCAGAAAAGGGCTTTAAGGATAGATAGTCCTGAGAAATATGGCCGTGTACCTGATATCTAGATAGGTAATGTCTCTAATGGTGCGGTGTGAACTTATGTGCTTCTTTGTAATGTCGACATAGCTGCCGCAGGATGACGTTGAATAGTATTTATTTCCGAAATTTCCAATAAGACTTAACCATAATATTATGTGCCTAAGTTTTGAAGTATTATTTTAAGTAGATTTAGTTTAAAACAAGTATCACCAGCCTGAGTCTATCTATAATAATATGTTTATCTACTGATTAAACAAGTAAAGTTTGTTAGTTTCTTTGCTACGATAGGTTCCGAAATAGCTTCACCAATTGTGACTAAATTTGAAATAGACATTGAGTGGATTACGGGAGAGACATTACATTTTTGCAGGAAAATGTACATTTGCCTCAGTGATGTTCTTTATTTACACGGGCAGAGTCGCGCGCAACTTTATTAACTTAGAAGTTATTTATTTTATTCTGTCACAAGTGCTCTACAATACAAGCACCCTGTAACCAGGACCTCTAGGACGATCGTCTTTCGGTAATATAAGTAGTCGGTGTTCGCGCATAAACTGACCTCTTGACCATGTCTGATAGTGGACACACCGCGGGTACTATAGAACAAGTAACAACAATCAACATAGAGACGGCCATGTTGTGTTTGGCGATTGTTATTTTATATTATATTGATTCACAGATTTAAAAGGGACTGATCCCGCATTGCTTCTGTGCAATTAGGAAGCTTAGCATGATCACAGAAGCAATGGGAGGAATAGAAATACGGACAGATTTTAGGAACAAAATTACAGCTTTTCCTTACCAACTGCATTATGTCACTAATTATATTAACAAGCTCAGCTGTGTGCTAGTGTTAACATAAGTGCAGCTAGGGAGAAAAGTTGTTAAGTGATTTGTAATTAAATTAATAAATGAATATTCATAAATCATACATTTTCAAAGAATACGTACTAAGATCTTGTATTCTATCAGGCTTCAAAGCACTCCTAAAGTCAATCTCTACCTTCTTCAGCGCAATTTTCAATCGACCGAGCACGGAACAAAGATATAATCTAGCCTCGTCGTATATTACCACCTAATTATAAGACCGATACGAAGGTGAAATAGTGCAAATAGGTGTATGCACGAAAGCGGGTCACAATCACACTAAATTACTACCAAGTGTTCCTACTTCCTACTCAACACTAGTAGATAAATACTCTAGTAATCTAGGGACTGGAAACGAGGGATTAATTCTAGTGTAGGTTACGTAGGGAGGACAATTACTAGCGGTTACTAGTTAGCACTAGGAACTTAGTCTACATAGGAACATAGAAGTCAGCTTAGAACACAGTCTAGACATAGGATTTAGGATTATGATCGCGATTTAAATGTTGATAAATATAAGGGTTAAGAAACAATCTTCGTAGAAAAATTTAACAGGCGCTGCATCAGCGCTGCCAGACGTCCCGATTTTGGCGGGACGTCTCGAATTTTTCATCAAAATTAAATGCCCGCGCGGGACAGGCTCAGTCCCGCTTTTCGGGGAAAGCCCGAACGTACGTGCAGCGTGCTGACTGCTGAGAAAGAAAGGTGCGTAGTGAAGATAAGAGTGTGGGAGGTAGAGGGGTGGATTTTCTTTGGCTACTTTAGCTATCTATTGTCACGTAAACTTTATTTTAACACAAATAAAAAGATAAAGATTCAAAAAACTTTTGATTTTAAGTATACCTTTTTTACTTTGTCCCGCTTTTAACTGAAGAATCCCGCTTTTTCACTCAAAAAGTTCCAAAGTCCCGACTGGCACAAAAAAAATCTGGCAACGCTGCGCTGCATACACCTAACAGGGAAGGATGTCCTACCCTTGCGCACTTAATAGGTACCGAATGTTTTTTCGACATTTATCTTTTGCTATTGTTTTGCATATAGAGTTGAATGATGCCTAAAAGCGTCAAGCCGTCGCGTCGTTAGGATCTACTTTCTACTCTTGAATCTAAAAGTAATAATAATAATAATAATAATTATTATATTATTATAATATATTTCTCACCACATAAATTAAAAAGACAGAAAGTAGGTACATAATTATAGACACAAAGTAGTATGATTATAATTGTAGATAAAGTAGTATAATTGTAGACACATAGCACATAGCTCGACAAATGGCACATAGCTCGACAAATGGCACATAGCTCGACAAATGGCATATAGCTCGACAAATGGCACATAGCTCGACAAATGGCACATAGCTCGACAAATGGCACATAGCTCGACAAATGGCATATAGCTCGACAAATGGCACATAGCTCGACAAATGGCATATTATCGGTAGGTTTCATGTGGGAGACTGGTGCCTAAACTGGGCCTGTATTTCAGGACACCGGCCTCTATCCCAGATTAAGAAGCTCTACAAAAGAATGATTATGTTTAGACGTAGATGTTCCAGTTTTAGATTACATAAGAAAAAGTGTGCTGTAATATACATCCGTACTCTACAAAATCATAATCTTGGCGTAGTAGTTTAAAAATTTCCAATAAACAGGTACAGAGCACTTGCCATACTTGGGCAAATCTTTATTACAATGTATAGCTACTGTGCAATCACGAAATGCAGTAATAAGCCCGTATCGGCGTATCTCACGACTGCGGGTTTTTTATCCACGCCAGCTAGTGCCTAGTACAAGTGTTAGTGCGATTTGTCATAGGCGATGCTATCGCCGTAATTCGGTCGCTGGTCGTGTCCTAAACTGTTGGGTTGGGTGTGCACAGGGCTTTATTTGCTAGGGTTTTAATTCTTTTAATGATGCTGCCACGCAACGGACTCCAAAATTCGTATATCGCGCGGGAACCGTATATTCCGGGATAAAAAGTATTCTATGTCCTTTCCCGGGACTTAAAGTATCTCCATACCAAATGGAAAAATCGATTGAGCGGCTTGGATTACGTAGTAACTATTTAGTAATGTGTGGTTTGGGCTTAAATAGGTGACAGAGAGACAAACAGTCCGACAGACAGACACACTTTCGCATTTATAACATGACTAGCTGTCCCGGCAAACGTTGTTTTGCCATAAAATGATTTTCCCTATTTTCCTGCTTTTTTCTTGGAGTTTTTTCTGATTTTTTTTTCTATAGACCTCACGGAGCCCGAGATCTTTCCAACGAATGTAAAACCGTGGAAATCGGTTTGTGCGTTCTGGAGTTATAGCCCATATATATATGAAGGAAAACCCGACTTATTTTTATATATTAGATTATTATTTAGATTATATGCAGTCTATGGACAAGGCATATTGGTAATACAAGCTGTAAATATAACCTCCTCCTTTTTGGAAGTCGGTTAAAAACACAAAATGAGAATACTACAGGGTGTGTCCCTTATGTAGAGTTCAGTGTAAGGGCATTTTCAAAAAAATGTGTACCCCTGGTTTTTACCTTGTCCCTTGACTTCGCTACAGATTATTTGTAAAAAATTACATACTTACATTTTGTAATTTTAATGTAGGAGCAAAAACAAGTTTTCTTTTATTAAAATACATTCACGTTTGTATAAAATTTTATTTAGTATGAGATTTATAAGGGTTTTTAAGTACCGAAACCTATTAAATTCACCTGTCCCCTTCCCAGAAGTTGTAACAAAATCTTTAATAACTATTTTTTTTCTTAAAGTAAGTTACTTAAAAAACATATGTTAGATTCCTAAATACTTAATGTATCAATTGAATGTCTTGTTATTGAAAAATCTAACATAATTTAACTACAAATTAATTAAAATTATAATCATGAAAAAACAACCCGGCCGGAATGTTCGGTTTAGTGACCGTTTTTTTTAGTTTTATAAACATACTACAAAAATATTTTCGGCACTAAATGATAGCACTATATTTCATTGTACATCGAGAAACTTCAATTTGAATTTAGCAGTTAAAAATCTGCTACAAGACGCGGACGCAGGTTGGGTGGTTCTTCAGGAACGGTTTATTTGTTCAGATAAGTGACCATATTTTGTAAGCATTATTATACTTTCTCCAACTGTTTTTACTGTTAACACGTTGCAAAATTAGCTTAGTATTTAGTAAAAAAAATGAAATTGTGATAACTATTATCGGTTATTTACAAACACTTTAAAAGTAAAAGAAAGTAATATTACGTGACTTCCGACTTGTGACTTTTCGTATGGTCACATATAATGGAACGGACAAGTCACAACAGGCGGAAACCATAAGGCTTAGTTCACATTTTAAATAAATTATTTTTTTATTCACAGATTTTATTAAGAAAATTGGTGATTTTTAAACTGGTACGATTAACGTACAAATATATTTTTTATTACTTATGTGTTAAGGTGACGCCGCGTTAAAGTAAAAAACCGTTTTGGATATGTTTTAGATTGCTAGTTTTCTATGAAAGGCCGGCCCGGCCTCTCACAGAAAACAAGCAATGGAACAGCAAAGAATGGAAAGGGCGTAAGCGACAAAATAGTTTTGTCGCGTAATTTAAAAACCATAAATACATTTCATATAAGCTATGGGCAAATTAAAGTGTATGCTTGAACCAATCCATGTACATTTTTGGAAGCTTAAATCACTCTCCTCTGTAGGGAAAAATAGGACTCCTTTTTTTTTACACAGGTCTATTTGATTGATTATTCTGTGTTATAAAAGTTGACCAATCGTGTTATGCTATGAGTAAATCAAAGACAAAGACATGATAAATACTGACAATGAACTTTAATTTCTTAGCTTTAGTCATTGAAAAATCGATATCGCTACAGCCAAATTATCAAGGCGTCGCCTTTACTTAACAATAACAAATATTTAAAATTTAAGTACCTAAAAGTTTTATTTTTTAAATAATTTTGATTTTATTTCCACTACTTTTCTATCAGTAAAGTTGAAAATCATTTTGTGTCATTGATATTTTTAGTTGCATATGCAAATGCATATAATGTCACTTTTTAGGCGATAGTGCATATTTTGGCAATTTTTCGTTGATAGTGCATATTTCGGTAGTTTAACTTCCATGGGCATTAAGATTGCAATCGGAAAATGTTGGTAGAAAATTATTATTGGCGTATAATAAATAAATAAAAAGTCTTTATTTCAAGAAATTAAAAATCCTGGATTTTATGAAATTATAAAAATTGGCGCTTTTATTAATGTCACTACCGGAAAAGTCAAAAAAAAAAAAAATATTTTATATTAAATGACTTTTGATTGTGCATATTTTGTGCATATTTCGACCATTTTTCGTGCATATTTGCATGGATATTTCGGCACTTTGATCGTGCATATAATCCGATGTCATTAATAACTTAGGAATTCGTAGAAATGTGAACACATCTTTATGATTATGAGATGTTCGTCCCTCTAATTAATGAAGTTAAATCTATGAAATCAAAGTATTTTTTACTTTTATAAGTAGTGCAACAATAAAAATGTTTAAATAAAAGGTTTTTGTGTTATAAAAACTTCTTTAAATATGTTAAATATTACTTACTCATGTAAAAAAATGAAAAATTAGCTAGTGGGTAGGTCACATAGTCACACAATGGATTAAAAATAATTGCTACTCTTGTTGATCCTTGAAATTATCTACATTTTTTTTAATAAACAATTAAAGATGCATTTCACTAGATTAAATTAACGAAGAAATCCATTTATTGCTGTATTTTTTTGTATTAAATTATATTTTACATTTAGTCGCACAACGGAATCTGTTTCGTCGAAAATTCGATTTTGTTTCAATAATATCAGAATAATATAACGTTTTCAGCGTTCTTTTTAACTTATTCCATTAGTTCAATATTTTTCCTTGTATATGACATTCAAATAAAGGTAAATAAATGACCTTAAAAAATATAGACATATTTTTGCAAGGGTACACGTTTTTTTGAAAATGCCCGTAAATGTAGCATCGCTGAACGCTAAACACAATCTAGAAATGCTAAAAACTTGCAGCTTTTCTTCAAGACTTAATGCAGTTGTCAAATTCTTCAGTCTGTATTCGCTCACTTGCTTTCTATCTGGGAGAAAGCCATCGACTAGGTAGATAAACTAATGCTGTGTGGACTGAAACACCAGAACATTCTATACAGGGTGTAACAAAACTAAGTAATAATACTTTAGGGCAGTTTAGGGTGTAGTTGTGTGAGCCCGTCAAAATTAACAACTTTTTCTATAAGAACAATGCTGGGAACTCAAAAAAAACGCAATCTTCATACCCATACGGATGCCCGGATCGGCAATTTGTAGGGAGATCGCAGACGACAGTCTTTTTGTGCGATCGAGTCTGCGGCGCCCATACAGTCGGCATGGCCGCGCCAGCAGACTCGATCGCACAAAAAGTCTGTCGCCTGCGATCTCCCTTATGGGTATAAAGACGGATTTTTCGAGTTTTTTTTAAATGAAATAAGGGGGCAAGCAAGGAAACGGGTCACCTGATGGAAAGCAACTTCCGTCGCCCATGGACACTCGCAGCATCAGAAGTGCTGCAGGTGCGTTGCCGGCATTTTAAGGAAAGGGAAGGGAATAGGGAAGGGTAGGGAAGGGAATAGGGTAGGTGATTGGGGCTCCGGTAAACTCACTCACTCGGCGAAACACGCGGTTTTGTTTCACGCCGGTTTTCTGTGAGAACGTGGTATTTCTCCGGTCGAGCCAGCCCATTCGTGCCCAAGCATAGCTCTCCCACGTTATTTCCCAGCATTGTTCTCATAGAAAAAGTTGTTCATTTTGACTGGCTCATTTGATGGTTTCAAGGATAACGGTGTTTACACTAACATATTGTATATTTTTTCCCAATACCTGTTAATTATGAAGGCTCGATGCACAAGCAGCCTAAGCGGGCCGCGATAGCGCGCTCGTGAGCGATGCCACCAGATACCAGCGCTTTGTTTCGTTGTAAAACTCGAAAATTAACATCATTTGCCAACGCCCGATCGCCACGACGATACCCGCGCTCCACTCGTTCTAAGACATGAGATGGAGCGATTTTAATCGAAATTCCTTAGTTTTGTCTGGAACTGTTCGAGTACAGCCTTGTTTTGGTTTTCTTGGTTTTGGGATTTATGTAGCACCATACTATAATATGGTGCTGCAATTTGTTTATGCTTACCGCAGGAACTGGTACAGATAGACAAGCTGACAAATTCCAGACACACTTTTGGTTTAATTATAATATTAAGGTGTTGATGGAGCCTAGTGATACTTTCTTAGAAAGTAGCGACAGTAGTAGAAATTGGAAGTAGCTTAAACCGATATACTTAAATTATTTTGTACGCGCAAGCTGGAATTCAAATTATAAGTACCGATTTGGGTACAACTTCATAAATTATAAACGAAAATTAATGTGTTGACTGTTTAAATAATATATTTTGTTCCTATATTCTTTTAATTATTTTTAGTCAGAACTTAAAACAATAGATCGGGCTTCAGCGACCCACGCCGACTTTCTCCATAGTTAATAGTTGTAATTTTGTTGTAATTTTAATCAATGTGCCTAAACATTATAATTTTGTAAAGTTAAAGTCGAATAAAGAAGTCGACAACTTTATAGTGGTAACGTATGCTGAGCATGCTTAACCGGGTCACAGTATAGCAATATGACATATCCCTACAGTAGTGAAACGAATGTACTTGCGCAGAGCAACGGAGGGGTACCCGCGGGGAAGCGGGCGGCGCGGGCCCGCGTACACAAACTCGCGGAGTTTGTGTACCTGCGCCCACAGGGGTGACGTTGGCGCGTTGTCTAAGAATTTTGTGTTGTAAAACGATAACTTATCTTATAAACAATGGAATATTATAATAAATGTTTAGTGTACGGATGTAAATCTGATTAAAAAAAGGATTTAAATGTTCTTAAATATCGGCTCACAGTTTACACTAATATTGTGTTGGCCTTGGCGGCATGTATTTGCATCTCTGTTTTATTGTTTACGTTGTAAGAAGTGTAACAAGGAGAGAAACAATATAGAATAAATTAAAAATCTGTCAAATATCCTGTTACATACTAATTAGTACCTATCTACCCAGGTACACATATTATCAAGTGTAACATACCGCGCCCTTACCGCGCACGTAATAAGAGTTTTGAAGTGCTTCTGTTACACCTGACGTGTGATGATAATTATTGGATATTTTATATATTCGAAATTTCGAATGCGTCTTCATTATTTTAATCCTTCGATCGTGATTCGTGGATCCTTGGAAATCTATTGTTATTCTATTGTGTCTCGCTCACCGGTGAGGTTATGGGGCTTGATGGGTTAATTAATTTTTTAAATAGAGAACTAAAATCATCTAAAAATAAAGTTTCACGTAAATATCTGGCAGTACGACATAATATGTACGATTCATCTACCGGCTCAAAAATTTCCTTTCCACTCCGGTCAAGACCTTGCTGGTCCAGTCCCTTATCTTTCCTATAATTAACTATGGTGACGTGTGCTGTTTAGATCTTAATGCCGACAAACTCGATAAACTCGACCGATTGTTTAATAATTGCCTCCGATTCATATTCAACCTTCGAAAATACGACCATGTTTCTTCGTATCGCTCCAAGCTACACCGGTTACCAGTACGTCAGCGCCGCTCTGTGCAGGCACCGTGTGTGCTATATTCACTGCTGCATCATCCCCATACTCCCGAATATCTCGCCCCTCACTTTCAATACCGTTGCAGCAGGCACGATAAAAACCTCCGATCCACTTCAAATCAGCTTTTAAGGTGCCCTTCTTACAAATCAATTTCCGTCCACTCTTCTTTTAATATCCAGGCTATTCTCCTCTGGAACGCTCTTCCTCCGGAAATCAGGATGTCAAAAACCAGAGATACTTTTAAGCGCAGGGTACGTGAGTTTTACTTGAAACAGTTGGCAGACTCTTAGTTTTCATAATAATTTATGGCATAAATTAATATTTACAATATTTTTAGCATCATCATTGATCAACTATATATTATTATAATTTAGTTATTATATAATAATATATTACGTATGGTTATTGCTTTTATTTATTTATAATTTTATGTGTGATAATATGTATATTATAAGTATAGTATAATATTATACAATATGTATATATTTTATAAGTATAATATATACATATATTTTTTTTTCTGTCTTTTCCTCTTTCAACTCGACTGGCACCTATACAACTTTGTCCTTGTATCGCCCAAAGGTTGACTGGTAGATAATGCCATACGGCATTAAGTCCACCTTTGTACCTATATGTGCATAAAGTTTTTTAAATAAATAAAATAAATAAATATGTAAATATAACACGCTGATTAAACAGATTAAATGATAACATTTGCATTACAAGCACAATATTTTATTTATATTTTATTTCCCGTTTCGTGGCAACCCTGGCATATCTGCTCGGTACCTGTCATCGTTTCGTTACTGTAGGGACTAATATTGCTATACTGTGACCGGGTGCAGCCTTTCATCTGGGTCAATTGATTCAGCCACGCAATAAAGCAGCTTGGAAACAGTGACGAATTAGCCCTTAATCAAATTAAGCAATTGCCTAGGGCACCACGTCTGAGGTTCTACCAGAAGAGTAAAGGTTCAAAGACCGATTCTAGTTGAGATACGGATATGCCCACAGGCATGGATTGCTTAGGGCATCAAGTAGTCTTAATCCGTCACTGGTTGGAAGGTAGTTTAAACTTCAGCGGGTGGTAGTGACTAGCGTGAAAATATACTCCCAAATACAAGCCAATTATACGGCCGCTAAGCTCGTGCCTTGCGCCATACCGATGTCGTAATGCAACGTTTTGTTTTATAAGTCGTCAAGATGCGGGGCCCGATTTTATTGGTGTAATTACAATCTGTTACACCTCTCCGACTCGATGCTAGTTCATAATGTAATAAACTCCGTGAACTTTCAAATTAAATGTTACTATGAATCTTCGAAACTGAGAAGTTTGAGCGGTATTTGATAGGTAGCGAGTAGGGACTACCATCAGATTTGATTCATGCTGGACCTATGTTATTCGGTTGGATAATGGAAAGTTAATGTTATTCACGACTAGCTCGACTTGATACAATTCGACCTAATTATGAATACTTAAATTGAATGCATGAATAAAAAATTATTGACCTACGAAAAAGTTTTCATTTCTTTCCATGTTGGCCTATGATGTCCATCAAGTGATGACGAATGTTGTAAGTATACATTCGACTATGATTGCCCGGTTGTGGGAAATAGATTCATTTTTAACTGCATCATAATTTTAATAACAATTATTGTTTTTTTGCTTTCAGATTTTCTGCAGGCTTACAGACGTAAGTAGGTACAAAATAATAAGTACTTACCTATATTATTTACAAAACTTTTGCTTGACCAGCAGGCATAACAAACATTAAAAACGCAAAAGAATGGAAATCCTGGACAGTGCACAGTGGAGAGATCTTATAAAATGGCGAATTACCATTGTCAATCTGTCACTTTCTCTAGTCTTCCGTAGAAAGAAACCGTTTCTATAGTAACCATCCTGCTGGAAAAACTTTATGATGCCTTCAGCGGTAGGTAGAGACCAAAGAGAATATAATCACTACCTTTTAGTAGTACGAACAACATCAAGTCTTGACGGACGTTGTTAATTGTTGTGCCTATGCGTACACTCACTCATTTACTTAAAGGTTGAGTTTATTTCGCGGAATATTGCTTAAAATAATAACAAACTAAATAAACTAGTCGTTGAAGTAAACTATATTTTCACTTGAATAAGTAACACGATTCAATGGCGCTAAACATGTTTTAAACATTTTCCACCATAACCATAATGTCAAACGCAAACTTTGTCGATGCTATCTACATCTATAACATTTATTACTTTGGTCTGGAATAATTGTATCTGTAACCAACAGATACAATACCAATTATGGAATATTCATTGAACAATAAAAATTATCTTTAACAATGGCAATATGACAAGTGTTGACAGGTGGACCTCAAAAGGACCCCCCAGGTTTAGCAAACGAAATTCAGCTTTAGTAGGATAGAAATAGAGAACAGTCTTTTTCGCGAAATATTTTACGCATCACAAAGTTCTACCAAATTATGAATGTACAGTGGTAATCTTATTGTGAATTATACGGCTTGTTAACTAACTAAAATATATATTGAGGGTGGGCTGAATTGGAAATTAAAGACAATTATGTAATCAAATGCAGCGCAAATTCGAGATTACAGCAACCCTACTTAGTTATGACTTATGTCTATTTCTCTTTTCTTCCTGTTGAAATATCTTGTTTTTGTCTCAACTCTCAGGTACTTAGGTATCTAGTTTTAAGGATTCGAATATCGTTCTTCTGATAAAGTAAGGCTCTTTTGCCAACTTAGATCTAAAGAAAAGTGCAGTTTTTAAAACAGACATGAACCAACTACATTTTAAGTCACGTGTATAACAGTTTTCGGAATTTTCTTGAACTGTAAAATTACTTATGCCCATTGCCCAGAGTCTGAGATTTTATAATGACAGTAGTGAGTTAATCTATTCAAGAGCATTGTTAATTTGTTAATAATTCGACGTTAGCCAATCAAAAGCACTAGACAATTTCCCAGAAACCGGGCATTAATCAAGCTGCAGTCTACAGCTCAGGCTCACGATGGTTTACTACGTCACCAAGAAGCCCATTTGGTGTTCTGGACCAAACTGAGGTGTTTCTACCAGATAATAATGAGTAATGACTCATGCCAAGATAATAGTCTGTCTCTAATGTATTCAAATCCCATAGTAAACAAATCCGACCAAGCTCGGCCTTAGATGGAGGTCACATGGTGTAGAGCGGTAATTTTATGATAATTGGTCCAATTTTCGGCACTCATTGTTTTGACGAGGGACCAGAATGGGTGGGAACTGATGATAATTACATTAGAACACGATAAAGTAGCCCTTATACTTCCGTGATGGAGCGATAGAGGTTGTGTGAATTAAGGGTTTTTCACAACCTTGGTAGAGCGACGTGCAATAGTTAATGGCCGTTTATAAAAAACCGCTAAAACCTTTTTTTTATAATCCAGCACTTGTTTTCGTACAAACTGCTTGAAGCATCAAAGAAGACAAAAGAGAGGAGGAAAGCTAAATAGCAAAAGAAATACGCGTTTTCCTAAATAGATCATGTTTTCTCCACTAAAACCTTCTACTTAATTTCACTTGAGCTATAGCTGAGAAACTATTATCTCTAGAATTATGTTTTGCATTTAGTTTGCACTTTGCCAACACAAAAAAGTCAGTGCGATGCTGTCAGCGCTTTGTCAGTATTCAGAACCGTAAAAAAAAACAAAGCGTTCAAATATGAATTCACGATTGAACATTTAGGAGCACATTGTAACAAAGCAGTAATCACACGCAATCGTATGGGAAAGGTAATTGTCGTGAGGGTAAACAGCCGCCGGGCGAGCAATTGGCGGAGCTGTGTTGCCAATTGCTCGTCTAAAAAGCTACTAAAATGTATCTGAAAACTACCAAAAAAATTCATTTAAAATTCGAATATGAACTGCTGGAAATGTTTGGTTATATGATACAAAGAAAGGGAAAGAACAAAAGGGACGCATCGTCTGCCGACCTTCGAGAAGGAGGAGTTCTGGCCGACTGGAGTCGTCTGTCAGGAGGTTCCGAGGACGACTTCCGAATACGTCGTCGCGCCCCACGTCGCAGACAATACGTGTTTAGTGTTAGTGTTAGTTTTAGTATAATTGTATGTATGTTAGTATATAAGGTATTTATGATATGGGCCAAGATGCCTGAATTAAATAAATAAAAATAAATAAAAAAAAACCACTTCTACCGTTTAAAACTAAAAAGTGTAACAATATTATTAGTCCAAAAATAGTACAATTACGTTGTACGCATAATTAAGTAAGAACTACTTAATTAAACGGCATTTTTTCGACATTTGCAGTCACAAGCTTATTATGATAAAGATAAAAATTTTACATTCATTCCTACATTTTTTTATCCTAACCTAGTAAGTATGTCCAAACTCCTAACTAGCCACTTGGGCGTGGATTTCACATTATTTTCATAATATGATATTTCTGTTGATAATTCCGCATCTAAAACTAGAAAATTGGCAACACTGCGTGGCGATTAACGAACTCACAACTCTTCTGTATGTAAGTCTAGTTGCTAACTTAGTAGTTTTAACTACCAAGTTGGCAACATTTTAACTAATAAGTTGGCAAGACTGCTTGGGATTGGCGCACTCACTAATTGCGTACGTAATGAATGCTCTCATTATACCCGATATGAGATTAAATTTCTCATCGGTAAACGGTAGGGAAATAGTCTAAAGTGGTATAGGTAAATAATAATTAAATAGCTAGTAATCATTAAATATTATCTAGTTGTCTAGACTTCAAAGCTCTAAGCAAATTCCTCATTCCTAAGAACATTTTTGAAATCTTCTGTATTTTCAATTCTTAATTTTTTCACGACGTAAACTACTTGTTAAATCAAAGTTTTCAACGTGTGTTGTACACGTTCAATTAAAGTTTATTTAAATTTATCTAACCCATTATTCCACATCGTAAATCCTATTCCTAATCTGTAGGCCTACTACGAAATCGTTTTGAGACTCAAACAATCGGACGAGAATGCCGCGTCCTGCTCTAACAACGTCATTTCACGTTTGTTAGAATAGGACGCGGCATTCTCGTACGATTGTTTGAGTCTCAAAATCGTTTCGTGGTACGGGCCCTGATGCGGCTCGAGTTCCCGCAAAAATCAGCGCTTGGGCTCAACTAAAAAGTTCCGAAATGCACATAATATTACCTTTAAATATAGGCAAGGATGTTTACTTACGTTTCTTCTTAAAGGATATCCCTAGCTAGAGTCTTCGGGACCCACTGCATTTTTTTTTTCTTTTTATCCATGACTCACCTGCAGTCTTGCCAACCTTACCATGATACGAATACATGGGTATTCCTGTTCCCACGGTGCCCAGCGCTCGCATGTCAAACTGTAGTCGCTTCCAGTTTCTGAGCTAAATCTGCCTTAATCGCCACCTTAAATGTCGCGTTTTGCTTTCTTTTGACGAGTTTTGGATGGCTTTTTCCGTAAGAGCTAAAATGTGTGTTACGGTTGTATTACTTTTTGTGCTTTGTTTAAGATTTTACAATACACTTCACTGAGATCTAAATGGAATTGAAATTATTTTAAACACTTTTATGGTCAAGTTTACATATGCTATTTTTTACTAATATTTATAGTTAATATTAAGTATCTGTGATATTATTATGATTTTTTATGATTAAATAATCATAAAAAGTCATGATAATATTTTATCGATTTGAAAAGTGCTATAGATATTGCATTTTTCAAATCGATAAAATCACCACAATATGACGAAGTAGTTACTTATTAAGTCATAGTACTGTTATGTAACTTACCACCAAGAAATTATCAAAAATTATTTCGGCTGTAGCTTTTAACTTTGTATTCCTATAGGCGTATAATAAGCATGTCCACAACCACAAAAGTTTGGAATGTCTTATTGTCGTCTCAAATAACATATTGTACAATATATTATTGTAAAAATATTATCACGAATTATGCTCCTAAATTGAATACTCGGGACCTTTGGTCATTAGGGCATTGTCCTTCAGGAATCGATATAATACAACAATGCAATTCTTCGACCTCTATCCCCAAGCGCACACATGACAGCGATTTATTCCCTATAAAAAGGCAAAATTTCCACCCGGGGCAATTCATATCGCACTCGGTCACATTTTTGAAGTACCCGCATGGCGCGCAAAAAACGAGAAAAGGATCATTTCGCTCCGGGCTATGGACGCGAACGGACGTCTCTTGTCGCTTGCTTGTGAGAGGGACCGCCGATCTTTGTTACACCGTATTAATATTTAAGTAACTATCGTGCCTCTTAATTATTTTTTTATAAAGCTGGATGCTTTCAATCAATCGTTTAAAACGTATGCCATATTAGAAAATCGTTTTATTATAACTATCATAGTTATAATGAAACGATTTTCTAATATGGATCATACACGGACCCTCTGAGAAGCTAAAAATAGTTTAATTATTATACTTTTTATTCGCTTTTCTAAGTTAGCCTTACAAAGCGCTAAATTTTGATCGCAGTCTTATTATAAATCATCTAAAGAACATTACTATTAACTGCATTCATAACTCAACACGTAATTTTTTTGTGGGTTAGTACGCGAATGCTTAACAGCGTCCAAATAAGAAAACTAGTCAGTACTGGAAATATTACATACATGGGTCGAATTGATAACGTCCTTTTTTGAAGTCGATTAGGTAATAAGTATAATTTTGGTTTAAACTTGTTTAATTTTGAAATATATCGGTGTGAGATGCGGCAATGTAAATGTCATACGCATAACAATGGACAGGTGCTCCGGGCTAGAAGGACCATATCAAAATACATTGCGCCGATATTAGTTATTTATGCTTTATATATCCGAGAATATATAGGCCTTAGTTATAAGATGTTAAATAAATGACCGTATCCTGAAGGAGCGTTGTCTTTATGCATTATTTTAAATAGTTTTTGGTTTGCGATGTAAAATTTTATATTAAGTCTGTAGCAGGTAGCAACAAGCAGTAATTACAAAAGTAGTTTTCTTATTTTTATTTTCTCTTTACATTAGATACGTTTGTGAAGCTATAATGTAAACCTGTAGTTTTATAAGTATAAAGTTTTGTGACTCGTCTCGTGGTTTGGGTTCAGGCGCTAAACAGCCAATAGAAAACGGTCCTCAAACTTCAAAATAACATATAGGTTAGTTTTATGATGGTTTTATCAATATTTGAGGTGTCATTTAACATGTCAAAGTTAGAAGGCACTTTGACTGTCTAAGAACAGTTCTCGCAACACGTAAGATGTGACCCTATATTTAGAGAAATCGTACAGTGCGATTATCACATAACTGCGCACGCGATTCTAACACTAATACCGTGTGTGTAGAACGTATATTCGTGTGGACGTATCAATTTGTCATTGATACAGGGCTGCACGCATAGAAATCATTATTCATATGTATCCGGCATGTTTTTTGTGTAATTCGTTTAATTGCCGCTAAACACAAGCAAGGTTGATGAATGAGCGGCTAACGACAGAGGTGGCCGATCATGAGGTCGACGTTACAAAAGATATAATTTATCAAAATATAATTGTCGGGTTAGGTATGCTTCATATTTAAATGCCGGTACTATACTGTACTTGGCGAAACGTGGCGGTAGCGGTCATCGACTCCATGTCGAAAACTTGTCATTTTCTATATATAAACCGCGATTGACAATGAAGTGTCAGATGTTGTCAATCGCGGCTTTGTATAGAAAATGACAAGTTTTTGACAGTCAATGACCGCTACCGCCATGTAGTACAGTATAGTAGTAGCTAGGGGCCAGATTATCGTAGTATCGTTTTTATTTTGTTTGTTGACAGTTGACAGCCGGATTTTGCTAGCTCGCTTCGCTCACACGCAATTTATTAGCCCAGAAATTCATTTACCACGAAAACCGTATAATTATGGTGTATTCTTTTCTGGGACTCAGAGTATCACCAAATTAAAATCAAACATTCGAATCAGTGTAGACAGATTTAGCATGTATATACTTATGTATAATGTATCATTATTCATATTGTATGGGTTAATCATTATTATACAATATTCATGTATAGGTACTAGCGATGGGCGAGCAATGAATAGGTTACAAAACTTACAAATTAATCAATGACAACTTTATCTTGAAGATCCTATTAGGGCCAGGACCGGCCGCATGTTAATTGTCAAATCCCTTGCCAGATTGAATTTGGAACGCCGCCATTACACGCGTGCCAACATGGCGCCGTTTCCCGCGCTAACACCAGTGGCGTAGCTAGGTTACCCGGGCAAGTAAAGTAGGCTCCAACTAGGGGCAACACAATTACTGGCAGGACATAGGGCAAGGTTGATCAGAGACGTTTCAAGAGTTCGTCTCGTGCCAATTAACATTTTCTATCTGAAAAAAAGAGTTAAAAAGTAACAGGTTGAATCAGAGATTTAAGAACCTGCCTGCTTACATGTTCCTAGTTTATAAGAACCAAAAAATTGTAACATCTGAGGAAGAATTTAGAGCAACCATGTACGTTGATTAATTTGTGGTGTACCTCCAAAAATTACCTTTAAAAACATATTTATACCAGCGGAACCCTAGGGCACTCCCATCTTACCCTTAGGGATGTTGGTAGCTACGCCACTGCACGCGTAATATATTCGGTAAATGTCTGCTAAACTGATTGGCGGGCAATGAGAGCTATTAGCGGTTATCCAGGCCATGACTCAACGTGACACCGCCCGTCCAAGCTACTTGAGCTGCTACGCTGAGGCCGTCAAAACAAGCTGCTTTGACGACAGAGCTCAAGGTATAGTGGACGGACAATTATATGTAATTAGCGTTGTGTTCTCCACGGCAGTGATTCTTGAGTAACGTTTACAATGATATATCTACATAGGCATGTATGTTACAGATTTTGATGTAACCATTTACTTTATAATATAAGCTACGCTGACATTGAAACTGTGAAACAATTAGCAACCGATTATACATTGTTACTAGATAATACCACAGAATAGATAATAGTATGTCAAGTAATTTTTTTTTTAAATGAAATAAGGGGGCAAACGAGCAAACGGGTCACCTGATGGAAAGCAACTTCCGTCGCCCATGGACACTCGCAGCATCAGAAGAGCTGCAAGTGCGTTGCCGGCCTTTTAAGAGGGAATAGGGTAATAGGGGAGGGTAGGGAAGGGAAGGGAATAGTTGAGGGTAGGGAAGGGAATAGAGTAGGGGTTAGGGGATTGGGCCTCCGGTAAACTCACTCACTCGGCGAAACACAGCGCAAGCGCTGTTTCACGCCGGTTTTCTGTGAGAACGTGGTATTTATCCGGGCGAGCCGGCCCATTCGTGCCGAAGCATGGCTCTCCCACGTATAAAATATTAATTAATTATAATACTCCAGTTTCTGTCGTTGTAAACGAATATCGGCTGTGAATGGTGAAGTGGCAGCGGTGTCAGAACATACCGCAGTCGATTTCTGACCTTATTTTAAATTGCGATATTGAGATGTATCCTAATTACGTATATTAGGATTATAGGAGAATGATGTATATTAGTGTATAAAGGTGAATGACCAAAAAAAAACCCATAGTCGATTAAAATAATTTATATCCAGCAAAGTACACCATTAATAGTAGATTGTAAATATGTAACTCATTTTATTAAAAACCATAACCGAAACGGATAATTTGAAAAAAATAAATCTGAGATTTTGAGACAGCGCTTTGAATCAACTATGTAGTTTCTTCCTTTGTTTTTGTGTTTTCCTCGTAAAAACGACGGTGACACGTATAAGAATATACAATTTAGAGAAAATAAAGGCAAAACCGGCCAAGTGCGTGTCGGGCCACGCGCAATATAAGGTTCCGTAGTACCGCTAGTTTTTGATATTTTTTGAATGGTCAATGAATGTACACATATTTTTATAACATGTTATAGTACATTACTAACAACATCGTTTAACGTTTTTAAAGGAATTTAAATTATAAGTTCCTTTAATACTTCTCCGAATAGTTACATTTTTAGTTGATCGACTATTACTCTGTAACTTATGAAGTCTTCTTAACGGTGATAGTTTTTCTTTTAAATTCAGCATCTTTCCTACTCCCGTGAATATTTTTCCAGAAGCAACCGTTTTGTTGGAAAAAGGGGGACACTGCAGGACTTTTTTTCCACTTTAAAACTTCATATTTCACATCTCTAAATCGGAAAATGATAATATGTTAGGAGAAGATATCCCACCTCTGCTCTGTATCAAGAATTTCGTGTATTAAGTGTTAGGAAACTCTACATACTAAGAGCAGGAATGGCTATGCACAAGCATATCCTTAGCTCCTCCCATTACATAACACTAATGAAACAACGGTCTTTTAGAGTTCCCGCAGTCGCTGTCAAAACTTCGTTCGCTCAAAAATTTGGCTTGTTTCTCCTGCCTTACACATACAATAACCTTATTAAATTATGCCAAATTGATAAGTTATCTTTTATGAAAGCTAAGACTGTTGTTTCTGAAACTCTTCTTGGAATTTCTTATGAGGAAGCTGAAAATATGATCAAAATTACCGAATAAAGTCATGCTCACATAAACACACACACACACACACACACACACACACACACACGCACACACACTCACACACACACACTCACACACACACACACACACACACAAGCACACATACACGCGCGCACACACACACACACACACACACACTCACACACGCACGCACACGCGCACATACCCACGCACACACATACACACACACAACACACACGCACACGCACTCGCGCATACACACACTCACACTAATAACATCAATAAAATAACTTTTAATTTAGTGTAATTATATTAGTAATTATTTTAAAAACATAAAATTATGTAATTATCGTAACTTCGTCTCGTCCCCACAGGACAGGCATCGCCTAGTGTGGGGATCCATTATCGCATATTATGTTAATTTTTGTTTTTTGGCCAATAAATATTTGTATTTGTATTTGTATTTTGTATTTGTTACACTTATAATATTTTAAAAAAACATATCCAACGACACCTCACACGGTGGGGTGGACGCGAAAAAAAATTTAATCCCCGCTAAAATATGTGTAGGGGAGGTACTTACCTTAAACATTTTTTTAAACATCTTATATATTATTTTGTCGGCATCATTAATATGTGCATTCATGCCGAATTACAGCTTTGTAGGTCCTATAGTCTCTGAGCAAAACCGCGGACAGACAGACGGACAGACAGGCGGGCGGACGGACAGACGGACGGACAGACCGAAACTATAAGAGTTCCTTGTTGACTACGGAAACCTAAAAAGAGATGTCTTATATTATATATTTTATGAGTAAACTAAATCACACGTGGCTTTTCACTGCATTCTGAACCGGTTGTATCACGGGGAGTGCTCTGAGGAATTGTTCGGAATCATACCACCTGCAACTTTTCGCACTCGTTCCACGCAAAAAATATACCAACCTCATCACATTGATGAGTGCCAGTCTTCCACCGTACGTTTTTCGGAAGAAAGCGTATTCCCTCTTAAACGCACCTGTAGATCTACTAATGTTGCGAGTGTCCGTAAGTGACGGTAATTGCTTTCTATCAGGTGACCCGTTTGCTCGTTTGCCCTTTTATTTTCGAAAAGACGTAGATAGTTAACTGATATCATGTAATAATCGTTAAAAATACATTGTACAGATTATACCATTTCTATACCAAACTGACATTCTATACTTTCAGGTATAAAAGTGATAAATATTTTAATATTAAATAAATACATGAATATAAGAATCAGTAGACAAATATAAATGTGTTTTTACTACGTTCTAATCGTCGCAATATCGTTTGTAGCATCATGTCCTCCTAAATATCATAGATTCCTATAAGAAAAGTCAATTGGTTACGATCGTTTTTAAAGTACTCGGTGATTGTTTAATCCAAAAAGGACATTGTATTTGGGATACAGTATAAGTAGTCTACTATGCCACATACAGGGTGTAACAAAAATTATTGATAATACTTTAGGGTGTGTACGTGTTCCTTGTAGAGAGTTCACTGTGAAAGTAGCAGCGCTGAAAGACCAAATTTTTTTTTCACTTTTGTATGGGGAAACTCGTGACGCTCGGGCCCTTGCCCATACAAAAGTGAAAAAAAAAATGGTATTTCAGCGCTGCTACTTTCACAGTGAACTCTTTACAAGGAACACGTACACACCCTAAAGTATTATCACTTATTTTTGTTACACACTGTATAAATGGTTTGAATCGATTACGGGTTTTTTTTCCATACATTTTTGGGCATTCACCTTTTTTATGTATTATGGCTACACTACTTACTTGTTAGTGTAGCGACAGGCGACAGCGGAAAGATCTTTCTCTACGTTACGAAAAATCAAATCGTGGCTAAGGGCTACCATGGTTGAAGAACGTCTAACCGGACTGGCATTTTTCCACGTCCATAAAAACGTACACATTAAAGTATATGAAGTGATAACGCGATTCGGGAGAAGACGTAAAAGAAAAATTGATTTTATTATTAAAAATCTATAAGTCTATATCTATTATACTTAATCAAAATTAAATTATAAGTACTTGTATCTTGACCACGACTATGTGATTTGCACTTGGTGCGATCCCTTGTCCTTTTCCGGGAGGTATTTCCATACAAAATTATATATTTGTATATTAACAAATTGGATCAGCGGTCGATCTTGAAGATGCAACAGGCTGATCCAATATTCTATAAAATATAAATAGATAAACTAACCATCATTGATACTTGCATTAATAATGTCATGGACTCGTGGATGTTCCAAAGACTAAAAATAAATACGTATAGTAAGACTGTCGACTGAACATCATACTCGGGTTGACCATAGACACAACACAGACTACAGAACTCCCAGTGTTTCCTGCGCGCGTGCTAATTGGTAATAATTGAGCCCACCCGCGGCGGCGTCACTATTTTTAAACTCCCCATCACTACTTGTCTATGAATCCTTTTAGTTTGTACTTTACAGTATTTGATTTGTTTTTTTTTAACCTGTGTCGGGTTTTAAGTAACTGTATCAGTTTGATAGTTGAAAAATAATATCTTTAATATTCCACGTAGGTTATATTTGAAGATAGTTGAAATATTATGTTCTTTACTGTTCATGATGTTCTTAACATCAACGTTTTTAATATACTTTAGGTAGGTATTAAATAATAACACTACGCAGTTATTTCCTAGTAAGAATTCGTTTCTCGCTCGTCATAACAAAACTTGTGGCAAAACAGAACGAGTTAGAGAAAAACGCAATTACGCATGATGTGTATTAATTTGTTTTTGAAAGCTGTGTTGTTCCATTTGACATTGACAGCTCGACAATAACTCACGTTATTGCCGCCTCTCTCGTTAGCGTTCGAATTTTAAATTCATCGCGAGTCATTTGCTCCTGCCATTTGAGATCGCTGCGCGCGACACACTACGTCATTAGTCAATCGCTGTTGGACGATGGAATATTTTGATAGTTACAAGCCGGCTGGAAAATAATTATGTATTTCATTGATGCTGGTAATTAAGTGGCCCTTTGGTTATTAATTGAAATTCTGTGTACGATAATATCAGCTATAAACATTAAGGACTCTTAAAGCCAAAAAGTAATTAATATTCAGCTTGATATGAAACCAGTCATTCAACGGACTATGTAAGACAATTTTACGTGCCATCATTACAAATTACAAACCAGTCCATTTAGGTTGTTATTATTTGTGGGAATTGTGGCTCTCTTTCTAATATGAAGCAAGATCTAATATGTTAGATCTTGCTTCATATTAGACTAGATGCAGTTGTCCATAAGTCGCAACGAAAGAACGTTATTGTACCAAAATTAGTTTATCGTGCGGGAACCGTCATTTTTTCTTTTATATTCCTGGGTATCAGAGGTGCCTCTCCTGGGTGCCTTTCCTGGGAATCAGAGTATCGCTAAACTAACAACTTAACTAATTTCATCATAATCAGTAGAAGTGGTATATCCCATCCCACAACCTGTACATTTTGTGGTACATTGATTTGTGCTTTAACATGGTAATTTTTATTTATATTATGTAGATTTGTTATCATCAGTCAATCAAGGTGTGACGACGGGATCCCTCAGAAAGCGAGGCTTTTAGCTAGTTATTTAAACGAGAAGAGGTAGTAGACATAATATAGACACAGTTTTACTTATTAAATTAGTATGGAAACTAATTGTAAAGTACCATGACTGTTCGCGCACTCTACAAAGGTCGGTGTAGGCTGCGTTCCAGATGACGTTAATTTTGACCAAAACGCTCAAAACGTCCCCTTCTGCCGTTCCCTTTGGCGACCGGGGTCGTTTTGATCGCGGCTATGACGTCACTCATGACGTCATCATTTTCGCTCAAAACGACCCTCGACGAAGATGGGTCAAAGTGGGCGTTCTAGTTTTTTTTTTAATTTTAACGTAACTATATCGCGAAAGCCATGTTCGGAAAGTTTTCAGGAGAGAGTAGAGACAAAAAAACTTTATATTATTTCATTACAAATAATATTTATATTACTTAAATAAATTAAATAACATTTAATGAAATATTTTGTTTGGAAAATAAATTGTTTTAAATGAAAGGTCAAATGATTTCTTATAAAATATTATAATAATTAATACTAATTTTCATCTCTCCTATACCTGTTGATTTATTCGTACTTGACTAAACATTATGCGGTATTGTTACCTAACATTTATATGTATATTGTGACAATTATAGTCAATATTCAAAGTATGTGGGTTTGTTATTAAAATATGATTCAATGTGAAAACTCAAATATAATAAAAGTTTAACTATATGTATTAAAATATGATTACATATGTAAAAAAATGTAATACTAAAAACCAAACAAATATAATATTATGTATTTTATTTGTAAAATAAATGTAACTATAAACAATAAAATTACTTTTATTTACGACTTGAAGAAAAGGATCATAATATCCAAGTTCGGTTCATTGTACCTATGTATAAAAAAAATTATAGTTCTTTTTTTTAAACTTTTCTCAAAACGCTCAAAACGATCCATAATCCGTTCCACTTGGGTTTGTATCGCTGACGCTCACATGCTAGTGGAACGGGAAAAACTACGGTCTTGAGCGTGAGCGTTTCTAACGTCATCTGGAACGCGGGGGTAATGTCGCGAATACGCCGCAATGGCGACATGACGAATGGCGGCCGCTTGTTCCAAATTTAAAATCTGCTGCGTAATGTTCCTAATTCCTTTTTCAAAGTTTCCTTGTACTTTTTAGGGGGCAAACCGGCAAAGAGCATAATATTTTTTTCAATAGGAAAACGAACCTAAAGAACCGCGCGTCGTCAGTATGTCTACGTCATACTATTTTTTTTCATTATTTAAGTTAAAACTTATGAATTATGGTTAACTATTTCTTAAGGTTATTTTTAAAAGTTAGGTTAGGTAGACCGTACTTGTGTCTACATTTAAACTATTTTAAACTAGTGATTGCTCCTTCGATCACTAATATACGTACGAAATCTAAATTCGCTGTTGAATCGTCAATTTTTTTTTCAATAACTAAGTACCCTTAATAGATGTTCTTTTTCGAGACTCAGGTGCCACAATTCCAAAACTTTATAAAAACCGCTTTTATCTTAAAGAGGTGACAAACAAGAAGACGGACATATTTGATATTAGGTATATTGTATTGATATATCAATCCATTTCAACTATTTCTGTCATTTTCCAAACAGTTTAATTAGCACTAACCTAACTTGTGTTACTAACATTAGTTTTCACAGTAACTGACATAGTTAAATTTGACTCGCAGCGGGATATCGGTTACTGCTCAATTATAACTGGATTAACATGTTAAACTCAATACGTGTAACTGAAATACATTTGATTTATAACAATTTTGCATTATATTTATTTATAAGTAACTATAGTAAATTCGAAATTGTGTCTGTCTTTCTATTTACGCTTTACGCAAAACCTACTGATAGTTACGTCATATTATTAGTAGATGAGTGATGTCGCCTGCAAGTTGCAAATTTGTTGCGCCAAAATTCGTTTATCAGGCAAGCAACGCACCTGCAACTCTTCTGATATTGCGAGTGTCCATGGACGACGGTAGTGGTGTTCCACCATGTGACCCAATTGCTCGTTTGCCCTCTAATTTTATTAAAAAAAACTCTAATCATGTCCTTTCCTGGGACTTAAAGCATCTCCATATTTTAATTTCAGCTAATTTGGTTCAGCAGTTTGGACGTGAAGAGGTAACAGCCAGATAGACAGACGGACACATTCGTAATTACAATATTAGTAACACATTAGATATTAATTCCTCAGTGTATGTAGGTATCTAGGAGTGAGCACACTGAGACGGGCCGTGCCGGGGCTCAGCGTGCCGGGGCTCATCGCAAAAATCCGCCTCTATACAATTTGTATGGAAGCGGATGCGCGTATCGCACACTGTGTCGGGGCGCAGCGGATTTCCGCTTCCATACAAATTGTATGGAGGCGGATTTTTGCGATGAGCCCCGGCACGGTCCGTTTCAGTGTGCTCACTCCTAAGAGCAAGACAAACTAACTTCAGCGTAACGGTTGCCGCCGAAATCTAGCTCATGTTATTTTGTTTTGTTTTTTTTTGTTATATCGACCAAAGCAAAAGCCATACCCGTACCTCAAAGTTACCAAAACTCCAATTAGCGAACAAAGTTAGTACCTACGGACTACCTGAATGCCCCCTCCAAAACTTTGCCGCCTTTTTCTAATTCAAAATTGAATGCCGATCGATTTTTGTTTTCAACTATTTTATAATTACCGAAATAACTTTCGGGCGAATATTCGAGAAATTTCGATAGAATCATTTGGGTTGAATCGTTACTGCAATATTTAATGCATTCTTTGGTGTAATCATGAGCAATTTCGAATACGGTTTTTAGAAAAAAAAAATACATTTCGGTTTTGGTTAATAACGAAAAATTGTTTAAGTTTTATAAAATTGTTTTGGAGTAGGTAATCAGCTTGTGCCTTGATGTTATAAAGATATCTTAAGAATTTTGTAACTCATTACATAGAGAAAATAATAATTATAGTATAATTACTGATCTGTGCTCATTAGTCGACTCGATTATAATAAGTCCAATGTACAGTCTGTCAAAAAAGTCATGAAATTAAAAAGTGGCAACATCGTAGTGTCATCCCTTTTTTCTTAGATTGATTTGAAATGGATGACACTACGATGTTGCCACTTTTTAATTTCATGACTTTTTTGACAGACTGTAATTCTGTAATTATTATATTAAAAAATAAGCAATATTGTTATAAAATATTGATTTTTTTTTATATTTTCCCCTAACTTATTTCAAACGTACCTACTGAGTTTTATGTTAAATTAATTTTATTTAGTTATGTTCAAAACAATATGACCAAACAACTTTCTTTTTCATAATTTCATAATAAAAACCAATTTCTAAAAAATAAGTCGAAAAAATAACCTCGGACTATTTTTTCTGAAAGTCATTTCAAATAGTCTATTTTCAACTAAAACACCGTTAAAACATAAATAAATTCCGTGTCTCCGTTCTACAAACCCGTTAAAACATAAATAAATTCCGTGTCTCCGTTCTACAAACCCGTTAAAACATAAATAAATTCCGTGTCTCCGTTCTACAAACGTAAGGAGTAAGAACCCTCGAAACACTTGTACATTTGCATTCCATTTCATTTCCTCGCACATCTTTTTTATTGCACTTTTATTCGGGGTTGTGTTTAAGGGTTGAGTTTGTTTTTTCGGGTTTTATGTGAGTACTTGGGTTATATTGTTATTAGCCGGTAAAGTTTATTAAGGATAAGATGGAATACCTTCTTAGGGTGCGTGGTTTTAGTAGATTACTTACGTAAAGAAACGTCTTCCGTGTAAGTTGTAACGTAAACGTAGATGCGTTGATGATGATTTCGGACATATTGAAATAAGACTTTCTGTGAAATTTTCAAAGAGTTATTTAATTGTATTAATACATTGAGAACTTTTGATACAACAACAGATACTTTAAATTCTTTTAAGTTTTTTTTTTTTTTTTTTTTTTTTAATGAAATAAGTGGGCAAACGAGCAAACGGGTTACCTGATGGAAAGCAACTTCCGTCGCCCATGGACACTCGCAGCATCAGAAGAGCTGCAAATGCGTTGCCGGCCTTTTAAGAGGGAATAGGGTAATAGAGGAAGGTAGGGAAGGGAAGGGAAGGGAATAGTTGAGGGTAGGGAAGGGAATAGGGTAGGGGTTAGGGGATTGGGCCTCCGGTAAACTCACTCACTCGGCGAAACACAGCGCAAGCGCTGTTTCACGCCGGTTTTCTGTGAGAACGTGGTATTTATCCGGTCGAGCCGGCCCATTCGTGCCGAAGCATGGCTCTCCCACGTATAAATGTCAAGTAACCTGCAGCTATTATAACTACTTAAATGAATTAAATTATTTTCGTACCCAAAAAAAAAATGCACTATTATTATTCAACCGAATAACGGCTGGATTATGATTTGCCAATGGATTAGTTACTCTGATCGTACAACGATGTATCATATAATTATAGAGATTCAAGGGTCGCTGCCTTTATCTCTCACTTTACTTTTCTATACCAGACAAAGACAAGCAGATCGTTTATCTTAAGGGAAACTACTTTCAATGGCACCTTAATTTTTTGTTTGAAAATTTGCATAACAATAAGACTGTATTATGAACTATGCCAATAATTGGATGTTTTGCCATTTTTTTAATAATGAGCACTTAAATATTAGCTAATCGCGGTGTCGGGTGCGGTAGGGGGACGGCGACGGGCGTGCGCGGAACTATTGATTGCGGGACACGGCGCGGCCCGCTCGTGACAAATTATCCGCATCCGAAACGACATGCTGTCTAGTCTCTAGACTGGTGGCTGGATGAACGGGACAGTAATGCTGTCTTGACCAGTATATTGCATATAGATGAACAAGAGCAGTATTGAAGAATCTCTCTAGTCTCTACGAGACGCTCCGTTACAAGTAAAATATTTAAACACAATTTGTGTACTGCTTATCTGATCAGTTTAAAAAGATAATACCTATCTAATTCACTCTCTACTACTAGAGATAGCCTCGGCATTAGAAGACGAGATGAACGTGGCAAAAGGCCCTCTACGTTGGCCTTCTATTAAAGTGCTATTAAAAAATGGCTCTAAAATTTATGTGGACTTCTACTTCAGTACCGCAGGACAAGATTGTCAACATAAAACTCTAAAGAAGACCTTTAGAGTTTTGTGTTGACAATCTTGTAGCTTGTACCTTATAGAGACACAAAAAACAAAATCACTGTAAAGGGATTCCATATTGAGTCTCTAGTCTCAAATATAGTGCCGTACGAGAAGATTTATTTAACAAAAACATACATCAGCCGTCCTGCTAATAGTGCTTGAAAAATCTTGGTTTTTCTATGGAAATGACAGAAATTTGAAAAGCTACGATTGCTATCAGTAATTCGGTTCGGCGTGTCCTACTGGTATACTTATTAACCCTTAACTGTAGTCGTGGGTCCACTGGACCCATGGTGATTCTTTAAACAAGCACTAGTAGCGCTGTGGGTAGTGGAGCTCCCCGCGCACCTCAGTACCTTTAGACAGTAAGCCGGTGCATACGCAGCAAGACGGACGTTTTTCGCGAGCTACTCCAATGGTAAGTAAATGATTATGCATGGGTCCATTGGACCCACGACTATAGATACGTATTTTTATAATTCTTGATTTGTAGTTGCTTTTTATGTTAAATTTCAGTTTTCATCATGGAAAATAATAAAAATATGTCAACCAATCGCGTAGACATAATAGAGCAATGACTGAATGCTGATTTAAGCAGTGATGCAGAAGAAAATTCGGTTTCTGTGAGAGATGCTCTAAATACTCACTCTATTAATGAGTTTTCTGATAATGACGAAGATTTTAAGAAAAAAAGTGATCATGACTTGAACTCTGAAATAAGCAGCTAAGACTGTTCACTTATGTACTAAGTGCCAGCAGCCTATTTGCATGACATGTGCAAAAGTTGTTTGCAGTACATGTTTGTAAGTAGGCTAAATGAAACTGGTGTCAAAATTTTTGTTTTAAAATTTATTTCTTTGTTTTTGGTATGTTTTTAGAAAACATATCTTTTTATTATAGAAAACATTTTTTGTTTTTACTTGGCGAGCAGTTTTATATTTTTTATAAAAATTTTTTCATAAGCTTGTTTTTAAGATTAAGGAAACCTGGACTGATTATAAAAAGTACAAATTAATGTTAGAAATGTATGTTCCTATTGTTGATTTTTTAAAACACTATGTTTGTTATATAATATAGAATAAAGCTAATAAACATTTTATTAATTATTCGGTATACTTTCATTTTTATTGCCTTTTAAAAATACATGGGTCCAATGGACCCCACAACTATAGAAACGTGATTATTGTTCACCACTGTAGTTAAGGGTTAAACACACTACGATTAATAAAAATAATGAATTTAGTAACCAAAGAAAATATATAATCAAGTCTACCATCTCCTACACTATATAAAAACTCATCAACTCATTTCTTACATCGAACAGAAATTTAAATGCTCCAAATTTAAAATATAGAGCACGCGGTGGGCGTGTGCCCGGCGGCCAATCACAAGTGTCGCGCGCGGCGACACGGTGACACTTTCCACCAATCGCGGCGCAGCTACTGTGACAGATGCGACCAACCGCGTCACGCCGCCCATGTACGCAAATACATAGATCTGAAGATTTCAATGCTTAGAATAAGTATGTAATATTAATGAGTTTTCTTTGCCAGAATTTGTCCCAAACAGTATCGAAGTGGCCCAATTTATTTGGTCACATTTATGCCTCAACATACCGTGTCTATTAAAATATACCCGTCTATGCATATAAAATTTTGCGACCATATCTTGACGATATTGATAACTGATAAGAAAGCATCGTTAAGGAATCTAGGTAGACAAGTATCTGCCAGCGAGAATGATTGAACTTTGTAACCCGTAGTTCGTAGAGTTTTTAATAATAAACGTAGGTACTTGTAAATTTAGGTAATTTTTGCAATCATACAGACGATCGTTTTTATAAATAAAGTTTATACTTACAGTAAAGAATTATTATGCATCTTGCTACGAAGCGTAGACTATGCTACGACGCGTAGCGCTTATCTACGACTACGAGTTAAAAACATAAGAAGCAAAATAAACCAAAAAAAATATATGAAAATAGCAAAATATATTCTAAATTTAAAAATAAATCCTTTGGAAAATATTTTAATCCGTGTGACACAACTAGCCAATGGCGTCGCCCCGTTATGTCATTGGCCAGTGCGACGTTTTCTAGATGTCATTGTTTGTCGCCGGCTTCCGAGAGCGGGACGGACGTATGTGACGTACGTGAGCCAGTTGAGACAGACGACATGGGAAAATTTTAAATTAGGAATTAAAATGTCGTTTGTGAACTTAAATAGGCAACTGATTTAGTTACCTACCCAAAGTGCTTATATTTAAATGCAATTAGAATCTGTTTCCAAACTTGTTTTCCAACTCCAAATTTAAAAATGAAGACACATTGCTCACGACTTCGTTATGTAATTTCTTGCGACGAAATTCATTTATCGCTTAGGAACTGTACATTTTTGCTCTTACATTCTAAATATTGATATTCAAATCTCTACCTCACCTACAGTTTTTAATGTAAATGTAATTCGGTTCAGTGGTTTTGGTTTTTTACATATTCACGTTACACATTCGTATTTATAATATTATTTTTATAGTATGGATATTATGCTCTCCTACCTGTTTTTATCAGAATTTCCAGTAAGCGGCTACCTATATCAAATTAAGTAAATTATATTCGATGATCGAATTATATCGACGCACAACATCTGACTGTAATGACGGTGTTAGGTGGTTCGATAATCGAAATCGGCACGGGCTGCTTGACCGGAGGCTTCCGTGTGCGTTTCGCGTGTTTGTTAGCATTATAATCATCATGTCAGGCAGTTTGAGTAAGAAAACAGAGGGGTCCTATAAGTTTGACCTGTCTAAGTGTGTGTTTCTATCCGTGTCATCGTAGCTTAGCATCCAAATTTCACACAGATGGATTGAAATCGATCTAGTTTTTTGTAATATAAGGGGCACTGCTTAAAGTTAGGTACCTTAAAATAATGGCTACATATTTAGATTAGAATGACGATGGTCGGTTTTGTTGAAAGTAGGTAGGTCATCTATGAAAGAGTTATTTTAAAGTTCAGCTGATGAGCACTTATTTATAAATGTATATGCTGTGAGTTGATGTTATCTACGTTGAATTATTACTAGTATAATATACAGAAATTAACAGTAAACTTGTATGGGCTAACCCTTCTAGATTTTTTCAAAATCTAGGTTCCCTCTTTTTTCTTTTAAGTTGTACTTACTCCAAACATTTATTGTTTTAATAGGCGTAGCAGGCTGGTATAATATTCATGTAGCTGTTTTTATTTGTTCCATCATGCATAGCATTATGCGTAAAAGCCAGTACGAAATTATACCAAAAATAATTACGCAAAATGAGCTTCTGATCACGTGCCTTCGCCAAATTTACCATAAATCACACAGGAGTTCTAGATTATTCGATAGCAATAATAACTCCAATTTACTAACTAAATTACCATGCTGAAATTCGGTAGGCATTTCAGGAATCCACAATAACACGCCATATTGTTCTCACAGTTTGTCACCCCGAAGCCAGAATTAGGACTCATTCTGTATTTAAATATTCAAAACATTTGAATAATTCCGTTCCTTATTTGAATCGGTATTCGAAATTTTAAATTGTGTCGCCGAAGGCTCACGCGCATTTCGGTGGAAGCCTGAATTTTGTAATTTAAAGAACGATTTATGAACAATTTTAAAATAATTTAAACTATTCTATTTACGTGTGAAATTTTATAAACACTAAAAAAAAACAAAATACGAGCTGTAGGTAGCTGGTAGGTAGTTTGAATGGTTTGGGAGAAATATTAAGTACTTATTAGATGAAATTCTTTGGAATTGAAAACTTCATTAGCGCCGTTGTGCACTTTTTGAGTTAAGTACATGGTAAAAAATGTTAAAGTCACGCTGCGTGCCACGTTACCTGATCAAAAATTTGTAAAACAGAAACAGAGCTGACCGCCGCGCGCCGGTGCGGCGTAGGAGAGGAGTAAATAATATAAACCCAGCTATGACGACTGAAAATGTTCTTTTCCGTTACAGATTTTCACTTTATAGTTTACGCGAATCTTAGCGAGCATGTATATCGCTAACTGGAGCCTAAACATTACAAAATTACAAAGTTGCAAAATTCCAGAGGCATTTCACAAATCACAATTCGAAATTTAAATATCAACTCACGACAACACTTTCTCACAGTGTGACAGCCTCGAGCCTCGAATACCAAACAAATTGTTGTAGAACGTTCCAAATTTGAAAGGCATTCGAAAATCGCATTGAATTCCAAATTTGAATAACTTGGGAACGTCTCTTTTGAATTTTATATGCAGCCAGTATTGGAAATGAAAATGAAATAGACCTAGGTAAAGGTAAAAATATTTTAACCTAACTTAATATTAAGTATATTCACAAATAAATAGGTAGCAAAGAGGATATCTTAAACTACGTAGCAATAGGTAGGTTTATAAGTTATTTTAGTTATAACTTAGGTCACTAGAAATTTCAAAATTATGCCCATTTTCCAAGGATGTTTGGCAATATAATAATTGATTGGGCCCTAACAAAAAAACACGAAGTTACACGTTGTTTAAATATACAGTGTGTAACAAAAATAAGTGATAATACTTTAGGGTGTTCACGTGTTCCTTGTAGAGAGTTCACTGTGAAAGTAGCAGCTCTGAAAGACGATTTTTTTTTCACTTTTGTATGGGCAAGGGCCCGAGCGTCACGAGTTTTCCATACAAAAGTGAAAAAATTTTTTGGTCTTTCAGCGCTGCTACTTTCACAGTGAACTCTCTATAAGGAACACGTACACACCCTGTAGATAAACTCCTAACAAACTCCTAGACATAGGTAAACCTTAGAAACCGGGTATTGGACAAAAATTATGTTATTAATTAAGTATTAACCAAGACGAAAACCTTTTCTTTTTAATCAAAAAACGCAGAACTTTATGATACAATGAAATCCTATGAAAATTAAAGTGAAAACCATGCAATTTGAGAATCGTACCATGATTGCTAACGCGAACTATAACATTAAATTGTGAATTTCCGAACGAAATTGCCTATCTTAATAATGAGCCCCGAATTCTGCTCCCTTAGAAGCCACACTCATTAACGGCAAACGAAAAAAATATAAAACGTCTAGAAAGCTCCATTTCAAACTTTTCATATTCAAATTTTGGATGTTAGGGCGCGTACACGTTAAATTTTTGATTTCTTGAGTCTTATTACGACGCTTTAATTTTTTACTTTATCCGTAACTAATAATTTCTACGTTAAATTCTTTAAATAATAATTTTCTTCAGAACATGTATGCAATTTATCAAAGTTGATTTACTATTATTAGGGAGAAGTGTCTTGGAAGAAAAAATGTAGAGCTAAATTAGTAAGCTATAGAGCTATATTATTACTAACATAGTTTGTAATAAAATAATTATTGTATTTACTAATTAACTTATGGACTCCAGTCTGAAATAAACATATTTTTTTTTAAATTACAGTAGAGTACACAGCGCATTGCGCAATGTTCTTAATATAATGTTGCAAGGTAGAAATGCTATTAAAATAAGAACTTGGCTGTCTTTTGGTTAAGTTTTTATTAAAGGTTAGTTGTATTTATTAACGCTAGTAACTTCATTAAAGTTTATGTAGAGGTGCCTTTAAAGTCTGTCTGAAATGAAAGATTAATGTTATAAATAAACCATGTATTTAATGATACCTACCTCAAAGGTTTTTTGGCATTATTCTATAAAACATAATAAAACAATGGACTTACGCGAAACCACGAAAACAAAACATAAACAAAATGAACGCAGCCTTAGGAAGCTCGCGTGACGTTACTTTTTAAACATAGAAGCCTCGTTCTTTTTGCGAATTAGAAGTGTTCTCTTCAAAACAAATTGCTGACAACAGGACGTTCGGATTCTTATTTTGAATGCGCCAACCACAATACTTTTCTACTGCTCGCGCAAGTCAATTTCACCTTTATGTAGCTATGTTAAGGTGTATTTTGCAGTGTATTCAAAGTTTTGATTGATTTGACGAAGAGATTAAGGCTGTGTGCACATCATTGCTATGGTTACGGGCTTGATTACATTTAAATGTGGTTAAACTATTAAGTAACAAAGAATATTATGCGTTTTAAAGGTTTATTATTAATTCTTAAGTATAGCATGGACTAGAGTGCAGTAGACTCAACGACGCGATTGGTCTACGCCGTAACATACTCTATATTTGCAATTATTTCTAGTACCAACTACCTAATAATATCAGTAAAAAGGTAAATTTGTGTGTACTTACTTGTTAAATTAATTTAATTCTGCACATTTTGTACATTATGTAAATACGAATTCGAAGGCGTAAACTGTTATAAATTCTCCTTTTGAAATATTATGCGTTAGTCTGCCCTAAGCTTTAAAAGTGTTCGAATTTCAAATGCAAATGTACATGTGTGGTGGTTGATTATGTAAATCTCTGTGACGTCGGCGTGCAGTGGAGTAGCAGTTTGATCCAACAATACTTTGTGAATAGGCCTTTTATTAGGGTTACGTATTTATGTTACGCTTAAAGACCGAAAACGCTCAGTGAGCGAAAAAATGGCTCACAACGCGTTGTGGTCATAATGCAACGGCCACGACGCGAAATTCGCGTCGTGTCACTCGTGGCAGAGTAGACAGAATGATAATGAAAACGGCTATGACGCGTTCGCGTTCTGGTAATCAGAAATACTAAATTTCACTATGACCACAACGCGTTGTGAGCCATTTTTTCGCTCACTGAGCGTTTTCGGTCTTTGAGCGTAACATTTACAAAGAATCTTTAATTTTGTGCTGTCTGTTCATCTTTTTGCTGTCCACCCTTGATAACTGAGGTAATTATGAATATTATTAATAGGAAATATTACGCATTTAGAACTAATGAGACGTTGTCAAACGTCGAACGAAACTTTTTGTTTACTGTCTGAGCTGGCGCTGCCTTTAGCGTGAAAACATTGCAGAAATATGTTTTATTGACGAAGCTGTTGAAGAGATGAAAGACCACTTATACAAGGTGCAATTAAACCTTCCTGCCAAATTTTGATATATTGATCCTTGTTAAAAATAAAAGTACACGTATTTTTTCTTTTATAATCACTCAGTACTAAAATGTTGAGAAATAGCTTCCGAGAGTTATCCTAAAAAACACTACAATTAATGGACACGTCACTGACAAAAACACTACAATCAATGTGACCCCGCGCTTTGTACTACTAATATAATATTATATTCTGTGCCCGCGCGCGCGCCTCCCCCCGCGTTACCCCTTCTCATTCCCGCCACGCCGCGAGTGACCGTTCTGCAACGATTTTAAATCGGATAAAATATGTCATTGAAAAAAAATAACACCCAATTGTTTTGGTTAAATGGACTCTCCTAGTAATACCTAAGCCCTGGAAAAAATTTGGCAGGAAGGTTTAATTGCAGCCTGTATATAGAACCTCAAAAGTCAGAGTGCATACTGCATAAGTGTCTACTGTTTGTCGCCAGCAGTATTTCCGGACCAATACGACGTGCAAACCTTCAAGAAGAGAGCGTATTCCCTGTTATAAGGCCGGCAACGCACCTTTTCTAGTGTTGCGAGTATCCATGGGCAATGGTAGTTGCTTTCCATCAGGGGACCCGTTTGCTCGTTTGCCCCCTTATTTTATAAAAAATATTGCGTACCTTGCTATAACAGCACGCTAATGAATTATATTTAATCGAGCATTGTTTGCCCGCTAGCATGTCGCGCTGTCACCGCATAACGAGCGTGACATTTACGTCACGTCGACATTTGACTGTCGTCACGTCGCGTGACACACCGTGTTAATATTTAAGCCCCCATTACGGGCGACATTCCGAAAATTGATTTCGTGCCTCGAACTAACAAAAAGTGAAAATTGAATCGAACACTGAATAAAATGGTCGTCGTTGTTGAAATCACTCGGCATTTCGTGAACATTTTCGTACATGAAATCAATGAAACTACGTTTGCTAGAAATTGGTATTTTACCGTCAAAATGTTGATACATTGTACAAAATATTATCATAATATTAGAATTTGTACCAATCTATACATAATATTATAAAACAAAGTCGCTTTTTTTGCCTCATGTCCCTTTAATCTTTAAAACTATATGCAACGGATTTTGATGATTCTTTCAGTGTTAGATAGCCCATTTATCGAGGAAGGCCATAGGCTATAATTTATCTCGCTAAGACTAATAGGAGCGAAGAAATAAAGGCAAATGTGGAAGAAACGGGGAAAATTATTTGAAAGGGCTAAAACGCGCTAATCTCAGGAACTAGTGGTCGATTTGAAGAAATTATTTGAAAAGGCTTATCTCGCGAACTACCGGAGCAATTTTTATATTATTTGGCACAGATAAGAAGTAGACCACGTGAAGGATCATAGGGTACCTATCGATTTTTATCATTTTTTCAGTGGCTATATATTTTATACCCGTGCGACGCTGGGGCGGGTCGCTAGTAATCAATATAATAAATGCGATAAATCCAAATTCACACACATTTGGATTTATCTAGATATTATAAAATATGTCCTTTACGTTCGATAGTTTATCGCCGAATAATGTACGTCACACATTTTGGTACAACGAAGTTAAATACTTTTGGGACAACCATTTTGCAGGCTCATGGCCTGTATACTTATTACTTACCTATGTCACCTGATCACTGAAACTTTTTATCCCTTTTTTTGTCAATAGGATTGACGTCAATATTAGTGCATTCTTTTACCCTAGACGGCAGCACCGGTACTAACAGTAAACAAAAAGTTTTGTTCGACGTTTGACCAAGTTTCTGCCAAATTTCTGATATGGCGTGCAGTGCAACATGTCGGATTATTGTTGGAGTATTTACTATATTATGTGCTAAGAGTACCCTTTTGTTGTAAAACGTTTTTTGCAAAATAAAAATAAGGTTCTTGCGGTAACCGTACACTTTCATATAATTAAACTAATCTCATATCCTTTCCTCCTAGGTAGGTATTCATTCTATTCATTCAATTTCATCTATTACGGATCAAGCAATTTCCGTTTGAATAGATGACAGACAGACACACTTAGGGCCTATTTCACCACTTTCTGATAAGTGCTGGATAGGCTGTCCACCACTTAGCTTGACAGATAGAGTATGGAGAATCTGTCAAAAAAGTTGTGGATAGCCTATGTGCCACTTTATCAGGAAGTGGTGAAACAAGCCCTTAGAATTTTTAGGTCCTGTTTCACGACTGCCTGATAAGTGCCGGATAGGCTATCCACCACTTAGCTTGACAGATAGAGTATGGAGAATCTGTCAAAAAAAGTTGTGGATAGCCTATGTGCCACTTTATCAGGAAGTGGTGAAACAAGCCCTTAGAATTTTTAGGTCCTGTTTCACGACTGCCTGATAAGTGCCGGATAGGCTATCCACCACTTAGCTTGACAGATAGAGTATGGAGAATCTGTCAAAAAAAGTTGTGGATAGCCTATGTGCCATTTTATCAGGAAGTGGTGAAACAGGCCCTTAGAATTTTTAGGTCCTGTTTCAAGACTGCCTGATAAGTACCGGAAAGGCTATCCACCACTTAACTTGACAGATAGAGTATGGAGAATCTGTCAAAAAAGGTGTATAGCCTATGCGGCACTTTATTAGAAAGTGGTGAAATAGGCCCTTCGATTTTTTAGGGCCTGCTTCACGAGTCACGACTTCCTGATAAGTGCCGGATAGGCTATCCACCACTTAACTTGACAGATAGAGTATGGAGAATCTGTCAAAAAAGTTGTGGATAGCCTATGCGGCACTTTATTAGAAAGTGGTGAAATAGGCCCTTAGAATTTTCAGGGCCTGCTTCACGAGTCACGACTTCCTGATAAGTGCCGGATAGGCTATCCACCACTTAACTTGAAAGATAGAGTATGGAGAATCTGTCAAAAAAGTTGTGGATAGCCTATGCGGCACTTTATTAGAAAGTGGTGAAATAGGCCCTTAGAATTTTCAGGGCCTGCTTCACGAGTCACGACTTCCTGATAAGTGCCGGATAGGCTATCCACCACTTAACTTGAAAGATAGAGTATGGAGAATCTGTCAAAAAAGTTGTGGATAGCCTATGCGGCACTTTATTAGAAAGTGGTGAAATAGGCCCTTAGAATTTTTAGGGCCTGCTTCACGACTTCCTGAATAGTACCGGATAGGAAGTGGTGAAACAGGCCCGTAATATAAAGTGTGGTAAAATCATTTGCGGGCATATAGAAATACAGACAGGCCCACTTTCGAACTTTATTACTATGGATAGTAGGAGTTGAAATTAAAATATTTGTATTACTGTATTTTGAACTTTATTTACGTATAGTAGTCGTTTGGCAAAGGAAGTATAACATGCTTTAATACTTTTTGGTTCTTACTTACAATACATACAAATTACAATAAGTATTATACAAACTTACACTACATTTAACTATTAAAATTTGAAAATAATTTACAGTGATACAATATTTGTAATATTTAGCACCAGAATAGCAAAAGATATTAAGTTACTGTACATTTTTATTTATTGTTTCTTTCATGAACTGTATGCACGATGCAAAATACAATAATATAAGTTACAAACATACTTATTCAACAACACAATCAGCATTAGCCTATGATGAGTATTAAATAGTAAAATAATTTGTACACCTACTTAGACCATGTATCATCATAGAAATTAATTCTGTAGTCTGTAGACCTAATTTTGTTGGGTTATATTATGATAAGACAAATTAAGACTACAGGCCCCTAGGTTAAGTATCTTTCGTTAAAAACGATGACGAAATTCGTTATCAAAATGTATGGGATTTGACATTAGTCTACGCAAGCGGAATGTCATTTAGCGATGACTTATGTCAAACCGCATAGAGTTTGATAACGAATTTCGACATCGTTTTTAACGAAAGGGACTTTGGCACAATAGACATAACGACCAGTAGTTCGACTGCAAAGAGACGGACAGGTTTCAATATCTGTCAAATTCGTCGGGTTTCACTAGGATTATGAACGGAATGTGCCTCGCGCTGGCTGATATAATTTATTTTTAAATATTTAAAATAAAGATTTCAAAATTGGATTCTGACAATTTTAATCGCATGTGCCAAAACACAAACAACAATGCGACCAAAGAGGAACACGTCCAGCGAATATGTCATAGTTTTAAATTCGTAGGTAACAAGTTAACAACCCTAGCGACGATTTTCGTCATAATACGTCAAATTCAAAAATTTCAACATCAGCTCTAAGTCGGCATACTCTATCATTCTGTCTACTCTGACTTTGGCTACGGTCTCAGTACTGTTGACTTCTCTGATGGTACCTACTAAGTATATAATATTATTATACAGTTTTCTTACAACCTGGTAAAAATTTCTGTAGGCCTGATTTAATGAGATCATATTAAGTCATTCTGTCGAGTCTACAGAGATTTTGAAAAGGTTGTACTGCTTTAATTCCGAAAAGATATTATTATGATACGTTTAATTTTGATGTAAATATAATTATTATTATTAAGTACAAATAATATGATACATTTTTACAATATTGCACAATTATTAAGGAATGCATCGAAATGAAAATACATAATTATTATCTAAATAGCTGCTATCCACTTAAAAATATAACACAGCATACACACATTGCTTTTTAAATTATAACTTAGTTTTTTTCTGTTTCTACATAATATCGGAATGTTTATCATAAAGGGGTTTGATAGTAACCGCGCTTTTTTCCAAAATGGCGGATTTATGTACTACGCTTGGTTTTGCACAGGATTGTACCCCTTGTAGGCTTGTGAACACTTCTCTCTCTTGTTTACAACTTCTATAATAATTGAAAAATATAAATTTACAATAATCTCGCTGAACAATTAAAATGAGCTGGTTAATTAACTAAGTTACCTTTAACAAGATTAATTTAAAGATAAGTTTCACGGTAAAATTAATAAAATTTTACGAGTGTTGCGCCTTAATTGAAAAGATATTTACAACGAGTAAATTATCATCTACGTAGCTAATATTTCACCTACAGAGAATACTAGGTACTGGCTTAACTATTATTTGGTTACTCTAATTAATCACAAATGCAATATTACACTCTTCAAGATGGATCTTTTGGAATTTCGTATCTGACTTTACAGCCGCACATACATTTTTATTACTTAAGGAGTTACTTAGTGAAGGTTCTAACATAAGTCCATACCTTTTCTGTCGCCCTTCATTTACTACTTAAGTAATCATTTAAATATGTCCCCGAGTGGCTATAACATTAGATTATGTATTGGAAGTCACTTATTAGCAAAATCTAAATCTATATTTTCAGGATTGCACTCTGTTCTGTATCTGATTGAGATGTGCCTCACTGTGGCTATTTCTGGTAGTCCTCGAGAAGAAAGCCGCGTTGCACCAACTCACTAGACACTTATGCAGTTGCTGGCTATGAACACTTTCACAATGTACTTTCAGGCTATTCAAGTCCTTGAAACACTCCCTACAACACCTGCAAGGGTAGTAGCCGTCTTTGTTTAAAGAAGGCACCTCTTCTTCTATGCAGTAGCTCAGTTTTTGCAAGGAAGGGGGAAAGTTTTGGCAGCCGAACGAGTTTAGGCTCGGCGGTAGGAAACTGAAAGGCAGAGGAGGGAAATTTGGAAGCATTCCAAACGGTGTCAATAAAAATGGATGCTGGGCGAATAGATCTCGATTATTGAGATAGGAATCGCGCAATTGCAACGAGTGATATGCGGCACTGAGATGGTTCTGATCTAAATAATTCTTAGGTTTGTCGACCTTTCTCGCTTGGTAGTATTTCTGAGAATCGATGTATGCGATCGCTCGTTCCTTCTCCTCTACTGATATGATTTCGATTTGTTCCTTCGCTTTACTTAAAAAGTTAGTATCGTTGACTTTGTGCTCTAGAAGTTTCTTATGTAAACTGGCATTGGAACTGTGTCTATCTCTGACGTGTCTGGAGGTGAATGCCGCAACGCAGCCGTCATAATTGCACTTGTACATAACTTTTAAGTGTAGATTTTGGTAGTGGGTCCTTAAAATAAAGATATTTTGAAAAAGCTTATCACAGACTCTACATTTAAGGGGATTATCGCTGTCTACGGGCACATCGGTGATAGTTACAAAGTACCCGTTGTCGAAATGTCCATGAATCTGATTGCAGTCTTCGGAAATATTGTCGTAGCTGGAAACTGACGAAGCGGGCGATCTGTCAGGGTAATCATGAGCCTCGTTTGAGGTATATGGTCTAGAATTATGCTCTGATTTTCTGTGGGAGAGAGGAAAATCTCCCCTAGATAAGCTTTCTAATCTTTTAAGTGAGTTTTCAGACGAATAAATGTCGTTGTTACGATTCAAATCATCGTTTGTTTTTGATGCATTAGGCTTATCTTCTGGTTCTTCTTTCACACTTAAATCTTGAACATTATAATCGACATCCTTTGGTTCTGTTTTAATCGGTGGTATTCCTTTCTGTACGTTATTGCTATTCGATTTTCTATCAGTTTCAACATTGTCAGCATCTGTGTCATGCTCTAATTTGACTCGTTTTAAGTCTATTCCATTTTCATTTTCAGCTTTATGATCTACGTCACTTTTGTTTACATCATCACAATGCGAAGAATAATTATTTTGTACACGAGTAGGGTTAAGATTTTTACGCTTCCTCTTCAACATTTCGGCACCAGTATTTTCATCTTTCTTCTTTTCTGAGCCTTCATTATTGTCACTATTATTTTGGTCGTCAGCTTCCGAATCATCTACCGAACCCATTGATTTATTTAACTGGGAATAGTAGTGATTGTCAATTAAATGATCGTTGTCATCATCATCTTCATCTCCGGCCACAACGACGATACCATCATCTTCATCCGATTCACCTTGGCCATCTTGATCTCTAATTTCAGCAGAACTAGACTCTCTTCTATATAATAATGTTTGGTCCATTGTAGAAGAGAAGTTCATGTCATTTTTAAAGTCTAGATTCATATTTGGTGGAAATTGCCTTATATTATTAGACGGATTCAATAGAGGATACGATCCAAAAGGATTCATTGGATTAATAACTGGAGGTATATTTAATCCAGAACCATGCGGTGAAATTAAAACTGGATGGGATTGTGCGCTTCTTCCATCATGGGGTGATATTTTTCTTCTTAAATGTGGTGAGTGTAGTTTTGGGTTTGGATTTGCGCTGTGCCTGTTTCTAGATCTTCTCGAACTAAACATCATGCTGCAACCTTCTACTGTACATTTGTGCATTTCTCGGAGGTGAACTGCCGAGAAGTGTATTTTTAATGCACCTTTATCACAGAAAGTTTTCAGACACACGTTACATTGTACTCTTTTCTTGCCTGTCGTAGGATTCACGAAATGAGTACCAAGGTTCAATGGCATCTGTGACGCACCCCATTGTCTCTTAGGGGGAATTAAGCTTTTCCCAATCATCAAATCACGCGTCTTCTGTGCTGCCTCTACATACGCATCTTTGCTTAAGTTAAGAACACTTTCTTCGTCAGATCTTAAACTGTTTCTCGTTTTACTTATTTCGTGGTTAGATTTGTTATCGACACTACTATCGGACCTCGAAGACATTTGTGGAAGAAGAGCTTGTAACGACGCAAGACCCATTGGATTTTGACTAAGAGCAGCTACCATAGCTGCTTGATGGCAGAGCGATGATGATATTGGTGGAACTCCCATGTTGTTTGGTAGAGGAAAATTTAAATATTGCTGTCTAAGTAAATCCGCCTTAGCTTTTTTCCTTGAGCTAGCTTCAAAGTCTCTTCTGTCGTCATGGTTTATTTCGTTGTTTTTAAATTTTCTAAAATCAAAAGGCTGCATATTTTGTAGTTGATTTAATGGAGATGAGTTAGGAGGAGTATTTGCGAGTATAGGACTAGACGAAGCTGATTTGTGATTTTCGTGAGATGGAGAAAATTCAGAGGATGACCGTCGAGGAGATTTGTCCTTAACATCATCGTTTCGTTCTCTCTTAGGAGATGACGAATTCGATTTCGCCTTCTCTGAATCGTTGCCGTGAGTTTCTTTTTCATTGATTTTGCCGTTTAAATCTCTATGTTTTGTTTCAAACATGTGTTGAAAATATTTCAACGACTCGTTATTGCCTGATCTTTCTATGAGTTTTCTGAATTCAGCTTCTAACTTCAACTGCTCTAAGGCTCTCGAGTCGTAGTGGGCGTCCATGAATTTTTCTGAATTGGTTTGATCGTAGTAATGGTTCACTCCAGGTGGGGACGGTAGGCCATTCTCCTTGTAGATCGGGAGGGATGTCTTATGAAGAGCTCTCGCTTCTTGGAAGTTCAGAATCTGCTGAAGGGCCATATTGTGTTCGGGCCCTCGACCACTCCATCTCTCGGCAGTACTGGATTGAGTTTCCTGTAACAAAAAAAGTTATAATTTAAAAAAGGTTATGTTTTTTTTTCATAAGTTTTATCCATCTTTGAAATATCGTTGAGAATGCTCAATATGTAGATTATTTATGTAGGGAATATCGTTGCCTCGCTTAAAAGATTTAAAACTGATTGACTGGAGATTACCGTGATCAGAAGTCATTTAATTTGATTGGCACTGGGCAATAGCAAAAACTAAACTGTATCATTAAGGTTTAAGACTAAATCGATAAAATTATACATGAGTTAATAACGAAACATATCTATATATAATTTAAAGACGGGTTCGAATGCTAACCATCGCCACACCTTGCGTTTCCAAACGCTAATATCAAATTAATTCTAAGAACGAAGAGCAATTGGGTAAAATTGTGTAAAATGACGGTTGGGGCCCGACTCGAGAAAGAACTCGAATAGAAAAGTGGCTCTGTCGCGTGTTTGGAACGATTTAATCCCAAAACCAAATTACTATTCATTTGAGTATTCGGGGCCGGTATTGACAATCGGCACAACCTAATCTAAGTTTAATTATACGACATAAACGTTGTAAATGGAAGGGTGTTCGTAGAAATACGTTTAACCTATGAGGTATGTAACAAAAAGTTAAAATATTATCTGGAATTTGAATGTATGTAGATAAGTTTCTTATTCTCCGTAGAAACATGGAAAAAATTTACAGATTTATTACAAGATTTTTTTTCTTTTTATTATATTTTTAATTTAAGAAGTATGATAGATATTCTCTATTTAAAATGATTATTTTTAATAATCTTAAAATAATTTTAAATCTACGACTAGTTATCTACCCTACTACATACGCAAAATGAAATATTAAACTGCGATACACACTTATGTGAAAAACAAATTCTCTGGAATTCATTTCCACACGATCTAAATCACGGTAGATAAACCTTTACGGATCGTTAAACGTCGTTTAAGCGGTGCCACCGGGCTGTGGTTTCGGGGACTCAAATAGTTTGTCACTCGATTATGGCGCGAGCGAGGCGTGTCATTATATTCTGGAAGATTATATTGTCGTTTGCCGTCGGGCCAATTACCCACAATTTACCCTAATCCCGGTACCGATTCCACAAAACGGATAAACACAGGGATAATAAAGTGTCGTTTAGCTAAAATATACGTTTGTATCCCGAAATTGGGCGGTTACAGACGTTTGGATAAAAGTTTAAAGTACGCTTATGATAGGTATTTTATTAGTTTTTTGCTGCTATTATAATGCATTTTTAAAAAGATAATGAGTGTTTTTGTGGTTTATACTTCAAAGGACTTTTAGTCGTTTGATGGTGTTTTGTGTAAAGGTTAAAATATTTTAGGAGAAAACGTACATACCAAATCTATTAATCTTTTGAATTCGGGTTTTGGTAAACTTTCTTTAGGTTTATGTAATTCTATTTAAATAAATAATTAAAATTATACCTACTATATAATTACATGTTAATCGCAAGTATTTATGATAATACATTTCAGTATATTTTTTTTAGTTCACTGACCGTTGGAGTACAAGTCTTAATTACAAAAGGATCAATTTTTAATAAATTGTTCTGCCTTTACCAAACCAAACTTAATCATACTGAAATGCACTCTATTCTACCGTAATAAGGCTGCTTTTACATTTCCAGCATAATGTCGTGACATGCCATATTGTTCTGAATATGATACATGGTCAGAACGGGTTTGAGTGATGCGCAGAATGCCATTTTGCGTAATGATCCTTTAGTGCGCGGAGTTTACGAGAAAATACAAAAATAAACATACTAGATGTGTGTGGAATGCGTAATTATTTCTGTCTGTAATAGTAAATGCGTAGTTAACTGTTTCGATGGAAAAGAGAAGAAACTTGACTGTTAAATCGTTGAATTCGAGAAGGAAATTGATATTAAAATGCGCCTAGGGATGATTTTCTTTGATAAAATGCTATGAAAGGAGTTGCAATTAAATTTTAGTAACAAGTACTATTTACAGCCAACAAACCAGATGGGGAGATGATCTAGCATTAACAGCTGGACGCCACTGGAGAAGAGTAGCACTAGACAGAACTGAGTGGAAAAGGCTGGAGGAGGCCTATGCCGAGAGCTACACTGACCTTCGAGACATCCTATAGCTTGAAGGCAGAATGAGGATATTTACAGTACCTACCTGGTAGGTTCCTTACTAATAAATACACTCTTTACGCATAATAGTATAATCTATAGCGTATAAGTCTATTATAGCAGTCTGTGTTTGTCATCTAACAATTTCAATGTGACAGGCAAAGACAAAGACGTTTTATATTTTTTCTGTATAAGTATAAATAGTAAGGTAATAATAATTATATGTACCTATAACCTAGCATTCCGATGGACTATTAGATGTAACAAGTTGTAGAAATAAGTATTAACAAGTGATTACCCGAGCTGTGTTATTAAATGTGCTTATCACGCCATTAACATCAAACATTTAAGCACACAATTATAATTATTGTACATTGCTAAGGTTTACGCAGTTCTAATCGGTACGTAGAATACAATAATTTTACTAAAGTAAATAATTATTATTTTATATTACTTTGATACATCGAAGTAAGCAAATTCAAAGCTACACTGCTTTATAGGTTAGAGTTTAGACAGACAAAATATAATACCTAATACAATAAGACAAATTGGTTGTCTAAAATAGAAAACACTACGTAAAATTTTTTTTCGTTGTTCAATTTTAAGGGTTATAATAACTTTTTCACATAAGTGACAAAATTATTTTAATCGAGGTTTGCGTAAACGTCGATTATAGTGCATGCGGTTGATGTGGGCCTTTTGGACAACACTAATTTTAGAGTAATTACTAACCGTACATTTTACACAATTTATCTTTAGGAAAAAATAGGTATATACGAAATATAGTACTTGTACTCCTCCTTTTTTTGAAAGTTGTTTCACAATTTATACGTTAATTATTGGCGAATACTAAGATTTCGAGCTAGCTAAGTTTCTCGAGCTATAGTGCCTTTGTTGTCTAAACACTGTGTCGACAGAGTATCAATATTTGTCGTTTGTTTAACAATACCATCATCTGGTGGTGGGCGGTGTGCCAGTTCGTTCCATTAACATACATACATACAAACAATCACGTTCATTAGAAGTGAAAATGAAATTGATATATCGATTCATCGTTATGCAATGGATTAGGTGGGCTACAGTGTTTTTGGTAATCTTAGTTAATGTTTTGTCGTTTGAAAAAGTTTAAAATTAAAATTTACTAGCCGACATCAAAACTTTCTTACAAAAATTCAGAATACGCGACTATAATAATATTATGAAGCTGTACTAGAAAAAATGAATGACAATTGACAAATGAAAAAAGGAAACATGAGAAAATAACAATATAGTGAGAAATATAAAAAATTGCAATTCAGTTCTGTATTTTTGTACTGGTTTGACATTTGTCAGTTTGACAGTTTTGACAATTCATTTGCTGAATTATTGAGAGGAATTGCTAAATGTGACCTTTTTAGCCCCGTAGTAAGCACACTTCTCAATTATTATTGCGCTTAAAATATATCAAATAAAACAAGTCTATACTAGATATAGTTAAATACCTTTTCTTCCCACGGGCGAAACACTTCTATCATAGTATCGTCTATATCCATATTCAATTGACACAACACCAATCACAACAAAACTAATCTTGTTTAACTTTACACGGACCGGACGTCATGACTTAACGCTTTTCCAGTGACAACTGATAATCTACTCAAGATTATCCACTCACAAGGGGTGTCAAGCGGGGGTGGAACAATAAAAAACAATAAGAACAATAGAACAACAAAAAACAATGCAACAATAAGCAAAAACAATTGCGCAAACGACAAAAGTGCATTGTCTTGAAATGCGAAAGTGTTTTGCAAAATTCGTTAATGCGTTATCCCTTTGAAGAGGAACAAAGTAATCCGACAAAGCCACCGACGAAAAAGGGATCTAAGCTAAAAAAGGCTCCTAGTTTCTAACTATCTAGTCTGCGACTGTATCTATTGATTTTCTATAAACTCTAGGCAATTTCCGATTAATCTCAAAATCGAAAAAGTATGCAGTTAACAGTCATTAAATTTAATATATCATTCAAAAAAGAATATATATTATTTTATAAATAATTATTTATAAATAATTGAAATATTATTTTCGTAAATAGCCATTTGAGACGAAAAAAACTACCATACAGAGAAAACTTTAAACAATCGTTCGGATCGATGAGAATTGACATTTTACTTACATTGACGTACAGGCTAACATAAAGAAAGGATCTAAAATCTAAATAAGTAAATAAATTAATGAAAAATTAATGTTTATTTATTACATTAACAACATTTTTGATCTTACATTACAAAACAATAATAAAAAAATAAAGAAACTAATTTGGTTTAAGTAATAATGATTTAAAATTAAACCATTTTAACTTAAACCAAATTAGACGCTTCAAAATTACTTTTAAGCGAAAATCCTTAACCTGTTGTCAACATTATAGAGACACGAACTTCGCCGTATAATTTAAACTCCATTTTGTATGATCACTTAAGTTTAACGTAATGATAGTGTGGCTTATCTTAATCTTAACGCACCTCGGTCTTAGTAATTGGATATGGGGTTCGATTATTGATCGGATTATTGTGACAAACCCGTGTTACCGGTCGATGCCTCTGGGTTATAAGGTTTTACAGGATATAGTCTACTGATGTGAAGGCAGAGGCATTATCTATATTTCTATACTAATAATATAAGATGAAAAGTATGTGTATTCGTTTGCATCGAATAGGCTAATCGATTTTGATTAAATGGGGCAAAAATATTAAATGAGGTAAAGAATGGTGAAAGAGTAAAGACATAATATTATTAAAGGCTAGTTTACTGCGGGAAAAGTACGGTATTTGTAGGACTTCATTCTGAACGAAAGTAAATTGCAGACTCAGAGCAAATAAAAATATTTTTTATTTGGTCTGAGATTGCAGATAATAAAAGAAAATTCTTTAATAAAGTAGACTTAAATATTTAAAGCTTAAGCAATAAGCATGTTAAAGTACCTAGTTGCAGTCGAATGAAATTAGGCAAAGGTTTTTCAGCATTATTGTGACAATTTTTCTTTTTAAAACGGAGAAATTGTGAATGCTTGACATGATAATATTTACAAGGAATCTTAACTACTGAACACTTAGGGGCTAGGTATTATATTTTTTATATAAAATATTTCGAGCGACATACTTTATACTCTGCCACAAAATATAGCAAACTGGAATATTTCGTTACAATTTTTCGGTTTTTACCCAGTTTTTACTTTTTATACGTTTTTGGCGTCTAAGCGGCGACGAAACGTCCTGGCTTAGGTAAATAATTGCACAATACTTTTCAATGGCTGCTCAAAGACAGATAAGACCTCACAATGGGTAAAAAAGTATTTGTGAATGGAAGATTTGCGAAAACAATGGCAAAAAGGGTGGCGACAGATTTGTCGGTTGTCTTTGTTGGTAACAATAAGATCAAAGCTAAAATCTTTTTATGGTGCAAAAAAGGTTTTCCCCAGCCATTTTTGGCGATGTAAATTTTTATCTAGGCAGGTAAGTTAGGTATCCCCGGGTAGGCCACGATGAACCAGGTGTTCCAGTGCATCGTCGCGGAGTAATGTGGAATGGTGTAACCACGAGTTGAGCCTGAAGAGGCAGACGTGGTGGGGCTGCGGTCGTCGTGTATCACACGTTTCCCGTTGTCCCACCTTCAGGAGCAGGAACATCGGTGGTCCTGCCCAGGCCCCGAGGATGCGTAAAAGCATTCCCCAAAGCAAAGTTAGGTACTTTAGATGCAGTAGGTAGGTACATAAAATTGTTTTATTAAAGTCTAAACAACGAATCAAGGCGTAAACTTAAATGTATTGCATTTTTTTTACCTAATTTTATGCCATGTAATGTTGTTTATAGTAAAATAACTATAATACATAATATAACTACCTAGTAATTGGTATTAAATATAAAAAAAAAACATTTGAAGTAGAAAATTCATTAATCGGATGAAACTTGAATATTATTTTGTACATTAATTTATAAGCCTACAAATAAAATCAACGAAAACAAAACACTAAACCAAATGTGAAACTTATTCAATAATCAATCATTAAAATATATCAACAGGTAATTTGTTACTCCAAAAACAACTCGTATTTCAAGTAAAACTAGTTCACCTATAAAATGTCAAATCGTCCAACTAAATCCCGCTAACATGACTTAAAATATTGTAATTGCGATGAAATTATTAGGTGTAAAGTTATTTTATGGTTAGGCCTAGAGCTAGCGGCTATCTGATCTGGCCTATGCCGACAGGCTGATGAAAGACTGGGAAACATCTTAGACATGTTATAGACATGATATTATTTATTACGGTCACATGGTAGAACTTAAATCCGTAAAAGTTAAAAGTCGACCAAGTTTTGTGGCATTGTTCTTCTTTATTGGAAAATATGTGATTTAAATTGGTAGAGTTATAGCTAATTACTTTTTAGGGTTCCGTACCCAAAGAATAAAAATAGGACCCTATGAATAAGACTTTGATGTCTGTCCGTCTGTCCATCTGTCTCTCTCCAGGCTGTAACTCACGAACGGTAATAGCTAGAGAGTTGAAATTTTCACAGATTATGTATTTCAGTTGCCGCTATAACAACTGAATTTGAGGGGGGGCACATAACAAACGTGATTATTCAAACTTTTTTTGTTCGGAATCAACGATGAAAACAGGTAGCCACTTGAAATGTTCACAATATACTCAGCTGGATTTATACTTTAATAATTATAATAAATTTTTAAACCCATATAATGGTACAGAACCCATACAAAAAAAATACAATTTTTTACTATTTTTGCTCTATAATGGTACGGAACCCTTTGTGCGCGAGTCCAACTCGCACTTGGCCGATTTTTTTATATAGATACAAATTACTTAATTGCAACAAAATAAATACAATATGATGTTCAAATTCTTGAAGCGGTGAGGACTGAGGTGTGAACTTTATAATGTAGTGCATGGTAATGACGGCAGTAAAAAATAGATGGCGTTACGTGTGCTTCATGGGTTTTAAATATTATTGTTAACAAAATACCTACATAATATTATCTAAGTATATCTTATATATAAAAATGGATTTCCAAATGTGTTAGTCGCGCTAAAACTCGAAAACGGCTGAACGGATTGGGCTGATTTTAGTCTTAAAATATTCGTAGAAGTCCAGGGATGGTTTTAAAGTGACACGAAGTTCACCGGGACAGCTAGTATTATATAACAATGGATTTTCAATTGTGTTAGTAACGCTAAAACTCGAAAACGGCTGAACGGATTGGGCTAATTTTAGTTTTAAAATATTCGTAGAAGTCCAGGGAAGGTTTTAAAGTGACACGAAGTTTACCGGGACAGCTAGTAATGCTATAATTATTGCAACCGGAAAGGTTTGCCGTTATAATCAGTAACTAGGTACCAGCGCAAAACTTACAATATGTACACACACACTCACACACACACACACACACACACTACAGCATACACACTATCAAAATCATTATACTTTAGGCCTCATCATTGTAAAAATACCATCATAAAAATACCAAAATACCGTTCAGTTAATATAAAGACTTTACGAAAGTTTTATTTCAATATGCCTTACAGACTAAAAGTAAAGACGTACTTAATACTTATATCACATGGCTGTACCGACTATAAAAATCATTATCCTTTAAACCTCGTCATAGTAAAAATACCAGGGGTTTCAGTTAATATAACGACGATTTATTTCAATATGCCTTACAGACTAAAAGTAAATACGGCGACGTAATAACAGTCATTATGTCTAAGTGTTCTGTACACTTTATATTGGAAACGCTCAGAGAATATCTGAGCAGTTTTTTTACAGCTTTCTGAATCAATTTCACTACAAATGTGTTTGAAATAATGAGATTGACCACCGTGAGATTATTAATAAGAATGATATTTTACAAGTTTATTAACGATTATAAACGAAAATTTTAATGAACATAAAATAATAATTTCTTACGTCTTTCCAGTCAAAAGTAAGTTTATCTGTTTAAACTGTATACTAACGAAAAATTGTTGCTAATGCTTTGTTTTTATTAACTGACTTCAAAAAAATGAGGTGATCAATTCGACGTGTATGTAGGTATGTAATATTTCCAGAACTGCTCAATTTTCGTATAATAGGTATGTTAGTCTATATCAGCGTCTGAACAAATGTACCAAATTTCAAAAGTGTATGTATGTAAGTATGTATGTTTTTATGTTGGTGTTCGCATATCTCTGGAACTACTGTTCTGATTTCAGTAAGTAATTCTTTTTTTGTTGTACTAGGTAAGTATTGCTCAACTTAGGGAATAGTTTCATCAAAATCGGTTCAGCAGTTTTGGAGATAGGTAGTTTTAATTCTCAATTACGTACAATTTTGAAGTCGGTTTTATCTTTTTAAAATACAGTTATTATTTGTATGTATCAATTTAGGCAAAGGCTAATTCTTTGTAGAGTTTTGTTCCACGCTCTTTTAATTAATGTAAGTGAAGCCTACGAGTATAAGAAGAGTTTTATAAGACCACTCTACGCCACTGATATGCTTCAAATATTTTATTATATATAGCCTAGAAACTAGGTTTTGTCAAAACAAATCTATCAGCTCCAGTATATAATAATAATATAATAATAATAATAATATCTATGGACGCTTCACACCACGTCAATCTGGCCCCGTGGTAAGTACCTGAAGGACTTCTGTTCCGGGTACCAGACAACGGAAATATATTTAATACTATTCATAATATATTTAAGATTTTTATTATATGATACACATATTTAATACACATCCATGACCCAGGAACTTCGAAAACTTTTTGTTCCGTCGGCGGGACTCGAACCCGCGACCCCCGGCTTGAGCTACCAACGCGCTCACCACTGAGCCACAGAGGTCGTCAATTCATGTCTCATGTCTCAACTATAATCCTAATTCCTAGCGTAACTAGCATGAAGTCAAAACTGTTTGGACTCCTATATCGAAAGATATAAATTTGGTTTTCGTTATAATAAACATGTTTTGAATGTTGAATATAATTTCATAGTTCAAGATATCCCCTAGCGCGGTCGGCGCAAGATCAAAGAATTGACCGGCTTCTTTCATACTATGTTTCAATGAATTTTGTTAAAATGCCAACAAATTAACTCAAACAACATAATTGTGCGGTTGCAATGCTCTCTTGTGCCAAAATTGCGGGCAGTTTTGTCTTTAGAGTAAGACTCCAGTCTCCATAGTCATCAAAAGATGTCTCTCAAACAAAAGTAAATTAGTTTGCACCCATAATATGACCCCTTCTTAATTCATGAGTTATAGATAGTGGGATAGGGATGGAGGCCAATGATGATGATGATAAATGTGCGGTCGATACGTGTCATTTAAATTAGCAGCATTATATGCATCATATTAAGCTTTGTTTACTTCTAGATCAAAATACAAAATACTTTTTAATAGTACGTGAAACAATCGTGAAGCAACAGATTTTTGGAGTGCAGACAATCATATTTGCATTTAGAATAACGCGTAGTATCATTACAACAAGACTGCATCAATACAAGATCAAAACTAAGTTAATGTTGTACTTAAATGAGAGATATGCTTCATAGCAACTCAAACTAAAAACTTACGGCCGCGCTCATATACATTTAATGAAGGCTATACTTAAATTTAATGAGGAGTTTGACAGATAATGTATGGCGTTATTGGCTTATGCCAAAATCTTTATTTAATTACAGTTAAGTAATTAATATTCTGACTGAGTGCGGCACTTACTGAATACTGTTATTCTGTGTAAAATGTAATATGATTAATAATTATTATCTATCATCTTTGTCATTTATATTTACCTTGTACCCTCATTATCTTATTTTAATCCAACAATCGAAAGAAACAGCGAAATAGTATTCTACACGACAAACTCACGTCCAACGACTGATTTGGAGTACAAACAAAGAAAGAGTTTATAAAAATCAAATGGGGAAGACTATTCTTCAGTTTAATATTGCCAAGCGAGGCTATATCAGAACTGTAAATGTTATATTCAAGTAAGAGCTTATCGGGAAACGTACATATGGCTAGGAAGAATTTTAAACTAAAACCTCCATGTTATTCAATGTAAAAATAGCCTATATCCCGGCGATGTAATATCTCTATCAACTACCCATCTTTCTTGTTTACGTACTGTTTAACATTACTCAGCTGTCTATCGGGTGGCAATTTTTCATCTCGACACATCGTATTTACACTTCCTATCATACTGCCATTAGTGGAAAATCTGAGATGACGGATTGACAGTTTACTATTTAGTTTTTTGTTTTATGTAAAGCGAGAAAGACTAATTGCTGATTCTATTTTAAAACCTTATCCAATATTTTTATTGTGGTATGAAAGTATAGTTTGCGATTTTTACTCACAAATATGTAATTAAATAACTAAGTGAATTTAATGAGAAAGCTATTATTACAATCAACAATGTACAGGATTTAATGGGATGTTACTAATATAACTTTACCTAAGGCTGAAGTTCATTGGTTTCTAATTGAATAATTTCAGAACCATATTATAAGTTTTAGTTTACTACTAATTCTAACTAATAACTATAAATATTAGTATTAGTTTGCAATTCAGAGTATAATTATAATATCTAATTTAATTAACCATTAAAACTTAAAGCAACGACCAAAACAGCTTTTCGTAGCGCGGTCCTACGCGAACTCTACATCAATTATTCTAATTAGATTTAAACTTTTACGTAAGTACTACATAATATAAAAGTAAGTAATAAATAATATTAATAAACTTTTAAATTATATTTGCAATATAATGTAGTTTAAAAACTGTGGAATAACGTCTATCGCATAAAAGCTTTGAACTATTTCGTTTTAAGAGCTTTCGATAATTTAAGAGCTTATTTTGAATCAGCTTATTTAATACGTTTAACTGTAAAGAACATTAAAAGTTTCTTGCAGCTTATTTGTAAAATAGTAAATACGAGCTTAACGTCTTAATTAAGTCGTAGAGTGTCATTATAAAATAATAAAATATGACAATAGTAAATTAAGTAGAGACAAAAAAAAATACTTACACAAAATATTTTTTAAACACATTAACTTGTAGTAACCTAAAATTACTTTTTCTGATTATTATAACATTTAGCACTTTTCAATAACCTAAAATTACTTTTTTTCTTACCTGAATCATGAATGCTGATTCATACACACACTGCACTGTACATTTCACTGTCCACAACACACACGTCTGCCTTTCGGTCTCCCTGGCCGGACACTGGCGGCAGAGCGGGACGCAAGATGCGGGCATGCACGAAGGATGCCAAAGGAGACTGGGCAGATGCGACAGGACTCCGGCGAAAAGAGACGACTACACTGCGTGACATTAAAAACTGTGTCTCTACTGTACGACACACACGACAACGCGTTTTAGACTCTATCACCGCGGAGTAAGATTGAAATTTATCACGCACGAGAGAGAAGATACGTCGTTTTGAACGCGCGAGCCAGATGTCCTCTAATGTGTCGCACAATTTAGAGCATTAGCCTTACAGGGATGGAAATAGAGGTGTTTTTCGCGCGGTGCACCGCTGCCGCTTGTGTCGTCTGTATCGAGAGGGTTTGTGTCGCATTGTGTCGCTTTAGTGCGGAGGTGTCTGGTGTGCGACAGGGACAGCCTCAGGGTGGGAGGAGGTGTCACCAGCTTTAGGGACAGATGAGCACGGGGAGTTGCAAGAGCGTTGCTAAAGAGTATTTTAATTAAAACATTTCGCGTTCTCTAAAATAGTATATAGTTGGAGCTTACTCTGTATCACATATAGACTCTATGTAATACATATGTTGGCCGGCTCTATATTTCAGTTACTGCATATATTTGCTACATTATATTAAGTATATTGATATGAAGTATTATGGTATTTGCTAGATACTAACTATCAGGATCTAGTGGCAATTGGATGACACAATCTTGGGAGTGGATGCGAAGCGTGATTAAAAAAAATGACACTATCGTTGCTTTTTGGCCACCCGCCAGATGTATGGGCCTGTATTCACTTTGATGAGTCCGAGTGTAGGTGATTAGTGCAGGTGATTCGTGATTAGGAGAAACTAAAGGACTCACACTAATCAGTCGCTGTACACATTTACTTTCACCTGATCACTAATCATCTGCACTCGCACTAATCAAAGTGATCGAATACAGGCCCTAAAGTGTCTTTAGTGACATTCCCAGAAGTTTGTAACATAGGATGTCACAATGACAATTTAGTAAATTACAGAGTCTCTGAGAGATTTTGGAACGCCCCAAAATAGCCTTGAAGTCTACATGTTCAATACGCTGTTAATCAAAGTATTGATCAATTGATCTCTTCTTACAGATTTGGACAAAAAATGTTGGATAACACTTTCCGGTATAGTATAAATATCTCATAGTAGAGTAACTAATCTGACCTTAAACCAGAAAAAAGTTTTACGTGACACTGTATTGTAATAGGCTACTTTCAAGTTATCTTAAATTACGCAAATGTGTGCGTGTTCCCGATTTCAGTAGTCTATTATGATGGTCTACTATACTGTATTATACGATTTTATTGTATATTCTGTATAGTAATATCTCCCTTCTGTTCAGTGGCTCATGACTCAGCTTCTGTTTTGTGTGGAGGTCTCGGGTTCAAAACGCCTTGAGCAAACAATTTGATGAATATGTTTTCGTTGCCGGCTTATTTATGTTTTTATGATGAATTATTATGTATTTTATATGATACATAAGGTAGGTATGTACTATGAACCATGTAACAAAAAAACGAATATGACGAAAAATTGAATATTTTTTTTTATTAATTGGTAGAGATGTAGGTATCATGTAGAGCTAGGTTTTTGTTTGGTATACAGGGTGTAACAAAATTAGGTGATAATACTTTGTGTGTATCATTGGGTTTCCTATATAGAGTTTGCTGTGAAAGTAGCAGCGCTGAAAGAGTAACTTTGTTTTCACCTTTGTAGGTATGTAAAAAAATGATAAAAGTTTTGTGATATAAAACTAAACTATGTTATAAAAAACAAGAAATTACAATATTAACTATGACATAATTTCTAAATGCCTAAAGTTCTTGCTCAAAAATACCGCCAAAGATGTTGATATGTGATACCAACATGAAGAAACCATGTAAATAGTACAGTAATTTATTAACGTCGGCCATCAATCAGAGGTCCCAAACAATGGGTAACAAATGCGTGTCCCTAAAGGTCTGGTGGGACGGTGGGACCCGACAAACGTTGTTATTAAAAATTCATTATGTATCGTTTGTAGCCGGAATGAGAAATGGAGATAGATTCGTACCAGACTGAGTTTTTAATTAATTTTATTGAAAAAGAAGGACGAAAATGATTTTGGTACTTAATGTTTGGACTTGGAGGTTATGAAAAATAAAGAAATAGTTTCGGATTTTTAAGGCATGTGCATAACGGCTATATTACATTATATGTATACGTAATACGGTATAGAAGAATATATATGTTGTATGATGTATAAAGAATTAAGTACTTCCATACTAATATTATAAATACGAAAGTGTGTCTGTCTGTCTGGTACCTCTTCACGCTAAAACCGCTGAACCGATTTTGCTGAAATTTGGCATGGAGATACTTTAAGTCCCGGGAAAGGACATAGGATACTTTTTGTTCCGATAAAATGTACGGTCCCCGCGCCATTAACGAGTTTTGGCGCAACGGAGTTGCGGGCATCATCTAGTAAATATTTAAGATCCACTCTCATTTTTTGCCAATTCATTAAACTCAAAGATATATTTTTTAATTTCTACTACAAATTTACACTCACTTCGAATATTTTTTCTAATTTAACAAGTCAAACTGCTCTTCCTATTACCATACAGTAATGGCCCAAAAGGTTTAACTATAGAGCTATATCGGGCCATCTGTGTTCGACCAGCAAATTGGGCGCTATCGTCCTTAGATCGACACACGCAATAAAATATATAACGATTCCTTCCCGTCCATTGTATTAAAATAAAAACCGTCACCTGTCGTGTCATTTGGTCCCAATAAACATGCCGCCAAAGAAATAAAAAAAAAAATTTAAAAAAAAACGAAAAATTCGGCAAAGTGACCCGACTCGCCTGACAGTTCGTCTAGGAGTATCCTACACATGAAAATAGATTTTGCTGGTTCGTTATAAAGTTGGTTTTCGATTGACGGGTAATTTTATTGTTTTTGGAATTTGAGGGACAGTTTTTTAGTGGATCGTTTTGACTCGGTTGAATTTACGATGTGATACATTACTGGTCGAAATAAAATGTTGGTCGGACTTCATTAGGCGGTTTTTGTAGGGCGGTTTCGCATTGTCAAGGAATAATAGGTTTTGGAACTTTGATGATACCTTCCGAATACATCGTTAGGGGTTTTTTGATTTATTTTTAATTAAATGTCAAGACGCAAAAAGTTTTCGCAAAAAAAAAAAATACAAATTGCAAAAGTGTCACAGTCCTTTGTTGTCAAAATTAGAAGCTGGGTTGAGAGATCGGTGCATGTCTGTCGGTCGGTTTTCTTTTGTTCTGTGTGCGAAAAAAAGTTTTTTTGCTATCTCATTTTTTAAGCGCACAATATTTAAAATGTGAATTTAGTAGTAAGCGTGTTTTACACTGTTTAATCAGTTCGCTTCATCGTTAAAATGAAATGATTTTGATTTTTTCGTAAATTTCACTTGAAACAATAAATTAATGGTACCCCTTTATATCCACAGAGACGTAGGCGGCTAGCGTCTTTTACATTGTTCAGATCGCATCTTTGTTAAAATGAAATGATTTTGGTTTTTTCGTAAATTTCACTTGAAACAATAAATTAATGGTACCCCTTTATATCCACAGAGACGTAGGCGGCTAGCGTCTTTTACACTGTTCAGATCGCTTCTTTGTTAAAATGAAATGATTTTAGTTTTTTCGTAAATTTCACTTGAAACAATAAATTAATGTATTAAAGGCGTACCCCTTTATATCCACAGAGACGTAGGCGGCTAACAGATCAAAGAGTTAGCCCACAAAGAGATTTTGATACAAAGTAATAGGCTTAGTAACATTCGAAATTGTCACAAAAAGCGCAGTAGGCAGTAGCGCCACCGCATAATGGCACAAAGACATGGTGACATGCCATTGTGCCTTTCCCATTGTGCCATTGTACAGTCGGAAGATTACAATTTCATCCTTTTAACGCATAGGCCACCTACGTAGTCGCAACTGGAGTTAATTTTATTTGTATTGTGCCTTTTTGTGCCGAAAATAAAAGAAATTATGGGTACGGTCAGCCTTTACGGTACGTAGAGTAAAAGTTATGTTTTTGTTGTCCCATTGTTGGCTGGCGCTTATAATTAAACTTTGTTCGGGTGCTGATCGCGTAAATGCTCATACGCCGTGAAATCTCCGAATATCCAATTTCTTACGAGAATATTTTGATGATTGATGTTTGTAGTCTTGACCAGTATTGTGAGTTAACAATAAAGATCTCAAAGTTTACTAAAGGTACTATCAGAGAAGATGATTCCTAGGCAGATGGCGGACCTAAGTAATTTGGTCGCATTTTATACGTGGGAGAGCCATGCTTCGGCACGAATGGGCCGGCTCGACCGGATAAATACCACGTTCTCACAGAAAACCGGCGTGAAACAGCGCTTGCGCTGTGTTTCGCCGAGTGAGTGAGTTTACCGGAGGCCCAATCCCCTAACCCCTACCCTATTCCCTTCCCTACCCTCAACTATTCCCTTCCCTTCCCTACCCTCCCCTATTACCCTATTCCCTCTTAAAAGGCCGGCAACGCACTTGCAGCTCTTCTGATGCTGCGAGTGTCCATGGGCGACGGAAGTTGCTTTCCATCAGGTTACCCGTTTGCTCGTTTGCCCCCTTATTTCATAAAAAAAAAATTAAGTCAAACCCATTCGACCGATCACAGCTAGCATCGAATTGACATAAGCCGACCACATGACGTAGGTCCGTCAACTGCATAGGAATCAATTTCCTCGATGGTACATTAAAAAATCTTTAATAATATTTATTACTTATCAGTTTTTTTTATGCTAAATAAAATTAATTGAAACCTGAATGTACAATCGCGAGAGCCTGTAGACCGGTGTTAATTTTGGTTTAATAATATGTAATTATATCAGGGGTCGTTTAAAAGGTAAGAGAGAATTGAAAATCTCTAGGATAGTATCATGTGCAACACAACTATCAGTGTTAACAGCAAAAAATCTTACTATTAAATGGAACTTATTTTCTGCAGAAACATTTCGGCTTACTTTGAACTTATATTTAAAGTACTATTGCTCTAACGTAACACATCAACAATTGGTGCTAGCCATCAATCAGCTGTTATCACAGCAACAATGACTTCTAATAATGTCAGAGATAAGCAATTGATACAATTGAGCCGACATATCAATTAAATAACACTTTCAATAATTACCGCTAATGGCTTAAAAGCTTTCAATAAAATATCTGAAGCTATTAATTAAGCAATAGCAATTAATGTTATCAGTGCTATAGTTTAGGTGTTGCTATTGAATTTTGTTGTCATTTGTTCCCACATTGTTGATCAGATCTTGCTTCTTTAATCTTATAAATGTTAATTTAGCCGCTATAGTAATACAGCGTTTTAAAATTTTGTCCTTATTTGAGTCGATTCGTTTAAAAAAGTTGTCTGACATATTTTGTATACGTATCTACTTTTTAAATGGCTACGCGTCTACAGACATTATTCAAGGTATGAATTTTTCTTTCTTACTTCCCAAATTAGTGGCTCATTACATGCAAAACAAATAATTTTGTGTTTGGCTGTGTCTCATGCAAAGCACTGCATGAGACACAGAGACACAAACCGATAAATTAAGCAATAAGCAAAAAGTCCATAATGAGAAGAGAATTTTAATTTTTGTTAGCTTGTTCACGACGACGCAGGAGGTAACCTTATGACTAATGGTAGCATTAGCTCACATTAATACGATATTAATGAATAAGAAAACACATGCTGAATAAATTAATTTTCTAACGGGGCAATAATTTGGTATAATTTAATAGGTTTAAGAATTATAATGGCGATTAATATGGTCGCCGGCGCCACAAAGGTGGATCAATAGACCCCTGTGGCGCGACACGGCACTGGGTGACAAGAACTGTGACGAAACAGACCATCAGAATACTCAAACGATTTTACACACGCTCGAATATTAATTTTTATTTCATTATTTCATCTGTTTTATTATTTAAAATTACATCATTAAATGTCATCTTTATGTTATCATTAATTTGTGAAAATGATAAACGATTGAACAAGTTTTCCTAAACTTGTATGTATTATGAGTTAGCCATTTATATTTTTGTACATTTCTTATTCGATTAATCTGTATAACTCTAGGAATTTCTTCTTTCTTTAGTCTGTAATTCCTTTCGACACGTGGCATATTGCCAGCAAATTCCGAGATTGTTCCTCAGTGTGAAGGCATTGCGGAAATGCACGGAACGCTAGCACTAGTCTTGATATGCTATACAGCTCATATTTCTAGTGCTCTATTTTATTAATATACCTACTAACATGTATGATGTATGTTTAGAAAACATGCTTTAATATACAACATGAATTCAGCTACAGATAGCATCGTTTAAATACGATGCATTTTAATTTAAATACGATATTTTTTATTTTTTTATGACTAACAGAATATAATAAAAGTTTTTAGAAGCTCTTTTTCTTTTATAATATTATGTAACTTTTTTTTTTTTTGGAAATATTAGATACTTAATAGTGCCTTTTTAAAAACTCATAATAAAAAATCTTTCTGACGTTCTTATCTTTATTAAAAATATGGAAGAGAAACATAGATCATGCGTCCAACTATCGTCCTTGTGAACGTAATTTCGCGGAGTACCTCAAGGCAGTTATCTAGGTCCAATATTTCTTAATGTTTATAAAAACGCTTTCTTTACGAGCTTTTGTCACGACAGCGGCCAATCGGATGTCCACATAATTTACTGTAACGTTTCCTATTAACTCAGGGTAGGGTAGATTCATACTAGATGGGGTATGTTATGTAGGGTAAATTGTCACAAACTTAATATAGCAAATTAACCTTATTTGCTGACATTCCAACTCCATATTTTTTTTGTCCTATTTTTAATGCCTTATATTTTTTTACGAAAAAAGGCACTTACACGTGATTTCGCGAGACTTACTAACATTTAATTATTTTCATCATAAAAATGTATAAATCTTGTAGACAAAAGGTGACTTTACTGCATTATTTTTTACATTGACTGTTCGCTTCGCTAGTGTGGATTGAGCCTTATAAGGATAATGTAATATTGTGCACCGTGCTGTGAGAATTCATTCTGTCGCGTTTGATTCAGTGTTTTAATTTAATACATTTACATATAACACAGTTATTGTGATTCAAACAAATAAATTAAGAGACGATTACTAATATTGTTTAAGACACATATTTTATACTTTATAGTGAACTCCTATAATATATTCATAGACGACTTAGTTCTTTATTGCCTAGCTAGCCTAATTTTTTTTTTATGAAATAAGGGGGCAAACGAGCAAACGGGTCACCTGATCAACTTCCGTCGCCCATGGGCACTTGCAGCATCAGAAGAGCTGCAGGTGCGTTACCGGCCTTTTAAGAGGGAATAGGGTAATAGGGGAGGGTAGGGATGGGAAGGGAAGGGAAGGGAATAGGGGAGGGTAGGGAAGGGAATAGGGTAGGGGATTGGGCCTCCGGTAAACTCACTCACTCGGCGAAACACAGCGTAAGCGCTGTTTCACGCCGGTTTTCTGTGAGAACGTGGTATTTCTCCGGTCGAGCCGGCCCATTCGTGCCGAAGCATGGCTCTCCCACGTGTAAATGGGTTGGTATAGATTTATACTTTACATTTAGTAGATCTAACATATTCTAATCATTTTCTAAGTATCTGGTTCTGCTTAGTCTATCTCATCCGGGCATTAGGCACTTTACTTTGATGTGTAATTCTATTTGAATATACCTTATATTATACCCTATAATGTATAGGTATTTGGTATCCCATACCAAATATATTTGATATAAATATAAATATTATTAAAGCTAACCTAATTCTATTGTATATTTATTGCTACTCTTAAAAACATTGTTATTTAAAACCTCCTAGTTGGTAGATTATAGGAGACTTTTTTTACATATCTAATGTATTACATTCTCGTGTCACGGTGTTTGTGCGCGAACTCCTCCAAAACGGCTCAACCGATTTTAATGAAATTTTGTATGTACTATCAGAGAAGTTGATTCCTAGGCAGATGGGGGACCTACGTAGTTTGGTCGCGTTACGTCAAACCCAGCCGACAGATCACAATTAACATTGAATTGACATGATACGACCAAATGACATTGGTCTGTCAACTGCCTAGGAATCAATTTCCTCGATGGTACATACATATTTTGTTAGGCCTGAGAATAGGTTTTTATCAAATTTTTATATTGATGCTAGAAATAATTTATATGGCAAAACAACGTTGCCGGGTCAGCTAGTTTTGTCCTAAAATTTAGCGCACTGATATTATTGATAGCCATATTTTAGTGTATACCTGTCGACAGTGTTGGTTTATCCCGTAGGGTCGGCAAGGCCCGACGCAGCGGGGCGTCAGTCGCTCTCTTTACCACTTTTTATCTCCCCTTCTTTTTATGCCGACGCTACAAAGAAAGTTCCCGTGTCGTATACCTTAATGATTTTTTTATTATTAATTGTTGTGTTTGGGAATTGAAAAATGACCGGCCGGTGATACAGTTCGCATAACAGCTGTGTTATCGAGGTTTATAAGTCGATGTGTTTTACTTTTGAGCTGGAGATAAACTATCTTTGAAGTTAAAGCTGAAGAAATGTTTACTTTGTTTTTGCATTTGTGTGCACATTGCTCTGGCTACTTGCTGAGATACCCAGCCTGAAAAAGTTTGAAAAAAAGAAGCTAAGTACTATTTTTTTATAAATTTTTTGACACTTTTTTCGAAGCTACACTTTACGAAATACGATACAAATGACAAAATTTTTAGGCTCTCTATTTTTCTGTGAATAGTGTCTTGTATCATGATGACATTTTTTCCAAAACGTTATACAGTGTGTAACAAAAATAAGTGATAATACTTTCTACAACGTACACACCCTGTGTACGTGTTCCTTGTAGAGAGTTCACTGTGAAAGTAGCAGCTCTAAAAGACGATTTTTTTTCACTTTTGTATGGGCAAGGGTCCGAGCGTTACGAGTTTCCCCATACAAAAGTGAAAAAAATTTTTGGTCTTTCAGTGCTGCTACTTTCACAGTGAACTCTCTACAAGGAACACGTACACACCCTACAGTATTATCACATATTTTTGTTACACCCTGTATAATAAAAAATATTATGTTCAGGTGAATATCATTAAAAAACATAATTGTTACCAGTAGCTTCACCTAAGCTACGTCCTACGGACTACCATAGTATAGCCCCTGTGCCATCAATTTCCATTAACCCTAAAATACCTACCATAAAAATATGATCGTTAATACCGGGGTTTTGTTTAAACGTATAAGCGGTGATACCACATGCCCCTTAATGTCGGGGCGGTCCGGACCCACGATACTCCTGTCTAATAATTAAGAGGACGTGATGAATGGTTGAAATTCGATTAGATTTTAATGGTTTGGCGGATGGGATAGTCATTGTCAGGTTTAGGTAGAAGGCTATACCGCTATAACGTGATTTAAAACAAAAGCCCGATTTTGACAGGTCTTCGTTTAATTTAATCCTGGGTTAAAACTTAATAAATATAATGCAAGTTAATCAAAGTGTTGAAATTTTTATTTTTATTTTTTGACGCACTTTAGAGCACTACATTTTTATATCACGTATGCGCTATATTACGTCTAATGTTTATACGTAAAATAACTTCCTATTAGTATGGCACAAGGCTTAGAGTTTACTTTAATGAACATAGGACTGTTTCGTATTTAAAGCATAAAAGAAGCTTTTCGTCCCTGACTTCTACAACACGTACTCACCACTCGAATATCCACTGGCCGATCAGGGATTATAGGTATATAAACTATGGTATAAGTATACTGTATAATATGTATACGATGTTATGAGTACCGGTCGGCAGAGCGCCGCGGCCGTATCGCACGAGGTGAGAGCGGCTTTATCGCACCATCATCTATAACACCATGGCCCGGGTAGACCAGTGTGCGGACAGAGGGTTAGAATTTATTGTGTGATGAAAAAGAATGTATTTCTCCAAACTTTCTTAGTTTCATTTCTGACTATAATATGAACTGTCGTATCGGAAATATTACGATGCAGTTTTTTTTGGATTTATTATATCAGATCAGTGTCACTGCATCTAAGTATAAAAGGTTTTCAAATTTCTTTTTGCATCGAATATCACCTTAGCAGATGATATTTATGATATTTAGATACATACCTAGTTAAAAATTAAAATCCGTTTTAGGCGTAATCATTACTAATCAGGCACTAAGCCTTCTGTGTAGTACAGTCTCTCCTTTATTATTTTGAGTAGAATAGCCTGTACAGAATAGCCTCAATACATAGTTTCATAATATTATCATATTTTGGATTTCTCTATCTCCACATTCGTCTGTGGCAGGAGCGGTCGTCGGGGCCGCGGTGCGCCCGCGCCGGGCGAAACATCAACCATTTTAATTATGTTCGGGACACCATTAACAATAAATCTGTGGCCGGCACCGGTTTATAGCTAATTATAAATGTATACTCTGTGACCAATTATTCAATTATTTTCACGAATGCTATTGTTTTGTTTCAGTAGCTTTAGTATTTAGAAGCTATAAAGGCGTAGGGCTCAGGCTTAGTACTAGAAAGTTTTCTAGAAAGTGCAAGCTTTATATGGAAACCAGATGTTGTTTGACAAAAACTAAAGTATGTAACATAAGTATGTATGTAACAAAAAGTCAAACATAGGTACTTATGTGTCATTCGTCAAGTCCAGCAATTGTCAAAATAAATTATACAGGGTGTAACAAAAATAAGTGATAATACTTTAGGGTGTGTACGTGTTCCTTGTAGACAGTTCACTGTGAAAGTAGCAGCGCTGAAAGACCAAAATTTTTTTTCACTTTTGTATGGGGAAACTCGTGACGCTCGGGCCCTTGCCCATACAAAAGTGAAAAAAAATTTGGTCTTTCAGAGCTGCTACTTTCACAGTGAACTCTCTACAAGGAACACGTACACACCCTAAAGTATTATCACTTATTTTTGTTACACACTGTAGATCCGAAATCGATCCATGAAACGCCGTTTGTTATGTAAATCTGTTTTATTTTCGCGTAGAATGCAGTCATTCCAAATGGCGCGGTAGGGCAGATATAATTTTCTACTAGTGAGACTTGGTATACTGATTACAGAAATGACGAAGTACGTCATTTCGGTCGCCCAAGTTTAATTAACAATCAGGAAGCAAATGTCACAGTGACACTATCAGTGTCATGACGAGCTTATCGAATTGTCACGTCGGACGTATGTGTGTCAGCTTCGTGGAAGCGATATCGTGACGGCGGTGTCTCAGTGTGTCTCTGGGCCAGTTGGGACCACCAGGGTTATCGGACACTTGTGGAGACGCGTTTAGAAGAGACGATACGAGTATTGACTATTTCACGCGTGTTTTAGGAGATGATTTAAATAATAATAACTCCCACACTGGTTTCGGTGACGGTCCGGAGTAAATTTATATTGCCCAAGTGTGTGCGCAGTACACAAGAGCACTCTCTATTCCTTTTACTCTCATAACCCAGGGGGGCCGAAGACCGACACGACTGGCGAGAGATCAGGCGCAGGACCGACATTTACATACCCATCCGACGCATGTATCATCTTACTTGTCAGACAATCATGTGATCAGCCTGCATTATCCTAACCAAACTTGTAAATAACATGTTTCCAACGCGGGAATCGAACCCACGACCTCCGAGTCAAGAACCACGCTCTAAACCACTGGACCACGAAGGCGATGGAGATGTTATTTGGGAGATGATACTGATGAGTACCTATATATAAGTGATAAGGAAGAAAGTATATAATAATTATATAGGTTAAGACATCTGACAACACTCTGACATCTGGCGTTGCAGATGCGAGCAGAATATTTAAGGCAGGCAACGCATATGCAACTCTTTTGATGTTGCAAGTGTCCATGGCCGACGGGAGCTGCTTTTCATCAGGTGACCCGTATGCTCGTTTGGCCCCTGACATTATATAAAAAGAGAATAATCTTCCACTTGCCGATTTAAAATTAATAATATAATTTTCTTTTGAATATAAAGAGAGTAAGCAAAATATTAAAAAGCTTGTACAGCCGGCATTACATTCTTTTAGAGAGATCGTACTAATTACTAAATGCCATATTGACTATAGGCACTAGATGCAATTAAAAAAAAATGCGTCCTATAGACAATAATATTGCGTCCTATAATAATAGAAAAAACTTACAATTTACAACGAAACGTACAATTTTCAGAGACAAAATATTCGCTTCAGTAAGAGAGACAGATGGACGCATATTTTCGCGTTTATATATTAAGTAAGTACTGTTTTTTGTTTAGAATTTAGTTTTCCGCGTTCTAAAATCGTTTCGTCGTATTGTAAACGGACTCACCGTAATGAGCAGCTTTGATGTTTGCCGATGTCAATCACTGAGCTAACTGCTAAGTGAAACCCCAATATCAGACTATGACGCAAAAACGTCATTATTACGGCGATTATGGCCCTAAAATAAATAAACATGTCTTCCCAGATCGCCTGTCAAAAGACAGGATATTTTTAAGATAATGATGATTGTTTTTTTAATAGAAAAATTACCGTTTGATTATGCAATTAACATCTAAGGATATGAAATAAAAATTTGTTATAAACGTGAAAATAACAAAATCTTTTGCTGCCATCAAATTACGTAACCAATAACGATATTTTTTCAATTTCATAATAATTTGGAATTACTCGTTCAAATAAAGCTACCCTCCATATTGTACAATGTTTAAACATCCGCCTGATTTACCAATATTAATATGTTGTCATTATCTACGGAATATACAATACGTGAATAGACATACGGACAAGTATATAATAATATCAATAGGGAACATGGTAGATCAATAGAAACATAATCCGCATCCGAAATATGACAAAGAACATGTAATTGGATTACTACGGCACTTAATATCTTCTTTCTACTTCTGTTTCGTCCAAAATAGACTTTATTGTTGTATTCGCTGAACGAAATTTGAGCTATATTATTTTAATTTTAGGGTTAAATTTTGATCGTTTCGTAAAATTCGTAGAGAAATATGAAAATTGTTAAGCCGGGCACAGACGCGCGACACAAAAAATATCACCGCTCGAGAAGATGTCATATTAAGAAACATGTCAATCATATTTTTATGACGCCACTGAATAGGCCCGTTGTTCACTTGCGCATTATTTTTTTAAAATTTCACGCTCGGTTTGCGCAGTCCCAAATTATTTTTTGTCGAGGGTCGTTTGGGAAAAAGGCGGATTTTCGAGTTTCGATTATTTTGGTGCTTTAAAAGTACTCGAACAATGTTCACGAGATTTCCTGTTGGTAAATTAGGTTTGTTTGTACCGAAGTTATGGCTAAGTGGCGTTATAAATATCTTTTTATAATATTTCTGCAGGATATTTGGTGAATTACAATTGCGGTTAAATCGCTTTGTAAGTTACCCGACAAAAGATTTGCTTTATTTGTATACAATTTATTAGGTATTATTTAAGTATCCTTATTATGTTTATAATAAAGATACATAAATAATACCTAATAACGTTTTATGTTTGTAGAAACTTAATTTTGTTAATTTTTTATCATACTTAATTTCTTGCTTCAAGAAGCATGTTCCTAATAACATCACCGAAGCACTCCAGTCTTAGGTATGCTAGCTTCAGCAACGACGTAAAAAAAGTTTCCATCACATGAAAAATAAAATTAAAGTTGTTTTATTTCTGAATTTTAAAGCAAATGTTTTCAGAATTGCTCTACCTATTACCTACCAAAAGCTTTACATAACGTGAGAACAAAGACTAAAGAGTACGGTAACTAAATTAGCTGCATACACTTAGTGTATAAGCTTAAAATTCCACTTACGCGCTAATAGCCTGACCTCGATGTAACTTCACAATACCGCGTCAAACGCATGAGTCGTATCGCATTGTCTTACAATTACCGCGCGTTTCAAAATTTGGCACCACCAGCGTGTGTAGCCCGCCTAACGCGACCTGTGGTATAACCCGTATGAATTTTCAAACACTTATTTCTATGGCACTTGTATGGCTCGAGGTGCATTTTTTCCTGTCCGGGTTATACTTTTTCCCTTGTCTTCACAATTAAGAGGAGGTCGGGGTGAATGGTTGGAGTAATTAACGCAGTCGGGATTGCATCGCGAAGTGCCGCTAACATCGGTACAAAGGGCCGTTGTGGTGGTGAAATCTGATCGCACGCGACAACACCGCGAGGAAGGAGGATGGGGGCGATTGATTCTGTAAAGTTTTGGCCTTTGTTTTACTACACGGTTATTATATTGGTACATGTTGTATTCGTTGCGTACGTACGTAATTCGTAAATGAAGACGATAAAAGTTATCCTTTTTCCTTTCGCGTTTGTTCAGCAGTTTGGGCTTGAACACATACAGTCAGATTTTTTTTAATATTTACTAAATACTAAAACACCACTATACCATTACCAATACCATTGATTAACATTATATTAATATTATGCAAAATATTGTTTCTTTGATTTCTGTGAAAAAATTAATGTACCTTAGAGATAAAATGAAAATTACGCCGGTTCTTCTCGCCGGGTTAGTTCCCGAACCGGTGGTAGGCATCATGTAGGACATTCTGAAAACATTTATTTTAAATTTATTCAGAAATAAAACAATTTTGATTTTGATTTTGATTTGATTTTGAATGAAATCGTGGATTTTTTCTCAACTAGAGTTTAGCGTTCTATGTAGTGGTGTTAGGCCGTTGTTGCAGCAGTTCTATCAATTTTAAATGCTATTTAGATCCTACTATCGAATCGATTTGAAAATCTTGTAGTTTTAAAAGTATGTACCCCAAAAATGCCCAACATTCAACACCAAGCATCATTCTCCCCCATTCTCCTGCCAGCACAACGGTCCCTTGTGCGGCACAACGCAGCTCTGTGCCACTAATCACTTTCACGTGCCACTGTCCTGTAGCGGCACTGCACACTTCCCTGCCACACAGTCGGATATACAGTAGAATCAAATAATAGAGTCTACAGAAATATTGAAAAAAATATTTATTTTTATTAAAAACAGGTATCATGAAACTTCATACACATTTTGAACGTCGAGAGAGAGGTACAGAGGAACAGAGGCTAGGCTTTAGAGTTTAGACTGTTGAAATTAAGCGTACACCATGTTCTTAATAGAGTGCAGACTGGAGAGTCTAGACCAGTGGTTCTTAACCGATGGTCCGCGGACCACTGGTGGTCCCTGGAGGCATTCCAAGTGGTCCCCGAAGCCATTAGCCATCCTAATAATATGTGAGAATTCAGAAGTTAGTTAAGAGTATATTTTTGTGAGTATAGTCGTCATAAAAATCACATTAAATTAAAATCTGTAACTTGTAGATTTTTGCTTCCAGTCCGTTTGCTATCAAATTGTTGACATTTTAAAACAGTATGTAATTTTGTAGTTTGATATAAAACGGACTGGATTAGCAGTTTGCAATTCTATTTTATAACTTGATGCGAAAGAAGCTGCAGCAGCAACTTTGTTCGATATTATTTAACTAATTTTACTTATTATAAACATACTATTATTTTTTTGGTGGCGCAGTTATTTCTATTTGCAGGAATTTTCAAGAACGCTGCATTACCCTTCTGTACATATTTATATTGTGTCTATCTTCATCTTCGCGCCTTGCTGCTTCTGTGTCGGCTAACTGTCGGAATTTGTGATTTACACATGACGCTAATGTTTATTTTTAGGTAATGTGCAACGATTTTAAAAATATAATTCTAACGGTACTTTGAAAATGGAATTTAACTTTTTTTACGTGGTAGCCAAATGCAATGGTAATGCTGTTAGATCATAGAATGTACTCTAGAATCGAGATGGTGACCTTGCACATTTTTATCTCGAATTAATAAAGTTCTCTTATTTTGTATTTCATTTCAAAATTTTCCCGCCTGTCATGACTTTCTTGACAGACTATACTTAACTTGAAATTCTGCCCAATATGAGCTATGTACAAGTAAAAAAGCATAATATAAAATGTAATTAGGTAAGTGATCAAAATAACAAGACAAAATTTCCTAGAAATACTAACTTTTTAATTTTTTTTTTGCCTCGATTCGCCGTTTGAACTTCATACTGTTCAAATTATAAAAAATTGCCTGCCTTCACATATTTTACCTGCACTGTTCAAAATAAAAGCAGTTATGACGTCAACTCAATCATTTGACTGTACATTCCTGCTAAATTACGCAATTACCCGCGCGTACGTTACGTGTTATTAACTAATATCCCCCGCATAGAGCACGTCGTGACTCCACTGACAGCAACTTTTTATCCGCTCTTTTCTTTTCTTTACTCTGCGTGCTCTTTGTCTACTCTTATTTACGTTCGCGAGTCGAGCTCGGTTGCAGATTATGTAGAGTGTAGAGGCGACAGTGCGTACTACCCTCACAGCTACAGTGCTTACATGGTGTAAGATTTTTTATTGTAATGGGCATTGTCCAAAAAAAATCACATGTACTTTTTATATTTTTTTTCGTTAAAATAGGGTATTTTAAGAATATAAATTAAATAATTTTGAAATTCATTGACTAGTTTTTTCTCAATAAATTTTTAAAGTTTCGCTCTGACGTCATCATCGGCGGCCAATTGACCTCTGCAGTATGTTTTAAAATTTCTTTCAATCTTATTTATAATGGCTGGTTCGTCAAATGCAAGTTGTCATTATGTGAAAGCTGATACGAGAAGCTTACCAAAAGTTCGAAACGTAATGTTGGTCGAATTTATTGCTAATTTAACGCCATTGAAGGTCAAACAAATGTTAAACATATTTGTTCAAAAATATAAGTAACTAATGGGTATTTTTTTCGTTTATATACAGAAAAACGATCACTGACCTTATTCCTCGAAATGTTTTTGTAATGAGCAAAATTAAAAAAAAATGGACAATCCCCATTACTTGTAACAAGGTTAAACTTATACAAATTATCATTAAAAAAAAGATTAGATTTTAAATAAACCATTCAGAATTAAGATTATTTGGTGTTTAGGTCGAAGAATGGTAGGTTCTGCCCTCCATCTATCTCAAGAAATGCAGAGATTTAAACTCAGAACAAAATTTAAGAAATACGAAGACTGCTTTTTACCTTGATTGGTCCCGACAGTTCGTCAATTTTCCGACGCAGCTGGTAGCGCAGCGGTGGGCGTGGAAAATGCTTCATTTTTCATGCTTACTTTTACTATTATAGATAACATAATAAGACAGTATAATATATTAGTTATAAACATCAGCAGTAAAACAGTAATAGATATTCAAATTTTTTAAACACGAGATATCAATAAGCAACAATACTTAGTTTTTTTTCTGCGTTCGTAGACCTTGTAGGTACTAACTACTCTACCCTCTATCCCCAACCTGCTCTACATCGGTAATGGGAGTCCAGGTCTCAGGCCTGGGAACGGCAGCAACACGACACGACGTTGACCATGCACTATTATCCACCACTTACTGGAGAATGCTCTAGAATGTGCTAGTTATGATAATATGTGGCTTAGGTCCATCCACATTTTGTGTAACAGCTTAAAGGGTCATACCAATTATTGTGACATGGTAGTCAAAAAAAGCATAACATGGGAGAGGGGCTAAAAAATCTAAGGTAAGCACACCATTACAGTTGACTGATTTTAATGGTGTTCTTACCACCATTTCGGAGACCTTCAGATGGACGATCAGAGCTTGGCAACAGTCCTTCTGTTGCCAAGCTCCTCTAAAACGGTGGACTGATTTTGATGGTATTTCCAATATCTATTTTTCTTTTGCGATGGATCGTTTCGATCAATCGTAGCAGGGTATGAAAGTAGGAATAAGCTTTTGCCTAATATTCTGTATTTTAATTCATTGATATAAAATTACTTTCTAGAAGTGGCCAATTTTTAATTCTATACAAGGTGTAACAAAAATAAGTGATAATACTTTAGGATGTGTACGTGTTCCTTGCAGAGAGTTCACTGTAAAAGTAGCAGCGCTGAAAGACCAAACATTTTTTTCACTTTTGTATGGGCAAGGGCCCGAGCGTCACGAGTTTTCCCATACAAAAGTGAAAAAAAAATTTGGTCTTTCAGCGCTGCTACTTTCACAGTGAACTCTGTACAAGGAACACGTACACACCCTAAAGTATTATCACTTATTTTTGTTACACCCTGTATACATCCTTATGAATTCCATTTTTGTACTCTGACAAAATTTCACACGCATGTTTCAAAATCGGCAACAGGTATTACGATATTGAAATCGTATACTCGGAAGAATCTTTTGTTTTCACGAGATCGTGACGACCGCCTGAAAAAAAATCGTGACAATTAAAAAGCTCGCTGGCAGCTGTCTCATTTAAAATGGTTCTGATGTTGTGTTTAAGTCCCATGTTGTAACCGAACGAGTGTCAGGTGCCTGGGACGGGCCGGTCACGATTCTTTGACCGATGTCTGCTGGAAATGCTAGCACCATTCCATGGCACCTGGAGGGAAAATTAGACTTTATTAACAACATAATAAAGTTTATTTTACAGTGTCAGTTAAATGCAAACTTTGTTTTTTGTGCTATTCTAAATTGGACTTTATGATGCAGTGTTAAAGTTGGTTTTCTTGTGGTATAATATTTGATCGAAAGACAACGCGTTAGTTAATGCTCTGCCTATGATCGTAATAAGTAGATGGTGTGTTGAAAAATTATCGGTGCGATCGGAGGCGCAATGGATGCGGCACTTTTTTGCCTATTTATATTGAGTATGATGCCACGGATCTAGAGATGCTGGATGTGGCATTTAATGTTAATGATTAAACTGATAAACAAAAATACATTGCGATAGTCATGCTAACTGTAGAAAATAAATGGATTCGCAATTTTGTAGCTTGTAATGATGAATCGGCAAAAATAGTGCTTGCCGCTCAGATATACTACACGAGCTCTACTTTTGAGGAAACAGAACGAGTAATTATGTTTTTTGAAGACGTAACTAAACTAACGTAAAAATCCGTTCTTGATTTTGTCATTTATGTCAAATAAATAAAAAAATAACCGTTTCTCTATATTGGCATAACTTTTTAGTTTTTATGAATGAATGATCGTGTTGAATAACACATCCAACAAGATTGAAATTTACTTGACAGTGGAAGTTATAAAATATTAATGGCATCTGCAGTGTTTTCATTCAAGTCTTAAAAGTAGGTCTTAAATTGAAGTCTAAACTGTAGCTGGACAAATTATACATTTTCTCTATGCTGTAACACATGTTACTAAATGATTAAATAATAAATAGAATTAATATGTTTGCTAATAATTTTTTTTCTTACGTTGCTTCTTGTTGCTGGGCTAGTTAAAACTAGAGAAGAGCTGAACTGATTTGGCTAAGTTGAGTCTTGAAATATTCGTCTAAGTCCAGGGACGAGGAAAGTGATACGAAGTTCATCGGGTAAGTACTCTAGTTAGAGGTTTTTCTTTATTTGTGAGTCGCTTCCAGCGTCTCTATATCTGTGTCGTAAACAAGTCGGAATGACCCGCCCGCTGCGCTGTAATAACCGTACGAGCGCCCATCATAATGTCATCAGTGTAACCCACCGACCCACCCAGCACATACCTACAAGGATGTGGCACTCGGGTGACACTGTCACAGGGGTGACAAAGCAGCTCACAATGGTATCAATGTTAGATCTTATTTTGGTAAAATTTTTTTTTATTTTTTAACGGGCAAAAGGCCCACCACACATTCCCACCACTGCAACTCCTGTGTCGCCAGGATCAACAGTGGTAACCAACCACGAAAACCCTTTGATATGATCTCAGGGATGCCCGAGGGACAAGCTAAATCTGTCTTGGGACCCGCAACGAAATTAATCAGAAGAAATGTAGGAGGAGTAGGAGATACCAATTTCCCTCCCCAAGCAAAGCGGGAGACAGCCAAATTGTAATGACATTGATGTCCGAACAAAGGGGGAAGCACCACGGGAAAAAATTTGGTTATACTTAATACAATATGCCTACTTCATAAAAAAAAAAAAAAAATGACATTATTTATAATGGCAAACTTGTGTTCGGTTGTTTCCAATAGTATTTATGACAAAAACGTTTGAAAGTGTTATGTATGGCAACATTCCTATTTATTATTAGGGTTAAATAAGGTGATGGTGCTTGCAACATTGTATGAGCTATGACTTAAGAAAATAGAATAAAAAGATGGCTGGCTACAACAATACTTTTATTTTCATCACATAGATATAAAACATGGTGTCAGGTGTAAAACAGAAGAAATAATAAATAGTGAGTACCAAATATTTAAGAAAACAACAGGGAAAAACATAAAAAGGAGAAAGAAGCAGTAAAATTCTGTAAAAAATATACGCAAAGATGGAGGGCATAAGGCCACCAATAAATCTGATTTTATCAGGGCCATCAGAAAACTTTCATATGTTTAAAAGAAAGTTTTTAAATTACATCGAAGCTGCGGGCTTGACAGAAAAGTCGGAGGAAAGAAAAATTGCATTGTTTCTGAATTTGGCGGGCGATGACGCCATGGACGTCTACACCACGTCGATGGAAGGTCTAAAGGTTAAGAGCTTAGAAAAACTCTTGGAATTATTTGAAAGGCACATAAAGCCGAGAAAAAACTTGATCGCCAACAGCTATAAATTTTTTAACATGGCACAAGCCGAAGGGGAGACCTTTGAGCACTATGTAACAGAGTTAAAGAAACAAGCCAAACTATGCGAGTTCAAAGAAGAAGACAGGCTTGTAAGGGACATGATTGTAATAGGAATAAAGGACAAAGGTGTACAAGAAAGATTACTACGGGAGAGTGACCTAACTTTGGATCAAGCCATGCAGTTTGGACGAGCAGCAGAAATAGGGAAGATTCAGGTAGGAGCTTTGAATGAGAAGAAAGAAATAGACAGCATACATAAACAGAGAGTAAACTACAGGAAGAAGAAAAACTACAGAAATAACTGTGGAAAATGTGGTAAAATACATGAACCGAGAAAATGTCCAGCGTTTGGTAAAAAGTGTGTATTATGCAACAAACTGAATCACTTCGCTGTGATGTGTAGAAATAAAAACATAAGGAAGAAGAAGCAGGCGTTCAGCTTGGAAAAGGAAGAAAATAAAAGTGAAAGTGACAGCGACAATAATTTTACAATAGGAAGTTTAAATTATATAGACAATATTAAGTTACAGTGGAGAGAAAAAATAAATATTCAAGGTTTAAATATTGAATTTAAGCTAGACACGGGTGCGGACTGTAATACATTGTCTTTAAAGTTGTTTAAGTGCATTAATAAAAATAACAAGTTTAGTTTGAAACAAACACCTGCCGTTCTAGTTGTATATAATGGAGAGAAAGTTAAGACAGTGGGACAAGTAGAGCTAAGCTGTATTGTAAAAGGGATAAATAAAAAGGTATGTTTTACTGTAATTGATTTAGATGTACAACCTGTAATAGGACTGCCAGATTGTATTAGGTTAAACTTGTTAAAAAGGATTGATGGAGTACAAAGTGATAAGCTGTCAGGAAAGGAAAAATTTATAAAAGATAATATAGATATTTTTCAAGGGCTAGGGACGATAGGTACTTACCAAATAAAAATTTTAGATGATGCACAACCTGTTGTTAAACCCATAAGACGAATACCTTTAGCTATAAAAGATAGACTTAAGGAAACATTAAATAATTATGAAAACAGGAACATTATAGAGCGGGTAGAAGGTCCTACAGAGTGGTGTAATAACCTAGTTATTGTGGAAAAACCAGATAAATCTTTGAGGTTATGTTTAGATCCTAAAGAGCTTAATAAGTGTATATTAAGAGAGAGGTTCCTTATTCCGTCTCCAGAAGAAATTTATAATAACTTAGCAGGTAAGAAAGTGTTTACTGTTTTAGACATGAAAGATGGATTTTTTCAGATAATGTTAAGTGATAAGGATAAATTGTGTACTTTTGGTACTCCATATGGGAGATATAGGTTTAAGAGGCTACCATTTGGTATATCATCTGCTCCAGAAGTTATGCAAAGAATAAATACTAACATTTTCGGAGACATTCAAGGAGTTGAAATATACTATGATGATATAATAATAGCAGGGAGAAATAGCGCAGAGCATGATGAAATATTAAATAAAGTGATAGAAAGAGCCAGAAAATATAATGTTAAATTTAATAGAAATAAAATACAATATAAGTCGGACCATGTTAAGTATGTGGGATTAATAGTATCACAGGAAGGTATTCAAGTCGACCCCGATAATGTAAAAGCTATATTAGAGTTAAAGGAACCTAGTAATGTAAAACAGCTACAAAAATTTTTAGGAATGTGTAACTATTTGAGTAAATTTATTCCTCATTATTCTGTACATACAGAACCTTTAAGACACTTACTTAAAAAAGATGTAGTGTGGGAGTGGTCTGAATTACAAGATAAAGCATTTAAAGAATTAAAAACCAAGTTAAGTAATACACCTACGTTAGCTGTCTTAAATAGTAAAGGTTCAATAGTGTTGCAAACTGATAGTTCTAAATCTGGCATGGGAGCGTGTTTGTTACAAAAGGGTAAACCTATTTCTTTTTATTCCAGAGCTTATACCGAATGTCAAACTAGATGGGCACCAATAGAAAAAGAACTATTTGCTATCTGTGTTGCATTAGATAAATATCATCAGTTCGTGTATGGCAGGAACATAACAGTAATGACTGATCATAAACCCTTGGTCACAATAATTAATAAAGATATAAATAAAATAAGTGCTAGATTACAGCGTATGATCTTGAAATTGTTAAAATATGATATAAATATAAAGTATTTACCGGGTAATAAAATGTATATTGCTGACTACTTGTCAAGAAATTATATAAAAACCAATGCTGAGATAGATCCAACAACACAGGAGATAGTGCATTGCTTTGAAACAAATTTAGCTATAACAGATAGTAAATTAGAAATGTTACAAAAAGAAACTGCCAATGATATAGATTTAATGCAAGTAATCAATTGGTATAAAACTAGTTGGCCTAAAAATAATAAACTAATACAAAATAAAGAATTAAAAATATACTATAGTTTAAAAGAATATATACATGTAAAAGATGATATAGTGTACTTACAGAATAAAATAGTTATACCAAAACATATAAGAAAAGAAATGCTTATGATTATACATACAGGACATACAGGTATAGTGAAGTGTAAAAAGAGAGCTAGAAATGTTATGTATTGGCCGCGAATGTCACAGGATATAGAAAGGTTTGTGTTGTCATGTAGTTCTTGTGAAAAGTATAGACAATCTAATAGTAAAGAACCTCTTATGTCCCATGATATTCCTAGCTTACCGTTCTACAAGATAGGTATGGATATATGTACTTACAGCAGGAAAGATTACCTAGTTGTTGTTGATTACTATTCAAAATGGATAGAAGTAAAATATTTAGATGACAAAACAGCTGATAGTGTAATTAAAAATTTATTGAATATTTTTTCTACTCATGGCATACCAAAGTGTATAGTAAGTGACAACATGCCATTTGGAAGTTACTCTTTTAAAAAGTTTGCAAGTTCATTAGATATTCAATTAGTTTATTCAAGTCCAAGATATCCTCAGTCTAATGGTTTAAGTGAAAAAGCAGTAGGAATTGTAAAAAACATGTTGAAAAAATGTGAAAACAATCATAATGACCATGATTTTTACTTATCTTTGTTACATTATAGATCTACACCAGTTGCAGGGTTGGATTATAGTCCATCAGAATTGTTAATGTCTAGACTTTTGAGAACTAACTTACCTTGTACTAAAGATCATTTAAAACCTAAAGTTGTTAAGGTACAGGAAAAAATGTCATTCAACAAACAAAAATCAGAATTTTATTATAATAAAACTAGTAAATTTAGAAATGTAAACTTCAAACCAGGTCAAAATGTTGTAGTGCAGAATAGACCAAACAGAGTGTGGCATCCAGGCAAAATTGTAAAGCCTGAGGGCCCAAGATCTTTTATTGTGAAAAGGGAGGATGGAACAGAGGTCAGGAGGAATCAGAAGCATATAAATATTTCACCTAACCAGTTTATTGTTAAGTCAGAAATACTAGATACTCCGTTGATTTCTCTTCCTTCACCAAATAACAAGAATACAGAAAATGTTACTCCGTTGAATACTATTCCTTCACAAAATAGTAAAAGTTCTGAAAATGTTATTAGGAATAAAGTTAGTAGGTATGGTAGAATAATAAAACAGCCCTCATACTACAAAGATTTTACACAATAGTAATATGTTGTTATGTTATAAGAAAGTTTAAAATTTTAAGTTCTTTATGTTTAAGTTTAAAATTTTAAGTTCTTTATGTTTAAGTTTAAAATTTTATCTAAAAGGGGGGATGTTATGTATGGCAACATTCCTATTTATTATTAGGGTTAAATAAGGTGATGGTGCTTGCAACATTGTATGAGCTATGACTTAAGAAAATAGAATAAAAAGATGGCTGGCTACAACAATACTTTTATTTTCATCACATAGATATAAAACAGAAAGCACGGAAATTCCTTGCGCTGCCTACGAGGTCATCGTAATATACGACTCCAGAGACACATTGGAGGCTGTTTAACAGATCGGTTCTTTCCTCATGCCAGAGACCGCACTCCCAGAGTACGTGATGAGCAGTTTGTACTTGCGGGCTGTCTTCGGTCGAGCACTCGCAAAAAGGAGATGGAACTAACTTAAATCCATGAAGTTTAGCTTTAAAATTACCGTGACCAGTTAGGAATTGTGCCACGCAATGATCTATTTCTATCCAATGCATGGCGAGTCGTTCACGAACCGAAGGAAAGAAATTGTACAGGTGACGACCTTTGATCGAGTTATCCCACCGTTCCTGCCACTCGGATATAAGATTTTGTAGTGTAAAGTCTAGTGTTTCAAATAGTCTATTCACTTTATTTCTGTCTCTCATAGTTAAGAAATCAGGGGTCGTAATTTTTTTATTTTTGTAATATAAAGCAGCTCGGCGCTGTATTTCTAAGTCTACAGGCAAAACACCCGACAGGACAGGAAGTGCTTCAGTTTATTTTGGTAAATGCAAAATGTATAAGCCACAAGCCATAAAATCCTTGTAAAGTTTTTCTGTTATTAATTCTAATATGTCATGCATGTAACAGGAAGTCCTCATAAACAGTCGTAGACAGAACTGCTGGGCAACAATCTTGCGATAGCGACGCTACAGGCGTTTGACAATTAATGACAGCAGATATCTGCAATATCTATTCAAGTTTCGCGATTTTTTGACTCAGAACGCGACATCATTTGAAAAATGATATTATCTCCTTGAACAAACAGCATCAGGTGTCAGCATGACTGATAGAATTGACACCACGTGATTGAAGTACAGTCAAAGACCAGAGTCGTGATAGTAATTTGTTTGATTCAAAAACTGCAATTGATATATTACACATTTCACATACTGCTTAACCTATGCCCCGTTTCTTTGTCTAATTAAATGTATAGAGAGCTACAATCAATTTTATTATGTTTGTCCGTCCGTCACAATATTAGGTAACTCCATCAAATTATCTTTTATGCGATAATTATTGTTGCATCATCGTTTTAATCACATCACGTACTTTTTTAAAGAAGCCAACATTAATTATATGAATGAAATTTTATATAGGATAGTATGAATTAATGCTAATAGTAAGTACTAAGTAATAAATAAAAAATTCAAGAGATATTTAGGTAAATGTAAAAAATTTAAGCTTCCTGGAATTTTCAAAAATCCTTTCTTAAAAGAAGTTAATATGTCATAAGGGGAACTCGTGAGAAAATATTCAAGCTTCTTGTTCTATTATCCAAAAATTAAATTAGCTATTCTTATAGCCAGGTATAATAATCAAAATAACGATGGACAACATTTTATTCAAATTTTGTAATTTTATATGGAGTTTTGCCTATATTTGCCGTCTGAACTCTACATTTATTTCCATAGTTGGATGACATTCCGAATGCAACACGTGTGTATGGCTGTAAATTGTTTGTATGATTGTGAATGACATGAATACCCATGCAATACCAACAGTTATCCCCGTGATCAAACTCTCGCCTGTTATGTCTAGAAAGGAGGTTTATCGCTTTAAATTTTCACACCATTCTAGACCATATTAGGAGGGGATAAGACTAGACATCGACTTGATAAAATTATGAGGTTTTTTTGGGTGGTTGTTAGTGCACTTCACACTTGAAACGATTTTAGAGTCCTTTAAAAGTTTTAGTTACAAAAAGCGAAAACAATATGCGAATAAAAGTTTTGCACGTAATCACAATTAAATTATTAATTGTGAATTGTGATTACGTGCAAAAATTTCATTATTATTATGCTGTGAATCAAAGAGGTTTCGGTAAAATGAAAATTTTACATCTATTTAAGGTAAACAATATTTTGGTACAGAAAAACATTTTTCTATTTCTGTTTCAGAAATAAGAATAACTTTAAGTACTTTGATTAGACGTTTCTATGACTTACTTGCGATAGTATTAAATTCTGAGTTTCTTTGTGCCTTATATTTATCACTTAGATTAGCTACCAAATGTCAAAAGCTGCGGCCTACGAGATGAGGCAGCGTCACGCCTTCTAAACTGATTATGATTTATTTTTTTAAAGCTGTCGTGAATCGTGATCGACAGTGTTCATGGCTATAATTTATAAGTGTAGTGTATTGATAAATAAAGATGGACGAGATGGACGACCCACGATGTGGTAGGGTTGGTGGGGAGCACTCGCCCGATGTCAGACGGACTAACACTTACCAACCATGGCACGGAGAGGACGTCTTGAGTTATACAGTATTCTGTGTTTAATTTACTCGCCCTATAAATGTCTACAATCTACATTGCACAGGTGGCAGATCCGAAAGTGCTACTTGCTACAGAAAAAAAAAACATTTAAAGTCGTCAGTCGCAGCAAGTATGAAGCGCCATCCTCCGTCACGGAGTCACGTAGTTGACGCTAGGTCCGCGGACATTTCTTTAATAACGTGTGATTGGCCCCAACTGTGGCCCCAACAGCAAATAGCTCTAACTACAATTTGTTTTTACGAATCATCGTAATCATTTTGTATGTGACTTGAAGGATGTTGTTTGTCGTGTATAGTTAGGGATCATTCCAATTGTAGTCTGAGGAATATTCGTATTATAAATTGTGTTTCTTTGTCTTCATGCTTAAACTGCTGAACTGAGTTTAATTAAAGTATGGATATTCTTTTCAATCTGGATAATATCATGTTAGTTTTATTTTATTAGGGTTATTAGGGTAAACACAGAAACCCTTCGTGCGTGAGTTCGACTCGCACTTGGCCGATTTTTTTTGAGTTATTAAAAGTTTTTTGCGTTTGTTAGTAAAATATGTACGGTTCCCGCGCGATAATATAAGTTGCGGGCAAGCTAATATAATAACTCAATATAATAGTTCATAACATAAACCTATAATATATATATTAAGTCTATGGTTCATAATAACTGCATGACTTTGTCAAACTATCTATGTTATTTTAATTTATGTGTATTGATTTTGTGTAATTAGTGATGTCCCTCATATTACGACTTACGATCATAATATCGATATCGATCATATTACGATTTACGGTCGATAAAGTGCATCGATTATAAAGAAGAAGGTTTGTTTGAATTAATTAATTAGTAGGTAATCAGACAATAGATAGGGTTAATTATAGAAAACTTTACCTACCAAAAAGTAATAGCCTACCAACTCGTAAAAGGGGCCTAAGTAACAATTTTACCTTTTTGCACCAAAAAAGCAACAATGAGCCTAACAAGTTTTTTATTCCGGGTCAATTATGCTTGCTATGAAACACGAATAGTTTATTTGTACAGCTCGCGCTTGGCCACACAGCGTCTCTAGCGAAACTTTGTCTCAGCACGATATATTCAAATCACGTGTCACTCGCTATCAGGTGACGTTTGATATCTTCATGACGACCGGAGAAACAAAATCGCGTAACTCCATTTACGTCAGCTGTCAAAAATATTTGTTATTCCAACGAAAATACGGCGTATATTCCATTGAATACGATCCAACTGGAGATACAAAGGAATTCGTCAAGTGACTATCCGTCATACCTTTTATAAAATATTGTAGGTCGCACACAGATTATTCTGCGGTCGTATTGAACGTCGTCGTCGTTAATTTAGGGGCTTTTTTCGCCTGGCAACAAGTTTGACCCTTGTACGTCAGGAGGTCTGAAAGGCGCTTCTCAGAGCTGACGGCGTCAAAATGTTTCAAATCGGTCAAGTGTGGTGACTTCTTGTTAGCAAGTGTGTGTTCGGAGAGACAGACAAGATAATCATTTTCTTATTGTAAAACATAATACGCTTAGATAAGTGCGTCTTAATGATTATCGTGGCTCGCGCCCAAAATATTTGACGGTGAAAATGTTTTTTAATTTGATAATTTTAAACATAATAAAGTTCTTATAAATAATAGTAATAATATAAATTCTAAAATCGAAAGCAGACAAACAGATAACTGTTTGTCTGTCAGTTACCTCTTCACGTATGAACAGATGAACTGGTTTAGATTTTTTGGTATACTGCTTTCTTCAAACTTTGAACTAGAACAGTTATTATATCGAGAAAAATTTAAGGTTTCTCCGTGATAATGGAATCGTAGGGCAACAGAATTCAGTGACGAATTTTATGACATAAAACGTTTTATTATTATATTGCATCCGACTATAAAGAAACTTGATTTAAGTTATCAAAATTGTGACAGTTGTTGAAGGTTTTTTTTTATCAATGAAACATCTTTACACAAGGATAATCACACATAATTCCTCACAGTTTCCATACAATAAATCAAACAAACGACACGAGCACGTACGCTTTAACCAGCTTGTTTCATAACATTTGACATACCTCCGGCTCCAAATTGTAGGTTCGATGGCTAGCTGTAATTTTTCTCACACGATCCGAGAGCAAATAACTAGCTGGTGCTGATGATATGGCAATATCGTTACAGACAATCATACACTGTGGAAATACAACCTTTTGTTTTTGAAATCTATCGATAGATTTTTTGGCGTTTTACATCACTATTGTGTTCTAAGTTGTGAATAATTAAAGTAGAAATAAAAATTAGTGTCTTGATCTAGGAATAGTAAATACTAAACATTGTTAATGGTGTACAATATTATCTTGATGGTCTTGAATGTTAATTGTTAATACAATAGGTATATCCACATTTTCTCTCAAGAGAGTTATTTTAGCAACCGGCATTCGTATTTTCATGTCTTCCTCTGAATGTCCGTCTAGAGTGCTCTTAGAGTAGGAGCCTGCGACGGCCAGACCTTCCTCAGTTTAGGAAAGCTGAAAGTTTACCTGTCCGGCACTGGAAGACGAGATTCCTCCACTTACCGCGAAGAATATAAGCTATGAAATTGAGCTTTACTCTTTCTCGAAGGTCAGGTAGACCTTCAGAACTGGATACCTCCTAAAGTAACCACGACCGAAACTCCATAGTTGCTGGTCGTTCTTACCTCTGTAAAGGTCACAAACAGGTAAACTTTCAGCTTTCCTAAATTGAGGAAGGTCTGGCCGTCGCAGGCTCTTGGTCCAGTAATTTTAACGGTGGCCAAAAAATATTATTCGTGTTATTTATTTTCTTTTGAAAAATGTGATAATTAAATAAGACATCTTATAGCTGAGTAGGATTCTAATATATTAACAAACTTTTAATCTTCTTTCTTCAGACAAGTTCGAAGGTAATCGTATATTTATCTAAATGTGTATTTATAGAAGTTGTCATCATAATTGTATGGAAAAAAAAAATTAGTAACTTTACGTTTTTCTATGGCTGCAAGATTTGATGCTCACTCTACCCCTACCTACACTATATCTACCTATTAGGCACAAGGAATGGCAATTGCTCAATTGGCAATTTTTCCCACTGGTATTGTGGCAATTTCCGTGATTGTTGGATATCGTGATGCTGACGCCTCGTTGATGGAGTTCTGCGGTTGTTGTCAACAAAAGCCGATCCCATATAGATCCCATTATTGGATACGGTAGCAATTTCAACAAAAATGATGAAGGATAAAAGAATTGCTACTTGAATTTCTTGCGGTGTGCTGAGACTGGAGAGCAAGACAATGTCATGATTTGATGTAAAAAAATATAAAGTTTTAAATAGGACGTATGTTCGTTCGTTACTGCATCATCGATGAAGTTGACGCTCGTTGCTAAAAGGCATAAACGAATTGCTACTTAATTTCTTGCGGTGTGCTAAGACTTGAGAGTAGTTGAGACTTGAGAACAAGACGATGTCGCGATTCGCTGTGACAAAATAGAAAGTTTTTAATACGACGTATTATAAAACAAAAAATATATATACCTATTGTTATTACATACATATTATGTATATAATATATATTATATTCTATCTATTCTATATAATATAAATAAAACCTATAATATACAAAGATAGCAAAAAAAGGATATTAGCGAATAGCCCACAGACGGCCCCAAATTACATAATTAAAAAAAAATACGACGTATTCTTATGAATAATTATGTTTTATCTTCTTTGACGTGGGAGAGCCATGCTTCGGCACGAATGGGCCGGCTCGACCGGAGAGATACCACGTCCTCACAGAAAACCGGCGTGAAACAGCGCTTCCGCTGTGTTTCACCGAGTAAGTGAGTTTACCAGAGGCCCAATCCCCTACCCTTTTCCTTTCCCTACCCTCCCCTATTTCCTTCCGTACCCTCCCCTATTCCTTTCCGTACCCACCCCTATTCCCTTCCGTACCCTCCCCTATTCCCTTCCCTACCCTCCCCTATTACCCCTTAGAAGGCTGGCAACGCACCTGCAGCTCTTCTGATGCTGCGAGTGTCCATGGGCGACGGAAGTTGCTTACCATCAGGTGACCCGTTTGCTCGTTTGCCCCCTTATTTCATAAAAAAAAAAATCTTATGAATAAGAATATTATGTTCGTCGTATTATTCGTAATGGCAACATCGACAATGTTGAGCCTCGTCGCTTTAAGATTTTGTTTGTAGCTACGCCTCTACATAATAATACGCATTTAAACATAATATGCGGACCTACGTAATATTTTAACAGGGTTAATAGTATGTCAAGTTAAGTCGTGATCTGCTATATCCTCTGATAGTTCATATATATCTGATGTACTACCTTCCTGTTTGATAGGCTTATTAAGGCCGAGGTTTATTTACGGTATATATCTACCGTATATATTTAAACCTAGAATGTGCATATCGGAGGTGTCGCTGTATTGTGATGAGTACAATACAGTGTCTCATCAGACGGGAACCAATGGAAAACGTGACTACACTCGCGCACATAACGCGTTACGATTTTTTTTTTCAATTTGATCTAACTGACTTGATAAATATTATTCTTTTTTGCGGCTTACACTTCCTAAATTGCGTGATCCCGTGGGGGATATGAAAATAAATTAATTTGGACGTCATAGGTATTGCCACCGCGGTTCCTTTCTCTTTGTAAGTTTTCTCGTTTTGTACGAGAATAATATCAGATCTCTTGTCGAATATAATTGCTTAGATTTTTAAACAATCATTTTTGACATACATATTTAAATTAAATTGTGTAATTGCAATTGAATAATAATTATTTTATTGGAAACAGTTTGATTTAATTGAAGCACTAATAAAAGCTGAACTATGAAGTATAGTAATATTTTGATATAATATCACATTACTTTAAATAGAGCATCTTGTTTTTGTCAGTAGGGTGTCTGCGGAATCTCAATGCTACTAATGTCAATGTAATATGAAGGATCAAGTTACTTGGTGAACATTTTTGAAATGAAAACTTATTTAGCGGCGTTGTGCCCTTTATTTTTTGAATGGGTAGAAAATGCGTTAGAAATCAGAACACATAATCTGATCGATTTGATTGATTAAAATTCATAAGACAGAGACAGAGTTACATCTATTTTAGTTTTTACTTCTGCGAGCAATCCCGGAGTGCAATCCATTGTTTTATTTGCTTTTACTTTAATACCAGTATCTAACTTTTGTAGCATTTATTTTGCAAATAGTATTTCGAATATATGCAATCATATTTTATTTATATATTTATTCTCTTCGCATCGACTGTACCTAATACACTGTGATCGACGCATAATGACGTAAGACGTGACGTGACGGTGCGCGGCGCGGCGACGTGATCAAACACGGTGGCGAGCACGACTGTACACGTGTACGTGAGCAAATCTCCCGGCATTACGCTACTGTACATTACCAGTAATGCGAGAATCCAATTTAATTAGCAATTTTGATCATTACCACATATTGGCTTGACATTACATGGAGATTTGTGCGTAGCTGTTGGGATTGATACTCGGATTATTAGGGAATAGAAGTTGCTTTCGTTTCGCCGAAATTGGTTTATCGCGACAGACAGACACAATATTTTCAATTTATACACGCAGGTTACTTTTCTTTTATTTTTGTTACATAGCTGTAAGCCATAACATTGTAATTTTCCATTGTTTTAGTGAAATATGGCCCCGTGCGAGTTTCTTACGCCGGTTCATCTCGGCGGGGTAGTTCCCGAACCGGTGGTAGGCAACGTTGTTTCTTCGTTAGACTTTCAAAAAGTGTATCATGATATTACCCATTTTGAATAAAAAAGATATTTATTTATAAAATCAGTATTAATTGTACAGTTTTGTACAAATACTGATTTTAAATGTGTTGATCCAGTGATGGAACTTTACCTACTAAAGAGTAACGACGTTTTTGATGGGCATCAATCGACACTTTGGAAATCAAGAAAGACCTAAGACTACTTGTTCCGGGAAATGAGGTTCGAGTAATCAAGAAATCTTTATAACATTTTTCGTACTCCCAAAGTTGGACTCAGTAAATAGTGGGAGTTTAAGTAATCTATAGGTACTTTTTTTTAAATGAAATAAGGGGGCAAACGAGCAAACGGGTCACCTGATGGAAAGCAACTTCCGTTCCATGGACACTCGCAGCATCAGAAGAGCTGCAAGTGCGTTGCCGGCCTTTAGGAGGGAATAGGGTAATAGGAGAGGGTAGAGAAGGGAAAAGGGTAGGGGATTGGGCCTCCGGTAAACTCACTCACTAGGCGAAACACAGCGCAAGCGCTGTTTCACGCCGGTTTTCTGTGAGAACGTGGTATTTCTCGGGTCGAGCCGGCCCATTCGTGCCGAAGCATCTACATATTTACACACCTCTATGATACGATATGCCCTATTTGAATACCTCACTAAAACCACTGAAGTAGAATAACGCGATAACATCACAATCAACATCAGTTGGCGGGCGGAATGTAATTAGTACTTTGTCATATAAAGGGTGTGATCGTTCAGGCGGAAATGCCGAATATTGTGCCACCGGCTCTGCCAGCGGCGCGGCGGGACAGTTGATGCCAGTACACATTAAGGGCCTGTTTCACCACTTCCTAATGAGGTGCCGTTTAGGCTATCCACAACTTATTTGACAGATGCTCCATACTCTATCATGTTGTGGATAGCCTATCCGACACTTACCAGGAAGACCACTTCCTGATAAGTTCCAGAAACAGACCCTAAGAGTCCTCATACGGCAGCCGAACGTCCCAGTCGAACTGATGGCAGGCTGACCCGAACGGATCGATTGACATCCTAGCATGGGAATTGGGAGACGAACAACTATTTTTTGACGCTGTAGTCTGCAGCGATTTAAATAGACATTGGTCAATAACGACGTCCTTCGTTGCCCCTGACAAGCGTTGAAAAATTAAGAAATCAGAAAGAAAGAAATGAGGAAACTGCTGCTCCTCACTTCTTTAACTTTATCAGGGAGTTGCTCTTGCAAAGATCCATCGGCTAAAATATTCCTTTAATAAGCTTCGAAAGACACCTCTCTAAGCTCTCAGTAGTTACGACGCAATCGATGTAGAGTCGCTTGCAGTATCCTTTTTTTTTTCACGCAGAGAAATGCATTAACGCATTCGACGCAGGGGATGGGGACTCCCGCTGCGGATATGTGGGGCTCATCGCGGCGAAGATGGTATGTGCCGCGACCCTACCCACTAAAACTCTGTGACGCTCCTCTCGCCACCCGCTTGCAGTATCCTAGTGTGTACGGTGCCCTCTGACTGTGCATATTGAGGAAGCGTGTGCAATTGTATTAGAGGGTCATCACACACCACCGGCCACGGAATTGCCTGTCGCGTGCCGACGCAAATGAGACGTTACTGTTATTGTTTGGTTAAACCCTTAGCGACAAAAATGTGGAGCGGCTGGTTGAAATACAACAGCTTATCTACAACAGCGTTAACAAACGGCTGGACAAATATTTTGCGGTTTTATGGCTAGTTTGCCAAAGAGGAGCTATGGCAATGTCGTGTAGAACATCTCAGGATACATAATAATAATAATATCTATGGACGCTTCACACCACGTCAGTCTGGCCCCGTGCTAAGTACCTGAAAGACTTGTGTTACAGGTCTGGTACCTGTACAACGGAAATATACTTAATGCTTTTATAATATACATTTATTTAAGATTTATAAGATAAGATAAGATAAATATTCTTTATTGTGCATACATATTATAACAATTTAAAATTAAAGACATTTTTAAAACACAGGTAACACACAATGGCGGCCTTATTACTAATTAGTAATTTCTTCCAGGCAACCACAGGTAGAGGAAACATAATTTTAAGATATAAGTATGGTAAATGTGCCATCAACAAAAATGTATTATTACATGATATATCAAACGTAACATGATGCTTCAAAATAAATATAATAAAAATATAGATATATAATTATAAAATAAATAAACAGCTACATACATAAATACATAAATACATACATACATAATTAATCTAAAATACTTACATACATACGGACATACATAATTTATAACAAAGTATGGAACATTATTTTTTATGTAATTGTAATATTTTAGCGATAGAAAAAAAAAAAGTTATTATAATTGTATCTATAGTCGTAAGGAAATTTAAGTTGAGCTATTATCATTATTAGCGATAGTAAGTAAGTGTTGCTTGACCAAGATCTTAAAGCGACTCAACGTTTTCGTCATTTTTATGTCTCTAGGTAAAGCATTCCAGAGTTTGATTCCAGTAATAGTGAAGGAGGTACCATAGAATTTGGTGTTATGTACAGGCATTTCTAAGAGCAAGTTAGACACTGACCGTAAGTCCTTGACATCTGCCCGTCGAAATAGAAAAACATTTTTCAAATAAGAAGGTAAATACGGGTCGTGAATAATGGAATATACAAGAGATAGTACGCAGATTTATACTAACTTACGTAGATTTTACTATATCATACACATATTTAATACACACCCAGACCCGGGGACATTGAAAACTTTTTGTTCCGTCGGCGGGATTCGAACCCGCGACCCCCGGCTAGAGCTGCCACACACTCAACCAATTGAGCCACAGAGGTCGTAATAATATCCATGACATAGAAATCTCTATGGCACTATATTGCAAAACAGCTCTCAGAACGCATATTGATGTTAGAACATTTTTTTGCTACCGAAATATAACTTAATGCTTGGCGGTCTCAGTCATCCAGAGAATTTAGATCGCCATTCTTGAAAAGAAAGACTGATAATAAATATAGATTTGACATAACCAAGGGCATCGCTAAGCGGCTTCTATAAAGCAGTAAACAAGTTGCCTATGTTGAACCACAAACTTTCGTAATCAACGATAGCAACTTGACTAAAGGTCCCAGACATTATCCAGGCAATTTCTCCAGCTATTTGTCCACGCACGTATTGTCATTACGGGAAAATTGGCCAGTGGAATGTGACCGGGCAACAGCTTTATGGGAACCTGGTATTTGTCTGGCATTTGCATATTGGTGGCGTCATTTTTGTTGTTTGTCTTTGTGGTGGGAGAGTAAAAAATTGTCTAATGAAGGGCACTGCTTTATGCTTCGCTTTATGTCGTCTATACATGACATCCATGATAGGGAAATGCTATCACTAAGAAAGTGAATAAAGTCAACGACGAATACGTCTGTTTACACAGAAACATGGTAGCGATCTAGCTTCCCAATAATGGTCCCACGGTAGGAGGAACATAAAAATTAAACAAACATGGTCCTTCGAGCTCTGTGTAGTGTCTAGTGTCTTCTGATTCCTCTTGCTCATGGCTATTTTGTTTCCAATGATACTTACGGCTGCACTCAGAGAACTGATGTACTGTACCTACATTAAGTCCATAAAGCTTCGGTCAAACTCGTCATTAAATAATAATTAAATGTCTCTGATTCAAAGGTCCTCCGGATAATTTAAAATTATAACCATGACAAGCAGAAAGCAACCAGCTTTATATTAATTGACAAATATACACCTAAATCTTATTTCACGCGTCAGGCACGATATGTCGCGCCGAATTATAGACCTCACACATTTTGTGCAATTATTTTTGATCTTGGCAGTATGCGTTAAGTATATTATCAGCAGTAGGTAGTAGCTGTTATAAGCCGTAGTACGCTCCGAGAGTAAAAAGCTACGTATGATTTGAGATTCCAGACTCCATCAAAATTTATTCAAATTTGTTCTACGGCTTTTGCGTAAAACATAAGTAAACACTATAAAATCCCTTGCGTTTATAACATAATATCCATATGTCTGTTTGAATGCTTTTTTATCTGTCTATCCATCTGCTTAATCTTCACGATTAATCCACCGAATCAAGTTTGATGAAATTTGGTTTAAGATTCTTTCGGTCCCGGGAAAGAGCATAGTGTCTTTCTTTTAGTATGAAATACCCAAAATCGATTGAAATACAGACGATTCATTCTAAAGCTAACAAATGAACATCCGCAGAGCAAAAACAATCAACAGATCGTCGAGGTAAAACAATGAAGCAATTATGTCCCGGGTCCCGTTCTCCCCCGAGTAGTAATAAAAAGCACAATCCCCAGGGTACAAGATTTGGCGAGGGGACGCGTGATACTTTGTTCTTTTAAACAGTTTTTTGTTCGTTAAATGCGATAAGTCGGTTTTGTTTCTTTTTTAATTTGGGTTTTTTGGACCAGCTGATCTGTAGAGTTTTCTTCTTAAATCGAGATTTTCTCAATGAATTGTTGTCAATTTCAAGTATTTTCCTAATTAAATTTTCTGTATTATGTAACAATTGAAATATGAACTACGCTGTTACTGTGTGTTTTAATTTTTAAACTGCGTTACCCATCTATTATATTTATTTTTAACTACAATCATTCGTTAATTTATAGGCAACTAGAAACCTGTTAAATAATTATTCTGCCCATGACAAAAGTACTGCGTAACGTAACGTTTGTAATCTATATTCAAAATTCATAAGCATTGTAAACATTACCTCCCTATCTCTAACACCATAGCCTCAAATCTCAATATCGAAAAAAAAATAAGACGTTGATCGCAATCTACGTCAAACGTTTTCCCGCCTTTTTATCCTATAAACAAGCGATGACTTGTACGGGGGAACCCCCGAGATATCAATTTGAGGAAATTACGAGCTAATCTGTCACATCTAGGAAGGCGGCTCCCCTACTCAGTTTTTTCTTTTTTAATATTTTATCTGTAACAAGGGGCAATATGTCAACTGTCATTTTGCAGGTTAATTTGTTTTTTATTTACGGGAGTTACGGTAAACTTTGTCTTTGATTTGGGAAGTTGATGAAAATTTAACAGAGTAATGTTAAAGGTCACAGATGGTGAATGTTTGCTACATCATAATGCAAAAACTTCTTATCGGATTTTAATTAAAGGATTGAAAGGCATGGTGATAGTTTAGGTTCTGGTTTAGAACATACGCTACTTTTCATCCTGAAAACATCAGGTTCGCGAATGACATATGGGGGGTACTATAATGTGATGTAAAATGCGGAAATATTGGAGACTTTCTTTATTATAATTGAACAAAGGAAATCACAACATTCCAAATTCAAAACTGTAATCTTTGAAAATAGAATCCTTGTAAATAGAATATTTGAAAATAGAATGATAGTTTTCTGGAAATCCTAGTCACTCGTCAGTCTCATCTGCGTCAGTCTTCAATTATGTTTGCACTGGATACGCTAAATAAACTTTGAGAATAACGACCATGACTGTATAAGTTTTAGAGCTGAAGCCCAACGGCTTACGAGCTAAATATGTAGTAGTACAAGAGGTTATGAAAATTTGTTGTAATCCGAAACTTTGCACGCAGTGTCTACTGTCTAATGCCTATCTAATTTGCCTATTTATTTGATTAGTTATTAATAATTCAAACTATTTCAAGTGAGATAAAAATGTACTTATTGCATATAATATTGGGAATTCAAAGTTTTTTAAGTATGTAAAATATTTATTAGATAAAAATGTCGTTGGCCCATAGATTTACACGTGGGAGAGTCATGCTTCGGCACGAATGGGCCGGCTCGACCGGAGAAATACCACGTTCTCACAGAAAACCGGCGTGAAACAGCGCTTGCGCTGTGTTTCGCCGAGTGAGTGAGTTTACCGGAAGCCCAATCCCTACCCTATTCCCTTCCCTACCCTCCCCTATTCCCTTTCCTACCCTCCCCTATTACCCTATTCCCTCTTAAAAGGCCGGCAACGCACCTGTAGCTCTTCTGATGCTGCGAGTGTCCATGGGCGACGGAAGTTGCTTTCCATCAGGTGACCCGTTTGCTCGTTTGCCCCCTTATTTCATTAAAAAAAAAAAGATTCGATTTTTCTGAGGGAAGCCGATGGGAATCGGGTTATATGGACTCTTCGCCACTGATAGATAGACATTAGACAGCAGTTAGATACTATACTATCTATATATGAATAAAACATTTTTATTCATATATTATATAGTATCTATATGAATAAAAATGTTTTATTTGTCTCGCTAAAACTCACCAACGGCTAAGCTGATTAGGCTAATTTTAGTCTTGAAATTTACGTGGATGTCCAGGAAAGGTTTATATTAGAAGGAAAGTGATCCAAAGTTCACCGGGTCATTTAGTTTCCGGAAATCAGAGTAAGAAGTAAAAAAGTTTAAGCGTGCAGTGGTGATAAACACACCTTTAGTGGTTTTAGAAGACATGATGCATTAGCATTTTTTTTAAGTAAGTATCAAAATACTGATTTTATAATACTGCAGTTGCAGTATACAATGAAGCAAACAAGCGAAAGTAAAGTAAAACTAGAGGCTGTAACACAACAAACCGAGGGCAATAGGGTAGTTTAGGGAGTGTATGAGTCACCTGTATAGAGTTGAGTGTGAAAAAAATAGCAGCGCTTTAAGTAACTTCTTTTTAGGGTTCCATACACACAGCGTAAAAACGGGACCCTATTAATAAGACTTCGATGTCTGTCTGTCTCGAGGCTGTATCTCAAGAACGGTGATAGCTAGAGAGTTGAAATTTTCACAGATTACGTATTTCTGTTGCCGCTATAACAACAAATACTCAAAACAAAATAAAATTAATATTTATGGGGGGCTCCCATACAACAAACGTGATTTTTTCGGCCTTTCTCGCTCTATATCAATAATGGCAAGAGGTAGGCACTTGAATTTTTCACACATTCTTTTGTTATAATATGTGTACTTTAATATTTAATAATAATATTAAAATAAATTAAAAAATTGAGGGGACCCATACAAAAAACACATTTTTTAGCCTATTTTTGCTCTGTGTCGGTACGGAACCCTTCGTGCGTGAGTTCGACTCGCACTTGGCCGATTATTTAACTTTTGTATGGGCAAAGTCATGACGCTGGGGTGCTTGTCCATACAAATCCCAAAAAAAATGCTCTTTCAGCACTGCTACTTTCACAGTGAACTCTATATAAGGGACACATACACACCCTAAAGTATTATCGCTGCGTTTTGTTACTGTATAATGGTGATCAACTCGACCTCGACTTCAACATGATGATGATGTTTACAAGCGACGTAACCTCTTAATATCAATTAAGATGTGAGGCGGTGATAACACGACCTCGGGTTGTGCAACCACAGGATCCGGCGACCTCTTTGACAACCAGAGCGGACAACCATCTACCAGAGGTGTAGAAATCATCATCAACCCGGTAACAACAATGACCAATGAGTTACGAAAATTCAAAGATCTACTTATGTTCGTTGGGTTTTGTGATTGCGTCTCTATCTGATGCCCTTTCACGCTTTAAGCAGATGAACCGATCTAAATGAACATTAGCTATGTCCACACTATGCGCTTTCGTCTTCAATTTTCGTCATCTTCTTTCATTCAACTTTCGTTTTGACGCATTCGATAATTGAATGCGTCAGCAACGCAACGCCAACTGTCATTTTTAATAACAAAGCAAAAGGGTTGGATACGGTCAAGTGTTGGATGCGTCGCGGGCATGCCTCACGTTCGCTGTTGACTGCGCTTTATTGGATGCCCTTGACGAACAGAAAAAGGCACACACACACAAAGCTTTTGGTATAGGTACAGATACTTTGAGTCTCATATTATATCCTTTAATATACTTTTATTTGGACCAAGAATTAATATTAAGTAACTTGACGTTTCACGCGGCTTCTCCCGCGTAAATTAGATATTTCACAGACAAATACAAGCTCCAGTAGTTCGTGAGATAAGTCCTTTCAAATAATTTGTAGGTAGTATTATGTAAAAAAATCATCCACAGTCAAACAAAGCATCTCCATATTTTTGGTTAATTTAAATTCATGTCTTCTTTTTAATAAAACCTGTAAAGTTCTAATTTATTTTCTAGATTTGCAAATCAAAGTTTAGAAAACTATAGCTTTGATAGACAATAAATTATCCGATTTTCAGAATTCAGATTCCAAGCTTATGATCTGTGGCCGAAACTTCGTTAGGATTCTGTGCTAACGAGTAGGATAACAAAACTAACTTTCAGCTGCACCTCATTAACAAATTTGTGCAAATTCCGACCTTATACGTTTGTAATAAGGCATCGCAGGTAGGCGGTACAGTTGGCTGCTTATTTACGATGACTATTTGGAGCCGTCCAGTAAGTACGTGAGTTAACGTGAGACTTTTTGATTTTCTTTAAACCCTCCTCCCTATATAGTAAGATTTGCTTCTACAACCATATTGCTAATTTTTTTATCTAACAAATATCTTAATTTTTTACATACTGCGGCTCCGCCCGTCCATCTCACAGTAATCATAATATAATATTTTCCCGTGATAAAAAGCAGCCTATCTCCTTCCCTAATATTATTACTTTTAAGACCTTTACTTTATGTACATTCATGCAAATAAATAAATTTGAATTTGAATTTGAATTTGAATTGAATTCCCCGTACGGTAATCTTCTCTGTCTTTGCCAAATCGGTTAATTTGATGTAAACAAATAATTCTCCTTTTTTAAATAATAATTTGTACAGACAGATAGTCTATGCGTAGTTTAATGTGAAAATGTTTATAATCAGTACAGACTAGTTGCGTAGAATTTGCAGTGAACATATTTAAATAATAAATTCTACACAAAAACTAACCCACGCAAAATATGCCCAAAAAGTACACGATTTCTTCCGAAACCCGAAACTGTGCAGGGACAGTGTTGAGACTGATATTAGACGCCTACATGCCTTGCGTAATTTCTGAAAGGCCCCTTCGGCAGTTTTACGGTTTAACGATAGCGGGTTGGAGTCTGTCAACTTCTTAGAACTCCGGGATGTGTCATTAGGGTATATAAAAGTGGACACAGTCGTAACAAGGTAGCTAATTATCGTTTATGGCGCGAAAGTATAGCGGCCATATTGATGTCGGCAAATATATGGCCATTGTATACTTTTATGTCAGAGCGTGGCCTTACGAAATACTTTATCTTAAAATAAGGAGAACTATAATTATTTGAAATAAGAAATAAAAAATACATGATTCAAAGCTTTAAGTTTCAGGAATCAGAATGGGAGTCAAAGTATCTCTATACCGAATTTCATAAAATCCGCATTACTAGAATTTACGATCATAAATATAATATAATACATATTCTCATACAGCCATACATCTTTTTAGGGTTCTACGGAACGGACAGACGGACAGACATCGAAGTCTCAGTAATAAGGTCCCGTTTTTACCCTTTGGGTACGACCAAAGGGTAAAAACGACAGACGGACAGGTATGTCCGTCTGTCTGTCTGTCTCCAGGCTGTAACTCATGAACCGCTATAGCTAGATATCTGAAATTTTTACAGATTGTGTATATCTGTTGCCGCTATGACAACAGATACTAAAAAAAAAAATATATATATTTAAGGGTGGTTCCCATACAATAAACGTGATTTTTTGGCCTTTTTTGCTATATCAATAATGGCAACATGTAGGTACTTGATTTTTTCTCAAAGTCCTTAGTTATATTATGTGTTGTTTAATATTGAATAATAATATTAAAAAAAAAATAAAAAAAAATAAGGGGGACTCCCATTCAAAAAACACCATTTTCGGCCTATTTTTGCTCTATAATGGTACGGAACCCTTCGTGCGCGAGTCCGACTCGCACTTGACCGATTATTTATATCAGCTGTTGATGACAACAGCTGATCTTAAAGGGCCCATTCACGGCAGGACTGCCGTGCAGTCTTGCCGTGAATGGGCCTCTTTACGTTAAAATAAAAAATAAAATTATAGTCCTTTGAGCGAGCTTTAACATCACCTAGACAGGTGTTAATCAATGATTAAACTGGTATTAAATAAAATGGTATTAAATAAAATAGAGGTGTAATAAATGACACTTATAAGTATATGGTGGTAGTCTATCTACTAATTTATATTTAGATGACATGAACAGAAGAATGTCGCCTTGGGTACTGGGAAATAAAAAGTAATAATTACTGATATTTCTTGGGTAAGCTTAAGCTTTTAAGCGTGTTATTGCTTATAGCAGTTATAGCTTAAAGGTGAAGAACATTTGAGTGAGCTTTAACTATTTAATTACCGCTCAAACTTAGCCTAAAGCGAATTGCCTATAAAGTATTCCCTGTCAACTATTGATACTATTTACTATTAGCATAGTTAAATATTATACAGTAGAGTAACTCAGCTCTTTCCTTGTCAAAATAATACCAACAGCTTAAAATATATAATGCAAGAGTAGGATTCTGGCGCCATCGACGTTGTTGTTTGACAACTTCAAGATATTCAAAATCATACTAAAGTATTCGTGCTCCCGATTTCAGGTAGGTATTCGCACACTAAACCGACTCCACTACAAATCAACTTACAGAATGGCAATGAATGTAAACTTTATGATGTGTAATTTAAGAGGATTCCACACCGCCATTTTTTCCATACAAACGTTGTCCCCTGTTTCCTCCCTGGATAATGCTAGTAGAGTTATATTTGTTTTCCTGAATATCTACGGCTGCTAATACAATGTCCCTATGTTTTCTTTTTTTTCATAATTTAATTATTAAATAAGATATGAACGTTCAAAAACCTAAAAAAATGGCCAGATTTTCCGCTGTGTTCAAACGTCCAGAAAACAGATTTGGCTAGATTATACAAAAAAAAGCTCTCAAGCCTTTTTTTAATCTTTAATGAAAAAAGTACTTAAATCGGTTAAGTTTTGGAGAAGGAATCAGGGGACAACGAATCGTTGATTTTATGGATTTTCTGCAGTTGTCTCTATCACGTTCTGCGGTATAGGCTTGAGGTAAGGGAGACTATAGATATTACACGTACTTTTTTTTCATTTCTCTAGCCCCTGTTGTATCCTCTTAAGATTTCATATTTCCACGTACAACGCGTAGGCAGCCAGTTAGAGACTAGTCGTTAAGAAAGTTCGCGAGTGATTAATAACAGAATTAAACTTATTATACTGTAAGTTAGGTTAGCGTTGTAATGTGTAAACCTTTAGGCGTACTACTGTATATCATATATACTGTGCTATTAGCGAGCATATGCAATTATGCATGCTACATGCATCTGACAGGATATCAAACACCGATGCTGCCGCGGGCGCGTGCGAACTGCGACCCTGCCATGTACCTACTGTGCAAATAGCAAACGATGGCTAAAATGATAATTGATTATAATACATAGACTATAGGGGATAAAATCAGAAAGTTAAATTCAGAATTCAGAAGTATCTAATTCACAGATCAGAAATATTAAAAATAATCGGCCAAGTGCGAGTCACACCCGCGCACGAAGGGTTCCGTACCGTTATTTAGCAAAAATAGGCCAAAAATTGTGTTTTTTGTATGGGAGCCCCCCTTAAATTTTTATTTTATTTAAATATTATTATTTATTATTAATGTACACATATATTTTAGACCTTTGTGAAAATTTCAAGTGCCTTCCTGTTGCCATTATTGATGTCAAGCAAAAAAGGCCAAAAAAATCACGTTTGTTGTATGGGAGCCCCCTTAAATATTAATATTATTTTGTTTTTAGTATTTGTTGTTATAGCGGCAACAGATTATACACAATCTGTGAAAATTTCAGTTGCCTAGCTGTAGCGGTTCTTGAGTTACAGCCTGGCGACAGACAGACAGACAAACAGACAGACAGACAGACGGACCGACAGACGGACAGACGCGACGGACAGACGAACAGACAACGAAGTCTTAGTAATAGGGTCCCGTTTTTATCCTTTGGGTACGGAACCCTAAAAAAGCAATCCCATTTTTCATCTTTAGGAAATGGAATTAATAAGTATGTATATAATTTGGTTATAATAATTATTGTGTTGACCAAATTAAAAAAATCGAATTAAGTAAGTATAAAATATGTAAATCGCTTTAAATTTTATTACAAGAACTTGGCTAAGTTACTCGACTATAATAACTGTATAATAATAATTATAGTATGACTTGAGGATCGAAGTTCGAAGTATAAGAATTGGATCAATTTCACAAGCGTCCTATCATGTCCTCTATCTTTAATTAAATTGATTTCTAATCCTATTGTTAGTAATAGGAAAGTTACTGACTGGATCTATTTCTAGATTGGTTATAAATCGTGTAGGCGACTGGGCGGACTCTACATGACCTCTCATTAGGTTTGCGAGTTGCTCGTTTATTGACCACATAAACCGGTAGAAAGTTAGAAGAATGGTAGAAAAATTAGTCGAATATATCACATGATATAATTGTTAGGAGTTTATCGGAAGTACATTTTGTGGGAAGAAATGGAAGAAATTCTATGGCCTTTATTTGTGCTCAAAGTATGTCATTCTAGTTGATGCATGAAGTTAATATACCTAGCGGAATAGAGAAACAAAGGCTTGAGCAAGCGAGATGTTACTATCAGTAACATAGACATATCAGTAATACTGCGTGTTAAAAAGAGACGTGTGATACATAACAGCAGAACCAATTTTTTCATCTATTTGACGTATAGTCGGCACTTATCGGCACGTTGACAATTTAATCTCTTGGAAAGATGCTTGTGTAAGTGTATACGTAAACAAATTTTTACACATAGATGTAAACCAATTTCGGTTTCGTTTGACAGCTCGAGATTGCTGCTCTATTCCGCTAGGTATATTAACTTTATGAGTTGATGCCAGCTGCAACTCCGTTGTGCCAAAATACATATTTCGCGTTTTTTTTTCCGGGATTAAAAGTATCATAATGCTTTCCCGGAACTCAAAGTATCTCCATATCAAGTTTCAGCAAAATCGGTTTAGTGGTTTGGGCATGGCTCACGACGATATGGATATCGCATGCTTAATGTTGTAAGTCAGATGGGGTAAGAGGGACGCGGGGGGAAGAGAGACTGTAACGAATAACAAGAAAACTATAACGCCGAGCTACATGGTGACTACGTTAATAAAACAGTATTAGGCGTAGTTCATATATTCTTGGATAGATGAAGCTACAACACGGCAACTAAGCGAGTAAAAGAGAGAGAAAAAAAACTGTTTTCAAGCTAAAAAAGCCAAGTCAGACAGGTGTTCCTTTTTTGTGTTGTTAAAATATTAAAAACATCAGTTTTGCGGTTGATTGCTAAGGAATGTGTAATTATTACGTTTAATCTTTATTTTCTACGTATTGCATTGTTTGTAGTGTGTGTTTTTAGTGCTTTATCGATGTCAATAAAAACATTAACTTCAAAATGGCAAGCTGGGAAAGAGGAACGGCTATACCAGGTTAAGAGAAACATATGTTCCTCTTTCCTCGTTTCAAGGGGTAACAAACTTTTTTTAAATCCGCTAAAATACCGGCTGACTTTTAAGTACTGGCCAAGATTTGTAAGATGAACCTACCTATGTGTATGAACAACCTTTTCTACGGGACCAACTTTCCATGCAAATGTATCGATCAGCTGTGACCAAAATGTATGAAATAGTAGATTTTTTCTTTCGAGTACGAAAGTTGGTCTCATACAAAAGGTTAAGGTTTATCCTACAGGTTTATACCAACTAATATTAAGTAGAAATGCGAAAGTCTGTCTTTTTATCTGTCTGTCTGTTGCGTTTTGACGCCTAAACCACTGAACCAATGTTAAGCAATTTGGAAGATTTTGTCCGTGGGAGAGCCATGCTTCGGCACGAATGGGCCGGCTCGACCGGAGAAATACCACGGCCTCACAGAAAACCGGCGTGAAACAGCGCTTGCGCTGTGTTTCGCCGAGTGAGTGAGTTTACCGGAGGCCCAATCCCCTACCCCCCCTAGAAATGCCGCAGTTGAAAAACAATTTGTTACCCCAGGAGGGTACCAACTGCGTTGGAGAATCCCTCTCTGGACGTCCATGCTCAGGAACCCCTGGAACTGAACGTGGACGTCCAGGCTGCCCCTCGTATTCTGGGGAGGGCAAAACTGCGCTCCAATCTGCTCGGGGCAAGAGCAAAAACACAAAGGCACCCCCCTCGATATTAAACATGGACTTTTGTAATATCAGGGGATTACACTCCAACCTTAATGCCGTCCATTACCACCTTGAGACGGCAAGGCCGGCTTTGCTCTTTTTAACCGAGACGCAGATATCATCTCTGAGTGACTCATCATACCTTTCCCACCCAGGGTATTACCTCGAGCATTCCTTTCTACCCAAAGCTGGAGTGTGTGTGTATATCAGAGATGATATCAGCTCTCGCCGCCTCAGCAATCTTGAGGTCATGGACCTATCAAACTTATGGCTCCGCATAGATTGCGACGACCACCCTCGCGTCTATGCGTGCCTATATAGGTCCCATAGTGATGACCCCGAGACGGACCGACTCTTGGAGCACCTACAAGCTGCTTCAGATTTTGTGCAGCGGCAGATCCCATCCGCAGAGATCATAATAATTGGCGACTTTAATGCTCACCACGCCGACTGGCTCAATTCCAGTAAAACTGATCACGCGGGGAGATCTGTCTGCAACTTTGCCCTTGCGAACGACTTGACACAACTGGTTACTACGCCTACGCGAATCCCAGATGTGGATGGTCAGAATCCTTCCTTGTTGGACCTCCTACTGACTTCAAATCCTGACGGCTACCAAATATCCGTAACCGCACCACTTGGTTCATCGGATCATTGCCTTGTTAGGAGTTCTGTGCCACTTACGACGGTGTTAAGACAGCGCGCTGTTAAATACCGTCGTGTGTGGCACTACAAGTCAGCAGACTGGGATGGGATGCGGTCGTTTTTTGCATCCTATCCTTGGGGGCACGTGTGCTTCTCGCCGGATGATCTCGACAACACTGCCAACTCTGTTGCCTATGTGGTGATGCAGGGGATGGAACTTTTCATTCCGACCTCTGTAGTGCCAACTGGCGGCAGATTTCGTCCCTGGTTTGGTTCATCCCCCAAAAAAGCTTCTCGCCGGAAGCAGGAGGCTTACCAATCCTGGGCCAACGCAGTGTCTGCTCGGGATTTAAATACCAGCACATATAAAAAGGAGTACAACCTTGCCTCTAGGTCCCTCAAGAAAGAGATTACTCGGGCAAAGCAACAGCACGTCAATAGAATTGGCAAGAGACTTGAGCGCCTCCCCTCGGGAACCCGTGCATTCTGGTCTCTGGCCAAAGCTATTGAAGGAAATTTCTGCAAGCCAACCCTACCATCCCTACACGTAGGAAATGGATCGTTGGCCCAGGACGCAAAAGACAAAGCCGATCTTCTGGGCAAGCTCTTTGCGTCAAACTCGACCCTGGGTGACGGGGGGCAGAAACCGCCGACCATACCGCGATGCACGAGCATCATGTCGGATATACGGTTTCATCAGCGCTCAGTGCGAAAAGCCCTCTGTTCCCTTGATATCCAAAAGTCGAGTGGGCCTGACGGAATCCCGCCTATTGTGTTGAAAAAGTGTGCTCCAGAGTTGGCTCCGGTCTTGACGCGTCTTTTTCGGCTCTCCTATTCCAATGGCATCGTACCGGCTTCCTGGAAGACAGCTTTGGTGCACCCGATCCCCAAAAAAGGTGATCGCTCAAATCCTTCCAACTACAGACCAATCGCTATAACCTCTCTCTTCTCGAAGATAATGGAATCCATTATCAATAGCCAGCTTCTTCGATACTTGGACGGCCAGGGATTGCTAAGCGACAAACAATACGGGTTCCGTAAGGGTCGCTCGGCTGGTGATCTCTTGGCATACCTGACTCATCGTTGGGCTCAGGCAATTGAGTCGAAGGGAGAGGCATTGGCTGTTAGTTTGGACATTGCGAAGGCCTTCGATCGGGTTTAGCATAAAGCGCTGCTATCAAAGCTTCCATCATACGGGCTGCCCGAGAAATTATGTAAGTGGGTCACTAGTTTCTTAGCAGACAGAAGCATAAAGGTCGTAGTTGACGGCGAATGCTCGGAAACTCAGTCTGTTAATGCTGGTGTCCCTCAGGGCTGTGTGCTATCGCCTACTCTATTCATACTGCATATCAATGACATGTTACAAACCAAAGGCATTCATTGCTATGCGGATGATAGTACAGGTGATGCTGTATATACCGGCTCCCCTAATATTTCTCGGCAAAATGTCACTGAGAGTCGAAACGAACTTGTGTCTAAGGTGGAGAATTCATTGGAGAAGGTCTCTGAATGGGGTAGACGTAACTTAGTCCAATTCAACCCCGCCAAGACACAAGTCTGCGCGTTCACCACTAAAAAGTCACCAATGGTCGTTTATCCTCGTTTCGAGGGCACATCTTTAACCATCTCCCCTAGCATTGAGATACTTGGCGTCAACATATCGAGCGAAGTCCAGTTCCGATATCATCTTGAGGGTAAGGCCAAATTAGCCTCGAAGAAGCTTGGAATTCTTAACAGAGCGAGACAGTACTTCAGTCCGGACCAACGCCTACAACTCTACAAGGCGCAGGTTCGGCCTCATATGGAATATTGTTCTCATCTCTGGGCAGGGGCGCCAAAATGCCAACTGCTCCCTCTGGATCGTATCCAACGAAGGGCTGCTCGAATTGTTGACTGCCATAGTGTTTCAAACAGCTTGGACCCCCTGGAATTACGCCGAGATGTTGCTTCACTCTGCATCCTCTATCGGTTGTATCACGGGGAGTGCTCTGAGGAATTGTTCGGAATCATACCACCTGCAACTTTTCGCTATCGTCCCACGCGAAAAACATACCATCTTCATCACCTTGATGAGTGGCAGTCTTCCACAGTGCGTTTTTCGCGTAACTTTCTGCCGCGCACTGTAAAACTCTGGAATGGGCTGTCACCAGCAGTATTTCCGGACCGATACGACCTGCAAACCTTCAAGAAAAGAGCGTATACCCTCTTAAAAGGCCGGCAACGCACCTGCAGCTCTTCTGATGTTGCGAGTGTCCATGGGCGACGGTAGTTGCTTACCATCAGGTGACCCGTTTGCTCGTTTGCCCCCTTATTTAATAAAAAAAAAAAAAAGATAGCTTGATACCCGGGGCTAGGGACATAGGCTCCATTTTAACCGATCTAACCGGGACACTTCATGTTTAAAAAAATTGTGCCAAGCGCGATATAACCAAAATGCAGACGAAGTCGCGGGCGAAAAGTTGGTGTTTAAAACATTCATTTAATACCAGAAAAAGTTCACCTCTGACCTTACCTATATGTTCCTGTTACCCCAAATTTCGTTTTTTTTATGAAATAAGGGGGCAAACGAGCAAACGGGTCACCTGATGGAAAGCAACTTCCGTTGCCTATGGACTCTCGCAGCATCAGAAGAGCTGCAGGTGCGGTGCCGGCCTTTTAAAGAGGGAATAGGGTAATAGGGGAGGGTAGGGATGGGTAGGGAAGGGAAGGGAATAGGGGAGGGTAGGAAAGGGAATAGGGTAGGGGATTGGCCTCCGGTAAACTCACTCACTCGGCGAAACACAGCGTAAGCGCTGTTTCACACCGGTTTTCTGTGAGAATGTGGTATTTCTCCGGTCGAGCCGGCCCATTCGTGCCGAAGCATGGCTCTCCCACCTACAATTTGTATGCTGTCAGCCTAAATAAGGCCTTATTTTAAACTAGGGAAGGTTTCATTCCCTTAACTCAAAGAAAATGAATTAATACATGCTATATAAATAATTAAAAACATGAGTTATTACTTAAAAATATCGAGTGTTTCTCTTACCCCAAATCTCGGGAAAAAGGAACTTCTTTATGACCTAGCTTTGTTGCTAAATTGTGCCGTAACTATACGTACAATCTAGTTCTGTGTCAAAAAAATGTAAGTATATTTCAAAAGCTAAGATTTGTTTCAATTAATATCGAAATAAATGTATAATTTTGATAGCTGAAGTATGTTTCTCTTACCCCACCTGACCTTAATTTGAAAATATTTATTGGAAGTACAATTTGTCGGGATAAAAACTATCATGATATCCCCTTTCTCGGGGCTCAAAGTATCTTAATACAATACCTATATTTTTTATCCAATTTGTCACAATGACCTTGTTTGTCTGTATTAATCCTTTGAGCTATTGACACTAGATTTATTAATAATTGTAATGTTCAGATTACATCATCAAATTGGCACATAATAACAATTTAAATGTTACATTAATCATTGTCAAAAACAATATTCTAAAGTGTACTACCGTGTCGGTAGTTCGCTACATTGGTGTATCGCTACCAGAAAATTAGAGGATTACAAAAACGTATCCTTCTGTTTGTTATTTACCTATTATGCTATCTAAACCAGCAAGCATCGTTATGCCATTCAAGTTGTAGGAATACACTTGTGAGGCTTTTTTTTATGGGGGCAAACTGCACTGCAACTGCACTGATGGAAAGCAACTTCCGTCGCCCATGGACACTCGCAGGATCAGACGAGCTGCAGGTGCGTTGCCGGCCTTTTAAGAGGGAATAGGGTAATAAGGGAGGGTAGGGATGGGATGGGAAGGGAATAGGGTAGGGGATTGGGCCTCCGGTAAACTCACTCATTCGGCGAAACACAGCGCAAGCGCTATTTCACGCCGGTTATCTGTGAGAACGTGGTTTTTCTCCGGTCGAGCCGGCCCATTCGTGCCGAAGCATGGCTCTCCCACGTATAACTTAATTTTTTTGTTCATCATAATAATATGATACAAATTATATACAATTATTTTTTCTACCCACTAGTGACTAGGTATTAGGTAAGGGGTTGCTATAGTCGCCAGCTTTGCCTATTCTCTAAAATTCCAGTGCTTAATATACGAAAGAGTAACGAACAAATCCATTTAATTAGTCCACAAGAGCCTTTGTATCGACCATCAAAGGCCAAAGTTACTTTTCAAATGTTTGTCTATTTTAGTGCTAGCATTGTTCTATGGAATTTCATGACTTAGACCACCCACGTGAGCCATAAACAGTTTTATAGCGTCTCTAATATACTTCTGTTTACGAAGCGGTCTACTGGTATTGTCAACTTGACGCTTCAGTTTCAGTATATTTATACGGGTATCTTACTACGCCGAGCCGAACTCGATCGAGATACGATGTCGATGTTCGATCGTGATTTGTGCGCTAAACAAACGATTGAAATTCGACATCGCATTTCCCAAACGTACGATCTACGGTGTAATTTCACAAATGTCTTAATCCTTAATCTAGTTTTCAGATGTCAAAAAAATGAGATTTCTAATTACGCATCGCTATAATTAATTCATAATATAATCATGGTCAATTTATTATATAATTGGAATCTCGGAATCGGCTCCAACGATTTTCATGAAATTTAGTATATAGGGGATTTCGGGGGCGATAAATAGATCTAGCTAGGAATTATTTCTAGAAAATGTCATTTTCATCGGGTACCGAGCAAAGCTCGGTCACAGCTAGTAAAGTTTAAACTGACACAATGGGTTCAACTCGAACTCGATAGTCTGAGTTGAACCGATTGTGTCAGAAGTAAGGGCTAGAGTTTACCTTAACTAGGGTAATCCTTATGTCGTTGGCATAAAGGTGAAACAGTAAATAGACTGTACTTCTAGCAGGGTGGGCCTTTAACGACTGTTATATGACCTTCGAAGATTGTTTATAATAATTGATTATGGCTTTTGATTTTTATTACCTAGCGCGTTCACTGTTTACACGAACTTACGCCTGCTGTTTGCCCCGTGTTGGAAGCTGCTGGCTTCAACTTAGATATCCTGATTTCTTCATTGCTTTTCCTGCGGGGCTAAAACGGTCACATTTACCAATTCCTCTCAATCAATTCAGCAAATGAATTGTCAAAACTGTCAAACTGACAAATTTCAAATTAGTACGAATTACTAGACATGAATTGCAAGCAGACTTGCATTTTCCGATTTTTTTAAAATGAATCATATGATTCGTAATATGATTCTCCAAAGCGACCATTTTAGCCCCGCTGATTATAGTACCTACATTATAGTCCATAGAAGATTGGACTATCTTTGCAATAATGTAACAAAATAATATGTGCATATTATTGTATTACTGTTAACAAAGGTACTTGGGAATATGAAAGTCGGCTAAAAATGATTTGAGAAAAGAGATTGCAGAATTTCAGCTTTTTCAAAATTTTGCCGACCTCTGTGGCTGTGGCACAGAATAAATATATGTATTATAATTTATAATAGTATTCACTACTCGCTGTGGTTGCGTCGACGCGGACGCCCAATTCGGAAACTGTAGCGAGTTCGAGACCCGTCCATTAGCCCTAGCACGGCCACTAGTAGAAATGCGAAAGTATAGACAAACTGTGGAGATAAAGTTAAGGTGGCGTTCCGATCTTTTTTCGTTCCGAAAAATTCAATTAAAATGCCACTTTATGACAGACTCTAGTCCTAAAAATTCAAATTATATCCTACTCTATGACATATTATACTGTCATAAAGTGGCATTTTAATTGAATTTTGTCGGTCGCGATTGGCCGCGGTAAAGATCGGAACGGTACCTTTAGTTAATGTCCACAGTTTGTCTATACTTTCTCATTTCTACTGGTGGCCGTGCTAGGGCTACAGGAGCAAAATTTACTCAGCACGAGACCAGACTACTATGGTATTCTGCGTTTTCAGTAACCAATTGATTTGAAAACGAATTTCTATGCCCTAGCCTGTTTAAACTCCCTTCAATTATATGGGGGTGGGTTTGAATCACTGTCATTGTCGCAAGTGGGCTCGCGTGTCGCTAAACGCCGTGACGACGTGACACGGGGGAGTGATGCGTGACAGGGGGGAGGGGGGAGTGACGGGGTAACACGTCGGGCAATTGCTTATACATATTTGATGGCGATAAACGGGGTAGACGATTAGTGCGACGATTAAAGACAATGGTAAAACTGTGCGAATGTTTTTATAATTTTCAATTAAGTATTTAAGTTATGGTTGCTGATTGAGAACACCTTAATTAGTTTTTTATAAGAAAGTTATTATATCTGGTTCTAAAATATACAATAAAAGACTTCTTAGCTTGTATGCAAAATAATGCAGACATTTCAACAATTTCTTCTGAATAATATTTTAAATTCAAATAGGTTTACCGATAAAGATAATTATGGCGTTTCTTGCAATGAAAAGCATAAACCTATAATATACGACAGTATATATTATGTCTATGATGAAAAGTATACTTACACTACAAAAACTGTTATTTAAATTCAATTCCATTTCTGCATCTCGTCGCGTCTGGTCGTTTTGTTATTAACTGTAATGTAAACCATATCTCAGTTTATGTGATCGGTTAATACCTACGAATAATAAAAACTAAGGAAAAGTAGCCGTCCGTCAAAAAACATGCTCCACAATAATTGTCAAAAAAGTGTACCTTAGGTACACATTTCAATACATTTGCAATATTTAGGTGACCTTGAGCGGTACTAGGCTGACGTTACATGACAGATCAAAAGGAACCAAATTTAAAACGGTAATAGTATGGGAGTTACGATTCCTTAGTTTTTATTATTCGTAGGTTAATACCCTATGCCGAATACCGCTGATCTGTCCGTCTATTTTCACATGACACTCTCCCATCGACGAGTCTTTGACCCCTATTCAAAACATGTCCTCACACATTCAAAACCAAAAAACATACGAAACTATCCTCTAACACCTTCGTAGTAGGGGTCATGATTTTGACAGTGACGGCACATATGTGGTGGGGGCCGCCGTGTTTATAAAATAAACAATTGGCGATCGAGAATAGGATAATGTCGTTGTCACTGTAAGGCGGTGAACAGACGACTAAACCGTTAGTGCTCAATGCAAGGGGCGAAACAGAGGTGCGTTCAGATAAAATTACAAAAATACATTTAAATAGTCCGTGCAATCCACGAAGACCTATTTTTGGGTGAGCAATGAGCATCTTTCCCTTTCTCTTAATTGGTCTATTTATTGTAGTGTGCGTAGACGATTAGGAGGAATAGTGGGGCGCGTCTTCGTGGATTGCACTGATGACGGAATATATAAGAAAAGTATCTTAGTCTGTGTCTATAAAAGAGTCCAAAAAATTAACAAAGTTAGGTGCGAGCATTTTGCACATAATTTTTATAATCGATAGGTCAATGACCGCTGGTCACCCAATTTTGACTAAGTATAGAGTTTAAAAAAATGTTTTAAAATAAATGACAATGATAACAATGTCGATAAGTGCTTACAGGGGGTGAAAGACGTGCGAGTAAGTAGACATCTAGATGAATAGAATGATAAATAGATGATAAATAGAAGAGACGTCTAGTAATAAGTATAAAAAAATATTTTCCCATGATTCAAGGTGTTTCCATTCTCAATTTCGTCCTTAATAATAATTGGCGGCTTAAACGTTAAGAGATAACATATACAATACAGGGTGTAACAAAACTAAGTGATAATACTTTGGAGTGTGTGTGTCCCTTATATGTATAGAACTTACTGTAAAATTAGCAGCGCTGACAGAGCAAATCTTTTATTGTGATTTGTATGGGTAGCGTCATGAATTTGCTCATACGTTAAGGAGGACCAATCCCTACCCTATTCCCTTCCCTACCTTCCCCTATTCCTTTCCCTTCCCATCCCTACCCTCCCCTTATATTACGCTATTCACTCTTAAAAGGCCGGCAACGCACAAGCAGCTCCTCTTATGTTGCGAGTGTCCATGGGCGACAGAAGTTGCTTTCCTTAAGGTGACCCGTTGACTCGTTTGCCCCCTTATTTCATAAAAAAATTACAGTGGAGTCGTACTCATCCTAAAGTATTGTCACTTATTTTCACCAGACTAATCTATAGGCGTCAGAAATTAGAATGCACCACATCAGTCGCACAGTGTGTATCGAACCTAAATCTCTTTTATGAAAAGTATAAGCACTTTAATTAGATACTTATGATAGTATCAGACCACCCACCGCCGCGCCGACACTGAGTTGCGACAGTCGACCGTGTGTAGGCGGCCTTAGGTGTTTGTTCAGATATTGATGGAAATGTGTGACAGCACTCGACGATATAATAACAGAATATCTAACAGTATCTTGAGGATGTATAAATATTGGCAGATCTGTGGGATATCCTTTTGACACTTTGTATAGCCAACACTGAATACTTAAACAGCACTTAAATATCTTCCAAGTATCAAGACATATCCTTTGTCAATCTGCTAGTCAGAAACAGTGCTAGCACGTGAACAAAAGGAACCTCTAAATATGAGAAATAAAAGTAAATTTTAGTGATAGCCCTACAATCTATATGGTTCTTTACTTATAACATCATAAGCAAGAAATAAGAAAAGTATAACCTTTTAGTTACCTTGGTCCATTCTCTGTTGTATTTGTGAAAAGGACACTGTTATGTCAAAGACAAAGAAATTGTTTGGTAGACAATGGTCCCACGGATAAGTTCAAGTACGCTAGCAATTCGCACCATTAATAATATTGCCCAAGCCGAGGCCATCCAATCAAATCACATGATTAATGACTGATCCGCACCGAAAACTGATCTAATCATTGTTGGCTATTATCTCGATAATTCGGTGTGTGGAATTAAAAATAATTGTGTCATTAACATGTCTATTATTATTTATTAAAAACATTTGATCGATTGTGGTCTGTGGTTATCAGAATTCAGAATATTACTCTGTACTCGGTATTTAAAATTTTGTACTCGGTATCAAATATACCTTCTAAGTTCTACTTACCCATTCCTAAAACAACATTAGTAAATTAGTCAACTTTAGTCATATAACGTTATAAAATGAGACGGCTAAAACCTGCTGACCTGCTGTAAAAGCTTCTAACGATAGCCGAAAATAATCAAAATTATAGAACAAAATGCTCCACATAACGCGATAGGACTTGTAATTTAAGTCATTACACTATAGTTTACATAACCTCAAAGATAAAATCAAACTACCCCCATTTTGTTAAACCAAATTGCACTATAAGCACATAATTACACTGCTCTATAAATTACATTTAATCACAACATACTTGAGGTGACATAGTGCTGGAACTGACTTCCGGTTGTTGACCGGAAGTGGCCGGAAGTGGCCGCCGCCGGAAGTCGTGTACGAAGCCTTCGCGTGCTGGATACGATCTATGCCGGCGGAAGGTTTCGTTTCAGACAAACTTGAAATCCGCCCCCTTTTTATGGTGTATTAGTGAATAAATTTGTACCCGCTGTGCGGTAATTAAAAATTATACTTTTACAATAGCGTTTATTAGGCATCGCGCTTGATAATATCTTGATGCTAGTTGTAACTTGTTACCAACTTTGTTCGTAAAAAATTGTAATGTTTGCCAAAATTAGTAAAATATTCTTATTTATAATATTACTAATGCTAAGGTAGTTAATAATTATCATGTAGACTGTGTCTGTCCTCAGAAAAGACGAAGGACTAAGAAATTCACCTTTTCATTACGGAACAAATTACAGTTCACAAGCGTTTAATGTATTTATTCGTGATCGTCAATTCGTAGCCACAATAATAATTAAGAATCCGCAAAATGCATTATTAAAAGCTACAGGCTATATTGTAAAAATTGAAATATTATCTTTTTCAGATTAAAAATCAAGAACATCCCCATCATTTCAACATGTATAAGGATTGGTTGACAATTCACATTCATTATAAAGCTTGGTGACATGCAATTGGTTCAAATATACCTTGAGTGGTGACAAAATTACTCGTTTCAAGTATACAATGTCACCACCTCCGTGGGTACGGCATGTGGTGCCATTGTGCCATTATTTACCCACAAATGGCATACAGATGGTACGACAGATAGTGACAAGGCCAACCCACAGGCCCAGCGAACATCAACAATATAGTACAGTAGAGCAACTTGTGCCCACTTTCTGCAGTTTTTTTTTTACAAGTTTCTATTTAACGTCATTGCTGATTGGTTAATTTTTTTTATGTTAGCCAATAAAAAACGCTAGAAAATAGATGAACTCCTCTTCAAAAACCTCAAAAATCTGGCATTGATGTTCTTGAAATGAATTCCTTGGAACGCAGAGCCGAGTATCATTGATCAATTCTGCTATAATTATTCAGTTTTAATTGTATAGTTTCGATATAGCTCCGATTAAATATTATAGTTAAATTATAAATGTAATTTTCTAAAAATGTCAAACCGCGTTAATCGCGTTCTTATTGGTTTTAGTTTGACATGATATCTCGATGCTGTCCGAAATATTGACGGTCTAGTATGAAGATCTACTGTATAATATTATACTGTGTATCAAGAAGGGATCAGCTTATAGCGGTCACAGTTTATGACACAATAAACAAAGTTATTTATTTATTTAATTATACATAGCAGATGCAAACCGCTCAATTATATGTCGGTCTGTTTATTGTGCAGTGTAATGGATGTTTTTGTTTAATTTTCAGCGAAATAATAACTTAATACGACCAAAAGTTCAGACATAAGAGTATCATTATACTCATTATTCAAATTTTCTGTATGTTTCGTTGAAGATTATCCTTACTCATTATTGTGCAACTTTGTCCACACTGTGCCTCTTTCTGTTCGTCAAGGGCATGCGTTATAGCGCAGTCAACAGCGAACGTGAGGCATGCCCACGACGCATGCTCTCTGACCGTATCCAAAACTTCAAAAATGACAATATTGGCGTTGCGTTTCTTGACACATTCAATTATTGAATGCGCCAATATGAAAGTTGATGACGAAACTAAAATATGCACAGTGTGGACATAACTATTAAGCTATACAATGAACATGACGTACCTAATAATTAAGATAAATATTTAACCTAACCTAACTTTAATATAAGTTTTTCCTTAGAAGTAGCAACTAATTTTAAAATATAATAATGTTTCTCCTTAGTCCTTACTTATCAAAATATTTACACTGTGTACCTATATTACAGACATCAAGAAAGTGTTGTTACGTAACGAACATAGACAAAATATATGTATTGAGAAACTAGAATGTGTGTTAATTAATGAAATGGAAAGTTTTATATTAGTCAGAGGGTTATTAGATAAAAAATACCAGTCCTCAAATTCGTTGTGCTGAAATCTGCAAAACGCGAAGGAATTCAATTTTTTTCGTGACAAAAATTCGGTTTAGCAGTATGAGGAGGTAACAGACAGGTAAACTTTCTCATATACAATATTAAAGGCCCACCACACATTCCCACCACTGCAACTCATGTGTCGCCAGGATCAACAGTGGTAATCAACCACGAAAACCCTTTGATGTGATCTCAGGGATGCCCGAGGGACAAGCTAAATCTGTCTTGGGACCCGCAACGAAATTAATCAGAAGAAATTTAGGAGGAATAGGAGACATCCGATTTCCCTCCCCAAGCAAAAGGATAGGAAGGTTTTCACTTCAAAAATTACTTTAGATAGACAATATAGCTTCCAACGTTCGATGATGATAGGTGACATACAACGAACAAATAGACGCACCAATTAGACAGTCGGGCATTCCCATGAGCCATGACACTAAGTAGCCAAAACGGTCGATCACGAGCTATAACGAGCTGTAACGAGCCAACACTAACCATCCGTATTGTTTCAGCAAACATCCCACGGAAGTTTGTTCGATCTATTTCGAGACTTCGAGATGACATGCGATCTCCAGAAAAGGTGTGTGATTTTTTAAAGACAGACAAAGAATTGATTGAAAGCCAAATGTGCTTTGATCGAGTTAAAAAGAAAGAAAAAAAAAAGATTTTTATAAGTTAGGATAGAGGGCATAGGTTGAATAGAATAAACAGCGTAAATAAGTAGGAACTATAAATATATTAAAACGACGAAATAAACTATGAAAAAATCATTCTTTCAACAATCAGACCACACTATGCCAGCTTAGCGAATAAATGTTGTAAGTATATCAGTAGTGCTAGCACGGCGACCAGAGGAAATGCGAAAGTATGGACAAATTGTGGAAATAAACCTAAGGTGCCGTTCCGATCTTTTTTCGTTCCGAAAAATTAAATTAAAATGCCACTTTATGACAGACTATAGTCATAAACTGTGGAGATAAACTTAAGGTGCCGTTCCGATCTTTTTTAGTTCCGAATAATTTAATTAAAAAGCCACTTTATGACAGACTATAGTTCTAAAAATTCAAATAATATCCTACATTATGACATTTACTATAGTATGTCATAAAGTGGCATTTTAATTGAATTTTTCGGAACGAAAAAAGATCGGAACGGCACCTTAGGTTTATTTCCACAGTTTGTCCATACTTTCGCATTTCCGCTGGTCGCCGTGCTACCGCTACAGATGTATAAAGAAAAAAAACTAATTACGTTCTTTATTCAAAATATCCTGGCCGATAACATAATTGGCGCGTAAAGTTTTATAGCTAACTTCACGGTGGTGGCAACTGGCAGCGGCGTGAAGATCGTGCGATAGGCCGATGTCATTTGTTATATCGTGGTGATTGGTGTTATTACTGATAGCATCGCATAAATCAGGGGTGAAAGGAAATAAAAACACTTGAGCGTGTAAAAAATACTTAAATGTCCCGTTATGGTAGCGTTTTCACAATTTTATCAACTTGAAAGTTGGATAAAATTGTTTTTAATCTAATATATTTTAAGACGGTTTTGTTTTCCTAACGAAAAGTTCTTTCTGTGGCTGGCTTTAACTTTAACTTCATCGTAAGTCAAATGACAACAATGAACAATGAAAAAAAAAATCAAATTATAATTTATGTGATAGAAAATCCAATATTTTTTATATACTTATTTATTAGAACTAAAGACACTTAGTCACAAGTCACAACAAAGTAGGTTAAAAGAGCAGTTAAAATATAAAGTAAGAAATACAAGTATAGAGTCAGACGTTTTCATTTGTGTTGGCATCGCGATAGCCCGATACGATCTACTAATGTTCACTGACTCCAGTCTTTATTTGCCATTGATATTGTACTTTCTAGATAAATACTTAGTTCACTGACTATTGCCATAGATTTAGGAATTGCTACAAAAAAAAAACAGAAATTCTAGTGAAAAAATAAACAACTGATCGTTTCACTCCGGAAAAGTAGACCGTCGACACGTGGGCTCAAAATGACTTGTCCTGATGCGAGTTTTACATAAAATTTTACCAATACCAAAACCAAAACGCCGCTAGGAAAGAGGATAATATAAACTACGTAACAGCCGCTATAGAGAAGTTTTTACTTTCAAAGTAATTAGATAATAATATTTTAGAATCTAGAATACAGATAATTTATAGATACGTCCAATTGCTTACAGGATAATTTTAGTCTATTAATAAACCGATGCCTATAGGTACGTCTTATTTAAACGTAATATTTTACCTCAGTTTGTTACTAACTAGTGAAATTTTACGAATATTGCTTAAACGTTCGATAATTGTTAAAGTTAATCACGAGATGTGATTCACATCTCATAATTAACTTTAACAATTATTATCAAAATAAAATAATTTTATTTTTTTGAATATAAATCGACAGCAACACATAAAGTTATAGTTTAACTAAATCCAATTTTGCACGCCAAAACTCTTAGTGTTAAATTGTGTTTTTTCGTATCTTACTTACTATTTATTTGTTTATCGAAACATAGCATAAAAGTTTATTAACACTGAATAAATCAAGTACAACTTTAATAGGCCTACATTATCAAAATGTAATCATGGCGGAGCGTCGCGTGTCGTAGCGGCGATAATGGGTACGGTTCCTGTTGTAAACACGTACTTATTGCCGTGAAACTACTTTTACGGCTCTTATCGCTCGACGACCTCTAGTACCGTAGCGTTTCCGCTGAAAAACTGTAATTGTCGCTTGAAGTGTTACCACAATAGTTTATTATGTAAATGGTGAAAAATTGTTGTAAGCTAGGGTGACCAACCTTCAACGTCTTGTGTGTTCGTTGGCAGACATCCTGTTTTTAGAATCTTAGATTTTTGTTTGAGAATAGTCTAGGAATGCCAATAATAAGATTTTCAGCAGTACCTAAATGAGCTATTGCATTACCAAAATTATAAATGAATGTTTTACTTTTGAATTTTAATTACACATTAACTGTACCTACATCAAGATTCAATCATAATGAAACTTATTGAAGCAAGTAACTATTTGTTTATTTGTGCTAATGGAAAGTAAGAACAAACCAAACTTTCATTAAAAAACACGAGTGTATTAAATTTTACCTACATCCCAACTCCCACAGTTCATCAAGCCACAAACGACTAGCTACGTTACATACCCGTCACACGCACTTAAAATGTCATTAGCACGCACTGATTACCCGCCTAAATACTTGGAGATTATCTCCCTGCTTTCCCATTGGTCGACGTTGCATAATGTCACCCATTTGTCACCAAGCGCCAGCCAATCGCGCGCCCTCGCTCGAAAATGGAACTCGAAAATGTCACCGCTGTCGCCCTATATACGACGCTTTTGTAAATAAAAGAGAAAAGGACCGTTAATAATCGCAAAAAGGGACGCAAAAATGGAACTCGTACAATGAACGATGCTACACTTATGATGCAACAAAAAGACACAATTTCGCCCTAAATCAAGCGTGACTTTGGGGCGCTGCGCAATCGGTATAACTCGACTCGTTCAAAAATGCGCTACTTCTGTGCGTTATTGAATAAAATGCGTTCATTTTAATGAGGTGGGCTATATTCTAGTGTGCCAATTGGGCGACGTGGCTGTATCATTGTTACCACGCAGCTGTTCTCTTCCCTGAGGGTAAAAAATATGTTTTGTATGGTTTTTTTTTCGATACGCTCAGCGAGCCCTTTGGCCGCACGCCTCCTGTTTGTGTTGCTACATGTTATTATTAATAATTTCCGAAAAAAATACACCTTGAGTTATACAAATGACAACAATTTAAAAGTTTTGTAAATGGTTTTTTTGATCGATTTATCTCTAGGTAGGAGCGGTTTCAAGTTGTTTGGGTTTCAAACCATGTGTAAGAGAAATGTGTTCTCTAATAGGTATGTATTTGTGTCTACAATAATAAAAAAATCAAAGAATTTCAAAGAACATTTTAGCAGTTCTAACTTCTACTCATAATATCGTCTCTACTCTTGTCTACGTCTAGAAATTAATGTAATCTTCAGAAAAATAAACTACGGAATTACGTTATAAAAACTAAATTATTGTTTTGTAGTATTTGAAACATTTTTGCTAAGTACAAGAACTGTAAATTTCTCGAGAAAAAAATAAATTCGGTTCTTTAGTCTCTACAAATATTTTTGATAGAGCTTTTAACATCATATTTTATTACGGATCTGTCAAGCACTTACTGGTAATATAGGGTCGTATTCACTCCCTAAGCACCCTGACGCCATTTTGTTTTCATTATTCGTAATCCTTTATTAAAGATCTGGACGGCAGATGTGTTCCTCAGGGCGCAGTGCCTTGTCAGACTTTATTAAAGGTTAAAGTGCTTGTACTAGACGTAGATTAATTTATAGATGTAGATAGAAGTAGATAGTTTAATTTATAGATAGATAGAAGTAGTTAATGCAGTTAGGTAGTTTTTTAGGAATCTCATGTTAGAAATCTATGCGATGTAAGTAGTCAAGAAGTTTTTCGATATTTTTATTTAGTTCTGCGGTTTGCTAATGTGTGATTGTGATTTTATAGAAAAGGACTGGTGAGTATTATCCGCAGTATCATTTTGCCCGAATTAGTTTATCGCACTGGAAGTCGAAATCATTTCCGGAAAACTATCCTATTTTTCAGTAATAATATACACTTTTCATGCACTTTTTCCACTTTTATTAACTAACAATTATGTTTCACACGACGAAAAAGTGCATGAAAAGTGTATATTATCACTGTAAAACATGAATTTCCATCAAGAAGTTACGGTACATTCCATATCATATATAACTATCCTATTTGTTTTTCGAAACTCTAAGTATTCTAATAATTATTCTCAATGCCATTTTTTACCATAATTAATACCTTGATCGTGGGAATCGCAGACACAATAGCTTTTCAATTGTTATGCGGCACCCGGGTCCGCTTCACACTTGGGAGTTGATGGGTTAATAATCTTTTTGTGTGACATAGTGAGTGCCTGAACTGTGGAACACATAGTGTCTAAACACACTAGGCCGAAGTTACGCGGCGTAAATTCCGCATGGTTACGCCCGCAATGTATTTTAAATTACCGATTACACTATTCCGTCGCGTTCCGTCCGTATTTTGTATGCGTTGACGTAATCATGCGTAATTTACGCGGCGTAACTTCGGCCTAGTGTGTTTAGACACTAATCGCTTTCGCATTTGTAGTACAAATCAATTAAAGTTGCAAAAAAATCAGTGTTTAAAAGAATTAGTGAAAAATACCAATTTTCCTCTAGATACATTTCTAGCTCTTTTTTTAATAAATAAGGTGTTTAACATCAATTACAAGCTACAATTCCGCCATTTTTAAGATAAAATGGCGTAGATTTTTGTGCTCCCCTGAAATAGGTCAGCGCAGTGGGCCAGTGGGGCGCACTCCGCAGGGACCAGTAGGTACTGCCGCTCACATAAATCATTAAAGATTAGATTTGCTTCGTGTTCGGTTTTGTGTGCAAATTATAAAGGCAATTTATATATTAAAATTAGATGACTCCGTTGCGCCAAGACTCGTTTATCGCACGGAAACCGTATTTTTTTCCGGGATAAAAAGTATCCTATGTCCTTTCCCGGGACTCAAAGTATCTCTATGCCAAATTTCAACTAAATCGGTTTAGCGGCTTGGGCGTGAAGTGGTACCAGACAGACGGACAGACAGACAGACAAACTTTCGCATTATTAGTATGGATGGCAACAATTATAGTGAAAACGAAAATTTATAATATATAATAATTAATAACACACAATAAAATTATTCTAAGCGTCACGCTTTTGTATGATGGATTATTTTTATAGAGAAGAGAAAATAAGAAAAAAGCTAGATTATCATGTTATCTTTAGATCGAAAATATTTATTTGAAACCAGTTTTCCTGGTATGGCAAACATACTTTTATAATAACTAGAGATCGCCCAATGGTCGAATTTCGACCTTTATTAGTTTCAACGACACTTGGACTACTACCTATATTTTGTAAAAAAATGTTGACTTTATCAATTTTTTTCAACTCTTGTCTCTGGGACTCAGCTGATCTCAGACTGGCCGTGTAAGCATTGTCTAATAGTAGCTAATATTCAATAAAAAAACTATAATCTATTTTCAATTATTTGACAACTTGTTGTCAACAGACTTCAACCATAAATAAAAGAGTATAATTCGTATGTATGTATAGGTTTGTCACTCAAAAATCTGTCATCTTCTTGAGTGTGCGTATTGTAGTGTGTGTAATGTTTTATTTGATAAAAAAATGTATGTTAAAAGCATAATTTCAAAATAATATTAGCTCGATGCACTCCTTCACCATATAAACTGTGCAAAATTTCATTCACCTACGTTTCCGCATTTTTCGTCAAAAGGGATACAAAGTTTTTCGCTTGCGATAAGATAATATTATTATTTTAGTAGTATGTAGGTAAGTACTGTGTAGGTAAATGAAATGTTGAGTATCACTAACACAACACAATTTCCTTGTTCTATTTCTACTGTATGGACTATTTAACATTAATTTCCATCAATAACCTACCACACAATCAATAGCAAAATATAGTAGATAATTTAACAAACGTCCACTTTTCCACTCGCCAGTACAGTCACGTCACCCTCTGATTTATGTGCGGATGTGAGCAGATGAAACTTTGATATGGGTCCTCCCTGGGCCTCCGCAGCCCTGGGCCTTCGCCCCGAGCTCTAGCCCTCCGTCATAGATGCAAACTTTAAGCCTCATCACTCGTGACATGTCCATGTTAAACTTTAGGCCTATTTGTGCCTAATTTATGCTTTCTCTTTCTTTGTCACGACTTACGACGACGACTCACGAAGAGTGGTAAAGACAATATATATTTTATCCAGATCAACTTTGATCACAATAATTATTATTATAAATAAGGACAGTAGCACAATGTATATATTTTATCCAGATCAACTTTTATCACATTAATTATAAATAAGAAAAGTAGCGTAAGCAGGCTTACTTAACCACAATAGTCAAAGGCTACTACTGTATCTTTATGCTTTTGACTATTTATACGGTTATTAGCCGTAATCTTGAAATCTAATTTGTGCACTACACGTTTTAAGCGACACGATACTGCATTGCTCTGCTCTGTAAAGTTGTCTGATGTCAAGCTTTTATTTGATGTTGTGCAAAAGCAATGCAAAATTAAAATGTCACTTTGACATTTGAATCGTTATTCGTTATACACACATACAGTGTGAATTCGCATCGCATCCCAAATATCTGCGACATCCTCCATACTAATATTATAAATGCGAAAGTGTGTCTGTCTGTCTGTCTGTTCTCACGCCTAAACGGCTGAACCGACTGGGCTGAAATTTGTTACAGAGATACTTTGAGTCCCGGGAAAGGACATATAATACTTTTTATCCTGGAAAAATGTACGGTTCCCGCGCGATAAACTAATTTTATCGCAACGGAGTTGCGGGCGTCATCTAGTTCATAATAAAAATGACATTAGTCATTACGATGCGATGCGATGCGAATTCACAGTTTTGTGTGGGAACTCTATATAACGTAAAGTCTTGTTGCAGTGTGAACTGACCCGAAGCGACTTATATCAGTGCGAGAAATAATGATAGTGTAGTGGTTTGGCAGCGGCGTCTGTAACACGGAGTTTTCAGAGCACACGACTCCGCCCTACTTCGTTCCACGTCGCGCTGTGGGACAAGTCATGAGCTTATTGAAATCTGTTGTGAAACAAAATAAAATGTGACTAGAATAATTTATGAAACGGCAAAATAAGTGAAAAATATAGGTGGGATATGAGCGTAATTTTGCAAAGTCTACTAGTTAATAATCACAGGATTTTAAGTGTTTTTCAGCTTAAATTTGGCTCTAGTACTGCAGCTCTACAGTCTACTTGTAATGCTTGTGGTGGACCTATTAGCGTTTAGTGCCGTAATTCTTAATCGCGTTATCGATGTAATGTAAATGAGTAACTATAATAGATACCGAAGTATAGTAGTGGTAGTTATCATGTAGACTTTCAGAAAATATTTGCAAAAATTTATTCTGAATAAAAAAATTTGAATTTTGAGTTTTGAAGCAGACAACTAAAACAGTGGATTTGGGCTTGACCAGGCCTACCTCCACGCTTTGTCAAAGGTCCTCCTTTGATGCTTTCACTCACATACCTCATATTATGTTTATTTGTGTTATTATGTTTACAATTTTCAAAACGATTACTTGGTTATAAATATTCCATTTATTACTATTTACTTCAAAAGAGTTTACATCTTCTAAAAACAAAATGTTTTTTAGAAGTAACTTTTGCAGTTACTTTTGAATTACCTCTACAATGCTAAACTCGCTATCGCTTACAACTCGCGGTTGTAATCGAGCACAGCACCTTACACGCTGCAGGCTAATGCCCAATGATTAATGATATCATTGTCTGTAACGATATCGCCGATTTCTTAATTCGTGATTAGTCCGGACACATCTGATGATGGGGTGATCTATGGCTGGGTCCATTTTGATAGAGTTAAGTGGATATGATGGCCGATAAGAAAAGATAGACTGAAGTTCTTTGTCTGTTGTCGCTTTTAATTACTAATAGCTTATACTTATAATATTGATGAAATAAAATAAGAAATCAAAATTAATTATTTTATTCAGAATGAATTTCTGAATGTCAACATAATGCCATTGGTTCTTAATCTATTCCAGTGAGAAGTACCAGCGTAATATTATACCCGAAAAGAACCAATAATAAGCTTAATTCCACACTTAATTTTGTCTAGAAGGTTAGTACCAAAACCGTAGCAAGTGAACCTGTATAATTATGTAAAGCAGGCACTTATTACGTGCGCGGTGTGGCGGTGTCAAAATTACCCACCGTGGTATAATGTGACCAAATACACCGAAATTATAGCTTCATAGAGGTTGGACAATTGTTTTGGTTATTTAGAGCAGTAATTCGGTGCGTTGGAACATAAATTACAAGGAAAAAAGTAACATGAAAGTTTATTTATCAATGCTCAAACCCGAGACTCAAGGAGAAAGTCACAAAGCTCATCTGTAAATCTAGATTTACGTTGTAAAGCGTTACGTATAATGGTTTGTCTGTAAAACCGTTCTAAATAAGAAACAAACTAATCCACCAAGAAAGTCTTCTCTTTTCGTGTGCTAATTTCTTTCCTTGATGAGATATTCATTCTCTACAATTTGTCAGAATCTCCGATAAACAACCAGTCCCACCTAGGTTTGACATGACCGCAGCATAAATGCGAAAATATAAATACTGACAGATTTAACGGAAATAATGACTATTTTTAATTGTCAATCTGTCATTTTGTCTATTCTTGCCTACGAATAATAAATAGTAAAGAAAAGTAACTCCGTCAAAAAACATGCTCCACAATACTTGTCAAAAAAGTGTACCTTAAGTACTCATTTTAATACATTTGCAATATTTAGGTGACCTTGAGCGGTACTAGGCTGACGTTACATGACAGATCAAAAGGAACCAAATTTAAAACGGTAATAGAATGGGAGTTACGATTCCTTAGTTTTTATTATTCGTAGATTCTTGCTAAAAAAAAGCACTATCTACAGTTACCATTTTCGGCGTGCTGATCTTACATGTATTACACAAAATATTCACCCGTATTGGTATTCCAGACCCATCGTTACCATCTACGTACAATGTTTATAACGTGTCCAAGTCATTACAATAATTGCCATCAAGTCGTCCGACTGCCGTCAAAACAGCTCTACCGACTATGCGTTACACAATTATTTCGCCCATATAATTAACAACACACGAAATTATTAATAATCAATCTTTGAAGAAAGTACAGTTAGAGTTAGGCAAAGGTGGTACATAAAAAATAATGAGTACATTAAAGTATGTGAGGCGTGTATGAAGTTAGGTTGAGGCCATGAAAATAACGGTTGGGGACTTTTGACTTGTCTATTCTTGGTAGAGACAGTCTGACATGCATTTGACGCTTCAGTTAATAACCTTATTAACTGAAGCGTCAAATGCAAGCCGTACCTACGGCTGATTATTTTGATTGAATGAGATCTTTAAATGGTGGTTACGTACTTCTGAAACAATCGTTTTTGGTAGAGACTAGAGTAGAGTCCGAGATTATGTTGATGTTTTGTGTGAAATTTCAGTTTATGTGGCTCCAGTTAGTTTGTAGGATTTGGTTTATATAATTAGTATCACCTATATTAAGGTGATACTAATTGTAATTTACCTTAGAACAGTATAGTAATGATCAAATAGTAAATAATAAAATTTACAATTTGTAATTTTTATCACTTGACTCTCTGTTTAAGTTATCTTGTTTGTTAGTATATTTGACGGTACTATAATAATATATTACAATGAATTACAATTAAATTTCTGTTAATAAAATGAATTGTTACGTTACAATACATTTTATTAACAGAAATTTAATTAAATATATTTGCAATTAGTATTAAATACGTATAACGTTTCCGCTCTCGCTTTCTCTCTATCCGTGGCCACACACAGACATGTTGCATCGATCGAAAATCGTGACAGATGCTCGGATGCGATCGTGTGAATTCGATATTGAAATATTATGTTTAGAACTAGCTACTACTGGTAGCGTCAACAAAAATAACCTGCAATATATTCAGGTAGTCTAGAAACTAAATACTTTATAATAAAGAGATCTTAGCTTGGTAACAGCAAAATGTCCTTTACTAATTTATAGTTTCTTAAACTCAAACATTTCGACAACTACTACAGATTTGTACAACAAACAACATTTATAAGTTATACCGTGTCAAATGTAAAATATATGTTGTAAAACTCTGTCTAAAATGATAAATGAATTAAAAAAATAAAATATTTTAATAAAAATCCTGTAGTCATCTCTTGAAGGAAGGAAGGAAGTCAAATATTTCATCACTCATCTCTCTCACCGATAGAATTCTACAATATGCATAAATTTTCTCTACCATTGAAAAATTTCTGTGTTCTCTAGATAATTTGGTTTCGATCTAAGTGTAGGTTTTATCCCTTGGGCTTCTTGAGATTATACTAAGTGTTTTCATAACTAACCAACCACCAATCAACCAGTAACCACTGGTCGTTTTTTTCAAAGATGGGAAAGTTTAGGTGAACTGTACCCCCAAAAAAACTTTTCTGCTACCGTTACTCGGCTGCCGAATTCGAAGACGCCTCGAAATAATCCCGTGTCATAGCGAATAGGGGTCAAAGTCGTGTAGCCAACACTTTTAATTATACTAATGCCTGTTTCTGATGATAACTGCTTTCTACTCACGCGCTGATAAATACGACGTACGTGACAGGTCAGTATTAGTGAGGCAATCTGGGCCGGCGGCGAAAACGTTGCGGCCGCCATCTTAGAAATCTGTCATCCGCCATCTTGAAAAAAAATCTGTCATTTGTTATTTTTTTAGTGGATCCAATTTGTTGTCCTCATTAAAAATGTAATGATCTCTTGAACTATATCCTAAAGCGGGCCATCTGTAATAATTTATCATAATTGTACATTGAACACTTATGTTAAACTATAAACTTAAACACATTGAACACTATTAGCTCTAATCCGTTTCAAAAATCTACATTATATTAGTATAGATTAAAAATTAATAAACAAAATATATTAAACTACTGAATCCAATTAGGAAACGATTTGTAATAGACAGTAGCATGCCTTGTTGGACAAAAACAATAACTGTCTAGTTAATATATAGCTGAAGCGGGCGCCATTTATAAATCACTTATTTTATGGCGTGGGCGAGGATTCACAAGGTGCTGTCGTTGGACGTAAATAAGTGGACAAGATAGAAAAATGTACTTTATTTAACGGCAGTGACAATAAAGACAAAAAAAAAACGTTTCAGTCCGGGACTGAAAGTTTATACTTTATAGGTCATCTGTTGTTCGCGAAAGAAATTCGATATTTGAATATTTTTTTAGAATGTGCTAAATCGGCATTAATATTGTTAAAAGTTTTAAGAGCCTTTTAGTTTTAGATCAATATTTGAACTGCTATGACAAAAGCTTACGTAAATAATACAGATAATATGTATGTAACTAAAAATTACTTTTTCTATCAAAATAATATACCTACCTAGTTATACTCCTTTTTCGGTAAATATTCATTGATGATCAAAATATGCTTGTAAAATGTTACAACGTGTGTTTTTGTGCAAAATGTTGTGAACGCCCCTGTAAACCTCGTCTCGGAAATTCCACGACATCCCCCACTTAATTACAGATGCTAGGTAAATATTAATGAAGTATCTTTTACATGTTAGAAGCTCGGGGTCTCGTGGACCCGACGTAATTGAATATGAGACTTCGGAAGGGTTATGGGAATTTTTGATGACTAGGGTTATGTCAGAACAATTTCATGTTGATAATGTTGTGAGCAGGGTTAATTATTTAGTGTTTTTGAGAGATATATTTTAAGAGGATTACTTGTGTAATGTAAATTAAGCAAATGCTGGATATACAACTTTCGTAATAGGTACATGGTGGCTTACATGGTTAAATAAGGTACGTAACCGATACAAAATATTTTGATGTAATTACATGTAAATGTAGTAATTACTACAAAATAATATCTATTAGCCCCCTTACTAATAAACGCTGTATAAGCTTTGAATAGGTATACAGTGTTTTGTCTTCTTCAATCCAATTAAAAATGTCACTTGTGTGACAGGAACAAAACACTGTACAACTATTCAAAGCTTATACAACGTTTATTAGTAAGGGGGATAATCTATTACGTTCGTTTATTTAACTTCGTCCATGGCAACAAATTACAATTCAATTAAAAAGTCCCTAAAAACGTAAACAAAACAAAATCACACCGGAAAATTCTATATTAAAAAACTTAAACAATAACGTTGCGCGTTGTATGGAACTTGTGATAAACAAAGCGGGCGCAATTTTGTCAAAACTCCCGGGCATTAATATCAATATGTGGTGCAAAAAAGGCCCCGTAATATCCTCTAGGTCCCTCCCGGCTTTATTTATCAAAGCCGACCCTAAACCCTTTCATCGTTATGTGAATTAAATTTCTTTTGCCGTCATTTCCCGTGCATTATCTCGGTTAAAATCATAATGGTAGTGCCCCACAATGGGGCCTGGAGGACCCCGCGCTCATTAATGTTGACTGAAGAATTTTATTAAAATGTAACGTCGCTAAAGGGTTAATTCGTTACAACTACGCAGTCTATTGTTGCCTCCTTTAATCATGTTTCGCTGAATTAAATACTTTGTAGTACCTTTTCTGTTGAATTAGGCTACGGTGCTCGGTATAGTTATACATTTTATGTATTTCTAGCCTTATTTTTTAGTTGTAATAAAAGATACGAAAATAAAGGTTTTAATAAATACCTAAGCGTAGATTTAATCGGACAAACCTGCGGCATAGTGGTACTAATAATGACTTCCGGCTAACATTTTGGCAAACTTTGGAGCATTTGTTAGGGTTTTTGTCGGGCTAATCTAAGGAAGTGCATAATTTAGGAATTATTTATCGTAATAAAATATGACAGAATGTTTTCGAAATTTGAATATTTAGACAATTACGGGCGTAATGGGTGCGCTAAAAATAAGAAGACTCATTATGGTAATCCGGACGTCAGGTGGTGCGGGAGGTCGGGAAACTCCGACGTTACTGTGTACGTTACTTAGGTATACCGTATACCTGGAGTACCTGAGGGTTAAAGTATTACATAGAGAAGATGAAATTTTGCAGTTGGATGACTTGATGACGTCTGAAACAGTCTGAAATTAATCATGACTCATGTAAATTCATCCGATTATTAACGTTTAAAATAACAATCATATTTTTCATAAACTTTAATCTTTGTCAACTATTAGATACTATGGAAATGGTTAGATAAACTTTTTTGGAGAATCGATTAACATCTTTTTTTTCCTTTTTCGACTATTGTTATGCTAAATAAAATATGAACAAAATATGTATTTAGAAAAAGCCAATTAAGCTTCGTTCCAAATTGTTTAGTTTGAATTTGCCCCAAAACAACAATTTGTTTAGCTTGAAATTGGGAAAAAAGTAACCATGCTAAAACAACAACAAACTATGGATAATATAGGCCAATTCATAAAAGAATAGGCAAAACGTATTAAGGAGTGAGCCCATTGAGACAGGCCGTGCCGGGGCTCATCACAAAAATCCGCCTCCATACAATTTGTATGGAAGCGGATGCGCGTATCGTACACTGTGTCGGGGCGCAGTGGATTTCCGTCAATGCGACAAGGCCCGGCAAGGCCCGACAAACCCGCTGCGCCCCGGCAACAGTATGACCAGACTTCACATAGATTTCCACTTTTTGGTTGATTTGAGGTGAAATGAATGACGATTTCCAAAATTTTTTATAAATGTTAATAGAAGATCGATATTATATTTAACAAATAATATAAAAAAATTAAAACGCATAATGAAGACAGTGCATATAAACATTTTAGTTTCAACCACGTAGAATACATTGATTAATAAAGGTAGATTTTCAGTATATATATATATATATATATATATATATATATATATATATATATATATATATATACAGGGTGTAACAAAAATAAGTGATAATACTTTAGGGTGTGTACGTGTTCCTTGTAGAGACTTCACTGTGAAAGTAGCAGCGCTGAAAGACGAAAAAATTTTTTCACTTTTCTATGGGCAAGGGCCCGAGCGTCACGAGTTTCCCCATACAAAAGTGAAAAAAATGTTTGATCTTTCAGCGCTGCTACTTTCACAGTGAACTCTCTACAAGGAACACGTACACACCCTAAAGTATTATCACTTATTTTTGTTACACCCTGTATATATATATATATATATATATATATATATATATATATATATATATATATATATATATACAGGATGTAACAAAAATTAGTGATAATACTTTAGGGTGTGTACGTGTTCCTTGTAGAGAGTTCAGTGTGAAAGTAGCAGCGCTGAAAGACCAAAATTTTTAGCTGAAAGACCCTGTATATATATATATATATATATATATATATATATATATACAGGATGTAACAAAAATTAGTGATAATACTTTAGGGTGTGTACGTGTTCCTTGTAGAGAGTTCAGTGTGAAAGTAGCAGCGCTGAAAGACCAAAATTTTTTTTCACTTTTGTATGGGGAAACTCGTGACGCTCGGGCCTTTGCCCATACAAAAGTGAAAAAAATTTTTCGTCTTTCAGAGCTGCTACTTTCACAGTGAACTCTCTACAAGGAACACGTACACACCCTAAATTATTATCACTTATTTTTGTTACACCCTGTATATATATATATATATATATATATATATATATATATATATATATATATATATATATATATATATATATATATATATATATATATAGTCGTAGAATACGAGTGATTTAAGAGTGGTGTGATGTGGATGTGACACTGGACTATCCAAAGTACTCAAAATCCGTCAATGCGATACGGCCCGGCCCGGCAATAGTGTGCTATAGCGCATTTTGCGCTGTGCTGAGCCCCGATCCGCCCCGGCACGCGCCGACAAAGTGAGCGCGAGCCTTAACCGACACTTACAGATTAATAAAAAAAATAGGACATTTTCATAAATAAGGAAAATAATTTTAGATTATGGTTTATTTCCTAAGTCATTATTGCAATTTGCAAATTGTTAACTCTGAAAAAATGTATTCGATAAATAAAAGAACTGAAAAAATATACTTCAGCCTGAAAAAACTGAAGCCAAGAATTAGATTATATCTTTGCGTCGAAAAACTTTAAAATCAATCTCTCCGTTGGCTTTAAAGTGGAGATAAAGACGGTGATAAAGTGTCCCCTTCTCCCCCCTCCTGCCTTCTTCCCCCCAAGTCTCCCCCTGGCCAAATCGCCGTCTACAATATTTGCATAACTCATTACGCTGCATCCATATTTAATTAGAATATTTCCTTCTTTAGGAAGACGGGATTCGCTAAAATGTTTGCGCATTCGATATTCTTCTCCGACAGAATATTATGGCAAAATACCGCGTGAGAACTTTCCGACGATCGTGAACCGGGAGGCTAGTAACTAAATGGATAGTGGATACCTTTTTTGTTTCGGTAGTCAATACGGTACATAGGTATAAAATTTTACGTATCATCATATCTTCGAAAAAGTTACAAAAATTCGAATAATAGAGTACCTACAAATAAGTACATGTCATTTAAGACACTTTATTGTGCAGCAATAGTTATAGGTATATAATTATTGTTGTTATTTGGTGTAGCTGACAACTTTTTGCGCTCGAATTCCAAGTACAAAACTTGGAAAGGATTAAGCAAGGACTTAGGGTCGAATACGCAGCAATTAACAGGAATATTTTGTACCCCAATAGAGCGCTACTTGAAATCGATTGCCATTTAATTTGCTATAGCCACCCTGCTCAAGAAAGCCAAACACTTCTAATGGCTGTGCTAATACCATCCTTTGGTTTTATTTGAGTTTTCAATTTTAATTTGGCAACAAAGTTTGCGTAAGCTGAAATAATTTCGAACGAAATGACGGTCTCGTTTTGATGTCGGCGAGAGCTTAGGAAATTGCCAATTAAATATGAATACAGTTAACTTTAGTCAAGAATTAAAATATAGAAAGAAAACATAGTAAAATATTTTTTGCCACTAAAGTAGCTACAATATTATTATAATATTATTGAACTATTCAGTCAGCAGCTATTAATTTTTTTTATTTAATTTAAGAACGTCCGTGCCTAACGGGTAGACCTTTGGTTCGCATTCGCAGAGGGTGCAGGTTCGATCCCGGGTGGAGGCGTGTACCAATGAGACATCTCAAGTACCTACCCAAGTACAATACGGACGTCCGTACGGTGAAGCAAAACATCGTTAGGAAACCCGCACATGATTGGTCCCAGACGTATTGACCTGTTCTTTCCTCTGAACTTGGCTGACTATGTAGCGATAATGCCGTATGCGCTTGGGCAACCATATTATGTTAAGTACTCTGATATTATGCTAAGTACTATTATATATACAAACTTTCATCCCCTATTTGAACCCCTTGGGGTTAGAATTTATCAAAATACTTTCTTAGCATCCACCTACGTCATAACATCTACCTGCATGCCAAATTTCAGCCCGATTCATCCAGTGGTTTGGGCTGTGCGTTGATAGATCACTATGTCAATCAGTCAGTCAACTGCCGTTTGAAGAATTTCAAACAAGTTACTATAAGGACGCATTCACATTGAGTCGCCAGTAGTACGGCAGCCGCGCGACTTCTATACTAAAGAGAGTCGCGCGGCTGCCGCACTACTGGCGAGTGGCGACTTGATGTGAAGGCGTCCTAACATGTGGTTATAACTCCGTGTAAGTCACGTTATTGGAACACGTTCCCTCGATACCGTGTCACTTCCTCGTCAGTTTTAGCAATAATCTGCTCAATAAACACTCAGATCTCTCGGTTTCCGCGTTGATTCATGACTTATGCACGTCCATTAGAGCTAGAATCCAGATTCTGGGATCTAGGGCTTGCACACGGCGAATGCATCCATAATTCCATACTAATATTATAAATGCGAATGTGTCTCTCGGTTACCTCTTCACGCACAACCGCTGAACCGATTTTGCTAAAATTTGGTATGGAGATACTTTGAGTCCCGGGAAAGGACATAGGATACTTTTTATTCCGCAAAATGTACGGTTCCCACGCGGTAAACGAGTTTTGGCGTAACGGAGTTGCGGGCGTCATCTAGCATATTCGCCAAAAATTGCGACGTAATTTCTTGTCGATAGGTGGTTTTGCTTTTCGAATTTTGGTGAAGTAATAGTGTCTAACCGCCAGGGAGACGCGTCTTTCTTATTTTTGTCAGACATTTATGAAAATCTTTATTTAAAGATTATTTAATCTATACTTACATCTATACATATATAATAAAATCGTAAGAAACTCAATTCTGTACATTGAATATTTTTGAAAAATAATACTGGGACGTGATCTACAATCGATATGGAAGCCAAAAATATAGTTTTTAGAATTTTTGTCTGTTTATCTGTTTGTCTGTATGTATGTCCGGGATAAACTCAGAAAGTACTGGATGAATTTGCTTCAAATTTTGCACGAATTACGATTACGATACGAATTATTATTACGACATCGCCTAGGGTGGGAGGGAGGGGCTCAAGTTTCAATATTTTTAGTTTTTTGCTCATATCGCTAAACCGGTGCGTTGTAGAGAAAAAAAGTACAGTACATAATGAAAGCTCATAAAATTTCCTACAAATTTTCCCTTTACACTTTGTATCTATCTCCACTCCTTGCCTTGCTATGAGCTTTTATCTATCTTATCTATACAGATTTCGAGTGTCGTTTGATTTATATTTGTTTTGTATGTTGACATTGTATATAATATTAAGTTACAAAATTGTAAAATTTATTTTAAAAGAATAATTTTTCTCTCACTTTTTTGGTAAAAAGTGGAACCCGTGCGAGTTTCTTACGCCGGTTCTTCTCGCCGGGGTAGTTCCCGAACCGGTGGTAGGCATCAGGTAGACATTCTGAAAAAAATTGATTCAAATTTACTCAGAAATTAAACATTTTTTATTTATTTATTTATTTTTATTTATATGCAGCGAGCTTCGGCGCCGGTCGTTTCTTGGGGGCCCACCATGAATCTGTTACTTATAACGAAATGGTGTCGTGGCGTTTGTATTGCGTCTTATATTTTTAGGAACAAACTAAGTTATCTACATACATATAATAAAATCGTAGGAAACTCAATTCTGTTCATTGAATATTTTTGAAAAATAATACTTGGATCTACTATGCTGACGCGGATGAAGTCGCGGGCACCAGCTAGTTCTTTTTAAAAATTCATCTGCTGCTGATTCTATTTAAAAATTCATCTGCTGCTGATGAAAATATTTTAATTTGATTCTGGTATAAGCAGTTTTATTTATATACGATGACGCAGCTTAGATTATTGTGGATAACTCCTCTTTCACCTATTTTATACAAAATCCCGCTTAAAATCCATGCTGTTACATTTAATCCTTATGATTTATGTTTTGAGGATTAAAATTCGTTTTAGCTTGAAATGAAGTTTACAGGAGCTTTCAGTGCCCAGTTTATAAAGTTCTAGCTATAACTTTTCTCCTTGTTATATTTTTAGAAGAGGAATAATATGTTTTACAAGCTAGTAAAAAGGTACTACATACGTACTATATCTTTTAATTAAATTATTATTGTTGCTCACTCAGATAATTATTTTTATAGTCAATCCCCTGCGTGGGCCCATGTTATGTCGCAAGTTTTGTATGATGTTACATGACAGGGAGACACAAAGGGCTCCAGTTTCCATCACGCCCTTCATACTTGGGATGGGGTTATGTAGAATGTATCCAGTGGTGCAAAAAGACACTTCTAAAGGTCTATTATACAAATAATTTCATACCTATTTTTGTTTAGAAACTTTTCAAGTATTTAGAGAGTTTATTTTGTGCTACGGTTCACTATTAGGTTGTTTATCGTAAAAAATCATTGTTCAAAAGATATCAATCACCAAAATTTTGCTACATTTTCGTCTCTACATAGTTCTTCTTTGCAAATATAGCTGACCAATGATCTATAGATCCACGTACAATTTTAGTTAGGTACGAGTACCAACTAGTTAGCACCCTAACATGAGTTCGGGAGAACATAATCCGCTCACAGAGCACTTTTCAATACTACCCGCTAACCAAATTTTGCTGCGGGTTTTTGGACTACGGTATATTGTTCTGGACTTTAACTCAAAGATGTAAGGTTTAAATTGAATCGATTATTTTCAAGTTGCTGTAAATGTATGGAATAGTTTGTCCGTCACGTGGGACTGTCGATCTGCCATTTTGCGCTGAGAGCATTTGTCAATATGGCGGGGGATTTTGTTTGGATTTTGCATGCCATATAGACAGGCGACAGGCGACCTAATCCTTAATAGAATCGCAGAAAATTGGGAGCATATTAAATAGCAATAAAGCTCTAGGTTACAAAAGTAGAGTTGACAATCTCACCTATGTGAGATTGTCAACTCTACTTTTGTAAAGGTGTTGTTAATTTTTTATTTTTGCATCACAACAATTTTTTTATTTTTTTCATAATAATTACGAATACCTATAGAATTCGCCTAAATATTAGTCATGTGACATGTCTAATGTCCATAGTCTACCTTAAACTACGATGACATGCTCACAAATTGTTCTGCCTAACCTAAATTGTGTTAAGAAGCTAATGAAGATGATCATGATTACGGTTCCCAAGTCCAAAGATAACCTTAACATAAAACATGTAGACATGTCAATGAGGTCGTGTTCCAGGCATATAAAGCATAACTGGAATTTACGTATTGCCACACGAATTTACACCCTATCTGTACACAACAGAGTCGAAATTATATCGTTAATAGATATGTGTAATCCAGGATCACTCGAGACATGATCGCAATATCGTAAGATTTGTGTTGCAGATATACAGAGCGGCTGTGTACGATAGTATCATTTTGGCGTGATAAAATCTTATTTTTATTTATGGTGCCTCAGACGATAGAGACGTTTATGTCGATAAGTGTTTTATTGGTCACAGTGATATTTTAGTTTTTCTCTTTATTTCGTGCCTTTTTCAGCGCTATTGCAAAGTTTTTGGAAAGTCCATTTGTTATTACTTATTCTTACATCCATTTTTAAAAAAGTAAGTCATATTGCCTGTGCGACGAAAATTATTATGATTTTGATTCTATAGTTTTACTTGATTTACCAAACAAGTCTTTTACTTTTACAAGGACATTTTTCGGGGATTCCACGGGACTCTTGGCTAGTCTAGTCCTAAGTTTCTGACCTTATTACTTAAAAATATTTTAATACTATATTTTTGATTATTATTCTATTTAATATATCAGCTCCGTGTATGTCCGTCAGTCTGACGCACTCGACGCGCTGGGATTAGTCTGACGTTCCACACGTAAGCCAGGGTTAATTTTAAACTCATCATCTTGCCGTCAAATATCAATGCGGAAATATTTTTACAACCACCTAAGCTATTTAAGGCCTTGCGCCAATTCCAGTACTAATTATGTGGTAAAAGAAAGTCTTTTTTTGATACGAATGACGAAAGAATAAGTACTATTCGTAAAGGTATTGACCCAGGCTAAACTTATATATAATAGCAAATAGGCTTTTGTCAAGTTATTTTGAGTGCTAAAGTTAATAGAGCATAAGCAAAACTTCAAAATATATAGTACATCAAGAAAGTGAAGAAATTAAAAAGTGGCAACATCGTAGTGTCATCCCTTTTTTCTTAGATTGATTTGAAAGGTATCAACACTACGATGTTGCCACTTTTTAATTTCTTCACTTTCTTGACATACTATACTCATAACTAATAAGTAACTAATTTAGTCAGTTTTGGTTGTAGGTACTGTTAAATAATATAATACTCCCCACACCGGTTTCGGTGACGGTGGCCGGTTTCATTGAAACCAGACCAGGTACGCAGGAGTACTTTTATAGTGCCCAAGTGTGTGCGCAGTACACAAGAGCACTCTCTATTCCTTTACTCTCATAACCCAGTCCCGGAAGACCGACACGACTGGCGAGAGATCAGGCGCAGGACCGACTTTTTACATGCCCATCCGACGCATGGATCATCTTACTTGTCAGACAATCAGGTGATCAGCATGCATTGTCTTAACCAAACTTGGAAATAACATGTTTCCAACGCGGGATTCGAACCCACGACCTCCGGAGTCGAGAGCGACGCTCTAACCACTAGACCACGGAGGCGTTAAGGTACTGTAAGGTACTGTTAAAATAATGTATTTGGCGCTTACGCAAGTAGCGCGCGATTTCTCATATACCTAATTATTGATACTAATACTTAAAATTCTTTATCTCATCAATAAACACCTACTTAAACTAATTAAATAATGTTAATTAGAAGTCAACGCTAACATGTGTTATGCAATAAATAACCATATTTTACATTATTATTATTGTAAACACAGTTGCGACCCTGTAGGGCGCCCTATGTTACACAGTCTCGAACAAAAAATCACTGACCGAAGCCATTTCGACTTCTCCTTTTACATTCATTTCAATGTTCCTGTCATCCGTAATCAGAGCCTGTATGAGACTAAAATAAGAGTATAAGGCGTAATAATATTTTGCCACTGTAAAAGCAACTGTAGCTGGTTAATTTAAGGTCGGTTTTTAGGTTGGGAGGTGAAATTTGCACAAAGTCCCCTTATTTGCCAATTACGCGTTTTTTATTTGCGTCGCCGGCGATGTTTTAATACGAGATCACTGGGGGTACCATTGTTACGTAATCGGAAGACAATTGATACAATGCGTAAAATGAAAACATGAAGTGTTGCCACTTCAGTTTAAGTAAAATTGAGGATCTTCCTTTTTTTGATGATAATTTTTTTCATAGAGTTTGTTATTATTTAACTATGTTCTCTAAATTGCCTAAGAGTTTGTTATTATTTAACTATGTTCTCTAAATTGCCTAAGAGTTTGTTATTATTTAACTATGTTCTCTAAATTGCCTATAAATTTGAGCTTTACAATAATAGAGATTGTTGCTCAAGATACTTTATTAATTCTTTTTTCCATTGAATTTACTTACATACTTTTTCTATCTTAAATATTTTAATTAGAGTTCCGTAGTCAAATGGCAAAAAAACGGAACCCTTATAGATTCGTCATGTCTGTTTGTCTGTCTGTCCGTCCGTTTGTCACAGCCACTTTTCTCCGAAACTATAAGAGCTATACTATTGAAACTTGGTAAGTAGATGTAGTCTGTGAACCGCATTAAGATTTTGATATAAAAATGGAAAAAATCATTAAAAATTTTAGGGGTCCCCATAGGTACAACTGAAACAAAAAAAAAATTAACTTTCATTAAATCAACTGAAATATAAAAATAAATCAAAAACCTTTTAAATTCATAGAAATAAACCTTATTGCTGCTGCGGAATCCTTCATGGGCGAGTCCAACTCGCACTTGGTCGCTTTTATTGAATTTAAATTTAAATGTTTCCTGCTCAACCCTGACTAAAACTATAATTAATCTTTTAATTTTCAAAACTCAAGCACTTTGCAAACACTGAGCTTACGTCTAGTGCAATGTGTGCACAGAGATTATAGTATATAGTGTAATGTACATTCAGAGATTACGCTTAGCACATAATGTAGTGTAATATGCACACAGAGGTTTAAGATCTGTCTCCCTTCGTAATGTCAATAGTTCATTAAGCTTGACCCTCCGCCCGGCGAGGGTAGTTATTATTTTTAATCCCTTAATGGCGTCCCAGATTTCATTACGGGGGCTGCACTGATTAAAGGGGTAGGTTTTTTCGCTCGTTTATGATTGATATATGTGGGGTCGTTTAATGCGATATAAGGACACGTTTTTGGGGTTATGCTACATTTGTGATTATGTACATGGTTGTTAAAAATAAATAACTGATTTTGTATCGCTTCTTGTTTAAACTAGTTGAAAATTGAAATATTTTGGAATAAATTTATTTAGGTTAGGTTGGTTTTCATTATCATCATACAGTCAAAAAGCAGAAAATTGTAGTTTTAGAAATGATTTTTTAATCTTAAAGTCTTTAAATAGTTTTAACGACACTTATCTACTTACATACATTAACGTGTATTGTTATTATAAAAGCTGTTTTAGACGCTAAGGAGGCAAACACATGATGGTGGTCCTTTTAAAATATACCCCAACAAAAAGGTCTAAGCGACATCCTAACATACGAGGGCAGTTAAACGCTTTTAGACTTTATTACTTAAGCAGTAAGTTCGTAATTTGGTCTGTAAATTTAGTTGGCTATGTTGTCGCTTAGGCTGTTTTAACAGTTTCGGCGAGGTAAAGGTGTGTGCACATGTAATTAGTAGAGACCTCCAGTGCGGCGCTAGCATGATGCGTTGGTAAATAGTGTATGTTATAGATTGATGTTAAGAGTCACTTATGAGTTATGACATAGCTTTGAAAATATCGCCTTGATCACATATTGATATAAGTAATCATAATATGTGTCTAGAGTCTAGAATTTGTAAATAAAGTGTTTTTTTAACGAATTTATCAGCATCAACATCACTATGTTCTAACGCAGGGTAATGAATATTAAAATTATGTCATTTAGGCTGTATCTACACGAGAAAACCTTGAAAAATGAAGTATTTTTATATTTATTCTTGAGTAAAGTAATAATATTAAAGTAATACTTAATTAAATAAAATTAAAAATAATAGTAAAGTAATAATTAAATTGCGAATTGGACAAGACAACACATTTAATAAATATGTTAAAATATAATGTTTATACGTGGGAGAACCATGCTTCAGCACGAATGGGCCGGCTCGACCGGAGAAATACCACGTTCTCACAGAAAACCGGCGTGAAACAGCGCTTGCGCTTTAGTCCTAAATATTTTTTATTACTTAGTATGTTATCTTCTTCAACGCCTCCGTGGTCTAGTGGTATAGAGCGTGACTCTTGACTCGGGAGGTCGTGGGTTCGATTCCCGCGTTGGAAACATGTTATTTTCAAGTTTGGTTAGGACAATGCAGGCTGATCACCTGATTGTCTGACAAGTAAGATGATCCATGCGTCGGATGGGCATGTAAAAAGTCGGTCCTGCGCCTGATCTTTCGCCGGTCGTGTCGGTCTACCGTCCCACTGGGTTATGAGAGTAAAGGAATAGAGAGTGCTCTTGTGTACTGCGCACACACTTGGGCACTATAAAATTACTCCTGCGTAGCTGGCCTGGTTTCAATGAAACCGGCCACCGTCACCGAAACCGGTGTGGGAGCTATTATGTTATCTTCAGAAAACCAAAATCCATTCTTGTGTCAATGAAGCTTTATTTTGCGTAAAAGTCAGAATAATATTCTCCTCCTGTTGACTAAAATATTTTCCGAAAAAGCCAAAGGAATATTCTGTCTCCAAACTCCAAGCAGGTTGTCAGGTAGAAACAACATACCGTCCTGTGTCCACAGCGATGTTGACCCAGCGAACCCCGGTAGCTCAGTGCTAATAGACGTGTCTCCTACTGAGTTTACGCATTAGCATCACACAAATGTAAAAAAAAAGAAAAAATCCAAGGGGATTTTTTTGTGTGTCAATTCTGTCGCCGACGTTCGCATTCAACATTGACCCGTTCGGCCAGTTGCCTTAACGAGGTAAATAATTTAATTTATATATATAAATATATTATTATTATATATATAAATAATTTTAATAAATAAGAAATTTGAAAGCAATCCCCCGATGCAAAACAGTAATAAATGTCAGGAATAGAATGTAAAATATTAAGCCAAATCACTGGACATTACTACTACCTTACAAGTTACAACCTTTCAGGAAACAGATAAACCTCAATTTTCCAACCACCACGTGGGCTGATTATGATGAACTCTTAGTAATAAATAATAATACTCTGGAGCTTTCAAACAAAAAAAAAACTACATAATATATAAAAATCGGTCCACCCGTTTGGAAGCTACATAGGCACGTCAAACTTATAACACCCCTCTTTTTCCTAGGAGTTAAAAAAGGAGCTATATATTATATATGAGAATTTCGCATAAAATGTATGAAGGACAAGAATTGCAGATCAGCCCTAGTAGACAAGCGGCAAGCGATTATCGTAAACGCTAATAAAATGTATGCGATTTGACATAAGTCATCGTTTCGCTAGCGAATACTATTTTGTGGCGTTGGCGTTTATGATAATCGCTTGCCCCTTAGAAGTAAAAATATTTTTTATCCTTGTAAGTCGTAACAGTTTCGTCATTTCCACGTCTCATTTTCTCAGTTCCCTGAACGGCGTGTAATAAAGTCGAAACTCTGTGATTCACTTTGACGCATAAAAGTTACGAATTAAAAAGGACAACAGAGGACAAAGGATCCATTTTGCATTGTGCTGCGACTGTCTTTCTTGACACCGCCGCCGATATAGGGCTCAGAATGTTTAGAGATGACGATTTTTTTTTGTTATTTTAAAGTAAATTCATCTGCTATAAATATTTAAATTTGGATTGAAATTCAAAATATTTTGAGTTACAAATTCAATATTTTTAAGTCCAGCTGCTTCGATCCAAACTCTTATATTATACTTTCTTTTATTATATTCTGTAGCTAGTCTTAAATTTTCATAATTAGTACCTATATTTATGTAAAGAGTAGACTACAGAGGATCTGTTTAAGTAAAAACTTGACTAAAATATATTAAAATGGCTAAACTTGGATGAAAATATTATAATCACAGCCTGTACCCGGCAGGCAGGATAAGGGTTAAATTTTATTTCTCCGCTACCTGTCACTTCTATACCACACCATAGCGATGTAAAATGCATCAAAGTATAGCATGGTAAGTGTAAATTCGGGCTCAGTGTGTCGCGCGGTCGTTTTAACACCGCCCCGCTAATTGGACACTTAAGGGTTAAGTTTTATCCGGGGGCCGCCGAGACCGGCACGGAGCTGGTGACTGATCTTGCCGGCCAGTTGATGTACTATTGTAGAGATAACAGATAAAAGATGTCCAAGACTAAGAAGATAGACAAGAAGTCCACTAGGTGCCACATTGATTGAATATTATGTCTACCAGGTGACACAAGATTTGATCCAGTTAAGTAAAAAAAATAGCAAATAAATAGCACTTAAGATGAAAGAATAGGCCATTTCGCTTAAGCGACATTCGTTTTCGTTGAATTTCAGTAACTTGACCGAAGATATTTTTAATGAGTAGAACTTTATGAAAGTTATCTTAAAGTAGAAATATAATCGTAAATATTCAATATCATAATATTATTGTTAGTGTATGAGTGCGATAGCTAATATATTATATTATAAATTAAACTAAGAATATGACATGTTTCATAATAATAATGTTTTAAATCTATAAAATACTGAGATTGATGTTTTGAATACGTCAAATAACAAGAATTGATGATATTTTGAATATTGTAACATCTACAATAATTTTATATCGACGACTTACTACATATCGGCATGATTTGTAAGGAATAATCTTCTAATCCACGTTGTAAAATGTTAATGAAATGGAATCGTTTGATAATTTCTGCTGTAAATTACAATTTATGGTAATCTTTTTACTGTAACAATTAGCTGGTGATAGTATTAATTTTTATGGTTTATTTATGGAATGTTTCCCACATATTAAAATATTTTGACATTTATTTTAAATTATCATTGAAAAATTTATTGGTAATTACTAAAAAGCATAAAGAGTTATTTTTAAGAAAATATGGTGGACCAGATGATTCGGTGAAGTTCGTATCACTTTTCTTCTAATGTCCATTACCTGGACTTCCACGAATATTTCAAGACTAAAAGCAAAATGGTTTAGCCGTTTTCGAGTTTTAGCGAGAATAACAAATTTTAAAATTCATTTATAATTATTAATACAACTTCATACTGCGGACCTAGGTTCTATAATCGCCTAGATACCGAGTATGTAACTAGTTAATCTGTAATTTGTGTAACAAAATGTTTTGCAATTATATTGTGATGATGATTAATATCGCAGTTTACTGCGTAACGTATTCTAGCAAGAGTAGTGTAGGTATGTCGTACATAAATGTAGTGCAAGATTGCCGTTTGACCATCAATAAAAGCTAAGTGCTAAATGTAGCGAATAATGATAACAACACCGTGATAATTACAAGTGACAACTTGCTACTAAGCGACAATTGAACAATGTCGTCAATAGAACAAAACTATTATACTTTTTGCTAACCGAATATAAACTCTGTAATATAAGACTTAGGGTTAAAATTGAAGTTACAGTTTACGCAACAAAAATTAGCATCACCTTCATGATTTCGTGCATTGTTAAATAAAAAGTATACAGCTATGTCGATGTAATATTAAACATAGATAAAGAAAACCTCACTAGATTCGTAATGTGTCGATAACTTGATGAAAGTATTCTAGGCTTCCCCAATTTAACTACTATTAAAGTAGGAAAGTACTCTTAAAAGCATTAAACATGGTAAATTCTGCATTTTTCATTGAGTAAGAATCATAATATTATCATAATATTAGAGGTATCATAAATGATAAAAATATTGTTTTGACAGTATTATACTAGTTTTTATAATTTGGAGCAATCACAGAATTATCTCAATAGCATTTTTGACTTCTAAACTTATTTAATAGCATCTTTGACTCTTAAATCTATGAACTTTAAGAGTCTTTACTTTTTTTTTGAACTTTATGAGTTTTATTCTAAGTATAAAACATCGTTGGATGTGTGACAAAAATGATTGTATTTCGTGTTGTGTTAAACAACAAGACAAGTATCGTAATTCCAAGCCGTATGATACTGATACCATTGTCACGATTTTCCCGTGTTGACTTACCGACCTTAGGGCAGGAATTATCGTACACGTGCCACGCAATCATCAATATCATCATCATTACTATCACTAATATCATCACCGTCATCACCACATTTACCAAAATAACCATCACCATCGTTGTCATTACCACTACCATAATTTCTTTCGACCACTGAAGTCAGTGGGTACTTACCTCAAGATATCTATCCTCAGAAGGAAGTTACGCTATTAAACAGTTAAAATGTGTTTAATTTTTCAAGCAGGTAGTAAAAATATAAATTATTACTACTAATTTCAAGCCTCTCTCCGTTTCCATCTTCATAAATTCAAGATTCCTGTCCCACGTTTAGATAAATACATCACCAACTTCGTCTCATTTTTCTGCTACGTATTCTTCTGTGATCGCATGTCAAGACGTGTTTTAATGTTTCCAGTGACCAGTCTTTTTGACCTCCTCTACTATAATTTGGGGGTATAACTCAAAGCAGTCGGTGGGTCGTGCGTTATGGTATCTCCGTCACGCGATGGTCGAATTATGGTGTAAAAGACATTTTGCGAGAGGTTGTTTGACACGACCATTATTTATACTTTTAAGATATTGTTCCAAGATACGAAAGAAGTTGCCGCGAATTTTTACTTGTACAGTACGTTTTAGTTAAAGAGCTATACTGCGTGTAAACATGTGAAAAAAAAGTAGCTTAGAATTAAAATTGTGTCAAAGCAAAAGTAGCGTATATTATATCTTTTAGATCAGTATAAGAACACCCGTATTAGGAATAAGTGAGGAGTAATAAAGTACCTACCTAATCGTTAACCGGGAATGTAGTCTTCTTTATTCCAACCTATTTTTTAAACAAAATGTCGCTTACGTGTAAAATTAGGCGAGGCAAAACATCATAACCTCCAACTGAACTGAAATTATAATAACATTATTTGCCATTCACAATTTCACATCATGATTCATGATGGAGACTTATCCAAAGGGTAATCTAAGGTAAGGGAGACACGTCGGTTGCTAGGCTCGCTAATTTGTTTGGCGAGTGGGGGTGACGCAGGGGTATTTACAACGGGGTAAATATATAACATCGTTCGAGGGTTAAATTCAATCTTGGATGATATTAATTATTATGATATTCCTTATCTGATCTACATGGCCTGGTAAAATAAAATAATATATCATTAAAAATATTATGATCTACTGAAATCTCTTGATTTTCAAAGATTGTCGTTTCTAGCTCGTAACTTATTACATGAAGGCGCTGAAAAGATTTAATTTGATATTTTAGCCTAAGCAGTAAGCGACCTATTAGTTTTCCTGCCTAAACAAAGTAACATTGTCTAATGTACAATCACAAATTAGAACTTGTCTAATTGGTGATTTTAATTTGAGAATTCGATATCTGTAACTAGTTGGTCCAGCACGTACTAATGGGTAACTCGAGCTGTTCCTAATGTCCATGTAGATAGTCCATTAATTGAATTGCTTACCTATAGTATGTATCTACTGCCTACCAAACTAGATACTGTATAGGTTTATTAAAATTTAATAGATGGTGATTGGTGCCCCCAATTCTTTTGGACAAAAATTCATTTATTGCGTGAAAAATTGTCCAATTTCTTTTATCAGAACTCAAAGTATCTCCATAGCGAAAATCAGCAGACTGACTTGAGATTTTCGCAGATACACAGATTTGTGTTTGAAGTGTAGAAATGAGAGAAATAAAACTTTACTTAGCGGGCCCCTAGACGATCAATTTTCTTGTGCAATATATCACGCTTTTTTATTGAACAGTTTATTTGACAATATTAACCCTAGTCGGTCAATATTATTGCACAATACGTGATATTCATTTTTGTCCTTGAGTCTTATTTTGTCCTTGAGTCTTTTTACGTTTACCATTTCTTCGGCTTACGAAGTTGTATGCTCGTACATAGATAATAAGTACACCTTGTATTTTATAACGTGGTAGAGCTATACTTTAGCACGAATGGGCCGGCTCAACCGGAGAAATACCACGGGCTCACAGAAAACCGTCGTGAAACAGCGTTTGCGCTGTGTTTCGCCGAGTGAGTGAGTTTAGCGGAGGCCCAATCCCCTACCCTATTCCCTTCCCTACCCTTCTCTATTCCCTCTTAAAAGGCCGGCAACGCACCGCCAGCTCTTTTGCAAGATGTTGCAAGTGTCCATGGGCGACGGAAGTTGCTTTCCTTCAGGTGACCCGTTTGCTCGTTTTTCCCGTTTGATTACATAAAAAAAACCTATAGCTTTCAATGCGTTAGGCCCATAAATTCGGCGCAAAATGTTTTAAGCGAAGTTGGGCTCACTAGGTATGGGAAGGCGCACCTGTTTCGGTTGATAAGGGCCACGGTCTTGGGGAGTCGGAAGATAGCGGTAATACACCGTGATCCACAAAATACTAAGTCATGCTAATTTTTCAAGGGAACGTGTGTATTCAGTTGTATAGAATTAGAGTAGTATAAGCTGAAGATATTATGAAGTTTTTAGCCCGTTGCTGCTCGGTATTTGTCAAAGTTTTGAGGTGAAGTTTTTACTAAACTCTCATGGTTAGGCAATACTAAATATGATTGAAGACATCTTGGTAATGCGTGAATAAACCTTTTTAAAATTTTATTGAATTAGTGTACTTTTCCTCTCGTCTTCTTTACATTATTCATGACTTAATAATTAAGAAATTGGCTATTTTTTTCTCTTGATCTTTCTTTGATCGATCGATAATTATGGAAGTTTTACAATTACAGCTTTATATTTCGTATGTTTCTGGATCAAAATATAATATTAGCGTTATTTATGCAGCTTCCTTCTGTTTGCCAAGAAGCGTGATTAACAATCGCCCTCCTTAAATTAATAACCGCGGTAATTGAGATGTTTGCAGATCGGGGGGTCCCTTCAACCCTTATTTACGCAATCCGTTAGGGCCTCTCATGCGAGATGCGATTTTGAAAACGCTTGGAAGGATTTTTGATTAATTGAGAAAACGACATAGTTTTAAAGTTTTGACAGTAGGTACATGGGAAACTATATTATGTCGTTTTTAAATAAGAGAAAAGTACATTTCACAAAAAAAAACAGTCTGAATACCTATTTTAAATAAAAAGTGTATAATAATCTGTATATTATTTCAAATAGAAAAAGAATTGCAAAATGTATGTTTTATGACTTTTATGCAAGTAAAATCAAATGCTGCATGAATTATTCAGTTCATACCACTGACGTCTATAATACACTGGACAGGCTATGCCGTACAAAATGACAGGTATTTCTTATGCCGATTTGAAGCGCCGCGGTGAGCGTACTGTGAACTAATTTATATAGAAAATGACAACCGCCATTTGCAAAATAGTAGTTCCAAGTACACTCACTACTGCTTTCACATAGCAATCAGCGCCAATATGGCGACTTTCAAATAGGCATATTTTATTGATAGCGATCGCCTGTCCAGTGTATTATAGAGGTTAGTGGTTCATACCAACTAACCGAGGTATTTATATTTTTGTAGCAATTTAAAATTACTTATTTTACATGCAAAATGCCAAAAAATACTAAACTCCAAAAAAGTAAAATACGTTAACATAATCACCAGCTGATGTTACTAGGCACTAAGTCAAAATCAGGGCTTAAAAATCGCTTTCAGTATGAAGGTGCCGTAATGGATTATGCTGAAATGCCATTTTATAATAAGTTGTTTGTGTGAGTGTATGTACCTATGTGTATGGTGTATTTACTTAGGCCTCTGTTGACGTGATTCATGGCAAATTATGCAACATAATATTATAATATTATCATTACTAGCAGCAAAAGGCTTTGTTTCATGATAAGAGAATGTGGAGTAGAGATTTTGTCTCTATATTATGTGTGCTCTGTGTAGGAAAAGCAAAATAGCAATAACCACTTATTAGTGTTACATAATATTATAATTTAAGGTATTATTTAGTTATGTCCATTGCCGAAATAGTTAATAATAGATCTAGGTTGAAAAATTGTCAGAGCTCTAACGAACGTGTCTGAATTATCATCTTCTTTTTTATATATAAGATTCTCGTGTCACAATGTTAGGCCGCGTACTCCTCCGAAACGGCTTTACTGATTTTAACCAAATTTTATATGCATACTCAGTGGGTCTGAGAATCGGCTACTGGGTACTTATTATATTGATAAGTGCATTTGTTGAATAAATAATAGTAAATTATTACAACCCGAGACTGACGGCGACCATTGGTTGTGCGACGGGATAGCAATGGACGTTGCCATGGTGACATACTTATTTAGTCACTTCAATAAAATAATACGGGCGAAATACTTTATATGGCAAAGAAACGTTTGCCGGGACAGACAAAATTTCTAGAATTGCTAGAAAATTCTGACTGACCTGGTTCTTATGAAGGCGTTTGCCTAGGCCATCAACAGTGTTACAACACATAGTGTTTATATAAGCTAGTATCTATGTGTGCCGAATCAGTAATAAACGTAAATCGCGCTAATGGTCGCTTGTTTCACAGTAAATAATAAATTCAATTATATACTGTCATCGATGTTCGAGATATCTAGCGGGGAAGGTTAGCAAAACAGTTTTAAAAGTGGATAAGTATTTTTCTATAGGTTTAAATCGTTTTTTCTCGGGCCTCAAGACGGGTAGTTGCATTACTAATCTAAATCTGTTCATAGCTTGAAGAGGTAACAGAAAGGCAGATAGACAACTAACAATGCACCCTGTAGCTCTATATCTATTACCTAGTGAAGATTCGGAACTAAATTTATTTTTTTTATATTAAAAATTTCACAGGCTGTCTAGGATTTTCATAATTTGCACAAACGTAATTTATTTTATTTTTTTAATTTTTCGCATTCATGCACATATTTTATTGTCCATACAAATTAAGAAATGCATCTACGCGTCGCGTTGCGGTCTGAATTGACCTTCCCGATAAGTGCCGGATAGGCTATCCACGGTCCACCACTTAACTTGACAGATAGAGTATGGAGAATCCGTCAAAAAAGTTGTGGATATCCTATTCGGCACTTTATCAGGAAGTGGTGAAACAGGCCCTTAGTGTTTTATTAAGAACAGAAGAAACAGCAAGTCAATGTATCTGCTGTCCGTACTAGGAGTGCTCATCATCGCGTGACCGGTCGCGCAGCTGTCGCTCGAACCCGCACCTCTGATCGATACTATTACTGATCACAATACTGTACTAGTCGGTGCGCGGGGGTATGTTTTACCCATCACCAAAAATTGGTCGTTTCGCGCGAGAATTACAAGAGGCCTAAAACACAAATCTTAGGTGATGAGTCAAACATAACCCCCATGTTTGACCCATCACCCAAGATTTGTGTTTTAGCGCGAGGATTACAAGAGGCCTGGAATGGTTCTAACATAAGTAGGAGTCGGATTTGATCTGAAAATTACCGTAGAAATAAAATAAAATAAACTTAATATAAATAATAAGTGATAAGTACCAGGCAACTTCTATGAGCCATCCATACTTCCATACTAATATTATACATATAAGTATGCGAAAGTGTGTCTGTCTGCATGTCTTCACGCCCAAACCGCTGTACCGATGTAGCTGAATTTTAATATGAATATACTTTGAGTCTCGGGAGAGGGCACTTTTTGTTCCGAAAAATGTACGGTTGCGTGTGTTACGGACGTCATCTAGTATCTTAAATTATTAAGATACTTATATTTACTTAAGAGGGGATGCGGGTGCAGTGGAATTTAAACGAAGAAACTATTGCCTTCACGCTTCACCCTGCGCCGGCACGTGTATTGTGATAGAGACAGATATAATACAGTAAATCGAGGTAACAATTATAGTCATCTGATTCCTCCTAATAGAGCCTATCTAGTTATTATTTTTTTTAAATATCTTCAAGAAAAGTGAGTCTATATGGCTCTACGTTTTTATTTTATTTTAAAGATCATTCGTTATATGGTTGGTGGATTGGCGGGGTACGGGGCATTCATTTTTTTCGATTTTTGAAGGGTCATATTTTTTATTTATTGGTAAATTTAGGAAAAATCGAACGTAGAGCTTTAAGAAATCCCAATATTGTATAAAAATCATTTGTCTAGAGTCCAGGGAGTAAATTGGGAAATACGTTTGTATGGAAAAACAGTGTTAGCGTTTCCTCTTAAGTACATTAAACGCATCGCTGTCGCACACCATTAATTTTTTTTTTATAATACCGTCCATAGACTTTGTCATGTACTCATGTACACAACGACAAGTATACTCGAAATTGCCATTCAGCAATCACAAAACACCAACCACGAACCCATAATTAAACTGGCTGTGTCCAAAGAATGGGCGGTAGAATACACCCACTTTCCATTCAAATCTAGTTGACAGTTGACACAAAAGACCCCATATTAAAGGGGTAACAAAAGCCCGCGACAGCGCCGAAGGGTTAATTGCTATGGGTGCAGGAAGGGAATAAGATGTGTAAACGCCATTTTAACGTTCCTTTTTTGAATTGAGTGGGATAGAAAATGATGTCGTTTCATTAAATAAATATGGACGCTGATAGAAATGACAGTTTCTATGAAACCGGGTTTGAAGCAACTGGCTGTGGGAAAGGCTTTTAATCATAATATACAGGGTGTGACAAAACTAAGTGGTAATACTTTAGGATGTATGTGTCCCTTATATTATGGAGTTCACTGTGAAAGTAGCAGCGCTGAAAGAGTCATTTTTTGTGTTTTGTATGAGTGAGTAAATAACGCTGGCGCGATTGACATGCATGCGCAAGCTGACAATGTCAGCTTGCGCATGCCTATAGCATGCCTGTGATAAATCTATACATTTTTTCCATTCTATTTTTTAATCTTCGTGCCTTCAGGAGCGTCCAGCTTAGGCTGATATAGTATTGATGGATAATTTTGTTTGCCTCTCACAAAGCATATTTTTGGGAATTAGCCGCTAACCGTTAGCCAAAACTGAGCGTTAGATTACCAGATGATAGCCATGTGGCCACATTGTCGCGTGTCCACGATCAAAATTACCACGTCTGCGGTTAGATTACGAATTATCGGTCGTAATTCGACCATTACTGCATAATTCAACCAATACCGCATATTCGGTTGTTCGGCAATATTACGGTAAGTATATTCGGTTGTCGACTGTGGTCGCAGATGGTGCGATATTTAGTGAATTTGTGAGTTCTGTGGACATTGTGTTATTTCTGCCACTCACTCATTGCTTTGTTACGGTTTTTTAAGAATTTGTATCGTTGAATATATTTTGAAGCTAAAATTAATGCGTTTTAAGCGAACACTACGCTATAATAATATTATGTTTAAATAACGTTTAGTGGGTTACTTTCATTTTTATCAGTCTGAGTCAATTGATTATAATATTATTATTTTATCGGTTTTTTATTAAATAGTAATCATAAGACACTTTAACGTTGTTCGTGGCGGCCGAAAAGGAAGATCTTCCGACCGAGAGAGATAGCATGCACGGTTAGGCCGAAGCCCACTGACGTCATTTCAGACGTTGTATATATCTTGCCGTTCTCCGAAACTTCGATAGCGCGATGCAGGAACGTTAGGCGAATTGTGGGTACCGCCACATCACTCCCCCCCGAAGACCTGTGGTATTCTTCGATGCGCTTGTGTTGTCAGGTGTGGGCCGAAGCTACGCGTGCAATGACCAGGAGAGGGACCCCGTGCTCTGCTTGCTGACCGGTCGTTGTAGCCTATGGCTGCCCCGTTCAAGCTAGACGCGGGTTCGACCGGCGCGGACCTCCAACGCGGCTTATGGTCGAGGCGACCCGGTTATGCTTGATGTCTGCTGACGTGGTGCGGAGGGGCGGGGAGTGTTGATGATGATTAATGTCCAGAAGGATGCGTGTTCTTGTCGGTGGTCACCAATTTAACGTTGTTCGTGGCGGCCGAAAAGGAAGATCTTCCGACCGAGAGAGATAGCATGCACGGTTAGGCCGAAGCCCACTGACGTCATTTCAGACGTTGTATATATCTTGCCGTTCTCCGAAACTTCGATAGCGCGATGCAGGAACGTTAGGCGAATTGTGGGTACCGCCACAACACTATACATATATACGTACTAGCAGCGTTTTACTTTTTACTTTATTTTTTATTGTCCGATTATTCGGTGGGGGCCTCGAATTTATTGTATCTTTTAGTTTGTAAATTTTAAGATTTTTTTATCATTTAAAACTTGATAAAATAAATCTTCAACTTATGTACGTACACAAGAACTTTTCAAGAAAATTAAAAGAAATAATAAAATACGATAAAATGTTTTAAGCCTCTAAAGCTGCAAATTAATAAACTAGTTTAAAAAAAGGCATGTAGCTGACACTTGACAGTATTACGGTCTGTGGACCTTTAGCAGCAATTAAATTACGAGTTTTAAATAGTTTATAGCAATTTATGGTAATAAAATACCGTCTCAAATTAATTTAAAAATATAAAATAAGTTTTAACCACATCAATTACGATCGTAGTGAAGAAGTACGTAGGTACTTAATTGAAATTGGTTAAATTATGACAAAAATATTAAATAATACAGACGAGACAAAAATATTTAAATAATAAACATTTAAGTAATAAAATATATTATAAATTAACAATAAATTAACAGAAAATATGACGTATTAAAAATGTCGTCATTAAATTTTATTAATTTAAGACGTTGTCTGGGATCCCTAGAACAATTTTTTTTTATAACTTTCAATAGAATTTTTTGTGACAAGTTTCATTTTGATAAGACGAACAATTTTATCTGCGAAAAATCTCGGAAGTGGTGGCTAATACAGAGATAGAAAGGATTTCATCACCTTTCAACATACAAAAAATTTGATGGTTAGGGTTCCGTTTTAGGGTTCTGTAATCAACAAAACTTGGTTAACTAAGGAACTCTAAAACGGAATTTATTATTATTTAAGAGTAACATTGTCCTACAAAGAGAATAATCCATATTTTAGAACCATCAAACCAAAGTATTAAATCCTTTCTATCTCTGTTAGCTACCACTTTCAAAATTTTTCGCAGATAAAAGTTGTTTTTCTTATCAAAACGAAGAGCTTCGTTAATACTCACAAAAAATTTGCTTGATAGTAATAAAAAAAAATTGTTCTAGGAAACCCGGGACTAGGTACTCACCCTAAATCACTACCTTACGCTATCTATTAATACAATGTAAGTACCTATTGCTAAAATGCTTATCTAGGTATTTAAACAACTTTTTCTAGGATATAAATCATAAGAAACGTTCTTGCCGACCTACATACAATTGTAAATTTAACTAAATCACCCTAAATCACTAATCTTATATTAACGAAACCATAAAGAAAACCCTAGAATCCACGAGTTTGTTGATTACGCAATAAAGTAAATAAATGAAAGCTCAAGAAAGTTTAGTGAGCACGACACTTCGTCGCGCCATTACAATTACGGCAATTTCGCGTAAAATTGCGTAAAAAGCGTAAAATTTGCATAATGACGCGAACAGGTGACAGCCCGAGGCGGCCAAATTACCGATGTTTGCACTTTCAATTAATGCATTAATCATTTTTACGCTTTACGCAATTACGCGTAATTTATGTTGTAGTTTATTGAATGCGACAAGAAATATTGCGCATATTAATGCGTAATTTGACGTTATTATTATAACGTTCAGTTTTATGAATTATCGAGATGAATTACTTTGAAAATTTCAATTTAAAAGCGCCCGACTCGTCAGTACCTACATGACACGTGCATACTGACTATAATTATTTATAGTTAAACTCATTTTAAAAATAAATTGACAATTACCTATCCTGTAATTGAAATGAAAAATGGAGGCATTCTTTTTGTGTTCTATTCTCAAAAAAAAGGGCACCGTTTTAAATAATAAAGGCCCACACGGACACAACTGAACTGTGAACAATTAAAAATCGATGTCAGCCATTTTGAAAGGTCCCGAAGGGTCACATAATCCGGCCACTCCACCCCCTCGCCTGAGAATTTGCAAACGAAAAAAACATCCTTTATTAGCAAGGGTTGTAAAGAGTTAGAGCACCTACAACCCCGATATAAATATGCACATAAAGAATTAGGGGATCATAATTACTAGAAGTTGTAGAGAATTTTCTCATATCAATATTATTATTATTCTCTACTGTAAGTGTAAAAGACATTTAAAAGTTCTAAAACATATTCTAGAACTTTAATAAGACTATAATAAAACAATAATTTGGATATTATATTTTTTTTAAATCGTAAAAAAACATAAAAAAAAAACTTTATGATAAAAATATTATGCGTAAAGTTACGCAAAAATGCTCCCTCGCTCACAATTTTATGAGTAGGTTGGTAATTATTTTCGTAATGATCTTAATATTATGTGTTTTTAAATATATCTTTTTGTCGCCTCCAGTTATACATCCTCCAGCTATATATTATGCGAATGAGTTATTGCTCTTGTTAAATGCGTAGTAGAGATCGTTCACAATCATCATCTTCAACCTAATTGAGTAGGCAATTATTGCAAATAGTATGATCTCAATTTATTTAAATTACTTTGTTACCGTTTTTAAAAGCTTTTATTTAACTTGCTCTGTATGTATGTAAGTATGTAGATAATGGGTATATTGCTGTGGAATTTTGGAACTCAATTTTGAAGTAGATTATTTAACCGATTGAGCTGAAATTTTGCATACGCCTTTAATTTTGTTGTTGATCGAAATTAAAAGACTGTTCTTCAATCCTTTATCGTTGTCATACTCGTTATGGAAACATTTTATTCGAATTTGATTTCGAAAATTGAATTTGGGTGACGGGAAATTCGTCGCTTGTAAAATGTGCCTTCCGTTTTTCATAATACGATCGGTATTCGTTCGTTCGATTGTTAGATGAATATCTCGAGTTAGTTGGAAGGCAATAAATAAATTATTGGATTCAATTATTGGTTTGGTATCTGATGTCCGTTCGAAGTACATGACAATTCGGTCCTTATCTCAAGCCTCAGGGCGGGACTCACGAACTAACAAACACGTGAACTATGCTGAAAACCAATCTGCTGTGCCCTTTGTTAAATGGATCGATAACTTTTCACTTTGTCTCGTTGTTTGTCCATTCTGTATTTCTGATCAGTCATGCTATTTATACTATTTTATTGATTGAATCTTTCCTTTGAAATATCTTCCTAATTTTAATTTACTAATTTCATTTGTTAAACCCAAGACGTGTGTTTTCATTCTTATCCCTTGTTACGATGGTATAATATAGGTATAAGGTACATGTTTATCTTGTACATCATGTTAACCCATCGAGCCCCATAAGTTCACCGGTGAGCTAGACACAATAGAATAACAATAGATTTCCAAGAATCCACGATCAAAGGATTAAAATGTGAATATTTTAAAACCACATACTTGTCATAACTCGTATTGAGACGTTAAAACATTGAATTTTCTTTTCAAAATCTGTCGTAAAAGTTCCTAACCTATACTCATTACTAATAGTAAGTAAAAAATCATGTTGTTATAAAAATTATTTGCATAACATTTTTGCTAGCTTTATACATTTGACATTCGATATTTGATTTTTTTGTTATACGAGGCTAACAGCTATTCTCAGTACGTAAACAAATAATACGAATACAATATTATCAACTGAATATAAATTTACTTTCAATTAGCATGCCCAAAACCGATCTGCTGATATAGATAGCATACGCTACAATTTGGATTTGTTATCAGATACGAGATAAAAGATTCTCGGTATTGGCAGCGACGACAGTTGTCGGAACTGGTAACTCGCAGAATGACTAGTAAGTAACTAAGGTTAGTAATTAGTTATCGTGTAAAAAATGATGGTGAAACAGGAAAATTTGTTGTTTTTGATGGACAAGTACTTACAAGTCATGATCATTCACACTTGGATAAATTGTTGATCGTAGTATGTTAGATTATACTATAAATGTCAGAAACTAGTCACACTACTGCTGAACTTACTTCATAAATAGGTCAGAAATTTCCATTACGAAGATATGACAGTTTAGAAAAAATGTAGTCAATTTTGATAAAAGTTTACTTTTTGCGTAAGCGCCACGCGTGTTATAACAGCATACCTACTTAGTGGACATGTTTTAACAGCTCGACATGTCTCTTCTTTTTACTGTACATCCGTACTAATATTATAAATGCGAATGTGGGTCTGTCTGTTACCTCTTCACGCCGAAACCGCTAAACTGATTTGCTGAAATTTGGAATGGTGACATTTTGAGTCCCGAGAAAGGTCTTATTTAATACTTTTTATTCCGGAAAAATGTACGGTTCCCGCACGATTCACGAACTTTTGGAGCAACGGAGTTGCGGGCGTTATCTAGTTGGTACATAATATTTTATCTCCGTCACACGTTGCGTCGTGAGGAGATCTCAAGGTGCACATGGCCGCATTTACATCTGTCAGCCAACGAACAATACGACCCGTTGATACACATAACCAGTGTTACTTGAACCCTGGAGATTAGGGGTCCGTAGAGAAGGTATAATGTAATTACAGTCATAGGGAGCAATGATTTAAATAATTATAACTGCTCTGACTTAATAAGTCAATCAGAACATGCAAGCAAAGGTTGTTAATTTATCCTATATGCAAAACGGATACTTAGTAAGTTAGTTGTTCAAAGGACGATAAGTCACTGTCTCACAAATAAATATTATTAAATAATTAAATATGTATGTAAGTATAATATAGTAAAAGCTTCTCGATGCAACAATTTCATCCATTCCAGGCTAGCTCAAAACTTTCAGCTGATGACCACGATTAAGTAATAAACATAATACCTGCCTTATAAATTATTAATTACTTTATCGAAATCTAACTTTTAAGGTGGAATGGAACAAAATGGAAACTGGAATAAATTTGGCGTTTTGACAGATTTTATGTGAAAAAAATGTCAAAGTGTCATATTATTTATTCTTTACGTAAAAGTTATCTGACGATTGAAAAACGGCCGTTAACATACTAAAAAGTTGCATACACAGTACTTACACACATTAGCACATGAGGGACCCCTGGTAACGATGGTTTGGGCGTTATGCGCCGCGGGCGGCAGATGACCACGTACCTACATAATATGATATACGACCATGACTCAGTCCGTGATCAGTATTATTACGCTTTCAGAAAAAAACTAAATATTAGACTTCTGACCTACGTTCAGTGCCTATGTTTGCACCCCTACAAACTGTAAAATCCATACTAATATTATAAATGCCAAAGTGTGTCTGTCTGTCTGTCTGTCAGTCCGTCTGTCTGTCTGTCTGTTACCTCTTCACAATCAAACCGCTGAACCGATTTTGCTGAAATAATATTATAAATGCGAAAGTGTGTCTGTCTGTCTGTCCGTCCGTCTGTCTGTCTGTTACCTCTTCACAATCAAACCGCTGAACCGATTTTGCTGAAATTTGGCATGGAGATATTTTGAGTCCCGAGAAAGGACGTAGGATAGTTTTTATTTAGGAAAAAATTTACGGTTCCCGCGCGATAAACGAAATTTGGCGCAACGGAGTTGCGGGCGTGATCTAGTACCTAAGCTATACAATTTGAGTAGATTGCCAAAAGCTCTGGCTCGTGGGTGTGATGTTAAAACTCTAACTATAAGAGACTTTTTAACGTATCAGCCCTACATCAGCCATAAAAAATTGTATATCGTCTCTGTAGGAAATGTGAATCTATTTATTAGGAAGGAGCTACGAATAATAAAAACTAGGGAAAAGTAACTCCGTCAAAAAACATGCTCCACAATACTAATTGTCAAAAAAGTGTACCTTAGGTCCTTAGGTACACATTTCAATACATTTGCAATATTTAGGTGACCTTGAGCGGTACTAGGCTGACGTTACATGACAGATCAAAAGGAACCAAATTTAAAACGGTAATAGTATGGGAGTTACGATTCCTTAGTTTTTATTATTCGTAGGGAAGGAGGAATATTTGAAAGAGTTTTGTCTATATCGGAACCAATAACTAGTAACTGGTTCATAAAGAACCCCGTTATAACGGTTAAAGGTTAATTTAACAATAACATAGAAAAACTTTCATAGAACGTAATATCCGGAACCAAACGACGTCAAAAACTTACAAAAACAACTATTAACAGGATCAACCCTATCTAAATATCTATCAATACTGTCGAATCTATAAAGGATCGAACAGAAACCAATTTTACCCTATGTTGTCTGTCAAAAAATCGATTTTACCCCACATTGTTTGTCAAAAAATCGATTTTACCCGCGGCGATGTGACAAAAAGTAGAGCGACATTGTAATGACTCGTCGAAATGAGGCTATTGACGGCTTATTAACTTCTTAATTTTTTACGGAGTGTGTGAGTTGTCTCAAGATGATTACTCCAAATAGGTTTGTAGATTGTTTTTTATACCTAAGCTCTACGTTAAAAAGTAGAGTTAAAACTACCTAAGATGCCAAACAACAAATACGGTCAGTAGCTTATGTGTGATGAAGTAGCAATACATCTTATAATATTAATTGTCTTTTTTCTTCTTTTCTAAATAAATACAATAAAAATATAAATGTGACAGTAATCTTATATTCTACATAAATATTTAATCTATATAATATAGTGTGTCCATGTCAGTCAGTAACTCAAAGGTGACTGACTGACATGGTGATCTATCAACGCATAGCCCAAACCACTGGACCGATCGGGCTGAAATTTGGCATGCAGGTAGATATTATGACGTAGGCATCCGCTTAGAAAGGATTTTGATCAATTCCACCTCCAAGGGGTTAAAATAGGGGATGAAAGTTTGGTTATAATAATGCTTCTTAACGCGAGCGAAGCCGCGGGCAAAAGCTCGTAAAATATAAGATCATTGTCACATAAAATACAATTATTACATAATATTATGATATTTTAAAAGCAAAATTGACCTTTTAAGTATGAACGTTAATGCAAGATAAATTACTCAAAAAATATATATTATTATTTTACCCTGTTACGAGTAATGTATAAGTATTTAAAAGTAGATTAAAAATTATAAAAGGAAAGATTAAGGGCCTGTTTCACCACTTCTTGATAAAGTGCCGGATAGGCTATCCACAACTTTTTTGACAGATTCTCCATACTCTATCTGTCAAGTTAAGTGATGAATAGCCTATCCGGCACTTATCAGGAAGTGGTGAAACCGGCCCTAATACTTTTACATACATGGCACAAAAATACTGACGACCTCTGTGGCTCAGAGGAGTTAGTGCGAGTTTTATTCGATCATTCGCATCAAGCACGTTAACGCGAATTTATATGGAATCAAAGCAGCGCCATCTACTAGCTAACGTGGATACTGCTTTGATCCCATATAAATTCGCGTAAACGTGCTCGATGCGTATGATCGAATAAAACTCGCACTTACCCCTCAGTTGGTGGGCTGTTGGTAGCTGAAGCCGGGGTCGCGGGCTCGAATCCCGCCGACGGAACAAAAAGCCTTCATAGATCCTGAGACATGGATATGTATTAAATATGTGTTTTTATTATTATAATAAAAATATATGTATAGTATAAAAGTATTAAATATAATATCTCCGTTGTCTGGTACCCGTAACACAAGTCCTTCAGGTACTTAGCACGGGGCCAGACTGACGTGGTAAGAAGCGTCCATAAATATTATTATTATTGCTAAATCTTTGCTTGTATGTCGACGGCCTGCTCTAGTATTATAGTTTAGGGACCGCGCGTGAATCCACGACTCATCGTGATGTTAGATTAATGGTGGATTGTCATTAAATTCGCCTATTGTGTACGTGTTTCCGTTTTTTTGTGCCTCTAAGTGTGTTAGTGTAACGGGAAATTTCTTTTTTTATTGATAATATGTTTTGTGATACTGACAGATGTTTTAACTTTTAAGGTATCACTGATCTGACAGATCTTTAAGTTTTTTAATTTATTATTTGATATAATAGTGATTTTACCATATTATTATGTTATGTATTATTTATTCATGTCAACATTAAGAATGCAAAAATTTGAAAATGTGTCTTTATGTTAAATCTTCAAAACTAAACAGGCAATGTAATGAAATTTTATTCTTTTTACTTTAGGGAAAGTACTAAGTAAGTATAATTCTTATGGAAAAATGTACGATTCTATCTACGGTAAGCAAAAATCTGCACAACGGTGATTAGGCTAAAATCATATTAAAGTAAACTTATAAGTTTCAAATCAGTATATTATATCTATGTATAATAGAGGGTCTGGTAATTTGTATTACGTACTCACTATTTTTTATTTTATAGTAGTTCAGCGGTCGTGATGATGATGATGGAGGCTGGAGCTCTCAGCAGTGCCGCAGCGTCGCCAACTCGTCAGTTTATTGACCAGTTTTATGGGCCAGCTCTCCGACTATACGCCGTCTGTTACACAGTTCTGTAACAATATTATAATATTTTTTGAGTTTTATATAAATTGAGTTATAATATTATCGTCTGTGCATTTTATTTGAGTAAAAGTTGATCTGGTACAGTTTTTAAAAGAATAAGTACACTGTGACAAAATATTATTAAATCTTATGTATCTTTATAGTCTAATTATTATATGAAATCTGTGAGCTTCAAAAGTACAAATACGTTATAGTTGTACGTTATATGAAAAAATACTAATTTATTATAGTATAATACGCATTAAAATAAAATACTATGAGTTATGATTTTATGAATATTACCTGATTGGGTCGTTTTCGGCAGCATTCTCATTACACTACATTGTATATGTGCCCAAATAGTCTATTTCATAATATGTTGTTAATTATCATAACTTTGTTATTATTTTTTTTGTTAAGATTTTCTGTGTTTTTTAAAGTCTTTTTTTATTGTACTTTTTGTTATTTTTGTGTACAAATGTTTGTTGTTATGTATTGTAATGTGTTGAATTATAATTATTATTAAATTTTTACAGCTACATCCAGCTCGTGGTAATATAATAATATATTTGAGTACTTATTAGTTTTATTATTTTTTCTTTGTAAACGTGTAGGGAAATGCAATTAGTTTGATGAGCTCGACTATTTCGGACTTGCACAGATGAATTAAATAATTATACACTTTCCTTGCACTTATTCCACTTTATTTGTGGAAGTGTGTGAGTGGAGTGGAATAAGTGCAAGGAAAGTGTATAATTATTTAATTGAAGATGAATTTCCACCAAGAAGTGACAGTACATTCAATATCATATTGCACAGATGAAACAGGATAATAATTTAATCAAAATTTCCAACTTCTTACACTACGGTGTAACACGCGTCCAAACTTAAAATTACCGAACACGGACCGTCCTTGTTCTACAAAATCGAGCTCTATCTCCACATTTTAAAGTTTACATTTGATCACTTAATTATTTATACGAGAAAAGTAATTAGTGTTGTCAGTACGTGTGTTATACGTTAACACAGTAGGTTGTCATAAAAACGGAAAACGATTATTAGACGCCAATAACTCGACTCGCAACTAATCGATTTTAAATTCATTACGATTATAGCTTATTGCGTTCGATCTTAAGACAAATCTTTTGTTATATTTTAGTTTATTATGGGAGTCCAGTTTTAGAGTTAGGTGGTTAATGCCTGATGGTATCAAAAGGTGAAAAAATACTACAATTACTAGTTATATATTATTATACAGTGTGTAACAAAAAATAGTGATAATACTTTAGGGTGTATACGTGTTCCTTGTAGGGAGTTCACTGTAAAAGTAGCAGCGCTGAAAGACCAAAATTTTTTTTCACTTTTGTATGGGAAAGGGTCCGAGCGTCACGAGTTTCCCCATACAAAAGTGAAAAAAAAATTGGTCTTTCAGCGCTGCTACTTTCACAGTGAACTCTCTACAAGGAACACGTACACACCCTAAAGTATTATCACTAATTTTTGTTACACCCTGTATATGGCAATTGGCATTGTAGGTAGGTATGCTTTTAGTAAGGTTTGTTTACTTTACAAAATGCCATGCCAATGCCAAATTATTATTGCCGAATTCCTTTAGGGAGTCCAACATTTTCTTGTCAACAAAATTATGCATAATTTACCTAAACCATAAAAATAACCTAAACGTTATGACAAACAGATACACATGCTTCCTATATCATAACATAATTTAAGTACTAACTAGGTATAACATCAGTATGGATTTGCCCTTATCTACCAGCTGTTTTTCAGTAAGTACTTATACAAAAAAGGTCAACCAACTTACCACACGACCTCCCACATGTCCCCGCGCAGGCGATCAATACACACCCCCACCCCCTAACACCCCCCACCCCGCGTCGCCCAGCCAGGTGACCTAAACTAATGCACTCCACATTACGGCTGGAGAGCACTGGCTGTATCATCATCATCAGCTATATTACCTACACCTGCAGACTACAGGTCAATTCAGACAACAACGCGACGCGTAGATGCATTTTTTTATGATATAAGGGGGCAAACGAGCAAACGGGTCACCTGATGGAAAGCAACTTCCGTCGCCCATGGACACTCGCAGCATTAGAAGAGCTGCAGGTGCGTTTCCGGCCTTTTAAGAGGGAATAGGGTAATAGGGGAGGGTAGGGATGGGAAGGGAAGGGAATAGGGTAGGGGATTGGGACTCCGGTAAACTCACTCGCGAAACACAGCGCACAGCAACAGCGCGTTTCACGCCGGTTTTCTGTGAGAACGTGGTATTTCTCCGGTCGAGCTGGCCCATTCGTGCCGAAGCATGGCTCTCCCACGTATAAATTTCCAAATTTTTTGTACTGAATTGACAGATTTCGTGAGCGTGAGACGCAAATCGGTGAAATCCATACAAATTTAGAAAATAGAAACTCATCTACGCGTCGAATTATTGACCCTTAGCATGGTCACCATATACTTTTTAATTATCTCATAATTTAGTAAGCAGATACTTAGATACTTAAGTATTAAGTAGGTAGTTAGGTACCTAAGCAGGTAAATTATAGAAAAAAAATATATGAACTTCAAATTTTCAAGCAAATATTGTGTCTGATGTTGCCATAAAAATTTATTAACATTGAGCAGTTAAACGAAAGAGGTTCATTAAATTTTATCTAACACTTACGCGCTATTTTAACTACTGCCAATAGCCACATAAAATTGTACCTAATAATTACATAGACCGCAGTTTTATTTGACATTATATTTTATAATCTTGACATGACAATTACTTATCTATTGTAATATTATTTTTAATAATATTAATAATTACAATAATAATTTTTAGTAGTTTTTATTATATTTAGGGCCTGTTACACCACTTCCTGATAAGTGCCGGATAGGCTATCCACCACTTAACTTGACTGATGAACTATGAAGTATGGAGAATCTGTCAAAAAACGCTATGAATAGCTTATTCGGCACTTTATCTGAAAGTGGTGAAACAGGCCCTTAGTTTATTAATTTGGTTCAATGATATTCTACTTATATTATTATTCTATTGCGATCTTCAAAATGTCACATTTCAGAGAACTGCGTTCCACGAGTTTATTTAAAAATAGAAACGCCCCGCCCCATGTGACACTATCGTCCAATCAGCGATGTCGCATGCCGCCCGCGACACTGCCGGCCAATGACGCGCGTCGCCGACGACCAATGACAGCTGACGGTGACAACTGTGACACCGCCTAGTGTGTCATTTGGTGCGCGTAAATAGTTGTGTGAACTGTGAAGTTCTACTAACTATTATTATAATATGCTATTCTGTGGTGAAGTGACATTCTGACATTCGGTCGACTTCTTTTATTTTAAAGTTCTGTGATATAGTTACGGACTGAACCAATTCTTATTGGACAGAAAGTGTGCGTAAAATATTCTAGAGCATAGAGTTGTGTTAAATATTTCTTGACTGTTAGGTAAGGTTGGGTTGCAGGCTGCAGCAACTAACTTTAAATGTAACTTTAACTATAACTTTAACTACAATACAAAATGTCAAATCTTTGGTTAAAGTTAAAAATGGACGCCATCAAGACGCCATAATTATTTAACCATTTATAACCATAGAGCTCGACGAGGTTTTAAGTACACGTGGCGAAAAAAAGAACTAACTCTGTCATCATACAAAAACGCCATTTTTGACAATTCTCCTTTACCAGCAGTGCCCCCGCCCACGTTCATTTATAACCTTGTTAGACCAGCTGTCATCTGTCAATTTCTCCGGGCAAAGTTAAGGTTAAAGTTAAAGTTAAATTTACCTTAACTATAAGTAACCACAACTTTAACTTTAACTTTAACCACGCCTCTAGTGCAACCCAGAGCCATTTATACGTGGGAGAGCCATGCTTCGGCACGAATGGGCCGGCTCGACCGAAGAAATACCACGTTCTCACAGAAAACCGGCGTGAAACAGCGCTTGCGCTGTGTTTCGCCGAGTACCTAAGTGAGTTTACCGGAGGCCCAATTCCCTACCCTTTTCCCTTCCCTACCCTCTCCTATTTCTCTCCCCACCCTCCCCTATTACCCTATTCCCTCTTAAAAGGCCGGCAACGCACCTGCAGCTCTTCTGATGCTGCGAGTGTCCATGGGCGACGGAAGTTGCTTTCCATCAGGTGACCCGTCTGCTCGTTTGCCCCTTATTTCTTAAAAAAAAAGTAAATTTTAAAATAAATTTTTAACCTTATTTTAAGACTAGCTGTTGCCCGCGACTTCGTCCGCGTGGACTTCAGTTTATAGCGCGCGATGTCAACAAAATTGGTGTCAAAAGCTTTTATAAAAAAAACCCTGGTACCCCTTATATCAAAACAGCTGTGCAGTGTGCACATAATATTTCATTTTTTTAAATTAAACTTTATATATTATGCCAAATTATAAAGCTTATTTAGCCCCCCAATTACACAGCTTTACCCATAAACTATTTATCATTGATAGGTTTAAGGTTACGTCACTGTATATACTATATAATATAAAGTAGGTACTGACTTATTAAATAACGTAAAAAATATGTAACAATCGAAAAAATCGAAACTCGAATGTATAATGATACCACCTCTTATAGAAAGATGTTGGGCAAGCGTTAGCGCGATGTAAGAGACGCACGGCGCCATCTAGTCTGAATTTTTGGAACTAACTTAATTTCAACAAATTTTCGTATTTTCACCCCCTTACAACCCTTTTTTCCAGTAAAAAAGTAGCCTAATTTTTTTTTTATTTCATTACAATCGGTTCGGTAGTTTTGGCGTGAAATTGAGACAGACAGACAGACAGACAGAGATACTTTCGCATTTATAATATTAATATAGATAACGTAAACTTTTTAAAATTATGCTAAAAATCAATATACTTATACTTAATATTATTGTAGTAAACAATGTTTTGTCCTGTCTGATAAGTTACAACTTTTTGTCAACTTATGGATTAAACATCGTAAAACCAGTGTCACAATAGACATAACTACCTGTCTACTCTGCCAGTGTGGATCCTGTTTGTAATAATAGGTTATAGGAGATATTTTTATTCATATAAAAGTTGTTCTCGCAAGGCAGCCCCAGGCCTCGATGTCACTGCACATATGTCACGTCATCGCGCGTCACGGACGTCACGGTGTCACGCTGACATGACGTCGAGCCCTCGGGAAGGTTATTTCATGCGAAATTAACGCGGCGCGCGGCGTGTCAGCAGCCGCTTTGTTTATTTTTTAATAGTGCCCATCGATGTATAAAATATAGATTAAGCAAGTGACAAATTAATGTAAAAACTCACAAGCTACGTCAAATATTGGAAAAATGGGAACGATATTAATAGAAAAATATATTAGGTACCTACCTTGGTATTGATTATAATAATATTATAACCTAATTCTATTCTATAATATATACTTATAACTAAAAATATAAATTAGAGATGCCACAATAACGGAAGCACAGTAAGTAATACAAGTAGACCGTATATTTAGATTAAAAAGACAAATAATAATATCAATATGAATTATGAGTTTATTAATCCTTAACTGCTAATAGTTAACTTAAAAAATTAGCTGTTCTATCAAAATATAATAAATTATTACATTTTAATGCATTTGGCATGCAAAACGGATTTCCAGGAAATTTGGGTAAGATAAACATATAGGTAAATTGCTGGTGTCGCTTTATACCTAGATTCTAGGAACAAAATGTCTAATCCAACGTTACTCCAGTGTTTATTTTTTAAATAAAAAGTTAAAGCCTAACTTTAATAAAATTTAATGAGTCTCGACTCTCGAGATCATAATTTTATATGTAACCAATGATGAAAAACTCAAAGATATGTTACTACCGCGCGCGTTGTGAAGATTCAAATACGGCCCAATTGGGCCGTCTGTTGTTTAGTCTGCATCGAGCGCAGTCACGAACGTGCTGCGTCTTGTCTTACCTAAATAAATTGAAAATGACGTCGTGCGTGTTTCGAAAATGTACCAATTATGACTCGAAAGTAAACAAAACACATGGAATCTCTTACCACATGTCTTGATTGCAATAAATACCTCGATTATTTACATTTTCAATTATTTTTTCGAACAATCTGGAAAAAATCGAATTTTCATCATAGCTCAGGCGAAGAAAGAGACAGCGATACGATTCGACGTTTAAAAATAGAACTGTCTCTTTTATATAAATGGTTTTTCGTATCTTTTGTTTCACTTATCTGTCAAATTTGTCAATGTTTGCAATTTTGAATTTGAAAATTGTTCGGAAGAGATTTAAGCCGGAAAATAGTATAGACGTAACATATCTGTATAAGTAGAATATCATTGTATGTAACTGTGATCGAAAGTTCATGGTCCTTGTTCAATTTTTCTATTTCTATTTTAACTTAATTATAAAATGACTAGCAAAGACCACTAAAACTAATAAATATCGTATCGCCTAAAGCAATCTTTGATTTATCTAGTTAATTGATATCGACGACTTCGTCCCTTATAAATTGGTTTTCTAAAAATTAATTTGAAACCTTATTCGAACGATTTAAGGCTCAAATTATGTTCACAAAAGTTGCAGTGTCATTGCTTTTAGCATCAGGGGTAGTTTTTTTGTCGTTTTGTAGGTACTCGACGTATGTGAGTGATACAGATTAATAGTATGGGGATCGCCGCTTCGATTCCCGTTTGATATAATATTTTAATGGCGTGGACGGTAGAAGGTTGCCGGAATAATATTATTTTTAATGACAATTTCGGAACGGTACAGTCACGAGCTAAAGATGGCTAAAGAGTATAAAAACGTTTGACGTTAGTTGTGTCACACGTGAAGTGACAAATGTGACGTGACACATGTGATGTGACACATGTGATATGACACGCGTGGTGTCATGACGTATGATGTCACTTAATTTTTTGCGAACGGAAATAAGGAGAGTACGTTTTTAGCAACAAAGATGTTTGCTTCAGGCTATGTTTTACCTACTTACGTCAACGCATTGTTATAGATTTTTTTAGTACCGAAAAAAGCTGATATGCACACAACCGAATATAATTATAACATCCTTTTTGGGAAATTGGTAAAAAAATCATATTATAGCTCCATATACACAGTTATAGAACTTATAGATAATGCAATTATAGCTTATGTGGTCGAAGTTCGAACAGGTAGTAAAAACGCATTCCGATTTAATTAAAAAGAAAGATTCCTTTGCGACACCGCCTCACACCTCATTACCGACAAGATTACATGACAATAGTTTGACGGTGTCACTGTCATGGCGCCTGTCATGCTGTCACAATGGCCGCTGTCACAAAAAACATGGCGCATCATCACCGCTGATGAGACGCTTTGTTTGTCGGCGCATATGACAGATAATGTATTTTAATAGCGCCGAGATTTAGATTGCTGGTCCTTTTTTCATGAGATCGTAAATGAGCCATGGATCCCCTGATGCTAAGTGAATACCGCTGAACATATTTTATTTATTTATTGAAGATAACAAACAGTAACCAGTATAATTTAAACTTAATGTGAGTATAATTCTTATATAAAAAGAAAAGCTTATTAACTACGGTACCAACAACGTTAACTACAAATTAAATAACTAAGTTTCAGTTTTTTTATTTTTTTATTAGCCTATGCTGTCCCACTGCTGGGCAAAGGCTTCCCCCAGGGTCTTCCATTTTTCTCGCTCCTGCTCCAACCGTTGGCCAGCCTGGCTGGTATGCCTCCACCTCATCGCGCCATCTCTTTCTTGGCCGGCCACGGTTGCGTCGTCCGTCTTCGGGTACCCATTCAGTTTCAGTTGAGACACGAAATTACTTTCCTGGCGTCATGCCACTGAAGAGTCATTTTTTTATTACAATAAATTGTTATGACCTGTGTTTGTGACTGTATTTGATTTTTTGCAACAATAATAAATTATTGTAGGTAATTATTATGCTATCAAAAAGTTAATTCTTATATTTTAAATTAAGTAAGTAATATAATAAAATATTATATTATTCAGTAAATTCTAATAACTTTCACCCTTGCCTTAAATACTTAGGTACTATTAGTATTAATATCATTAAGAGAATTTCATGCCAAAAAATATTCAAGCCTGACTGTATAAAACTTATTTTATGGAGTATATTTTTGTATAATATTATGCTAAATCTGAGTCTTGAATATTTATCAGGAAGGGTTAGAGGAACTCTTAAAATTATTTTTGAACAATGTTATGATAATATTTGGGATCTATTTAAAGGTTCGAGTCCAAATTTCCAAGTTTTTAGGAAAGTTTTTAAAGAGAGTTTTGACTTAAACGTTGTGCCTTTTTCCTGCACTTCTGATGGTTATTATTGCGACGATTTAGAATTGCTAAAATCAAGGTTTAAAAAACATTAATAATTCCTATGCACCTTGACTAGAAAACAGTTATTCTAGCTTAGTTTTATCGCTTTATAAGCATTTATAAGCCTATTTTGGTGGTGTTACAATTTTAGTTTTTAGGGTTCCGTACCCAAAGGGTAAAAACGGGACTATTACTAAGACTTCGTTGTCTGTCCGTCTGTCTGTCCGTCTGTCTGTCGCCAGGCTGTAACTCAAGAACTTAACTAACTAGACATCTGAAATTTGCTCAGATTGTGTAATTATATTTGTTGCCGCTATAACAACAAATACTAAAAACAAAATAATATTAATATTCCATACAACAAACGTGATTTTTTTGGGCTTTTTTGCTCGATATCAAAAATGGCAAACAGTAGGCACTTAAAATTTTCACAAATGTCGTACCTAAATAAGTATATTATTATGTGTACTTTAATAATTAATGATAATATTTAAATAAAACAAAAATTTATGGGGGGCTCCCATACGAAAAAACACAATTTTTGGCCAGTTTTTGCTCTATAACGGTACGGAACCCTTCGTGCACGAGTCTGACTCGCACTTGGCCGATTAATTAGTAGTTGGATTTTGTGTCTGAGTTAGTTTTTCATCTCGTTACACAAATTGGATTACTTAATCATATTTTTGCAAAATGTTCACATTGAGTCATTTCATTGCGAGTAAGGTTCTACGAGTATCACCTGCAGGGCTAAAATGGTCGCTTTGAAGAATCATGACATGAATCATAATATGATGCATTTTTCTAAAATCGCAAGATGCAACTCTGCTTGCAATTCATTTCTGTATTTTTGTACTGATTTGACATTTGTCAGTTTGACAGTTTTGACAATTCATTTGCTGAAATGATTGAGAGGAATTGCTAAATGTGACCATTTTAGCCCCGCTGTGGCTCGATATTACTAGCTAGTAATTAGTAAATTGTGAGCTGCGGGGCTAAAATGGTCACATTTAGCAATTCCTCTCAATCATTTCAGCAAATGAATTGTCAAAATTGTCAAACTGACAAATGTCAAATCAGTACAAAAATACAGAAATGAATTGCAAGCAGAGTTGCATTTTGCGATTTTAGAAAAATGAATCATATTATGATTCATATCATGATTCTTCAAAGCGACCATTTTAGCTCCGCAGTTCTGAAGCCTGCAACATTAATTTTTGAAGCAACAAGGTCGGTACGCTGTATGTCCTACGTAAACTAGTTAGTTTTTAAGTACCTCGAGCTATTTGCTAAATGCAGCTCATCACAATTATTTTTTTCACAAAGCCGATATTTCGCGGCACACGGAGTTATTAATAAAATTCGTTAAACGCTCTCGACGAAAAAAACTAAAATCGTCATTTCACCTGTCCCGATCAAAGGCACCGCTCACAAAAAGCGTAATCGATTAAGTGTATCGATTATAACGTGAATCGAATGAACGAATCGAATAAACGAATCGACAAAGACGTGTCACCCGTGGCTAATTGTGGGGTAACAATGGGATTCGTTCCTCGCGGACAAAAACGCGAGCGGCCGCGGCAAAATATGAGATTATAGATTACCTTATTCATAATTTATACAGGGTGCAGCTCCGTTTTGAATTCCTTTTTTAAATTTTTAAAAGTTATAACAATTTGCGAATAGTTGAAGAGGGATTTACGATATTAAATGTCAAAACTATAACTGTATATTAGATTTTAAAATTCATTAGCAGAATTTTTTTTGGAAAGGAGTATTTTAAAAATTCAAATAAGTACATAGCCGTGTTTTATACTAACTTTTATTTGGACCCCTTGAAGTTTATAATAATAATAATAATATCTATGGACGCTTCACACCACGTCAGTCTGGTCCCGTGCTAAGTACCTAAAGGACTTGTGTTACAGGTACCAGACAACGGAAATATATTTAATACTTTTATACTCTACATATATTTAAGATTTTTTGATTTTATCATACACATATTTATTACACATCCAGACCCGGGAACATTGAAAACTTTTTGTTCCGTCGGCGGGATTCGAACCCACGACCCCCGGCTTGAGCTACCAACGCGCTCACCACTGAGCCACAGAGGTCGTTTATGAAACTTTCTTTATTAGTACTCATTAGTTTTTAATATTTTAGCACTTTATTAAAACATAATATTTTAAAAATAGCTAGCTAGCTTTTAAAATTCATTATATTTTTAAGTCTAAAGAATACATTTTGCCTCATCGATATCGTACTTGCTTTTTTGCTTACCAGTTTGTACTTAACATTTTTCAATTAGCCATGAACTACAATGTTCATTAGTTAAAACTTAAAATCGTACCTAATGTAAGTAAGTAAAGAGTATCACTTTTTTTTTTTTAAAAGATTGCTCTTAAATCGTATACGAAAGGCCTTGTAACAAACATCCTGTATACAGGTGGATATACGTTATGCCAGCGGGCGTTTAGAAGTGATCGCCAGCGGGGCGCGGGCGCCGGCGCGCTTTGTTTTTCTTGTTTTTTTTTCTTTTTTGTTCTTTAATATGCCTCTAGTTAGATTCACGAGTGATGTAGCTCATTCTTATTGTCTTAATGGTTGAATGAGGTGTTAGTTTTGTTTGATGAAATAAAAGATACATGAATTAAAAGGGATTATGAAATGATGCGATATGTTTTAATTTTTTTATTTTACTTCAAATGAGTTAAGAGAGAAATTGTTATATAATAAATAACAAGCAATATTAATAGTAAATATGTTTATTTACATCCAATAATTTTAAGTTAACTCTTACTTTAGGATTTTTTTTTATATTTCGAAATATATTTTCTATGAAATATTTATTTCATAATATATTTTGTTAACGTTTCAATTTAAATTCTTAGGTATAACTTATAAGTTATCTGTCACTTGAAAAATCTGCCCTAACTTTATTAATTAATACGAAATTAATATTATAAATTTTCTTATCACAAAATACGAAAACATTGTAAGTTCTCACGTTTTATGTCATTTGATCACGGTTGTTTATTTGGTATCATTGGCAACACCTTCGATAGCTCAGTTGGTAGAGCGGTGGACTGTAGATGCAATAACCGATATCCATAGGTCGCTGGTTCAAATCCGGCTCGAAGGATTCTTTTTATGTTTATCGCGGTGTTAAGCTGCATATTTTAGTTTCTTTCTCCTTTTTTGTCGAGAGAGTATTTTATTATATTAGTAAAAAATATAAGAGAAATAATATTTTATTAAATTAATAAAAAAAATACTCATCGCCTTTAAGTGTCTTTATCTTTTTAACTTAACTTGTTTAATATTTTTTACTAGTAATAAAATCGTTCAATAGGGATTATAATAACATTTTTATTTTATATAATATAAGAAAAAACGTGTTTAGAATAATTATTATGCCCTTGAAGTTTAAAAATATAAACAAAATCCAATCGCTTCGGCAGGTCGTCGTCAAACATCTTCGATTTTAAATGGAACTTAAATTTGCGAGCGAGTAATTACATTTAACGTCCAATTACATGCAATTACACGTCACCCAACACCGGGTGAAAGCTAATGCGTTTGACCGGTGACAGCTGACAGGTGACAGTTGATAGGTGACAGTTGACAGTGATGGTGACATCGACGTCCGTCGGTGGGTGGTTTTTTTTATTGGTCGATTAGTTTCGCGTTTGGGATGAATTTACCTTAAGTTTTTACATGATAAATAATTTAAAAAGTGTTAAAGTTTTTTTTACATACTTACCAATTTAATAGTTTTGGAGGTCGCGTAATAGAACTAATGACTACAAAATAAGTGATTAGTGAATGTATTACAGACTAATAATAATTTATTCCATTCAGATACTTTGCAAAATTAGTTTGATACAATATTGTCTAGGCTGCTTTTGCCAATAGAAAAGCTGAGATTCATAACGTTACTTTTAATTAGTACCTAGTCTAATTTTGCAAAGTCTCGAAACGGAACATATTAGGTACCTATCTCTTCGTATATTATGACGATGAATTGTAGTCATTTATTACATGATCTGCATCTAACTTGTAATTATGTACTCCAAATGCGCGTGATACACCTTTCTCTGGCATAAAACTGGTATCTCCCAATTCGTGGTTAATCATTTTTTAATCACGGTAATAACCAGCCGTCAATACTTAATGGCTGTTGTAATATTGATCAAATAATTTTGAGATTTTTAATTTATAAATCTCTATTGCTTGCCCGGAAATAATCAGAAAAACAAAGCGCTTTGCCCCGCCCGCCGGTAGTTTGGATGTGCCCGCATACTGTTCCCACGTCTGTGTACTGTGACTATAAATAATGGGAAGGTGAGGACATGTGTGAATTATGAAGCAGGTTTTGTGGTATCTTGATTTTGATGATTAACTTATGTAGAGAGGGAAGTAATATGAAAATTAATGAAAGCTTTGTGTTTGTTGAGGTATGAATAATTTTAATAACTTTTTTTTTTATCTTACTATTCACAATCTGAGTTTTGACTTTTTGATGATAATAATTATAATAATTATACTTGTCAAACAATCCCTAATAGGAAATGAAAAAGTATCGTATTCATATTATAAGTTTTGGTTTTTCTTTTTTCCCATTGCAGTGTGTACAAAACTTACATTTTATTTAACTATTTAAGCAATAAAAATTGGTAACATCACTTATAATATCTAACTTAAAACTTAATAAAGGAATACCTTTAATATGCTTTATGTTAGGAATAAAAACAGAAAAGTTAATAATTTGTGTGATCAGGCAATTTATTAATTATAAAAAATAAATGTATTGTAATCAAAATTAATAACATACATTAATTACAAAGGGACTTGTCCTCATCATCCCATAACCATCATGGTCACCCTGGCAAGGAGCTCGTAACGCGATGGGCGTCACCAGAGCGGCCGGTCGATTATTGAGTCTCCAGCACCTCCGTAATTCACCTGACGGGGGGACACCCTAATGAGCAGGATAATGATTAAAACGCATGTCCAAAATCACGATATACATGGGAAAATGTGAGTAGGATGCGAAATGTTGGAACTTGGATCACAAGCAAATTGACAATGTTTAATGGTTGAGGATTTTGATGTTACTGACAAAAAGTACTAATTTAAATCAATATCTGTATATTCCCTTTTCTCGATCAAAATACTTGAAAGTTTCACCAAAAATACTGACTTGCACACTCATTATGCACCCTCAATAATGCGAATTCAGCATACTATTTAAAGTTATTTGCAAAACTGTTTTACTGAACGAATAACTATTATTAAAATAGTATATCTAACAATTCCTTAGTTCAACAAACATACTACAACTTTTTAAAGGAAAACCAGCACCTAAATTACTTTTAGGAACATCATATTTTATTCTAAATAAAACCCAATTTAATATGTTATGTTCATATAATTAAGAACACATAAAAATCATCAAGTGCTAACTTAACATGGACTAAACTTTGGCACAGTGAATGGTAACTCAGTTTATAAACAATAATAATAAACAATCGGCAAAGAGCGAGTCGGATTCGTGCACAAAGGGTTCCTTACCGATATATTGCAAACAAATTAAGCCTCCGGCTTAGGAATTGCACTCTCGGGGTTGACAAGCTACTAAAAAAAAAAAAGAAAAAAACAACTGGCTTCAATTATGAGTCGACGGAGCCCCGCTACGCGGGGCTCCTACTTCTGGGTGGTTCACAAAAATAACCACGATGGCTTAGGCGGGAGCTACGCTGCGCTACGCTCCCGCCATCTACCCTAACCCAATCAAGTCGTATTGGGCCAACATTGCTATTAATTATTTAAGAATCATTAATAAATTTATTAACCCATACAATTACAATAAATTAGTGAATTTCGATAACTTTTCTTAATTTTTATTAGGAAACCTTGAATTATATATGTAGTTTTGGAATGATAAAATCTTTCACCTATCTCATCATGATTACCAAAAATCTTTGTCGCTAACACAGAAATAGATCAAGATATATCTGTGGTCGCTAAAGAGTAAAGAGCGAGCGCAAAGGAGTGATTGCAGCGTTAGATGAGGATGCACCAACATGTTTTTCAGTAAAACAGAGAAACAAAAAGAAAATAAAGTTAGGTTAAAAATATTTTAGATGCACTATTTGTCAATTTGTAGACTTGTTTTGATAATAGAAATTGATTTTATTGTGGTGCACCTTTCGATATCGTTTTTAGAAATTCCGTTGTAAGATTGTCCAATTTAGAGTGCAAGTTAGTATTTTTGATAAACAATTTTAGTTTTACAAATAATATATCCGATGTATGAACCATATTTTTGGTGTGAATTCGGTTATAAAGGTCGTTTTGTATGATGTTTAAGTTTTTTTTGAAGGACATGTTCAGTTAATCAATTGTTTTTTTGATCAGCATTAGTTTTTCTGGTATGCATTCAGTTAATTAGCGGAGTTAAGGTAGTGTGCTACAGAATTATTCTGATGTGCATTTAATAATATCCCAAAAAGTTGTAGATTTTTCAGATCATGAAAAAATCATGACATTCATATAAATCACCACACTAAATAATTATTTTTTTTTGCTCATTTGATGGTTTCAAGGATAACGGTGCTGACTGACTGACTAACGTCTTGTATAATCAAAATACATAATATAAGGAAAAGACGCAACTATCCCACAAAGTATTTAATATTAGGAAATATAAACTTTTCCCAAAATATAAATATTATCAGATTTCTGGATAATCTCAACAACAGAGCATCCGCTATCGACAATTGAGCACTTGTACTAATATCGATCACACATACCGGAAATTCGTCATCAAACAGGAAACCAGTTCACGTGTTCGGTTTTTAAAACCTAACACTTAGAGCGGACGCAAGTTTTATGCGTCCAATACGTCGTAGTCAAGTGCCACTATATTTGGAATTTGGATGGCCTGTCGTTATAACATGGATCCCTGTTTCACTAGATATGACAGAATCAGCGTCTAAGACCTTTGAAAATTTTGAAATAGAAGGATTGGTTGGGTTAGGTTGAGGTTGGTTTTTAAAAATTGTCAGGAAATCTCATGACGTTGGGTCAATTCTTAAAGAAACATTACTTTCACAGTACTACAAGGAAAACATACACAACTTAAAGTATTTTCACGTTGTTTTGTTAATTCCTGTATAATAAATTTATTATGCTTTTTTTCCTTTTTTGGTAGGTATTTATTTTGTGACAGTTTTGAGTTGAGTCTCTAACAAGTTACAAGATACTCTACTTTAAGGTGTCACAAAATCAAAACCTTTCTTTTGACTAGCTTTAGTTTTCTGGGCAAATCATTTACCTCCATATGAAGATTAATATCTCTCAAAAATTATTAATGGTATCCTTGGTTCTTGAACAACTAACAATAATTTCTAAGTATTTTGTCTTATCTAGTCCATAATATCCGCGGTACAGAGTGCGGACGAGTACATATTTATTTATTTTTACCGAAATAGACGGAGCGGTCGTGGAGTGCGGTGAGCAATACGGATTCCGGAACGCGTGGTTTATGTCTTTATGTATTTGTGACTTGGCGTATCTATTTATTTTATATCTTTGTGAATTCATACTTTTGGCACGCCAATTGTTTTACATACAGAGTGTATCACAAGTCACAACGTAGTGATAATACTTAGGGTTGTATTCTTATACTTATTGTGAAAGTAGCAGAACTGAAAGAGTTATTTTTTTTTAAATATTGTATGGCAAAATTCGTGACAATTCGAAACGTAAAATTTAGCTGAGCGGTATACATCTTTCACAGTGAACTCTACATATATTCTAAGGGACATGCATACACTAAAGTACCTATTATTATTACTTTGTTTTATACCCTGTAGATAGCATTAGGTACCTATAATTCTTTATTAATTCTTTAAATTAATAAAGAACTATAGGTACCTAATGCTTTCTACAATTGTGCTTTTAATTATTTTTATTATGAGTAAGTTAGTACAATAATGGCTACCACCGGCTCGGGAACTAGTCAGCAGATGATAAGGCTGCAATCGGCATTGTCCTAACCAAAGTAGCTAACAACAGTTTGCAACGCGGGCATCGAACCCACGAACTTCCAGTCATGCTCAAGCCTCAACCACTGGACCACAAAGGCTTTAATCTGCCCAACCTTACTAACTACACCATGACCGCTATAGTTTTTTCTGGATCACCCATAATGGGCAATTAAATCAGAGCGATTGTTTGCAATGCCACCAAAACAATCAAACAATTAACGAATTGTCATGACAGCATTGACAATAATACAACGATTTACATTAATTATTATTGGGCTTATCACGAACAATTATTAACAACTACGTAATAAAAATTTTGTATGGAGCTGTCATTTTTATAATACAATAGGGCCTCGATAATCCGAACTCCCAAAATATATATGTACCCTGTTCAGCGGGGCTAAAATGGTCGCTTTGGAGAATCATATTATGAATCATAATATGATTAAATTTTTTAAATCGCAAAATGGTCACTCTGCTTGCAATTCATGTCTAGTAATTCGTACTAATTTGACATTCGTTAGTTAGACAGTTTTGATAATTAATTTGCTGAATTGATTGAGAGGAATTGCTAAATGTCACCATTTTAGCCCCGCAGATGCACGCAGCGTTCGGATTATAGTATGTTGACATTTTAATAGGCATTTTTTGGATGTTGATCCATTATAAAACGCAAAAAATACATTAAAAACATATACATAAATTATGTACCTATAACAAAATGGCGAAATAGCGCGCGAGGTGGGTCAAAAACAATACTACGACGTAGTGAGTAGTGACGTGTCGTACGTAGACGTCTACGGCAGTGTTTCCCAAACTTGCCGAGACTGCGACCCATCTACAAGAAAGTTTAAAGTTCGCGGCCCACCTTGTGTCATGAAGACAAAAAGCGGTATGTTGCTGCCGCTGACCATATCATCATCGTCAGCCTACTGACGTTCACTGCTGGACTTGGGCCTTTTCTAAAGCTCCTCACCACACCCATTTCAACTAAAAAATGTACCGTACGTAAGTACGACAATCGTCCTACAGTTTATAACCGACAGGGCCCACCCAAAATCTACCCGCGACCCACACTTTGGGAAATGCTAGTCTACGGCTAACTCGGGCCTCGGCATTAGAATGCGGCGACGTCGCTGCGGGAGTGATTTGTGCGGTGGAAGGGAGGTCGTTCGGATTATAGAGGTGTTCGGATTAACTGGGGTTCGGACTATCGAGGCCAAAAGACATAAAATTACAATTTAGGAAAACTCAACGCAAACCTACCTAATCTTTAATATTTATACAGGGTGTAACAAAAATAAGTGATAATACTTAAGGGTGTGTACGTGTTCCTTGTAGAGAGTTCACTGTGAAAGTAGCAGCTATGAAAGACGAAAAAATTTTTTCACTTTTGTATGGGCAAGGGCCCGAGCGTCACGAGTTTCCCCATACAAAAGTGAAAAAAATTTTTGGTCTTTCAGCGCTGCTACTCTCACAGTGAACTCTCTACAAGGAAGACGTACACACCCTAAAGTATTATCACTTATTTTTGTTTTATGCAAGGTGTAAAAAAACTAAAGTGATAATTCTTTAGGACATATAATATGAGTCCCCAATATAGAGTTCGATGTGAAAGTAAAGCAGTAAGCTCCTCTTAAACGACTGGACCGATTTTGATGAAAGTTTTGCTAGTTGCTACAAGCTGCTTGTGGCATTAATGGATCAAGTGGAAGAGCCTTGCTTCGGTACGAATGGGCCGGCTCGACCGGAGAAATACCACGGGCTCACAGAAAACCGGCGTGAAACAGCGCTTGCGCTGTGTTTCGCCGAGTGAGTGAGTTTACCGGAGGCCCAATCCCCTACCCTATTCCCTACCCTTCCCTATTTCCTTCCTTTTAAGAGGGAAAAGGGGAGGCCTTTGCCCTCTCAAAAGGCCGGCAACGCACCTGCAGCTCTTCTGATGTTGCGAGTGTCCATGGGCGACGGAAGTTGCTTTCCATCAGGTGACCCGTTTGCTCGTTTGCCCCCTTATTTCATAAAAAAGCTAACGTATTTCTAGGCTAGTATCTTTGTCAATTAAATTAAACTTACCGTGAATGACCTTTATTTTTAACAATCAAATTATGAAAAATGTCAAAAGCATGATAATTAAACGCGTGTTTGTATCGCCATTTACGAAATTAGTTTTTCGTGGAACCATTTTAAATATTATAATTCGTTATTAAAATCAAATATTAAAATGTCCGCCCATCGGGAAAAATAACTATGGACGTCGTAAAATATGTCTCTGCCAACTTTGGTGTGCGGTTTTCAAAAAAAATGACATCCTTATTTCTGTAGAAATATAGTTCAAATTCCATTGCCGCGGTTTGATCTGGTTATGTTAGTGTTGCTACACTAACCCGCCCATTTCGTCCGGACACCGAAAATTAGAGGTTCACAGATGTCATGTATAGAAAGCTATTATTAAAATTATCACAACGACATCTATCGTGTTTTATGACAAGTTAATGTTACGTCTCGAACTGAAATATTGTTCACTTAAAATGGTTGATAGAACAAAAATATTTTGTGACCTCACTGATGGTTTTGTAAGTTTTTTAGAAATATAAAATGTACTTATTGGTATTCAAGCGTTTTTAGGTTCAAGCGAATTAATATTGCTCTTCAGGATGGTAATTTTCTCCGCAATTCCGATTAATGTTGATTTATAAAGTGTAAACCAAAACTTTACTTCTTTGTTACGTAATAATCAATACTTACGTGAAATTAAAATTTTGCAGCGGTAAAGGCTAAGACTGAGCTCAGCTGAGCTTTGCTTACGTATGTTTAGACTTCAGAAATCAGATCCAAACTAATCGGAAAAAAACTCTTTTTCTACAGTTTACCCCTATTAGAATTCACCTCCCTACGCCTAAAGGTTTGTGTCATATTTTCATTTAAAAAAAATGGCCGGCCGGCCCAGATCAAATACGACAGGGGACCGAAGTCGCCAATTCAATTTAGGGTCCAGACACAAATAAACGAGCCCAAACTCATAAACAGTGTCCCGCCTGCCAGTGCCCAGACTTCAGGGAATCTATTTAAAATTCCCTCCTCAAATATTAACCTTTTTTCGGGCATTCCATATTCATAGGGTTCGTTTTTAGGCGTACATGTTAGAGTTTATGTAGAGTTAATGCAATGAACAAAGTTTTAGCAAAGTTTGGTAAAAAATATGGTAAATTATTATCTAAAATATTCATTTTAAACCGTCATAGATGGTGACGTTTAAAGTATGTGTAAAATGATAATGTGTAGTCTCAAGAAGTTTAGACGATCTCGGTGGCTCACTATTAGGTAAATATAGCCTATCAAGAAAGTGAAGAAATTAAAAAGTGGCAACATCGTGGTGGCATCTTTTTTTCTTAGATTGATTTGAAACGGATGACACTACGATGTTGCCACTTTTTAATTTGTTCACTCTCTTGACAGGCTATATATTTATTTCCGTTGTCTTCAGGTACTTACCACGGGGCCAGACTGACGTGGTGTGAAGCGTCCATAGATATTATTATTATTATAAGAAGTTTTATGTTAATAAAACAGTATACGTCTTTATAAGCCTTTTTAAAGTGTCAATTAAAGTAAAATTTCTCGTCCGGGAGAAAAGTTACCTCTTCTTATTGGAATGGCTACAAAGTGTCTCGTGTAGCCGTTTCTAAATTTGAATATTCGAAAATGGCGTCGCCACCGGAAACTGCGTCACGTCGGCTCATTTGTTTTTGTAATTCGAACGTCTCACGATTGCTGTTTACAATGGAGGCACGCGCGTTGGCGCCAAAACCCCTGTCGCCTTTGGACAATGTTGCTACACTTAAAATAGATGTATTTGGCGGGCATTAATGTTGTCGTCGAATACCTTTATACATTTTTTTTACATCATTTTATGTCCTAACACTTGAAAATAACCTCGTTTTAGCTCCCTTAAAATCTTCAAAGATTCTTAGATTCATCAGTACTTCATACTTAGGAGTTCAGACAAATGACTTGTTTCGGTAAAACTATTACTTAATTCTTCTCAAAAATGTTTATTTAAGTGATAATTGCATGTGCATTTTTATTAGACTCTATCCCTCTTTCTTTCTTCTTCCCTCTTTCAGCTTCTCTATTATCTCTATCTTTTTTATTTAGCTGATTCTCTAGGTTGACGATAGTCACCTGCCATTAATAGGCATATTGCCATTCGTTTGACCTCTACATTTTTTTTTATAATTCATAGGAAGTTCCTTGTTCTTTTTCTTTTATAGTGCGTATTTACTATTTTCTTTTGTTTTTAGCTGTTGACTTGCATAATGAATTCCGAGTGAAAAACGCCTGTTTATACAAACATTTATGCAAAGGACCGTGAGCAGGCAATTATTATAATGAGGTCGCGACGAGACCTTTATTGTAATTAATTACTCTATTAATAAAACAATTATTGAATAGGTTCCGTACGTTACACGAGTTGTATTAAAAAAAAAGTCAGTCTGTAGCCCATACCATATAATATATTCTGTGCCCATACCATATAATTTATAATGTTGTTGCCCGCGACTTCGTCCGCGTTAGTATAGTAGATCACGTCCCAAGTATTATTTATTGTACAAAAATATTCTATGTACAGCATTGACTTTCCTACAATTTTATTATATTATTTAGATGTTCCGCGCGGCTTCGCTTGCGTAGTTTAGGAATTTCACGCGACCGTACATTTTTCCGCAAAAAAATATCCTATGTCCCTTAACGTTGTCTATTCTTCATGTTTGCCAAATGACATAAAAATTGCTCCAGTATGGTTTTAAAAATCTTAAGATAATAAGCAATAAGCAATCTCATATAATTTCCTCTGTTTTTTCCACATTTTCCTCTATTTCTTCGCTCCTATTAGTAGTAGAATAATAAATATAACTTATGGCCTGACTCGATAAATAGGCTATCTAACACTGAAAAAATTTTTCAAATCGGACCTGTAGTTCCTGAGATTAGCGCGTTCAAATAAGCCCTCTCGAATAATTTACCCCGTTTTTTCCACATTTTCCACTATTTCTTCGCTCCTATTAGTTTTAGCGTGATAAAATATCGCTTATAACCTTCCTCAATCAATGGGCTATCTAACACTGAAAGAATTTTTCAAATCGGACCAGTAGTTTCTGAGATTAGCGCGTTCAAACAAACAAACAAACTAACAAACTCTGCAAAATTATAATATTATAGTATAGATAATATTATGTGACAATACCATATTTATAATGTGAAAAAAACAATTAAAGGTTTTTAAAATAAAAGACATTGTAATTACAACAAAAGAGAATTAAAAAAATCACAGTAGACTAGTAAATAACCTAAAAATGAATCCATATTTATTATTTCCCTTGGTCACGAAATCACGCGTCGTGACCAGTAGGGAAATATGGATTTATTTTTATACCGGATAGACCGATTTTGCTGAAATTTGGTATAGAGATACTTTGAGTCCCGGAAAAGGACATAGGGTACTTTTTGTCCCGGAAAATGTACGGTTCCCGCACAATAAACTTTTATGATTTTCGCCTAAACTGTTCAATCTATTTTGCTGAAATTTGGTTTAAAGATACTTTGAGTCCCGGGAAAGAACATAGTAGAGTCCATGCGGACGAAGTCGCGGGCAACAGCTCTTAATAAAAAAGGCTATATCAAAAGAAGTCTGATAAAAATGACAAAATTATTTAAAGTTACATTACCAAAGATAATATAATCACTACGTTACATTGCTTTGATAAAAAAAAAAAAAAAAACTTTGAATGTATTGATGTCATTTCTGAATTCTGATTATAGATTTTTCTTTTCATAGACAATACCTACTTATTGTTTCCGTTTTGTGAATATGTATAATATAATGGTAAGGTGAATTGTTTCCGTTTGGATTTTAAAGAGCCAAGAGGCCGCTTTAGGTAACTCCAAATTAACTCGGTAACCTCAATGTGCTATAGTTATAAATCTAGTGTCATTATTCGATGGGAACTGTAACGACAATAGTACAATAACATTATAATTGTTCATTTGCATACCGATTGTCACATTGACGTCCTCACCGCTCTTATTACCACCAAGGTTGCGAAAATACGCTATTGTTTGATTATTGTAATCTCTATCCGAGTTGGATTTATTTTCCGATAATTTGTCGGGTAATATACGTACGTACTATGTGTCAGAAAAAGAGAAAACTACGAACCTAGTTTAAAAAAAAAAAAAACTATACTGTACATTTTTCCGTGATGAAAAGTATCATATGCCTTTTCCCAGGACTCAAATGATCTCTATACCAAAAAGTAAAATCGGTTCAGCGGTTTGGGCGTGAAGAGGAGAAAGAAAAACAGAGATAGAAAGAATCCGCTTTAACAAGAACATAATATACGACTAAATTCCAATCAGAATAATACAGGTTCTTGAAATAACATCATTGTAAGAAAACCTACTCGTAAGCAATGACTGTCGTTTTTACCGCGAACCAAGTTTACCATAGACAAAACCAATTTAGCCGCGCTCCCACAGATTGTCTATGGTTCAGCCATTGTTGTGTTATCTGTCATCTAGTTCCGTGTGCTGATGACTGATGACCTCAGCGGAATGACAAAATGGGCCTATGTCCATCATCATCAGCCTTGAAGAAAACACTACAACTACGTAATTACGATAGAGTTTTACATTCGTAAAATGCGAATGTGTTGGTTACCTCTTCACAGTTAACCCACTGGACTGATTTGAATGACACTTAGGGTGGGTTGCACCAGAGGTGTTGTTATAGTTAAGGTTATCGTCAAATATGGCGTCCATTATTGACTTTTACTAGAGATTTGACTTTGACAGATCATTTGACATTTTGTTAGAGTTAAAGTTAAAGTTATGGGTGCAACCACAGATTATGTGCAGCCCACCCTAAGTACCTATGTCGATAAGTCCCGGGAAAGGACGTAGGATAGTTGGTCGCTGTTAAGCATTAGTGTCCTAACCCACAATTTTTTTTGTTGTTAAATTTTGAATGCAGTCTTGTTCTAAATCATCTACAGAACATAACTGCATTCATAACTCAATACGTAATTTTTGTGTGGGTTAGTACACGAATGCTTAACAGCGTCCAGTTTTGGGAAGGGAAATATTTTTTTGCAAAAAAAATCGTTGCAACCAAGCTGCGGATAATACGATAAGTAATTAAATAACTTAATGAAATTACTTCCAATTGTTTTTCTCTCATCCTCAGATACGAGTAGACTACGGACTACGGTGTAATAAACAGAGAGACAAACTGTAAGGGACTAAGGACCCTGAGCTAATTAGTGTGCGGCCCTTAATTAGTCCCTATTGTAACATGACAGGGCCAATTTTGATACAACCGCAGACTACACACGGCGGTAAGGAGCAGCGAACATAATCTCATTATTTTGTGTACCGTACTAATAATTTGAATTGAAATTGTGTGTCATCATAATGGTATTTATTTATTGTTATTCGAATAATGGCCATTTGTTTATTGTTATTCGAATTAATATTTTAAATGCGAATGTGTGTCTGTCTATCTAAAAAACCTGTTCAAGCTTAAGGCCATCCCCCGAGCAAACGACTTTGACCATGAAATTGTCGATCTATTGGCGTGTGTTTTAAATAAACATAATTTGTAAATACTAGGGAGATGCTGAATGTATGTTTGAATTTAAATAAATTGGTATTACTTTGGAAGCTGATATCATGAGTAAGTATAATAAACAAAAATAGGAAATTTTAAACGGGGAAAGTAGTGTTGACATACTGAAGATTATTGCTGTATTTTTATTATACTTTGTAGCTTTTAAATTATGAGTATAAGGCTCTAAATACGGTAAATTACGGAATCTCCGTAGGGGAAGGGCCTTAAACAACTGAAGTGATTTAAATAGGCATAAGGATACTTTGAGTCTCGAGAAACATCAAACTAACTACATAATTTTCATTGCAGCGAGCGAAACAGTTAACAAAATAATAATCCTATTTATTAAGAATGCATTCTATTGAATAATAATTGCAATATTGCGATTACAAAAATATGACAACCTAAAAAATTTACCACTCACAAATTCCAAATTTACTGATTAGTGATTTCTAAGCTTCTTATAAGTTTTATTTTTAGGAAAAAAACATTTAAAAATTTCTCTATTAATCCCATTTTGATAGTTTTTTTTAATAAGGTCGTTTAGAATGTTCTCTAATCACACTATCAGTGAACACCACGCAACAAATCAAAACTGGATTTTGAGCGTTTAACCGTTCCGTTTCTCCCGAAATCCCGGTAATTATATCCTGCTGGATCCCCAGAACTTATTAACGCGATGTCTGCACACAATTTAGGGGCTACTCCACCTCAGACAGATACACAGACATATTGCAGGTGTTTAAAACTTTTTAAATATGGAAGGAGCCAAAATAACAATTTAGTAAAGTATATTCTGACTTGCTCTAGAGCTAAGAGAGTTTCTATGTTATGAATAAGTATTTTGTTGCTTTCCATCAAGTGAACCTGTTGCTCGTTTGCCCCCTAATTATAAAAAAAACAAGATACTGCTAGAAGACACATTTTCTTAGGAAATAGTTGGTGCAAACAGGCATTCAGCAAGTACTAAATGTAAGTGATACCTCTCCCGATATCGCATGCTTTTAAAACCGCTAATAAGTTTATTGAGTGCGGCAATATTTACGGTAGCGAGCTGTCAGCCTGTCACACGACACCCCGTATCGCTGAGTTAGTGGCCCCAGCCAGATAAGCTGACGATTGATGTGACACCAGTATGGTATACGAGTGTACAGGGTATTTGGTCAAGTTGCATTTGTTTTGATAGGGAAGAGAGAAATCTTAAAAGTTATGAGTCCATCATGATAGATATACCTAACGCGTGTCACATTGCGATCGATGCCTTAAGGTAAGCGTCTACTTATCGGCATCGCACGTATCGGACGCACCGCACGCAACGGATTTTAGTATGAGGCGTACTCCGTTGCGTGTGCGTCCGATGCCTATAAGTAGACGCTTACCTTTATGTCCCTTATTTTGAAATTTGATTCCTAATTCGCCGGGAAAATAGTTGAATTTGTGACAACAGGTCAATTTGTCAGAACTATGAACTATCACAGCTGAAACTTAGCTAAGGCTTCTTACAGACGAAAGGCATGTGTCGGCGGCACGTGTCGGCGGCAGTCGACGGCAGTCGACGGTACGTGTCGGCGGCAGTCGACGGCAGCCGTCGACAGTTTATGACGCTTGCAGGGGGCCTACCACGACCTTCCCTAAAACTATATTAATAATAATATCTATGGACGATTTACACCACGACAGCCTGGCCCCGTGCTAAGTACCTGAAGGACTTGTGTTACAGGTACCAGACAACGGAAATATATTTAATATTTTTATACTATACATAATATATTTAAGATTTTTATTATATCAAATACATATTTAATACACATCCAGACCCGGGAACATTGAAAACCTTTTGTTCCGTCGGCGGGATTCGAACCCGCGACCCCCGGCTTGAGCTGCCACACACTCAACCAATTGAGCCACAGAGGTCGTCAAATCATGTTTCCAGAACACTTTGTTGTAACTTGTAAGATTACAATAACATTACCGTACTTACTCACTTTTCAAATATAATTTTACTAAAAACAGTAAAAAATGCAAAACATTGTTATATCTGCTGTGGAATATCAAATTTTTAAAGATCGCTAGTTTGTCGTTAAAGTAATATTGCTCATCTGTCAAACGGTGTCGCTTAGTAGAGGTGGTACGCCTAAAGGTAAGCGTCCACAGGTTGGTATCGTACGCAACGGACGTCTTGCATCAAACGGATAATTTTTTCGCAGTACGTCCACTGTACCGGCAGCGTACGCATTACCGATTAGCCTAGTAAACGAATGCTAAAAGGGGGGGGTGGATGGAAAAGTCGAAAGCAGAAATTCTGACTTAGGAACTTTGTTTGGACTAGGAGATAAACATACAGGACAGTCGGTAATCCATACGCTTCCGATACAGTGGACGTACTGTGAAAAAAATATCCGTTCGATGCGAGAAGTTCGTTGCGTACGATACCGGCCTGTGGACACTTACCTTTAGGCGGTACGTCACAACTGCAAGCGTGATAAACTGTCGACGGCTGCTGTCGACTGCCGTCTGCCGCCGACGCATGCCGTTCGTCTGTAAGCGCTCTAACAACCAAAGGTTAGGTATGCTAATTTGACCAAAGCACTAAAAATTCGGTCATGATTGCGCTGACAGGGTCTGAGGCTGTATTTCCACCAAAGCTGCGTTGCTAGTAATTCGTTTTTCAGAACCAATAGAATCGCTTCATTTGCCTGAATTTGCTCAGCGCTACGATCCTATTGGATCCTTATAGCACAGTAGTCATGCTAATGTGGATCTATAATACTGTCAGATCAATCATAACCGAATCTTATGGGACATTTTTTTATGAAATAAGGGGGCAAACAAGCAAACGGGTCACCTGATGGAAAGCAACTTCTGTCGCCCATGGATACTCGCAGCATCAGAAGAGCTGCAAGTGCGTTGCCGGCCTTTTAAGAGGGAATAGGATAATAGGGGAGGGTAGGGAAGGGAATAGGGTAGGGGATTGGGCCTCCGGTAGACTCACTCACTCGGCGAAACACAGCGCAAGCGCTGTTTCACGCCGGTTTTCTGTGAGAACGTGGTATTTCTCCGGTCGAGCCGGCCCATTCGTGCCGAAGCATGGCTCTCCCACGTATAAACTTAGACCATCCACATGTGAGTCAGCCAACCACCCTATTACCCGTTTACTTTGAATGACCGGCAGTGGTGATAATGACCTCTTACCATGATGGTGCAGATTGATGATGATGTACCAGCAATTAGCAGCACTCGCCGCGACAGAGCCGATACCACGCTGTTTATGTCCCAGCTCTTATCACAGATATATTAGCACGGTATCAACATAAATTACCTCTTAAATGATACCGTAAGCAATAGCAATTCCGTTGCGTTCCAAATGAGGATTTAAATTAAACTAATATAAAATAAGATGACCCGGTGAACTTCGTATGACTTGTATCTTAAAAAAAAATGTATATTTAAATATATTCGTGGGAGCTTCGAGTTTTAGCGAGACTAACAAAATTTAATATCAATTTTTATTTACATAGATAGATGTTACAATAAGAAATTCAAAAACAATCCCCGATCACATAATCTGTCATGAAGCAGAAAAACCCCGAATTTTCCAGCATTGATGACGAACTATTGATAAGAATACTCCCGATTATGTCAGTTTTCAAACCAAGAAAACTAGATCAAAATAGGTCCACCCGTTTGGTTGCTACAATACCACGGACAGATACACACACAAACAGACACGTCAAAGTTATAACCCCTCTTTTTCGCCGGAGGTAAGGGGTGAAAAATTAAAATATTTTCAAAAGGTGACTAAGAAAAAACATGTTAGAAACACGTTAGAAACATCCATCCCCTTACAAATAAAATAAATAATTTCTAACTGGGCGTGCCCGAGAGCAGTGATCATATCTAACAAGAGTAAAAAACTCCAAAGCAGATGCGTAAAAAACATAGGTCATCGGAAATGGTGAATTGGCATGAAATGTATCGCACCTGCCTGGACATCTGGCCGGGGCTGACCGAGAGGGTTTACTAGTGATGCGTGGTATCGATATTGATAAAATCGATTCGAATTACATATCGATATTACCGCGATAAATTACACGAGATTTTTATCGATTTAACATAATAATATTATTTACATTCTCATCGAGCTTTTCGTTGCGAAACCCTTTCGAAACGCCAGCAACGTTTTTTTTGTATGTTTTTTTTTTATCCCGTAGAACCTGCAGGACATTATACCAGATGGATATAGCTAATTCAATATTATAAGGCTCTTAGTTTTTACAAATAAAATGATCAATGCTGTGATCAAGACGGCTTGCCTCAACAGTGTTCAGCCCTGTGTCCAATAACTACAAAAGTGATTTGACAGATATTAAGAGGAAATATAGTTCAACTTCAACTGTATTCACATAGTACATATTTTAATAGCAATGTTGGTGAAGTCTGAAGGCCTAGATTAAATCGTAGAAAACTTATTACAATCTTCTTATTACTCGAATAACTTGAATGGCCCAAAGAGGGCATTATATCCTCTTTAGACCTTACAAAAAGTTGAAGTCGATAGTTTTCACGTCCCTAGTCGCAGCTGTAGGAAGCAACTGCTTGGAAGGTGTTGCCATAGCCCACGTATATCACGACCACCACGTATTATTACTAAAAATGTTATGAATAACTGTCTATTTTGTTTTTTAAAGTGTTAACGGTCAGTTATGGCCGTTTTCACCAACCGCCTCTCTCCGTACTTTTTACCAACACTTCAACATCACATGGATACTTTAGACCCTTGATTTACGTTACATACAAAGATGCCACTTTAAATTTAAAGATGTAGTTTATGTTTTTGCTATAACCGACTGGCTTCTTGTTCATATTTTTTCTATTTTCTGCAGTTTTGGATTTCCCCTATCGAGCTATTTTTTTTTCAAAATGTACCCCGTTGTAGTGATCAAACTGTAACAGAAAATCAAAAGAAAAGCATCAACCATAACCGAAGCACCCAAACAATCATAATTCTTAATCCAAACATTTATAATTCGAACAATCATTTAAGGCGCGATCACACGTTCCGACAGTTTACGACGTTAGGCCGCCACTACACGGCCGACAAAGACGCCAAATAAACGGCGCGCCATTTACGCGAGTGTAAGATATGACGTGATATAGATCACTCACCCGGTAATAAATAAATAAATAACATAAGAAAAATTACACACTAAAACGAATGTTACCGGAGGCCCTGTTTGTGCGAACGATTTGTGTGGACAAGACTCTTTTTAACATTCCATGACAGCAATAAATAAGTAAAGGATTTAAGTCAGAAAAGTTTTTTTGTAAAATATTTATATTTATTATGTTGTTGTCTGTTTGCTTAGTTGCAATATTTTTTTACCAAGATTTTAAATTTTAAACTCAGTTTTCAACAGTTACTTTTTACACATAATAGTTCCGCCACAATTATTATCATTAATCTTCTGTATAGTCTATCAAAAAAGTAAAGAAATTAAAAAGTGGCAACATCGTAGTGTCATCCCTTTCAAATCAATCTAAGATTTAAGGGATATGAGTTATGATACTACGATGTTGCCACTTTTTAATTTTTCACATTTTTGACAGACTATACATATAAACAAAAATGATCCAATAAGGATTCATAAATCCTTATTGAATTTATAAATCCGTTGGTCATAAAATCAGGTGTGTACGTGACCGATTCAGATGAAACGCAGATATAGAGCAGGCTACGGAAGGGCTCGAAAACGCACGATCCCCGCAGGACTTTCATTCACGCGTATGGACTACACCCATTTTAACAAATAAAGAATAATACTTGACCCGTTCAGTGTTGTAAAGTCAGCAAATAAAACATAGGGTTTTATACAGTGTGTAACAAAAATAAGTGATACGTCACGAGTTTCCCCATACAAAAGTGAAAAAAAATGTTGATCTTTCAGCGCTGCTACGTGAAAGTAGCAGCGCTGAAAGACCAACATTTGAGTGAGCTCTCTACAAGAAACACGTACACACCCTAAAGTATTATCCGTATAATACTTTACCCTAAAGTATTATCCGTATAATACTTTAGGGTGTGTACGTGTACGTACGTACGTAATATTATTATAACTTATTTTTGTTACAATCTGTAGAGTTTTAGTATAAATGATTATTTTGATTTTGTTGTATTTAGAATATTTAGTTTAATTAGTTAATAATTATTGATTGTGTACCGTGTCCTATCTGCTGTCTTTTACACTGTATCTCTCCGTAGGGCTGCTGTAAGAGATTTCTGTTTTCTAAAAGAAATACGACTACAGATGGGCATTTACCCGGTAAAAACCCGAGGCTCGGGTAAATACCCATTTATACCTATTTTTACCCACCCATTTTCATTTTATACCGGGTATAAATTAAAATCAGTTTATATCTCTAAAATATATGCTAAAACAGATAATGTGACCCTTCTGATAAAATATAAAAATGACTGTTAAAAATGACGTTTACGCTAAATACACCGACAATCACGAGCGGCCATTGCTTACGTAGTCGATGTTGAAGAAATACACTGCTCGTGAATGGTAGATTCAAGTGGTGTCCTATACAACTTAAATACACAATAATTATTGGTTTGATTAAGTTCTTTTTTTAATTAAATTATGAAGACTAGATATTATATGTATGCTGTACACGAGTATGCGTAAATTTTTTTTTATACCTGTATTATTATCTAGATTATTACTTGGAAGCGAAATTCAAAATCATTGTTATAGTAAATATTCACATACTTACTATATATTTTTGTTATTATTTACATGTACTAAATCTTGTATATAGCGATTAAAAAAGTGTTACATAATAATATATAAATCGTGCACGACAAGAGTTGTAAAAATTATAATAATAATAATAATAATGATTAAATTTTTTCTTTATTGTACCTTTTTTTAATTTGTTGTATGTGATTTTTAATATTAAATTAAAATTTTGAGTTTTATAACTCAAAATTTTACATAGTAAATCGCAATATTAAGGGTTTAGCCAATAAAGTAATGTTTTACATATATTTAAAGACTCGTCAATATTTACCCGGTATTTTTAATTTATACCGGGTAAGAATAAGTATTTTTTAATTTTTACCTATTCTACCAATTTTTACCTACCCGATTTTTACCCACCCGCCCATCTTTAAATACGACACAAAAGAACTGCTTATTTCTATAAGCAGTTCCTTTGTGTCGTATTTCCATGTTCATTGTATCTTTATGTTTTTTCTTGTGTGCAATAAAGAGTTAAATAAAAATAAATAAAATAAAAACATATTAATTACTGAACCAAAACTTAGCAGGAAATTTAATGTTTTTATTAAAACACTAGTCTTATCCACATAGTGGCGTCGTGTCTGGGGAGCGACAGGGACGGATGATTTAGAAACCCCGAGGGAAGAGCGCGACCCGATATTAATATTGTGACTGACGCCGGCACCAGTACAACCAAAATTAACAGATAAACAACGTAATGTTAATAGTATAAGACATATTTTTTGGGGCTTTATGGTATATGGACGAATTTTGAAAACTACAGTAATATGTTAAAGATAATAGTTGAAAAAGGCTCCGAAATAGATACACTAAATATATTGCAGAAAAATGGCAAAGTTCAGTTTCTAATATTATTAGAAATTGAACTTTGCCTCCTCTCTCTAATTGACTACTTTGTACTTCTTTATTTGCTCTACTTTGTGAAGTTTTATACATTACTAAAACCTCAAAACACATCATAACACTTACGAATCGAGAAAAAAAAGGTTTCCATATTATTAGGTAATATTATACCAACATACACTTATGCAATATTTGTACAGAAACGTGGTTTTGTATTAGTTTTGCCACAAAACTTTTCTGAAACGTAAAACTCACATTGAAGACTTTTTTGCTGTACTTATTATAAATCATATTTTAATATTATTTAAATAAGTATTCAGTACAATATCGATATTTTTACTTAGGTCTTACATACAAAAGTATACAATTTTGTCGAGTCTCTTGCTGCACCGATCTGCATGATATATCTGAAATTTTGCATACTCCATTAATCGCAGTGTCGCGTCACCTCGTCCAAATTGCCGAATTCCATATTCAAATCCCGCGCCTGAGGCGTCCCGCTGATTGGCCCTTTGATCTGGTAATTACTGGGACGGGGTAGTAGTAGAAAAATTACATTTAGATATTACATAAAGATGTATTAGTGTAGTCTAAGGGCGCATTTTCATTAGTCGTTAACTCGTACGGTATACAACATACGGGGACCCTATTCTCTTCCCTACCCTCCCCTACCCTATTACCCTATTCCCTCTTAAAAGGGTGGCAACGCAACTGCAGCTCTTCTGATGTTGCGACTTGCGAGTGTCCATGGGCGACGGAAGTTGCTTTCCATCAGGTGACCCGTTTGCTCGTTTCATATTTTTTGATTTATTGCAATTGATTGTGTTGATCTTTTTGAATTTTTTACATCATCAGGTTTTTTTAATAAAGCACAATAATACTTAGAGTCTTTTCGTATACCATCAGTAAATTGTCCAATATGTATTTGGTTTCTCTGAGATGAATTTATTTAATTTAAATAATCAAATAAAATAATAGAATAAATAATATGTAATAAATAATAATAATAAATAATAAAATTAAATTAAATAATTCATTATTTTATAATTTATATAATATGTATAGATATTTTGAGATTGGCTGTATTAAAATCTGCGCTGCGGTACGAATCGACTAATTCAAAAAAGGTCTTCGCTATTTCGGACGCCGGTATGAAACAGGCAATTCAAAAACAGTACTTCGCTGTTTCATACCGCGATATGAAAAATTTGTGGTATGAAACGGGAAGGACCCGAATTATTGTCATTTTTAGTCCCGAAGATGTTAACGACAACTTATTCGGCATTGAATTTCGAATGGCTCAGTTTCCATATATAAATGATAGTTTACTAGCTACGGCTTCGCACGGGTGTCGTGTATAAAATATATTATAGCCTATGACACTCACTGAAGAAATGATTAAAATCGATTCAGTGGTTTTTAATTATATTCATTACTACCCGTGGCCCGCATTGATCGGTACCGCCGCGAAAGCTACGTCCCGCAATTTTTAAATCTGTAATATCTTCGAAAATGTTCATTGAAATCATATTATGCTGTTAAGGGCTATATAGATCTATATTAAATCAGATATGTATTTAAGGTATTTAATTGAATAAGCTTCGAAAAATAGCCATTATTTGAAGTTAAAAGTAAATGACAAACAAATATTATTATTGTGGGATATCCATAAGAGATAGACATAATATACCATCGCTGCGGAGTTTTCTGTAGACCTATTCATAATGTACAATACTTAGTACATTATTTTGATAAATCTCGTAGGGTTCAGACTGCGTTTGCAATGTAAGCGGAAAAAAATGCAATTATTTTATATTTACGACATCACATTAGATACCCTAAAAATAACAGTATTTCTCCACTATTTAATGAATGTCATTATACGTATAAACCTTCCTCTTTAATCACTCTATCTATTTAAAAAAACCGCATCAAAATCCGTTGCGTAGTTTTAAAGATTAAAGAGAACAAAGGGACATGAGGGAAAAAAGCGACTTTGTTTTATAATATGTAGTGAAGTCGTTACGTCCTCACGATTATATCTGAGAAGTGACAAATCTCATACCTCCAGTCACCAGAGCGCTGCACAGGAGTAATCAAAGTAAGCTTTCCAGTAAAAACAGGAAAATCAAATTTTCTCCCTGCTCCTAACGCCTTTACCGGCATAAACAAAACAATGCCTAATTGAAAATCGCTTCCTTATTTCATTTAAAAACAGCCTATTTCCCTGGGGAGGTCGCGAATTTCATAATTTAATACTCAGCCTTTCGGGTAAGGTCGGGTAACATCGGGTAGCATCGGATAATTAGATAGACGTGATTCCGGCACGACTAAATTAATATCAATGTTCTTTGTTTTTGGCTTAGGGATGGGACAATGTCGATACTTATATTCATTTCTAGCTAATATTATCACAGTACCTTTTTGTTTTTTTTTTTATCGACCGAATAAGATGATATAACCATTTATTAAAGGTACAGTTAGAAAAGATGTAGAGGTACATTAAGAAATATGAACGTTTCAACATTTCGGGTGCTTAAAAAGTAAGAAATTTAAAAAATAGATATACTTACTTAGGTAAGTACAGAAAAGCTTAAATTTTTTTAGAGAAGCAGATATCATTTATTTACTATAAGCTACCCAACGTCTATAAACATATTAAAATATAAAACGTATATTATTTTAACCTAACAAAATAAACAAACATTGAGAAAAAACTTGCAAGAAATACAAGTTTTTATGCGATTAGTTTTTGGGGTTGTTAATTTTAACAATATGTTAAAATATCTGACGTGGGAGGGCCATGATTCGGCACGAATGGGCCAGCTTGACCGGAGAAATACCACGGGCTCACAGAAAACCGGCGTGAAACAGCGCTTGCGCTGTGTTTCGCCGAGTGAGTGAGTTTACCGGAGGCCCAATCCCCTACACTTTTCCCTTCCCTACCCTCCCCTATTTCCTTCCCCACCCTCCCCTATTCCCTTCCCTACCCTCCCCTATTACCCTATTCCCTCTTAAAAGGCCGGCGACGCACCTGCAGCTCTTCTGATGCTGCGAGTATCCATGGGCGACGGAAGTTGCTTTCCATCAGGTGACTAGTTTGCTCGTTTGCCCCCTTATTTAATTTTAAAAAATGTGCACTTGCAACTTTCCATCGATAATTACGTCACGCTTGAAAATATCATAATTTCCGAAACATCGATACTACCCTACCCTCTCTCTAAGATTAAGTAGCAAAATGAAGACAAATGCTTAAACGGCGAAGGCGGGTTCGACGCCGGCGACATGACAAACAATATATGACACACATAATTCCTGGCCCTTCGTTATTTAGTCATGAGGGGGTGTCTCGGGGTGGGACATCAATGTTGTGTATCGCCTTTGATTATCTGTATCAATAAGATTCTTAATAACCGTAATGGAAGGTTTGGTTAACTATTTGTTAAGTTGCCATTGCTAATTAGATGTTTGCCGTTGTTTTTTCAGCAGTATAGTAAATTTCTTTCAGCAGTCAATTCTGAGATTTTTGACAGAAGTTGATATTGTCAATCGGTTTACAATGGTTAACATTTTGACGTTAGCCGGTACCCAATCAAAAGCGCTGATGAACAGCTCTCCTGTAAAAAACCTCTGAAAGCGGACGTTAATCTAATATCGCTGTGAGGACTATTAAAAAGGGAATTAAATACAAGTGTCAACTGTCATGTTCCTCCTTCTTCTTCCAATCAAAGTGTGCCGACGTTTTCGCCACATCATGCTGACACTATTCGCCGTGGGCCGATGAAATTAAAAAGTTAAGTGTTAATTAGGTACAAGTGGTGGCGGCGCCTGGCACGGCGGCGCGTGAGGTGACTCTCTAATCGCACAATCAACTCAACTTTGTCCAATATGGCTGTGTAGGGAAGGTGTAGAAGTGGCGACAGTAAACAAACATCGAGCAAAATACTATAGGTCTACCAGAATCTGATGGCAAAAAATGAGAAAAGAAATTGACACAAGCAATATCGGGTAATTGGAATAAAATATTTTGATCCCTTTTTTCCTTTAATAGCGGCTGATTCTGTGTGTGAAACATGCAAATATAAAAATGTATCCAATGATCAAGGATATTTTTTGAAAATCTGCCATCAAAATTTGCCATCGGATCCTATGGTAGACCATAGTATCTAGGTCTTCATAAATAAAAATATGGTCCGGTGAGGCAAAATTAGTAAATCTCAGGTTTACAGCAGAGGCGTTTGGCGTTGTTGTCCACGGCGAAAAATGGTCGTCTTGCCCCATTGTCCCATCATTTAGAATATTATGTAAATTAGGCGTACACATCTAAGATAACAAGTAACATTAATTACGTTTTACTTAATCACTTACGTATTTTGTCGCGGAGCACTTTTCTTGTTTACAACGTTTCAGCTGCTTTCCAGTGGCCGACTCCATCATAAGAAATCATCAATCATAAACTTTCAATATCCTGTGGTGTAAACAAGTTTTCTTAAAATCTCTAAAATGTTACATCTTAGAAACAAATTGGCATATTTTATTGGTTATGCGAACTTCTGTAGCATAATAATATGTTTTTTTAGGAAATAAGGGGGCAAACGAGCAAACAGGTCACCTAATGGAAAGTAACTTCCGTCGCCCATGGACACTCGCAGCATCAGAAGAGCGTTGCCGGCTTTTTAAGAGGGAATAGGGTAATAGGGGAGGGTAGGGAAGGAAATCGAAGAGGGTAGGGAAGGGAAATGGTAGGGGATTGGGCCTCCGGTAAAGTCACTCACTCAGCGAAACACAGCGCAAGCGCTGTTTCACGCCGGGTTTCTGTGAGCCCGTGGTATTTCTCCGTTCGAGCCGGCCCATTGGTGCCGAAGCATGGCTCTCCCACGTCACAAACCATTACATAGGAAATAAACGAATTACGTCAACTGGCTCTATCTACCATTACCTAGGACTATAGCCCGCTTGAGAGCCAGCGGCTGTCCCTGTAAGTTGGTGCAAGTCAATTACAAAAGTTGGACGAGTTCGTCAGGCGATGCCAAATAGATTTTACTATCATCAACAGCACGCCTCTAGCTAATTAAATGCCCTTTGAGACTTCCTGAAACTATTTTACTGTATCCTAAAACTTTTCTTGCTCGTCTATCAGTTTTGATAACACAGGTTATTGAAAGAGAGACAAGAGGATGTAACGATTTAAAAATCCTGCGCAACGCAACGGCAACATCCACAGAAACCTAAAAACTTTAATTTTTTAGTCAAAGAGAATATAATCATAACGTTTTATTTTTAGTGACGTAGTCAAGCAGGCTTTGAAGAAGTTGAGACCATAAAGTTAATATACATAGCGGAATAGAGAAACAAAGTCCTGAGCAAGAGAGATGTCACTATCAGTAATACTGCGTGGTAAAAGGAGACGTGTGATACATGACAGCAGCACTCTTTTTTAGACGTCCAGTCGGCACGTGCCGCACGTTGACAATTTAATCTCATATAAATCATGTTCAATCATTCTTGTGTAAGTGTATACGTACACATATTTTTACACACAGATGAAACCAATTTCGGTTTCGTTTGACAGCTCGAGATTGTTGCTCTATTCCGCTAGGTATATTAACTTTATGGTTGAGACTCAAAGTACGTAACTGAAGTCTGGTAAAACTTCTTGGTAAGCATAAAGAAATAAATGAAAGAGAGCACGACGTCAATACTTAGGTACTTAAAATGATGCTCCTCATAAAGGCACTCTCGAGACACGAACTCCAATTACCAATCGAATTTCGATCACCGGCAATTACGACCGCGGTTGACATGACATTTATACTTTAAGGACCACATAAAACAATATTATACCCCACCACCCTATACTTAGGGCCGGTTCCGTACAATTATAGGTCATAACTGGGACCGGATAATTGTGTAACATAAATCCTCCGCGACGGTTTTAATTGCTTCTATTGTCTATGGGGATTAACATTTTTCTGGCAAAACACCTCGCTGTTACAGAAAAAAACGTAAAGTTTATAAGGTCGTTCGTTTTTTGAAAGTTGATGAAAATGCCGTTTAAAATTTGTTTTAATTTGGAAAAATTATTAAAATACTTAAACCAAAGTGGTTTGTCGTTATCATTCGTTGCTCTTCAACATCTACGAAATTTCTTATGTTTCTTGGTCTTTTATCAGCAAGTCCTTTTCGGCTAGCTACAACACTATCACATTTGATTTCGTCACTTAAAAAATCTTTGTTCATTCTTTCTGCTTTTAACATAAGCTTGAAATACCCAAGCTCAATGGCCATAAAAATAAATTCAAACAATAGGCGGAACGCCAGCACCAAGGTGTCTTCACGCAGCAGACCCTGCCTGTAATTAGAGGGTGGGTCCCGCGAACCCACCGGCCAATTGAACCAAATAATTGATACACTTTCCCAGCATTGTTACACCGTAATAACGATGTAGAGATGGAGAATTGACATTGTTTTTAGTGGGTTTTTTTTGGCCTAGGTTAAGCCTCAAGCCTGTTAATGCAGTTTTTTAAAGCACATAATGCTTTAATAGTTTTTTTAGTAAGATTGTAATTATTAATTATAAAATACTTATCTATAAATTACGTCGCATATATGAATTTGACTGTTATATCAACGCATATCTTGAGAGCAGCTGAACTGATTTCGCTAATATTTTTTTACGATGATTCGTTATTATAGATATTATGACGGTTCGACGTTCGTCGGTCTCACTAGTACAATAATATATAAAATACATATTATATATCATTAATAACAATAAAAATGTTCATGATAATTATAGTGCTCTGATTCTAAAGTGGTTTCTTAAAACATTTGCCAAATCGGGGCAGTCGGTAGGATTACCGATTCTATTTACGCAGCTATCTCTTCTTCTTCTTTTTTTTAAATAGTTCCTTTATGAGTCGCCAATGTCAGAAAACTAAGCTATTTATTACTCTCAACATTTTCTGCCCTAGTAAGCCCATCACTAGACAGTTATGTACGGTGTGGCCACCTGCGCTCGCGCACCCGCTCATTAGGTCGCCGCGCGTGATTGTCATTTGGCCCCGCCCAAGTGAGCATAGACTATTATAATTCGTATCATTACACGTACGTGGAACGTGGCGACTTTTTGTTCTGGATTTAATGAGTCCACCAAATTACTGGTCTTCTACGATTATGTTAGAAAGCATGAAACAATGTTATTTGGAACACCTAGATCTTACCCCATAGGAAAGATCTAGGTGTTTTAGTGAGACAACTGGATTCGTCACAGAAACCATCGATATGAGGTGTCTTCCTTGAAGTCCAGTGAAAAAATTGTAATTAAAGAAAGGACATCATAAAGTTATAAGATTGGTACGGATCGACCTATAGTTTTTGGTAGATCAATTTACTAAATTGAATGATAATAACATACGAAAAGTCCTGACAGTGTCATGATATTTTAGTTGGCACTATATTTTGATGATTACTTTAAAGATGTTCATGTCGCGGTCCTTTCTAAAAGATTAAGATCTCTGACCCCAGAAAAACTGTAAGTTGTTACATAAACATTCAATTTAATAGCAATATTTCTGAATTATCTTGATTATAATGCCAGATAAAAGCTTTTAAGCCAAATACTATTCTAAGCTTACGTAACTTTAGTAAAATGCACCTTATTAACGCGAGTTAAAGTTCAAAATGTTATACCAGAATCAAGAAAACTGTCCTGATTTGTCGCAATGGTAGGCGTGGTGGTCCACTAAGATATGACATGCTATAAATTGCGTTACATGCGGCCTTATTCCTTACGAGATAGAGTTTAGAATTGAAACTATAAAAAGTTGTGTAGTAATTTGGCCGAACCATTAGTTGGCTATTATGTAGACCAGAGAGCGTGAATATAAAATGCTCTTGAGTTGGGTAATGTAAGTTCTTTTGTTTCGCTGATGTGTCATTGTATAGGTCATGGCGAAATCGCGCCATCTAAAGAGGCATTGTTTGATTTTATCCTGAACTTTACAAATGATGATTAGGAGTCAGAAGTCAGTGGTTTCTGGTTGGCTATAGGAAAGTAGGCCACATCACTTCGCGTTACGTACGACAGGAATTCTCTTATAATTCTTCCCGATGGTGGTAAAAATGACAATGTTAATGCTGCTGCTCTATTAGCTTCCAACGGACGCCATATGATATTGTTTAAAAAAGGAATTTTATTAAGATATCGAATTTATGGTACCATGGTCAAATCACAAACTTCATTTGTTATTTAATATGGCCTTAAAAGTCAAATTCAGGTGACGAAATTAAGGATTAGGAAACAGCGAAATAATGGCCAAACTACCAATCTAGATTAAGCCATCGGATAGACAAAATGGCGGGCGAGTTCCCACAGAAGTGACAGTAAATTGGTTTGACATTTGGACGACAATGACGGAATTTCGCAACACCGTAATCAACGCTACCGGCGCGGAGGCTCTATCATTACTGATACTATTGGGAGACAAATAACTAGAGCAGGCTTGCAATACTAATAATAATCTCGATTTTGGCTTTTTATAGATAGTTTTTTAGCCTTTTTAATAGTAAAAGAGACCAAAATAATTAGGGTTTTAAGGTCGTGATACAGCGGTTTGATACGACAATAAACACGATAGCTTATTACAGCTAGATTGCTATAATATATAATAGCTAGTAGCAGGTGGTGCGTAGGAAAGTGTCGGAAAATTCTTATTGACAGTTTTGAGTCCACCAAGCGACACTTCGTCTGCTTGGTCTACCCCCCCTTTTTTTTAACGCAGTGAAATGCTGTGTCGCATTAGACGCAAGGGATGGGGACTCTCGCTGCGGATATGTGGGGCTCGCCGCGGCGAAGATGTTGAGTGCCGCGGCCCTACCCACTAAAACTCTGCGATGTTGCGGTCTCCTGCAGCTGGCGGATGCACGGGTCTTGGTCTACCCCCTAGCAGTATACATAGTATAATATATGTAAGTATAACGAAAACCCTCATAAAATAGTCTGCAGTATTCAAATTGACATAAACCTGAATGCATTAACGATAAAAGCGCATGAGTATAATTTTTCAAAAAGTTCATTAAGAGTTTAGGCGGTGTGACAGATTACAAGACGTGTGTGTGCAAATAAAGTACTTACATAACACGAATTACTAAATACAATGTTTTTTACCCAGGAATTATATGAAAATTGCCCTTATTTTAAGGGTATAAGGTGTACTGAGAGCCAGAATATAAGTGAACGGGCTGTAATAACCGTTTACTTCGGTCTGACCGCTGATTGATGTGAATATAATTATGGCGCGCGAGAAAACGCGCACTTACGTCGTTTTGCACGCCCATTTTACGATCTGTCAGGAGTCAGGACTCAGGAGTTTTATATCGCCCCTTGTCATTTGTGTGTCTAGCTTTATCTTGTGGGTCTTATCGTTTGATATGAATCCTAAAGAACCTCACGAAGATCTCAGATTTTCATCACTTATGAGTTATGACTTATGTGATATGTCATTTATGTTACCTTCCAAAAGGAAAAGAGATTCTGACAATACAATAAACCATCAAAGGAATACTGAAACGAAGATACGAAATTAATAAAGCTGTAATTATGCAGTAAAATACCAACCAAAATTCTAATAGTAATGGGAAATACGTAAAAGAATCTGATTCAGGCAATAATAGCGATGCACGCTTTTTAGAAAGGAATTATTTTACTGACTTTAAAAAAGGAGGTTCATCGACTGTTGATATATTTTTTCAAATACATAAAAAATAATAATAAAGAGACAAAAAAAACAAAAGAAATAACAACAACAAAAAAGTATAAAAAATTTAAAAAATGTGCAAAAAGCGGTCTTACTTACATACTTGCATGGCATTTTGAAAGGAATCTTTTTTAATGCCTTTCAAAATGTAATCATATAAATCGATTTGGTTTGGTTGTTATTTGCCGTATGACACCGTTCCGCCAAATTGTAAATTTTCTGGTGTCATTTTGTAAATCATTGCCTTTTAAGTTTTACGTAAGTATAGGAATATTTTGCAGAAATTTTTTTTATTACTCCATAGACTTCATATTATGTTATTGTGTGCCTTATTAGAAGACGAAGGATTAGACAGGACTGAGACGAAAAAAGCCGTTAAAACTCGTAAAGTCACGAATTCTCTTTTTTCACGAAACATGAGCACTTAACGTTTGCTATAGAAAACTCAATTTTCGTAAGCAGTCCCTATAAAATTTAATAAGAAATTTCATTGGGACTGCTTATTTTTAAATTTGTACACTCTTCGCCGGTCGAACGTTGGTCAAACTGTTGACTTAGATTTGATAGTACTTACTATAGTTATTCTAGTTATCATGTACTATCAGAGAAAATGATTCCTAGGCATCTGCCTACGGGTTACGATTACGCGACCAAAATACTCAGGTCCTCCGTCTGGAGTAAGTAATTTGGTCGCGTTACGTCAAACCCACCCGACCGATCACACCTAACATTGAATTGACATAAGCTGACCAAATGACGTAGGTTCTTCTGCTTAGGAATCAATTTCCTCGATGGTACAAAAATGAACTACCAAAACCACTTGCGTCATGAGGCTGTATTGACAGTGCAGTCATTACGCGGCGCGTCAGATCTCGATGATTTGACACAACTGTGACACACGCAGGAAATCTCCATTAGGGACAAGTGAAAAAATTTGGGCACAAAGAGAGCGTTAATCGCGGGGGTGAGCTACTAATGGGGCTAAGATAACAGAGGTGGCATGGAGGTGCTAAGATTTGTTACTTCTTTTTTTTTTGGTCTTCTCATTTTCAAAAGCTCTGTAATCTCAGTATAACCTCTTTTTTTAAGTAGGTCAATAAATTCAATCATCTGAAGCATGCTCATTGCTCACGTTCATAGCTACATGGATGCTTTACTGAGATTTGAGACCCGCCATGCGTCTCTGAAATTACATTCTACAATATGGCGGCCATGCGTAAGCAGCCTTTTAGGGCTTGTCTAACTTAAAATGACGCGCCCCTCCCTCGTATTCACAGTACAAAATTTTTCATTCATTATATCAACTAGTGAAGTGGTGGGGCGCGTCATCTCTAATTAGACAGGCTAGAGCGCTGTAGAGCCAAGTTTTTGTGACACTTTTATCTACGATACTTTCTCTGGTTTGTCTCTATCGTATTGTATAATTTATTTAGGTATAAAACCATAGAATTACTGTCCTTAACCATCTCTACTTTTTCTCCTTTCAACAATTAATTCAACATCACTCTACGCCTTTCCTGGCTCATCATTTTTCCCATGCTATCTTCATTTCTGCCACAGATTACCAAACAAGTTACTACGTCGCTTTTTCATCTTTCTCATCAAAAATTTAAGGTGTAACACCGCTCCACACCTTTGTGTCTACCGGGTGTCAGCGGCTAGGCTAATGAACGCTCCCGTATCAATGCCAATCAGCTGCATTATCACGGCATCGCCTAATAGCGCCCAGCGGTGATGGCCGCACAATGTAACACAAAGTGTGAAGGAGAGTAGCCGCCGCATGAGAATAAAAAGTATACACAACAAAGTGTTGGTGTGTACGTGTGAGTCAAACTATGCTACTACATAAATAAAATAATAGAGGCAGAGTAGCATAATTTTATGAAAGCCACAGTTTCAGGAAGGCCGCGCAATCTTACTTTAACATTTCATCTGCCTGAAATGGAAATCTCTGCTCCTCGTACATTTTACAGGAATTTGACATAAAGTCTGTGAAATATTCACGAGTTTTTAGAGAAATAGATCATTCGATTCCTGAAAAAAATTGTAAGCTGCAGGCCCTTGTACAGCTTTCGATCTGAATAATACGGAACGTACATCTCTGTTCTTTTCCTAATATTTGTTTGAAAAGTAATCTTTCTCCTTTAGCGGTCTGGTAAAAGGGAATTAATATCAATCAAATTGTCCTTTCTTTGTTACAAAAAGGTTCTGTCCTTCTAAGCCTCACCGAAATCGTTTTAGATGATTCTCCCTTTCCTATCAAATCCATATTTCATGACGAACACTTTTTCCCTCTTCGGCTTTTAATTATTACCAGTAATGACCTCGGGTGCCGATACTTATGGTAATTCTTATGAAAGCCACCGCTTTCGTACATGTCATTCGAGGTGGGTTAGGATGGAGAAGGACTTTTGTGATTTGTGAAGGTTTTAGTGGAAGATTGGAGTTGGGACTTAAGACATGAAATTATATTTTATTACAATTTTGACATCATTATATGTATATACGAATGTAGCATAAGTTATTTATTATTATTTTTATTGTTGTTTCTGTTTTGTGTATGTTGTGTGTTGACAAAATAAACGTATTCTTTTCTTATCTTATCTTATTTAGAACAAAAAATGTTGAAAAAATTATAACATTTCTCCAAACTTTTACAAATGACAAATGATGAAACATAAAAAAGACAGTAAATTATTATTTTTTATTATTTATTTATTAATACAACAAGATGAAAAAAATTATAATTTAGTACTAACAGAAAAACAACGTAGGTTTAATGACGTAGTACAATTTATCAGTTTACGTCTCTGTACGAAATTTTTAGAAGTAAGATGAGTGCATTCCAATTGTGTTACATATTTTGAAGATTAATATCAATGTTCCGAAAGAAAGTAAGATTTTAATTTATTTTTTATGTTAGAATGAGAGGTAGTTATTAATTCAGGTGGTAATTCATTTAATAAGCGCGGTATTAGGTATCTCGCCGTCCTCTCACCGTACACATTGCTCGCGCGCAGTGTACGGAGCCGGTTATGAGTGACTTGCCTTAATTTTTTTAATACGTGTTCGATATGGGATGTCCAACAAAATTTGGTATCAATAATGAGTCCAAGGTATTTTTGACTACTGACGATATCAATTTTTTAATAATCTAATACATAAAAATAAGTCGGGTTTTCCTTCCTGACGCTATAACTCCAGAACGCACGAACCAATTTCCACGGTTTTGCATTTGTTGGAAAGGTCTCGGGCTCCACACGGAGCCTATAGAAAAAAATCAGAAAAAACTTCAAGAGAAAAGCAGGAAAACAGGGAAAATCATTTTAAGGCAAAAAAACATTTGCCGGGACAGCTAGTTACTTGCCCAATGACGCTGTTTGTTCCCTAAAATGAATAAATTGACACAATATTTTCTTTTAACGCGTATATAGCGGTGTTATTTGTCGCTGAATTACTAAAGTCCAAACCGCGAATCGAGGCACCCAAATGTGAAATTACGTCATTTGTATGAAATTCTGTGCTCGTTATTTTGATCAAAGCATACAACGTGATTCATGTTACTACATACAACCGACAAAAAGGACATCAGTATAAATAAAAAGCCCTCTCCACACTTACCATACAGTTGGTCCTGCGATGACTTGCAGACGTAAGCCTGACGATGATGTATGTTGCTGGCTGCGGCTCCTCCACAATATATCACAAACTTTATGTGGATTGTGGCTACTGGTTACGTATAGATCTTGGTTATTGAGTAGGAGTAGGACAAAGGAAAACCGAAACTGAAAAATATAAACCCACCAGCTTAGTAACTTGCAGGATTGCGAAAAGTTGAAATAATAAGACAATTAATATTGACTGCATAAGCATCGCTAAGTGATTATTTCAAAGTTTTGTTTAGTTTTTGAACTTCTTTGTCGTATTTAATGATGGCAAAGTGGCTTAAGGCTCAAGGATTAGTAAGTAATATGGATAGAAAGAGAGAAATCGGGACCGTACTCAATCTAGACAGACATATTATGTCCAGCAATAAAGCAACGTATCCCTCTTCTTCCTCTAGCATCTGCAGTAGGCAAAGAACGAAGTGTTTTTGTCCATTTTTGATGGTTTGTCTGGAGTTTGTATTGTTATTGATTAGAGCTATTTTACGCCGTCATATCGAATTGCTTATTATTATTTATTATCAAATAAACTGGCGGCAAGTTTACATCAGTAATCCACAATTGAGATTGGCTTTTCCACCACTGCAACTCCTGTGGGCTGTAAAACAGGAATCCTGGCTTTTTGTGGTTTAGTTAGCACTAGCAATCCTAGCCCAGGATAACTAAGACCAGAATAACTGACAACCCTCTGATATTATTTAAGGGTTGCCAAGTTAAAACTATCTGGGACCCTCAACAAAATTAATCAGAGAGAATTGTGCCTTCACGCACTTTCAATAAGATTGAGGGGCTGTTTCACCACTTCCTGATAAATGCCGGATAGGCTATCCACCATTTAACTTGACAGATAGAGTATGGTGATTCTGTCAAATAAGTTGTGATTAGCCTATCCGGCACTTTATCAGGAAGTGGTAAAACAGGCCCTTAATATTATATCTTGCTGCTAATTGACAGTCGTTGATGACAATTGCTTGGAGAGGAGTGATGATACTGGGTTACCCGCTATCCCATAACTTATGTTGCCTAATGGAGTTTCTATACGGGCCGGTCGTCAGTGCAGTGACGGGAACAAGTGATCTGGTCTTAATAACCGTCCCGCGTCATTAACCACGCGGGTCCAGCCCGTCATTTGTCAAATGGTCCATTAGGAATGTGTTGCTAGAGGCGGTTTGCCGAAAAGTTGGGAAAATTTGCATATCCTTAAGCAAGGTTTATTGTATTTTACTGAAGCCCACTTGCCTCAGTCTGGGTATATTTTCCCCCCTTATGATGTGGCATGTTTCAACAAAATAACTAACACTAATTAAATACGTTATGTTATGAAAATGAATTCAAGTCTATTATGTTAATTTTCTTAAACCGAATTTTTAGATAAATGTGAAGTCTGAACTTAGTCCGCAGGGGCTTAAAAAAGATATTATCATCACATCATATCGTCATGATGACATTCAAAATGTAAATTTACGTTCAGCAGGAGCTTTTGAGAATCCGTTAAAAGCTCTCTAGTGCAAATTGTTGCTGAAAGTTGGCAACATTGCACATCGGTAAATTTACGATGGACAGCAATATATTAACATAGTCAAGAGTTGTTCGGTTGACAAATAGTGTCTAATAGATAATGAAACTAGCCTTAATAGTTTACACTATTACCACTTGCAGAGTTTCTTCAAGCATGACACAGACACACAGACAAATAGACAGAGATATTATGGGATTAGGTATGTCTTATTTTTTATTATGCCACAATAAAATAATATTGTCTATTCCTTAACATTTATTTTAATTTGTGTGCATTTCATAAAAAAGTAGAGTCGACCTAAGACAAGATTTTGTTTCACAAGTTACCATGTTATTACCATACTCTCAATTTTTTTTTTATAAAATAATTGGGTAAACGAGCAAACGGGTCACCTGATGGAAAGCAACTACCGTCGCCCATAGACACTCGCAACATTAGAAGAGATGCAGGTGGTATTAGACGTGGGCCGGCTCGACCGGATAAATACCACGTTCTCACAGAAAACCGGCGTGAAACAGCGCTTGCGCTGTGTTTCGCCGAGTGAGTGAGTTTACCGGAGGCCCAATCCCCTAACCCCTACCCTATTTCCTTCCCTTCCCTCAACTATTCCCTTCCCTTCCCTACCCTCCCCTATTACCCTATTCCCTCTTAAAAGGCCGGCAGCGCGCTTGCGGCTCTTCTGATGCTGCGGGTGTCCATGGGCGACGGAGGTTTCATTAAAAAAAAAAAAAAAATTAAAACAAATGGGCCGGCTCGACCGGAGAAATACCACGGGCTCACAGAAAACCGGCATGAAACAGCGCTTGCGCTGTGTTTCGCCGAGTGAGTGAGTTTATCGGAGTCTCAATTCTCTACCCTTTTTCCTTCCCTACCCTCCCCTAATCCCTTCCATACCCTCCCCTATTACCCTATTCCCTCTTAAAAGGCCGGCAACGCACCTGCAGCTCTTCTGATGCTGCGAGTCCATGGGCGACGGAAGTTGCTTTCCATCAGGTCACCCGTTTGCTCGTTTGCCCCCTTATTTCATAAAAAAGGATTTTATATATGGGCCGACAACGCATGTCGGCCCATATATGTATAAAAACTCTTATAGAATCAATTCGTTGTCTATCTATCCGCCTTTTGTCATTTAGGTACTCATGTACTTTCTATGTAGGTACTTAATTAAGGCTGATCACCACTCGGGTCATTACTTAAATATCTAACGAGTACATTCAAACACATCGTCCATACATATTACATGCAATAAATCAACTATCAAAACTATTGCGTCATTTCACCGATATTATTTGTAACACTTTTGAGCCTTACTAACAGGTGTTAAGGTTGAAATTTTGGTAAATATAGTCAGTCCTCAACCGTACTTTGGGTTAGTGAAAAAGACATTATTTGAAATTCGAACAGCGATTTATCTTGGTCCGTTTCTGACCCACGGTGTTATGACAAGATGAAATATGCGATGATATTCCGAATTCAAATGTTAGATGGTCTATTTTTGGGGTTCCTTTGTCAATCGTCGGGCGGGCAGCGCGTGTATGGCTAGTATGTTTTAGAAATAGCAACGTAGCTTCTTCGGGGTAAACTTTATTTAGAAGGCCGTAGAACATAGGGCTGAGATGTCTATTTTATAGTTATAATAATTAAAAAGAGCGCCGAGTTTTTAAATATTTAGGGTGGGTTACACCAGAGGCGTGGTTAAAGTTGTGGTCAAAGTGATAGTTATAGTTTAGGCTAATTTAACTTTAACCTTAACTTTGACCACAGCATTTGACAGAAGACGTTGCTGGTCCGACAAGGCTTTAAATGAACGTGGGCGGGGGGCACTGCTGGTAAAGGACAACAGCTGTCAAAAATGGCGTTTTTGTATGATGACAAACGTTTCCTTTTTTCGCCAAGTGCATTTAAAGCCTTGTCGAGCTCTATGGTTATGGTTAAATAAGGCGTCCATTTTTTACTTTAACCAAAGATTTGACATTTTGCATTGTAGTTAAAGTTAAAGTTGGTGCAACCCACCCTTAGTAACGAGTTTTTTTTTTTTAAATGTAATAAGGGGGCAAACGAGTAAACGGGTTACCTGATGGAAAGGAACTTCCGTCGCCCATGGACACTCGCAGCATCAGAAGAGCTGCAGGTGCGTTGCCGGCCTTTTAAGAGGGAATAGGTTAATAGGGGAGGGTAGGGATGGGAAGGAAAGGGAATAGGGGAGGGTAGGGAAGGGAAAAGGGTAGGGGATTGGGCCTCCGGAAAACTCACTCACTCGGCGAAACACAGCGCAAGCGCTGTTTCAGGCCGGTTTTCTGTGAGAACGTGGTATTTCTTCGGTCGAGACGGCCCATTCGCGCCGAAGCATGGCTCTCCCACGTATATATTATTAAATTTACTGCCTTGTAAAGCTTTGAATCTACATACATATTATTTACTTGTAGTCTTGTAGAATCAAAAACCAGGTAGGAGTACAGCTAACTACTACTTACCTAAATGAAAAACGAAAAAATGAAAAAAAAATGAACTAAGTAACCCAACTAACGAGTCGGCTCGAGCTTGGCCGATATTTCAAATTTCGATCCACAATGGCGGTTGTCGCTAGGGATGCGACACAATGTATCGATGACGGATGGCGTGTCACCGGAGTGACTTCTCATTGTGTCACTAAAAGTATTATTAATGTTTGAACGCTACCGAATCGTCACTTAGTTCTGAATAGTGCTGGAAATTTGTAGCGTCACATACATTAATTATGTCAATCAATCGTTTATCATACAATTTCAATTGTTAAAAAACGGATATTTCTTGTAAATAACGATAAAATTATATCACTTGCTAGGATATCATTAAAGTAGTAAGGCACAGAATTTCACACAAAAATTTACATATTCTATGAAGTTTTTTATACGGTTCGCCTTTTAAACTTTACGTAATAGTAATTACTAATTAATAAACTTACATAATATTAAGAACCTTCTCTAAACGACCATAAAAATTAAAAACACATTGTTGAAAAGCATTTTGCTAAATATTCTTTCTTGTGGTCCACACTACTTAATAAAGGTACGGTACGGAACCCTTCTATACGTGGGAGAGCCATGCTTCGGCACGAATGGGCCGGCTCGACCGGAGAAATACCACGTTCTCACAGAAAACCGGCGTGAAACAGCGCTTGCGCTGTGTTTCGCTGAGTGAGTGAGTTTACCGGAGGCCCAATCCCCTACCCTACCCTCCCCTATTACCCTATTCCCTCTTAAAAGGCCGGCAACGCACCTGCAGCTCTTCTGATGCTGCAAGTGTCCATGGCGACGGAACTTGCTTTCAATCAGGTGACCCGTTTGCTCGTTTGCCCCCCTTATTTCATAAAAAAAAAGTTATTTTTGTCACTACGACCCATTAAATGACACTTTGAGCTTAGCATCGCTTTCTTGTGGTCTACTCTACGTGATAGCCTAAATTATACGCTTTCTTGTGGCAGGCACTGTTATTTTTAGCGTGTCCCACTTTGGTGACACAATGAAATATATCACGCCCTTTCTTGTGGTCTGCTCTCAATTTTTTTTTCTTTTATGGTGTGATCCACATAGATGGCATAGTAACTTTCTTGTGGTCTGTGACAGTGATAGTGATGTGCTTTTATCGTCTTGTGGTGGGCGCTAAATATAAAACGGCCGATACAAAGGAACCGCATCGTTTGCGGCGCAGCATTCATCGCCCGGGATGACATTCACAAAAACAATACGCAGCGCAGTATAAGCTACAGTTGCAGATACAACTTTTGTTATGTCATATTATAATTGTTAATCTAGCAAACATGGTTCTAATTTGTAAATTGTATCAATAAGTAGTTAGTAATTATATTACTGTACTAATAGTACTAATAACAAAATAATTAATTACATTAAAAGAATAAAATAATAAATAGCTTTTGGTTAAAATATAAATAGTGAGACACTTTTTAGTTTTGATATTTAAAATAATTATTTGTGATATTTCAATGTTTTGATTATTATCTAAAACATAAAAATAAGCATAACATCAAACTATGAAAATCCAAAATTTGATGTCGCAATAATTAGGTTGCATTAAAATATTCGGACTTTTATGCTGTATCTTAACTTTATAATACTACTACATATCCTGATGGAATAAAAATCGAAATTGTAATTTCCTGGCAACGGCTGATCGAGGGACAACGATTTGCGGTCACCAACTGATTACCAATATGATGCCCCAGTCAAAATAATGACTTATCAGCTATCCAACAATAAATCTAAATATCAGTCAATAAAGTTGAAAATGTATTGGCGCCTGGACGGGATTTTGCGACTTTTAGTGATGTGCGTCGTTGTCGAAATTCGTCACGTTCGCAGACATCTGTCGCCGGCTGTAATCGAATCGCTCGCACGAATCAATCGACATCGATTGCATAATTCCGTGCGATGACAATTCGGTTTCGGTTCCCGATGTGATTATGTGTAATAAGGGCCAATCTGACAGATTGTTTTTTGATAACGTATATTGTTTTTGGTTTTTCACTGTAATGAGTACGATTTATGGTTTAAAATTGTCGTTATTAAAATCGATGCGACCAAAAAGCTTCTAGAACAGTTTTCAGAGAAACTTTTGTTCACTGTCTACTCTTTTAATTGTATCATAATTCAAAAGTTCGTAGTTCGTACTTAATATCAATTAACTAAAATTGAAAACTGCCTGTATAAGGTTAATTTTATTACTTTAAGTATCTATTTTTATTACAACCATTTACAACGCCCAAAACACAACAAAATGCGCAAACTAACCCCACTTCATCAACTGCAGAACTTTAGGTAAGCCACATACGCTGCAAAATTGACTTTAAAACCAATTCGCAATATAAATTGTAACCGCTCCTTGATTAATAAGCTGCAAATTGAATGAGGCTCGTTTGACAGCGTCAATTTTCCCGACACTTACACAGAGGTTACCCCTAAAAAATCCACTTAGAGAGTCTATTTGAAATTTTGATCGACCCCAAGCTGACACCTCACATCAATTTGAGATGTAAATTGTCAAAGAAAGATAAGCGTGGGCTCACATGCCACTGTGAATGTTAATAGGTTGATATCAGTCAAAAATAATGTTAATAAAAAAGTTGTTGAAGAGTCAGTTAAGTGTTATTTAATGGATATAATTTAAGGTAAACTTAAAGTGAGATTTTAAAAGTTTAGCAAGAAATAAGCAAGTTCCAAAAAATATCAGTTTTTACCAAAAAAAAAAGGCCAGAATAAAAAATATTATCTATATACTACATAATAATTGTGTGCTGAAAATCGAGATATACAAAACTTAGCTTACATTTTTTTTAAACTCTTTATTATTTAACAAAATTATTATAGCTGCCGCATTGACCACGCATCGCTGATTTAAAAAGCGCAATGGTAATATTATTCAATTTTCTCAAAAATAGTACTTACCATACCAACCATACCAATTAAAAAAGTTTTTATTCGCATCGCATCGCAAATATTATCTGCGACAAAACTCATACTAAAATGACATTGCGGTGTGTATTCGCAGTTTTGTGTTGGAGCCCATATCATTTAAAATAATATACAATTTGCATAAGCGCCATGTGAGCCAAGCTCCCCGCTCACACGCCGGGCCGCTTCGCGTCGGATTGTCTCGTACGTCAAATTGTCACGGCGTGCGGACGTTGATCGATGGTCGCACCTGCTGCACATCCCTAATACACCCTACAAACAATTATACACTTTACCCTCCAAGAAATAGAGGCTATTGTTAATTGGACAAAGAAGTGAAGGGTTTCGCAATCATCATCAATTCTGTTCAGAAATCTGAATCATGAAGTTCGGATGGATGTTTGTTACTCAATCATGTCAGTGTTGAAATGCAGATTTGGATGGAATTGACCTCAGTTGGGAAGAGTTGGGGTGAGACATAAAGAATATATAGCCTGGTCTCTGGATAAATATAAATTCGAACGTTTCGCTGTGAAAACATGGCTATCGTGTACCTCTATGTATATCTAGGGCAATAAGATATCAAAAGTCTGCCCCCCTCGACAAGTGGCAAAACGCTAACGCTAACGCAACAAAATATATGCGATTTGACATAAGTCATCGCTTCGCTAGCGAATACTTATGTCAAATCCATACATTTTGTAGCGTCAGCGTTAGCGCTAGCGTTAGCGTTTTGCCACTTGTCTACGGGGGCTGAGCATTTAAATTTTTAATACCTCTTTGCCATAGATGTTATAGCGAGCGAAAGAGACAACAGCCCAGTTAGAGGCACCATATTGCTACCGGACTCCGGAGGATGTGTGGATAAGAGAGGTGCTGTTAATTTTAAAATATAAGTCCAGCTGCAGAAACGTCTCATGTCAACCTAATGAACTCATTCTTTGGATACTTCGGGTGGTCTCACCTTGAAGTAATAGTCTCTATTATCTCCAGCAATAAGGCTTACTTTACATTCTTATAATTCGCCAAGTCATCGTCTGATAGAAATTATATTTTCATTTGGATGACATTCGGAAACGCCGACAAAAGACTTTAGAAGCATCCGTCGTCGCCTACAATATGTCATCTAAAATTTTGGGAATCATCCACAAGGTGCTAACATTTTTAAGTTTTTTAACCTTGGCTTATCTTTTGTGTCATATTTTTTTAAACTTCATTGCAATCAACAGACGTCGAGCATCATAGATCAGTCTCTTTCGGTTGAAAACGATTTTTTGTATAATAATCGACTTAGACCTTAACCCTAATAATATTAATTTGATTGAAGTTAAAAAGTCAAAGAACATTACATTTTCTTCAATTATTATAGTTTAGCTAGCTGACCAGGCAGACTTTGTTTTGCCATGTTAATTCTGGGGATATGCTTGACAGCCTTAAAAGGAAGATCTTTCGAACAAGCGAGAAGTTAATGTCCTTTCAAAACATCAACTTTTCAGACAAAATTCGATTCGAACATCGCGATATGAGAATTTTATACATAATAATATTAAGATATGTCACGTGGACGTATTCATTTAGTTTCACATGAAAATAATATTATACAAAAGAGTAACGTCAGATATCCTATTACAATTCCATCAAATTGAAAGATGAAAGTCTTCAGCGGACCGTTAGACAAGATCTGCCTCCATTAGTATCCAGAATACTTGATAATGATGTTGAATGGTGACGTCAGCAGTCGGCAGGACAATGGGGAATCAACGTCAAGCCGGCCAGAGTAAGTTGGCCCCTGTCAAGAGGTGACTGGGGGTTTTGTCAAAGAAGTCCCTCAGAGCATCTCCCGCGACAGGGGTTTTCATCGCTGGTCGCATGACTGGCATGTCGCATGTCCACTTGCAGCTAATGACAATATTTATTTATGAAATCGTGTGGAATGATCTGGAATATGTAAAAATATCTTTAAAGATTTTATTTACACAGGTTTAATATTCGTTTACACTTTAAAAAAAATTAAACAACTATTTAATGTCCTTAAAAAGGGATCAAACAAGACCGAACTTATAATTATTTTAAAATAATATTAATTAAAAAAATACTTTGAGGAAAAAGACGCAAAGAAGAGCAAACTAGACACAATAAAATTTCTGTTATACCAATTGTGTATCACGATCACCAATATTCATATTTTTCAGACCATATCATCACAATATTTCACAAAACTCCTCCAGGCAGATCCAAAGTTTCTGAGCAGTAAAACTATGAATAAGTAATAAGCCAAAGACTGTCATTATGGAAATGGAGTAAGAAAATATCACAATATCCCCCCAACTAATAAATAGCGAAGACGGAGTGACCGTAACCCGTAACCCGGGTATTACCGGCGTTTTGTTATTCATAAAGGAAGGATATTTATGCGTTATCGTCAAAATATTTATTATTGTGCCCGTTCGGAAGCCCTTAGCCCTTTGTTGCCGGACAAAAAAATTGGGGGTGTGAAGAACGAGGTTTGGAGTAGAGATGGGACAGGTTCTTATCGATATTCTTAATTTATCGGTAAAACAACCTCGTAGTCTTTTTTTCCAAATACTATGAATACCAATATTAGGATCTATGGTATGTTACTTAGATCATTGGAAATATAACGGATTCGGTTCTTTCTCATTAGGTATAGTAGCATATTAATAATGTTATCATCGTAGACTGTTAAATTGTCAGGGAAAACGTCGTTGAACTCGTAAGATAATTAGGTTTTAATATCTTTATTATCAAGAATTCATCAGGTTATTCCTTTAAAGCATTCGAATAGTAATTTTATAATTTAATCATATTTTTAATTCCATTTATTGTTCCATGTCCTATTCCATCAGTTGCAGATAAATCAATCAAGTCAGTTCAATTGCATCGATAATTTTATTTTCCCGTGTTCTGTAATTCACATCGATAATAATTGTTGTTGTGTTAACAGTGATTAGCGAGCGTTTTTTTTTTTTTCTTGAATTTTGAATGTTCTTAAAGCTAAATGATCTAAAAAACATAACTACATTCAATCAACATTTTTTTTCGTGGGATGGTACACAAATGCTTAACAGTTAGCAGAGTACAATAATTCTATCGACAACTTGTATCGACTTCGCCCACCACTAGCGCCTCGCGTTTATGAAATATGTGATTCTTTATACGCGAGAGAAGTCTTTTATGCATCCCCCGGGACGGTCTGGTCAAGTGGGTTATCACAACCGGCCGTGGAATGAAAAATTTATGTCTCAATATCCCCGGTTCCGGTGGGAATACGGGATTGGTGTGAACTTTACGTGGCTGACTTAGAAATTGCTATGGCTCCGTTCATATAATGCTTGAGGCTAATTTTTAAACTGCTTGACCTGTCAAACGTTGTCTTGCCGTATACATATGATTTTAAACCTTCCTCTTGAATCAATATTTTAAACCGCATCACACGGTTGCGTCGAATTCAAAAATTTGGTTAGGACGATCTAAGTCTGATTTGGTGGCATAGAAATAAATTGTTTCTACAGAAGGATAGAAAAAGTGACAGATTGACAATTAAAAACTCTCAATTGCCCCAAAACTTCTATCAGTCATTTACTCAATTAAGCCTACGCGTACCTCCGATACCTACGATACCTCCACTGTTACATGATTTTTTTTTGCTTGAGACCGCAGTTTCCACTTTTCCGCTATGTAATGAAGCCACTTTTCTACACCGGTATTCTGTGAGGCCGTTGATGATGATGCCTGCAGTAATCCTATAAACACTTACACGCAATTAAACTGCACGTTGCGGTGTCGCGTGCTGCGGCGCGGCAACTAATTTCCGGAGTTGTCACTTAACTACTGAAGCAGGAGGAAATTCAACCTTATTCTAATGTGATGCGGTGCAAAATTGATTGGCTATGTGTGTGACATGTGGAATGATTTCGGAAATGCATCTTTAATAGTTGGGATCAGGGTTCAAAATTGTGTGGAATGATATGCGTGACCTGAAAGATAAGAATATTATTTAATTAAGATTAAATAATTGAATTATAGATAAATGAAAATTCTAAAGCATTCCAAAAAATATAATAATGCTAAGCATTTTTTGTTTTTATCAAAGGGCGAAATAGTAAAAGAAAAGATGATAAAAGTTATTGCTTCTTTATATTCTAGAAGCCTTTAATCATAGATATACAAAAGTTTTACAATAATACACACAATGTAAATATCATATAGTAAATTATTTTTGTACTAAACTGTCTGAATTGTCTCACGCACACATTGACGTAATTTCGGATACCTCATAAAATAGCTTAGCTGCTCACCATCACGTCACACGTGCTTAATAATACATATTTAGAGTGATTAAATGGGAAAAAAACAAAAAAAGTGAAATTTCTGGAGAGAGACTTGATGGCTTCACGAATCACGATCAGAAAGAAAATTTCAAAAGTCCCCAATTTAAAGTTTCTTCGTTTTCGTTTTTCGTATCATGGGCTTTAATATGTGGCCTCAGAGTGTATGACCTGCGTTGCACAAGTTTGATTTAAAGTCTGAGTTACTCTACTGTAAGACATATTTTATATTGTGCATAATATTCAAATATGCGATATTAAACTACGAATTGTATTGAAAACATATTTGTTGTTAGATCAAAGGGCCATTATTTGGTCGATTGACCTCATGGGGCTACTTAGCGGGATTGGCCCTTTCATGTCGTCCCTTCGCGGGTCAAGTTCTATTTTTGAATAGAACAAGCCCTGTAATAAAAGCCTTTGCCGATGTTTTTGCTTAATGTGATGGATTTTTCTTTTTAATTTCGCTTGTTTTTTAAGTACTATAATGTGATGTTATTATAGACTTACTTAGGTACTCCTCTATATTGTAAAACTTGAGAGAGGTCCTGCCTTTTAACGTCATCCAATTTTTTGCATGTGGCTTAAATTAAAATGAAAGTAATTATCAGTTAATAAAAATACTAAGTACTTATATTATGAATAATTTGTCAATTACTGTTTTTTGAAATATGCCTGTATTAACTTACCGTAGGTACCCTCATATTATACACCTAGGTTGGGTTGCACCAGAGGCGTGGTTAAAGTTAATGTTAAAGTTATGGTTATAGTTAAATATGGCGTCCTTTAGCTTTAACTTTAACCTTAACTTTAACCGGAGAAATTTACAGATGTCTGTTGCGTTTATTTTTTTTATTGAAGCTACAGGTAACGGGATTGGGGGTATAAAAAATTGAGATCCGTAAAAAACGACAGGAAAAATATAACACTGTAAAACATAGTAAATTTTGTTATCCGCTTATGAGCGGAGGTTAAGGACGCCATATTTAACTTTAACCAAAGATTTGACATTTTGCACTGTAGTTAAAGTTAAAGTTAAAGTTAGTTGGTACAACCCAACCTAAAACAACTATCAGGATTAAATATTATGAATTATGAATAACTACATTGATACTTTACTTCCACCAATAGATGGGGCTGCGCTGCGAAAAGTTATTTAATTTACGTCTTCACAAAATATTATAGAATTTTTAAGATAGCAATGTTAGTGTGAACGAATACCTAGAATCTAGACGCATATTGTTTTTGTACTAGACTATAGCGCAAAAACAAAATACTAGTCAAAAATTAATCAATCATAGCAATTATTATCGCATTTTCGTCAGCAAAAAGTAGACGACAAAATAAATGAAAAACTAATATAATTATATTGTACATCGCCATTTCTTAATTGTTATTCGACAAAAAATAAATGAAAACTTTTGATCTGGACTTTTTGTGGCCGGCCACGCCTCTCCTATTCAAGTGACTTCGAAAAAGCTCGACCAGTTAAGGAGAGCTTCAGTAAAAAAGGTTTTATTCGGGTGCCGAAGCTCTTTTGACCCCCGCGGGTCAGGTTATGCTGGTCGCGGGGTCATAATTGGAGCGGTTCGTTAAAAATTTTAATCAGTCTCAAGAGTTTTATGAGCCGGCATGAAAGCCTTCTTTGTAGGGACTAATTAACTAAGTCATTACAATTAAATATTCCTGGTAATGCCAGGTTGTATCGTCCTTATGCTTAAGAGTTCAAGTATTTACTTCAACTCTAATTACTACTTATCTCTTACTACTTATGTTTGTAAGTAGTATTAGTATTTGATATGTGTATTAAATTTTATTTTCTTGTTGCAGGTAAATCGTCAGAAATCTTGAGCTTGAAAGTTTCGGATTTATCAATAATCGAATGATATTATAGACTGTGATATTATAATAAGGTAGATCTAACTACCTTTCAGATTATTATAATTATGATTGTTACATGTAGTTATAATAGCTTTAACTATTTGAGTTCGCCTCCGTATGAACGCCTCCGTGGTCTAGTAGTTAAGAGCGAGGTTCTCGACTCGGAGGTCGTGGGTTCGATTCCCGCGTTAGAAACATGTTATTTCCAAGTTTGGTTAGGAGCTTAGGACAATGCAGCCTGATCACCTGTCTGACAAGTAAGATGATCCTGTAAAAAGTCGGTCCTGCGCCTGATCTCTCGCCGGTCGTGTCGGTCTTCCGTCCCACTGGGTTATGAGAGTGAAGGAATAGAGAGTGCTCTTGTGTACTGCGCATACACTTGGGCACTATAAAATTACTCCTGCGTACCTGGCCTGGTTTCAATAACACTGGCCACCGTCACCGAAATAGGTGTGGGGAGTATCATATGTTCTGGCCACATAATTAAAGTTCTGTGCCACAATTTGCCATGATAGAAGCTTCGTTTGCTTTGTTCGCGAACTTTGGACGTGACAATTTATTCCAAACATAATTTCAGTAATGATGATGATTAATGCTTTAGTGCACCTCTATCAGGAACTATGTGCTCAGGACATAAGATTCATTTCATATAAACTCCAAGGTAGAATAACTCCGAACGGAGCATTAATTACGAGATGTACAGTAAGATAGTTGACTGCGACCGTTCCGCCACGGCTTATGAATTATTTAACGCCTTCCAAGCCTCCGTGACGACCGCTTGGCCACACATAACAGAGTCAACGAGATATGTAACCATTAAGAGATCGTTTCCCCTTAAGACTACTCTCCACATTCGGCCAGCAAGTAAGCAGCAAGCAAGCAAGCACAATGCACAACCAACAAATCATTGACGAATATAAAATAAGTCCTCTCTACACGTTCGTATGACGCATCGCTTGCGTTGGTTAATCATATTATGCCAACGTGGAAAGACTGGGTTAGAATAGGGATGCGACACATTAATTCGAGTTCGAATTATCCATCCATAATGTTATTATGCAGAAGACATATTTTGAGAGGAAGGATGTAGCAGATCTCGTGTTAGGATTTATCGATATTATTCATTCAGTGCCAACCTAAAGATTTATACGCATAAGATGTGATAATAATATAGCCATTAGCCACGGGCACTTTTTATTCCATAACTATTGCAGATGCTACATCAATTTCATCACCATCATTTCAATCATGATTATTAGCCAGTCAACAAACTAACCGACTTAGGCTAGGTTATTGCCTTTCAGACACGTTTTTGTAATCGTCTCCATGTTTTTCATCTGGTCGCGAAGCGTGACAGGGCGATCTACCACAGTACACTGCGCACACTAAGTGCTGTTTAATTTCTGCCTTTATGTGATAAAAACGGTAACTGTTATTTGAGACGCTTATTATTTTAATGCTAGTTTATTATTTCATCGCTTGAGATTCAAGAATGCGGGCCATGCGGTGAAATAGACCACCTCGGTCCTAGGCTTATGAAGAATACAGAAGAAATGCCAAAGAATACAAATGACAGGTTTTAGAAAGGAATTGACAATTTTCCTTCGTCAATCTATATTTTGTCTTTTCTTTCGTAGAAAAACCTTCTTCTTCTTCTAGGATGACCATGTTGTTGTCAAAGCTACAATAGCCAGGAAATTAACATTTGTGATGCCTTGTTTGTAAATAATAGTGCTGCAACTATAAAACAGTAAAAAAGTGAGTGTACAATCGCAATTAAAAGTAAAATGACTTTAGTGTGTCATCATCCATACTATTCCATACAGTATCGATAGATCGCGTGGTCGCGTGTGACATGGTCCAGCAAAAAACCGTCACATGTCACAGCTAATTGGTGCAGTCAGTCAGTGGGTAAGTGGTTGCGTGATGGTCACGTATATAACGTTTATATAACGGTTCCGTATGTATAACTTCCGGGAAATATCGATAAGTCAGTCGGCACATCACTATTGATCAGTCTTGTCCACTGACTTACGTGGACAAGATATTTAAACCAACATCATAATTCCTAAAAAATCTGGAGAGATTACAAAAAAAACATCTGCTCATTTAAACAGCACTACTTTAATCACAAACCTCTACTTACCAAGGTATGGTAGTAAACTTAACTAGCTGAAAGTATGGTAACACAATATAAGGATACTTTTTGATACTTTCATAAAGATTTGCGCTTTTTTGGGCTCGTTTTGCTCGCATTAGATACTATCTCAAATTTTATGGATCCACAATCTATTAGGTACAAAGCAACAAAACAGATATAAATATAATAGTCTTGTAGTATTTAAACAGCTAAGCCATAAGTCAACAATGTTAAACAAAAATATGACAAAAACAAATAACAAAAGTTTTGTGACTCAACATAATATTATAAAAATGGCGTCGTATATTTTAGGTTACAAGCGCTCTGCCGACTTAAACACTGTCCTTAAAAATATTTAACAGCAACTTGAGGGCCAGCGCAGACTTTTACTTTTTTGTTTGCAACGATTATAGCTTAGAACTAAATTTAAGCCCACCGCGACATCACAACTTGTAATGTAGCCCGACCAAATTCACTATGTATCAAATCTAACTGTCATAAAAAAATCATTAGCACTCTCAAATTTTGTACAAAAACGTTTATTGCCATTTGCTAGATACTAATAATTTATTTTTTATTTTATTTTATACTTTTTGCACAATATACAATGGCGGACTTAATGCCTTTGTTTTTTCTCTGCTACCACCACCCAATGGTTGACCATTGGGTGGTAGCAGAGACAAAACTAAAAAACACAGGTGCTTTCTGTTTACTTACAAAAAATAACAAACATTCAAGAAATAAATAATGATATGTTATACAATAAATACTGATAAAGTTATAACAAATACTAGGCATACTATATAATATAATAATAATTGTTTACTAATAAGTACGTAATATAATAAAAGTCAAATATCATTATGAATGAAGCTCTTCGAAAATCACTTTTCTTCGTTTACTTCATAAGGAAAAATCTTATTACGAACTACGTCGTGAATTGAATACATAAAGATATTTTTTCTTTTATTACCCATAAAAAAAAGCTAAAAGGAAATTCTAAAATGTTAACCTCGCAAATTATTATATCACATAATAACTTTGCGCTGTCCACCGGTGCCGCATAAAAACGCCAAAAAGATTTTATATCTCAGTAATTTCGGGTTTGGTGATATATACTTCAACAAACATATACTTGGACATATAAACTTTATTATATTACCTTATTTTCTTGCATTAGAGTTGAAATTCGCTTGTATTATAATTTTTGACGGTAGATGGAAGGTGGTTTCGATTTAAAAGGCTTTGACAGTTCGTGGTAAGTGGGTAAGGTTGGTAAGACGGTAGGTTGGACAATTTCGATGCGGGCCAGATATTGTAAATCGTTTTTGTCAAATGTCAACTTCTGTGGTCACCACCGATCGACGCCGGTGCGCGTTTAGGGTTCCGTGTACAAATAAGAGGGACCAAAAAATAAAAAACTTACTATTTTAAGAAAATACCTTATTGTCTGCATACATACGATAACTCGTAATTCTTGTACAAATATAGACCTCACTGTGTATACAGCATGGAAGAAATACAGTAATAGTATAATTCGTTTAATAATGGTATACAGTAATATTTTTTATACGTAATATTTGGTTCCAATTTATTAAGGCGGGGATTAGTCTCAATCCAAAACGATAACCTTGCACAACCAAAGACCAAGCGTATACGCATCGCAATAAGATTTATTTTAGCTTAGCATAAAACTGTAGTAACTCGGGCGGATCTTCTCTATTTTTCATGTTTTTTTTAAAATATCTTTGGAAATAAACATTAAGAATCAAAATTGTTCGGTTAACGACATTTTAATATAGATTTACTAACAATTTATTCAAATAAAATGTATAATTATCCTAGTTAATACTTATATTTCGATGAAATAGATTTTTAACGGAGGTGAGTTTGTAAATTAATTACAGCCAAAGTATTACGTTTTATTAAAATGTTTATGGTTTAAGGTATTTTAAATATTGTGCTTTATATCTTATATTTTTAACACTTCGTTATTTTATTGGAAGTTGGAACTAGGTAAACCGGGAGTCACGGAATAACAAATTGGGGTTTATCCTCGCCTTAAGCGGATTTGCAATGTTTCCGACAAGGACAAATTAGTTTAGCTACCCAGGTTATAGTGGAATACTTAGAATAATAATTATTTCGTATAAACACATAATTATCTTAAACATTACACAATCTTTTACATCGAGTTCGATCTCTAATCTCTATTCTCTACCAAAAGACTAATTCTCATTTAAGACTTAGTAGTATGGTTGTGCGTTGTAAAAATGCTTGTTTTTACATTACGAAACCCCTTTTCAAAATGTGTGCAGAACCATTTCATATTAAAGCTCGTGCTTGGCAGTTTTTTATCGCTAGCTAGACGCCACACGGCCCGCGGTACCTTACTCTTGGCTAACTCGCGCTAAGGACATCGGACGAGCCAATTTTGTTCACAAAAGATTTTATTACACTCATGTTTAGTTTTAAGACCTATAGCCTCCTATAGCTATAATATGAGATTTGGGTTAGTATAAAAATAAAGTATGAAAAAAAGGCGTCAAACCACAGGACTCTCCAAAGGTCTGGAATGGTCTGGTCTACCATAATAAGTATGTTAGTTAGTGATCGAAGCTTGTATCCAACAAAACCGTTTTCTTCTTCTTTATAATAAAGTGGGAAAGTATAAAGGAAAGTGTTAATAGATTTGGCTTGATTTCTATGTTTCTAGGAATAAATTGTTAGGTACCTGTCACTCTTTGCACTCGCACTTGGCTATTTTGATTTAAAAGGAAAGTACACTTCAAAGATCGCGAGTGTTTACGCCCGGAGGTACCAGGAACGCAGGAATTCCGAGGAGTTCTATGAAACAATGTACGGGGGAGAGTTCTTTATTTGAAATTGATAATGAGTTATGAAGAATTTAAGTCATCAAAGGGAAGTTTTTAATTTGTTCATCAGATCGGACCGAAGGTATGTCCGGGTTTGGATTCTTTGTAAATTTTGGTTTTGTGAAATTTGATAAGGGACCAAATGCATTATAGCTTTTGCGGTGTAGATTTCTGTACTGATACCTACAAAATTGTTGCTCTGAAATTTGCTACAATTTAAAACTGTAAATGTTGTCGTGATAAAAATGATCCTCCCTTCCTGAAACCGTGGAGGAAATTGATTCCTAGACAGTTGACCTACGTCATTTGGTCGGATCATGTCAATTCAATGTTAGTTGTGATCTGTCGGCTGGGTTTGACGTAACGCGACTAAACTACATAAGCCCGCCATAGATGCCTAGGAATCAACTTCTCTGATAATATAGGTCTACCAGAATCGGATGGCAATTTTCAAAAAATATCCTTGATCATTGGAGAAATTTTTATATTTGCATGTTTCACACACAGAATTAGCCTCTTTAAGGAAAAAAGGATCAAAATGTTTTATTCCAATCACCTCGATATTGCTAGAGTCAATTTATTTTCTCACTTTTTGCCATCAGATCCTGGTAGACCTATAACAAGTTTCTGCAAAATCGGTTCGGCGGCTTAACTAGACAGAGTAAACTTTCCCATTAAAAAAATATAGTCCATTATTCAATACCATTCCTACGAAATTTGAAATAAAACAAAAATTACAAGTAATACTTCGATGCATTATATGTTTTTGAAATCTACAATAACGAGGCAAAAATTTAAATTACATAATTCTAAACAAATCACATATTTATTTTTTCAACTAATGCAGAAAGTCCCAAAGGTTGTCGATACAAAAGAAGAACGTCGCATATAAAAAAATTCTACGAATTATATCAATAAAAAAAAAACAGAACGCATAATCGTAATCCAACTCATATCGATAAACACGCGCATAAATCGGTCTAACGATCACTTTCTTTTGGCGCGATACGTCAATCTTCAAAGACGATTGGGCCTCTCGCATGTAATCGTAAGCAGAAATAACTTACATTACAGGAAGAACGCTTTTAGACAGGCCAACGAACTCTTCTTACACGTGCTGCTATTTTTAACTTACAACTTGACAAAACAATTATTCGGCCGCACTAGTCGTAGTTACGCTGATATGGTGTGTAGCAGGGCGGACAAGCGAAAGGATGGGGGAAGATCGCTTGTTAATGTCACACAAACACACGGACTTTTTCACCACATATTATGTTATAATGTTGCTGTGTTGCCCTATTTGTTACAAAATCCGCTTAGTAATGACAGACGAATGGATTTAAATTAAAATAGGGGTAAGTGAGCAATCACATGATATCTCATCACTACTCATCAGCCGTCACCAAAAAAATAAAGTTTAGGACGTGTATTTGTCCCAATACTTAGATAGAGTTCTGAGACTGAGATAGAGAAACTACCAACTATTCCGACTTCAATGTTTCTATGAGAAATGCCCCTATGTCACGAATTTGCCCTTTGAATTATTAAAAAAAGTTACTGCCGCACTCAGAGTGGAACATTAATTACTTAAATGTAACTAGCTATTTGACCGAGCTTTGCTCGGTATTCGATAAAACACGAATAAAATGACATTTTCTAAAAATGATTCCTAGCTAGATTGATTTATCACCCCCGAAACCCCCTATATACTAAGTTTCATGAACATCGTTGGAGCCGATTCCGAGATTCCAATTATATATACAGGGTGTAACAGAAACAAGTGATAATACTTTAGGGTGTGTACGTGTTCCTTGTAGAGAGTTCACTGTGAAAGTAGTAGCGCTGAAAGACCAAATTTTTTTTTCACTTTTGTATGGGGAAACTCGTGACGCTCGGGCTCTTGCCCATACAAAAGTGAAAAAAAATGTTCGTCTTTCAGAGCTGCTACTTAAACAGTAAACTCTCTATAAGGAACACATACACACCCTAAAGTATTATCACTTGTTTTTGTTACACCTTGTATATATACAAGTATTGCTCGGTTAAAGATATAAGATTAATTCTAAATTTTGACATAAGCCCCATACATTATCTGTCAAACTCTTCATTTAATTGAAGGTTAATCATAACTTAATGTCTCTGAGTAGGTACGGCAGTTAGTCTTTCAGCACAATTACTTTTACTGTATTATCACTTTGTTTTATTATGGTTTTGTTACACACACAGTTACACCTGTAACCAACTGTGTTACCAACATTAATAAAGGTACAGCAGTACAGCTGCTTGAAAGTGTTTTTATAATTAACTTGGTGCTCACTTTATTAAAATATTCGGCCAAGTGCGAGTTGGACTCGCCCATGAAGGGTTCCGCAGCAGCAATAAGGCTTATTTTTATGAAATTAAAAGGTTTTTGATTTATTTTTATATGTCAGTTGATTTAATGAAAGTTAAATTAAGGTTTACCATTTATAGCGTATAAAAAAAACTACTTGCTAGATCTCGTTCAAACCAATTTTCGTTTGGTAGTTTTTATAGTAATGTACATCATAAGTATATTTTTTTTAGTTGTTCGTACCAGTCAGTTGTACCAGTCAGTTGTACCATGGGGACCCCTAAAATTTTTAATAATTTTTCCATTTTTTTATCAAAATATGAATGCGGTTCATAGTCCGCAATCTTAATGCGGTACATCTACATACTAAGTTTAAATAGTAGGTATAGTTCTTATAGTTTCTGAGAAAAGTGGCTGTGACATACGGACAGACAGACAGACATGACGAATCTATAAGGGTTCCGTTTTTTGCCATTTGGCTACGGAACCCTAAAAACATGAGTAATTTTCAACTGCCTATTACTCAATATAGTCGTAAATCTACTGATGGACAGACGGACTTGAATTAATCATGACCCTGTTTTGACGTTTGACTTCTGAACTCTAATATTTTGACAGTGACGGCACTCTCGGTGAGTTTAAGTTTGACAGATTCAAGGAAGTCTTCATTTCGGTTAATATGTGTTTGTTTATATTATAATACTAGCTATTGCCCGCGACTTCGTCCGCGGCAATAATATTATAGTAGTATGTCTGTAGGCTGATATATCTCAAGCATCGCGCTAGCTATAAAGTTGAAATTACAAAATATATATGAACAAATATAAAAATTTAAAATATATCCTCCTCCTTTATTGAAAGTCGGTTAAAAGGTAGCCTAAGTTACTCCTTATTATATCCGCTACCTGCCAAAAAAAGTCCCGTTCAAATTGCCCCAGCCGTTTCAGAGATTAGCCGGAACAAACAGACAGAAATACAGACAGACAAAAATTGTAAAAAGTGCTATTTTGGTATATGTACCGTATGTACATTCATATATGCATATGTATAGTAAAAAACGGTTCTTTCAATATTACAAACAGACACTCCAATTTTATTTATATGTATAGATTACTAGCTGTCCCGGCAAACGTTGTTTTGCCATGTTATAAAGTATTTCGCCTGTATTATTTTATTGAAGTGACTAAATAAGTATGGCACCATGGCAATCGCTATCCCGTCGTACAAACAATGCAGGTCGCCATCAGTCTCGAGTTGTAATAATTTACTATTATTTATTCAAAATATGCACTTATTCATATAAAAAGTAGCCAGTAGCCGATTCTCAGACCCACTAAATATTATGCATATAAAATTTGGTAAAAAATCAGTAAAGCCGTTTCAGAGGAGTACGGTAACTAACATTGTGACACGAGAATTTTATATAATAAGTTGGTATTTACATCTATAGTATAAAATAATATGATTCTGTAGACTTTACCCTTGATGCTAGAGCTTAAATTATTTACCTAATCTATTTAAAACTTTAAAATACATTTAAAAGTTATTCAAACTGTGTATTATATTATTCTCTTTTTTTTTTATGATATAAGGGGGCAAACGAGCAAATGGGTCACCTGATGGAAAGTAACTTCCGTCGCCCATGGACACTCGCAGCATCAGAAGAGCTGCAGGTGCGTTGCCGGCCTTTTAATAGGGAATAGGGAAATATGAGAGGGTAGGGAAGGGAAGGGAATAGGGGAGGGTATGGAAGGGAATAGGGTAGGGGATTGGGCCTCCGGTAAACTCACTCACTCGGCGAAACACAGCGCAAGTGCTGTTTCACGCCGGTTTTCTGTGAGGACGTGGTATTTTTCCGGTCGAGCCGGCCCATTCGTGCCGAAGCATGGCTCTCCCACGTACAAAATTTATTATAATATTTAAAGTGTCTTCATTGAGTAAAGGTTGTTTTTCCAGTAATATTAAACGTGATTCTGTTTCATCAATATCAGTCTATAGCTATTCATAGTAACTTTTGCTATCCTTACTTGCTAGCTATTTATTTTATAGCGTCTTTTTTCATATTTTTACTTTTTTATTGCATTGTCTTAAACTTATCTCTAGGATTCTCAATCAACTTGTCCTTGTACTATTTGAGTTTTAATGAGCACTGTAAAGTCTATTGACCAATAAAATTAATAAGTCTTACGCCGGACCACCCAGCATCGTGTACCGTGGTTTGGTAATAATTTAGGCTATTTTGGGCGTGAGTTTTGTATGAGAGGATCCATAGGTGGACGACTTTGGCTTTGAATTTGTATGTGAGGATAAAGAAAATAATGTTATTTATTTGATCTTTATCATATCTACTTGCTTAACAACAAACATTTAAAAGTAGCAGCAAAGTAGCAGATAGAGCAAAAATACATTGTAGAAGTCAACATAGCGATAAAATAAAACGTTATTGCTTTTCTAAACGCGTCAAACCCCTTTTATTAATCCAAAGACTTTTTAATTCTTTTTATGATCTCAAGATGTTTCTTCCCCGAATGCATGCCATTACTCCTTTTTTAAGTAAACAAAAATACGATTATGTCCCTCGTGTTCGTCGCTATATAAACAAAGATATTCGTAGATGTGTCTATACAGAGACATCTGACGACAAGCCATCAATCTTACAATAAATACCGACGTAAATGAACAAATAAACAAACATTCAAATCTCAGTCCTAGATCTTTTCACATAAAGTTCAAACTCCAACGGAAGCGCAATGAAAAGACATTTTTTTTTTTCGTCTTATTTATACTAAACATTTTTACGAGGGTCACGCAGTTTTTCACACTTTTTTCTAAACAGATGTTTCGTTTACAGAATTTTTAATGGTTGTTATGACAATAATCGAGACAGAAAGTATCATTTTTAATATAAAACGAAATGATGTCGGGTATAAACGTTGGACGTATGTCAGGAGCGTAAACGCGTTTCACTTTGACAAAAAGTTTACTATCGCATAAACTCAATATGTTCTACAATGATGCTCAAACAATAGACACGCTGTTTTTCTAAATACATAACAATAACATTATTTTTGCATTAATGAAAAAGTATGATAATAAGTTAACATAATATTATTTTGTTTTCGTGACTTAAAAATGTTATAATAAATTAAAAGGTAGATAGATCTAACTTCACTGCAATTAGAAAGTTATCTAATTACAGTTAATCATATTTTGCTGTTCTAAGACAAAAAAAATATCAAAAAAAAAATTAAGAGACATTTTACGTGGCATATCTATCGCTGCAATATCATTGGCGTGTTGTCACATTAAAGCATTTTGAAACTGTGTAATAACTGTAGGGACGATTGCTACTGCTGTTTAATTATAAAATGGTATGAAACACATGAGACACAACACTTTTATTTTTTAAGACGTGGTTGTAAAACTTGACACATTTAGATTCCTTCTCATCATGACACATCATGAGGAAGTTAACTTTTATCGTGGTAGTTTAAAAATATTTGAATACAGCTAGTGCTATTTTGTTATGTTATCTGGATAGATAATATAATACAAAAATGTCCTAAGACAGAGCCTTTAGGCACTCCAGTTTGCATGGGGTTGTTTTATGAGGTAGATAATATTCTTATTATAAAGATATTTCAGAATATCTTTCTTTTGTGGTATAATTTAATAACTCTCTCTATCAGGAAGTAAAGTAATAAAATAGTAAGCCTTTGTGTCGGTTAACATGGTTATAGAAAGCCTTCGAAGGGTCGAAGGAAGATCAGTGGTGGGGCTAGCGGTAATTTTGATGATGATGCAATCCTGAAAAATCGTAAAACGCCGCATGCGACATTTCACATTTTATAACTAGGTATTTTCGACGTATCTAGTAAATCTAGTAATTTATGGCGTCGTAAACTTTTACTTGTCACTCAAACGCGATTTACGTACACATATCCGCCGGTATCGTCGACGACACTGGACGTTTGACGGAACCCATCTGCGACGGACCTGCGAACAAAGGAGTTTGTCTTCTGCAATAATATAAACAAAGTCTAATTTCCGTGTCTCTTTGAATGCTATTTACAATGCTAAATATTTTGTTTACGGGCATCTGTCTCCGCACGTTGGACTGTATTTCGGTTGCGGTTGGGTCTGTTTTTGTTTGCGCGGCGGGGTGTTGATGGAACTATGTCAAAGGCGGTTGTGTAAACTGCGCGGGCGCCGGCGACGTTGGCCGCGTCAGGAAGGATGCTCAGCACCTCTAATTATAACTGGAGCGTGCTACAGAAACAAATACCGTCTTGTGTTCCATTATATACGCTAATTGTGCGGTTGAATCGTGCTCGTAAGTAGCAATACCTACGCAACAATTTAAGTTGATTTCATGCTTTTGTTTTTCGTGATATTTGATGATTGCTTAGCGATTTATTGTTTAGTGTAATATGTATAATACTAATCAATTCCAAAAATATAATACTAAAAGTAGAGTTTTATTTAAAGAAAGTTCCTTTCCATGTAGGTCAATTATTTCAAGTTAGACTTCCTTTGTCATTTAAAATCTAATAAGAATGTTTGTCACGATTTCAAAAAACTAAAAAGTCAACGACATTTTTTCTGTCACACTAACAAACGAAATTTAAAAATAGCGCGGAACCCTAATTGAGTCTCGTTTAATGTTTCGCACAACAAAAGGTTATAAACGGCGCACTAAAAGCGTGTCTGTCAGGAAAGTTTGACAGAAGTGTCACCAAAAAATGTTGACGGGACAGTAAAAGTTTCTGGGAATGAAATTCAGGACAGAATTGTTTAGACTGGACTAAAAAGTTCAGTTGTCACTGTTGTACACTCCATTAACTATGTTGCACTCAAGTTGCATAATATGCCTTTGAAGCTATTATGGAAAAGAACGTAGAATCTGATGATTTCGAGTAGGCCGTCTCACAAAAAAAAAACGATGTACAACAACTCTTGTGTTTTGTTTTGTCTATTGGAACTGAGTTTTAACTTTTAAGGATCAATAATGCAACTCGCTACACATAACGAAGGTACCCTTGTGACCAGTGCCGTAAATAGGGCTGTGCCACCGGTGCCCAGGCACAGGGCGTAGACTCTGGGGGGCGCAAGAATGGCCAGACCAGACAGATTTATGTTGCATTTTGCGAGTGTCATAAAATAAAAAAATAAGTTTATTGTGGCAGTATTAGCTGTGATTCCAGGCGTGCTAAGCATATCTATGCATATTCTAACTCTAGTTTCTGCTGTTGGTACCGTTTGACAGCTGTCATTGTCCACGTGACAGTCATAACCGGGAACAGAGGGCGACTCACGAGCTATTAATATGCAGTTTTATGAGCACTTGGACGAATTAGTACACGGCTACCGTTCACATACAATGTTATGTCACAGCCATCTGGAGGTGACGAGGATTATGACCCATTCAAAGGTGGAAAGATTCACAAGTTAAAATTATCGAACAGTTTAAACGGTTGTGAGGAATGGTATGTTATTATTTAATCAGTTGTAATAAGTTGGCAGTCCAGTTTTATGCTAAAGCTTGGCCTGCTATAGCCTGATCTTAAGATGTAGGTTCTTTAAGTTGTAGCCTAATTTTAAAGTTATAATCTGACCTTGAGCTGTAGCCTGATCTCACCTTATCTTCATGTTATAGCCTGATGCAGAGTCACTAAGCGTTGGACGCCCTTAAGTTCGTTGGGACGACCATTTGAAGAAAGTGGTAGTGAACGGATCAGGGCTACCCAAGATCGGTATGGTTAGCGCTTATTGGAAGGCCTCCTCCAATGAACGCGTTCGGCAGTGGACGTCGATAGGCTGAGCATGATAATAATTATTGTCATCGTGCCAACAGGCAACAAACATGAACCTGCGGGGCTAAAATGGTCGTATAGCAATTTCTCTCAATCAATTATTCACAAAATGAATTGTCAAAACTGTCAAAGTCACGAATGTCAAATTTAGACCAATTGAATTGGTCTAAATTCGTACTAATTTGACATTCGTGAGTTTGACCAATTCAATTGGTTTATATTCGTACTAATTTGACATTCGTGACTTTGACAGTTTTGACAATTCATTTTGTGAATTGATTGAGAGGAATTGCTATACGACCATTTTAGCCCCGCTAAAACTAAAAGCCTATTAAATAGGCGCCGATAATGACAACTGCTATCCAATAAATCACCAACATTCCATCAAATCAGCTCGGAATTTAAAAACATCCCACAATTAGTGTTACAAACATTAAATAAATCACATCAAAGTCGGCTAATTGAAGGGAGTGATTCCATTGACAAAGTCCATTAATACGACCCAGCCGATTACTAACGATCCGCGTGACAGATCGGGCTTGGCAGCGTGACAACACCGCGCCTGATGAGAGGGGTTTACACCTACCGAAAACTATTATTTATGTTTCCCCCGTATATGAAATCAATTTATTCTTAATTTAATGAGGAATGAAAATGGAAACCAATCTCTCTTTATAAAAAAGTGCCTCAATAATTCCTATAACGAATCATTACACAAAAACATTATAATCTTAAAATTTAAAACCCAGTGTAGAGTCTCCACTAGCTCACCTAAAATCCATCCCATACGGTGACATGCGCATGTGTCGCTGTAAAAGAACCTTTACTACTTGTTATTTTGGTTTAATGACAGACCGGGGCTGCTGGGGATAAAACAATGCATCCGGGTCGATACTGCTTCTGGGTAAAAACAATTAAATTTATTCGAAGCTAACTTTGTAGATTGGGAGAAGTAAGAACTAAGAATTGTATAGGTTTCAATTTGTGATGATGATAAGTGATGACTTTAGGACTCAGGTTATAAAGGAAGGAACTTCTTTTCCTGCGCCCTGCGCCCGGGGGTCTGATCTCCACCCTCCGTGATACTTTTCGGTCACTTGTCCATACTTCTGATGGGAGTTTATTTGTTTGCCCATTTCAAAAAAGTGCATACCTCTGCTTAAAAAAATTCTTTAATTAAAAAGTATTAAAAATATGTAGTAGCTACGAATCTACGAATACAATATTGTGTGGTCTTAGTTCACATAAAAAACTAAACTAATCTTTATGTCGACAGCATTAGAGCTCTGTCAGAAACAAAAAAGTGACACGCGTCACGTTCTGTCAGCTGCGTCATTTGTGTCATTTGTCTCCAGTCAATTAGTGTTCTGTTTCGTCGTGTGATGGGACGTTAAACGATGTTAAGCGTGTTGCGTTAATCTTTGACAGAGTTTTTTGTAATCCTATTAATTTGAGATAAGGACCCTCAAACGTGTAGGTAGCAGGTAATCCTTTTTGGATAAGATAAGGTATGACGGAGGATTTGGTAGAGGTCGATTTTTAATACAAATCAGAAAATTAAGGTAGTTTTACATGAATTGCACACTTACTTAAATAACATAATAATATAACGTAGGTAGGTAGAACACGTTCAACTGGGAATGTGTTGAAAGATTTTTTTAAATAACTATTTACAACAAACTTTATTCTTGTTACATATCTTCTGCTCCTCCTAACGTTCTTCTGATTAATTTCGTTGCGGGTCCCAAGACAGATTTAGCTTGTCCTTCGCGCACTCCTAAAGTCCTGACTCCTGAGATCATATCAAAAGTTGGTTATCACTTATCACTGTTAATCCGGGCGACACAGGAGTTACAGTGCACAGTGGTGGGAATGTGTGGTGAACCAATTGACCGTTGTAAAAAAATATGGACAGACGGACATATAGACAGACAGACATCGAAGTCGCAGTAATAGGGTCCCGTTTTTACCCTTTGGGTAAAGCCATCGAAGAAATTGATTTATAGGCCGATGGCGCACCTACGTCATTTGGTCGGATTATGTTAATTCAATGAGTCGTAATCTGCCGGATAGATTTGACATAATGTGAACCAATTACGTTGGTTCGATGCCTATGTATCAACTCTTCTGTACATAACATAACGCCTCCGTGGTCTAGTGGTACAGAGCGCGGCTCTTGACTCGGAGGTCGTGGGTTCGAATCCCGCGTTGGAAACATGTTATTTCCAAGTTTGGTTAGGACAATGCAGGCTGATCACCTGATTGTCTGACAAGTAAGATGATCCATGCGTCGGATGGGCATGTAAAAAGTCGGTCCTGCGCCTGATCTCTCGCCGGTCGTGTCGGTCTTCCGTCCCACTGGGTTATGAGAGTAAAGGAATAGAGAGTGCTCTTGTGTACTGCGCACACACTTGGGCACAATAAAATTACTCCTGCGTAGCTGGCCTAGTATCAATGAAACCGGCCACCGTCACCGAAACCGGTGTGGGAGCTATACATAACATAACGAAGGACTCTTTTAACCGAGGCGACTACATTCACTTTCTTCAGGCCGCGGCGCGTGAAGTTGCGAAACTTCCGCCCGCAGTTAATACTGTAATGATCGTCATTAAGCGACATACGAATAACACTAATTGGAGGTTTCTGGGGTTCCGTGGGTAAAAATTGTTTGAGAATTGAGAACTTTGTTGAAAACATGAAGCAGGTCGAACGTGATAACAAATTGCTATGTCAAAGCAACTTATTATCCCGTTCGACGTTCGTTCAACTGTAAGGTAGATAAATTCTCAAGAAGATTGAAACTGTAATATTGTAAGATTTCAATTTCTGAAATTACTTACAGGAGTCCTTAAATATAGGTTAAAATTTAGATCATTTACAATGGTACATTTATTTATTTCGAAGACGAAACTGGCAAGTAACTTGGCATAAAAAAAAAATTTAGACATTCATAATTTTATAGATAATGCTATAGACATAGAAAAAACTAAAATAAAAATACGGAACCCTTTACTCGATCGCTACTTACACTTAATACCCTTAAACTCATCGGAATCTCTATAACGGTCTCATTTACAATATTAACAAGCTATCAGAACTATTAATCTTTACATTTCGCGTAAAAGCAGCTATGATGCGCGTGCGCAGATATGTGTTTGTGAAACCGCACTAGAATTAACTAGTAACTGCACTGTAGCAGAGCGATGCGACAATTCACTTCCCATACTTACTGCAGAGTACAGTGTCGTGTCGCGTAGTTTAGCTGCCGAGTAGTGTGGTATATCACATACAATTTCATACAAATAATGTCCCGGGAGCCAGGTAAAATTTTTGTACAATGCATAAGAGACTCTTCATCTTTGGGAGGCTGCAACTGCCCACCCCACCAACGGAGTCGCAGCTGACGGTCGCGAGTATTCATAGTATAAGTCCCTTAATCATTTTACGAAGTTTCAGTTGGGAGGGACTTGGTCATGAAAATCTGTCACTGGCTCCAGGTCTATAATATTTAGCAAAGACTCGCGCCTTGCTCTGCAGTAGCTCTCACCATTATAGGCACATAAGAATGGCTTACTCTATTTAATAATTACTCTTACTGCCGCACTCAGAGACGAATATTAAGTAATTATTTAACTGTAATAAAATGAGGATATTGACATAAGCCTTCATTTAATTACAGTTAAGTTTAATATTCGTCTTTGTGTGCGGTTAGTCTAAAAAGCGTCTTTTGTAACTGCCTTCTACTCGCGTTAAGAACTGAGACTGTAGTGTTAAAACGCTTAACACAATTCCCCGTGGATTTGTTTAGAAAAAACATGTTTCTCATGTCAGCACCACATTGTCTCCCGCTTGGCAAACAAAAGACCAAATGACAAATTTCAGCCCAAAATAATATACCGAATACACCCCGACCAATTCGAGAATGCCCGTCTCTTCTTTTACGTCCGTAGACGCAAGCGTATCTCCAATTCCGTCGGATTTTAGGCCACCCGAGCGTGGGACTTAGTGTTTGTTTACTTTAATTTTTTACAGCGGCCACGACAGAAACCAGAGCAAGAGCTTAGTTAATTATAGAAGGGGTCGTTGACGTGAGCATAAATATCGCGCGCGTCGATTAATAATATACTGACATACCACGGGATGATCCAACTATGTTCTAAATTCTGATGGTATAGAGCAGTTATACTCAATCTGCGGCCAGTCGGGGCTTTATCAGTGGCCCTTACGAAGTTAAGGGCCTGTTTCACCATTCCCTGATAAGGCTATCCACCAATTAACTTGACAGATCAAGTATAGAGAATCTGTCAAAAAAGTTGTGACTAGCCTATTAGGCACTTTATCAGAAAGTGGTGAAACAGGCCGTAAATCATTTTGAAAGTCGCGCCTGCAAAATATGCAAAGTCGTCGTGAAAGTTGTGATTCCACTTCTAAAACGCTATTTTGAAGAACGATATTTCTAACCCTAAAAATTTTTGGCAAAACCACTGCAGGCTACAGGGATATTTTTCTGGATTAAGATAAGAAAGTTGCACAGCAGTTTTATTATAGACCTAGATACATTATTTATTTGATACTGGACGTTGCGTCGAAATTCGTACCTACGTTTCGTTGTGCAAAATATTCCGTGTTCTTTCCCCGGACCTCAAAGTATACCAAATATTTAATTTTTAATAGTTCTCTATCCTCCTGATACCCGAGCTATAACTGAAATCACTTGCCAATATGGCCGAATGTCCTTTATAAAGCATTAAACTGTTTATGGTGCAAAGGCCGAGACTTTGCAAGTTAAATAAAACATAAACCAGGGGTTTTCGGGAATTTCACTTAAACAAATGTTTTTTGGTATTATTTGATCAACACATCAAGCATATTGAAGTTTAGGTATTTTTTGTCCTTTGAAAAGGACTTTAGGTCATTATGGCATAAGTAGGTTAGGTGTTTAAGTAATACAAAAATTTTATTTTTTAATATAATCTTATGTAATGTCACAAATTAGGTACCAAACATACACATATTTATTTATTTCTATCAAGATATTAATAAATAGTCACAAGACTACCACAAAGGAGCGTCTTGTGGCCGAGCCAGCCCTCGACTGCGAGTGCCACCACGTGTACGAACCCGACACCCAGCACGTCGTCTGCCCCGGCCTCGACGACCAATATCCCTGCTTGGACTATGAGCACTACCCCAGCCTCTTAGTGAATTGCTATCAGCGCTGTTGGAACTGTCCTTCGAGCCGTCGTCTGCTGAAGATAGGAATTCGTTTATGAAGCGTGTCTCTCAATTAAATCTTCATCGTCACTTGAGTCTTCAAACTCGAGTTATTTAATAATTCCGTTATATTGCGGTCTTGTAACGCTGAAAATAATAATTATATATAAATAGAATTATATAAAAATATAACATAAATATACTACGTTAAGTACTACGGCCGACATGGATATACAAAGGATCAATTCCACATACTTTAATTTGAAATTGCGTACGAAGTGCCTTTCTAAAGGATTAATTTCTTTACGACAGTTTATTTACTTAATTATGCTTTACTTCTTGACAAAATTATGTATTTTTGTAAGAATATTTAATAATTTACAATTCTATAAAATATCTACAATATGACAAGTGAATAAAACAAAAAAAAGTAAATTTTACTTACTGCGTCGGCCACGCGCCGCCATTGTTGTAAACTCCTGAGCAAATTTTGTGCAAATGAAGGGCACTCATCATGCGATCTCTATCGAAATCCAAGGACAAACTATTGCCATTGGTTAAATTTCATTGGTTGGTAGCATTGGCGGGTCTAATACTTTTTTAGCGGGAAAATACAACTACCCGGGAATTGATGCTACATAAAGGTCGGTCGTCCGTTGTCGAACTAAGGTGTCAAGAAATACTCGGCCTTTAGAGTATGGTTTATTTAGCACTTTATAAAGGACGCCAGGTGTCAGGAGGCTATACCAAATTTCAGTATAATAATAAATGTTCAGAGATAATTTCTACGGGCTTTTCTTACCTGTTAGGTGAAGCCAAACGAGCGTAATTTGTGAGTTGTGAGTTGCAGAATTTCGGCTGGCAGAAATTCTGCTGCATTCAGTTTCATACAAAAGTCCTGTGTGATTCACACGAGCGTACCTAATTTTGTGAGTCGTGATTTGTTTGAAAATAACTATATTTACGCGACCGAAATTCTGCGACTCACGAATCACAAAATTACGCTCGTTTGGCTTCACGGTTCACCATTACATTAATTTGATGACATACATTCATCCAAATCCCTTCCTTTTATGGTAGGATACGGCTTCCTGCTACGGAACCAGACTTCTTCACTGAAGTCTAATATCTGTAAATTGTCGAATTTTACATAAAAATGTATGGGTGAAGGAAGTTTTAAATTTCATGCACATTGGCATGAAAAGAAAACAAAGAAAATTTAACGTCGTGTCAAATGTGTTCTCAGCTTGATTTACGAGCTCTGAGTTCTACAGGGTGTTGCAGAGAGTTCAGCCATGTACAGGGTGTTACAGAATTGAGTGTACACTTGTACAGGGTGTTACATAGCGCGTCAACCGCCCATTAAAGCGCGCGACTTGTCATAACTTTGCTTATTTGCGGTTTCGTTTGTTTAATTGTTTTAAATACTGTTTGTAACAAAGCATTGAGAATTGAGAAAGTACATTTAGGGAAAAGGACGAAATTACTTCTCCAAGATTTGTAATGAAGCAAAACATTTTGTAACAAAACCAAAGTTGGAATACTTATTAGGAATAGGTAGGTATAGTTTGAATGGCTACGAGTATAATAATTATTTAATTAATAACTCAATTGGCAGATGATGATGGCCTCACAAAATAATATAATGCTCCATGACCATAAGTTACTTGTAGCGAGACGGCTTTTGCGTTGTTATTCCATAAAGTGATGATGATGATAAAGGAAAGTTTATCGAAATGAGGAACATTGCAATTATTTGGCACAAATCGTTACAGTGTCACCTACATTTCATTGACCTATCTGTAGATCAATAGCGTTTCAGCTACACCATGTGTAATGACAGTGACAATATTCCGGGTTAACGTCGGAATTGACAGTTCGCGGGAAGCGCGCGAATGCCCGATAACATACTGTCAGGGCTGTCCCGTAATGCGCATGCGGGTGGTCACCGGAACTACTATTTTCGTATGTCGCACTGAATTATTGACAGTTTTTTTTATTAATTAGACTCTTTGTTTGTTTCAGACAAATGCGTATTTGAATCTACTTACCTAATAGTATGGAGACAAACTCCAGCAAGGTTAGTTAAAGCACAGAATTATTAGTACCAAGTGTACCAAGTAGTACCAGAGTAGACAGAATGATAGAGTATGCCGACTTAGAACTGATGTTGAAATTTTTAAATTTGACGTATTATGACGAAATCGTCGCTAGGGTTGTTAAATTGTTACCTACGAATTTAAAACTATGACATATTCGCTGGACGTGTTCCTCTTTGGTCGTATTATTGTTTGTGTTTTGGCACATGCGATTAAAATTGTCAGAATCCAATTTTGAAATCTTTATTGTAAATATTTAAAAATAAATTAGCCAGCGCGAGGCACATTCCGTTCATAATCCTAGTGAAACCCGACGAATTTGACAGATATTGAAACCTGTACGTTTCTTTGCAGTCGAACTACTGGTAGTTATGTCTATTGTGGTAGTACCAAGTGGTTAAGGTTAAAATTGTCAGAACTCTACCTACTACCCTACCTAGGAAATATTAGGACCACTTCCTGATAAGGCTATCCACCAATTAACTTGACAGATCAAGTATGGAGAATCTGTCAAAAAAGTTGTGAATACCCATTAGGCACTTTATCAGAAAGTGGTAAACAGGCCCTAAAATATGTAATATTTTTTTCATTACCTCGCTCGAGACGCGACGGTTTGGCAATATGTTTGACTATACATTGCATTGAACACTATTCCAGATGTAAAACTTATTCGTTTGACAAAGACAAATAGAAAATCTAATCGAATTCGAATTTAGAATGACAAAGCTAGACATCACCTGTCAATGTCATTGTAGAAAATTTATTTTCAAATATAAACTTTAATTGCATGGTATAGAATTGATTTTTGAGTGAATAATAGTAGTTTCACAGTAAGTTGGGTCCCATTTTTTGACCACCTGCCCATCCAATAAACTTTTAAAATAGAACACTATTTTAAAACAAAATCTTAAAATCATTTATTTGTATTCAAGTTTCCTCCTCCTCTTTTTTCTTACAGATACCTAACAGGCTAATACTATTATGGAAATACAGTGTGCACTTTTCATTCCTTTGTTTCTATGAAAAGTGCCTCCCAATACTCTTTCAGCGCTGCAACTTTTACAGTAAACTCCGTACAGGATGTAACAAAACTAAGTGATAATACTTAAGGGTGTGTATGTGTAATGTGTTTCTTATATTATAATATACAATTCACTGTAAAAGTAGCAGCGCTGAACCACCATTGTCCATTTTTTTGTGATATGTATGGGCAAACGTCACGAGTTTTCCATACAAAGGTGAAAAAAAATTGCTCTTTCAGCGCTGCTACTTTTACAGTGAACTCTGTACTCGGGCGGGACTCATAGACATAGTACACACCCTAAACTCTCAAGTATTATCACTTAGTTTCGTTACACCCTGTATATGGAACAAATTATACACACTTTAATATTGTATACGAAATTATGTAAGTATAGCGTCAAAGTATAAGAATTCAATTTAAAGTGTTAACATAATTACATAATCAGGGCAAACTTACTGTCACCGGTACATTAAACTAAGATTTTATATTGAACTTGTTATTTTCGGTCTAGTAAACACAGCATGTGCCTTACTTGTTATGTCCGACAAACGACCACTTACCACCTAAAATGGCCTCCTACATGTTACGACTTACGGTACGTTTCTACGCTTGCCGACGCTTGGCAAGGCGCTTGCGGACGCTTACGTATCAGATCCGGAGTAGTGTCGGTTTTTGGACACAGATCAAAGGGCGTTTGCGGCAAACGTTTGCGACGCGTTCCCACGTTGGCGTGCGCTTAGTAGCCGCTGTGATCTCGCGACGAACGCACGTCTAGTTCTGAGTAAAAAATGAGTGGCTGGTCGAACGAAGAGAGTTAATCGTTTTTGGAATATTACCAAACCGAAAAATGTATCTGGAACCCCAAAGATGTTAATAGCCGACACAAGTTCGATGTCCGCCATGCTTGGATGTACGTAATACAGTGACGCATTCACAAGCGTGTAAACTGTAAACGTCTTCCAAATGCCAAGCGAGATTTGTGGACGCTTGTGCCTTGTGGACGCTTGCCAAGCCTCGGCAAGCGTAGAAACGTAGCATAAGACAAGACGTGAATGACTATAATTATTTAATTTTTATTCTTAAGACTGTGGATGAATATCCTGAAATATGCTGGTCTGAAAGTTCTGAAACCTCGTCCTTACTGTAACACATCTTATATAATATTATGTACTATATTATATCTAGTAGCGTTTACATATTTTGTATTTTTCAGACATTTTAATAATATATTTTCTTACGAAGGTTTTTCTCGTCAGGCTAGTTCCCGAACTTGTACCGAAAACTTGTAAACCGAAAAAAGTATTCTTTATGTAACACATTTTGAATTTACTTATTCCATTTTTAAATATTTTTGACTTTGACTTTAAGATCTTCAAAATGGAATCACCCCGGGACTATAAAATTGTCCGTTGGTGTTTGAATTTCGAATATAATTTAAGACTTTTGGCCAATCACCAACCGCTATGGTTTATGAGGCGACAACGTGCATGACGCAGCAAACGCTCTCATTGTTATTGCTAGCTTATTTATGGCTGTTATAAATATCATTTCATTGAAATATACACATAATATATTTATTGCTTTGTGCCTTTGAGCTACTCGAAGTCTCCTTTGTTTAAGAGCAACATAAAATACAGTACCATCAAAAAGCCAACATCACGCGGTATTCCCAGGCGGTCACCCATCCAAGTACTAACCGCGCCCGACGTTGCTTAACTTCGGTGATCGGACGAGAACCGGTGTATTCAACGTGGTATGGACGTTGGCGAACACTGGGCTCAAACGACTCTACCAATGTCGATGTTAAATCACACAGACATAAAGCAACATAAAATAATATTTCAACAAAATCAACATCACGCGGTATTTAAAGCTCCTTTAGCCGAAAAATGATATCCAGTTTGTTAGAACTCAGAGACCGTTTAAATAGTAAACATTCAACTTATTTAACTGAAATGCATCCGCTTTTTATATAACGCACGAAATAATGTAATTAGTAATTACCCAGTTGTAAACGAGACGTACTAATGAACCAGTTGTAACGAACCGCGACATTTCCAAGCACGAACCGTGCTCTGCAGGGATGAGTTCCGCTGAAAAAATTGGAAATTCCAAAATTATCGGTATTCTTTTAATTAAGCATGGTAAGGGATTGTATTGTAAGATTACAAAATTTATCAATTATGTACTGTTAATCTTGTTCTACTATCTGCAAATTACAGATAAAATGCACAGGCCACAGAGTAAAACAAAGAGGTAGGTAAGCGGATAAAGTCGGTAACAAACATCTTATAACGTAACTCGTAAGGTCTAAGGACAATAATAATTTATCCCTAATAATAATTCTTCAAGCCCCATAAGAGCACCGGTGATCGCGACAACAAAAGAATACAATAGCATTTCCTGGAATCCGCGATCGAAGTAATAATTAATTTGAACAAACCTTTTAACAAACCTAATTAATCACTTGGCAAATATCCACAATAATTGTGGATATAAGCCTAATTTGAAATTCAGAGTCATGTCATGTCTCTGAATTTCAAATTATTTTGACCAATCGTAAAGCCTCCAATACCCATTTACCTATGCAAAAAAAACGAACATTATCAAATTGTCACTGATATCGTCTGTCGTTTTCATAGAAAAACGGCAATCGCCGATTAACGAATAATCGCAATACACAAAAAGAACCGGCGGGCCGGCACGGAACCCCAAAACGACCATATTATTTCATAATGATTGTTTGATTGCTAATGAGTAATGCCGGCAAAAACGTCACACTAGACTGTCACATAGCCACGTACTTGTAATTGTGTCGGCGTCTTTGTCGGCGACTGTCGGCGTGTGTCGGCGAGTGTCGGCAAGTGTCGGCATGTCGGCGGTGCACGGTGACATCAAAGCCGGCAAATGTCACCGCGCCCGATCAATTAACGATATTGGTAGCCTGGGAAAACGTAAAAAATACTAACGGCGAATTGCTGTATACTTCTGTATGCCCCTTTCGTGTTCAAAGAGAGCTTTGTTAGTGAGTGTAAGATGTAAAATGAATAAATAATGATATAAGTAAGTAAATAAAATTTATAAAAGATAGGTAAGTACGTCTTAATCAAGGTATTAACTTAATTGATGCGATTGACCTCATGTTGCTGATTTCTGACATTTTAGACTTTTAGTACAAATATAGAGATCTCAGTTAAGTATGTAGAGCTATTTATCAACTTTAAGATTATGAAGCAATTTTTAAAACTAGGGAACTTAAAATACTACCATAACAGCGTTTATAAACACAGAATAAGTATTCCTAAACTGACATTGAAAGGACAACAAACTGATAGAAAAGAACTAACTATTGTTGGTTGTAATTGTAAGTGTAGAAATTGTAAGTAAGGGCAGAAATGGTAGCGTACAGTCACGATATCCCGATTTCTGAATACGAATTAAAGCACTCGATTCTGCGATTATACTCCAAGTTCGAACATTTCAGGATTTCCAGCTCCGATACTCCAGCCTCGGTAAATGTTTGATCCAGTTCGTTTACTACTAAACAGCAAAATGGATGAGAGTGTTTTCTTGTTAATTATATTATATCATACAAGCGACTGCTTTTGAAGGATCAATTAAGACACGTTTGATGACGGTTTTGATATTTTATAAGAATTTTCGAAGGTTGATAGTAAACTGCATCGATGCTGCGTTCACAATACTTTATGTAGTAGAATCTGTGTAAATGATTTATGCAGTGTGGAGTTTAATTACAGATAGTCGCAATTCACGATCTGAATCTGTTTATGTGCTGCGGGGATCCACCTGTCTGTTTTAGTTGTTTTTATAATAGGAAGGAGTACGAGTTTGTATATTGATAGCTAGGTATTATATAATTTAAGAGTAACATTGTCCTACAAATAGAACAATCCATATTTTAGTACCATCAAATCGAAATAGATATTAAATCCCTTCTATCTCAGAGGAAATCGTTGTTCGTCTTATCAAAATGTAGCTGCTCACGAAAAATTTGCTTGATAGCAATAAAAAAAATGTTCTAGGGAACCTGTACTAATAACATGGTAACTAAACAAAAAATAAAAGAATATATCCACAGTCGAACAATAACCTCCTCCTTTTTGGAAGTCGGTTAAAGAACTATGTCAGCCTAAAATTAAAAATATGTAATCAGCGATGTCACCTTCAATAAGCTTCATGTCGCTAAAACAGCTTCTTTATTTTTATACGTGGGAGAGCCATGCTTCGGCACGAATGGGCCGGCTCGACCGGAGAAATACCACGTTCTCACAGAAAACCGGCGTGAAACAGCGCTTGCGCTGTGTTTCGCTGAGTGAGTGAGTTTACCGGAGGCCCAATTCCCTTTCCTATCCTCCCCTATTCCTTTCCCTTCCCATCCCTACCCTCCCCTATTACCCTATTCCCTCTTAAAAGGCCGGCAACGCACCTGCAGCTCTTCTGATGCTGCGAGTGTCCATGGGCGACGAAAGTTGCTTTCCATCAGGTGACCCGTTTGCTCGTTTGCCCCCTTCTTTCATAAAAAAAAAAAAAAAAATTATTCAAGCTTGTTCTGCAGATCATACCTATATCTATAGACTATAGTATTTATAATAAGTTTCAACCCTAAAGGTAGCTTCTTCTCGTCTTTATTGTCTACCAGTACCTTGTCCTCACATCGTATAATGTTGGTTTCTCTACCTAGCATCAGCTCTTTCACATTATATATCTGTAGTGTGTCTTAAGTTAACAAGACACAGGTGAGTGACAAACATTCGCCGTTACGTGTGCCGCTACGTCGCCGGCCGTGCCGCGCGGTAACAGAGCGGCACGGGTGGTCACTGTACATTAATGTGTACAACTTGTAAGTAAGGTACAGTCTACAGAACCCGCCTATTAAAATCATGGTGGGGTAAAATCTACTAGTGCCTTGGGTACATACTACATTATCTACAGCTGCTGCTAACCGTTTAGGCAAAAAATGTCACCCTTACTTGAGAAGAAGTATTTCTTCATATTATTATGGGCAAGGTTGCGCTGAAAGGAGGGTCACACATTCGCTAAATTAATTTTTCATTTTTGGATAAATATTTCTGAGAATCGTACACACAGAATAATGTCAATGGCAGGTAGAGTCGTAGAGTCTTTATGGGTAAACGATTTTCCGGAAAGCTAAATATATTTTAAAATAATTCTTTTATAATAATAAAAATGCCATTAAAGATTCGGCGCTACCGACAATAATAATAATTAACCTATAGACATTATCAGGGCGAGCGAAGCGAGCCCTAGTATATCCCACAATCTGAACATTTTGTGGTACACTTTACGGAAAAACTATGACGCCTATTGATTTGTGTTTTAATATAGTAATTTATATGAAGATGTGTTATCACTTATTATCAGTCAGTCAAGGGTTTCTATAATATGTAAATTTGTTAACATCATTCAGTCAAGGTGTGACGACGCAAGCCCTCACAAAGCTCGGCTTTTAGCTAGTTTTAAAACCAGTTCATTTGGCATTTTAAATTATAGGCATTAACAATAGACATTATAAAATGTCTGTTCTTTGCCTGTCTATTAAATTTCTTACTCTATAGCACCACGGTGACCGGTGTGCGTAACTACAAAAACACACAATTAGTATAGAAACACTTTAATTAATAATTTCGGCGCAATCTAATTTGACAATCATTATTAATAATTACTCTCTAGTTATAAGATGAGCTGGTTCGAGATAAACGATTTGACGGTCTAATAAGTATGAAAAAAACATCATACGTAACTATTATAAAAGTATAATATTTTTGTAGATTTTTTCCTGTATACACGTAAAAAACAAAAAACACAATTTTGTGATCTGAAAACTTTTGTCAGTAACAAGACTTAATGAAATACTTATTTCGTTAAAACAAAAATACCAATATTAATTATTATATTAATTGATTATTATTCTAATGCGATTCGAGCAAAACAGAAAATTGCTATGCGCACATTGTTTTGCTACTTTAAGTTATCTGAATGACGCTTATGTGTGCGTGCGCTGATTCAAGCAGTATTGTATGACAGAAGATGATCGACTGTCTAGTATTTGTATCGTTTTAAAAACCACACTAACCTTGACTCTTAAGTTAATACAATAACATAACAATTAATACCAATTACGTATAATATGTATGCATTCACATGGTTACAAACTATCTATTATGTGCCATTTCTTTGGAAATAAAAATGTAAACAAAGAACCATTGCTCTGTGTAGACGGTGTAATTTTATAAATAATAACAGAGGAGAAACAATGCTAGTTTATCTTGATCTAGTCTTGTGTTTTGGCCAAATGTATACTCAAAATTACTATTTTTGTGACCCTTAAGTTACAAGAGGTAGCGATTTTATAAAAAGATCTTTATGCTTGAATCTTTAAGGGAGCGGTAAAAGATCTCCTGTTAATAAGTCTTATAGACTGTGTGTCTGTTAAATGTTTCTATTTTTTATTAAAATAAAGCAGAACCACGTCATTTTGATAAAATGCACCTATTAATTTACAATTTTTTATACAAATAATTGAGACAACTATTAGCTAGCTATTTTCGTCTATGCTTGCCCATGATCGTCGATGTGCTTTATAAATCTGCGCAATCATGCTTTCCATTATAGCCCAACATACATAATTAAGAAGGGTTTTAATTCAAATACAACTTTAATTTAGTGATTTATTATTTTCATCATAGTCTAACGTGAAGTAACTTTAAATACATACAAATTAGTGGTGTACTATCAGAGAAGTTGATTCAGACAGGTGGCGGACCTACATACTTTGGTCGTGCTACGTCAACTTCTTCGATGGTATATCTCTAACAAGTTCTTAAGTTACAGTGCCACCCGTGCCGTTTTGTTACCGCGCGGAAAATCGAAATTTTTGTTATCGATTTTAAAACCGCTCATGACTTGCGCCGGCGCATCGTGTAAGGTGTTATTATGTAAATGATGAGAGTCCGTTTCGGTTGTGAGTCAATACGTCGTAATTGGCGACACGTAGGGACGCGCTTGACCTTTGTCGATGTCACGACTCCTTATAAAAAGCTCGTGTGAAAACAATAAAAAATGGTTGTAGCAGTAATTACGAGGAACTTGTCACGCTTATATGTACTTTGCTGTATAAAAGCTGCTTTATTTTTAAGCGATATCTATATACTTATATAAAAATGGATTTTCAATTGTGTTAGATAACGCTAAAACTCGAAAACGGCTGAACGGATTGGGCTGATTTTAGTCTTCAAATATTCGTAGAAGTCCAGGGAAGGTTTTAAAGTGACACGAAGTTCACCGGGACAGCTAGTTTTTGATAATTTAGTTAGATATTGGGATCTTCAACTGATATAAAAATTTTAAAAATAATTATACAAATAACTAGCTGTCCCGGCAAACGTTTCATTGCCATATAAAGTATTTCGCCCTTATTATTTTATTGAAGTGACTAAATAAATATTATGTCATCATGGCAACGTCCATCGCTATCCCGTCGCACAAACAATAGTCGCCGTCAGTCTCGAGTTGTAATAATTTACTATTATTTATTCAATAAATGCACTTATCAATATAAAAAGTAGCCAGTAGCCGATTCTCAGGCCCACTGAATATGCATGTAAAATTTGGTTAAAATCAGTAAAGCCGTTTCGGAGGAGTACGCGGCTTAACACTGTGACACGAGAATTTTATTTAGAAGATTATTTTTACGCAGAAGTGAATTACACGTTATGTCATGCCACTTAACATTATCAGCAAAATCTGCAGTTGGTTCAGTTCTAAGTTTTACGGTATAGCTGACTCATTATGAGATTACGAAAAATCGTTTAGTAACTTACTATGCTTACTTTACATTGACTGTGTAATTAATATAATAGCTAAAAGTATCTTTACAACGTTTATATTTAAAAATAACAAGTATAAAAATTCGATAGCACTCAAAAGCTACACTCGGTATCCGTTTGTTTGCGTATTACTTGACTCGATAGCTTATTATAAGTTTTTGTGGTGACGACTGTATTAGTTGTTGTGTTTTTATCGACATGGGACGTCTCTACATAATGTTACCAAGTTATTTGCTCCTAGAGTTTAGGGAGAAGAAGCGTTTATTTTCAGGGCTCAAAACGAGTAATAGTTTATCATCATGTGTAATTTAGGAAAGAAAGTAAAATGTTTTAGATGCTTTAAATTAAACTATACTTTCCTCATAGGATGTCTACTGATTAAAAATAAATGAATGAGTTTTTGCAAAAAAGTCTAGATGAGTTGTTAACTTTTTAACAGAATGAGGTGTTACTTTGCGGAAATCCATAGATTAAAATTTTGTATTATTATTTTTAGCAATATTCCGCGAAATAAACCTGAACCTGTACCTAAGTAAATGAGTGAGTGTACGCATAGGCATGCGTAGCTACAGCAGCAGGAGGGATCCTCTCCTACACTGCCTAATAGGCAGTGCCTATGCAGTAGAGGAGGCTTAGGGAAAAATATATCAAAGAGTTGGCAACACTGGTATAGAATGACGTCATGTCACGATTTCCCGCGATTAATCGTGGCCAGTGACAGTCGCTGAATTATCGCGGCCCGATAGTGATGTTACTATTTTGGTTTTATCGATGTAATCACGAGATCTGGCGCAGTCATCAAAACTTAATGAGGTGATCGGGTTTACGGTGGATTTGCGTCGAATTTACTGAATGCGTTTGGAAACAGAAAGAGATGGCTAATGTTTAGTACCTGGTTTAAATCTGCGTCAAAGAAATCGTTTTAAAAAAAAGAAGATAAAACTAGAAAAAAGAAAATAATATTATGGTCGGCAACAGCACAGAGATTTCTTGCACTGTGGAGTGAGCACACTGAGACGGGCCGTGCCGGGGCTCAGCGTGCCGGGGCTCATCGCAAAAATCCGCCTCCATAACAATTTGTATGAAAGCGGAAATCCGCTGCGCCCCGACACAGTGTGCGATACGCGCATCCGCTTCCATACAAATTGTATGGAGGCGGATTTTTGCGATGAGCCCCGGCACGCTGAACCCCGGCACGGCCCCTCTCAGTGTGCTCACTCCTTAAAGCTGAAAAGCTGTAAAGTCTTTCGAAGTAGAGTGGTAACTGGTATTCTTTTCTACTTCATCACAGCGTAGATTGAGTTTTATGTTTCTTTTTGTGTTCAGTACTTATGCGATTCAGAAATTAATCATGCGATCATAATCATAAGAATTATATGAGTCATCTGATTATTCCCTGTGACAATAAGATCACGACAAATGTACGTAAATACTACGTAGGTACGTAAATAAGTACTGTCGCGAGCACTGTTGGTCTCTAAAATTTTTTTCTTCAAGATTTTTTTTTATCTTAATTGTGCATTTTTTAATGAAATAAGGGGCAAACGAGCAAATGGGTTACCTGATGGAAAGCATCTTCCGTCGCCCATGGACACTAGCAGCATCAGAAGAGCTGCAGGTGCGTTAACGGCCTTTTAAGAGGGAATAGGGTAATAGGGGAGGGTAGGGAAGGGAAAAGGGTAGAGGATTGGGCCTCCGGTAAACTAATTCACTCGGCGAAACACAGCGCAAGCGCTGTTTCACACCGTTTTTCTGTGAACCCATGGTATTTCTCCGGTCGAGTTGGCCCATTCGTGCCGAAGCATGACTCCCACGTTTTAAGTTGCTTTGTCAATTTATCTGTCACTTAAGTACTATTTTTGTGAGACTAACAAGTAAATGGATCCCTTGATGCAAAGCGACTATCCTTACCTTAAAAGAAAAAATATATACATCATAATGATACAGATCCATGGTCCTGAAACATGACTGGTGAATTCTCTAGTATTGCTTGAAGCGTAAAAACGGGTGAATTGATTTTGATTTTGTCCTAAAATGATCATCACAGTAATTTATAGGGGGTTAAATGTATAGATAGGGTTTTATGGCATTTGGTGGATACCTACGTTGATTTTCTTTAAAGCTTTAACTTATGTCGTCGTCTGTATTTCCTCCACCTGTGTTTTCCCATTGATGCCATGCCTTGCGACGTAGTTTACGTGTACAATCGTGACACTGTTGATACACTGTGCATAATCAGGCGATGACTAATTACTAGTCCTATTTCATCATCATTACAGTCATCATAGTCATCACAAGTACCCTTGGATAGCACTATAGTGCAGCTGAGGAATAGCTATTCCTCCAGCAGTATGTATGTACACGAATTAAACCGTATGTAGCTACTAGACGTTGTGCTGAAATTATTTTATCGCGCGGTGGCTCTATATTTTTCCAGGTGTAGTACGTGTAGGATTTTTTACAACACATAGTCCATAGGTCCACAAGGAAAAACGACGCAGAATTCTGACAAAATCGATTAATTTATTTCTTTAAAGTGTAACCCCGAATAAAAAATCGGCGACTCGGCGTAGTCAAATGAATCAATCATCGTCAATGTATAACGAGGTGCATGTGTGAGGTCGTGAGTTCCTGGACACATGACATCATGTACACTCGACTCAAGGATTTATTACAAATCGATATCAAATCGATTGAGGTTGTCGAACTTTTTCTGAGTCCGTTGATTCGTATTTTGGCGAAGATGCCTGTCAGTTGTCACATTGGTGGCGGTTGTTTTATTGAAATCAATTCAGGAGATGTTATGATTTATGGTAAAGTAAAGGTTACACATTAACAGTCCGCCTGCAGGCTCTGGCCGGCAGGCTGCCTGACAGTCATTGACCGTCGATACAAAATCTACAAAATCGTCAGGGGAACTGTAAGTCTGTGGTCTTTTCTGATTAACTGTCAGGCGACGGCCTGCCGGCGACCTGTTAATATACCTTTACGTAGTGTACACTATACAACTTGCCTTTTACTCTCGTAACCCAAATTGGTGATTAGACTGGCATAAAATCAGATCCAACTTCTGCCCATCTCGCGCATAGACCTCTTTCTTGTCAGAAAATTATGTGATCAGCCTGCGTTATCTCATCCATACTTGGAGAATTTTTTTCTCCTCCAACGCGGAAATCGAACCTCTTAAGTCGAGTCCTGGCTTAAACAACTGAGCTCTTTACAAGTTAATTGTTTCACATTATATTATGCATGTAAAAAGTGTTTCTTTAGTTTTCTCGCCAGTGAAAACAATAGCGGCCTTACAGACAGAACGTTATTTACACTTTAGCTAAGGAACCTCAAAAATCGATTAAAATGATACAAAATGTCACTCGAATGGCGCAGCATGTGGAGTTTTTATCGAACAATGGCGAGACGGCCGTGACTGATCAGTCAAGGCGGCGATATGGGATCATTGCGTCATATCAGCTTCCCACAGCTGATCCGATCCGATTCATTTTGATCCATGATATAAGGTGGAACTTAAAGAAGTGATAATACTTCAGGATACGTATGTGTTCCTTATAATACCTATAAAGTTTTTACTGTAAGTACGCACGAAGATAGCGGTTCTGAAAGAGTCACCTCTATATTGACTTCAACGTAGGAGTATATGAGATACATAAGTCAACATCTATTTTTTTTCATTTCAGAAAGAACATTGATGCCGATGGTTGACCATGGCGCATAGAAATAGCAACTTCTTACTAAAACGCAAAACAACGTCTGCCGAATCATCAAGTATTAGTTAATAAGTGACTGTAAAACTATTACGCTTGCATTGACCTTTATTAATTTTAAATAATATCATAAGTAGATAATAATAATCAATTACATAAATGAATTTACAAAGGTCGACGTGTTGATAATAACACAGGTGAAGCGCTGTCTAAGATAAGAACTTTTTGGCGGTCACTTTAATAATAATAATTATTAATTGTTCATCTGGTAATTTAAAAATGTTTATGCCTACCTTGTTGTATCAGTTCAATATTTTTTATAATGTAAGTAAGTACTAGATTATTGTAAGGTTTTTGCCTGCGTCGATATAATATCTCTCAAGAACACTGTGCCACGGTGTTTTTTGGAGATATAAGCCAGTCAATGTCTTAATCCAGATCTTTATATTATAAGTTATAACCATATAACATTTCATCAAAGTTAGTCGTGTAATTTTGACATGAGCAAAAAAAACAAAACTTACCCATTACCCTTTCATTCGTATTTCGATGTGGCACAAAAAGATGTGGTGGGAGTCTATACTGTACTCGGCGAAACGTGGCGGTAGCGGTCATTGACTCCCTGTCAAAAACTTGCTATTTTCTATATAAACCGCGATTGACAATGAAGTGTCATGTTGTCAATCATGGCTTTGTATAGAAAATGAAAAGTTTTTGACAGGGAGTTAATGACCGCTACCCCCATGTTTTGCGGAGTACAGTTTATAGGACATCTTAGTATGGTCGTCTTCGTTTTCGGAAATCGGTAAAAAACGTAGCGAGCAGGAAAAATATAAAATCAAAACATCATTAATTTGCCTTTAGATCTAATGCGTCAAGTTACTTCTTATAACTATTGCTTGTCGAGTTTAAGGTTAAGGAAAATTGATAATTCTGCATACAAAATTGCATAATTATATTATTTTTTGATTGGTGCCACTAAAAGCTTACTCATAATATGTAGGTAAGTACATTCTTGTTTTACCGAATTGAAATTTATTTCGATGGTAAGGGCTAGGCGAAACATGCGTTGCAAACTACGGCGCGGCGCCGCGCCGTTAGCAAATCGCAAAAACAACTTGCAAAGCAATGTAGATTTTAAGGTGACGCCGCGTAAAAGTAAAAAATCGTGTTGGATATGTTTTAGATTGCTTGTTTTCTATAAACAAGCAATGGAACAGCATAAAATGGAAAGAGCGTAGAGACAAAATGGTTTTTGTCGCGTAATTTAAAAACCATAAATAGGTACATTTCATATAAGCTGTGGGCAAATTTAAGTGTACCTATGCTTGAACCAATCTATGTACAAATTTCTCTCCTCTGTTGGCAAAATACTAAATAGGAGTCCCTTTTTTACAGAGGTCTTTTTTTTATTTATTATTCTGTATTATAAAAGTTGACCAATCGTGTAATGCTATGGGTAATTCAAAGACAAAGACATGATGAGTAGACAATGAACTTTAATTCCTTAGCTTTAGACATTGCTGAGAAAAGATGCGATGACGCATCGCAGTTTTGTGGCTTGTCCCTAAAACATTTCATTTCATTACGACGTAACCGCCTTTCTAGAACAAAACACATAGAGCAGAGCTGTTTTTTCTCAAGTCTCATATTTTTAAGGCTTTTTCATTGTAAAGCTGCGGTCAGACTGCGCCCGCGCAGGCCACATACGGAATTAACGCGGATGACCAACAATTTTATTGTTGTGCTATTGTTGTTTTAAGTCGCCGACTGTCGGCCTTAGATTTGATGACATGACGAAAATTTTTGATGACATGAAATGATATTACTAAAAAAGTAGAAGTTACAATGTTTTTAAGATAGGATTAAAAAAAGAGGCTTAAGGGCCCAAAATGAGATAAATTAATATGTCAAATAAATGGGGTGGAATTTTTAAACCACCAGATTTTTTATGAAATGGTCAATTTTGGTAATAAAAGTAACAAAGCGTTTGTCTATTCGCGTTAGGAACACAGTCAGTAAATCTGACGTAAAATTTGACTTAAGTAGTCATATTTTAAATCCTTTGGAACGAAATTGGAACAAAAATAGTTTGCCGTATGATGAGTTCATGTTAACACGGCTTTAGCGTCATTCCTGAATTTATTTATTTTTTGATTATAGTCTTGTTCTTGACGCTTTTAGACAAAAATCGAAATCCAACCAACGCTACGAATATTCCCAACATTATTTTGTACTTGGCATTAGTCAAAGGTGATGCAAGATCAAAATACTTGATCAAAAAATTTGTTCCCGATTATCGAAATCATCCACGAAATTAAATAAATAACTGCTTTTGTGTGACCGACGTGATCATTTATCAAACTTTTTGTCACTCGATGTGACGAAGCCGTAAGGGTGTTTGGTTGGACCACTAGCAATTAGTTTTCGTATCGGGCGCAACAAAAACCCGCAACCCGTGATTATGATTCTACGAATTTTGACGAGGTTTTTTGATTTAGATATGACAGATTGCAGGTGATTACGCCGGAATTTGCGGCTTTTTGTCGCGTTTTGTTTCGTGAAAGTGTGTCACATTGGATTAGTTTTGAGCGTAATTTAGCCTTTAGATAGTTAGTTCCTTTTGTCTGTCCACACGTCTTGTTGTTATGGGTCTGTCTATTGCATTGAAATGGTTAACCGATTTTTATGAAAATTACTACGAGTCCCGGGAACAGACAGAAAAGCTAGACTGTTAGCCAAGGGTAACGTTCGGTTTTATGCGGTAAATGATGAAACGGCTATACTCCACTCGGGCTAACTTGTCGCTAGCGGTCATTAACTCCCTGTCAAAAACTTGTCATTTTCCATATATACCGCGATTGATAACATCTGACACTTCATTGTCAATCGCGGTTTATATGGAAAATGACAAGCTTTTGACAGGGAGTTAATGACTATATAGTCATTAACTCTCTGTCAATAGAGACTGTCCCTGTGTAGAATATTTGAAAGAAATTTTGTGTGTTGTATCGGGTAGAGCTAAGAATCGGCCAACATTTATTTTTCAAAGCCGATACAACCTTAAGGATTGTGCTCCTGGATAAAACAGCGTTTGCCTTTTCAGCTGCTAGTAAAGTTATATGGTATACCTACTTTCGAAACCAAATTTCGAAGTTCGAACCAATGTAAAGTGCCCATGAAAACAAAGTTTGAACCAAAGTAAAGTGTACAAAATGATTATTATGATTATGAAAACTGTATTGAAGACGTGAGTGGAAGAAGCCGGTAATGATTTGAAATCAAAAAAAATATTTTTATGTATAGCCAGATATATTAGCCGGTCTTATGTTATAAAGTGTTAGTTATCTGGTTCTTCCACTCATGTCTTCAATTGTTTTAAAATAATTCTGTTCTCAGCAAAGGTCTCCGTTATAGATCTCGCAATACTTCACCTCTTTATCCGCACAAAGCGGCTATTTATCATTTGTTCAAGTGCACGGAAGCCGGAGAGATCGTGCGACATTTAACTTATCTCGCTATAAATAATCTGAAGTTAATGATGTCGTTTGTTTTGGTATTTAGTTTATCTCTATTGAAAATACGGGAGATAGCGAAGATAAGGTAATAGTAGTTTTATCCAAAGCTAATTTACCCTAGAACGGCTAACGAAGGTTTTTGATTGTCTGTGTATGTCAGGTCCATCGACATAAGGCAAAAGTATCTTAATATTGGCTATCATATACATACGAGTAGTCTAGACATTTCATATTTTTTATTTTTCAAATTTAATCCATGAATCCGTATGGTAAAATTATGGAGTTTTAAGACCAAACAACCTCACGTTTTTTTTACATGGAGAAATGCTTTACGCATCCCCGGCAGATTGGGGACATCGGCCGGGGTATGTGGGACTCTCCGAGGAACTACCCACTAAAACCCCATGGTGCTTCACTCCCCGCTTAGGCAAAGTTACGGGCACGATCAACCCACAGCAACTTTACCAAAAACAACCTCACCTACAAACATTAGGCGCACAACAGAAGCTACACTTTTACCCACTCACCATACCTTTCTAGTTTTCTACCTTCTATACCTCCAAGGTATAGTATAGTATACTGTTGAAGGTTTCACCTAACTAACGGCATTCTCAGGCAAATGACTTTATATCATCGAGACATCTCAGCCTTTATTCAAACTGTCCAAGACCTGGGGCCATTTTAATACGTCTTTCTTACAGTTGGGGCCATAGCAAACGCGATGAGATCGTTTTGGTTTTTAAAGCTACTCGATAGGAGACTGTTATTTGAAATATAAATTACAAAATTATTTGCGAAAATTCAGTAACCAGTTACTAGAGTTTTGTGATTGGACTTTTTTTGGCATTTTTGTTTAATTTTTGATTATTACTTAGTTAATGTGCTTGACGTTCAACCAAAAGTGTTACTGAATAGATTTTGTGTCACCTTACTTTTGAAAATAGGTGTTGATTAAACAGAGGCTTATTTCGTGATTAGATAGTTTCTTTGATTTCTTAGTTATCCATATTCCATACTGATATTATATTACAAATGCGAAAGCGTGTCTGTCGGTCTATCTGTTACCTCTTGGCGCTCAAACTGCTGAGACGATTTTGCTGAAATTTGGTATAGAGATACTTAGAGTTCGAGAAATGATACTTTTAATCCCGCAAAAATGTACGGTTGCCGCGCGATAAACGAATTTTGGCGCTATGGAGTTGCGAGCGTCGTCTAGTGAATTATAAACACAATCCTTGTGTTTGAGTCATGTGTGTCATATTCCAGTTTCAAGCTTATGGTCCTCTCAGCTCGTGGCCCACCCTTGCAATCGGGAAACAATCGGTCGGCGGCTGTCCTCTGTGCCGTCAATCGCATCATTACCTGGTGGTCCACCGGCCCTGGCCACTTCATTATCCACGTCACATCACCCATCATTATCTCCCCAGTCCCAGTCCCAACGTCACCACCTGCATCGTGCGTGAGACACATCTCAATGGGCAATTCAAAGTGCTTGGCAGTTGCGATTGTATAATTGGGACTTGGGAGTGGTGACAATAAAATATCTATTGCCTTGGTCTAAATTGTATATTGACGCAATGGTCTCATTACAGGCAACCTCAATGAGGCCTTTACGTCAAGCAAACTCAAAAAATCTGTATATCAAATTTCATCAAAATTGGTTAAGTGGTTAACAGGTGGTTTGGTGGACAAGAAACACTTGCGCATTTATTATAATAGTAGGATTAGTCAAATGAGTTACACGATAAAGATGTGATCTTCGCCGTTTTGCTCCTTTTATTGAACAATATTTATGGCGTTTCAGAACACCTAATCAATATCTGACCAAAAAAGCCTCTCGACCAACGTCTATCAGCGTATGATGAACTTCGTTAATACATTTGCACCCAAAACCTGCTGTGTCATTAGAATTTCGACGCTATGACTTGGTAATAAGGATGGGTGGTATATATACAAGTGTTGTGTGTATGTTTGTCCGTATATGTCGGGTTGTCAAAGCGTCGCGAGCGCCGACGCAGGACAGTCTCGTGCTGAGAGCAATCTCCGCCGACCTCCGACTAGTGCTGTACCATTATCGATAAAATCTTAATTAAGTTGAAAACAATGACTATCGAGTTTTGTTGGGACAAATGTTTTTAAAGTCACCTCTCGCGCGTTCATTGAACCCGGCTTATAATTAATTTTCATGTAAAAAATAATTAGGAATTGTTATTATGACTTGATAAATGGTAGGTCTGATCGGTCTATTTATTTGGAAAATGAGAAATCATCTTCTGACTTCGAAATAATGGGAGTTGGGACCATTTGGGGCCAAGGTTGCATTTTGCATTGTAAAACTTTGACTAGCGATTCGCGAAGCAATTATTTATTTAATTTTACTGTCATATGCCGCAGTAAATCGGTTAGTATAATAATTAGTCTGTTAAAAAGGGATATTCTAATGACAAGATTTCGCGAGTGTGTCAGTAAAGTTTAATAAAACATACTAGAGCCATCTAGAGCGCTTACAGCACAGACGAACGGCACAGTCATGAGGGCGGCACGCGTCGACTGCCGAAGAAGCCTTAAGCATCAAAAACTAACTATTATAATAATTGATGTGCACGTGTTTCATACCACAATTTATCTGTAAGCTGTGTTTATCGATACACGTCGCATCCCTAATTTCTCGATGGGGCGCACAGGTCAGAGAGTCGAGACAATCTGTCAAACAGAACGAATCACATACGAATCATTCCCATACCACCTTGCCGCAGCCCTATTAATCATATTTCGGCCTTTTTTTACCATTTACCTAGCCCGCTAGCTACTAATAAACGCCATTTAAACAAAAACAATCGCTATCGCCGAACAATAGAGCTCAGAATCGTCTACAGGGGGCATCCTTGTCGCTTGATTCATAATGTCATGTAGAGATGTTATCTTGACGAAAATTTTTCGTTTGACAGGGTCAAAACTGTACACGCTCTTCAATTACATTTGACATAGATTGCGTGAAACGGAAAATGTTACGAAACAATATCTAATTTGTTTAAATCCGTCTCTGCTAAATGTATGGCTTTACCATCCTGGGAAAGGCTTCTTTTAAGTTCGCAAATATATTTGCTAATCTTTATATTGCATAGTACAACTTAAAAGTCTGTTTTGAATCCCTATGCCATTTCTGTTAACTTTCATGTAACGGAATATGATAGAAAATTTAACCATGGTAGATTGCAGAAAGAAAAAAATGAACTGTTTAAATATTGTTCACAACTTCGTGGCGCCATCCATAGAGCCACCCACACGTTTTGCCCTCGATGAAAACTATACTTAGATCATTTTAAGCAGAGAAGTAACAAGTAGCCAGACATGCAGACAGACAGACAGAAATGCCTGTGATATAAGTATAATATATATGGATGGAATCAAAAATTATGCACTAAATGCAAAACAAACTTGTTGTTGTTGAATGGTACATTTTACCGGGATAAAAAGTATCCTATATCCTTTCCCTGGACAACAAAGTTGGTTTAGCGGTTTATGCGCGAAAAGTTAACACTTTAACAGACAGATAGAAACACTTTCGCATTTATATTATTAGTTAGGGTACCTAGAGCATCCGTGGTCTAATGGGCAGACCTTTGGTTCGCACTCCTAGAGGGTGCAGGTCGGGTGGAGGCGTGTACCTATGAGACATTTTCTGATCTCAAGTACATAATACGGACGCTCGTACGGTCACGTACGGTGAAGGAAAACATCGTGAGGAAACCAGCACATAGTTGGTCCCAGTATCGTATTGACTAGTTCTTTCCTCTGGACAACCATACGGACATTTATAAAATCTTGTCCCAGGCACTACAGTATTTGAGGAGTGGTTACTTCGCTCTGAAAAATACTGTATAAATCATCCACAGCAAATGTAAAGGCCTAGTTTTTTTTAGGGTACCTAATGTGTCTACGATCCTATAGGTCTAGTGTCTACCAGAATCTGATGGCAAAAAATGGAAAAAAAAATTGACGCTACCAATACTGGGGACATTGGAGCAAAACGTTTGGTACTTTTTTTCATTATAGCGGCTGATTATGTGTGTGATACATGCAAATGTAAAAAAATATCCAATGATTAACCCTTAATTCGACCCTAAATAGCGGGCTATACGTTTACTTTGAAAAATTCTAGCTCGATAATTATTCCATATTTTCATGAGGTTTCTGTATTATACTATTAAAAAACTATTCTAGACTTTATAAAAAAATACTATTTTAAATGTTTCAAAGAAAAAATATATAAAAAATCGAAAAATATAAACCTAAGTCGATCGTTTGCAGGATACGTTTTTAAATAATGTCATTTAAGATATTTATAATGGTCTAAGTTACACTTTAGCAATAGTTATTTATTGTCAACTATCTAAATCATGCTACTGAATAATAATTTAGACAAATCTGCTTTCATATTGTACCTATAATTATGGCTAAAGTATACGTTTAGCCGATTATACATTGCCGCATTCTCAGAAATCACACTACGAAATTCTATGTATAGCGGGTTTCACTTCGTCGAATTAAAGGTGAAGTAGGTAATACCATCCTGGACCTTTTGTTAACTGCTGCAGCTAGAGCTGTTGGATTAACTGGACTTATACTTCGTCCATGGTCTTCATTAAACCTAATATTTCGATGTTTGGTCTCATATTTGATAATTTATGGATGAAAATGGTTCGGCTCCTTTAGTCTTAGCTTACTTTTGTACTGTTTCATGAGAAAATTTTTGGTTTTTATAGGAATTTTATATTTCTACCCTCTCTAAGCTCTTACAAAAGCTTTCTTTTCCTCACTGAGTAAAATGTACCTTACTGAAAAAAAGTTTTTCTGATATTCATAATTTTGTAAAATTTGTTAAATTGCTAGTTTGAGGCTTTTCTTTTTAGATATCAATGATTTAAAATAAAAAAATACGTAAAAGGCCTTTTAAAGGCCCAAAAATACAACTGGACACGATAATTGACGTATTTTTACAAGTGAAATTGAACTAATTGACTTTTACTGTCTAGATGAAAATCCTCACCAACCACCTTGACTGAAGCACTTTTAGTAGGCACTTAGATGGCTATTAAATTGGTTTTTGATATTATATTATATTTTCCAATGTTTATACTAAGGCTCTCTAGGTAAAATATCTATTATAGGTCACCAACCAGCCATAAGTAAGTTATATAGCTGTATTTTATTGAAATTTCTATTTTTTACAGATCAGAACCTTAAAAGCATCTTCTAAATGCTTTTTAAAGTCAGCCAGTTGATAAATACTTTTACTCGAAGCTTCACAAGCTTTCATCTGCGAATGCTCTTAGTAGTAAAATTTTGATTCATTTTCAAATCCTTAAAGAAAACCAATTTGTAGAATATTACGTTTGAAATGAAGTCTATAATGTAGCTACTACTCTCTGTAGACATTTAACATCCTAAAAAAGGACACTTATATTTATCTTTTGCAGAAACTTATAACTACCCCTATGTTTCATCCCCAATAAATGTCACTGTTTAAGCAAATCGATTTAGCAGGCTTTAGAAACAGCTATTAATTGTCCTAACTTAGCCTAGAAACTAATTATTTCTTCTTAATTTATTTTATTTCTAAAAAAATAATTAAATGTAATGTGCTCTGAATCAGAGTTGCATAGCGGGCTATACGTATATATTGGAAGTATGTTTTGTAGGAACCCGGCAATGTATAATATACTATACTTTCTCGAAAATTGTCAAATAGGGATTTTTTTTTATATTTTTCTGTACATCTTTAGACACTAAAGGAAAGGTATATGAACAAAAAAAATTAAAAATCGCGAAAAAAAAATCCGTCGAATTAAGGGTTAAAGATATTTTTTGAAAATCTCCCATCCAAATTTGCCATTAGATTATAGTAGACCTATAATTGCGCATATATCAATATCGGTCCAGCACACGAGATAGAGATCTCACCACGTGACCCCATCCCGCCGATACCATCAGCTGTCATTGTGTCCCGACAGCTGACATAGTGACGTCATTGTTGGTTGACGCAACCTCAGCCGTGGGAGTAGAAGAGCTTGAGACATTAATGATTAAGAGACATATTTTGAAGATTATAACTAACTTTAATTTAATAAAGAGTGCCAGAATAATATTATGTATGGAGCTTATGTCAAACTCTACATTTAATTAAAGTTAAGTTGTGTCCCTGAGCGGCTTGAGATCTGATGGAAGCTATTAAAAATCTTAGAAAGTAAGATCCAAGAAAACCATCCCTTCCCTACCCTCCCCTATTCCCATTCCTTCCCTTCTCCTTCCCTATTACCCTATTCCCTCTTAAAAAGCCGGCAACGCACCTGCAGCTCTGCTGCGAGTGTCCATGGGCGACGGAAGTTACTTTCCATCACGTGACCCGTTTGCTCGTTTGCCCCCTTATTTTATAAAAAAATATATATTACTTAATAGAAGCTAAAAACTAAATTGACATGTTTTAACGATTCTAATCACTATATTGTAGTATATCCAAATGAAGCAAAATGTTAATTGATTCCCATTTAAAATTATCAAGCGATTGATATGCGTTTTATAAAGCTCACGATTTACTTCCGATGCGTTTGAATCATTCTTTAAATTGAACAAGCACTATGTAACTTCCTTATTTTCTTGACTGTTTTTAGGGTTCCGTAAGTACCCAAAGGGATCAAAAACAGGATCCTCTTACTGAGACTTAGATGTATGTCGGTCTGTATCTCCAGGCTGTATCTCAAGAACTGCTATAGCTAGACTTATGAAATTTTCGCAAATACTAAAAAATTCTAAAAACAACAAATACTAAAAACAAAATATAATTAATATTTAGGGGGGGCATTTTCACAAAGTCCTTGATTATTATATATTACTTATATACTTATATTATTATGTTCTTTATTAATTAATAAAAATAATAAAATAAAATAAAAAATTAAGGGGGCTCCCATACAATAAACACAATTTTTGGCCTAATTTTGCTACATAACGGTATGGAACCCTTCGCGAGCGAGTCTGACTCGCACTTGTCCAATTATTTATGAATTAAAATTATGATTCAGATAAAAAATATTCATGACCTAATGAGCTGCTTGTAAGCTTAACGCTTATCAGTATGACCATCTAAAACTATTAAATAGAGTGTTTAAAATTTAAATGCAAATAATCTAACCGAAACAATAATAATTAGTAATCACTTTTACTTAGTTACTTAAAATATTAGAAAAGGTACAAGGTCCCTTTGTGGACGGTGGTTCATTGGCTTTGAGCGTGGCGCCCAACCTTTAGTTCGTGGGTTCGATTTTCGAGTTGTAAAAATGTTGTTTCCAAGGTTGGTTAGGAAAGCTGACGGTCCATGCGTCGGATGGGCATATAAATAGTCCTGCACCAGATCTCTCACCAGTCCAGTCGGTCATCCGTCCGATATTGTGTTCTCGACTCTTGTATATCAGAGAATTTGGTTTAAGGCAGATGGCGGACCTACGTAATTTGGTCACTTAATGTCAAACCCAGCCAACACATACAATGAATTGACATAGCCTAGGCCATACTATGACGTAGGTCCGTCATCGGCTTGTGAATCAATTTTTTCGATGGTACTATCACCATTTACCGTAACCGAAACTGGTAAGCATATTAAATGACATGAAAATGATGATGATGCCCACAATGATGATGATGCACTGAAGTAAATACAATTAAATAGCCGGTTATATAACCTGCATTTGCATATCGCACTTACTACAATGAGTCTCAGATCTCGGCACTATCTGTGACTAAAATGTCGCAAGTCGAAGGCCGTGGGAACGTTTCACAATGGAAGCTGTACTTAAAGCCATCTTTGATTCAAGTTGTGACAACCCTGTATTAATTGATTCCGTAATTTCTAATGACTGCAATCGAAAGGAGTAGAGTAGATTGTTTTTGGCGGAGTGAGCACATTGAGACGGGCCGTGCCGGGGCTCAGCGTGCCGGGGCTCATCGCGAAAATCCGCCTTCATACAATTTGTATGGAAGCGGATGCGCGTATCGCACACTGTGTCGGGGCGCAGCGGATTTCCGTCAATGCGACAAGGCCCGGCAAGGCCCGACAAACCCGCTGAGCCCCGGCAACAGTGTGACCACACTTCACATAGATATTTCCACTTTTTGGTAGATTTGAGATCAAATGAATGACGATTTAGTAGTCCAAAATTTTTTGTACTTAAATTTTAATTGAAGATCGATATTATATGACAAATAATATAAAAATTTAAAATGCATAATGAAAACAGTCCATATAAACATTTTAGTTTTATTTTAGTTTCAACCACTTGGAATACATTGATTAAAAGGTAGATTTTCGGTAGAAGCTAAAACACGGTCAAGTAGATTTTAGTAGAATATAGCAACGTTTTTGATATATCGAGTCACGAGTGATTTAAGAGTGGTCACACTGGAGCTATCCAAAGTACTCAAAATCCGTCAATGCGATGCGACCCGGCCCGGCAATAGTGTGCTATAGCGCATTTTGCGCTGCGCTGAGCCCCGATCCGCTCCGGCGAGCCCCGGCACGCGCCGACAAACTGTGCGCGTACCTTTAACGACTTGAAGGATTTAACTTGAGAGGTGTCGGTAGATTCGTGTTTATTGTGAGAGTGACGTGACGCTGGGCACAATGTTGGGTGGGCAAATGCTGTTGGACAAAGACGCAATAGAGTTTTTTAGTTTTGATTTTTTTTATGAAATAAGGGGGCAAACAAGCATAAGTGGTCACCTGATGGAAAGCAACTTCCGTCGCCCATGGACACTCGCAGCATCAAAAGAGCTGCAGGTGCATTGCCGGCATTTTAAGAGGGAATAGGGTAATAGGGAGGGGTAGGGATGGGAAGGGAAGGGAAAAGGGGAGGGTAGGGAAGGGATAGGGCAGGGGATTGGGCCTCCGGTAAACTCATTACTAGGCGAAACAGCGCAAGCGCTGTTTCACGCCGGTTTTCTGTAAGAACGTGGTATTTCTCCGGCCGGCCCATTCGTCCCGAAGCATGGCTTTCCCACGTTGAATTACTTTTTCTAATTTCTTTTGTTAATCCTTGCTTTAACATTTGAGTGATCAGAAATGTTTTGGTGCGTTATTGATGACAATCAAGTGTGGAATATCTGTCTCAGTTATTACATTACACAATTATATTATTTACTACCTGTTACCCGCGACTTCGTCCGCGTTAACATAAGTGAAATATCCTCCTCCTTTTCGTAAGTCGGTTAAAAAGTAGCCTATGTTATTTCTTACTACATCAGCTATGTGCCTAAAAAGTCCCGTCAAAATCGCTCCAGCCATTTCAGAGATTAGCCGGAACAAACAGACAGACAGACAGACATACAGACAAAAATTGTAAAAAATGTTGTTTTGGTGTCTGTACTTTATATACATTCATATGCATGTAGTAAAAAACGGTTCTTTCAATATTACAAACAGACACTCCAATTTTATTTATATGTATATGTATGTATGTATAGATGTATAGATCTTACACTATGGCGGTGTTAATTCCGATTTTGGCCACGCGTCAAAAAAAACCTCTGGCTTTTAAATATAGTCGCCTCCTACTGGTAATACTTATTGTAGTCTGTAATGTGCCAGATCATTTCCCAAGATCATAATCCCAAGAGAATTATCGTATTAATTTTGTCGGCAATTTGACAAAACATATTTGGCAACCCTCAAGTAAGTCACGTTGCCCCCGTGTTTGAGCAAATTGCCGAGTTTCGGGCAGATTGCGCAAGCTAATTGCAAAGTCACATCATTTTTACTCTACTTATCTTTCGACCTTTCGAATGGCGCAAGCTGTTAGGAAACAATTTACTGGTCGTCTCGTCACTTTTACTAATTTGTTACAATTTGAGTCTTGAATTATGTGTACTGTTTAGTTATTTAATAATTTTGTTATTGCGTCTATACCGTATATTTTACTTCCGCTTTACTTAAATATCACATAATTTTAATTAATTTCAACAATGATCTAAACGTGAACAATTTTATTCATTATTACTACATCTATATATATAAAAATGGATTTTCAATTGTGTTAGTAACGCTAAAACTCGAAAACGGTTGAACGAATTGGGCTAATTTAAGTCTTAAAATATTCGTAGAAGTCCGGAAGGTTTTAAAGTGATACGAAGTTCACCGGGACAGCTAGTCTGCTATATTTTAGTCCAACTTTGTCTAATACTGGTTCGAGTTTCAATTCTAGATGATATCTAAGAATCTAGATAATATCTCCTATGGCAACTGCATTAGGTACGGTTTCCGTGTGTAACAAACGAGCTCATCTCGTGTATGTGTTTCCCCTGGAGGTCCAGGGTCCTGAAGACATTGTCCGTCCTCCGTTTATTTGCCGGCCGTACTTGCGGTCGGCGGGAATTGCTTTAGGGACCACCGATATATTGTCACAGATACAGAAGTTCCGGAGATTTGTTTGTTATATTACTTAGTTTACTTGTTCAAATACTAGTGATAGTAGGTATATATCCCCATTTTCTTTTGCTAAAAAAGGCTATTCAAATTATTCGAGTGTTTTAAAAGATTTTTGCAAATAATGACTTTTGCATGGTCACATCAGGAGCAAAATCCACTTCGCTTGGAATCTCAACATAAAGCGAACTTTAGCACTTTTGTTTTGAAAGTTTCTAACTTCGAGAAGGAAGAGTTCTGGGCAGAAGCCCAGTAGGTTGATTGGGAGTCGTTTACGGGAAATTTCGAGGGCGACTCCAGAATTCGTGCGTCCATCGCCGCAGATATAAAAATACGCGTTTAGAGCTAAGTGTTTAATTTTTGGTAAAAGTTATGTATATTCAATTGCCACCGAAGCCTAATTATTATGTACTAGCTGTTGCCCGCAACTTCGTCCGCGTGAATGTATGTTATTAAAATCGAGATTTAGAAAATCATTCTAACCCATCCCATCTATTTTTTTTTGGGTCTATATTACACACGAAATTTTTAATTAACATCAAAGACCCAGGAAACTTTAACCTCAGATACCGTACTTATCGTTTTGAAAAATCCTTTCTTTGAAGACCGCTTGGCGTGGACAGGGGATGGAGGCCACAGGACAGGGGAAAGAAACATGTGACGGAGATAGAGGATAGACTTCAGAAGACGGGATTTAATGTAGGCATCTATCCCTCTTTAACCTTCCTCTTATTCTCAGATTCAAAATCTACAATTAAACCAGAACAAAATAACGCTTGAAGTTGTTCATTATTATGTATATTTAATCGTTAGTCTTGAAGTATCTAGCTCTAACCAATCAACGCGAATGTGTAAGTAATTTTCTGAGTTAGTCCCAGACCGAGTCATAAGGACCCGCCCGAGATTACATACGATGATGCCCACTAGTGCGTTCAACGTTATTTTACCCCAAACAATATACAAATAACCCTTATATCCTTTATTATAAAGGTGAGTAGGCACTCTGTACTGTGGGCTGGACTATTCTATTACGGAGGAGAATAACTTCTAACGTTTTAAGGTCTTTGTTTTTGTCTTATTTTAACCTCAAAATGTTTGAGGTTAACACACAGCAAATTATATGTTAGCGAGTGGAATGGGTACATATTGGGTTTTATTAATTTGGACTCTCATTGTTTTTGTCAATAGTTATTAATGTGTATTCAATCAATCAGGCTACTATTGCAACTACTTGAACATTTTGTATCAGAAGCACAGTGTAACTTTTGTCGTGTTGAGTCAGTACGTCACAATATAAATAACATACAGTAGGGTAACTATGCTCTTCCCGCAACTTTTGAAATACAACTCGTTCAGCATACAAACCAGTTTTACGGGTGAGACGCTTCATTGTTTAACAACTTGAAGTTAAAAAAGCTTAAGTTTGTTTGCGCTTGATTCGAGCTTTCCAGTATAAATATCTACCATCTATTACAGGGCTCCCGCTACCATCTGTGCAATTTGTGCAATGCACACGGGCGCCATCCTCTAGGGGCGCCAAATCGCCATCTTTAGGGGCGCCAAAACCAAGGACCCAAAAAATTTGCCTAAAGGGGCGCCAAACACACACGTGGGAGAGCCATGCTTCGGCACGAATGGGCCGGCTCGACCGGGGAAATACCACGTTCTCACAGAAAACCGGCGTGAAACAGCGCTTGCGCCTCCCATTTTAAAAGGCCGGCAACGCACCTGCAGCTCTTCTGATGCTGCGAGTGTCCTTGGGCGTCGGAAGTTGCTTTCCATCAGGCGACCCGTTTGCTCGTTTGCCCCCTCATTTCATAAATGAAAATCCTTTTTTTTTTGCACACAGGCGCCAGTAGCCCTTACGGGGGCCCTGATCTATTATTTATATTGTGCTATGATACTAAATATAGAACTGATAAAATAATAATATAATAGTAATAAGAGCTTATCACTTAATAACGATGGAGTGGCGGTGTCACTTATTGCGGTCTCGAGTGATGGTGAAAGTGATACAGTGATAGTGGGCTAATCACTGCCCACACGTGGACTTTCCCACAGTCATTGATAAGTGGTGTCAACTGAACTGATTCAAAACTTATACTATTAAAGCTAAATAATAATAAAATCATTAAATTACTCTGAGTGCGGTAGTTAGACAATTAAGATTATTGTTAGGTCAGAATATACTCCGAAACTACGAGGCTAGTCACAAGACACGAAGGGTTTCGTACCTTTATTAGAACAAAATAAAAATAAGTTGAAAATTTTGTTTCCGGACAGACGGACAGACAACGAAGTCATAGTAATAGGGTCCTGTTTTTACCCTTTGGATACGGAACCCTAAAGAATATCCACAGCTGAATATTCACTCACTTCCATCTCCACAATAGGAGGAGAACCTCCTGCTTTTTTTTGGAAATCGACTATTGTCCGGTTTCGGAGTTGTTTTGACAGGAGTTTATCTTTTCACTAGCGTTGTTGATTGGTTAATTTGACGCTAGCCAATCAAAAGCAATATAAACTCCGGTTATAAAACTCAGAAACTGGGCATAATAGAGGTAACTATTTCTATCTATACTATTAGAAAACGAAGACAGAAGATTACAGCAGTACTAGTCAGCAGTACTGACTAGTACTGCTGTAATCTTCGTTTTCTAATAAAGCAGAAGTTATAGTTTTTAATGTTCTTTTAGGTTAGTTTTTGTTAGAGCGGTCACTTTAACAAATCTACCATCATCGCTTTAAGGCTTAAACTAACTTCCAACATAAACAAAGATGACATCGCTCAAATCAATATAACGTAATTGCTCTGGTGTGTTTTTCCCGATGGTGTGTGTTTTCACCCTTTGTCTTGATTGATCCGCGCTCGCAGCTCCGGGTGACAGTTAATAATCGCCCTTCCTAAGTCCAAGGGGTGTGGTGCAAGGTACAGGTGGAGCGTTTTTGGGATAGTTGAGGGAAAATATTTTTTTGATTTTTTTACTTTTCCGTAAAGATAGCTAAAGGGAATTAAATTTTGTCATGAATTCATGATTACTGCATGTGTATTGTTGCGTAGGTATAATTGCGATTGTGATAATAATTATAATGTTGCCCCTGAAAACTGTTTTCGTCTTACAATTTTATATGTCACAGCCACGTTCATTGTAATGTTGCTATCGTCATCACATTTTATTCTTAGGTACCTTATCTATTCGAAAATTCCTAAAATTAGGGACCTAACTAATGCTATCCACAACATTTTTAAATTTATTCGTCTTCAAACGTCTAGTCACAACTCAAAATCAAAAGTGCAATATTGTATGACAAAATATTTAAAGATTTGAAATCAAATCTGATGTTTCGTCAAATAATCTTAATAGACTCGTATTTAAAATATCTGCTAGGACAGCAATTATAATATTTATTTTAACAATCCTCGATATTGATCTAAAATGTCCGCTTTACGCTTATAACTTGTACCCGTCGGAAGCTATTTCGGTAACTAAAAGTGCTTGTGTTGACATGTGAAATTAATATTATAAATGAAGTAGGGGTGTTGGTCTGTGGGGGTAAACACGAATTTTTCACGTCCTTACAATGTTACCCAATTTTTCACGGTGGTAAACGTTATTGCTCTTGCAATAATTATGCAGTATGTAGTTTTACATTCACTATGTGATTGTAAACGTAGAGTGACTGTATGTCTGTTACCACTTACCAGTAAGTTGAATTGAGTGTTTGGTATGGAGATACATACTTCGAATCCCCTGTAAAGAATTAAAGATATAGCATAGACCAGGGGTTCCCAAACTGTGCGCCGGCAAAAGGGGCGCCGCGCCGCCACCGTGAGTCGATCCTCCATAACCAAAAATATTTAAAAATAAAATTATAATATTGTGAATAATACAAAGCAGGCAGATGATTATCTAAATATTTGTTTATTATTATTTACTTGCTTAACCATTAAAGGTGTTTATTTATGTATCTTTTTGTAATAGCTAGGTAGAGAAGGGCGCCGTGCCGTCGCGTCGTCACAAAATATCGACTTGTAAGTGCGCCGCAGGCTGAAAAAGATTGGGAACCCCTGGCATAGACTTTATCCTGGAAAAATATACAGTTCCCGCGCGTTTTAAAAGGAGTAATCATTAACGGGTTGTTCGTGATATCAAAATTGTGTGTAAATCTTCATTGATAAAGGTTTTTGACTCTCAATAACATAATTTCTCAGGTTACTTGAGAATTTATCTGAGAGAATATTTGTTTTTCAATAGATTTTTTTATTAATAACGGCTAATATTAAGTAAAGTCTTTCATATTTCTGAATTCTAACACGGAAGGGCGTTTGCGGACAGGTGGGACTCTGCATTACTCAGTATAATATACCTGTAGCACGGTGCATGCTCCGTACTCAATTATGTAGTGTCGAGCAATTTAAAATTAATTACCTACTAACCCATTAATATAAGTTAAGAATTTTTTTTTACTAATTTACTAATAATTCATATGGGCTGTATTTTATTGCCTGAACCATAGAGGAATAAATGTATGGCTGGTCTCTGCCTGAACTAATAATTCATAATATGGGCTGTATTTTATTGCCTGAAATAAAGCATTATTATATTAGGGACCGCAATCCAGTACCTACTTGTATGGAGTACCGAAAAACGACGGCAAAATTCACCAAACAGGACTCCGTCTCCCTCGTGTGTATGAGAAATGGACCATAATTATTTGTATCCAAGAAAATCTGGATCAACGAGAACAGAGCGTCCGTGTCACATGTCAGTCTAGGCAGACATTGATTGCGGTCCAGGGGGTGGCTGTGGCGGGCTGGCAAAGACGCGTAACTTAAGGATTAAGCGTTTTCTTTGTTTACGAAAAGTACTAAGATGTTTGAAATATACGAGAGCTATTCCAATGTCATTAGCAAAATACCTATTTTGAAAAATATAGTTGTCCGTCTGTCCATAAACCTAATAGAGTTTCGTCAAAAGTGTGTTATGCAATTTTCCTACAATTATCATAAAGTTACTTAAAAAAACTACTGAAATGTTTCATTTATAAAATTTGTTCCCTCACCTAATCAGAGCTTTCTGAACTACATAATATTCTGTAGTAAAACTACACAATATTATGTACTTCGTTAATGGAAATAGCAGACGACTATTTATACAAAAAATGTATAGCACAAAAAAGAACATCCTTAAGAGGATTCCACACCGCCATTTTTTCCATACAAACGATGTCCCCTGTTTCCTCCCTGGATAATGCTAGTAGAGTTATAATTTTTTTCCTGAATATCTACGGCCACTAATACAATGTCCCTATGTTTTCTTTTTTTTCATAATTTAATTATTAAATAAGATATGAACGTTCAAAAACCCAAAAAAATGGCCAGATTTTCCACTGTGTTCAAACGTCCAGAAAACAGATTTGGATAGATTATACAAAAAAAGCAAAACATAGGAACACAGCTCAAGCCTTTTTTTAATCTTTAATGAAAAAAATACTTAAATCGGTTAAGTTTTGGAGAAGGAATCAGGGGACAACGAATCGTTGATTTTCTGGATTTTCTGCAGTTGTCTCTATCGCGTTCTGCGGTATAGGCTTGAGGTAAGGGAGACAGCTATAGATATTACACATACTTTTTTTTCATTTCTCTAGCCGCTGTGGTATCCTCTTAATTTACAAACTCAGTTGAAACCCCGACCACTGCCTAAAGGTGGGTACTGACTACTGACCAACGTTACAATAGGCATGATGACTATTTTTTTTCATATCGGTAATTGAAAGACACTTAAAAAATAGAAACATCGTTGAAGGAATGACTCTGATAGCTTAAAAATTCACCAAGATATGACAATTCAAATATCTCATAAAAAAGACCAGCACGAAACGCTCCATACAAAGTGCTACGAAAGTATGACGTCAGTCTTTCGTAGTTTGTACGCATCGGGAGACAACTTTGTTCGACAGGTATATGAAATATTGCGTTTATGAAAGTGGTTTCATAACAAAAGTTGCTTTTAATTGCATACGTTATCGAATTGTATACAAATATTAAGAAATTTAATTGAAAAAAAAATCGACTTGAATATCCAACTTTGAAGGCGCATAACAAAAAAAATACAAATGCTATCAAGCTGAAATTTTGGGAACACTTATTTTTTACCGTGATTTCTTTATTTTATTAACAAAATTCGCTAATCTTTTACCTTGTCGTCATCCCTATTACAAGGTGTAATATATCTTATTAGTTATTACACAGCGAGCACTCGTACAGTCAGTACGTAGTGCCACGGATACTATGGGTCAGACGCCTCCGTGGTCTAGTGGTTAGAGCGTCGCTCTCGACTCCGGAGGTCGTGGGTTCGAATCCAGTGTTGGAAACATGTTATTTCCAAGTTTGGTTAGGACAATGCAGGCTGATCACCTGATTGTCTGACAAGTAAGATGATCCATGCGTCGGATGGGCATGTAAAAAAGTCGGTCCTGCGCCTGATCTCTCGCCAGTCGTGTCGGTCTTCCGTCCCACTGGGTTATGAGAGTAAAAGGAATAGAGAGTGCTCTTGTGTACTGCGCACACACTTGGGCACTATAAAATTACTCCTGCGTACCAGGCCTGGTTTCAATAAAACCGGCCACCGTCACCGAAACCGGTGTGGGGAGTATTATTATTATTACTATGGGTACGATAATTGAGTTACATATTAATACATCACACCTCGCAACGTTGGTCAGTACCCACCTTTACACGTAAAGCTCTCACAATAACCGAAAAACTTCAATTGTCGCGTTACGCCACTTCGCCCGCGGCGGCGGCGACCGTGGCCAGCGGCTCGCCCTTGCCCTTTGTACATTCCACCGTTTCTGCCGCGTTAACTTTAGATTAACCTTGTGGTACACCACGATAAGTGACTTCTATACTCGAGGCACGACAATGAAATACGTCCAAATACTATTTGGCCATTTTCGTCTTAGAATCTTTAGACAATATAACTGCAACGTTTTGACGCTTAAGGCAGCCCCATCATAGACTTAGAGTGGATTGCACCAGAGGCGTGGTTAAAGTTAACGTTATGGTTATAGTTAAGGCTAATTTAACTTTAACCTTAACTTTGACCACAGAATTTGACAGAAGACGTTGCTGATCCGACAAGGTTTCATAAGAACTTTTTATTTCAATAACTTTTTTGATTAGCGCTCTAAAATTTACAATTATACTTGTAATTTTACCTTGTTACTAATTTTTTCATTGCTCCCAATATTCTATGTATATTGTATACTCTACCCACCAAATTCTACTGTTATTTTCTTCACAATACTCCAAAAGATTAGCGTACTTTTTGCTGCACTCTGTATCATACGGGCACCCTGTATAATTGACACACCCTTAATCGCGGGATTATGGCTGCCAGGGAGTGAACGATCGACAGTCGCATTATTGCTATTATTGGCTAATTAAGTTCCTCCAGTAATGGACGGTTTGGGTTTGGTAGAAGTATTTTATTTGGAAAGGCTTTTATTATTAATTTTTGTAGTAGGGCCCCGTATAACTGATACGGCGGTAGCTACACTCTTGGTCTATGAAATAACTACAAAATCTAGTTACTCATCTTTACAAGGTTCAGGCTAAAGGACCATCAGCAGCTAGGTATGTATTTCAAACTTTGTTAAGAGGGCGACTAACCCAAAAAATCAAACATCGTCCTTCTCTCTCCACACTCACTTCCGTCTTTCATATACCAGCTGAAAAGGACGACGCGGATTCATCGCCAAATTAGTTTTTTCACAATAAGTCGATAAATATACAACATTTTAAAAATGGTCTTTTTAAAAAAATCACTAGGTCGGTTTTTCAATGATAGAATTTTATACAATGTGTTAAAATATTAACTTAGTTCAATGCACGGTTATGGCAATAAATGAAAAATTCGTGAAAATTAAATGCATTTTTGTGATTTTTTTCTATCGAGAAAATTTTAAGATATTGTGTTTTTACTCAAATCGAATTCTTGGCAATATATGTAGTATCTAATTTTAGAAAATAAAACAATTCGGGGCTTATTTTCAAGTATAAACATGAATAATAAAATCGAAAATTTTGGGTTAGTCGCCCCCTTAAGATAAGAAACAAAACTGCCTTATTGTTTCAATAAATTGGGGACTTTCTTCATCCTGTCATTTATTTTGACTTCTAATTTACAGGATCACTGATTCAGTGGTGAGTGGTCATGTACATCTGAAATAATTAAGAATAACTTTTTCATTAGTCAGATATAAACTGTACATGTGCCATGGCCCATGAGTATGACGAACCATAATGAATAATTTATCACAGGAATACATTAAGTGTACGCGGAATTATCTCCAAATGACCAATTTGTTATTTTCGGAGACACAGGAGCTGTACCTGCACTTGAAATCTTGAAGCTTTTAAAGTAGTTACATACTTCAGAGCTCCCCACAATGCTATTCCAACCGTATCACAAGGAGCCAGAGTTGATATTCGAATGCAGACGAATTCTGCTGACAAGTCATCTAGTATTAATAGGATGAGAGCGGCCTAAAAAATACACCTTATTGTCATTCACTTAAGATCAAAATCTCTGTAGTCAATCTCATCTAGGATAGCACCCAATGCTGCTGACGCAAAATGAATCGTCAGAAGTCGTGTTAGGGTTGATTTAAGAGTGAGACGAAGCGTCTTCTGGCGCCACGCTTTGTCATGCCGATGTAATCTGTATCCGGCAGTGTTTCGGGATGAAAATATATTTAAGTGGTTGTATCTGCTTATTAATTACTCGGAGTGAACATTGAGCTGTCAAAACCGACGCGCGGTGCACCTCCAAAACCGGCGGCGATTGTGTCAAGTCATTTCACCTAAGTTCTGGGAAAAATCTGGCGATAGACACCATTAGCGATGTCAGGTTGTATAGTCGAGAGATTTTGATTTGAATTTTGTACGGATTTGATTCTGACAGGATAATTGTTAATATGTTGATGTTTTCATATTATGAGGTTCTAGTTTCGTTCTTCTCAGAAGTTTAAGCAGTGCTGCTGTGAGGTGCTCGTAAATCCTACTTCCTACTATCCTACTTCCTACTAATATTATAAAGGCGAAAGTTTGTTTGGATGTATGGATGTATGGATGTTTGTTACTCTTTCACGCAAAAACTACCGAACGGATTTTAATGAAACTTTACAGTAATATAGGTTATACATCAGAATAACACAAAGGCTACAATTTTAACCGTCTTTCAAAATGGGGGAGGCGTTGTTCGTTTTCTTATGTTCAACGATTACTCCGCCGTTTGTTAACCGATTTTCAAAATTTTTCTTTTGGTATATAGGGTATCATCCCAATTAGCTATTATATTCACAAAAGTGGTGATCTGATGAAGGATCCATAAGTAATTGAGGAAACTCCTCAATATTTATAGGGAAACATGTGGTGAATTCGTTTTCGTGAGAAGTATTCTAAGCATATGCTACCAACAAGTAAGACTTTGCACCGAGGTATACCTGGTATACCGTGGTTCGGAAGGTGCTGAGAGAACTCCTGTTTCTTTATAGATACAAGTTTGGGAGTTTCGGCGTTGTTTTAAGAACGGAAAGCATATTATGCTACTATGCAAATTACATTCATCATCATCATCATCATCACTACCATATTATACATCGTCCCATGGGAGACTTATGAGCCTGTAATGACCCTGTTATTGGTACTTTTCATAGTCTTTTAGATCGAGACTCGAGTTTGTCAAGCGATAATTTAAAAAAATCTATACCTACCTAATATTATAAACCTGGAGAGTATGTTTGCTTGAACGCGTTAATCTCAGGAACTACAGGTCCGATTTAAAAACTTATTTCAGTGTTAGATAGCTCATTTATCGAGTAAGACTATAGGCTAAGACTAATACGACCGAAGAAACTCAGGAAAATGTGGGAAAAACGGGGGAAATATTAGAAATTACGAACTACTGGAGCAATTTTTATGGCAATATTTGGCACAGATATAGAGTAGATCAAGTGAAGGGAGTAGGGACATAAGCTATTTTTTATGGTAAAATGTACGATTTCCGTAAAATTCCTAATTTACGCGGGCGAAGCCGCGCGGGACATCTAGTATGAAATACTACTAAAATTTAGTTGTTATAGCGGCTACACTAGCTATTCCTGTTGATCATCATGATTAGGCAAACATAGTGTGTCGGACACACTATGTTTTTATTTATTTATTTATTTATAAATTATGATAGTTGTAAGAATGTTTAATAAATAAATAAATAAATGTTTGCCTTATCGTGGACTAGGACTGTGTCCTACACAATAAGTCAACTTTTTCAAATCGTCAATCCATCGTCCTGCAGCTCGATGGACCGACGATTAGAAAAAAATTATTGCGGGTGCTGCCCAAGATCAGGATGGTTGACTTTCGTTGAAGAAGTACCTACGTACAGTGGTAGAGGATAGGTGGATGATGATTATTTCTTGACAGACAAGCAGACGAATAGACAGCGATGATGCGTAAGTAGAATTAGTTTTTTTTTTTAATGAAATAAGGGGGCAAACGAGCAAACAGGTCACCTGATGGAAAGCAACTTCCGTCGCCCATGGACACTCGCAGCATCAGAAGAGCTGCAAGTGCGTTGCCGGCCTTTTAAGAGGGAATAGGGTAATAGAGGAGGGTAGGGAAGGGAAGGGAAGGGAATAGGGTAGGGGTTAGGGGATTGGGCCTCCGGTAAACTCACTCACTCGGCGAAACACAGCGCAAGCGCTGTTTCACGCCGGTTTTCTGTGAGAACGTGGTATTTATCCGGTCGAGCCGGCCCATTCGTGCCGAAGCATGGTTCTCCCACGTTAATGTGGGAGATTAATGTAGTTTTTTTATGTAGTTTCTTCTCATAGTTTCTACTATTTATTATAGGTACGGAACCCTAAAATATATTCTTCTCAATTGGCAGAAAATTGTCTGCTCAAAATGAAACAAAGAGCGCGACAATTATATTTCCACTTCAAGGAAGGGCGACGCGACGATAACATCTGTGCTGTGAACTCATGAATATTATAGTGGTTAGTTCTGCTCCAAGAAGTCCGAACGACACTTTACACTAATAATTACTTAACTTTAAGTTTTTAAGTGGAAATAATGTCATTTATAGTTTATAGTTAATTTAAAGCTGTACTTTTAAACCGCTTTAGGTTACCTGTTCATCCCTTTCGACCTCCGTCTGCAAAAAAGCGACGTCGTTTGAAAAAGAAAGCACAAGGGGTAGCTTGAAATCTTGCTAAATCCTAATAAGTCTGAGGCAAAATGTCATAAAGAGGAAGCAGAGAAGGCAAAATTAGAGATACATACAGCTCCAAGAAAGGAAAGTATTAAGGTGACGCCTTGATAATTTGGCTGCAGCGATATCGATTTTTCTCAACAATGACTAAAGCTAAGAAATTAAAGTTCATTGTCAGTATTCATCATGTCTTTATCTTTGAATTACCCATAGCAAAACACGATTGGTCAACTTTTGTAACACAGAATAATTAATCAAAAAGACCTCTATAAAAACAGGGATTCTAATTTTGCCAACAGAGAAGAGTGATTTTAGCTTCCAAAATTTGTACACAGTTTAGTTCAAGCATACATTATAATTTGCCCAAAGCTTATAATATGTAATATATTTATGGTTTTTAAATTACGCGACAAAAACCATTTTGTCGCTTACGCCCTTTCCATTTCTTGCTGTTCCATTTCTTGTTTTCTATGAGAGGCCGGCCCAGCCTCTCATAGAAAACAAGCGATCTAAAACATATTCAAAACGATTTTTTACTTTAACGCGTAGTTTTTATCACGGTATTGTTAGCAACATCGTCGCTGATGATGATGTCAGTGATAAAAACTATTTCTTTTCCTTTATGGAGCTGCAAGTATCTCTATCTTCATTATAAGGCGTGAAAAAGTAATAAACAGATACACTTCCACCGAACATTCATCATCTAAGCATCCAATCTCAACTTCGAATGTTTCCTTTTACAAATTCACATCAAAATGATCACGTTATCGTTTTATCGCTGCGAGTGGCGACTCAGGCGCAGGTGACCGTTAAGACAATCAAGTGCTTCCTGCATTACATGAAGATAATACATAGAAATTGTATATTAGAGCCACCTCATAAATATGTATGTGTCTCGGTCTGTGGTCACACTGTGTTGCACAATCTGCGTCCACGCCGCATAGGACAGAACTGTAGAGTCGACTTGCTACGATAAAATTTGTAGAGCTTTATTTTTAATTTTGAAAATAGTGTTATAATTACGAACGTTATCAAATTTTGAACATACTAGCGAAGAGTTAATGGAATCAGGCGTTACTTTTGCGGAAATCCATAGCTTAAAATGTATTATATATAATTCCGCGAAATAAACTTCCACCTTTAAGTAAATGAGTGAGTGTGCGCATAGGCATGCGTACACTAGCATGCAAGAACCTGCAAACACCACCACCACACAGGCAATAATGTTGGCAAATCCGTGCAAGGCCCCTCACCACCATGCAGGTTAAAAACCTCGACGCGCGTTTCGCTCCAACACCGGAGCATCCTCAGGATGTGGCCTCTACGAACAACGTCCGCGCCGATTTTTAGCAGTATTTCGCGGAATATTGCTTAAAATAATAACAAACTAAATTTTATACTAGCGAAGAGCCCATCCAGGGTTCTAAAGATAAAATACTACAGTGAATTGTTAAAAACCTTCCTCTTAAGTCACTCTTCATAGATGAAAACTAAAACTCCCTTGAATTCTAACTGAAGTCCGCTGACATCCTAATTCCAAACTAGTGCCTACTGCCTAGTGCCTACTTGTGTATTTAAGTCAAATTTTTGGTCCTGGCTGTTTGGTTTATGTGTCAATCAGCATCCTATTCCAGATTCTGTCCATGACTTGTTTTCTTCTTAGTTTCTTTTTGGTCTTGTTTTCTGTATGTTCAGCCTTATCTGACGTTGCTTGACACTAGAATTCATCGATAAAGAACTTTATCTCATTCGTAGCAAAATCTATTTGAAAATAAAAACTAAGCATCGGCTCTATGTATTTTCTGTTCTGACACAAACGCCGGCCGGCCGCGACGCGTAATAGAAAAAGTGATACGCGGCGCACCGCACAAATACGTTCTTATCAACGTTTGTTCTACCGACAACCAATGTCTAGATCTACAATAGCCTATGTCTAAAGCGTTTCTAGGCTACTGACCTATGTGTAAACTAGCCTATGTCCACATTAAACGCTTCGAGGCTTATCATTAGTGATTAGGGTAAAACTTACTGCCCTTATTCTGACATTTTTAAATTGAAGTTTATCTAATTACTTACGCTTTTATAAAAAGTAAATATTATTTTGAGTATATTTTAGTGTTCTTAGCAAAAACATAGTCAACGCATTTTAGTGTAATTATAGACATATATAAAGAAAAAAATATGTAATACGTAGATACTACACTTTAGATCACAGGTTTTTGCAAAAAAGCGTTTTTCAAAGTGTTTCTCCTACCACTCTGGTTAACTATTAAAAGTTAATAGTTTATAATATTTTAGGTTATACATTAATACCTTAGATATAAACATTTTTCGTACAAACATAATATAATTATTGTCAATTATTTAAAATATACGACACTAATTATGCAAAGTATTACCAGGTACAGGCAACTCGGTGGAATTTGAAATGTTCAAACATTCTAATGAATATTCTTTAAAACCATTTAAGAATGTCGTGAAACAAAACATTTTTACTGTGTTACGCTGATACATACTTATCGTAAAATATAATATTGTGAATTATGACGGAACCACTACAATTTTACTGACAGTAAAATATAGGTAAAAAGGCATAAAAAGTAGAAACACATTATGAAATTATCAATTTCGACAGAGTTAACACCCATATTAAAAAAACTAGATCAAAATCTGTCCACCCGTTTAGATGCTACGATGCCACGGACAGATACACACACAGACAGACAGACACGTCAAACTTATAACACCCCTCTTTTTTGTCGGGGGTAAAAAGGAAGAAAATCAGCGGAAAAATGTGAAAACTGCAGATAAGCGCTAAGCGCACTCTTGTGCGTTTACCTTTTTTTAAGAGTTTGCCAAAAAAGAGAAGGTTCTTAATTCGTATTTATATTTTCGGTATTGGCACTTCTAGTGAAGACAAACCTTTATGTAAAAAGCTTGTCACTACAACATTTACATAATTTTCATGACCTAAGTACGTTATGTGGTTACGTAAAATAAAAAAAATATAAAAATTCATTGAATATTTGAAATAATTCAACAATTATTTAATGATCAACAACGATAAGACAGACTAATGTACATTTTATGGAAAGGACTTTAATTAAAATAATGTTAAGTAATGTGACATTAAAATAACTAAAAGTATATGAACTCAAAGTTCTAGAAGTGAACCAAAGGATCAAGAATTAACGTTCGTAGGTAATCTATATATATAAAACTCAAAGGTGACTGACTGACTGATTGACATAGTGATCTATCAACGCACGGCCCAAACCACTGGACGGATCGGGCTGAAATTTGGCATCCAGGTAGATGTTATGACTTAGGCATTCGCTAAGAAAGGTTTTTTGATAAATTCCAACCCCAAGGGGTTCAAATAGGGGATGAAAGTTTGTATATAATAATACTTCTTAACGCGAGTGAAGCTGCGTGCAAAAGCTCGTAGGTATATATGTCGCAGTCAACTGGTGAATCTACTATTTGATGGAATGACTAGCGAATTCATTGAATGAAACCATTTAATTTACAGGTAAAGACTTGACGAGTTAGCCTTTAGTTTAGGCGTTAAATATTACAGTCAACGACGTGACGAGTTGGCCTTTAGTTATTAAACTAAATGGTTTCATTTAATCATTGACATGACTAGCATATTCATTAAATTTTAATGAATACGCTAGTCATTCTATCAAATCGCTGATTCAACCAGATGACTGCGATATATAATACTAGTTGATGCCAGCAACTCCGTTGCACCTAATTTACATAGTTCATTGCGCGAGAACCGTATATTTTTCTGGGATAAAAGTATTATATTATTACTGCTGTAATAAAAGTAAATAGCTGGGATAAAAGTAAGTATCGTACTACACGGCCTTACCCGGAAGTACTTCTACTACTACTCAAAGTATCTTCTTTCCAAATTTCATCAAAATCGGTTCAGCAGTTTCGGCGTGAAGAGGTAACAGACAGACAGGCAGACACACTTTCACATTTATAATATTAACTATGGATAACAAAATAGGCTTAGGCATTCGCTGGGTAAAAAAAAAAGCCGTAAGTCCTAAGTAAAAAGGTACTCTCCGGCGGGGAATCGAACCCCGGTCTCCCGCGTGACAGGCGGGGATACTGACCACTATACTACCGAAGATGATGACTGGCAATGACAAATTTTAGTACCTAGTAGTTTTTACCAATGTACTTTTTTGCAATTATTCGTGATAAAATTGACCTTGACAGACCATCAGATAAAAGAAGCCACGTAGCGTTGGCTTATCTAAATTTATTACTGCGGTGTCGCGCAGAAAGAAACGGACTGTTGATAAAAGTCTTTATAGTTAATAATAATATAGTCCGCGAAGGTCGGAGAAGAAGGCGATACTAGTACTTACATACAGTAAATAGTCCGACCAAAATCCGACATGTTGCCAAGGACTTCTATTTAAATCTCAGTTTAAATAGAAGTCTTTGCATGCTGACGACTATTTTGTATAAACGATTTTGTATTATTCATTACGTCATAATATTATTCTGATAGACATTATTATAGTAGGGGAGGGGAGGATGCTATTTTTGTAGTCACTCGAGCGTCATGGAGACCTAGTAGGTTTTTTAAATTAGGTAAAACTGATACAAAAATAATAAGAGCGTTTTTTATTTTAGGGGTGGGTTCAGAAACTGCAGCCATTTTAAAGTTTTGAAGAAGAAAATATATCCAGAAAATTGCTTATTTAAGTAAATTATAAATATATTTTAGACAAAAAAGACTAAATCATTAAGTTTAGTGCAAAATAAAATATCTGTGAAGCTTAGTTAGGAAAATATGAAGCTTTTTGTATATTTTAAAATGTTCCAACAGGCTTACCTAACCTTTGAATCGTCAGAGCTTTATATGGGAGCTTCTTCGGGGTATACTAAACATCCTCTAGCTTAATCTGACAGATCCGATGACATTTCAATATTCAAAAGAAAAAATTTAACCCACCACGTGAGAAATGAGATTTCTATAACATAATAACTAGACACATGTCGGAAGCCTACACAAGCTTAAACTGACACGCTCGAGCTTGTCCCGAAGTCCCCTATTCTTCTCCCCAACTATTAGAATATAGACAGAAACGTTGTCAAACGTACAATAAAACTTTTTGTTTACTGTCTATGCTGGTGCTGTCTGTAGCGTGGAAAAATTGCAGTAATTTATCCTATTTTATAGCATTTAAATATTATAGACATTTTTTATCGAGGTAAAGTCTTTGACACTTGTTTAGTAGTGTAGTGTAGTAGACATGACTTTAGCGTTTTTTATGCCATTTGGATATGAGCTACATATAATATCTCCATTGGCCATGTTGAATAGACGTATCTGGCACTTTTTCCTGTATAATATATGACGAAGCATGAGCGTGACATTATATCCTGTTTTGAAAACTTATAAGTGTTTAATTTTATTCTTTTTACTATTCTTTTGGCAAAACATGATTAATACTAAAAGGACACCATATCTGCACCTATCAGCGCAGGTATTTTTAATTAATCAAACTGTTTTAACTGGTTCTGGGTCATAAAGTCGAAAACGCTTACGAAATGGGAATTACTCAACAAGGAAGGACATACACACTTGACTGACTGCGCGGAAGGAAGTTGTGTTACTCAACTCACGCTAGCCTAGGGCCGGTTAATGAGGAAAATATGCTAATCTCTCCCGGGCCACCGGCGTGAATGGTTTTTTAACCGACTGCAAGAAGCAAAGGTCTTGTTGTGTGTGTGTGTGTGTGTGTGTGTGTATATTGGGTATTTTGTTACACCAAGTCTATCTGGCCCCTTCTTGAAAGGTTTGAAAGCAAACATGTATTCAAGAAATTCTCATACCCCGGTCATTTCAAACGGCTGAACCGATTTTGTTAAAATTTTGTGAGCTAGGTCCGTAAAGCAGCCAAAATCTATTTTTCATTAACGAAGTAACGTTATTACGGACTAAAATCTTATTAGCTGATATTTGAAACTATTAAATTAAAAAAACTTGAATTCTTTTTATCAATTGAATGAAATTAATGATCCGCAGACCTATAATAATTAATTTACAATATTAATATTATAATTTATGTTTACTATACGCACTTTCAACAATAAACAAACACACTGTACGCCAAGTTGCATTATAAGTTATAACACGTCGTTAGTACAGCCAATATGTTAATTGATTATACTGAAGTTGATTGATTTATTGAAATAAATATATGTTAATATTAATTTATTTGTATGTCAAGTAAAATATACAGCTAGCTCTAATGATAATCTAATAATATATGACTAACCGTGTCAAGAAATGGTTCCACAAAATGCAAACTTAGGTGTATACTACAGCAATTCTTTCATACATTTTCTCAGCTGGAGTGCAATGGCAGATATCTGTTCCAGTCATCTGGTAGAATCTGCTATTTGTGTGAATGACTAGCGAATTCATTAGATTTTAAACGCTACAGTCAACGACTTGACGAGATGGCCTTTTAAGTCATTAAATAAAATGACTTCACCAGTAATTCAATCAAATAGTGGATTCTTCCAGATTCCTGCGACATAATAATCTATCATCAATTCGTCAAAGATTTTCCAATATTCGATCAAAGTAATTCACACATCTCTTCAAAGTCCATAAAATATGAAGCGTTTTTTCGCAGCCATGTCGTCGTCTTCTTAACGACGGGCATTTAGTATACGGCTATCAATACTCCGACCAGCCGTTTTATAAAATGACGACACAGACCATACGGATAGCCAGCAAAAAATATAAAGATCAGTACACACGTACTGCTCGAAAAAAAATTGCACAAAAAGCAGTGACTTCTATTTTGGACACTAATTATGATGTCTCGCGCTGTTTGTGTAATTATCGCATATTTTTGGACTTTGATATTAATTTTGTAATCCTGGGAAAATAATTGAAATAACAAATTAATGTTGTTACATAAGTGGTGATAAGATTAACTAAATAATCTTTAACAAACATTTTGCAAAAAAAAGTTAAATAGGAAATATAATATTAGGTACGCGGTTTACCTTCGGCAAAAGCAAATTACGAAGTGGCTAATACGAGTAAAAAAGAGAACATAACTATACTGTACTCGGCGAAACATGGCGGTAGCGGTTATTAACACCCTGTCAAAAACTTGTTATTTTCTATACAAAGCCGAGATTGACAACGTCTGACACTTCATTGTCAATCGCGGTTTATATAGAAAATGACAATTTTTTGACAGGAAGTCAATGACCGCTACCGCCATGTTTTGCCGAGTACAGTATAAACTCATAAAAACCTTATGACTGAAATATTTACCAGTTCGTGAGCATTACCTTCAAAAACAAGATCAAAAATGGAAGGGCCGAAAAACAATTTAATATAATATTATAAAAATAATAAAAGTTTACTCGATATTGAACACCAAGCCTTACAATCCCATAACCTAAGCGGTAACCCATACATTGTAGGTCCTTTGCGCTCACCGCCTGCGCCGAGTACAGTAATGAACCTGCAGTAATTACGCCCTCACCATTAAAATATTTGTCATCTTATTTTCATATAATGAGGTGGAGTTTTTAATATCGATTTTGCATCGATGTGGAAAGGTCCTTGTGTAAGGGCTGGTTTACACGTATTAAGTTGATAAGTAGTTAACTAAATTTTAACTTAATTTTAACTTAATTTTAAGTTATTTATTGCATGTAAACCTTTTATTATTCGTGGATGTAAACACAAAATTTAGCTGTGAAAAAGTTTAGCTGTTAAAAAGGAGATTTAAAAAAATAAAATCATCCCTGCTTGATGTGTAGCCCGTGTAGAGCAGGTACTAATAAATTACCATAAAAAAATATTTTTAAGATTTCATAATTATATTATCATTTTGTCGGCATCATTATTATACAGTGCATTCGTGCCGAATTACAGCTTTGTAGGTCCTATAGTCTCTGAGTAAAACCGCCGACAGACAGAAAGACAGACAGACGGACAGATAGACCGAAACTATAAGGGTTCCTTGACTTAACCTTTAGGGTTCCTACGGAACCCTAAAAAATACAAAACAACGCGACGAGATTGCTTCGGCTTTTTGACTCATCCGAAACTTGAATTGAACTTATCTAACATCAAAGGATCTGTTCACACGGGAGTCGAACTCTGACCCGGCCACGGGCGCTGTATGACGTGACATGACGTATGATGATGACACGCAATCATTAAGGTCGAGATATTCAAACGTGTCATTTGCATGTCTGTATCTACTGTTTTGTATCATTGGTAACGAAAACTTTCCTTTTAAGGTGACGCCACGTTAAAGTAAAAAAAACATGTTGGATATGTTTTAGATTGCTTGTTTTCTATGAGAGTCCGGCCAGGCCTCTCATAGAAAACGAGCAATGGAACAGCAAAAAATGGAAAGTGCGTAAGCGACAAATGAAATGTATTTATGGTTTTTAAACATTACATGAAACATACATTTCATATAAGCTATGGGCAAATTAAAGTGTATGCTTGAACCAATTTATGTACAAATTTTGGAAGCTTAAATCACTCTCCTCTGTTGGCAAAATAGGAATCCCTTTTTTTACAGAGGTCTTTCTGATTGATTATTCTGTGTTATAAAAGTTGACCAATTATCAAGGCGTCGCCTTAATTTTGATGGCCTAGGCTTAGTTCACAATTGGAATCGTTAGTGAATAGATAAACTCCAGTTAAGGAATGTTGTTACTCGAATATATTTTTTAAATAAGTATTCGATAATTATAATATTCGAATAATAACATCGCCTAGCTCCAGTCAATAAACTTGAGAAACATAGACTTTACATCCTAAAATATAATATGACAAATTGAAGTTTTAAAATTTATTTATTACTAAGTTTCATTTACCTATTTGTCCCTGGATTTAATTAAAATACAAAAATCTACTTTCTTTCTTAGGTGTTCAAAGCCCGGACTACACTCAATGCCTATAATTTTCTACAGGCTTTATAACTCAAATAACAACCGAGTAACTTCATTAACTCCTCGGCCCCTAAAAATTAACAATGCAAGAAAAATGAATTAACGTCAAGCGACAGGAAGATGGCGTATTAGCATTAAAACGGTCGCACAATTATTGGTGTCGCCGGTCGCCGCCACTGAATTCATTAGTTCAGCTCACCTGATTTTATTTAATTAAAATCAAACTGAGAGCCGAGGGGAACGATGCGGTAAACGGAGGTAAAACTCCGGTTTACAAAATTAGATTGACTTTGTTCATCCGAGCGTTATTTTTAAAGGTAGGTACGTTACCGTACGTAATTATTAAGATTTGATCATTCAAGTTCTTAAATACTTACTAAAAATCATTTGACTTTTAAAATATTAAATTCAAATTATAATACATATTACCAAATAAACTAAAATTGCATGTCTTTTTCAAAGTTTTGTTACGTTATACGAGTAAACTTGGCAATATTATATTATTACTTAAAATATTCTAGACGAATGTACGTGAAAACGTACACTTTACTGATGACCATCGAGAAGTTTAACCACAGTTTACGCACACCAAAGTTAACCACTGTTTTATCTCATGGTATAACCGGCCGTCATTCTAAGGTGCTAGTTTGACCGTAGATGTCTCATCATGATCAGCGAACCGTCACTTTGGGAACTTGTCGCGTATGCTAATTACATGTATTGTTTCCAGCGATGTTATCTGGAACACCGGTAATAAAATTGTCAAGAATACAGCAGAATCACTTGTACTCGTATGTTGTATGTGAAATAATACATACAACATACAAGATGCTACTTGGAAATGTCCTCTATGACAGTGTTCCGCAAACTTTTTGTGTTTAAAGTACAGCTAAAAAAAAAATTTTTTGGAGGTATACCATAAATTAATCAGCGTGTATGTACGGGGATGCTCTGTTCCCAATTCGTATTCCTTTCATCGATCGTCCTGAGATGTTGCATTTTTTGGTTCTTATAAACTTGGAATATGTAGATGTCATTGTGGCACACCAACTACTGGCCACGGTACACCAGTGTGCCACATAGGGTTCCCAACCATCCCGGATTGCCCGGGAGACTCCGGTAATGCTGCTTACCTCCCGTATAAGGATAATTTCTCCGGTTTTTCAAAACATAATAATTATTGCATTAAATATATTATTGACTTACTGAAAGAGTTACTTTTGACATGAGTTGCGCTGACAGAGTTACTTTTGACATGAGTTACGCTGAAAAAGTTACTTTTGACATGAGTTACGCTGAAAGAGTTCTTTTGACATGAGTTACGCTGAAAGAGTGGCTTTTGACATGAGTTGCGCTGAAAGAGTTACTTTGAGATGTACAAAATGTATGGGATTTGACATAAAACATTACTGAGTGTCACAGCGCTTGCGATGCGTTATACATTTTTTGACATCTAACTTCGCTATTGAAATTGGCGAATACACTTTGACTAGGGGCCCAAGCCTTATTAAATTTTTAAAATTGGCGAATACACCTTGACTAGGGACCAATCCTTATTCAATTTTCTTGTATAACATGTAACAAACAGTCGGGGTCACTGGTCTTATTATTATCATAATGTCACGGTGTGTGCGCGACGATGTGTGTAAAAAGATACACTTTTAATGTATTTTTCAACATAATGTACTTAAACTTTCCAGTATTTCAATTTAAGTTCTTAATGGTTTTAATTACAAACAAAATAAGTTTGGATGGATGGACAGACTGATAAGAATTGGTTGTAAACCTTTTTTAGGAGAAACTAGACTTGGCTTATAATTCCCCAATTGCTTAGATTTAGGTAATTTTTTCAAGACCCACATCAATAACTAGGACATAAACTTCTCTTTTAATAAACTTTAAGCCGAACACAGCATCATCCTCCTACGATTCAACCAAAAAAGGAGGTGGTTACATCTTTCACTGTAACTATAATTTAGAGAATCCATGACGAATTATCAACTAACGAATAATACTTCCCATACCGTACTTGTAATATTTTTGACCAAGACAAAGTTTGACCGAGATAATTACAGCGCCCTTATGATTTACGAGTACCCCGACATATCTGATCACACATAAATCCCCACTCGCCGGACACTCCGTAATACGACAATTTATGAGAAAAATAACGCTGATTAATATACTTCAGAAGATATAGATAATTGTAACAGTTTGAGCGGACTCTATGAACTATCAGCTTGATGTAGAGATATTCTTAGGGCCTGTTTCACCACTTTCTGATAAAGTGCCTAATAGACTATTCACAACTTTTTTGACAGATTCTCCATACTTGATCTGTCAAGTTAATTGGTCGATAGCCTTATCAGGAAGTGGTGAAACAGGCCCTTAGAGTTTTAACTAAATCCTAAATTGTTCAGCAGGTTTTAAATGGCCACCTTCATAATATATGTTGGAAGATGTTCGTCCACAGTAACTTCTAACAATTTACCTATTTGATATTTCAGAAACACATCCTTCAATTGAAAACTTTCAAAATATTTGTCTCGCATTTAATCTGTTTGAAATAAATTGTGAAACAAGTAGGCATAGTATAATATTCTACAGTAAAATAAAGAGTGTTTTTCAAAAGATATCCAAAGTTTTTCAAACGATATATTTTAAACTTTCAAGAGTAAGGGTGGGTTGCACTAGAGGCGTTGTAATAGTTAAGGTTAAAGTTATCGTCAAACGTCCATTATTGACTTTTACTGGAGATTTAACAGTTCATTTGACATTTTGTTACAGTTAAAGTTAAAGTTATAATTAAAGTAAGTTGCTGCAACCGACTTTAATTATACAACTTATTCTAGAAAGACTTTTTTTTTACTTTTTTTGGACTTTTTATGTGGAAACGAACGGTTACGGTGACGAAGTTGCTGGCAATACTTAGTCATCTATAGATATAAATAAAATTGGAGTGTCTGTTTGTTATATTTAAATAACCGTTTTTTACTACATGCATATGAATATTTAGACGGTACCTACTTACAGCAAAATATCAATTTTTAGAATTTTTGTCTGTCTGTATGTCAGTCTGTTTGTTCCGCCTAATCTCCGAAATGGCTAGACCGATTTTGACGGGACTTTTATTGGCAGATAGCTGATGTAATAAGGAGTAACTTAGGCTACTTTTTAACCGACTTCCAAAAAGGAGGAGGACATATTTTAACTTTTTTATCTTTTACCTATGTATTTTACATTTTGTTGACGCGGAAGAAGTCGCGGGTAACAGCTAGCTGCTAGTCAATTAATATATCTGATTTTCTTAGCAATGACAAATATAAGTAAACAAAGACAGGGCATTAAGTAAGGGGCGCTAATACGTGGGGCCCTCAAGACAATACCTCTAACGAGCCGTCAATATTGCTTAGCGCACGTGACGATATCGATTCTCTTATATCGATTGTCGATTCGTTCGTATTGGATTTTCTGAGTAATGTACAGGATGTAACAAAAAGTTTTACTTTCGGGTTCGTATGTCCCCATATACATACTTAATAAAAAGTCACTTTGAAAGTAGCTGCTTTAAGCTAAAAAAAGTTTCTTCTGAAGGAAACACTTGGGCAAATTTCTGTACGGGTAAATTCGTGACGTTGTATTAGGATGTTTCTGAAGGAAAAAAGTAACTATTTCAGCGCTACTACTTTTAAATATTTTTTCTCAGGTAAATTAGAGGCTGATAGAGTGAAAATAAGACATAAGTAATCAAATATTTTACTATCTCAAATTCAGAAGTACAGATTCATTAGAAGAATATTTTAGTATCGATTTGAGTATTTAAAGTTAAGCTCATAAAATATATTAAGTAGGTATTATTAATATTTTATGATAATATAATACCGATGTGATAATACTAATATACAAGATAATTTAGTTTAATAATTAGAATACCAAAAAAAATTAAGAATATACTTACTTGAATAATAATTATTAAAATTATAATTTGTAATTGTTTTGCAAACGCCCGAACAAGGCAGAAGTTGTATATTTTGTCAATGTATGTTGATTTATATATATGTACTTGGTTGCAAATAAAAATTTGAAATTTGAAATTTATTTCGATGACCAAGGAAGTATAATATCGATAAAAAACCTCTCGGATATATCAGACGATCATTACAAAACAACAAAAGATACAAAAACATTATGCCTTTGATCTACAAGGGAGCGGTCGAACAATGAGCCTAATTTCGTACGGCCCCTGATTGATGGCCGAGCCTATTTCGTTGACGTGTCAAATATGGACGTTTGACGGAACAGATTGTTGGAATATCGTACAAAGGACGTTATTAATACGCTGAGATTTGGGAGCTACTTATGTTGTGACTGGAGGCCGTCTTTGTACATACGTCATTGGAACATCAACAAAGCTATTTCAAATGTGATAAACTTCCCTTCGAGGAAGAGCAGAGCTGTAGACAAGGCATCGATGCTTGTGATGCTTGATTTTGTATCCCGTACATTTGTATTTATAATTTCGATAAAGTTATAGAATTTAACCTAACAGAACTAATTTACGAAGTAACTGTTTAGTAATCTGTGTTAGAGGTCCAGGGGACGCTAGAAAAGCAATCGCGAGCAATGAAAAATATTTATTTCTAAGTAGGTTAACAAAGTGCACACTTTAGGACGTCGCGTCTACATGGGGCCTACCACCGGTTCGGGAACTACCCCGCCGAGAAGAACCGGCGTAAGAAACTCGCACGGAGCCACCTTTTACCAAAAAGGTGAAAAATAACAATAATAGCTTATCAATCAGGAAAATATATAGGAATAAAAATATATATATATATATAAATAGGAATAGCAATCGGGAAAAGGTCACATCTTAAGAAAATTTAAATTTATAGGAATGAACAATATAGCAAATACAAAAGCTAGGATAATTTTAGATGTCTATGTATTTACTTTTTCCACTGCAGCGTATAAACTACTAATCTGATTACAGGCATCATACTAAAGCGCATTTCACATATTTTGTATGAAACAGCTGATTTCTGTTTTCAATTATGAAAGTTGCTGCTATAGATAAAGATTATATTCAGGATTTTTATTTATACTGCAATCGAATTTTAACTTATTATATTGTTTAACGCATGTTTTTTGGAGTTTTAAAAAGATAAACAGATATCGTTCTATTTAACTAGAATGAAATTAAAAATCCCAACATTTCTTAGCAGTTTTCGTTGTACGTCTTACTCTTAAGAAACGTAAAGGGCGCTGCTCTCAGCCGTAAACTAGGCACATTAACCATAACGAATAAAGGTACTAAAAGCAACTCCCTAAGGGCACTTTCGGCTGTCAATGCGAAAATTTAAGTCCACCACTCCCATACACTGCAAAGGGTCGAGCGTGCCCTTTGTCTCAATTGTTCCTCGTCCCTTTATTTTCTCCTTAAATTAAAGATATCAATTCCTCGGTATTGTTGGACTGATTTAAGATTTCTGTAATGGCCGTCAGGTTTAACGATTTTTGAGAAGTATGGGTGTGCTCGGAGTAACTGTGATCAAGACTGTGACATTTCAGAAGATCAGTGTCAGTACTGTAGATTTGTATTATATTTATGATTTTATTATATTTCAGGAAAATGCACGGACAATCGTTACAAAGCCAACACTTTGTTTTAAGTCAAAATTAAGAAACCACTTATATCTAATTATAATAATTATTTTTTAGTCCAATGTCCATAATAAACTCACGGTTTTTTGTTATAATTATATGCTAATTCAACTAACTTAGCATATTATACACACAAGCACACGCATGCAATTACAAAACAATTATTTGGCTTATTTAATAATTCAACTATGTTTTGCATTATCCAAGAAATTAATTTTACATAATTTCATTATCTATTTCAAGCAGTGTATCTTTAACACTTTAGACTGGGTTGCACCAACTAACTGTAAAAACTTTATTTTTAACTTTAACTACAATGCAAAATGTCAAATCTTTGGTTAAAGTTAAAAATGGACGCCATCAAGACGCCATATTTAACCGTAACCATAGAGCTCGACAAGGTTTTAAATGCATGTGGCGAGAAAAGGAACTGACGCTGTCATCATACAAAAACCGCCATTTTTCATCAGCTGTCATCTGTCAATTTCTCCGGGCAAAGTTAAGGTTAAAGTTAAAGTTAAATTTACCTTAACTATAACCATAACTTTAAATTTAACTTTAACCACGCCTCTGGTGCAACCCAGTCTAATAAATCTCTGCAGTCTGCATGTTATAAATATGTAGTATTATAATATAATCAATAGTGAGTCAACAGAACATTCGAATTCCGCTAGAAGTCATCACATAATATTCAGAATTACTATCCTTGAATACAGTATGATTATGATTTAATACTTACTATTTGATCCCACAATACCTAATCTGCTCCACAACGCATTTGTCTTCGAATAACGACAGTATAATATTTTATCACATTTGCTCTCCGACCGTAACTATCGACCACTATAACTTGACCTGTTGACTTTTATGGTTGTTCTGCTTTTGGTTATTACAGCAGAAATATTGCAAGTGGCCGGCAAGGCTTCACTCGAACATTTAGTAATTGTTTGTTAATTTTGATAAAGATTGCTATTCTGTAGATTTTAGCATGACTATTATTTTATGTTTCTTCTAACAAGTGTATAAACATTATTTTTACAAGTACATAAAAAACAACGTTATTTTATAATAATAATCTCTCAGTCTTGTTTCACAGTCAGTTAATAATTTACTCATAAAAATTTTAAAAATGACCACGATGTAATGGAACCAGGATCATAATATTACTAAGGTACTTTCCAATTACCGACATGTCAAAACATGAGCTAAAGCGTCTCAATACCTCAATACCTAATTAAAAAAATCTAAAAACCAAAAAAAATTGGTAAGATACCAATTATTGTTCATAATAATTGTTATTATGTTTAATTTGGTGTTCTGAAAATTTGATTAACGAATATTTTTGCGTGTTATTAACAAATATCTCGTATGACCAGAGCTCGGGCTACGCTGGTCGCGGGTTCGTGACCGCGGCACGAACGCTCATATTTGTCATCTGTCAATTTTCCGTCTATTTCGGTCGGGGTTTTGAAAGCTTTTTGGGTAACCGTTTCTATTCTGTCATTATTATTTTTGGCCGCATTATAATAGTTATTGACAGTGAAATTAGCTTTCGTGTTATGATTTAGAGTCTTTTTATTTTGGGAGTGTATTTTCGGAGTTGTCGCTTATGGTAATGGGCGAGGCAAGAACAACATCGTTATGGATTTAATCTTCGTTCGTTTAGTACCTTCAATGTTACTTCTAAAAGGGTTTTATTTTGATTCTGCTGTAAATGTATGATTGCCTGTGAAGAATGGACCTACTGTAGTATTTTGTTGGTTTCCTTCCTTGGCTTTAGCAACTTTAACCTACACATTATAATAATTTCCTAATCTTACCGATAAAATTATTAGTCTATTCATAACCCTCACATAAAAATAATACTTGCATATATGTATGCTTATTTTATTTTTAAAATTAGTATTTTATTTCCCCCTTTCCTTCGATTTGTCTACAAGAAAGAAGATTTACTTCAAAGTTATTAAGTGCCATCAAATTATTGTTTAGACGCAAGTCTGTTGATCCAAAATTGCAAAGGACCTAAATCTGCGTACGGTATTTAGGGCCAATTAATAACGAGTCAGTTTAGGGTTAACTCCAAACGGTTTAATTAACCGTGGTGCATTTGTAACCGCAAAATTACATATTTGAAGCTACCTTTTAAATCGCCTCGCCGCAGGGTATGTTTATTTATTTGTGTGGCAATTATATTAAAGAATAACTCTTGTTTTGTGGAGTGTTTAGAGTTTGAGATAATTTTCTAAATCGGTCTCTACAAGATATTTACAAACATGACGTAAAAAGTATTTACTTATAGCTAAACTCATCGATATTTAGATGGCATCATAATATGATTTCATAATTAACGAAACTATAACAAAATTAGAAAAGAAATTAATCACATGCATTTTATTCATAATATTTTATGTTCCTATTATTCCGAGGTTGATGCCTGATTTCTTACCATGTAATAATTATTGTTCTGAGTGTCCTTCCCACTGTTCAAACGGCAAATCGAGGCACAAGACTTCATATAAAATAACAAAAGTTTAAAATTCGGTGGCTCGTTCTTTTGATTATACCTTTAATTCTAGCAGTCTTTAAGGATCATGTATCTTTTCAGACAGAAGGTTTTTCTAACACTTTTGGGCCACCAAAGTCCGCAATCCCTAAACAGTTGTATCTAGGTTGACGGTTGATTAAAATGTGCTTTACCAAAATTCCTCATAAGGGTCAATTCAAACCGCAACGCGACGCGTAGATATATAGAAATTCTGTCTGACTGATGAGTCTGTCAGATCCATACAAATTTAGAAATGCGTCTACGCGTCGCGTTGCGGTCTGAATTGACTCTAATACTGCATCACATATTCTATTTACCTGTATACTGATCGCTGACCGTATATTAAAACTCCTATTACCTGGTCCCTAATCCCTATAATTACACCCATGGGGCGTGATTGATGATGGCCAGGAATCTGGCAAACGAGAATCTGATCATCCTGGATACAGCTTCGATTTGTCAGTCAGTCAATGCATTGAATATCAAAGCAAAGGTGTCATCGCTAACGACGACGACTAACCTAACCTAACGTCCTTAGCGTTGCATTTATTACAAAAATTTAAGCAGTAACTGAATAAATTAATGCAAAAATTTAAGCTGTAACTGCTCTTGCTGTTTTAATATGACATAAGCAAAATGTAGTCAGTCTATGATATTTAGTCAGTTGAAATAGCTTTCAAACTTCGTCAAGGAAATTAGTGATGACATAAATTGTCATCTCTATTTTCCACGACGAAGTTTATTTTATTATCTTATTTTATTTAATCTGATGCTCTCAATTTAGTTTTTAAGTTGTAATTGTTTTTCAATTGGATAATAATATTATAATGATACAAATAAAAATGTTTATGCTAAGTTAAAGTATCGATTTCACATCTTCCAAATTTTATAATAAAAATTATACATTATTTTATTCCTTGCAAGTTTTCGATAAGTATATTTTATGCTTTAACATAAGGGTATCGTTAGAATTTTTCCGCTATGAAGTATAACATCGACACCACGAGAAATTAATTTCATATAAAAAAATCACAATAAAATTGGAGCGCTATAAAACTAAAATTTAAGTTAATCCGAAGTTAATTTGTGAGGGGTGTTATTATGTCTGCGGTTAAGCCTCCTGTATTAAACCGCCTTCTATCAGTTTTGTAACATTGTGCCTTGTAATTTGGTGCTACCATTCATCTAGGAGCCTACCTGCCTTCGAACATATTGCCCCTATTAATTGACACAGATGTTTCTCGACTTTTTACGCCATGTTTTCGGCTTGTTATTTTTTTTATAAATTGGCCATTTTAGTTGTGTTGCTGTAAAATATGAGACGCGTGAAAATAAGAGTAGTGACACCCTAAAATCTAGTGTTACTGGAAAAAAATTGTGGATAGAAAAAGATGTATTTAAAGCAACAATTTAAAACATAAATTGAGACCCGACCTGACAGGGCATGCCATAATATAAGCGATGTGTATTGTCAAATCAATAATCAATTTGGTAAATTAATTTCTAATTTTGAATTTCTAAATTGAATTTCTAATTTATCTGTCACAATTATCGATTGGACTTAATTAAATGCCCACCGCCAGACTTGTTAGGTTTACCAAAGGCACAGGACAGAGTAAGGACTAGGGAAAAAAACTACTAGCAGGAAATTTTAGAGAAACAGAAAAACTATTTACAAAATCATTTACTTTGGCATTTATGATATTTTCTGGGTGTAAGAATACTGTAAATGCTTAACAACAATAAATTATTCATTTATATATGACGCACTATGTCACGCACTGGTAAACACGACACAAGACAATTATTATTTTTATAGAAGGTATAAGTAGGTATTCAGATAATATACTCGCAAATGTTAATTGTGTCCATCTCTCATTATTATTATTATTGTGAAATCTTTTTATTTTTTATTTTCAGGTAAGTCCACGTCAATTGTTCTTCGGTATTGGTAAGTTTGTGAGTTCTAGTATTTAATTTATTTACCTCTTAGCTTAAAACCTATAAGAAATGTTATTTTTGTCAGCGTCTGGCAAATATGCTATTTTGCCAATGGAATGAATTGGAAGACTGGCAAGAATGCAATATCTGCCATGTTGAATGACGATGACGAAGATCTTAGACGAAAGTATTTGAGTTCTCCTAATATGTTTTCAAAAGTAAAAACACAAGTAAGGTCTGTCAAAAAAGTGAACAAATTAAAAAGTGACAACATCGTAGTGTCATCCCTTTCTTCTGAGATTGATTTGACAGGGATGACACTACGATGCTGCCACTTTTTTATTTCTTAACCTTTTTGTATTAAAAAAAAAACTTTGTCGTCGTATTCGTATCTCGTCTGAAGGCTGTCCTGTTTAAAATTCCGTCTACCTCGTCAATGAAGAGAAAAACATAAACCACGGGACTATTATTCCCCAATAACAATAATTATAGGTATTGCGGTCAAATGTTTCAGAAGTTTGGAATTTTTTAATAAATCGCTTGTAAACAAAAAACTTAGATTTGATTGTTGGGTGTAAAAAATAAGGTTGTAATTAGGGTCACAATGGTTAGCGAGCAGGACAATTAGATTTTGACAGGCGAGTGATAAATGCTCTGCTTGGCTAGCTTAGGACAATAAAGATGTGGAGTTGATAATATATTTTTCAATCGACTGTCAAAAAGCTGTATTATATGTGTATTTGTTTGGTTTGCTCTTTAATTTAAAAGCCATGCCTCGTCAGATCTAAGCATAAAAGGTAGGTATTATTAGATTCTTCTTTGGCGTAAAAATAACACGGTGTAAATAAAATTATGTTCGCAGTCAGGTTTTTTTTTATAAAATTAAATAGGCATTTTTTAAGTATCGTGTCATAGAAGCTAGATTTATTAGAATTTTCATAATAGAATAATACATAAAAATAGCAATTTCCTGCATATTTGCTTACATTATTTACATTACATTTTATTTTAAATAAATCATACAGCAGACAGTAAAAAATATTAGGAAAATTAAGTAGACATAAAGATATACATAAAAGTATACTACATAAAAGTCTTGACTATTTTAAGAAAATAAAATAATAAATAATTATTGGTAATTTATGACCATAAAATTCAATTGATTAAAATTTTAGCCAAACTGATGATTATTTTACTGTTACTCTCTAAGCACTTTATAGTTAAAAAAAACAAAGGAAAAAATGTCATGACCATTCCTTTTGTTCCTGTAGTAATATCGTACCAACGTGGTTGAGCAGAGTTATTATTAAAACGGTCGTTTTCTAAACCGCGAATTATCAAATTTCTTTCTTTCCCTAGCATTATCGCATAAGTCCAAATGTGTCAGAAGACAGATATAAATTGATCCTGAGACGGTACCAAACCGCTGACGGGTACCAGGGGTCATCTCGGGCTGGTCGACTGCGGGACGATTAAGAGGAAATTGCATGATTATAGGCCCGTCCTATGTGATCCAGGGACCAGTTATTATAATTACACATCTAACTTTGAACGTAGCCATTAATTAAACCTTTTATGTGGGAGACTTTGATTCCGAGCTGTGGCAATTTTCAAAAAGTGGTAGAGTCAAATTATTAAAGTTTTTTTCTTGTGAAAAAAGTATTAACGCGAGATGAGATGTTGGATGGATTAAAATATAGGTACATACTACAGAATCGTCAAACTAAGAGGGAGGCCACACTGCTTTGCGGTACGTTGCGCCGCGTGATCAAGCTATAAATTCATGCCAGATAGCGTTGTGACAACGCGTGACAACAATACAAGACGGCGACTACTCACCATTTGTCCACCCACTTCATCTCATTTCCATCGTTTGTCACAAACATAGTCCGACGATGCAATGCATCAATGTGGCATATCTACTAATATGTATAGAAATTGTAAAACGTCGGAGAAGTGCCTTGCGACAACGCATCACATCACAATTCACAACCTAAGAATGTGACATGCTTCTAATTCAGATGCAGAAAAAGCTCAAATCCAAACCACAGATTGTATCAACCAAAACGAATGAACAAATAAATCAACATGTTTTTGTATAAATACAAATCAATCATTTTATTGTCTTTAATGTACGGTAATTAAATCGCTCGATGTATCGCCATAATTACGAACATTACAAAGCGACAAGTGCAACGTCCTATGCATAGACCATATTTTTTGCAGGTGTCAGTGCTTTTCCCCAAGACATTTAATTATCGTTGAATAATTCAGCGCTTCCTCGGGTGGAACGGTCACAGCTAGAGCCTTCGGTCAACTCCGTTACCTCTCCTCGCGTGTTTAGAAAGTACCATATGCTCCACTTGGTCTCAGATCTAATGATAATTTTTATTTGACTGTTTCGTTTTAATTGTTAGCGTTACGCTATTCGTGACATTGATGACGGAGGCGATAACGGAGTGGAGTTAGGAAGCGTAACTCGGCCGTAAATTGAAAAAGTTTTAATTGTAAAAGAATTCGAAAGTAGAACCTACATTTGGGGACAAGATTTCTTAGCGTTTTATAAGCAACGAAGATACTTTTAAATAGATACGATAAAGTAATACTGGCATTAAGTTATTTTGATATAAAACAGTTCAAAGTTACTAATATTATTTTTAAATTCTGTCAAGCTATATAGGTACAAATATTTCCTAAAAATAACAAACAAGTATAAAATCATAAAACAAAATCTATCCTCAAACCCTCATTTAGGGATCCACTCAAACGAATTCCAGCATATTTTAACTTTGAGAGGACCTCAAACATTAATTTCTCAATATTTCCCCGGGAACTCGTTATTTAGTTGCGTTTATTTGTGTCTCGCTAGTCACATTTCAAAGAGAAATTTTTGACATTCCGTCACCGCCTATAAAGGTGGGCTTCAAAGGTGGGTTCACATCAGGCGAACCAATTTATTTATAATCTATACTCAAAAAAATAAAGACAACACAAAGTAAATTCATTGTTGTTAAATGTAGCTTTAACGATTCAGTGTCATGAAAAAATATGTAAATTAGTAAATAATTTAATTTCCATCTTCTGTTTTAATTTAATCTAAATTAAAAATATTTGTTTCGCTATTTTTAATTGCACGTTGAATTTTTTTATTATTTTTATTACAAAAAATTGTACATTTTAAAAAACATACAAAATATTATTGTTTATTTATAACAATTACGATCGTATCGTGTAACTGATGAATTACATTAACTCTCTCTCATTTCTTTCATTATTTAAATTCATTTATATGCTCGCGTATGTCAAATAGCGCAAACTACTGTTATTTTTGATTCCACATTATATCCTCTACATTTTCCTTCAGCGCTATGTGAACCTCTCAGAATGTCCAGTCCTGCGAAGATCTGCATAATAACGCCGCACCGCGCCGGAGGGGCAGTTTTTACTGAAATTCCGTTTCTTTGTAGATTACTGACGGATTTGCCTGGCGGATTGGACGCCAAATTACTTATGACATTGTGATTTCGGGTTCTGATGTTATTAATGGCTTTTGAAGCGTTAGAATTTGAGTTTGAGGGTGAAAAACTGTTTGGACATCAATGTTAAATTGAGATAGAGGATGAGAATAAAGATTGGTAAAAATTAACCACATATTTAGTAAAGTACTTAAAGTAATAGCGATCATAAAACGGATATTTTTAAGATGTGCTTACTTATGCTTGGTAACCTTACATCAAAACTTCTAATTAGCAAAAAACATAACTAAGTAATAACTTTTCATTTCAACATTAATTCATAAAATTATCGTCACCATAAACTTTGTTTTAATGCCTATGAAGACTGTGATTTATTTCTCTTTATTTAATGTTATTGAAGAAAATTATGTGGCGCTAACTGCAAATTATCAAATATTGCTTCATTTTTCATTCCGTGCTACTAAATGTTCAAATTCTTAGATTCGGTACAAAGCAATCTTACATACGAGAATCTGGTATTTATTAATGATGATGAACTATCATCACATGATGATGATGATTAAAAATCTGCGCAACAAAAGTGTACCTGAGCGACGAACACAAGTGACAGCTTTTGCAACTCCCCAGCACGATGAAGTAACGTTGTTCACCACTCCGTGACGACTGACACTCACCACCACAAACATAGTGGTCACTGTCTTACCACGTGTGTGACTCTTAATCCCTAGTATTAAAAACTAGATTACTGTAACATGTAGTTCAAGAAACGCAAAGTTACCTTTGTGTCCATCGCTGGCTCCAGTACACACGGTCGTAGAGTGTACACACGAAATACATAATCAAAGCCATCCGTTGTCATACCGCAACATGTATGCCAGTTTCGCTGCTCTACGGTCACGGCTTACGAGTATGTCGTTACATATTTCGGCCAATAGTACGCAATATGACACGATGTAAGATTTCCTTTGTAATTTTCCGGTGCGTGGACGCGATGATAGCGCGTGGAAACAGGCACCTAAGCACGCATTGTTCTGGAGATACGGTGGCGATTGGCCGCCGCTCGTTAGGTATACCTGTACCTGTAATTTGATATTTACTACTATGTACTGAGCCATAATAACGGTACAGTATCGTCCGTAATTTGTGCTGTACGCCGGTTAATATCGGTTGATAATATTTATAGTGATTGCTCGTCTTATCCTATTTCTAAAAATTACGCTTTCTGTAAAAGTTACAGTAGTTATTATCCTCTACAAAGACTGATTGATTGTTTTTGAAATTTACTAGAAAATTAATTGCAGTGTTATCAACGATTTTATGTCCAAGTACTGACTATACGTCCAAGAATCAATTTTTTCTTTGCAGTTTTACTGAGAAACTCATTGAGCAATCGATAATGCCAATTAATATTAGAATATATATTATAATATGCTATTCTGAGAAATGTATATAATATTTATAGAAATGTAAACGATAATAAAAATCATCCATTGTAAAATTTGTATTTAGGCTAAATTGCAATGCAATGACAGTTGAAATGTCAAAAATGGAAATTTGTATAAAACGTAATTGCACACCATTCATAGAAGATTAAAGTTGAAAAATTCTAGAAAACGCGTATAAACAAAGAATTTAATAATACACTATACTATGTATGGTAGAGGCTCAAGTGATGGAGCGTAATTGGTTCAGCATGACCTGGTATGAAAATATTAAAATTGTGATATCTATCCGAGTCAAGGACGGGTGTGGCCTTAGCTGTTAGATACATTTAAATGCGAATTACATATTATTCATAACGATTTAACTTCACCTAACTTTAACGTGAGCATTGACGAACGAGAACAAAAAATAATTTAAGATGGCAAATTCAAGCATTTGCTGATATTTCAAGAATTGGAGCAATATTTAACAATGCCTAGAGTTATGAAAAACCCTTTGTTTCTAGTGTCCATCATGACGGACATCGTAAGTATTAAAGTCCACAAAATATTGTAATGATGATATTAATTGACTAAAAATACCATATCTTGTCGCGAAGGTATCAAAGAAGATAACTGATAATAAAAAAATATGATTTTTGTATGAAGGTAGACATAAATAATGACTTGCATGCGAAGTAGAAATGTGCGGAAATTTTATAATATTGATGCTAATCGACCGATGATTATAATAGAGATGATAGTAAAGACGTTGATGATTTTAATTCTGATATACATAATATAGGTACTGCGTGACTGGTGAGGCATGTTCAAAACTCGAGGACGTGATATTTGGCTATTATATTAGATGAAGAAAAATTCTTATAATCTTAATATATATATTTCTTGTGTGCGTGTGTATGTGACTGAACTCCTCCTAAACGACTGGACCAATTTTGATGAAATTTTTTGTGTGTGTTCGTGGAGATTCGAGAATGGTTTAGATTTACAGTTTGGTCTACTGGAAAATGTTTTTTTAATTAATTTCTTATTTATAAGGAGTTGTTGATTTTGGAATGTTTTACATTAGATCCGGCGGACGGCGCTATCATCGCATTCAATATTATTCTATTTCAATTTTAGTTTGTCCTGACAGATGGTGCTACGATTAATTTGAAAAAAATTTTGTTATTCAATTCATGTGCTGATTAAAATATTAAATAAATAACACATAGGCTACAATTTTAACCGACTTTCAAAATGGGGGAGGTGTTATGTTCGTTTTCTTATATTCAACGTATACTCCGCCGTTTGTTAACCGATTTTCATAATTTTTCTTTTGGTATATAGGGTTTCATCCCAATTTGGTATTATATTCAGAAAAGTGGTGATCTGATGAAGGATCCATAAGTAATCGAGGGAACTCCTCAAAACTTATAGGGAAACATATGGTGACTTCGGTTTCGTGAGAAGTATTCTAAGCATATGCTACCAACAAGTAAGATTTTGCACCGAGATATACCTGGTATACCGTGGTTCGGAAGGTGCTGAGAGAATTCCTGATTCTTTATAGATACAAGTTTGGGAGTTTCGGCGTTGTTTTAAGAACAGAAAGCATATGCTACTATGCAAATTACATTCTTCATCATCATCATCATCACTACCATACCATTTCATAGTCTTTTAGATCGAGACTCGAGTTTGTCAAGCGATAATTAAAAAAAATCTATATCTACCTAATATTATAAACCTGAAGAGTATGTTTGCTTGAACGCGTCAATCTCAGAAACTACAGGTCCGATTTAAAAACTTATCTCAGTGTTAGATAGATCATTTATCGAGTAAGACTCATCATTTATCGAGAAGGTTATATTATATTATTACTCTAAGACTAATACGACAGAAGAAACTCAGGAAAATGTGGGAAAAACGGCGGAAATATTTTTTATGGGAAAATGTACCTACGGATTCTGTAAAATTTCTAATTTACGCGGGCGAAGCCGCGCGGGACGTCTAGTACCTATATAAAATTCTCGTGTCACAATGTTCGTTCCCGTACTCCTCCGAAACGGCTTGACCGATTCTCATGAAATTTTGTGAGCATATTGAGTAGGTCTGAGAATCGGCCAACACCTATTTTTCATACCCCTAAGTAATAAGGGTTGTTCACCCTTAATTTTTGGACGAAATTTTTTTGTTTATTTTTTTATAATGTGGCATTAAAAAATACATACAACTCTAAATTTTTACTTTTTTATCACCAACCCCTATAATTATTAATACTCGAGACTGACGGCGACCACTGTTTGTGCGACGGGATAGCCGCGATGGTCGTTGCCATGGTGCCATACTTATTTAGTCACTTCAATAAAATAATATGGGCGAAATACTTTATAAAGCAAAACAACGTTTGCCGGGACAGCTAGTAATAATATAAAAAAATTATATCAATTGATCACTGAGTGAATGTAACTTAAGAGCCCATATGACCCTAACTTGACTACATACATTAACCTAGATCTCAAAATCTGTAAGGTCTAGAAAACTGATATTTTGACACTAGTAACTTCAGTTCATAAAGATTAAATGCTCAAGACGAAAACACGATTACTCAAAAAATGCTCGATAGTTTCTTTTTTACAAAAACCTTGTTTGAGACACATTTTTGCTTGGATCTTCGAAGTTTGCTGTCTTTTCTTAAATATTTTTTAATATCTAAAAAGGTATTGATAAAACCTAAATTTGCTCAAAACACTTTTTTCATAATCATTATAGTTCGTCTTTTATTCAAGTAAAACTAACTCGGCGATGATTCCGCGCCGTCCTTTTTCACCTGGCATATGAAAGACGGGCGTGAGTGTGAAGAGAGAAGGACGATGTTTGATTTTTAGAGTCAGGTGAGCTCTTAAAGTTAAATAATTATTTACCTAACGCATGGTAACCGCGCGCGGGAAGGGTAGCGGCGCGGTACCGGCGCGGGCGGCCACATAGGGTGCCTTGCCTAGCCGCGTAATTTACTTAGTGTCCATGATTCATGGTATTTAATAGGAAATTCGGAAAAAAGAGTACCTAATTTTATTACATAATTATAATGAGAATCGAGTACCGAGTACTCTCCTTAAGTATTGAACATGTCTCACCAGTCATGTTGTAGATGTGGCAAGAGTTCACGCGTATTGCTCTACTCGAATCGATAATTGTTCCGAATCGATTTCGATACACATACTAAAATCGATGTTATGGGACATGAACCTCCACGTTTTATTATTATTGGTTTGTAGGAGGTCTACTGATGCCCTTGGAACTAATAAAATGAACGATGTATAAGGTGTAATAAAAATAATACTTTGAAGGTGTATGTGACTCCTATACAGAGTTCACTGTAAAAGCACAGAATATAATATATTAATAGTAGTGCCAATTCATGATGTTTGTGCATTTGTCATAGAAACATAGAAAACCGGCGTGAAACAGCGCTTGCGCTGTTTCGCCGAGCGATTGAGTTTACCGGAGGCCCAATGCCCTACCCTTTTCCTTTCCCTACCCTCCCCTATTACCCTATTCCCTCTTAAAAGGCCGTCAACGCACCTGCAGCTCTTCTGATGCTGCGAATGTCCATGGGCGACGGAAGTTGCTTTCTATCAGGTGACCCGTTTGCTCGTTTGCTCCCTTATTTCATAAAAAAAAGTTAAAAGTAACTCTTTCAGCGCTGCTATTTTTACAGTAAAACTCTTTATAAGATAATCGACATACCTACACACCCTAAACTATTATCAATTTGTGTGTTGTTACACCTTGTAGGTATATCTATTATTCTGTTAAATTGCGCAATTAAATTTTGCGATTAGATATAGGAACATAAAGAAGTTTCCTTTCTTTCAACAAAGAGGTTAAATATTGTCATTAATGAAATCGAAAATTCTAATTAAGTATATCTTATCTGAATATGATAGATTTTTTTTACATTAGTGTTTACAAAAAGACATTAATTTAATAGACAAAGAAAATGTCGTATTACGAATTGCTCTGTACTTACGAATTTTTTGTTCCTTTAGATAGAAAACTTTCCGAAGTCTTCCAACATCAATTAATTATACAATATTTCAATCGAATGTTGTCATCGGTATACGACCAAAACAAGTCGCCGACCGAAAGGGGAATTCGAAAACGACAAAACGGGTCATTTCATAAATTGACAGAATGGGGCATTCCATAAATTGACAGAACAGGCATTCCATAAATTGACATCGAACGGGGCATTTCATAAATTGTCAGTCGTGTATCGGTGACGGTAAATTGATAGAATTGCGTGACGAATCCCAAATAGGTGGATTTCTTCTGACTGTATCAGATTTTGAGTCGCGTTTTGTCGGGCCAGGAGTAGAGCGATTTCTTAAACGTACGTTTTACAGTGTAATAAAATATGTATATTTCTTTTATTACCTCTGTTTTAGACATGAACGAATAAGAGGCTGCTCTAAATAATAATAATTATTATTATTGCTGTCACTCAAGCTCACTGTCTCTGTCTTCTATAGTGATATTATGTACAAATAATTAGGTAATAGTGTTCGATGAAAGTACTGGAATGCTAAAATGCTTAAGTCCTTTGTTAAAGACTTTCAGAGTCTACAACCAAAGTCCACAGACTACAACTAAAACGATTTTTTTTGTAATTTACATCTTACTAGATTATTTACGCATCACTTCTGCGTCTGTCATGTTACTTTTCCAATGTGAGTCTCGTCTGCTTGTCTGGAATCCAAACAAATACAAGCAGACCCTGATTAATATGTATAATACTATAATTAAGTAACTAAAGTCAAACCAAATTATTTTGATTTTAGTGAGCTAATCAAAATCATAAAATCGCCTCACTCCTGGCCCCACAGGAGTTGTAAAAATAGTAACCACCGGTCGAGTTTCTCACGACAACCGCTTCGTTATTAGTCAATCTGTTTTATACAATTCGCCGCCTTTGATCCACTCGCTAGTGTCAATCGGCCCGCACTCGTTTCCACTAATTAATACAATCGATATTTTCGACTAAAACGAATTTGTCATTCCTACGATTGGATAAAAGTTATGTATGATAGGATTAAATTTTATATGCGTTATAAAAATATATTATGTTTTATTTCAATTATCATGGTATTGACCTCTTTACGAGTTACGACGGTTGTAACTTATAATATCTACGAGTAGGCTGGTAATAAAAAAGGTGTACAAAAAATATGTTAATAATATAGAGTCAGAAATTCACTTTCATTCTGTTTTACTCAAAACTACAAAATATTTTTGCTAAGGGGTCTTTAAACTCTCTAAAGTATCTGATTCTAAAATTAGACTAAATACACCACATGAACTGAACAGCATAGATGATCTAAAACGACGACGTAAAATTGTAAGTAGATGAAATTTTTAAAGTACCTACATTACAATACATTTTACATTTTTACTGTACTAAATAAGTACATAAGATAAGTAAGTACATACATTTTATAACTATAGGCGCAATTTTGATAAAAAGTATTTAGGAAAAAGGTGAAAAAAAAAAACTGGAGAAGTAAAGTTTTTCAAGGGAACATTTCAAAGATTGATGATTCATAATTTTTAATAACAAATAATAATAAACAACAATTTTAAAATATTTTAGTAATAATTCTGCTAAGTTTTATGATATTATTAATTATTTTTTATGTTCTGTAAATTATTTTTGTCATAAAGTTTATTTTATTATTATTATTTTGATTTATTGCACTTAGCTAGCTTAGAAATGACTTCTGGACGTTCAAATCAAAAAACATTTTCGTGCAACGTTTCTAATGTTAGTAAAATAGTATCAGTTATAGAACCTATCTTAGAAATTTCTGTGCCACAACCAATATGAGCATTAACAGAAAATAAGAAATTACTAAAGTAATTAAAAAAAAAGCGCCTTAAACTTTCTTAATAATACAAACTGAACAAAACAAGGAAATTTATTATTTTGTGATAATTGGGAACGATTTGGCAATTATTAAAACATCGTAGCAAATAATGCGAATAGAAAGCTAATAAATAAACAATCTAAGGGCAAAAAAATACAATTCTGTAAAAGGTACGACAATTTACATTAATTTTCCAAATAAAACCAAATATTTATCGCGCAAACGACCAATTTGGGCACATTATGCGGCTTTTATGGGGGAAATCGACGAATTTGTCGTGCAGAGTGTCAAAAGAACGACCAAAAACATGTTTTTGTTTATATTAAGTTGGCGTCAAAGCTATTATTGCAATTAAATCGTTAAAGCCAACGAAAATGGTACGTAATTTCTTATCCACGCATAATTATCGTAAAAACTTATATAATAATGGTCGTAAGCAATTACTCGAACAAAGATGACCGTCGGCCGTCCAAATGTCCTCTACGTCAGTACGCTTTATGTTTAATTTTATTAAATTGTTTAATAACAATAAATATTCTGTTAATATTTCCTATTCTATAAAAAATGGAAGAAAAATTAAAGAAGTCCAGAATTAAAGAATCAAAGATTCACACAGAGAAATAAAATATACTTTATCGACGGGTGCAAAGTAAAAAAAGTCATCTGCAATTTTGAGTTTTTCGTTTTTTTGTAGAAACTAGCTTAAAATATCATGTTCTACAACATACCAAAAACAAAAATTCAAATATCACCTTATTTTTGGTACTTTTGTCACGTAAAAGAAGACATCTACTCTTGTTTTGTGAAATTTCACGATGTAAATGCGGATAACTACCGCTGGTCGTCTATACGCGGGACGCGCGGGGGTCATGTTATGCGGCATAAGCGGCTATCTGCCATATAGCTTTTTCTACGTTGCGATTGTGATTTAGATGTCTCAATTTACTTTTGCAAATTAGTATTGTTTATTATGTTTATGAGTACCTATTTATGTTAATTCTTATTGTTAGCTATATTAATTGACTTCTAATTTGTTACTGTTATTTTTTACTGTTTTTTAATGTTCAGAAAGTCCAAAACGACTTTTTAAAGAAGTTGAAAGTTTCCAGAACATAAGTGATAGATTTATCGAGCAAAATACTGTGTTGCCCGATGAAATTATTGAACATCTTATAGAAAACCTTGATGTGTCACCGATGAAGACAAATGAATATAAGTTAACTTTGTAAGATAAGTCCCCATGATCTGAATACTCTAGGCCAGTCACACCAGTTCACTCTCAGTCTGAAATATAAAATGATTTTGAAAATTTGTCGATCTCAGCAAATTAACAAATACGCCAACACCCTCAGAATACAGTTCATCACTTCAAGTCCGCCGCGTCCAATATCAGTATTAGATCAAAATATTATATATTCTTTTTTATTAAACAGATACTTTGATCTCATATAATCTATGACCTGCTTGAGTTTATTAACTCAAACAGGCCATCGAGTTTTTTTTTTTTTTTTTTTTTTCTCACTTTTTTTGGTAAAAAAGTGGGCCCCGTGCGAGTTTCTTACGCCGGTTCTTCTCGCCGGGTTAGTTCCCGAACCGGTGGTAGGCATCATGTAGGACTTTCTGAAAACATTTATTTTAAATTTATTCAGAAATAAAACAATTTTTGATTTTTTTTTTTGATTATTTGAGTATATTGTCCCTCTCAAACTTTAAATCTTCTATAGACAACACCATTGATGCTTCTTCGGCGGTGGAGGCATCAAGTGAATGTTCTACGCCTTCCTCGTTAAACGGTAGAAAAAGACGTCAGTTAAATATTGATCTAAAGAAAAGGCGATTGAGAAATAAAGACACGTGTATTGATACGAGACGTAAATTACGACAAAATTTAGGTAAACAATTACATCAGTCCAGAAATGGTAAATTGCAACCTGCGTAACATCATATCCCGGCATTTGCAAGTTCTCGCGAAGTTTTTCTATTAACTTATCTTTGACCGGTTTTGGGATCTCTGTGATCACGAGAAGCAATTGAGAAATCGTTGAAATAAAATTTCATTTTGTGTTCTGAAGAATCGTATGCACCCCTCCGATGGTGTAAAACGTCCCGCGATGCTTATGATGTTATAATGAACCCATCATGCTTACAAGTGCCAAGTACAAAGACTTAATAAGCCTCTGCCTAAATTATAATAATTTACAACATAGTTCCTGTACTGATAATGATACTGAATAATTTTTAAATTAGTTTAAAATAATTAAAGTATTGACACAGAATTTCATTTTTGTTGTGAGAAAATACGATTTTTACGAAAGTAAATGAATAATTCCTAAGTATATCCATACTAATATTATAAATGGGAAAGTATGTTTATTTATTTATTTGTTTGTTTGTCCTTCCTTCACGCTCTAATGAAGAAACAAATCGTATTGTTTTTTGGCATAAACTTAATTGAAAGGATGAAAAGTAACATAGGCTACTTTTGGAAAAACATCATGTTTCTAAGGGAGCTTACGGGAATATTTGCAATTTACGCGATTTTCAAATTCCACGCGAGCGAAGCCGCGAGCAAAAGCTAGTATTTCATATTTTAACTTCCTTCTAAATCGTGTACCTTGCACCGAATCGACAACGTAGAAAAAGATATCTACGCAATTATGTTCTGAACTTGGTGTGTTTAAGATGTAAAACGTTTAACTACATATTTTAATAATATAACTTACTTTTAATAATAATATAAAGTGTTACACTTTACGTAGTTACTGATAATCGTACTAGTAATCGGTAAAAATACTTAATAAATATAATTTTTAATTCCCACGTAGAAACGACCAAGTGGTAGTTAACTCAGTTGTCATATTTTCAAGCGCAATGTAGATGCAGACAACTACAATATCTCGTAAATTAAACATAATTAGAAGAAATTAAATATACATGTGGATTAATTAATAAATAATGAAACAATGATGAAAATTTCAATAAATTTGATCGGAAATTGACAAAATGGGAGCATTTTTTCCTATTATGCGCTCTCCTGAAAAGTTGCTGTTTTGTAGATGACTCTTTTTACTTTGCACCCGTCGTTATGAGTATCTCTATTGTTAAACCTACTCAGAAGTAAAAACACATTGTTGTCACTCTACATTATACAATATCGAGTAACAAATAGAATATTATAATGCAACATATTCTGAAACTCTCAAAGGGGCCATATAGACCAGTATTAGTTGGTAAGTATTGCATAGTTATTCGCCTGTCAGTGCTTTTTACTACGCTTTTATAAGCTTGGGATGTATGTATGTAACGGAATCTTTGAGCACGATTTTACCTATCTCCAGTAGTGTAATAAATTCGAAACTTTGCACACGTATTAAGGGCCAATGATAATACAATAATTTGGTAAGTTTTTGTGATAAAAAAAAGTAATTCGAAAAAATTTAGCAACACCAGCTTACTTACATACATAATATTCTTAAATCTAAAAGACAAATTGGTTAATACAATCTTATCTAACAAAGATTTTAATTAAGATTCCATGTACATCGTGATGATGAGCACGTAATTATTCTATTCACCGCAGACGCCGACAATGACATTTGACATTGACATACCAGCATCCGCCACCAAATTTTAATTTTAACTTGCCACGTACTTGCTCGTCTAATTATAGACAATCAGACAGCCGAGGTGATCCTTTGTGCTCCCATCAGGTGATTGTCAGATCTAACCTTTTCGCGACAAAAGTAGCTGGACCCCCAATTGTATTATCGCCGCGTTAAAAACTTCGAGAGATACAGACGGAGCGTGCCAAATTACACTGGTCGTGATGGCATTGTCGGTAATCATTCGTAATAACACGACCGAAATGGGTTTTTTGTATTTTGTTGTCGATCGATGTATTGACATTATAGGAATGATTGCCGTGACCCTGACTTATCATTAGAATCCTGTTGACCGTCGGTTTGTCAAATTACGTTCAAGCGGATCTTCCTCCCGCCATCATTTCAAGCTTTAACAACGACTTTAAACTTAATTATAGCTTTAGGTTTATGACCGTCAGTTTGTAATTTCGAATGTACGTTTTTGCCAAAATTCATTTATCAGACGCAAAAGTAACATCCTAAGATGGATAACGTGCATTGGATATGGCGTCTTTGAGGTATCACTTCTTAAAGTTTAAAGAGCGGTGCTTCAAAGTTTATGCCTTAAGAGTCTGGGTGCCATCGCAATTCTCATACAAACTTACTACCAAGATAATTTCCCATACGATAATATTTACCATATTTGAGTTATTATTCAGCTTAAGATAGTAATTACCTAGGTTCCTGTACAAAGATTCACTGCAAAATATTAACATAACAAAAAATATGAACGATTACAATATCTAGTATGTAAATATTGTAATCGTTCATATTTTTGGTATGCAAATATTTTGCAGTGGATCTTTGTACAAGAACCTAAGTAATTAGTAATCTTAAGCTGAATAATTACTCAAATATGGTAAATATTCTCGTATGGGAAATTATCTTGGTATTACGTTTGTATGAGAACTGCGATGGCACCCGGACTCTTAAACCATGCGTGTGGAAGGCGCAAACTAACAGTGAAATAAAATATTAATATGTCTTTTCCTTCTGCTAATGTTTAATTGTATGTTTATTGATTTGTAATCAAAAGCTGCTCCATGCCTTTTTTTAATGTTTCTCGCTTTTGGCTTTTAATTGCTTTAAATTCTGCGTTGCTTTGCTACTCTAAAAACAAAACCACCGTTGCTTCGAAAACCTCGTAAGCGACACGGCTCTGCAACATTCCTATACTTCCTAGGTTATAATTAGGTTGTAATGCATTGTAAGTTATAGGTAGGAGGAGCGTATCTGGCATCACACAATTGGCATTGTGCGCGCTGCCGGCGGCTGGAGCTGGTTGGAGCGGGGTGGTTGGACTTACGACATTTGCCTTATCTACAGACGGCCTACTAATTTAATGATTTGTGGGAGGATCAGAGTAAATTGGTAATGATTTTAAAGTAATTACTTGTTTTAAAAACTTATTGCTGTTAGCTAATTGTAGAAGACGGTGGGGCAGGATGCGATGGCATGGTCAGAGCATAAGCCAATATTATGAAAAGAGCTATCTTTAAAAAATGCACCAAAACTTACATTTTTTTAAAATAAAAGCAAGGACAACTACGTTTTGATTAACAAAGTATGAGCAAAGATTTTTGAGAATTTCGGAACAGATATATAGTGCAAGTTAGAGCTTCAAATAAATAAAATTTACATTACGCAAAAATATCCCTCAATATTCAACTTACAACCTCCAAAGGTTTAACTCTAAAACCCTTTGCCAATTGTTTCTAAGACCCCAGGCGTAGGCTTTGCCCGGCGGCGAGAGCACACCGCTTTCACCGAGTCTCAGATAGCGGTGGATTTATACCCTGTGCCAATCCGATAAAGACTTCACCAGAAATTATGGCGAGGAGTCCCGAAGGTCGTTTTACTTTTAAGATAGTCTAGAGGAAAGTGATGAGAAGATTTATTGCGCAGGTTTAGGCCTGCGTTTCCATCGGAGCTACGCTGCTATTTTTTAACCGACTTAAAAAAGGAGTTATTTTCAGATCTAATAGAATCGCTGTGCTGAGCGAGGTCAGGCAAATGAATCGATTCTAGTAGTTCTCAACAACACGTCATGTCTCAAAGCGACTTCGGGGAAAACGCGCCCTTAGGAGTGAGCACACTGAGACAGGCCGTGCCGGGGCTCAGCGTGCCGGGGCTCATCGCAAAAATCCGCCTCCATACAATTTGTATGGAAGCGGATGCGCGTATCGCACACTGTGTCGGGGCGCAGCGGATTTCCGCTTCCTTACAAATTGTATGGAGGCGGATTTTTGCGATGAGCCCCGGCACGCTGAGCCCAGGCACGGCCCGTCTCAGTGTGCTCACTCCTTTAACCCTTGTTAATTGTTAAGGGTGCGTTACATTGACAAACTGACACAATTCCTTTGTTCATTAATAATAATAATAACGTTCTTTTGTTCAGTTATCTTATTTAAAGTAGAAGAAACTGTGAAGCAAGATACATTTTTCCATGAGTTTTCACGCTTGAACTCAAGGAAAAGTGTACGTTTCGCGTGCGATAACAAATTGAAGCGCAGGGAAGTCGTAGTGAATGTCTAATAGTATATTGTGCATTAAGTTTGTCGTCGGCCAAATAAACAGAGAGACAAGTTAATTCATCTAGAAGCTTCTTATCCCCTCTTAATTGTGTTCCGATGAAGCGGGAGTAATTGGGGAAGTCGGGGAAGTTGAGGGGACATAACACACTTAGTGGGGGTCAATAGAGGTCAGTTGTTCTTTTATGTGACCCTGGTATTTTGACGGTGGACTGGACTGACTTTTAGCGTTTATGTTAGCCGAGTGTATTGCGTAATCCATATCCTTACCCATACACATATAAAAAATTTGAAAGTGTCTCTGTATGTCTGTTTCTTATCCATATTTTGTCTCAGGAAATATTTGAGTCCTGGAAAAATCAAAAGGCTTGTTTTATCACAGAAACACATATTTTTATAAGTATTTGACGATCTTTGTACATTTTATGTTGTCTCTACTGAGCAAAGCTTTGCTAGGCCTCCTCTAAAGTCTTGTATCGAATTATTCTTTATTACATTTTTTTTTGACACGAAGACGGTACAGTACTTAATTCATGTTTCATAATATTTTGATATTGATAAATAAGGAACACAGTTAATTTTGAAATCTTTAGGAAAGTATAACTTACTATAAGTGTTGTAATCCTATCTCTACACAAGAGAATGTCGGGTGTTTTGCGAAGATTCTCTCGTGTCATGGCGCGTCGCGTGTCAACAGTTTGAGGAAAACAATTTACTGTGACAAACTACACCGGAGGTAAGGGTGACAGCTGGAAATGAGCGACTAGCGACATAATATTTTTGTCTCGTGGATTTGTATCGCACTTTTGCTGCGACAATAATGCAATAGCCAATTGGCATATGGTTGGGCTAAATTACAGGGATTCTACGAGAAGTAAGCTTAGAACATTTAGAACATTAAAAAAGTACTGCTAGAAAAACTGGACTCAGTCTAAGGGGCGATTTCACCAAAGAAATGGAACGCGTTCAAAGCACTCTGAACCGGTTCAAAACGTATAAACGCGATTATAACATCGAAATGCATTTCACCAGCATAAACTGAACGCGTTCACAGCAAATCCGAGTTTTATCTTCTGAACGTCCAAAGTCCGAAGTTTAACGTCATAAATCCCGTTCAAGCCCTGTCATGGCGGAACGAAAAACATAGACAAAAGAAATGTGAAGATGGCAGTTTTGACACATGCGTTTGTTTGTTTATGTATTGCTTCTTGCTATTTTGTAGTTAAATTAACGTGAAAAGGCTTTAAAATGATGAAAACATATAAAATAATCGCGTGACGTCACGTAAACTCAGATTTAATAATCGCGATCAAAAGAAGTTTGTGAAATCCAATCGAAACAAAACGAGATTTACGTCGCAGCATGAACTCGTTCAATGGGAACTAAGTTTTATAAAACTAAGTTTTATATTGTGTGTTTGGTGAAATCCTACCTAAATAGTTTGTTTTGCTTATGTACGGCCAAAAAGATGTTATTATTACATTTTCTACTTAATTTAAATACCTTATCTGTTTAAAATTATGTGAAGAAAGTAATAATATAATATAACAAAATATATAAATTACAAAAAAACTGAACGCATGAAAATATTAAATTACATTGTTTCCCGATTTGTTCTTAAGAGGAGTCCACACCGCCGTTTTTCCATACAAACGTTGTCCCCTGTTTCCTCCCTGGATAATGCCGGTAGAGTTATGATTTTTTTCTTGAATATCTATGGCCACTATTAGCATGTCCCTATGTTTTCTTTTTTTTCATAATTTTATTATTAAAAAAGATAAGAACGTCCAAAAACCCAAAAAATTGGCCAGACTTTCCTCTGTGTTCAAACACCCAGAAAACTAAACTGGCTAAAATTTACAAAAAAAATAAAACATAGGAACACAGCTCCAGCCTTGCTTTAATTCTTAATGAAAAATTACTTAAATCGGTTAAGTTTTGGAGAAGGAATCAGCGGACAACGAATCGAAGATTTTCTGTTCTTTTATTGGAACTTTTGTCGTGTTGTCTCTATCGTGCTCTACGGTGGGAGACTTGAGATTGGTGGTGAGACAGCAATACATTTTCAAATACCTATTTTTAATTTCTCTCGCCCCTGGTGTATCCTCTTAATAATTACAACCGACTTGTTCCGGAACTCCCTCAAATTATCGCGAAGGGGTGCCCTAATGAAACGCTTAAATATTCATTTAATAAACAAAATCAAGATAAAAACAATTATTCGTGAGCACACCATTAAACTTGTCCTTCAAAGGGAAAACGCCAGGGCCGAATTGTGCTGACATATTGCAGTGAGTTGCTGAATGAATTGCTGAAACCCGACATGTTTCTGAACGCTACGTGACCGCAGGAACAAATGGCCCTATTTCTGATCTCAGGTGCCACGACATAACCCTATTATTTTAGGAGGCAACATATTTTTATTGGGTCGTATTTTTCTTGAGGGTCGTCTTTTCTACGTGTCCAATGTGGTAAAACCTACAATATATTAATGCAACAATTATCCTGTATCCATATTTCAGTATTCTTACCTCAAATGCGTGAACAATTAACAATTTTTATCTACTACGATACAAATTGGTCATTCAATAACAAAAAATCCTTTTATTCGTCAACCAACTTTTTCGTATTGCAAGATTAGAATTAATTTAATTTTAGCTTATTCAATTTTGGTATATTATTTTATCATTGGATTAAATTGCAAGCTTAATTCAAAGGACAATCACACGTTAATAACAGCAATTTCAATTTGACACCACTTCCTGTAACATTGACTTTAACCTTCGATATGTCACAGAAAATTAACTAACACGCAATCCGTCCCCGCGCGGACACATGGCGTGACATCGGAACTCGACAAAGGTAATTACAGCGTGATAGACGGACAGACCCTTTCTCTATATATATAAATAATATATAGCTACATTTGTCCGCACTTAACTAATTTCACCTTGACATAAGACGTGGGACAGGACAAGATGTTGGAAATGGAATTGCTGGTATTCTCAGCGGAAAATTGAAAATTAACGTCCGACAAGGGAATTTAATAGCACTGGAATTTGACAATAGTAACTGAATTGTAACGATAATATTATAGTTTTTGGTGATAGAGGTCTTATGGTTCTATGAATTCTTTATTTCCACAGTTGGTAATACTATAGCGTGAAGAATTTATTTTGGTGAAGTATATCATCGGAATAAGTTCCATCTCACATGCAACACCTGTCCTACTGAACTGGACTGTTTAGACATAATATAATAAAGTACAAAATATCTTTCAACAAAGGTCTAGTGTCAATTAGCTATGTCCACACTGTGCACTTTCAACTTAAATTTTTGTCATCAACTTTCATATTGGCGCATTCAATAATTGAATGCGTCAAGGAACGCAACGCAAATATTGTCATTTTTGAAGATTTGGATACGGTCACAGGGCATGCGTCGCGGGCATGCCTCACGTTCGCTGTTGACTGCGCTATAACGCATGCCCTTGACGAACAGAAAAAGGCACAGTGTGGATAAAGCTAATACGTAACTTTTTGGCACCTTCGTCACCTCTTAAACCCTATTCTAATCTAATGATAGATCTAATCATTCCCATCACGACAAAATTAGATATAATTGAAACCCGACTGATTCACAAGTTCCAACCAGGATTGAAATATTACCTACGATTTAGTATAATGAAGCTAATATAACGTTTCGCAATATTCGTGACGATCAGTTGATACACTCAAGTTAATGGCTAGAGGCTTTTAACAACAATAACACGCCTACAACTCTTAAAAGCGCCTATCTTACGATCTTTCTCAAGAATATTATGTTCGAATCCCTTCAAGGACCTTTACCTTTCAGATTGAGATACGTTTAATTTCAATACGCTTGTTTGATGGGTTCATCTTAAGGTTCAAATGCCGCACTCAAGAGATAAGTTTATGATTATTGATTACTTTACTTTCTATTTTGCTACTGTACCTACTCCAATACGTCACACATAATTTTGACAGCTTTATATTGAATGACATTGTGCTGAAGTACCAAAATAGGTGAATAATAATAATTATTAATGTTTAAAGATAATGTGGTAAAAGGAACTTCTTACAAAACTATTACGGTTCACTCAAAGTGGCCATTCACCTTCAAGAGAGTGATTCTCATTGAAGCGACATTAAAGGTCTTAGAATTGGGCCCCTGAGGCTAGGCGTACGCATTGTTATATTTTGATACCAACATGAGAATAATAGATGCCCGAGGATTTCATATGGTTCTGGTTTTCCATTTAGCATCCATTCAGTATTAGATGCGGATATAATTTTTAGAATATAAGTGCTTAGTTCTAATTGCCGTCTTAACAAGAATGGCGTATTTAGCCGGCGAATGCTGAGCCCCGGGCTCCGCCCACGTGGTGCTTCGTACAGTGTATCGCTTGCAACGGTGATAAGGCTCCCGACAGACGGAGCGACCTGAATAAATTCATGTAGATTATGAATATGGATTTCTTCAGATTTAGATCAGATTTCAACAAGAAGCAAGTTATGTGGAGGCATAAACGAAATATTTTCCTAAGTTTTAAAATGGACAAATACTGAAAAGTTTACGTAGTGATTTGGCGGCATATCAAGTGCAACTACAATATTACTAACAATACGAAAATTTTCCAGGTATCTTTAACGTGACCATACGTCCCACTTTGGGCGGGACAGTCCTTTCGTTTGTGCGGGCGCTTTCGTGCAATCAGTCCCGGTGTCCCGCCCGAGGCCAAAATTGTCCTGCTTTTGCAAAAGACCAAACGACAATAATTTAAAAGTTGATCGATATTAATAATGGTAGATTTAACGAGACACTTCAAATATTCACAAAATACTAAATTTATTCATCTCTTTACTTTCAAAAATTAATTGTTGGGGCATTCTGTAGATGTCCCGCTCTGACAAAAAAATGGTCACGTTAGGTATCCTGCAACAGCTTAACTTTCGCCGGGAGCAATGGGATTGCGTAATGTTTACGGTTTAAAAAAGTTATCTTTCCTGTTTATGTTCACTGACTAAGTCCTGTTAAAAGCTCATTGGCCAGTACAATTTCCACGAGTTACAAAGAGTGAGACTTAAAATGCAAAGTTATTTTTCCTTTATTTTACAAATGTATTATGTTCTCATGGAAATAATTGAATTTGACTTTAAGTTAAAAAAAAATGCGCAGATAATCGCCACGTCTGATCACCGCCTTATGAGCCTGCAGCAGAGGTTGCGCGGACGAACGCAACCTAATAATTTCTTAATGTCATGCGCTTTGAAGGGAATTATTGTTTTGTATTAGAATAATGGCATGTTGAGATGGTTAGATGTAGATTAGGCGGGCCACTGACATAACAGCTCGTATCGGCCCGTCGCCCGTCGGGCTGGCCTGTCGGGCCTCTTGCCGTGGGGCCATCTTCCCCGAAGCAGTACCTTGATGAACTTTAGCAATCTCATCTGACCCTAATAGCGTTGCTATTGTTTGTCGAAATAGCAGAGCAGAATTAATAAGATTTGGAAAACAATGAGCAATAAGGTTGGGTGGGGCTACCGAATAGAAACATTCAAATTGTTTATGGCCAAACCGCAATTGTTGATGTGTCTTTAGACACCACAACAGACGCAGGTGCCGGATATGTACTACTATTTGGCTTAACGCCTTCGTAATCTACGAGATTGTCGATCTTCTTTATCCTAAGCAAACTTGGAAACAACACATCCAACGCGACATTCGTACCCATGACTTTTAAGTCAAGAGCTAGCTAATAGGTAGACTAAGCTGGACCACGGACGGGTTGTAAGCAGTCAGCAGTTTCGAAAGTTTTTTCCTCTTCAGAGGAAATCTCCAGCCTAACAATATAACCTTTGTTTTGATCTTAAAGTGTAACAGGTAAGGGATGCCAATGAGAAGCTCGTAGGGTAACATAGCACTTAGTTCATTAATTACTTTCCTTACCTTAAATAAGAACGGGGAACACAAAGCAATTATCGTATATCACAACAGAGCAGCCACGTACGACAACTAATAAAATGGCGAAGAAAAGGTCGACACTCGAGACCCTCGCAAAGGGCTCTCTCTGTATTCTTCTCGCCGACCCTCCAGGCGCAAACACTTGACGAAATAGAGAATGTATTGAGTCGCGAAATAAAATAAGGGTAGCACGTATCAAGGAGTGAGGAATCTGGGGAGCTGGTACAACGAAATGCGTAAAATTTACCAGACGTTTTCCTCCAATGTATTGGAGGAAACACAAGAACAATACGGAAAATTGGTTAGTATCAAATTCTGCAGGTTTTCTTCCCAAGTTAAGGGGTAAAGAAATTGAATGCCATTTTTAGTCGTGCTTAGTAGTGCTTTCAGGTATTCTTATAACTTAACTTTTTTAGCAAAGAAGAATAAAGTTTTAATGTTGTATAACTAAATCCAATCCAATCATAACAGATGGCTTCTCACAATAAGCTGCTACGATTACTGTTTGGTATATAAATAATGAATTGTAAAATAAATACAAAATTAATTTCCCAAGCTTAAATGAGAGCAGATTATGTTTTTGGGAAATATTTCAATAATTGTGGTGAGTTTAGAGGCAATTTTGACTTAATATCTTTAAGATGAAGATTTATATGCTCTTCTTCTGCTTCTATCGGCTCTCTCGGAGTGCTACCTAGTGCATTTTTTTTAATTTCCCAGTTGCAGCAGCTCTAGACAGATATTCCAGTGGACATTGTCGTGACCACAGGTGCCGTACGCTGGACTTCACAAACATTTGCTTTGGTGGCTTTTCCCGTTTGTGTTTTTCTCTCAAATACCGATAACAATTTAAGGGATCGAGTATGCTTTGAACGGCCCGGAAAAGTTTTCGCATTCTTTAGGGGTAATGATATGAATTTAAACGGTGTAGTTAAAGGAAACATTGTAGTGTTGTTTTGGTTCAAATCGGATTTGGATGTAAAACATTTAATAGTTGAATGATTTATGTATAAAAGAGTAATAAAATGTAGTACTAGATGCGAGAGACGATACAAATTTTCTTTTTTTCCGATGTTATATTGTTATAGAAGTGGAAAGAGGATGCTGAGTGAAAATTATTGTCATTTGAAGATGTTTAGTTGTGGGTAATAGTTATTTAGCGTGCACTGCTTAAACTGAGTAATAGCAAGATATCAGTTACGAAAGTTTAGGCATCACAATAACAATGAATGTATTAGCTGAGCGATCAATCGTAGGATCGTCATTTATTTAAATTGCAACTAAAAAAAAATAATTAAGAAAAAAAATTAATGCCATCTTATGCGAAACAAATTGTTATTTATAATCATAAAAACGTGGTCAATCCATAATAGTCATGTCCGTGCAAATTTTTTTATCGACATCGATAATTCGAATGCATTACAACCGATTGATTTCCGTGTAGTCGGATTGACCAAAAAACACGAAATGTGCAATTAGCACTGAGATAAGATGTAATAACCGTGGGAGACCAGGTTTTATGGACGTGTCCAAGGCATGAGAGATGGCGATTGAAATAAAAAATTAATACTAAAAAAACGTCGCTCTTACTACTGGTGTGGAGTTTTGTAATTCATTTTTCTAATTATTAAGTAAGATTATTTTATATGTGAATTCATTTAATTGCTACCTAATGTAAACATTAAGATATTTTTATGAGTATTATTAATTGTCTGACATAATATTTAAACCTCAACTTCAAAACATCGACATCAACCATGCTTAATATTAAATAACAAAAGCGTCAATCTAATTTAAAAAATAACCTTAAAAACGCGTTACAAAACATCTAGCTTTAAATAATATTTCGTAATCACAAGTATTACGCTGGTCTCGAGAGTTTCCCAAATGAATCACACGGGCTAGACGTAAAATTGCCAATCCCCTCAACAAATACGCGACATTTAAAGCCCATTACTTGCGCCGCCTACAGTCTGTCAAGCAATCTATAATAAGAGATAATCGCCGGTACACTTCATGTCAAATCCACTAATATTAATACTGAGGTTTACTGAGTTTGTTCTCACGGACAATCCCGGACGATTTGTCACATCCCTTGTCTAGGATAAGGCTATAGTAATGTCCTCTACTTGTTTCTATATCTATTTATATTTGTCTATTTTGAATGCTTACTCACGGGGTTGTTATTTTGGTCAAAATCTTGTATCAATAATCAGAATAAATGTAGTAAATAATTCATTATTATATTATATGAATATTACGATATTTTTGATTACAAATCAATAATTAACATTTATGACAAATCGATGACATAACTTGCATAAAGCATTTATAAAAGAACACTTAAGTCCCCCATTAAATATTGTGCATACAACTTTCACTTGTTTATGTTCTCAAATATTTTTTACACCCACCAAAAAACGGTTAAAGTAAATCAAAAATTTAAATTAAATGTAAACACAGCGTAAATTGGCAATCGTTTAAACGTAAACATATTCATGACCATTAATTTCACCATCGGTTAGAAACAATTACGGCTCGATGAATATTCAGCGACGATATAATCGACGTCGATAAATTTGCATTATCGCAAAGTATCGACAACCGCCGCCCCTCACTAGCGGCGCGACAAACGTCTTGTTATTAATTCAATTCATTATATAGATATATGTCTATTCCTCCTAGGTATTACTAACTAGATCTAATTTTAGATTTAAACAATCAGTCTTGTTTTTTATATAAAACAATTATTTTAGTACACTCGCTTGTTAATGAAACTCAATTATTTTACTGTCAAGTCTTTTATTTTTTACCACAAAGTATTGGTCAATTCAAAAGTTGTCTATCAAACCTTGCAATATTTCACGATTAAAAGTTATGTATTGCCTTTCCTCGTACGCTACTCTATATCTGGGTAAAATTTCATCAAAATCGGCATAGTAGTTTCGGAGCCTATTAGATGTAAACAAACTTTTCCACCTTATAATTAGTAAGTATAGATGTTTTTTAATTATTGTTACAAACAGGCTAACTAGACACCTAATGGTCTATCTGATCATGCTTAACCAGCCCAGCTGTTCTAAGCACAGTGTGACAAATGTGTACATCCCGCTGCAGTGTGGGCAGAAACGACCCTACGCCCACGATGGCATCGGTCATTATCGACCCGATAACTCTCGCCTTGTTAACACAGATCTCGCGATGAGAGACGATGATGAATCTTGTTACTTAGTCAAATTGGATTCGATGGGTAGAAGATGAAGTTACGAGTCAAAAATGTTTGTGACACAGACCGTCATCCTCTTCAAAGATACTTGGGCAAGTTGCGTTCGATCATTTGAAGTGAAGTTGGAAAAAAATACAATCATCTGTCTTAATAGTTAAGACTTTGTTTGAAAATGTCTTTCGTGAAAATGTCGCTCTAAACTTTTTATTAAATAAGTCTGTCGGTCTGTGCGCGTTGGCCACAAGCGATAACAAAACGAGTAGAGGATCATATTAGTCTATGATTTTCCATATCGACGACAATTATTTTGCATAATACTCGTATAAACAGGTACACAATTCACAATCAGTTGTCCATGGCTCTACATAGAGAAGGGCCTTTAGACAAATTGTGACACAACAAAACGCACCGATATCTCCAATATTGAGGTAATAACTCACGCAATAATGATCATTAATTGAAGTCCCATAATCGATAATGACACTCGCAGGCGGCTGTAGGACGTCTATTTCAAAACCTAGACTTAGTCACTTACATCTAGTACTTAGATGTGGGCGGGTGATAAAATTTTATGACATTTCTGATATATCCTGAGATTTAGTTAATTAGGGTCTGTAACAATATATTGGGAGTTTCGTAAGCGAACTGAGTTAATATTCGTTTAATTATTACGAAACTATAGAGATTCGTTATTAGATATAATAATAATAAACGGCGAACAAATGATAATGTCCTTAATTGCTTAAAGTATTATACAGTTTTCTTTTACAAACGTAAAAGAACTTGAGAAAATTCTAGAATAAATAAACACTTATTCTAGAATAAGTGTTTACTTATTCTAGAATTTTCTCAAGTACTCAGGCCAAAAAAGAAGTTCTGTAAACAACAAAGTGAAGTCGGCCTTTCATCCACGTGTAAACTCATAAACTATTCCGCTATTTTTGTTATGTGATCAAGCGCGAAAGACCACTTTGCAGTTGGGTAAAAATATGCCAAATGACCAGTTAGACCACTTAGAGTAACCATACGGTTAGAGAGTAATTTTTTTAACGGGCAATTGGCCCACCACACATTCCCACCAATACAACTCCTGTGTCGCCAGGATCAACAGTGGTAACCAACTGCTGTGTGTGTTATAAGTAACACACACAGAAGCTGGCATAGCTCACTAACCAAACAGTGGTTAGTGAGTTATGCCATAGACGCCAATTTCATACAAATTTGGCGTATATGGCATAACTTTTCGTTGTACGAAGATTTCTGTCAAATATTGCACGTCCCGAGTTTTGAAATCTCAGTTCGGAGCGTAAACTTCGATGCTAATATCGGTAAATCAAGTTATCTAACTGGTCGGTCGGATTAACATAAATATGAGCGTGTGACAATTTACATGTTTACAACCAAATGTCACAATATTATTTATGATGATTGTGACATTAACGGTTTTATTAGGGAGCTTAGCGCAGACATAATATGAGGTATGCTCCGAAATAAAATCCAGTAAACCAGCGCTCGTAACGTCTAGAATTGACACCCTACTGTAGTTGATTCGTTCCGAAATAAACGCCAGTACATTGACGTCAATTATGACTTTCTTGGGATTTCATGATAATTTACTTGTCTCACTAGTGGCACACGTCATATAATACGTCGCACTCGTCTTACTAGTGTAGATACATGACGTCATGAGCGCTAGCCAGTGATCTGGTTTGAATTTCGGAACACGCGCTAGTGATCTTAGTGGACACGTTTGATTGAAATAAGACATTTGAGGTTTGAAGTCATTTAGTTTATCGCATTATAATATTAAGGTAATATTGTAATAATATATCTTTGCCTCCTAATAATATAAATTTTATTATCACCCATAATGGGCCCTCTGTATGCAAATTATGAAGGCCTGATCTTTGGCAAGTCACATCTATTGGGATTTTCCTAAGAATAAAAAAATATTTTCAATTTCTAATTTGACTGTAGAAATTATGAAATGCGTTGTGACTTGTGACTAAGGACACCAGTTACTAAGTAATTACTACGACATTTAATAGTTTTAGTTATATATAAGATAATGTTAGAGAAGGTGTCGTAAACGCCATGTCTTGTGGCAAAAATTATATCGATTATATTAGATATTTTTTATCATTAAAGGCATTTTGTCTGAGTACCTATCCTTTAGCATAAGCAAGGTGCTAGTCTAGCAATATCTAGGTCATACACTTTTCTTTTAGTTCCCGTGTCTATAATACAACCTTGTTATGAACCCCATTAACTCATACAAGCTGTGGTCGACAATAGCGCCATGCTGCGCACATTAGTACCGCCGTGACCGAATCTCTTGTTCCCATAGTTCAAGGCGGTTAGGACCCTTGCACATTGAAATCCATACTTCTATACATAAATAATTATAAATGCGAAATTGTGTATGTCTGTCTTTCTGTCTGTTACCTTTTCACGCCCAAACCGCTGAACCGATTTTTCTGAAATTTGGTATGGAGGATACTTTTTATCCCGGAAAAATGTATGGTTCCCGCGCGATTAATGAGTTTTGGTACAACGGAGTTGCGGGCGTCATCTAGTTATAATATATTAAATATAGTGATAAAAAAACTTATAAAAAATTCCTTCTCATCAGAACATAGCTTACGTTTTTAGAAACATACCTACTTAATGTATTTCTGCACTCTTTTCTCATACAATATTATTTTATTTTGTCATTTCTATAGAAGAAATTATATTGTACATATTATTTTTTTTTTAATTACTACGTTGTAGTAGTATTAGTAATTGCTACGTAGCTGCTCTTGAGCTGCAAGCAGCACGCTGTTGTGTGTAGATTTGTATGTGAATTATATTTAAAAAAATACTGATCATAAAAAATATGACTCCTTTAAAACTTTAACATGGCACCGCCAAATTAGGAATGTTTTCAGTGTAAAACCTCCTTAACGTGTGTGCCGCTAATGGTTCCGAGGCTGGTCGTATGACAATTACGGCGGATTGTGCCCCTCGGCGCGGCTGTAACCTTTATGATGATACTTTTACATTAATTTGGCGGACGTGCTATTGACCTTAGTGATACACCTAATAGTGTAATTTGTCGCCTAGAGGTCGAAATTGAACATTACCTGTCTTATAATTATGTGCCATTGTAGAGATCATAATACGTATGACCGAATGAGCTCGTTATACTCTGTTCAGATTTATATGAAACGTTACTAAAGTTCATTCGGTCATAATTCATAATAATAGTTGGTATGTGACCATACATAATTAAAATTGGTTGCATTATGTCCACTATAATTTCTTGATTTCTGTTAATTATTTTATAGTAACATAACATTTTATTTCTTAGCGCCATGTTACGATAATATCCTAAAATGGCGCTAAGCGTCTTCATTATTTTGCATAATAATATTGTCAATGAAATATAGGTTATAAGGCTGTAAACTCACTCATATTTTTAATACGCAATAAATTCTGTACGTTAAATATTTTATGAGGTCAAATAAAAATATACCGTTAGTATTTGCGCCACATTTTATTACGAAGAATTTATTGATTATGTCACTGGCAAAATCTATGTCAACGCCAAAAATAAGACAACGTTACATATAGAACGTCGTAGCGACTACGATACGTAGCATCGTAGCGACGTAACGTGGTAGCTACAGCTACGTCGTAACCCGCCGACTACGTCACGAGTCCTTTGCTACTCGACAGGCCACAAAGACTATGACATATTATTATTAAGCATATTACGCGGCCTAACCACACCATTTAGTTTAAAGCAATCTGTCAATGATGAATTTGCCTAGATTTATAATAGATTTTAGTATGGGTCAGTGTAGCAATTTCTTGTACGTTTCCCTGTTGCATTTAATTAATGGCGTTTCAAAAAGTAAAAGTTTATAGGATTTGACATATTGCATCGTTAGATAACATTTCGCTTAATAATGCGATGTCATATGGCTTTCCCAAATTCTAATGCCGTACAACTTTAAGGTCTATATTCGCTCTCGAAATTATCGTTGCAACTTGACTAATGCTGGTCTATAAACTTATCTCGAGATATCTAACAACTCATTATAATATTAATGAACAATAAAATGTTATTAACGAGATCTCTATCACCTGATGCGAATAAATCCTCACCCACTGGGTGACTCAGCCTGGCCCACATGGGTTTGGTAACATTTGACAGTTGACATGTCACCGCCTACACACAAAAATCAGAGATTATGTTCATTGTTGTGACATAGTTCATGTTGCTTACGACTTTGTTTATCGTGCGGGAATCGTGCATTTTTCCGCGATAATTATATCCATAGATGTTATAAACTGATAAACCACCTCCATACTTTTTCATCACGATCGATTCAGCAGTTTTAGCGTGACCGGCAAATATAAGTACAGAATTTAAATATGGATTTTTATGTATTTGTCCTTAACAGCTGAGTTTCAGCTCTAATTGGGAAAGTCGCATCAGAAGAGCTGCAGGTGCGTTGCCGGCCTTTTAAGAGGGAATAGGGTAATAGGGTAGGGAAGGGAATAGGGGAGAGTAGGGAAGGACATACGGGAGGATAGGAAAGGGAAAAGGTTAGGGGATTGGGCCTCCGGTAAACTCACTCACTCGGCGAAACACAGCGCGAGCGCTGTTTCACGCCGGTTTTCTGCGAGCCCGTGGTATTAACCGGTCGAGCCGGTCCATTCGTGCCGAAGCATGGCTCTCCCACGTTACATACATCTCCAGTAGGTTCTTTTATTATTAGCTGTTAAGGTCCACAGTTCTATAACTGCTGCGTAATCGAGCCACTTGGAAATTTTCTCCGAGCAGCATTTACGGAGCTCGCAGCCTGATTCTTATAGTTCCATCCAGTTGACCTAGTTTTAACTTTTACTATTCCATTGCTAGCATAGATTTCACCCATTTTGGTTGTAACCGATTTATATCATTATCAAAGGTTAGCAAAACTAACCAGACCACTATAAATAACTAATTACAAATATTTTTATTCTACTCATTATGTTAAAATAACTTTAAAATTGATTTCTTGATACATGCATTTTAAACTCTATTTGTATTTTATTAAGATTTAAATTCAGATTATTTCAATATCATCTAAGATTCGTAATATTAATTCTTTGAGTATAAAGGTGGCTCCCCGATCCTCGCGGTAAGCGACCGCGATTGACAAAAAATCAAATAAAATGCAACTTTATGACATAGGTTATAAAACAGTGGTTCCTAACCTTTTCAGAGCGGTTACCTTTATAGCCCGTTACAGGATCTGATTTTACCCCCCCCCCCCTGAAATTCGCAAGTTTTTTGATATAATTAGGTTCAGGTACCAGAGTTGAGAGGTCGCTCTCGCATCTCTATGTGGTAGCTAAACACCAACATTTTCAGAGCTCTGTCTTCAATGATAGGATATTCTGAAGCTGTTTTTCTCTAAAACGTACAAAATTTATATTTTTTTCTGCCAATTCATCTATCTTAGGTACCACCTCTGTAACACCCATTGAATAGCTATTTTACCCCCAATTTCGGAACCACTGTTATAAAATATAGGTGTCATATTCTACCGATATTGATCTAGTGACCCATGCCACCACTGCTGCTAATGGCGTAGAGCACCATAAAACCTATGCCTAGCCTATGTCATAAAGTGCAATTTATTTGATTTTTCGGCCGCAGTCGTTTGCGACTAAGATCGGAAAGCCACCTTTTGATTCACAATATTAATTCTTTGAGAATAATTTATAAATGTCATATCCCGACTGATTTATCGTGAAGTGGACAGATTCGGGTGATATAAATTAATTTGGTTGATTGAGTGTCATATCAAATAAAACGTGAAAAGTTTCACTTTTATAACGGTTTAATATTATCATTTAGATGGGGTAATAAATAATTATTAATATGACTACTGGATTACTAGCATTAGGTAATCTTTAGTCTTTTTTTGAACGTAAAAGTTAATAAGTGTCGCTACAAATTTGTATCGCTACTATTAAGGAAGACAATTATTCTAATAAATTAAAGTTCCTAAAGTCTTTTTATAGAAAAACGTAACTTTATAGATTTTTTTTAACGGGCTTTGGCCCACCACACATTCCCACCACTGTATCTCCTGTGTCGCCAGGATCGACAGCGGTATCCAACCACGAAAACCCTTTGATATGATCTCAGGGAGCCCGAGGGACATGCTAAAGCTGTCTTGGGACCCGCAACGAAATTAATCAGAAGAAAATAGGAGGAGTAGGAAGAATTCCAGATTCCCTCCCCATATAAAGCGGGAGACAGCACAGAGTTGCAGTGACCGAAAGTCAAAGAACTGGAAGGGGGAAGCACCACGGGAATAAACGTTAATAATAATAGTGACTACTACGCTAGAGCTAAATTAATTTATTGTGTTAGACTGTTGCCAGTAGTAATTGTACCAAAAACGCTTGAAGGCACGGAAGTTCCTAGCGCTGTCCACGAGATCACCGTAGTATGCGACACCAGATGTACAGAGTAGGTTGTTTAGCATTGTAGTTCTTTCGTCCTGCCAGAGACTGCACTCCCAGAGAACATGATGAGCTGTTTGTTCAAACATGTTGCCTTCGGTCGAGCACTCGCACATGGGTGATGCTACTAGATTAAATCCGTAGAGTTTGGCCTTAAAATTTCCATGACCGGTCAGGAATTGAGAAACGCAGTGATCAATATCCATCCAATGTTTGGATAGCCGTTCACGAATATTAGGGAAAAAATTATAAAGATGTCGCCCTTTGGTAGAAGCAGTCCCATCGCGTCTGCCATTTGGAGATTAGGCTTTGCAAATAGTTTTCTAAAGGTTCAAACAATCTTGCTATTTTAATTTTATCCCGAGCGCTTAAAAAAAACGGGTTGTCAATGTTTTTATTATGATAGTACATTGTCACACGACGCTGAATCTCAAGGTCAACGGGTAAAACTCCGGCTAGCACGGGCAAGTAACTTTATTGATGTTGTAACTTTTTGACGTGGGAGAGCCATGCTTCGGCACGAATGGGCCGGCTCACCCGGAGAAATACCACGGGCTTACAGAAAACCGGCGAGAGGCAGCGCTTGCGCTGTGTTTCGCCGAGTGAGTGAGTTTACCGGAGGCCCAATCCCCTATTTCCTTCCCTACCCTCCCCTATTTCCTTCCCTACCCTCCCCTATGCCCTTCCCTACCCTCCCCTATTACCCTATTCCCTCTTAAAAGACCGGCAACGCACCTGCAGCTCTTCTGATGCTGCGAGTGTCCATGGGCGACTGAAGTTGCTTTCCATCAGGTTTGCTCGTTTGTCCCCTTATTTCATAAAAAAAATTCGAGAATTTGATGTAGCACCATGTATGTATATTGTCTATACGACTGTACTTGTATATCGTGTCAAAAGATTCGTACTACATATTTTAATGTTCATGTTTTTATGAGCGTCAAGAATCTAATTAATCTCACAATAACTCACATCTAAAAATTATATCTAGTAACTCATCAATAGCGGTTCAACATCTTAAATTTCGAGGAAAACCAACAAAGCGATCATAATTTTATGGAGCCTAAAATAGCCTAGTTCGCTCATAGAGAACAACGGCCTCTTTCAAACTCGTATAAAATTTAAGCGCCTTACGAAATCCAAATAAAAATGCTTCATAAATCGGCAATCAAAATACGGCAATAGAACAATCACGACAGAGAAGTATTTTTGTAACGAAAAGATTTAACGAGGGATCTTATATGAAGCGAGTAATGCAAGCTGTGCGATAGATTTTCTCTTCGGTTTTGCATAGCTACCACTCTACTGCTGCACTCAGAAACTATATTAATTACTTATATATGTTATAAATGAACATATTGATAGATAATTATTGGAGCTTATGTCAAAATCTTCATATAAGGTTAAGTAATTATGTATATAACATTCGTCTTTGAGTGCGGCAGTAAGTGACGCTTTTAAACACAAAATGAAAACGAATAACAAACAAAATTGAAAGCGCACCTATACGCTTTTTATATGCGAAATACATATCATAACAAAATATGCTACATTTGATAACAATTTACGACTCTCCCATGTTTTTCTACCTCAGATTTTAGAATATTATCGCTTGAAGTTAAAATAGCAATCAACTGTTTAATTACTCATCTAGCCGTATTTCAGCAATATCTCAGCATATTATAGCTACAAAATAAAACATACCTTACACCGAACATTAGCCTAAGTACCTTGTAAAATTGTTTCAATATTTCTGACCTTTAGAGAGTCTCAGCGCCCAAGGTTGCAGAATATGGGTCTATAGTACACCAAGGTCCCATTGTTCGTGGGATTTGACGTGTTGCAGTTCCGGATGGGATAGATTGCGTCATGGTTTGATATGATAGCTTGTGATGGCTGTCATGACGCGGACGGTAGGTTGATGATGATTTTATCTTTTTATCGTGTCACAAGATATAAATCATGTGCGCGGAATGGCACATGATTTATATCTTGTGACATCCTGTAGAATCCGTATATTTACCTCGATATCTTAACAAAATTTGGATCGGAGCCTACGCAATGCGTCCTTACTAATGTTGTAAATGCGAATGTGTATCTGTCTGTCTGTTACCTGTTCACGTTTAAACCACTAAACCGCTTTTGAGGACATATCGCAGATAAGTGAGTATTTAATAATCGCTTGCCAACACTGTTGCAATAATTAATTTAGGAAAAAAATTAAGAACATGCTTAATATTATTTAACCAAAGTCATAACAAGGAACAATATTAAACTGTATTTTTTGTATAACTTGCGTATTTCTTTTTTATCAACAATCTTATATTACGTGTGTCAAGAATAGGCTATTAAGAATTTTAAAAGTTAATTTAACTTAAATAACACATTTTCCTTCTTATTTTTCGCTTTAAAAAATATCCGGGAGCATAACTGTTTAAAGTCCCCTATGTCTAGCATACTATGATAACTATGACGTAGACAGCCTCCGATCACAGCCACATTCGAAGCATGAGAATCGTTCCCCAGAATCACCTTATAAAACGCTTCCCATCAATCAAGCGCTAAGTAAACGCTCCGGACTCTATTGTTTTTCAAAAGTAAAAGTTGAATAAAATTATGACACCGATTGTGAAACACCACTTAGGGTACAATGGGTTATTAACATGTCGATTGGGTAATGTCATTCGAATTGGGTAATGGGTAGTGTCCACAAGGTGCAATTTGACTTGATGGACTTTTTGGGAGAGTGGTCAGGAAGATTTAATCTATAGAAATGTCAAAGGCGGGTATTCTCAAAGTTTATTACACCTTTATGAAACCCTAAGTTAGCGGGCGCCTAGACGCCTTATCACGTATTGTGCAATAATTATTGACCGTCTAGGGTTAATATTGAACGCACCCGCCGTTTTAATATTATTGTCAAATAAACTGTTTAATAAAATTGAAGTGTGATATTGCACAATAAAATTGATCATCTAGGGGCCCGCTAAAGTAGTTTAAGCGCAGTTTTTTTTTATATCGAAAGGTATGACATTTAAGAGACTAGATGACACGGTGAACACGGTGAACGATCACTTTCATCATAAAACTATACAGGGTGTAACAAAACTAAGTGATACTATTTAAGGGTGTGTATGTGTTCCTTGTAGAGAGTTTACTGTGAAAGTCGCAGCGCTGAAAGACCAATTTTTTTTCTACTTTTGTATGGGGAAACTCGTGACGCTGCACTGGGGCGCTTGCTCATACAAAAGTGAAAAAAAAATTGGTCTTTCAGCGCGGTATAAACCTTCCCTGGACTTCCAAGAATGTTTCAAGATAAAAACTAGTCAAATCGGTTAAGCCGTTCTCGAGTTTTAGCGAGACAAACAAAATTGAAAATTCATATTTTTTCATATTCTAGATTCGATCTTGATACAAGGCTGGTGACCAGTGATTCTGGTGCTCGCTTAAGAATCTTCAAAGCTCAAACTCGGAAATCCACAAAAACTCGGAAATCCACAAAAACTCGGGTACTTGTGTACAAGATAATACTAAAGTCCTTATTAAAAGCATGTTTTATTGCGGCAGCTACGCATATTATAATAATGTCCTAATCATCATTTGATTCACAAATAGATCATCAACTCTAATATCCTGTCATTCTAATATCATAAAAGAAATATCGCCTTGACAAAATCATCCCGTTCTAACACTCCAACGACAGTCGCAGTTTCAATATCACCCTTATGTCGTCATAAACAAGGTGGTATGAAGGGTAATATAACAGTGAACGTGACACACTAATGCGTCGTCCAATGTCACCGCAATTTGGACGAGAATCCCGCGACAGCCGTGAAGGTTGGCACGACTGGTGACGTCACATTTGTGATTGTCGCGCTAGAGGCTAGGGTTGACAATTTAAAGTTCTACAAATGCTTTTTTTTTTCCAATAATAAGATATTCTTGCAATCGACATATTTTTTTGTAGCTTAATTATTTTTACCATCGTTCGCATGCTGTAAGAGTATTCACTAGTGACCTAAATATAAAATTTAAAGTGATTCAAATATTTAACGACGCCATAAAACATTTTTATGAAGGTCCCTAATGTGATCCTTCATAATCTTATCGTAAACGCTACCGGTGTTTTTATCGCTTAAAAGCTTATGTCAAAGTTTAGGATTAAATTATTTATAAATACAAGCTGCATCATGGATGTTATAGGACATAGGTCTATGATAATTTTACCTCTGTTTATATTATATTTGTTGAATTTAATTTCTGTCCTCAAAAACTTACATTTATTATTAGTTACTAACGTTTCTTTTGTTACTAAGCTTATTAGGATCAAATCGTATACTAACATGCTTTGAAATTTTTTATTATGATAAAAATTCATATTTAAACAAGTTATTATCTACACTTAAACTAAATTTAAGAAAATTAATTTAAAAAAAGGCGGAGAATCGCCCTCTTTTTTGTCAGTTTTTGACGCGCGAAAATTCCAAAAAAACCTGTGTCCTTTCCTGGCTCTTAAAGTTCTGCGTAACAAACTTCATCAAAATCATCAACGACGTGAAGAATATTTAACGACGACGACGTGATTTTATAATATTTAAAATTTGTGACAACCATTATAGCTGTATCTACCTACATTAGGAAAGCCAGGTGTTGCGCGACAACATTATAACAATTTCTAATACCATATAATATGCTAATTAGAACTATAAAACTGAATTTTATGTCGTTTATGAGATTTTACATATTCATTTACACTTTTACATACATTTACGTGTATATAATGAAGCTTTAAAATACATTTAAAAGTTAATATGTAGCTTTTATTTCTCCGCTGTGCCAAAATTCGTTTATCACGTGGGAACCGTACATTTTTTAGGAATAAAATGTATTCTGCAAACCAAATTTCAGCAAAATTGTTTCAGCGGTTTGGGCATGAATGGGTAACGGACAGACTAACTTTCGCATTTCTAATAGTAGGTGAGGATTTTGGTTTGTGTGGAACTTTTCAACTGATCGTCGAAAAAATGATTATTGAGTTTTTAAACGTTACTTTATGATTTAAACATAGTTTAAGTAATAGATAATACATATAATATAGTATGTTCAGATCACAGACATAGATCAAGATAGATAGCGCATGTCGCTCCATTTGTATGAAAACGAGCATGCGACTTTTTTATAGTTACTGTGACGTACCGATGATAAGAAAAGTGCCTATTATCTAGGCCAACGTTTCTATTTGAATTTTTAAAGCTCAATATGGCACTTTTAGGCATTTAGGCATTTTCAAAATTCCGATTGAAGTCCGATTCCGATAGCAGACTAAAACTTTCGAATTGCTCGTCGTTTGGGAGCGCAATATGGCACGCGAAGTACATACACATGCGGTATCTATCATGATCTACGTCTGTGGTTCAGATCCTATATTTGAAGTAAATGCGGAAACAAGACAACCCACTACATCCAATGCTTAACCAAAAGGCTCCTCTGCCTCTTTAGGTATATTTGGTAATTTCCTTTAAAAATGACGTTCAAATCAAAGGAGCTTTGTTGCGGTCCTTACATTAATTGATTTATTAAATGTCATTAAAATGATTTAATAATTAACCGGTGTCACAGGAACTGGACTAATTTGTATAAAAATTGCATTAAAAACAGCAGTAGTATCACAACATCATTATTAGAATATACTACTGTATATTCTAATAATGATGTTGTGATACTACTGATTTATCTAATTTCTATCTATTTAATCTCAAATCAAAACACACCTAAGTTACACTAGTAGTGTAACTTAGGTGTGTTTTGATTTGAGATTAAACTAACCAATAACAGTTTTTCTGTGACGTCCCCAGACTAGATTCGGTGAGATTTATCTGAGCGCTGGACACCCCCCACCCCCCTCCCCCCTCCTTAATACTTAGCGTAAAGCCTCCTTACTTTTTGGATACCTAGTACAGAATGTTCTGCTTCGATAGATAACGATCTACTGTATTTAATTTATATACTGTGTTAGTACCGTTAGCGAAATACCTAAATTAATGTCATCTAGAGGTATGCCTTTTAATTATTAATCGATTCAGGATCAATAACCTCCATGAGAACTGTCGGTGACAAACATTTTGGTTACTTATATAAAATTATATATATTTTTTTATTAAATAAAGGGGCAAACGAGCAAACGGGTCACCTGATGGTAAGCAACTACCGTCGCCCATGGACACTCGCAACATCAGAAGAGCTGCAGGTGCGTTGCCGGCCTTTTAAGAGGGAATAGGGTAGTAGGGGAGGGTAGGGAAGGGAAGGGAATAGGGGAGGGTAGGGAAGGGAATAGGGTAGGGGATTGGGCCTCCGGTAAACTCACTCACTCGGCGTGAAACAGCGCAAGCGCTGTTTCACGCCGGTTTTCTGTGAGCCGGCCCATTCGTGCCGAAGCATGGCTCTCCCACGTTTAAAATACATACCAAATTTCAGCAAACCCGCTTTGCAGCGGTTTGGGCGTAAAGAGGAAACAGACAGGCAGACAGACGGACAGACAGACAGACAGACATACTTTAGCATTTATAATATTAGTATTGATGCATATTATATTATTTTTATGTAAGTATTTTTTTGCTCAGTTTGATATCCAATTGTGAACTATACTACTTTTATTTAATATATATTATCATTTTTATTTATTAATAATTATTATTTATTTTATTTTAGTCATTATTAAGCTGTATTCTTTGCCCCGCATACTATTTTTAGTTTAAATTTTTCCTCTCCCGCAGGGTTGCCTGGAAGAGATCGCTTATAGCGATAAGGCCACCTTCGCCCACATTTATGTTTTTGTTAAGTTTAGTTTTAGTAACATTATTTTAGTTTAATGTGAACAATAAAGGATCTAGTTATGTATTTTTCATGAAGAGAGCGTATTCCCTCTTATCAGGCCGGCAAAGCACTTGCAACTTTTCTCATGTTGCGAATGTCCATGGACGACGGTAGTTGCTTTCCAGCAGGTGATCTGTTTGCTTGTTTGCACCCTAATTTTGTAAATTGTAAAATAATAATAAAATTATTAGACTGTAGTGAAACTAAAAGGAAGCTTGTTTTGGCAAGTACAAAATATGTAGGTATAATATGTATAATATTATATTGTATGCAGTCCAAACCCTACTGGCATTAAATCAATAGATATTTATGATGGCCCTGTCCCCAGATAACAACGATAATAATACAATTTGGGTAATCCCTGGTTAGGTTTCGCACAATGGAAATTGCAGACGAGTATGATTGCGTATACGATAATTTAGAAAGAGAGATATAAGAAACTTCATAATATTTAAAAGTTAACAAAATAATTAATTGACTCGTTTAACTCTTTTGGTCGCCAACGTCCACACCACGTTGAATACACCGGTTCTCGTCCGATCACCGAAGTTAAGCAACGTCGGGCGCGGTTAGTACTTGGATGGGTGACCGCCTGGGAATACCGCGTGATGTTGGCTTTTTGTTGGTATATTTTATGTTGATCTATGTATAACATCGACATCGGTAGAGTCGTTTGCGCTCAGTGTTCGCCAACGTCCATACCACGTTGAATACACCGGTTCTCGTCCGATCACCGAAGTTAAGCAACGTCGGGCGCGGTTAGTACTTGGATGGGTGACCGCCTGGGAATACCGCGTGATGTTGGCATACTTTTGCTGATGACTAGTAATTGGTTTTGACCCCGAGTCACTGAATGTACAATGTACATAGCAATAATAATATTATTATTTTTTATTTATTTATTTATATCAGGCTACATAGGCCCATCGGCGACGTGACGCGCGCTTCATTCCGGAGTCTCCCCCGGAACCTTCAGTAGACCACATCAGTCGGCCAGAATTCCTCCGCTTCAAAGGTCGACAGAAGATGCGTCGGTACTCTCACCACAAAGGAACTGAAGTTGACCTTGTGGCGAGACTGCAGACATTCGACCTGAGGGTCGTCTTCTTACTGATGTAGTCCACGACGTCCTCGACCTCCATGGACCAGTGCAGGCGAGATATTATGTACATGGGCGTCGCGGGGACCTCGCTCCGCAGACGCAGCTCAGGTACATTGCGGCTATCCGTAGACTTACGGCTCTCCGTGAACTTACGGCTCTCATTCTCCCCTTTTTTGTTCATCCGCGGAGGAGGTGCTGGGCGACCAGCAACAGTCGCGTAGTTTTGCTGAGTCTGAGTATTTTATTATGTCACAAAAAATGCTTCTGACTTCTGAGTACCCTGCATCACAACAAAGTAAGTGACAAAAGGACTCATATTAAGTCATAACTCGTAATATATTTGCATAATAGCAGTAGAGAATTTTATATATTATGCAAATATTGTGTTTAAAAATAGTATTAATTTGTTGAACATGGGTTTTATTTTACTGGATTTTCTGAGTACCTTGTCAATATTTACTGAGCAGGATAATTTTAGATTTGAGTCAAACTTGACCACTGCAAATATTAATAATAATTCATTGGTTGACAACGGGCATTGTACTTGTTCTATTTAAAAATAATTCTTGTTCGTTTAAATAAACCAGTTCTACAAATTATAAATTTATATTTTTTTTAGTTTTCATCTTTGACTTTTAGTTTTACTATATAGGTTAGTTTTAAATAGTTTGTTAAAAATAATTATTAGTTCAATTATAAATCAGTAGAACGACAAAATGTCAATTGTGACTATTTACTATAATATGTTAGGTACGTAAATTAGTCACATAGGTGATGTTATGTATTATTTATGCTCCCAAGTAAAGTATTTGCTCAAACCAAACATGGTCAATTGTCGTGATGTTTGTTACATCCTCTGTCCATACGGAGACTAAACATGTTTATAATATTGTTTTTGCACTAAAATACTAAGTGCATTAATTTATTTTTGCACTAAAATATCTAGAATCTAGACGGTAGAGTTTTCTCTAAAATCAATGAGATTCTAAAATCTGGCATTACTATTTAGATTCTTGCTCCCGTGGCTTCGCCTTAAACTTTGAACCCCTATTTGACCCCCCTTAGTATCAATCAGCTTTGTCTTTTTTTCCGACCAACAATAAATACAAAATTTTAACAAAATCAGTTCAGTGATTTGCGTGAAAATGTAACAAGACAGAGAGACACTTATGCAATTTGACACGATTTTGACACGCATATTAGTGTTGATTTAATTTTTTGTTACTTTCTTTTTTCTGTAGCACCTACAGTATTGTCTGTGGCAAGTACTTGTGTGTGTGTCTGTGTTTATGTGTATGTGCTCGTGCGTATGTTCTTGCATATTTTATATATTTGTGTAAACAATTTGATTCCCATGGTCACCTTCGTTTACTTTAATTGTCAATTCGTCACAACAATAAAACACACTGTGAAGAAATGGGCAATAGTAAATAACTCACGATTTTGCAAAAAATACACTTAGCATTAAAGCCAATGACTAATATTCGATGTAATAATATTATTATTTATGCCTGTACTTTCAAATTTACTTGAGCATTAATAAAGGAAAGCCTTATGAAAACACTGAAATTAGCGACATACAAATAAAAACAAAATTTTCACCCTCTATGAAGAATAAAATAAAATAGAATTACATACTACACAAAAGTTTATTTTTTACGTGATTTTTTTCAAAACTTGACTTACTGCCTTTCGTCTGCAAAGGTATCATCATGACATTTCCACTATTATCATTTAATTGTCATCAGGTGCGCGATGATTTGCATGAAGTTTGCGTCAACAAACAGGACATAGAACTTGATGGGAAGTGGTCAATTACGCTGTATATATAATAGTAACTTATTAGTTCTTTTCTATACATGGTGAATATTTATTCTAATCTGAGACTAGAGAATGAATATAATATTCCCAATACGGTGGTTGACAACCACATCTACTGGCAGTGACGGATTAACCCTTAATCAAATTAAGCAGTTGCCTAGGGCATCACGTCTGGGGGGGCACCAGAAGGACAAAAAACATCCGTCCTTAGGGCATCACCTCTCACTCTCACGTCACCAAAAAGCACACCAAAAAAAAACTTAGGTGGAAAAAGTATAAAGACCGATTCTAGTTAACATACGGATAGGGGGGGGGGGGGGGGCAGGCATGGATTGCTAGGGCATCAAGTAGTCTTAATCCGTCACTGTCTACTGGTTGTAAGTCGTCGAGGTGGATTATGACGTTCGAAAATTAAACCGTGAAAAACCATGAAAATTGAAGTTAAATATAAGTTATCAGTTAATTAATGAAATGACTAGTATTTTTTTAAGTTACCATAATTTGCAACAATTTTGCTTAACTCCTCACTTTTACGTCGCGTAGACCGACTTTGATCAACCACAGACACAAAAAACTCCTGAGATTAACTATAGTAATTGTAGTATTATTTAGATATTATGGCGACGCATAACACCAACAAACCATGATCCGCCAAATTGACCTTGAAGTCGAGCTTTCTTCGCGTCGTACAATGACTCAGACGAATGTTCAACATAGTTAATATTCGGTGGAAAAAGTCGATTATGTTTTTTGTGGTGGACGACAGACATACGTATGCGACTGTGGGAATTGGGCCTCTTGTTTTGACACGGTGGCGCCGACTAGCAGCTGGTGTAAGTGACAAGAAGTAGAGGGAAAGGGGAGAGGAGAAAAAAAATAAAAAAAATAATAAGTATTTAGGACGAAAGTTCTTGATTTGTAAATAAGGTTTAGTTACAGATGCGTCATATGTAGAGATGCTTAAAATATATTACCTGTGTTTTGAGATGCGTAAAAGTATTAAATTTTTAACATAGAGTCTAATAAAAGTGGCTGGACATTTTTGTTTAATTCAAGCACAAAATGATTGATATTTTAACAAATTGCCACCGCTTATTGTTATTACGTATTCATGTTCCTATTTTTGGTATTAAAACTTATAGCTAATAATAAAAATTTTAAGCCGCTGACTTTAAAAAGTTTAAAAAAGGCTTTTTACACAATAGATTAATATTATGTAGCTTTTGCGTTGTTACCAGTAAGTAGGCAAATATTTTTATCGTCCACCTTTCTTCGAAATCGCTTGTGAATTGGACCACACTCAATTTGACATATCCGAAGTAATTAAAAAGAGTCCATCAGTCCGGATACGTGACTCCATCACGATCGAGACGATCTAACGTCGATCTGACGGTCGACCGTCGGCCGATCGTCGGTCAGATCGGAGACAATCAGATCTGATAGTGGGACACGACTTTATAATAGTTTTTATCTAGAAATCAATATTTACTGTTATGTTGGAACAGATTAGCCGCTTCGCTGGATCTTTGTAGAGCTGTTGCTGCTTTTGGTATTATTTTGGTACTGATGTGTAACTTAGCGATATACAAAGGAACTTTGTTAACTGAAATTATTAACTGGTGAATGGTGATACATAATATTATTACTAGCTTTTGACCACGGCTTTGTCCGGTTTAAATGGCCAAAAATTGCCTTTTCCAGATAAACAACTTGTCGAAATATACTGATGCGCCCTTGTGCGAAGTCAAATTTCGAAACTGGTAGAGCAGACATTTTGTAGATCTACATTGTACGTAGAAGTTAACTAGGTATTTCTTTCTGAGGAAATTAATGGAACCAACGGCCAAGGTAATTTGCATGTTGTAGATTATACATGACTTAAATATTTTAAATGCGTATTAGCAAAAAGTAATTGTATCCGAAAACAGCTAATATAGATGATCAGGGTCATGTCGGATGGACGGACAGCTGTAATTATATCGTGCGTGATTCGCAGGTGATTGATAATGATTAGAATATCATTAGATTCATCATTGTATCATTAGGTGTCAGCCTAGATGACTCTAGAGTCTAGACCCCTATGCTTCTGCGAGAATAGCGGATATTATGTTGTTTTGAGAATTGAAAACTAATTAGCAACTAATTTTTACTAGCTATTTGACCGAGCTTTGCTCGGTATTCGATAAAACACGAATTAAATGACATTTTCTGAAAATGATTGCTAACTAGATCGATTTATCGCCCCCGAAATACCCTATATACTAAATTTCATGAAAATCGTTGGAGCCGATTCCGAGATTCCAATTATATATACAGAGTGTAACAAAAATAAGTGATAATACTTCAGGGTGTGTACGTGTTCCTTGTAGAGAGTTCACTGTGAACGTAGCAGCGCTGAAAGATTTTTTTTCACTTTTGTATGGGGAAACTCGAGACGCTCGGGCCCTTGCCCTTTATATATATATATATATATATATATATATATATATATATATATATATATATATATATATATATATATATATATATATATATATATATATATATATATATATATATATATATATATATAGATCCAGATTCCAGACTAATGTTACAAATATGAAAGAGTGTCTGTCAGTTACCTCTTCACCGCCCAACGTGTTTGTTGAAATTAGGTACGAGTATATAGAGGTTCTTTGAGTCCCGACATATGATAAGTTTTGCTTCTCCATGTTTTGCATTTTGCCATCTTTTGGCACCGACTCACATTCGGGCAATCACAACCCTTCGCCAGGAATTTAAAATTAAAAACCCCATAAAACACGGCCCTGCTTATGCTTGGTGTTGACAGGACGTAATGTGGTGTGAACTAGGAAATGGTGATGTATGGTGAAGGGTTGTTTAACAGCCGAAATATTCACTGTCCTGTGGTGAATGTATTACAATAATATTAATGTTTGTGAGAAAACTGTGTGTTTTTCCGGAATCAAATGTTGTCATATGTCCGTCCATGGTCTGTTTTAGATAAAATTGCTTACAGCTTAGAAATTTGTTCGTCCTACATGAGGTACAAAACAGTTCGGGGAGTAGACCAGCTAGAGTAGTGGTTCTTAACCCTGGTGGTCCCTGAAGGCATTCCAAGTGGTCCCCGAAGCCATCATAATAATACGTGAGAATTCAGAAGTCAGTAAAGAGTATGCAGTCACAAAAATCATATAAAATTAAAATCTGTAACTTTTAGATTTTTGCTCAATGAAAAATGAGTGCTGATTTTATAATTATTTGTGGTTGTGCTTGTTTTCCTTAATTTAGGTAAACCAAATGGGTGGTCCCCGGCAAGACAAACATTTGGTAAGATGGTCCCTCATGACTAAAAGGTTAAGAACCACTGAGCTAGAGGAACCGCAGTGGTGCTTCTCTACAATGGTGGAGATTGGAGAAGCATCTATTCATACTTCCATACTAATCAAGACGAGCAAGTTGCGGGCGTCGTCTAGACCTCTAATTATACTAAAAAAATATCTATTAGAATAGAAGTAAGTAGAAATATAAAGGTAGAAAAATAGTTACCCAACAGTTTCCACGTGTCAGGTTTTTCACTATGTACAGTTAAAGGCAATTTCGGCTTCTCACTTTTCGACCTTATTAATTGTGAATAAGGTTCATTATTGACATATCGGATCTGTCTCGAACGGATCAACAATTAGAACACCTGATGTGATGATGACGACAATCCGCTCATTATGGTTATTGTAATTATATATGTTTGTGAGGTATCTCGGATATCTTAATATGGTCCACGCGCCAAGACCGAGGAAGTGAGCAACTAACGCTGCACACCTTTTTGTGATCATTACCTTACTGGGTATGTGACATACTCATCGACATACGTGGGTAATGTAATTGATACAGTTTACATAAGTAAAAGAACTTCTGACATTGCAGCGCCAAAAACCAAATCAATAAGTCAAATAGGCGTGGTATCAGTCTATCAGCCTGATTTTTTTTAGGGATAGTAATAGTCTAAAGAGTATACTATGTCGAAACATAAAACATAAATAATGGGGATAATGTCTGAAAGTCACAAAAAGTGCGTGGTGCAAGTAAAATTAACAATCATCAAACAAACGGAGCTAAACTATCGGAAAAGATTATAAAACTACCCACGAAGAAAACTCTGCAAGAAGTCAAAGCTTTTAAGCATGATTAGCCTACATTATGGAGATAGGCTATAAGTTAACCCCGACACAAACACGCGCGGACAGCGGCACTGTATCAATCACATACCCCTGTTGAATAAAATAACGTGTCTTTGAAATATATTCGTGCTTTGGCGAAGAACATACTAACCCAAGATCCAGCTACTTTCATAAATTGACGAAAGCTTTAATAAAGCTACTAGATAATGAAGGATCTGTACGTTTTTTCGGGATAAAAAATATCCTTTGTCCTTTCCTGGGACTCATAAAAATCGGTTCAGCGGTTTAAGCTTGAAGAGGTGTATTTAGACCACTAGATAGACACACTTTCGCATTTATAATATTAGTATGGATAAGCTTTATAAAATGACGAAAGTCTAGTTGTCGCTAGTTCTTGGACTAAGGCTGTGTTTCCACCAGAGCTGTGCGGAGCTGTGTTGCGAGGGATGTGTTTTTGAGAACACATTCCTCGCAACACAGCTCCGCAACCAATAGCATCGCCGGCCGCCGCGCTGATAGCGATGTCATGGCAAAGTCATGTCATTGAAGCGATTTTATTGGTTCTCAAAAACACATTCCTCGCAACACAGCTCCGCACAGCTCTGGTGGAAAAGCAGCCTAATAGTGGTTATACGGTACTCTAGGGCTGGTATAAATAGTCAGTACTTAAGATGCGACCCGGTCTCAAGACGCGATTCGGCTCTGTGATTGGTCCAAATTTTGACAGCCAACCAATCACAGAGCCAGGCTCTGAGAGCCTGAACCGTGTCTTGAGACCGAGATGCATCTTGAGTACTGACTATTTATACCGGGCTAGGGATCTGCGCTATGCTTACGTAGTAATCCTATGTATTAATCTGTGGACGAACATCTTTGATGCTTTTCTTATCAATCATCATCATCATCATATGAGCATTTACCAAGTAAAGTGACTGATTGTGGAGATTCAATGTTCATAGTGATATTTAGAACTGAATGTTGCCCGCAAAAAAAACTATCCATGGTCATTCCCTGAAATTACGGAAATACCATCGAAATACACGGTTCAGGGTAGTGATGAGCAAAACAAGACTCAGACAGTCTTGGTTTTGGTATTTCTAGTACAATATTGGTCTTGGACTTGGTCAAATCTGCCTGATCTTGGTCTTGGATTTGGTTTTTTTTAGTTTTAGGATATTCTTGGACTCGGCATTGCTTTTTGCAAGACCAAGACTAAGGCTGCAAGACCGATTTTGCTCATCACTAGTTCAGGGGCCGTAGCCAATAAGTTCCTTCCTTTCGTTAAAAACGATGACGTTTGTTATCAAAATGTATGGGGATTTGACATTAGTCTTCGCAAGCGAAATGTCATTTAGCGATGACTTATGTTAAACCGCATACATTTTGATAAGGAATTTCGTCATCGTTTTTAACGAGAGAATGATACTTTGTCTAAGGGGGCTGGAGTTTAAGGCTGCCTTCACATTAAGTCGCGAGTAGCGCGGCTGCCGCACCACTCGCGACTTAATGTGAAGGCAGCCTTAGCGTAAGAAGGTGAAAAAAACTTATTGGAGCTTGTATGATTGAACTTTTCCCTATTTTTTGGTATGTTTTAAGCAGCTTCAAAATTATATTACAATATTATTATTTCAACAATTTAGTCCGAACATAAAAACAGATACGTCGAGACAGACAGACAGCGTTTGGATACGGAACCCCAAAAACTATCAAACCGGAAGTACACCGGATAGATCACAGCCGCTGGCTCCAGTGTGAAGCCCCGGGGGAGCACCGTTATTTATGCCTGACGACCTATCACTTACCCCGCCCGCGGTGCATACATTACCCTGACGTACCTAGTGAATGCACCCCACAGCCCACTACTTTCACACTGGCCGTTTGAATTTTGAATATGTGATTCTTTAACGGCCGTTCCCAATATTTGATCTATCTCTGGTTTTGCCCTACTAGAGATAGGAATAGCTCACATTAGAGACATATATTTTATGTCAATTGTGAGCTATTCCTATCTCTAGTATGGCAAAACCAGAGATAGATCAAATATTGGGAACGGCCGTAAGTACGGTCTGCATAAACCATGGTATTTACTATTTAGTCCTTTGATGTGCATTAGGGGCACCTAAGCGAAACTGATATTACCAACTAGTGTGACAGGCCTTACTTAAAACGCTTGGACTCCAGAGGGCCTAGACAAGCGGCAAGCGATTATCGTAAACGCTAACGCCAACACCACAAAATGTATGGGAATTGAGTATTGACATTAGTATTCGCTAGCGAAGCGATGACTTATGTCAAATCGCATACATTTTGTTAGCGTTTACGATAATCGCTTGCCACTTGCCTACTAGGGCAGGAGTGCCAGTAGAAAGCTGAGTCGACAGTTTTCTTTCCCTTCGCCTAACAAATTCTGACATTTTACATTTCAATCACCCAAAAAAGTGGTAAACGTTGATAAAAAAGTTTTCAACGAAAAAATGACCCAAAAGTATGCGCAAGATATATCTGCCTTTCCTCTACTATCTTCTTTGGTCACATGATCAAGCACGTTGTACTATTAGAGAAGTTGATTCCTATGCAAATCGGGGACCTAAGTAGTTTGGTTGCGTTACGTTAAACCCAGCTGACAGATCACAAATAACGTTGGTCTGTCAATTGCATAGGAATCAACTTCCTCGATGGTATATACACTCATGTACATTTTAACATGAACTTTGACTGTACATTCAACAGACGAAATATCACGTTAATTTCGCTTACAGAACGCGTCGCAAATGAAGAGATATTTTGCCACATACGATTTGGTATTAGTGAAGTCATATTTGCCACACAGCATCCGTGGGAACATTGCATTACGCCAGCGCTGGACGCCAGTGACAGGCAATAACGAAGCTCACCCAGCCGACTTGTCAGACCGTCTAGGACGGCGGCGCGTGTCCATTGTCAAAGACGGCACGGTCTTTTTTTCTAAATTATAGTTTTGCTGCTATTTCATTGCAACTATTTCATATATTTTTTTTAAAGACGGCCGCGGCACGGTTACGGTTTGGAAGTAAGAATAGAAGAAGGGTGTTACAAAATTTTGGCCCTACTTCTTTTCCTTAGGAATACATAGATATTAACTTGGATTTTATCATTGCAGTCATCCTAATACTCAAAATGATAAGTCGTTTAGGCGTAGAGTGTGTCAAAAACAAGCATACATACAAAAACGTAACTCTTTCCACACAGTCGGTTGAAATGTAAATCACATTGTCTCAAGTTCTCAAAGCTAAATAACCCGGGTGTTGTTAAAACTTTAAAAATACTTTTGAAGCAACTGGAATTAACATTCCTATTAAAATATCGTGTTTTAAATGCATAATATGAAACTTTGGACACTGAAAACACGAACTGTTAATAATGAAATGTTACGTCCCAATTTCCTATTTCTTTTAATTACTATTTGACTATTAGTTTTAGAATGAAGATTACCACATCCTTCTTTCATAGCTCGTCTCTTGACAGTGGACGCACGCTGCCGATTAGTCACACAGTAAACGGTAATTCTCGCAAAAGTAACACGACCGCCGTTGCATACGTCATTAATGACAGCTAATTGGCCCCTCGGCGCACGCTCCTCACGATGTCATTATACACCACACGACCTGCCCTTGTGGTAGTCATCGTTATAAACAGATGGAGATGATGGTAATCAAACTCAAAGGCTTATAGGTACTAAGGCTTGTCCCACAGGTGTCCCGGCTAGGCAGACACGCACCTACCGAGTACAGGGGCGAGAGACAATGCTCTCGATCAATTTGATTGGCCGAGAGCACTGTCTCACCACTGTCTTGCCACTCTACTCGGTATGTGTAATCAAGCCCTTACGTATCTTTCGGCAGCAATGAAACAGACAATTGACTATACGAGAGTCCCGGGACCTTACTCCCGACTCTGGGCCCGTACCACGAAACGGTTTTGAGACTCAAACAATTGGACGAGAATGCTGCATCCTACTCTGACAAACGTGAATTGACGTTGTTAGAGCAGGACGCGGCATTCTCTTCCGATTGTATGTGTACTCAAAACGCCTACTGATTCGATATTGAAAACGAGACTGATCCAATGTCGATTTCAATTCAGCCACAATCGTTATCAACAAATTCCAGTCAAGATCGACGTCGCATTGAAAACGTCAAATTTCTCGATTTTGATAAGTTACAAATTAAGCCACTACACAATCATGCGCCGATATATCGCGAATTACAAATCCATCTGAGATCGAGTAGAATCGATTCTCGATTGTGACAGGAGTAAGATGATAGAAGCTGATATCACCTCATTCAAATATTCAACATTTAATCTAGTTAGTGGCTATTTACATCTTGTGGCTTTAGTTACCTGTCTAAATCCTGTATAGTAGGCATGTGATGATGATGATGGAAGCAATAAGTCAATCGATAAATTCCAGTCACTCGACCATCGCTCCGAAATAGCGCCAGTGCGTCACGCCAGTAATTGCTTTATTTTTAACCAACTGGGACGCGGGAGGTGATGTTAAGACTGTAATCGCTTCCTGAACCACTACAGTAAATGGTTAAATCATTATTGGCTAAATAACATAAGCTAACACAGTAACACTATAAAAATCAAGAAGGGTAAAGCTAAGAAATCATGCACACTCCATTCTCGTAACTTCGTTACACCAAAATACGCTTACCACCCAGAAAGCGTACATTTTTCCGGGATAAAAAAATGTTCAATACCCCTTTCTTAGGGCTGAAAGTATGTCATGAAGTTTGATATATTATATCTAAGCCAGCGGCTTAAATGTGAAGATTTAACCGACAGCCACACTTTCGCATATTAAAAATGTTAGTATCGATAATAATAATGTATGGTACTTAGCAAAATATAATCTTAGAACCTGGTAAGAATCGGCGCGTGGACTCTCCAGGAAAATATTCGTGCCATTAGTCACAGATATTGTAAAAATATGTAACAGAGCACGTCAGTATCGACACTTGGCGCGCGCTCAAATTGATATTGAATTTATTTTCAATTTTAACGCGCCCTCCTTCACGACACAGTGTAGCGTTTACACAGAGAAAGATGATTTATTGATTTTGATTTTCATTGTGTATTTCCTTTGAATATTTGGATTACAGTTCTGATAATTTTTTAGTTAAATAGTATTAATTATATTGATGGGAAGTATAATAATAGAATGAAAACTTAGAAAAAAGAAAATTTTATATTATTTAAAGAAATACTCATATTTAATGCAGTGTAAATAAATATAATCATGTAATTATTATTTATAGAGGAGACAAGAAAACTGTACACATAAACGTATACGTCATAAATTACTTGAGTATACGCTGTACGCTATCATACAGCGTGATAATATTGTTACGGTACATGGTATACGGACACGTGGTGCGCAAGTACATACTCGAACCTTCTAAAAAGGTCCAATGTTTGTTTACGTGTTTACCCTTTATTTGTTAGCGTGTTTGAATTTAGACCTTATGACTGAGTCCATAAGGTCTAAATTAAATTCAACCTACTGCACTATCGCAAGGACGGCAGTTTTATTGTGGCACATTCCCGAGCCTACTAGAAATTTCCCACGGTTGTTTACTCGTTTACGTGAAATCGGGAAATTTCTGGAATTCGTCTCGCCATATAAAAAGAGCCGCAGGCACGCCCGGCAATTCAGTTCAATCTGAGCGATCTTCAAGGCGACATCAAGTGATCAATAGTGAGTGAACCAGTGAAACCTGCGACTTGGCTACGACCTAGGACAGTGATAGTGCTTAGTGATTGGACCTAGTGATTAGTGTTTGGACTTAGTGCTAAGTGTTGTGACCTAGTGTTTAGTGCAGTGTTAATAAAGTCTTCAAGAGAGTCACCAGGTCTTTCTCTCCAAATCCTCGAACCCTAGCACGTAACAACTGGTGTCAGAAGTGGGATTTGGAGATGCCATTGACTCCGAGAGAGGACTTCAAGGGGAGTGTCAGGACAAGGGCGCAGCGAGCTGCTGCCATTGACTCCGAGAGAGGAGTTGCGGAGGCCACACCCACTGGGGACCAAGCTCCGCCCACTGAGGGACAGGCCCCACCCACTGGCCCCGCCCACATGGCTCCGCCCACTGAGGGACAGGCCCCACCCACTGGCCCCGCCCACATGGCTCCGCCCACTGGCCACGCCCACCAGGCTCCGCGCACTTTGGCTGAAGCCACGCCCACTGGCTCCGCCCACCGGGACACGCCCACTGGCCACACCCCTCAGGCTCCGCCCACTTTGGGCATGGCCACGCCCATTGGCTCCGCCCACCAGGCCACGCCCACTCAGGCCACGCCCACTAGCTCCGCCCACCGAGCTCCGTCTGCTCAACCCCTGCCTACTGGCTCCAGCCACCATGCATCGCCCGTAGCTTCTGCGGCCCCTCAAGTGGCTCCCCAATTACAAAGCCTAATTGAGTTAATTCAGGCTCTGCAAGAATCACAAGACCGCAAGTTCGGCGCTTTACAAGAATCACAAGACCGCAAGTTCGGCGCTTTACAAGAGTCACAAGACCGCAAGCTCGGCGCTTTGCAAGAGTCACAAGACCGCAAGCTCGGCGCTTTGCAAGAGTCACAAGACCGCAAGCTCGGCGCTTTACAAGATTCTCAAAGAGCTGAAATTCGCGCTTTGCAAGAGTTACAAGAACGCAAGCTCGGCGCTTTGCAGGAGTCACAAGAGCAACAAAAGGACCTCCAAGAAAAAGCGCTTGGAGCTATAAAGGATGTCAGTGACACGGTGGTTAAGCTTCGAAAAGATGTCGACGTAATGGACGAACGAGTTACGGGGTTAGGAGTGGATATGGAAAATGTGAAAACTAGCCTCACAGAACTACAGAAGTGGAAAGTGCGCGTGGAAACCACAGGAATCGCGACGTCTAGTGGAACTTCCGTAGTGGTACAAGGACCAAGAGTTAAAGTGCCACCATACGACGGTACTACTTCTTGGAACGCTTATCGTCAGCAATTCCAGACGGTTGCTTCTGCCAACGGATGGAATGATGAACAATGCCTGACCGCTCTCACAGTTGCGCTCAGAGGGCAAGCTTTGTCGGTCCTAGAAGCGCATACAGGAAATGGGTTTAAAGACCTGATGGAGGCACTTGAATCCAGATACGGGGAGCGACACCTGGAGCACGTGTTCCGTGCCCAACTGCGTGACAGAGTCCAACGCCCAGGAGAAGGACTACAACAATGGGCGTTGGAAATAGAAAAACTGGTCAAGAAGGCACACCCAGGGGCCGATTCCAAGATGATCGACACGAACATTGTGCAAGCATTTGTCGACGGAATCAGGGACCTAGAGGTCAGAGCTGCAGTGAGGCTACGTCACCACACCTCGCTTAAGGAAGCATTGGCGCATGCTTTAGAGGTCGAGGCTGTTCGGCGTGACATACGGCAGACATATAAGATCCGCGAGGTCTCTGAGGAAGTCAAGGAGGTTAAGGCTCCTACGAAGAGAAGTTCTGGAGCCATGTGCTACAAGTGCGGCGAGAGAGGCCATCTTCAGCTTAACTGCCCGCAGAAAGAGACCCAAATGGCAAGGATGAAAATGCTTGAGGAACGTCTGGAACAAATGGAGGAGCTGCAAAAGCAAGGGGCCTCGTTCCCTGCCCGGGATCAGGGAAACGAATAAAAGCCAGGACTAAGGGGCGAGTGCTGGCTGACACGGAGGAAGCCCCGATAACTGTTATCTCCCAAGCATGCAGCGGGAACAGTCTTGTGATTCAGGGGACTATTAACAGGACGGATTGCAAAATGACTCTAGATACAGGAGCCTCTAGAACGATAGTGAACCCAAATCTGGTAAAAGCCGCAAGAAGACACAAGAGGAGAATTAACTGTCGGCTCCTTACTGCCTCCGGTCAGCCAATACCCGTCCTGGGAGAAATGTCAGTTACGATTAACGTAGGGGGATCCTCATACCCTCATGACGTTATCGTGGCTGAGATTATGGACGACTGCATCTTGGGTTTGGATTTCATGAAGAAGCACAACTGCAGAATTAATGTCGCCGACGGAGTGTTCAAGTGTGGCGAAGAAGAAATTTTCATCCTTGGAGGCGCCTGCGGGAAAGTTGAATGTGTAAAGAAAGTCATAATACCTGGACGTGCGGAAGCTCGGGTGCTGGTGAAACTACCGCCAGCTGGAAAGAAGAAGTCAAACAGATGCGTGTTAATCGAAGACACACCTACCAAGACATCAGCGCATAAATTGATGACGGCAAGAACCCTTGTTAGTGGAAGCAGTAACGCTGTGGTCAGAGTTTTGAATCTTGGTGATCGCGAGTTCTGCTTGAACAAAGGTGATGTCATTGGAAAGTGCGAGGAAGTTGTCTGGATGAGAAAGTGTAATTCGATCACAGGCTCAGACTCAGCAAACACCAGCAACTATGGAATAGTGACTGAGCTACTCGATGACTGCAAGAGTAATCTGACTTATTCGCAGAGCATGAAAGCTAAGAAGTTTTTACAACGCCACGCGAATATCTTCTCCTGTCAGGAAGGCGACCTTGGAAGAACGTCGATGGTTCAGCACAGGATAGATACCGGAAGCGAGAACCCAATTCGTCAACGAGCAAGACGGATACCCATTGCAAAGGAAAAAGAAGTTGAAGGCCTTTTGGAGGACATGAGAAGGAATAAGATAATTGAACCATCTGCAAGTCCGTGGTGCTCACCGGTTGTATTAGTGAAGAAGAAAGATGGCAGCACAAGATTTTGTGTGGACTACAGACGTCTCAATGATGTCACTAAGAAGGACAGCTATCCATTACCTCGAATCGACGACACTCTGGATACCTTGAGTGGCATGAAATGGTTCTCGACCCTGGACCTGAAATCTGGATACTGGCAGGTGGAAATTCATCCAAAAGACAAGGAGAAGACAGCGTTCTCCACCGGTAAAGGTCTATGGCAGTTTAACGTCATGCCCTTTGGATTGTGCAACGCACCTGCCACATTTGAGCGACTCATGGAGTGTGTACTGGCAGGCTTAGTTGGAGAGGCTTGCTTAGTCTATTTGGACGACGTCATCATTGTTGGCCGCGACTTCGAGGACCATTTGCGAAACTTAGAACGAGTTTTCGCCAAAATAGAGGGGGCCAAGTTAAAGTTGAATCCAAAGAAGTGTCGTTTATTCAGGAGTAAGGTGAACTATCTCGGCCATGTTATCTCCAGTGATGGAATTCAGACGGACCCGGAGAAACTAGAAGCAGTCCAAAATTGGCCAACCCCTAAGAACAAAACCGAAGTGCGGGCATTTCTCGGCCTATGCTCCTACTACAGGCGTTTTGTTAAGGGATTCTCTGAGATAGCCAAGCCATTACATCGGCTGACAGAAGATAAACGACAGTTTATTTGGGACGAGACTTCCGAAGATTCTTTTCAGAAACTAAAGAAACATCTGTGTGAAACTCCAATCCTGGGGTATCCACAACCTGAAGGTCAGTTTATAGTCGACACGGACGCAAGCAACACGGCCATTGGAGGGGTGTTATCTCAAAAACAGGGTGAAAGAGAAGTTGTAATTGCATATTTCAGCAAATCTTTATCTAAGCCAGAGAGAAACTACTGTGTGACAAGAAGAGAACTCTTGGCTGTCGTAAAGACGCTACAACATTTCAGCAAGTATCTCATCGGCAGACAGTTTCTACTGCGAACTGATCACGCAGCCTTGAAGTGGCTACTACAATTCAAGAACCCAGAAGGCCAAGTAGCTCGATGGATTGAACAACTCCAGGAGTATGACTTCAAGACGGAACACCGCAGCGGAAAGGCACATGGGAATGCCGACGCACTTTCGCGAAGGCCGTGTTCGGAAGACTGCAAACATTGTGTTAAGCAGGAATCTAATGAAGTAACATTAAAGTTAACGAAAACAAGTCCTTTGGGCCCATGGGAGAATGATGCTATGAGGGAGGCTCAAGAAACAGATGACGACCTTCGGCATATCATCACATGGAAGAAACGGGGTGATGAAAAACCAATCTGGAGTGAGGTTGCACCCACTGGCGCTGTCACTAAGGCGTATTGGGCGCAATGGGACAGTCTGATACTTCAAAACGGAATACTCTACCGGAAATGGGAGAAGACCAACGGCAGAGAGTTCCATCTTCAGATAGTTGTCCCAAGTACGAGAGTACCGGATGTTCTCCGTGAAATGCATGATGGCGTATCAGGAGGTCATCTAGGAGTAAAGAGGACGTTAACAAAAGTGCGAGAACGATTCTACTGGTTGCATTGTCGAGACGATGTACAGGGTTGGTGCCGCAAATGTACTACTTGCGCTGCAGTGAAGGGACCACAGACAAGAAGCCGTGGGAGCCTGCGCTTGTATAACGTTGGCGCACCGTGGGAACGAATCGCAGTTGACGTAGCTGGGCCATTTCCTGTAACGGAATCAGGAAACAAGTATTTTATGGTTGTCATGGATTACTTCACCAAATGGCCAGAAGTGTTCGCCATACCAAACCAGGAAGCTACAACAGTTGCTTCTAAGCTAGTCGAAGAAGTAATATCTCGCTTTGGTGTGCCTCTAGAAATCCATTCCGATCAGGGCAGGAATTTCGAATCGCAGGTCTTCCAGGAAGTGTGCAGAATTTTGGGAATGCATAAAACGAGGACCACCGCGTACCATCCACAGTCTGATGGAATGGTTGAGAGATTTAACCAGACCCTTGAGAGGCATTTGGCGAAATTGGTAGATGACAAACAAAAGGACTGGGACAAGTATATACCACTCTTCCTTCTGTCGTACCGTACCGCCGAGCATGAGAGCATAAAAGCTACCCCGGCGTATGTCAATTACGGTAGAGAACTACGAGTACCAGTAGACCTTTTGACAGGAGGATCACCGGAAGAACCAAAGACCGTACCAGATTATGTCTGCGATTTAAGGGAAAAGATGCGCTATATACACGCCATGGTTCGGGAAAATGGGTTACAGTCAAGTGAGAACATGAAGACCAGATACGACCGGAAATCGAATACAAGCGGCTTCGAAGAAGGGTCACTGGTGTGGCTGCATAACCCAACTCGCCGAAAAGGCAAATCTCCAAAGTTGCAGACCAAGTGGGATGGCCCATACAAAGTGGTTACCCGATTGAATGATGTGACTTACAGGATTCAAAAGCAACCAAGAGGGACATTCAAAGTGGTACACATAGACCGTCTGGCGCGATACCATGGCAGTAACAATGATGCTCGGGACGAGCATCTCTAAGAGGGGAGTAGTGTTACGGTACATGGTATACGGACACGTGGTGCGCAAGTACATACTCGAACCTTCTAAAAAGGTCCAATGTTTGTTTACGTGTTTACCCTTTATTTGTTAGCGTGTTTGAATTTAGACCTTATGACTGAGTCCATAAGGTCTAAATTAAATTCAACCTACTGCACTATCGCAAGGACGGCAGTTTTATTGTGGCACATTCCCGAGCCTACTAGAAATTTCCCACGGTTGTTTACTCGTTTACGTGAAATCGGGAAATTTCTGGAATTCGTCTCGCCATATAAAAAGAGCCGCAGGCACGCCCGGCAATTCAGTTCAATCTGAGCGATCTTCAAGGCGACATCAAGTGATCAATAGTGAGTGAACCAGTGAAACCTGCGACTTGGCTACGACCTAGGACAGTGATAGTGCTTAGTGATTGGACCTAGTGATTAGTGTTTGGACTTAGTGCTAAGTGTTGTGACCTAGTGTTTAGTGCAGTGTTAATAAAGTCTTCAAGAGAGTCACCAGGTCTTTCTCTCCAAATCCTCGAACCCTAGCACGTAACAATATTTTATTACTATTTTTACAACACACAAAAACACAACAAATAGTACAAATTAAATCTGTGTATAAATTAAGTGTCTATGAGAAATCTAGATAAAGCAATACGCGTGGTTTTTGCTAAGTGAATCATTTTAAATTTTGTTACCAGTTATCTCTTAATATAAATTTGAGTATTATAGGCAAAAGAAGGCGAATATAAAAGCTATTGTTACGTGCCGTAAGAGAAAGGCCTGACTCTTTTGAAGACTTTAATTAGTAGCATTAGATGCAACACAAAGCACTAGGTCCAAACACTAAGCACTCTCAATGTCCTAGGTCTTATCCAAGTCGTAGGACTCCTGGTTTGAGGTCCCTTTACGGCAGCGCAAACTGTGGTACATTTGCGGCACCAATCCTGCACATCATCTCTCCAATGCAACCAAAATAATCATTCTCGCACTTTTCGTAACGTCCACTTGACTATATTATGTATTTGCTAACGAAAATTTTCTTTTCTTCGTTATTCCGTTGAAGATTTAAAAATTGATTTAGTTGCCCTTAAATAATCATGATATAACACCAAAGGTTTTTTGTGATTGGTTACCCAGGCTTATGGCATTCAGTGATAGAACGTCTAGTGGGTTGTTTGCCTATCAAGAAGAGGTAATGAACTTGTAAATTATACCATTTGTATAATATTACTCCACTACAGATTTGAAATTACTTTACATTATATATTTTTTATCATTTGAGTAGTTTTTGGGTGTTTTTTTTCAAGCACAACCTCTGCTGCGAGCGCACCTGTGCAGTTGACAGTGAACAGGCGCCACCGCGGATACAAACGTCAAACTCTATTTCTGTTGCGACTGCGGTGAGGTGATGCCACAACAGGGCTGCCGCCACAGAGTTATTTAACTACAAGAACTTACTATGAATCTAAGACAAGTTTACTTACCAAAATTTAGATGGTACGACCTTAACGTATAGTACACAATTAAATTCTCTATAAAAACAAAAATAAAACTTAATAAATTTGGCAGTAGTGACAACCCTAAATTTTGATGTTCAGCGAAATAACAAAATAATTTTAACCACAAATAGTTTGAGGAAATTTCTATCGAGTGGTAGCCCTACCTCCACCTCTTAGCAAGTGCTCGTGTTATTGTATGGATTTAAAATGTAGGTTATTGTAAAGTATTAGTAGTCTGGTATGTATCTAGCTACGTACTTCGTACAGTCGCCAAATTTAGCGCTTTTCGACTTTATCATCATAGTGATAAGGTTCATAAGTCGCACTAGTTTAAGAATTATTTGGATACGATTGATTCATCTTGTCAGTATAAACATGTACAAGATTACTCCATCCTTGTATTCATCATCAGCATCAGTACGAACTGTGAAAATGTTCATTGCTTTTTGAGCTCAAAGTGTCTAAACACACCATGCCGAAGTTCCGCGGCGGAAATTCTTTTTTTTTTATGAAATAAGGGGGCAAACGAGCAAACGGATCACCTGATGGAAAGTAACTTCCGTCGCCCATGGACATTCGCAGCATCAGAAGAGCTGCAGGTGCGTTGCCGACCTTTTAAGAGGGAGGGTAATAGGGGAGGGTAGAGATGGGAAATGGGAAGGGAAGGGAATAGAGGAGAGTAGGGAAGGGAATAGTATTGGTAAACTCACTCACTCGGCGAAACACAGCGCAAGCGCTGTTTCACGCCGGTTTTCTGTGAGAACGTGGTATTTCTCCGGTCGTGCCGGCCCATTCGTGCTGAAGCATGGCTCTCCCACGTATAAACGGCATTCGGAATCAAGCCGAACTTCCGCCGCGGAACTTCGGCATGGTGTGTTTAGACACAAAGACTTTCAAAAACTACATAAACAAAATACAATTGTAGTTTATAGTCGATGATGTATTTTTTTTTTTTGATTTCCACCCCCACCCCCCCCCCCCCCCCCCTATCGTTATTTTTTTGCTGTTTTGTAGTTGTTTGCTGTTTTTATTTTTTGATATTATACATTCGTTTGTTAATGTATAGTTTTTCTTCTTTTTTTAAATGTAAGTATGTATTTTGTAAACGAAAACGGAGGTTCTGAATCTAAAAATGTAGCGTAAGTCTACCTTTATGATAGGTCAAAAGGTTAAATAGTTATAAGTACATAGCTTAACGAAATTGTATGACCTTTAAAACGCTACACATAATAAAGTTACTTTAGTTTTTATTATTCGTAGCTTGTGGCCCTTTAAAGTCTGAACCGTTCATAAAATAAGTAATAATTATCATCAACAGAATCTCCCTAGCAACAACATTAGGAGCAAACCGATGAAGACATAAAAAACAATTCAACGCTATTATTTATACGATAAAACAATTTTCAACATTAATTATATTCGTACGTAGACGTTATCTGATCTGAAAATCGCGTATACTTGTCACATACGCTATTGTTTTTGGGACAATTATTTTTTCGAATTAACATCTTTACGACATTACGTATGAATTAACGAAGTAATTACGGTCGTAAACGAGATTAAAGGTTACAATGCGTCATGAATTTGTAAACAAAGATGTAACTATTGAACACATATACTGTATTGGTCGTGGTGTAAATCTTACAACGATTTCGGTGACTGTAGAGTGTGGCCCATTGCTTTGAAGCCAAGACAGCAGGAGCAATTTCATAGTGCCCAAGTATGTGGAATACACAAGACCTTCAATGTTACTCCCAAACTTTTTGACTCCCATATTCAGTGACGGATTAACCCTTAATCAAATTAAGCAATTGCCTAGGGCATCACGTCTGAGGGAGCACCAGAAGAAGGACAAAAAACATACGTCCTTAGGGCATCACGTCTCACCACTCTCACTTCACCAAAAACCTCACCAAAAAAAGTTTCTAAAAAAGAACTAATGTTTTTAGGTGGTAAAAGCTTCAAGACAGATCCTAGTTGACTAGGGAATGCAAATCTCGCGAGATTGGAGCTCAAGCGAGATCCCGCGAGTTTATGAATACAATACCGCGAGATCTCGCCAATTTCGAGATCTTGCGAGATTAGCAGTTTGGTGGGTTTTTTGCAAATAATCACAATATTTTTTTTTTTTTTTTTTATTAAATAAGGGGGCAAACGAGCAAACGGGTCACCTGATGGAAAGCAACTTCCGTCGCCCATGGACACTCGCAGCATCAGAAGAGCTGCATGTGCGTTGCCGGCCTTTTAAGAGGGAATAGGGTAATAGGGGAGGGTAGGGAAGGGAAGGGAATAGGGGAGGGTAGGAAAGGGAATAGGGTAGGGGATTGGGCCTCCGGTAAACTCACTCACTCGGCGAAACACAGCGCAAGCGCTGCTTCACGCCGGTTTTCTGTGAGAACGTGGTTTTTATCCGGTCGAGCCGGCCCATTCGTGCCGAAGCATGGCTCTCCCACGTATTTGAATAAATTACGAAAAAAAAGTAATAAATATTTTAAGGCCCGTATTTTTGGTCAGTACTTAAGAAGCGCCTCGGCCTCAAGGAACGTTTCAGGCTCTGTGATTGGTTGGCTGTCAAAATTTGGACCAATCACAGAGGCGAACCGCGCCTTGAGGCCGAGGCGCTTTTTAAGTACTGACCAAAAATACGGGCCTTAGTATTATAAGATCAACATTCATTTTCACGAATTTTTCAATATAATTTTATGCATTAAACATTGTTTGACGTATGTCTATAATTTTCAAGTAGTTGACATACATATCTACTATCTATCAATTAATAATAAATGTAAGATACAACCAGTATTCGCTTCTAATCTAACTAGTAATATCGTGGACGTCCGCGGTAAAACGATAAAAAGGGATGTAAAATGTATGGAATAGTCTTCATATAATATATATGAAGACTCTTTTAAATTTTCGTTGACGATAACTTTTTAACGTGCACGTTAGAGGACATCACGACGCCTACACTTCAAAAGGGCATTTGACGCACCCAACGTTTTGTCGTGGAAGACGACGTCTACGATAACGTGACGACTGACGTCCAGAATTACTATAAAAGCGCATATTATCAAACGCAAATCTTTTAGTAATAACAGTTCTTTTATAACTAACAAAACAACGAGAAGTCAAAATTCAGGACCTAGTTGAAAATCACATTGCACATTTGCTTAGGCCAGCTCCTCTTTGTTTTTACTCCGTGATAGCAACTCCGTCCATGTCAGTCTCCTCACTCAGGCCGTACTTCGAATAAGACGTTTCATGCTCAGGTGCAATCTCGTCAAACTCGCGAGATCTCGCCTTTTTTTCGTCCGAGATCAATCTCGCTAAAAAAGGCCGAGATCTCGCGAGAACGAGATTGCATACCCTATAGTTGACATACGGAAGGGGGGGGGGGGGGGGGGGGTATCAAGTATTCTTAATCCGTCACTGCCCATATTATGTGCTTCTGACGCATAGATCGAATTTCTTGTTAGATAATCAGATGCTCAGCCTAATATAATATGTTGTCTCCTAGTTAATTTCACGCACGAATTGAACTTACGTCCTCCGAATCGAGAACCGAGTCATATGCCACTGGGCCGCGTAGGTGTAAAATGTACTATAATGTCATCTTAAGTAAGGCACGACGTTTTATTCTCAATAATTTTTTGACAATTTATTGATATCATTAACTATATTATTGATTATTGATCAATGATCATAATATTCTGTATTATGAAAAAAATACCATGTAAAATTGCTCTTTGACAATTTGACATGTATCTATGTTATAGATCATGATCACCGTCACGATGTGTCCAAGGAGATGATATCAGCGCACGCGCCTGCCGCGTGACAGATCACCAGATACGATGACCAGCTACACTGCACTGATATCGATTTAAGTCCAGAAGATGGTACAAAAAGTGAAAGAGGCATTCGTCCAGACTCCAAAAGAATTTTGACGAATACTTATTTTACTAGACAATAAACAATAGAAGATAAACAGAAAAGTACTAGGTAATTATATTATTTTGTTTGAAACAGAAGTAATTCTGTTTCGATATTTAGCCTACCTCTTAGGGTAGGTCGACATTACGTCTGGGCCTAACCTAAGGGAAGATCTAACCCTTCTTTAGTTTGGACCACGATTGATAACCATGATTGCACAGCTATCTCTAGCATACACACGGTACAACCAATTATGTGCAACTAGATGTCCCGCGCGGCTTCGCCCGCGTAAATTAGGAATTTCACAGAAAGCGTACATTTTCGAATAAAAATATCTATAAATACTCCTTTCACGTGGTCTACTCTATATAAGTGCCAAATATTGCCATAAAAATTGCTCCAGTAGTTCGTGAGATAAACCCCTTCTAATATTTTCCCCGTTTTTACCACTTTTTCCTGAGTTTCTTCGGTCGTATTAGTCTTAGCGTGATAATATAATATAATATAGCCTATTATAGGCTTACTCGATAAATGAGATAGGCTAACTCGATAAATGAGATATCTAACACTGAAATAAGTTTTTAAATCGGACCTGTAGTTCCTGAGATTAGCACATTCAAGCAAATATACTCTTCAGGTTTATAATATTAAGAAGTATAGATTTTTTTAAATTATTGCTTGACAAACTCGAGCCTCGATCTAAAAGACTATGAAAAGGCTCATAATCATGGGACGATGCATGGTATAATATTATGGTAGTGATGATGATGACGATGAATGTAATTTGCATAGTAGCATATGCTTTCCGTTCTTAAAACAAACTCCCAAATTTGTATCTATAAAGAATCAGGAGTTCTCTCAGCACCTTCCGAACCACGGTATACCAGGTATACCTCGGTGCAAAATCTTACTTGTTTGTAGCTTAAGCTTAGAATACTTCTCACGAAACCGAAGTCACCACATATTTCCCCATAAATTTTGAGGAGTTCCCTCGATTACTTATGGATCCTTCATCAGATCACCACTTTCGTGAATATAATACCAAATTGGGATGATACCCTACATACCAAAAAAAATTTTGAAAATCGGTTAACAAACGGCGGAGTAATCGTTGAACATAAGAAAACGAACATAACACCTCCCCCATTTTGAAAGTCGGTTAAAATTGTAGCCTATGTGTTATTCTGATATATAAGCTATATTATTGTAAAATTTCATTAAAATTCGATCAGTAGTTTTTGCGTGAAAGAGTAACAAACATCCATACATCCACACATCCACACATCCATACATCTATACATCCATACATCCAAACAAACTTTCGCCTTTATAATACTAGCAGCATAATTGACGAATATGCCCTTTTACTTATTAATAACTTGTATTGGCCCATCATAGAGAGGAGAAAAGGTAGATCATCTTACCATTTCCAAATTAATATATATTTTTTTTAGCACAGGAGCTACTGTCTGATGATAATGATGATGATGATGATCAGTGTAGCTGGCGGTCGACCAGCGTGTTCGGTTTACGAGCCATGTGTTCAGTTATATCGAACGCCACTTCTGTTTATTGCTAAAGAAATTTCATCTCAAAAACTCGAGAACGCGGTTTCAATTTTATGCCTACAACACAGTTTCAATACATTTTGATCTCAATGTAAACAGAGTGGCTATTATGCTACCTATTTAAACGTCACGTATTAGCCACGCAATGGAGAAATAGAATGGCTATTGGCTAATAGCATACAAAAATTTGTCAAGTTACGATGTTTTGCTTTTTTCACAACTTCGTTTACACGTATTCGTACATTTTGCCGCAATACGAACTATCCTATGTGGGCATGCGTACAGTCAAAATTAGATACCGGGAACTCTACATTTTTTACGGCAATGACAAAAGAAGGCTAAAAGCTCATATCCAATATCCATACATATCAAATAAGAGAATCAAGGCCCTGATTCACAACTCGTATTTCGACTTCGGAAACTTTATCGCGCGACATCCAATAAAGTCTCACCGCTTTAGGCAATGAGTACTGACCAATGACCGCACAATAAATATTCCGAATCCGAGTCATACGGCAATCGTGAATCGTCCTGCCCGGTTTAAAATCGTATCACACTTTACTAAATAAAACTTCACTAAACCCTTCAAAACAAAGCATTCCCGCCATGTTTTCATGAGGGTAGTTCAGTGACAGTGCGGCTGTCAAAGCATCACTTCCGCTGGCACGGCGACGGCAGCCATTTGCATCTCAATGGCGCCAGCGACTGTAATATGACAAGCGAGAAGACAGACACACAATAGGTTTGTCCATAGGCAATCTGATATATTTTTTAAGATAGAGTTGTATGTTTGTATGTTTTTGATAACGAGATGACGCCCGTAGCTCCGTTGCTCCAAACTTTGGGCACCGTACATTTTTCCGGGATGAAAGTTATTCTATGACTTTTCATCGTGTAAAAATAATAAATGAATTATAGATAAGGCAATAATAATAAATGGTATTAAAAAATGAAAATTATAGAATCAAGTTAAAGTTGCATTATTTACAGCAAAATTTCTAACATTGATATGGAAGTATAAACTCTTAGTTTGACCATCAATTGAAGTCTGAAAAGGAAGTAACCAAAAAAAAATGTACTTATACTTTTTGAGATTCATTAAAAAAGGTATTAAAAATACCAAAACTACAAAAAGGAGGTGCAGCATAAAAAAAATAAGTAGGCGATTACGTAGGACTAATGGAATTTAAGGACTGCACATTTTTCTTGTCTCACATTTTTAATTTAACTAGATACTTAAGTGAGCCATTTACTTAAAAAAGGGGTGAGACAAAAATATTATCTCATAAGAATTTAACCCTCCTTAATGAAACCCGAAAACAAATTACATAAAAACGCAGATTAAAAAGAGTTGTTAAAGTTAATAGCATAAGCCACTGAACAGATTTTGATGTGACTTTGCACTTAGATTATATTGTTTATTACGCAGCAGGGTGAAAGTACCTACTATTTTTGTATCAAAATGTTGTGTGATGACATTTTTATAAAATTTTCTCGTGAAGTTAATCTCGTGTCAGTTTGACCAGCGCCTGTTAAAGCTGATCGTTAATTAAATATAACTTTTATCTCTCACCGTTAAAACAAGTTTAACACTAACTTTTACTTGTCCGAAAGAGACCCCCAGACTGCATACTTTTAGTCGGCCGATAGTTTGATCGAATCAGTACGAAGATGTATGAAAGTGCGCACACTAAACGATTTGTATTGGCCGATAATAATGTATTGAAACACCAACTTGGTCATACTATCGGCCGACTAAAAGTCTGCAATCTGCGGGGGCTTCAAAGCTTACAGTACTCCCAAATTAATAATGCGCATGGAAATCTTCGCCAATTATTGTCGTAATCACGAAAACACCCGAATCTGTGAAACGTAAGAGCCCCAAACAATGCACTTGCATTTTGCACCTTGTTCAAAGGAAATAGAAGTAAATATAATATAGCTGGGTGGCTGTCCGCTGTCGCCGGTCCGTCAATAAGTGCTGTAACTCACCGGGAAGCCATCGCGGAGTTACTATGGTGACGTCCAAGCAACGTCAGACTACGTCGCTGCAAAGCGCTGTTTTTCTAAAGTTAAGTTTAAAAACAGCGCTTGCAGCGTCGTCTTCCGACGCTCGGAAAATACGACCGTTGCCGAAAATTAACCAAAATTTCTATGCGCATTTATCACTTAGGGAGCACTGTACATAGATTTGCAAAATTTAAAACATAATTAGATAAACTTTAGATTGAAAAAGAAAGAATAGATATAAGTAAGGTTAGTTGGGGTAAGGGGGCCGAAGGGGAAAGGGAAACAGTAGTTTGTAAATCAAAAACTATAGACCGTAGCCCTATTATTTCTTGGTCGATAAAGCAGTAATTTTGTTTTAGTTTCAAAGCAAAAACATAAATGGCGCTATATCTACTTAGTACGAAAGAGTGACAGAAACAAAAAAATCAGTTGACCACTACAATATCACGAGCTCGCCGCGAATTTTTTGGGTGCTGGTTTATTGTGTTAAAAGTGCTGCAATAAGCCTGTCATTTTCAGTGAGTATTGTTAAATACCCTTAATTTGATTATTTACATACAAATGTCTATAAACTATGCTATAAATATCAAAATTTAGTATGATTAGAAACACAACCTACAAATTCAAATTCGGGAAAGGGGAACTACCATGGCCAGGGAAAGGGGAACATATGTTTCCCTTTCCCGATGTCAGAGGTCTTGAACATTTTAATAGTTGCTAATTTTAAGAATACGCACTAGAATTCAGGGTGCCTGTACAAGTGGCGATCACATTTACACCCGGTTTCTGAAAGGCTGATCAACGCTAAAATTAACTAATCGCCTGTTAAATCTCTTGTCAAGTACCAATTGGGCTGCTTGAAGCATGGTTAATTAGTTTAATTTGATCAGCGTGTCAGTTGACAAAGCTGTTTTTAACTCGAGAATGATATTATATCAACCGCTATTTTGGGTTTCCGAAACGCTTGTCAAGCCGTGATCATAGATTAAAGGTTTGTCAAAAGCTGAAAATGTTTTAATTAGTAACTTGTAATGCCAAAGTAAAGTCCCTAGTAGATAGTACTAGTAGATATAGAGATACTAGTAGATAGATTTCAAGTGATTTTACTTTAAGTAGGTAATTTAAATAACACGTTTTTTAATATAACGGAATCTTACTGCAACAAAAATTACTATTGAGACTGATTCATATGAGCTGTATGTTTAGTATGAATAAATATTTAAAAATTTGCATTTCGTTTTTAGTTGACTACCCCTGTTTCGACTCGTATGTTTCCCTTACCCCGAATTCCGATTTTAATCAAAATTTCCTATTTTAGTTCGTATTTCAATAAGTATTGAGTTCAAATTTGATAAACGAAATGTTAAAAAATGATATCGTGTAGGTGTATAATCTATACTACTATTTATACAAAAGATATTCAGACTGTTCCCCTTACCCCAAAAACAGGGAAAGGGGAACAAAAAAAGTAGCCTAACGATTTAGCATTTTCTGGTTAAAAGCATTATAACTAGCTTAAAAAGTCGTTCAATCATGGAAAGCTGACATACATAGGTATGTTTTGCGTTAATCAAAATTATTAAAAGACATACGTATTAGTAGCTAGAACTCAAAATAACATTTGAAAAATAAAGTATGTTTCCCTTACCCCAACTAACCTTACTTACAATTTTATTGAGATTATTATAGAAGAATATTGTAAGGGAGTTTTCTCTGCACTTCCATTCCGAGCGGGGTAAGTGAAAAACGCGAATGTTTAAAGAACAATAAACATATTGGTATTACAGGCACTATAACAGTAAAAATGCCGTTATACAAATCACCACTCGCACGGGCTTGCCCCAATGTGTAATACCCCTGCCTAGGGGTAACGTACCCCCCGTAAGGTCAGCAAAAACATGAGCGACTAATTTTGATCTACAAAAAACTGTTTATAACAATGTTTACCATATTATAATAAATAAATACGATGTTTCTTATATCAAGGTGGGTAGATTATTCAAGATTATGGCAATAATATGACAAAGTGGTCAGTCCATCTCTTGCTCTGAAAAATACTGTACCATCTTATTATTGTACCTGCATTCTAAGCAAATAAGCAATCTATCTATCTATCTATATTATATCTATCCATGAAGCATTGTATGGTCGCTCTTAAGCATTTCTGTATTTATAAACAAAAATGTTTTTTTGTTTAAATGCAGTGAATGCAGTTTTGTTCTAAATGATCTTAAGAACATATGACTGCATTCACAACACAATACTGTATATTTTTTGTGGGATGATATACAAAATATGTTTAACAGCGTCCATTCAATCAATTAAATCACAAACATACAAGTTATGTTCCTTAATGCGACCTTTCTATGATGGGTAAGTGCAAGCGATAACGAACGTGTAGATTTCGTCTCTAATTGCTCGCGATCATCAACTGTGCATACTATAGAAGTATAGACAGCTGGCGCAATCCGTAATCCATGCATCTGTGAAAAGCTAGAAACAATAATTACTGCTAAGACGTACTAGGCTGAAAGTTACGTATAATTTTAAAGAAGTTCAATCTTATTTCCATACAGATGTGTTTTCAAAATTTTGCTAACCAGTAGCCGCAAAATAATCATACATAATGTAACCAGGCAAAATCATGTAATAATTGTCCTGTATTATGTATAGGGGAAACAAGAGGTCCCAGATAGGGGCCATTAAAAAAAAAAAAAAAAACAGTAGCCGCATCAGCATTGCTTGTAAAAACTGTAGCTTGTTCTGGTACCACTACCCGGCACCATGGTTTTTATAGCATTTAAGGTTTATATGCCGCCCCGCGTGAATATCAATACGCGTATTGGTTTTATCTTCCGATATTTTTTAATCCACTTATAAGGTGGGACGTGTCTCAGGGGTTGTAAATGATCATTGATTACTACTTTCAGACAGACAGACAGATATATTTAGAAAATAAGAAATCTTTTGACCTTCTTTTGTTGCGGAAAATAAAGAATTGAATAATGAAATAAAAAATTAATGTAGCAAATTTTTGACACACAAAATTTACGAAAAAAATTCAGGGTCACTAATGGCAAAATGCACACGAATTTTTCGACTTTATATGAGAATTTTCCGACCTTATATCTGAATTTTCCGAATCAAAATTCATAGTTCCTTTCAAAGAGCTATAAAGCTCAAACAAAGCGTGTTAAATGTTAATCCACGGGAAAACCGTGACGTCACACTGTCTTTGATCAGACACGTGAATAGCGTGACACGCGAATACCGCGTGACGCCTGACGCCTGTCACGCCGATATTATGACGTCATCTACATAACAACCCCCTAGAGATGCGGCGAGGGTCTTTTGAGTATCACAAGTATTTTTATTCTGTCAAATGTGTAATACTACGAGAAAATTCCTCTACAAGTGACTTTCAAATATGAATATGATACTTTTTTTCCTATTTTGTAGTGTAGACAAAATTATGAAATAAGTAGGTCCTTCATCTGCAGGTATGAATAAAGTCTCTACATATCCCAGCCTGCAAATGACAAGTCACTATACTAACGTTTTCTTTTTTTTTTAATTCTTATGACTTAACAATATATACCCCTAATTATGAAGGCCTATAATTTTTTTTTTGTATACTATTTCTCCCGAAGAAAAAACAAATACCGAAAGAGATGAAAAAGATCTCAATAATCTTTTTATTTTATTTTGTTAAATGTAACAAGCCACATAGCAGCTTCCTTTATTTTAAATAGAATTAATAAATAAGAAAATAAAAGCGTGTCTTCGGGGCTTTCAGTAATTACGCAAGCTCTTTGAGAATTTTAAAGCAGATTAAAAGAATCATTAGCGATTCCGAGTCAGAAGTGTCTTGCAAGAGACAACAGAGATTAAAGTATAGCCCGCGGCTTTACACTTGTTGACTCTAAAGGAACGCTTCCTGTATTAATTCAATTAGAAACAATAATTAAATATAAATTGTGTTTACTTGAGAATAATTAGGTATGAACTGTTTGGTCTGCATGTAAATAAATGAAAGATCACAGGCTTTTTTATGACTTTTTTAGCCTTGAAACGGAAATATTAATAGACTCAAATTTGGATTAAATACTATTGCATAAAATAGAACTGTATGAATAATGTAAACTCTTATGTACAATACAAAGAACAAAACCATGATCCACGCTTATGTAACTTTTTTCATTTATAAAAACATTTAAATTGTTTTAGCTAAGCCACAGCCTACAATCACAAAACAATTAAAAAATATATAATAAACGTCAAAATTCAATTTGAACTTGGAACTCCCTGAACTCGGAACATGTAGTGTAGTCTGTGTAGCAACCGCATAGTTTGTCAAGTCGTTATTAATTAGCCTCTCAGATATAAGCCTCAGTGAATATTAGCCTGGAGAGCCCCTCAGGCCTTGCCTCACAATTTATCCTGTCTCAACCCCAAATTCGTAATAACCTAAGCAAACGCCACAGACGTCTTGAGAATAACTGAGCTTTAACAGTGTCTACTAGTTATGTTTTAATAAGGTTAATTATTTTAATATTATTTAATATTTAAGCAGATTATAGTGATTTTTTAAGTGTATTCGCTTTTTCTCTTAAAATGTACTTAAATTCTAATTATTTTAGATTACTTTGCTAACATTGCAATTGGTGAAAAGTATTTAAAATTGATTTAGATTATTTTGCTGAATATTCTATTGGAATCTTGAACATGTATTTACTTATTATTAAATTTGTAAACTGATACATACAGCGACGTATAAAATAATAGAATAGTCGCTTCAAGGAAAAAATCCTAAAAGGTCCCGCTTTGAGGTATTTTATGGTATGGCATTAAAAGATTTCTAAGGAGTTCCTTACTAAAAAATATAATATATACACGTCATATTATATACAGACGGTAATATCTACTAACTACAGACATACAATGTTTTATACTTATCTGATTGTTTCATTATTTTTAACAAAAAATTGAAACCGACTTCCAGGGTAAAAATAATAATAATATTATAATGAACAAAAAAGTATTAAATGATATTCTTACTCTTTAATAGTGCCTTACGCAGAATTCTAAACCTCAACTATTTCTGTAGGTACACGATCTTCATTATTTTGAAGACGGTACTAACTAGCAGCTAAGAATGGTGCGTTCTATGACAAAATATTTTTAATTTTTAAGCGGCCGTCTACGTCATTTGGTTGGATTATATCGATTCAATGTAAATCTTGATCCATCAGCTGGTTTTGACATAACTCGACCAAACTATGTAGGTCCGCCATCTGCCTATGAACCAACTTCTCTGATAGTACAATGTGGATGTTATATAAGTAAGGGGGATTACAAAGACAATTACACCAGCACTAACCTCAGAATAACTTACTAAACAACAATCATTATTCTTAATACCCTCGAGTAGGTAATCTTCAAATTTAATAGTCAGCAATCTTGCCGTAATCGGGGCATAATTAAATTTAATTTACGTATTAACTCTCTTTAGTTCTTAGTTAACGTCATGACCAATTAGACTTAAACCAAGGTTACTTAAACCGGCCAATTACGACCGTGCTGTAAAAAATTAAAAGTTATCATTATGACCACTTCATAACCCAAGACGCTTTGTCAAAGCTCCAACGTATTATTATATAAAATAAAAGACTTGAGTTACCTAGAACTTTAGTTAAGATAAGTGGTCTTTGGCTTTTTGTGCCCTCCATCTGCGGCTTATAAGTCGAATTTTGTCTTTACTGGAATATAATAATTTTATTATTTGTAAACTTTCTTATATTTTTTCCATAATTATTAACATGTTATTTTGAATGATGTCATCTTAAACTCTTAATATTTCGATCTTTTAAACTGCTTAACTGATTTTAATAATATTGTGTAAATGATAGTAATTAGTATTCAGCAGTCAATACTAGATAGACTGATAAATGGAAATGTTTTAATATTATTATCGTGTGTGTATTATGGTAACGTCTCATCCGTGCGAGCTGTTTTTTCTTTGCTGATATTTTCAGCTTTTTTTTAAAGAAGGTAGGCCCTGACGTCACTGCGACCTATTTTGACGTGGGAGAGCCATGCTTCGGCACGAATGGGCCGGCTCGACCGGAGAAATACCACGTCCTCACAGAAAACCGGCGTGAAACAGCGCTTGCGCTGTGTTTCGCCGAGTGAGTGAGTTTACCGGAGGCCCAATCCCCTACCCTATTCCCTTCCCTACTTTCCCTTATTCCGTTCCCTTTCCATCCCTACCTTCCTCTATTACCCTATTCCCTCTTAAAAGGCCGGCAACGCACCTGCAGCTCTTCTGATGCTGCGAGTGTCCATGGGCGACGGAAGTTGCTTTCCATCAGGTGACCCGTTTGCTCGTTTGCACGCTTAGTTCATAAAAAAAAAACAAATAAGGATCTATTGTGACTGCTTCTCACTAGAGTATCATCCCCAACCCAATACTGCTCATAAATTGAACGATATGGTTGGGGTTGGTGCCACGAATTTCCTCTGTGGACGAGTATTCGTGGTGACCAAGGTGCCTGTTCCTGCTCTGTAGTAGAGCAGGACAGTCGAGGAGAAGGACTTTTAGCTTATCCAATTTTTCCCACTTATACAGAACCCAAAATTTTGTTACCTCAACTTCCTTATTCATTTCATAAGAATTATGAATTAATTCGTCAAGCTGTAATTAAATCACGGCGTAGTTCTCACGGGGGCAATTATGTTCCCCACGTGAATTCAAATCAGAGATTAAACCAGAGTACATGTAATGGTTAAAATGGACCTTGAAACGAAAGATTTTTGACAGAGTCCCAAATATTTTTCACCTCAATTTTTAGGTATTTCACTATTTGCTGTGATTATGTTTACCTACTATGTAAAACTTCTTTTGTTTTAACAATATAGTCCTGATTTTGATGTACAGTTTAGGAGACAGTTTCTTGTTAACTTTTAAAAGATCTGTTCATTCTAAACTTTTAAATCCTAAAATCACTTTAGCCTATTAGAAAATAATAGTCATTAAAACATCGAACTTAATCTTATAAGAAATTTAAATTTCCAAAATGTCATACAGTAGCGGCTAGCACATTTGCCTTGCAAGTTAGGGTACAATCGCACGTCAATTGTTATTACTTAATAATATAAAATAATGTTAATGACCTTAACAAACAAACTTAACCTCGGTTTACGCCATTTAATTATAATATTTTTAACAATAAGCAATTAAGTGTGAACACGTCGGGTTGTGTTATAAAAAATAACACACTTACATACTTACTCATAGCGCGAAATAAAGGGTAAACAATATTGCATACGAGTACCAAAATAATTTACTAATAATGGTCAGCTACTATCCCCTTTTTTATGGTAGGCGATGAGCTGATAATGATGATGATGAATCTACTTTTTCCATAAATAAGACAGCCATGAGACAATGTATAGAAAACTATTCCTTTATGCAGCTCAGAAGTTATATAGTAGATATTTTTTTCTTACCACTATAGAATGTACCACCTATCATATAACATAGTATTATTATGTAAAATGTAGTAAAAAGTATTTTACTATACGAATTTTCACCTATTTATTGTTTATGAAGTTCGAAATTTGATATTCGGAATATTCCTGATTTGTAATAGCTACCTATGAATAATTTGTTCGATATTTAAATATTCAAAACTATTTCCAATTAGCATATTAACGACTGTCACCGTTACTAATGATATATTAATCATCATAGTATAGATAGACTATAGACTAATGATCCACTAATATTAGCGGGGTTTCCCAGAAATGCGCTCTAAATATAAAAAATACTTTACTTGAAGTTTAACTTGTTCAATTTTAAACTGGTGTCACAGATAAATTGTACAAAACAATTTAAAATCATGTTGCTAATAGTCGTTGGCAGTTTTCGTCCGTCTTTGGAAATGAAAGACGATTTATAAAAAACTAGATGAAGCCCGCAACTCCGTTGCGCCAAAACTCGTTTATCGCGCGGGAACCGTACATTTTTCCAGGACAAAAAGTATCCTATGTCCTTTCCCGGGACTCAAGGTATCTCCATGCCAAATTTCAGCAAAATCGGTTGAGCAGTTTGGACCTGAAGAGGTAACAGACAGACAGACAGACAGACAGACAGACACACTTTCGCATTTATAATATTAGTATGGAAGTACGGATAAAACTCTACTTGGTAGAGACTAGAAAAGAAATTTAAAATATTATTTGAGCCGAATTTTACCAATGTTTGTAATTGGTGTTAATCGTTTGTCATAATATCCCGTTTTTTAATGCGAGGAGCGAAAGAGTTAATAATTAATTAAAATTAACAGGCACTGGTGAAATTGACTCTATTGAGTCTAATATTCTAAATCAGATCAGATTTAAGTATTAATAACTAACTATAATATTATACTTACTTATAATTTTGGAGATCCACAATATACTTAATATAAATTTTAATTTTCATCTACCAAGTATGAAGTGTAGCGTTGTGTTGTGGAACTTGTGGATCTACAAACGGATTATCTATATTCCAGCATCCACATATTGTCATCGCAGTATACATTTCCTTTGTTTTTTTTTTAATTTCACATCTGGCGGCAAAGCCTTACATCATTAAGGATTCAGGCAATCAGTGATTGATTGAGGTTGATATTTAAATATTCTAAACGACGGACCTGTTCGTTTAATAACATAATTAAAAATTCGTAGCCACATTTCTCTGAATATTGATCAGTCATAAATTGTGGACTTTTAATATTGTTATTCACCGGAGTGACAGCTCGGCTATAACACACCCGAGTGACATTTACGATGATTACGCCATTTTACGGAAGTCCACAATCGTGTCGCTTGTGATCAGACAATTTAATATAATCGATTCATGACACTAAATTATATTTGGCCTTTTAAATTGATTTTTATAACTGTTTTGACGCAACTTTGCATTGAATTTTGTTGTGTTATCCTTTCGGATTAGAAAACTTTACATAAGTTAGATGATTGTTATTGCTTATGTTTTCAAGCTCTATCTTAAACTCTGGGTACTGGGGCTTAACGTTCCTTTATCAATAACACAAAATATATTAATTAGTTAAATATGTTAATTTGCTTTTACTATGTTACATGTATTTGTTACTTCAAATATTTAATGACAATACATAATTATAAAGCTGAGTTAAATTGTTAAATCAAGTGTAATTCGGCCAAGTTGATTGTTAGCGAAATTTCCAGGCGATTGCCTCCCCTCGGGTCTCACCGACAAAATAAAAACAAAGTTAGTCTTAATGTGTTTATTGCGTCAGAACAATGAAGCCGATCATAATAACGTTTACTTTCAACATCGATTACCATCTACACGATACCGGCACGTAAATACTCGTATTGCACTGCCTCAACCTACTAACTCAACTTCGGGGGGTCGATAGTAGTATTGCCTAAATATCACAAGAAGATACAAAAGGATAGATAACATAATTAAAATTATTAACAGCTATTTACAGGGGGCGCGGCGCTCAGGCCGCGCGGTGGTGGGAGCGTCATGACACCGGCACGTGGTGCTTGTACAGCTGCTCCTGCCGCTCGCACAGCGACGTCATCTTCTTGTAGGACTCGGAGGTTTCACGAAAAAGCAGCTTCGCGTCATCGCGCGGGCGCGCATGGGCCGCGTCCAGCCGGCCCGGCGATATCACCGGCGGCGACGACGCCGACAGCGGCGACAGCGACTCCCGCGCTGACTGCGCCCCCGCCGCCGCCCCGTACAACCCCCCCGGCTGCACCCCGTTGCTCATCAGAAACGGCGGGAAGAACCCCCGGTCCCCGAACGGCGGGAAGAACCCGGCCTGCAGCGCGCCGATGTTCCGACTGTAGAACTTCATCGTCTCGGCGACGTAGCTCGGGATTCTGGTCGGGTCCTCGCCCCCGTATCGAAAGTTCTCCAGTGTCGTGGCGAGCCCCTTTATCCCCGCGTACAGCTTGTTCAGCATCTCCGGGTTCACGTCCACGTTCGGCCGATCCACCTCCGGCGAGCCCGAGGTCATGAGCTTGTGGAGGTCGCGGTCGGATCTGTGCCGGTCCCGACTCCGTCGCGACGGAAACGCCGCGTCGCTCCCGTCGCCCGGGAGCTGGGGCTTGAGGTGCTCGTTTCTGAAGTGCACGCGCAAGGTGAAGTGATTCTGGAAGACTCTCCCGCAGGCGGTACATCGGTCGGGGTTCTCGTCGTCAATGGGAATTTCGAGGTCGTTGGAATCGGGCCGATCGTCCGTCCTATCGCTGCGGGGCGAGCCGACCCGCGCCAGGCGCTCCTCCATCGCGTGCAGATCGCTGCCGCTATCGCTGGGAGTGTACAGATCCGATCGTAGTCTAAGGCCCTCGCGGACAACGCTGGGGGCGCTCGACTCGTCGTCGGATTCACTTTCGACTTTTACCTTCGCTATCTTTTCCGAGTCCACAGGCGTTTCGCTGCCGTTTCGAAAGGGCTCCCACTCCGCCTTCGGCTTCTTGAGAGACAGGGGCTCCTCGTCCACGCGACTGGAGCTGGGGGTCGACAAATTACTGAATAAATCACCGTTACACTCCTCGTCCGAGCCACTGTACTCGTTGTTCTGCGAGCATCTTATCGGATTTCCGCTCTTCCGTTTACGCTTATTGGGCACCGACGACTTGTCGTCGACGCTGGTAGTACTAAAAAGGTTCTTGTCACTGGAGGTCGACTCCGTCGACTGTTTATTTTTTTTCACTGTCAAATCTTCCGGCTCGTCGTTAAAACTGAGCCGCTCCATCGCGGGGGTCCCGGCTCGCTCGTCCGGCTCCCGCCTGTGCTCCTCATCCGACACCACGTCGTTGTAATCACTGCAATTGATAGAATCTTCGTCCTTGTAGCTGGCCGGCTTGGCGAGGTCCAGCGCGCCGGGCTCAGAGCCGGCGTCCGGCGACGGCATCTTCCGGTACATTTTCTCTATTTCACTAAAGTTCCGTAGGTCGTCCAGCGGCACCCGCGGGGGCAGGTGCGGCGGGCCGGCGGGGTTGGCCAGCGCCGGCGGCAGGCGGGCGGCCAGCTCCGGCGGGATGAGCGAGGGCGGCGGCAGCGGCAGCCGCGCCAGCGCCGGCAGGATCGGGAACGGCTGCGAGGACCGCCCGTCGTGCGCGGAGATCTTGCGGCGCACGTGCGGCGAGTGCAGCTTGGGGTTGGGGTTGGCGCTGTGGCGGTTCCGCGACCGCCGCGAGCTGAACATCATGGTGCACCCCTCCACCGTGCACTTGTGCATCTCGCGCAGGTGGACCGCCGAGAAGTGAATCTTCAGCGCGCCCTTGTCGCAGAAAGTCTTCAAGCAGACGTTGCACTGTACTCTCTTCTTGCCGGTGGCGGGATTGACGAACTGGACCCCGAGGCCGAGCGGCCAGGGCGCGGGCGGCTCGCGGCGCTCCGGGAACTCGGGGGACCGGCGCTCCTCCTCGTCCTCGCGGCCGCTGAAGCTGGCACCGAGTTTTCTGAAGTCGAACTGGGGTTGTGAAACGCGCGGCATCATAAAGTAGTCCATTCCGGTGGGGCCGGGCCCGGCACCGAACTTGCCGTCCATGTTACAGCGCGAGGCGGGCGGCGCACGTCGCGGCCGCGCTGCGACTGAGGACGCGCGACACAGGTGACCGGGCGACGCGGCGCGGGGCGACAGCGGCGCGGGGCAGGGCGGGGGCGGCGGCGGGTGCGGGGCGCGGGCGGTGGGTGGAGCGAGCGCTGGGCGGGGCGGATCGATGCGCGGTGGGGAGTTGGGGACACGCGACACGAGGACCGAGCGACCGGCCGCTGAGCAGCATCACCGACCACCGACTACCGACACACATTTACCTCCACATCTGCGGTAATCATGAGCAAGCTTATGAGTTATGACAAACCAAGTACACGTTTAGTTAGATGTCGATAGAACTGTCCCTATTCTCTGTTTCTACAAGCCACTGAAATGCCACAATACAATCGAGCATCACTAACTTAGTGCTCTAATACGTTACGTAACGTGATCCGCACTGTGCACGCTCGCGATACGCTTCACATTCCACGCTAATTGCCGAGCAGAAATAGATCAGACTCTGCGAACAAAAACTGAGACGAAATGTCCGCCACTTCGTATTCTCGATAGATTAAGTTCAGTCACGAACATGCAGCTAAGATCAAAGAGTTTAGAACTAAAGGTAGTCCACTAGTCATATTACTTTATGGAGAATGAATTTATGTGTATGTCAATAGTAATACTAATATTATCTCGTGGAAATAATAATAATATGATAAATACAATATATAATACTATTACTTAAGTAGACGTACACGCTTTCTGAAATGTTAACCTATGTACATAATATAGGTATTATTATAAATGTCACAATAAGGTATCACTTTATAATGAACTATACTTAATATAAAACAATCGTTGGACGTTGTTATAATATTCCTAGACATAGACTATTCTAGGCTTCACCTAAATCTGTTTTAGTCCGAAAGTTCTATAGACTCAGAAGTCAGAAGGAAGCTATTTATAAAGACGTACACCTTTTAATTTGTTTGAAATCTAGCCGAAGTTTATTTATCGATACCAAGAAATGAAACTTCTTGAAAAAGTAAAGCGCTCTCGGAACTACGTTAAACAAAGTGAATCATTAACTGACTAGTATTTTTAACGAATTTTGTGGAATATAAAGACATGGCACTTGTGCCTATTCTACAGTGTCTAACAAACATAAGTGATAATACTTTAAGGTGTGTACGTGTCCTTATAGAGAGTTCACTGTGAAAGTAGCAACGCTGAAAGACGAATTTTTTTTTTCACTTTTGTATAGGCAAGGGTCCGAGCGTCACGAGTTTCCCGTACAAAAGTGAAAAAAAAATTTGGTCTTTCAGCGCTGCTACTTTCACAGTGAACTCTCTACAAGGAACACGTACACACCCTAAAGTATTATCACTTATTTTTGTTACACCCTGTATAGACTGTTGTAAATCCTATGGTATTTGCTTGTTTGAAAATTTAATAAAAAACTGTACTAACGTACTGTAACTTAACGCCTCCGTGGTCCAGTGATTAAGAGCGTGGCTCTTGAATCGGATGTCGTGGGTTCGATTCCCGCGTTGGAAACATGTTATTTCCAAGTTTGGTTAGGTCAATGCAGGCTGATCACTTGATTGTCTGACAAGTAAGATGATCCATGCGCCGGATAAAAGTCGGTCCTGCGCCTGATCTCTGGTCAGTCGTGTCAGTCTTCCGTCCCACTGGGTTATGAGAGTAAAAGGAATATAGAGAGTGCTCTTGTGTTCTGCGCACACACTTGGGCACGATAAAATTACTCCTGCGTAACTGGCCTGTTTTCAATGAAACTGGTGTGGGAGTTATTAATTAATTAAAAAACTGTACCTACCTCTATTATACTCATGTTTCAGAGCAACCATGATTTTTTTTTTTTTTGGAAAATAGATAGTTAAAGAGTAAATATAATAAAAACAACATATCTGTTGCTTTTATTCCTTTATTTATTCCTTATTCCTTTTTTTCTTTATTCCTATAATCGTCATTATTAGAAGCTCTATCACATTTTTACGCCTTCATGTAACTAGGACTCTCTAGATTATTTTAAGCCCTGCGTATAATAACTATAATTACTTATTATTAATGTATTTTGTTTTACTTTAAAAATTATTTTCATTAACTTATCCTTGCAGATAATTTATTCTACTGCTAACAGTCACCACAGCTCTCGGACAAAGAAACATGACGTTATATTCCCATTTTACGAGAATCATAATCGTACACAAATTCTTTTAATTTTAAAAATAATTATGCACACAATTATTGTTATTTATTACTGCATTACTATAAATAGCTAGCGTAAATTATAATGGTACATAATTATTCGTTAAAATGTTACATTATAACGTCAACAAACGATGTCGCGGTACTCCTGGCGCCATCTATGTTACACTTGGAGAACTATATACGTATGGTGTAAAAGGAAAATTTCTGAAACGTAACTAATTGTTATTACAAAATAACAAACTAATTTTGTTGTTGTTGATTATAAATTGTATTTAAAAATTGTTAAAAATATTATTGTAATTTTCAAAGAACCTATTTTATGATACTTTCAATTAGTTCATGGTAGTGGTAGGGCGTAGGCATCATGTAGACTTTCAGAGAATATTTGCAAAAATTTATTCTAAATAAAAAAAAAATTGAGTTTGAGTTCAACTTTTGTATACTTAAGTAAATTTCTTTGCTCTACAACTAAGAACTATCATAGATAAAATATACACGTATGTCTACGTGGTCTAGACTCTAGAATATACATGTACAATATACAATATGTAACTATGTCTAGTCTCTGGTACTATTTTACACTTGAAAATTCTTACAAAATCCTTTGCATGAAGACTAGAGAAATCACTTTATTTTCGTTGCTTCATAGTTTAGTCATCTATCCATATAATCTATATAAATAAAAATTATTTTTTTATTTTGTTACTCTCGCTAAAACTCGAGAACGGCTGAACCAATTTAGCAAATTTTTGTCTTGAAATATTTGTGCAAGTCTAGGAAAGGTTTATATTATGAGGGAATTGATATACCGTATAGTTCAACGAGTCATCAAGTAGTTTAAAACCGTTTTTTTAAAACTTGTTACAAAAAGCCGATTTTATTTTTGTGGTAAGTATACGAACTTTACAAAGTTCAGAGCCACATGAAAGGAAATGTTAAAGGAAACGTTTAAGAAATCATAAAAGTGTAAAGGAAATGTATCAACCACAGTTTGATCAACAACGATGCGGTGTACCGTGTAGTATGCTACCCAAAAATAGGAGAAGACTTAAATGTTAATATTATTGTTTCCTCTTAAACTTTACGAAATTATTTAGTTAGAACTATAAAAAGTAACTTTAAATTACGAGACCTTCAATTACTTATCAATTATCATAAACTCTACTTATTTAGGATATTATATAAAGAAAGAAACTGGCTCACTTCGCGCTTAACGCGAAGTCGGCCTCGTAAATAATGAAGATCATATTATTTAAGTGAAAACTTCTTTAGCGGCGTTGAGCACTTTTTTGGGATGGGTAAAAACTGTGAAACTCGCGTCAGATTCTCGTGCTGATCGAAAAACCGTAATGGCGGCTCTCGACAATAGGCGAACGCGTTGGCCAACGCGTCTGCAGACGCGTTGGCCCAATGTGTAGAACGGGCATTCGCGCGTTGGCCGTAGGTATTTAGACGTTGGCCGACGCGTCTGCGAGCTTGCCGCGCGGGTCGGAAATGTCGGCAAAAGATCAAAGGACATTTGTCGCAAGCTTCGCGCTCCATCCACACATAGGCCGCGCGATCAGTTCGCCCGGAGCGGCGATGAAGAGTGCACGTTTCCTTCTTGTGGCGAATTAACATCTAACTTGACGAAATGGCGAACAATATGAGTATCGAGAAAACATTTAAATTTATTGGGCCCTATGGGTCTATACAGACGGACCGCATTTCAACTGCAATCCAACCGCAAATTGCAGTTGAAGTGCAGTTTGAATGCAGTTGACACGACTGCAATAGAACTGCAAACCGAACGCGCAGTCGGATTGCAGTTGACTGCAGTCGTGTGAACTTCATACCGACTGCATCCAAACTGCACTATCCCACCCACCCGCACGCTCCGCTCTCCCGCGCATGGAATCAGTAGCAGTGCAGTTTGGATGCAGTCGGTATGCGGTTCACACGACTGCACGCCAACTGCAACTGAACTGCAATCCGACTGCGCATTTGGCTTGCAGTTCTACTGCAGTCATGTCAACTGCATTCAAACTGCACTTGAACTGCAATTTGCGGTTGGATTGCAGTTGAAATGCGGTCCGTCTGTATAGACCCTATCAGAGTAAAAACTGCCTGTGGAACCTAAAATCATATCAAAAGTTGCAAAAAAATGAGGTTATTGGACATTCTATTTTCCTCACGATGTTTTTAGGGTTCCGTACCCAACGGGTAAAAACGGGACCCTATTACTAAGACTTCAACGTCTGTCTGCATTTCTGTCTGTCCGTCTGTCTGTCTGTCCATCTGTCTGTCCGTCTGTCTGTCTCCAGGCTGTATCTCAAGAACCGCTATACTTAGCTACATTTCTGAAATTTTCACAGATTATGTACCTATATCTGTTGTCGCTATAACAACAAAATATACTAAAAACAAAATAAATTAAATATTTAATAAATACTTATATATTATTAATTATTAATCATGATAATTATAATAAGTAATAAGTAATAATTTTTATATATAATAAATAATAAGTAATAAAAAAAATAAATTATTTTAATATTATAAAATATGTAAAAGTGAGTTTATTTCTTTGTTTGTTACGTTTTCTCGCCTTTTACTTATTTATTTCGAGAATACCCTTTAAAAACTTTTTCTTGTCCACATTTACAAAGTAATTATAAGCTGTGAATAAATATACAGCTGCAGCTGTTAGCGACTCAACATCCATTTTGAATCCGTCCGCACATTGGCGCGATCCAAAGCATACTGAACGACCTTCCTATGTGTGGATTACTCACAAACGCCGTTGCAAGCGCACTGCCAACGCGTCTGCAGACGCGTTGGCCAACGCGTTCGCCTATGTCGAGAGCCGCCATAAGACGGTTGAGACGTAAGAGTGTTATAACATCGAAATCGAATAATCGAACAATCGATTGTTTTTTCGACTGTCGATATTTTTAATCGATTGTTAATTCGGGTTTCGATTAATTAAGAAAATCGATTTTTTAAAAATCGATTTTCATAAAAAATGGGTTAAAAATATTGTAAGGGTTTCGATTAATTAAAAAAATTGTTTTTTTTTTAAATCGATTATCATCAAAAATGGGTTAAAATTTAATCGATGTAAGGGTTTCGTAGTTTTTATTATTCGTAGGTTTCGATTAATTAAAAAAATCAATTTTTTTTTATCAATTTTCATAAAAAATGGGTTAAAAAAATAATGCACAACGTTAATAATCAAGTTTTCACTTCTGCCGGCACTCCTGGAGTGCAACCCGTCTTTTTTTATTATATTTTTAATTATACTGTTACATGTGCCATTGGTCACAGATGTTTCTCGTTTGATTATAATTTATAACATACTATTACATTACATTATTATTTTATCAGTCTGTCTTTATCTAAGCTCCCGGCCGTTTGATATCCGAAAAATCGGAAATATCCTATCATCGCTACCAGTGATATACAGATTCGCTCTTTATACATATAAATGTTTGTCTGTGTAGCTGTTCGTCGTCCCTCGCACCTTATAACGCGATCGGGAACGGCATAGCCGCGGTAAACACTCTTCATGTGTGGTACAAGAGTTATAAAATGTTATGAGCGGTAGCGATTTCAAAAAATATCCTTTTCAATTATATTTTGATACTGCAGTAATCAATTTACATGTTTGTGTTTTAATTCATCAAGCCCCATACGGTCACCGGTGACCGAGTCACAATAGAAATTCTATTGTGTCTTGTTTTTCCACGATCGACGGGTTAAAACATGGTCACATGAGTAGTTTAGAGCTTGGCTCTTGATTTGAAAATTGAAAAAATATTTTAAGGCTAAAAAAGGCTAATCGTCCAATTATTAATCGTCTGATTGTCTGTCATGGTGAGTCAGTGCTGTGCATCTCTTTCCATTCGTGTCAGTCATCATGGCCCATAGGGTACCAATGGGCTTTCAGAGTTTTTTCAATCTAGTTTTTACGTTTAAAATATCCCGAAGTCCTGTTTCTCTCGAATTTATGAAACCAATCACGGGCATGATCACTAAAATCAAAATGGGAGCTGGGGAACTATTTATAAATGTTTTCCCGCTAACTCCCATCGCTCGCACCACACAGTCACCCATATTATACTGTCTGTATCGCGGCGCGCAATATAAACACGCGCTCTTTTTGTCCTAAGTGATCCGCCTCTGGTCAACGTTGCTTTTTACCGACTTAAGAATATTACACACTTGTTCGCGGTCGGCTAAAATTTGTAATAGTCGAATGGGTATAATAATAATGATATTATTCCCACACTGATTTCAGTGACGGTGGCCGGTTTCATTGAAACCAGGCCAGTTACGCAGGAGTAATTTTATAGTGCCCAAGTGTGTGCGCAGTACACAAGAGCATTCTTTATTCCTTTACTCTCATAGTCATAACTCATAACCCAGTGGCCAGTAGGACGGACAACCGACACGACTGGTGAGAGATGAGGAGCAGGACCGCCTTTTTACATGCCCATCCGACGCATGGATCATCTTACTTGTCAGACAATCAGGTGATCAGCCTGCATTGTCCTAACCAAACTTTGAAATAACATGTGCGGGAATCCAACCCACGACCTAAGCCACTGGACCACGGAGGCGTATAGTAGACTGTAAAACCTAGGCAGCGAAATAACGGGTAAATGCATAGAGCTTTACCTACATGTGCCTACATTAATTCTTCTGGTATGCAAACTTGTATGCGTGGTGACTTGTTACTTTGCCACGTCTTTATGCCAACATTTCATCTAACAATGAGATCAAAGAGAGGTGCAATAATCTAATAGGAACATTAGATGAAGTAATTCCTATTTTTTTTACAATTCCTTTTATTCTTGTAGGACACAAACTACCTACTAGAATTTAAAAAATTTTGACGTTGTACCTTTAGTTCTTATCTGAAACAGGTGATACCGTGTAAATAAGAGTGTTTTGACAGTACGAACATACTCGCGACCTTTGAAAACATGCAAAAAAACAAGTTTATAAAACAATTAGCATTATTTAAATTTAAATAAAATTATAATAATTATGCCATAGTGTTCACGGTGTGCGCGCTAGACGTAGATTGAGATCAAATAATTAAAATAATTACTGTATATTTGATGTTCTTGTTATTTTGTCCACTGCTTCAATTACAACTTTGCCACAACTTCTAGGAATATTGAATTGTTATTCCTACGATTATAATATGTAAGTATAATTTTGAAAGGCAAAGGTACTTGACTAATAGATAATAAACGCACAGAGCAAACTATGCTGTAGACGCCTACTAAGATCCTGAAAAAGAAATGTTAAACAAGTTGGAGTCGAGAGTATTCAAGTTTGAATTAAAGCATTTTCAGGCGGGGATAAGCTACTTAAAAACGCGGGAAAATGAAACTTAAAAAGAAATAATCTAAGTGATCTCCTTACGAGATTAATCAGATTATCATATAACAGATAGTCCAAAAAAGTCAAGATTTTTTGATTAAAAAAATTGTTGTGCCTCACTCGACATAGATAGGTATTGTATGTCGCGGACTTTTTTGTAGCCATCTATAGGATCTACAATTAATTAGAACATTTTATGGTTCTATCTTTTATAGTTTAGGCAGCGTACGCAAAATAAGTAACTTTTCTGGTCGATTTTTTACACCTTGTCTCCGAAAAACCCAAATATCTTACGGAAACCTATTTTTCCCTTAATAAAATTTAGCCTATGTTACTCGTGGATAATGTAGCTTTCGAATGGTGAAAGAATTTTAAAAATCGGTCCATTAGTTTTTGAGCCTATTCATTACAATTATACAAACAAAGTTTTCCTCTTTATAATATTATATTAGTGTAGATGAGTTTTTATAATTTTATAAGTTTCATCGAAGAAATTTATTTATAGGCAGATGACGAATTTACGTCATTTGGTCGGATTATATCAATTCAATGTAAGTCGTGATCTGTTGGCTGGAAATTGGGATCGACATAACTCGACCAAAATAGTACTATAAGTTGCCTCTGTACTCTGATAGTACCAATAAGTTGCCTTCATCTGTTTTTATACTATGCCTATGTAAGAAGTTTCTATTTAAAAAGCTGCCAGTAGTTTTTTTTTATTTACATGAGCATTGAATTTTGCTATTAGGTCTAGTAGTTAGTACAAGGAACAGGCTCCCCAAGCGCGAGGCCGCGATATTTATTTTGAAGAGCGTTATTTGTTTAGATTAAAATATTTCTGGCCTCATCGCACTTGCACACGACACAGTATAGCGGATAAAATAAACTGTGATCACTGACACTTCTCGGTAGACTGTTTTTTAGAGATTTTCTACGTAGACTGATTCTAGGTAGGCAGATATTCTCAAGATTTAAAGTGGATGTATCGTTTCTTAGACTGCTGTTACTTTAGTAGTTGCAATACGTCTTTATTCTGACTAATTATTAATCCATCCATGCAATGTTTATTGTGAAAGTGTTTCTGGACAGTTTCAATTAAAAGTTGTATATTGATAAAGGTAGTTTGCTGCTTGAAGAGCGTCCGTGGCCTTTTTTTTTTTTTTTTTTTTTTTTTTTTTTTTTTCACGCAGAGAAATGCATTAACGCATTCGACGCAGGGGATGGGGACTCCCGCTGCGGATATGTGGGGCTCGTCGCGGCGAAGATGGTATGTGCCGCGACCCTACCCACTAAAACTCTGCGACGCTCCTCTCGCCACCCAAGACGAAGCCACGGGCACGACACACCCACCGCAACTCCGTCAGTGGCCGTCCGACCTTTGTCAGACCACACTCATTTGGGGGCGCTTCTCGCCCGGCAGGCCGACAGAGGCCCCACTTGGGGCTTGCTTGGGCTCTGGTGTCATGATGCACGGAGCGTTTTGTGCATCGTGACCCACTCTGGGACTCGAATTTGATGACGGCGTCCCCACGCCGCCACCACGAGTACCCCGGCTAGGGTGGATCATTGTGCTGGCGTCGCGCACGTCTCCGCCTTAGCCGTCTCGAGGGGTCGATCGCCTCCCTTTCCCTGCTGCGTTCGGCCTCCTCCTTGGCAGCTATAACCTCCTGGGCGAAGGTGTCAACTGCCGTCCACGCGGTCTCGCTACTCAGCATTGCTCGAATGATAGCTGGTAGCGAGAGGTCCTGTCCAATTGCGGCCACGAGGGCCGCACGCTGTCCTGTCCATGAGGGACAGACCATCACAGTGTGTTCGGCCGTGTCCCTTTCGTCGCCACAATGATGACACCTAGTGTCATTCTCTCTCCTTACTATCTCACACAGGTACCGACCAAAACAGCCGTGCCCGGTCAGCACCTGTGTCAGTCGGAAGGAGAGTGCGCCGTATGTCCGGGTGATCCACTCTTTCAGGAGCGGGCGTATGGCCGTTATTAGGGCAACGCTCACCTGCGGCTCTTGAAGCCGCTCCTCCCACAGGATCAATGTCCTTTCCTTCGCCACTTCCCTCCACCGACGTACAGCGTCCGGTAGGGGGTTGCCACCCCCGGCGCGGACCTCTGCGCAACGCCAGTAAACGTCGGAGAGGGCTCTCGCTTGTAAGTCCCAAGGGACGCTTCCAGCAAGTAGGCAGGCCGCATCCCTTGAGATCGTCCGGTATCCGCGAACTGCTCTTGTAGCCATTACGCGCTGAAGCCTCCCAAGACTTAGCGCATTTTTAGGTGACAAGTTTTCAGCCCATATTGGCGCTCCGTACATGGACATTGAGCGGATAACACCCATGTACAAGCGCCGACAGCCCAGGCTCGGACCCCCGAGATTCGGGAGTAGAGTCGCCAAGGCCCCCGCAGATCTCGTGACCTTTTCGGAGAGCCGACGGAAGTGCTCCCCGAAAGTCCAACGCCCGTCCAATACAAGGCCCAGGTACGTCATCGACGGCGATATGGCAATCCTCGTTCCGCCCACGACAATCTCCAAACCCAGTGGTGGCGCATTCCTGGGCCCATAGAACATAACGGCCTCGGTTTTGTTCAATGCAACTGTAAGGCCCAACGCTCTAATTCGGTGAACTGTCTGTGCGACAGCAGCCGTCGCCCGAATCACCGCCTCTCTATGCGTTCGTGCGCGAACAACCACACAAGTATCGTCTGCGTAACAAACCAACTCGGCTCCAAGTATGAGTACAACACGGAGTACCCAATCGTATCCGATGTCCCACAGGGTCGGACCCAAGGCTGATCCCTGTGGAACACCGCAATCGACTTCCAGCTCCTCCCATCCGTCTTGCGTCGGGTATTGAACCGACCTTTCGGAGAGGTAATTTTTGATGGTCCGGCGTAAATGACGTGGCACCCCGTGGTACTCTAATCCGGCTTCGATGACGCTCCAGGGCATGGAGTTAAATGCATTAGAGATGTCTAAGGACACTGCCAACACAACTCCACCCCGGGACGTCTCCTCCTCGACCACGTCACGCAGACGAGCCACTGCGTCAATTGTGGACCGGCCGCTCCTGAACCCGTACTGGGAAGGACTAAGGTTCGGCCCAGTGCACTCCAAATGGCGATTAATGCGCGCCACAATTACCCTCTCCAACATCTTGCCCGCTTCGTCCAAGAGCACGATGGGTCGATAGGCCGATGGCTGATCTTCTGGCCGCCCGTCCTTGCGCAGAAGAACCAGTCTGCCTGTTTTCCAGCGCCGCGGCACTCGACCCTGGACCAAACAATTGGTCAAAGCGGTGAGTACCTGTGGCTCCATGTGCTTCATTGCTGCACTCCAGACACGACCCGGCACGCCATCCAGGCCTGGGGCCGTGTTCTTCGAGCCCATTTTGTGCACCACCACGGCCAACTCAGCTGACGTGACAGGTGGTAAGCGTCCGTGGCCTAATGGGTAGACCTTTGGTTCGCACTTTTAGAGGGTGCAGGTTCGAACCCGGGTGGAGGCGTGTACCTATGAGACATTTTCTGATCTCAAGTACATAATACGGACGCTCGTACGGTGAAGGAAAACATCGTGAGGAAACCCGCACATAGTTGGTCCCAGACGTTCTAGACTGACTAGTTATTTCCTATGGACTAGGCCGACTATGATGTGAGAATGCCGTATGCGCTTGGGCAACCATACGGACATTTAAAAAATCTTGTCCCAGGCACTACAGTATTTGAGGAGTGGTTACTTCGCTCTGAAAAATACTGTATAATTCATCCATAACGGATGTAAAAGGCCTAGTTTAGTTTGCGGCTTGTACCTCGGGAAAGGATATAGGGTAGTTTAGATCGTGAAAAAACATGCTGTAAAATAAAAACAAATTTCAGCGTAACGATTAACGAAGTTTCAGGCAAGATCTAGTAGTCAAAAGCGTGTCTGTTTGTATGTTACCTCTTTAATCCTTAACTATTGAAGCGATTTTAAGAAAATTTAAATTTTCCGTGGTCCATTTGTCCCAAGAAAGGGCAAAGTGTGTAACTTACTCCTGTCTTTTTGCGTGATCATCATGTAGCCAGTACATAAACAATGTAAGTACATAAATGTACCAAATTGGTCGTATTTTTTCATGTACAAAGACAATCTGCGTGCACATCCGTTCGCCTTGACGCCGATTAGTTCGGCACGTTGCTTTGTTTAAAGTATTTAGTTTAAGGCCGAAAGAAACCGCACATCCGAACAATTAGTATTAAACTTAATGCTAAGATGCGTTTGATGTGCAGAACCATTATCATCATCATCACCGCCACTTCGATGTTATATGTCGGAATGAACCGGATGATTTTTTTTTATTATGAAAATATAACTCGCAGCACAGCGCAAGCGCTGTTTCACGCCGGTTTTCTGTGAGAACGTGGTATTTCTCCGATCGAGCCGGCCCATTCGTGCCGAAGCATGGCTCTCCCACGTATAAATCAAATGATGATGAGAATCAAAAATAGCTTACTTATTATGAAGATTTTTCGTAAATAGCTTGAACATTTTTGTTGGCTTTACCATGGTAGAGTCTCACCAATAAAACATATTTTATATGTACTATCACAGAAGTTGATTACTAGGCAGATCACGGACCTAAGTAATTTGGTCGCGTTACGTCAAACCCTCAGATCGATCACAGTATGGAGTGTAGATGGAGGAGAACTATCTCTGTATGTAAAAAGTGTCCGCTGAAATGCGTTAAATTAAGGTGGCGCTACAGTAGCAACAGGGTAAATTTTAAATCATTTAGCAGCTTTTATTTCAGCTATTTTAGGTTATATTTTAATATACTTCAATTCATATTTTGTCACCAACGGCTACGTTCATTGTATACCCTTTGCTGCAGCTAGCGTCACATTTGGAGGATTTTTCAAATGTTATTTACTGCGTACAGCTGGACACTTTTTCAAATATCCCCCATATAAAATAGTTCTCCTCCATCTACCCTCCATAGATCACAGCTAACATTGAATTGACATAAGCCGATCACATGACATAGGTCCGTCAACTGCCTAGGAATCAATTTCGTCGATGGTACTCTTAACACGCTGGTCCATGGTTGTGTAATTGAGTTTCTAGTGGCTTTTTCCAACGCATCAAACAGAGGCTTTTGAGAAAAAAAACGAATTAGCTCTACTCAAGCTAGCTAGTATTTGAATTAATTACTACTTAGAGACAAGACCACAAAAGTATTAAACAAAAAGTTAATTTTCGCGATCTTGACAAAGGAAACGATGAATAATTATTTTTTATTCTAACCTCACAAAAAGTTTTAATTAGAAAAAAGACATTTTGAAGTTAATGTACTTGGGTACTTTATAACTGGCAGTTAGCATAAATTAACCAAAATTAACATAATGTCTTGCGTTAAGCAACGATAACTCGATGTTAAACTGATTTTTTTATGTCAAGGTCTAAATTTGGTTTAATTATTACGTTTGAGGACATAACTATTAAGTACGGTCACTAACTCTGATAATAATGAAAAAATAATGATGATTCGTACCTTTTAGCTCAAAAAATAAAGGTACATGTTAAATTGCTTGATAGCTTGATAGTAAAAAAAAATATATCCACAGCCGAACATAATATAACCTACGTTTCGTTTTATTCGTACCTAATTAATAATTAGTGTTTTTTATCCTTCCACATAAAGGTAAGTGATAAAAATAATACTGAAAGGCTAAAAAAGCCAAAATCTCTTTTTATTCAACAATTTTAATTACACCAAAATAATGCTGCAATGTAAAATGATGTCAAGATATTATTATTAGGATTTACTAAGCTCTCATAGCAGCCTTCTGACTCCACGACTTCGCACTTATGGTATGCAACATCCTGAGTTTTCTACGACAGCAAGTAGGTACTACGGAGCCTGATTGCCGATTTACACGGGTGATTAAAGCCGCATGATTTACGCCGCACGGCGAAAATCGACCGTCTAAATGGCAATTCGACTACGCCACATGCGGCTAAAGTTGCAAGCCCCAAAGTCGTGAGGCCAATGGCCGCATGCGGCTGGTAACCATAATGGTCGATTTACACGGGTGACTAACGGGTCACCAGTCGAATCGCCTGACCAAGTCGAATCGCCACTTCATTTACATGGGTGACTAACGGGTCGATATTAGTCACCCAGCAAGTCACCATAGGCCTGGAGATACTGACACAAAATTCTTGGTCATTTGTACCAGTATGGCGGTTTTACAGATGTATAATTACGTAAAGACAAAAAGGAAAATGATGGTCACAGCGCTCGCACTGGCAGCCCAAACGCGTGGGCGTTAATCGAACGTGTCGGATAAATAACGAGTGTCGAACGATTTGTTCCACAAAAATGCTTGTATTTTCAGATAGTCGAAAAAAAATAAGTAGGCGAAAGCGTAATGCCATACTTGTCGGGTGCGGCTTACAGCCCGCCATACCGACGCGAATACGTTAATTTTAATAAAAAAAATGGTCGCGGTCGATTTTCGCCGTGCGGCATAAATCGTGCGGCTTTAGTCACGCGTGTAAATCGGCCATTAGTACTCTGGTACTACCTTTAATATATTATTAAGTTGTTGGCAATAGCCAATAAGCCAATAACTTCTGTAAACAACATGTACTCGCACGAGCAACATACCATCTGATTGTATAATTACACGAATATCTAGTTATTTGTGCCAAATGGTAATAACATCCTACCATCGACCTCCGAATATAATGACAGGACATAATATTATCTACTTAGACTCCTTTCATCGGCGTAGCTCTAATCACAATATACATAGGGTTTATAATGGCTCGGATTTTTGTGAAGGTGTATGTACGATATATAATGAATTAGGTAATAATATGTAGTGGAAACACAGAACGCCCTACGGACGGACGGACGGGCAGTAGTCAATGATATGTTGCGAATTTCGTCGCGATATAGTTTGTTCCACTTGCGACTTATAATTACGTAGATATAAGAATCTAAGTAACTATACAAAAGCTAAATTTTGTCAATTGTGTATATTTGATATTTTTTACGTAAAACTGCTGAAAAGATATGGATCAAAGGACTCATAGGGTAAATTTTATCCCAAAAAATATAGCGTTCCCGCGTGGGGCGCGTGGTATACAACTAGGAAATGCAGAAAAAAAAGAATAATAGGTAATGACCATGATTGTTCTATCAGTTATATTTTTATGTAAATATTTAGTTACCGCTTCATTGATAAATATAAAAGACTACGATTTACATTGATTTAACATAATGCGACCCAATAACGCGTAGGTTTACCTTTGAAATAATTGTAACACCTTAATTTCTAGCATCCTTTATCCATCGCTATTATTATCAGCGCATTTAATAACAATATGTTATTATCGTTACTAATTAGTTATTATAACCTCCAAGCGATTTCCTAATAGCGCCAAGTGGCACGCACCGAGCTGAGGACGTGTGTTCACGGGAAGTGATTCAGGTGCGGCCGACTTGCCCAGCGGAGCAGCAACACTTGCGCAACGAGGTTACATGATATCTGAAACTTGGTGACGCCTGAAGGTTGATGGTATTCAGTCAGAAAAGCTGTTGATGACGCCTGAATATCGATGTAAGAACGAACAAAAGTCAACGTCAATGGAAACTGAATGTTGCCAGTACAAGAGATGGTTGGTGACCACCGGTATTCCCAGGCGGTCACCCATCCAAGTACTAACCGCGCCCGACGTTGCTTAACTTCGGTGATCGGACGAGAACCGGTGTATTCAACGTGGTATGGACGTTGACGAACACTGAGCGCCAACGACACTACTAATTTCGATGTTACACAATTTCAAGCAACATAAAATATACCAACAAAAAGCCAACATCACGCGGTATTCCCAGGCGGTCACCCATCCAAGTACTAACTGCGCCCGACGTTGCTTAACTTCGGTGATCGGACGAGAACCGGTGTATTCAACGTGGTATGGACGTTGGCGAACATTAAGAGCAAACGACTCTACATGTCGATTGTCGATGGTAAAATATTAAAGTATTGAGGTAAAATTGTCGATTCTCCTTATCTTCACTTTATTAGTAAAGTGATAATAAGACAATCGGTACTCAATGGCTGCTTACATATCTATTTTATTTTCGACTTGAAATTAGAAAATACCGTATCTAGTGCTACTTATCAGTGTGATGACTTAGCAGATCTATGTGTCATTTACACTCGTCCTGCCGGCGCGCGGCAGCTAGGTGTCGCTGCAAAATGAAAACTCTGACCTTAAATAAATGATGCCAGTGACTGGCGCTACTCCGCTAATTGTCAAGCGAGTGTAAGGGGGACTTTACACTTGAGGGAGGATTTTTGAACAACGAGAACGAAAAGGAAACAAAGTGATCTTAAGGGTGGGGGAAGGTGGGGGATAAGCCCCCTGTATAGAGTTCACTGTGAAAGTGGTCTAGTGTTGAAAGAGTAACTTTTTTTACTTTTGTATGCGCAATATTTACATGTAAGTACCTAGCTGTGGCGCTATGCTATTCCATACTAAGCACAAAAATTGCTCTTTCAGCGTTGCTACTTTTAAAGTGAACTTTATCTTAGATACTATAAGTATATAGTCTTTAAGGGATACATACACACCCTGAGAATTATGATTTTGTTTTGTTGTTACAAAACAAAATCATAATTCTCATGTATAGATAGATCATAGATCTCCTTTTTCATATGTTGCTCCGAAAGCTATAATAATTATTTTTATAATGGATAAATGACAATACCGGGATACCGGGATCCCGCATGCATTTTGCGAGACTAATCCCGGTCGAAAATTTAGCGTGATCCCGCGGGACTGACGGGATTACGTAAAAGCGTAATTCATATGTGTAACGCTGCGCGCGGGAGTGCGTGAACTGGCTACAGGCAGCCCACTAAACAATTTACCATTAATTCACCTATAATTCACTTTAAATGACAACTGTACCAACCAGCGTGGAAGCTGAGCGAATTTTTTCAGCTGCTGGCTACTTTGTGTTGAATATCAGGAGCCGTTTGGCAGACAATTAATACCTTAACTTTTTTAACATACTTACTTTTATATATAAGTTTGTTAAAAAGTGTTTTTTTTTAGTTTTTTTAAACTATATTTTACGTAGCCATTTTCAAAAAAAGTTTAGTTATTTATTATTTAATATTTTTATATCTAAAGTCTGAAGTATTAATAAACCCTTGTAAAAAAATTATCCGACAATGTTTGTTTTATTTATTTTTCTAAGAATAAAAGGAGTTCTATTAAGTAAAGTCATTATAACGATTTATTTTAAAAGTTTAAGTCCACCCTGCGGGATCCCGCAAATACCGGGATCCAGCAGGATTGTGATGGCTCAGAGACTTACGGTATTTGCGGGACTGCCCGCAAATACCGGAATTTAAATTATCCTGCGGGATTGCATTCCCTACAAGACACAAGTGTACAGGGCCCGTTCCGCAAATCATGGCTGCGCTTTACGACTCGGCGCGGCGCTCTCTGAGCGGAATAATAAATTTTCATGTCGTCTCTTACCCGTCATTGTTTGTTTTACCGTCGTTTGCCCGTCTTTAGATAGCTAAAATAATATAATATGTATTCTGTAAGTAAAAGCAAGTATTTCAGATTTTTACCCCAGTAGTAGCAGTAAGCTGTAGAGTGTAGGTATAATTTTGTGATGTTGGCTTTTTGTTGGATAATATTATAGTATTTTATGTTGCTCTACATCGACATTCTAGTAGAGTCGGTACGCTCAGCGTTCGCCAACGTCCATACCACGTTGAATACACCGGTTCTCGTCCGATCACCGAAGTTAAGCAACGTCGAGCGCAGTTAGTACTTGGATGGGTGACCGCCTGGGAATACCGCGTGATGTTGGCTTTTTGTTGGTATATTTTATGTTGATCTATGTATAACATCGTCATCGGTAGAGTCGTTTGCGCTCAGTGTTCGCCAACGTCCATACCACGTTGAATACACCGGTTCTCGTCCGATCACCGAAGTTAAGCAACGTCGGGCGCGGTTAGTACTTGGATGGGTGACCGCCTGGGAATACCGCGTGATGTTGGCTTTTTGTTGGTATATTTTATGTTGATCTATGTATAACATCGACATCGGTAGAGTCGTTTGCGCTCAGTGTTCGCCAACGTCTATACCACGTTGAATACACCGGTTCTCGTCCGATCACCGAAGTTAAGCAACGACGGGCGCGGTTAGTACTTGGATGGGTGACCGCCTGGGAATACCGCGTGATGTTGGCTTTTTGTTGGTATATTTTATGTTGATCTATGTATAACATCGACATCCGTAGCTCAGTGTTTGCGCTCAGTGTTCGCCAACGTCGAAGTTAACCCGCAAGTAACATCGTGATTTTTTGTTACATAACTAACACCGTGAAGTAAAATTTTACCCCACATAAAAACTTGAAAAAATGATAAAATGGTTAAAAAACTACTTTATATAAGATCAATTTACATTAGACTAGCACATTATAAAAAAAAAGAAACAACATTTGTTTAAGAAAATGTCTTTGTTTTTCTAATTATGGAAAAAAGTAACTTTTTAACGGTTAAATTTGTCTCAACAGACTTCAACCATAAATAAAAGAGTATAATTCGTATATATAAGGTCACTCAAATATCTGTCATCTTTCCTAGTGTGTGTGTTGTAGTGTGTGTATTGTTTTATTTGTTAAAAAATATGTATGATAAAAGCATAATTTTAAAATAATATTAGCTCGATGCACTCCTTCACCATATAAACTATAACTGTGCAAAATTTCATTCACCTACGTTTTCCCATTTTTCATCAAAAGGGATAAAAAGTTTTTCGCTTGCGTATTAATATTAGATAGATACAAGACGACCAAGACTTCAATGTCCCAGACGTTTTGACTTTCTAAAAATATGTCGTCGGCCCTTAATAAAGGCATAAAGGAGAATGTCTGTATTGTAGGGCAAAAGGGATAGGGCAGGGCGCAGGCTAAGGGCAGCCAGTCGTTATAAACGTTCTAATGGGAGACATTATGCAAACGCATTAAGTGTACCCCGCTGTCTAGAGATTTTACAAGTCATGGGAGTAAGCGGGTAGGTACAGAAATTAGATGTATGATGTTACGTTGGCATATTTGCTGCTCCAGGCATAGGTACAATGAAAAGACTAAACAGTGCCGTTGAATCAAGACGCCTAGACATAGTTAATATAATTTACTTACTTGTTTAGTGTTTACTTGTTCTTAAACAAAAGGTATTTTTTTTAGTGTTACAATATTAAATATCCTAGTTAAATAATTACATTTTCAAATAGGTCGACCAGGAATTTTGTTATTATGGTAACTAATGTAGTCTAAAATGTATATGCTGAAATTGATATGTACATATTTTGTTTCAAATCTTTCAGCACCGGGCATTGGTATTTTACAATTAGCCTTAAAGGCTTGTACATGGCCCAAAATTAATGTTAATCTAGACTCTAGAGTCTAGACTTTAGAATTAATAATTTAATATCTATGGACGCTTTACACCACGTCAGTCTGGCCCCGTGCTAAGTACCTGAAGGACTTGTGTTACAGGTACCAGACAACGGTAATATATTTAATACTTTTATACTATACATATATTTAAGATTTTTATTATATCATACACATATTTAATACACATCCATGACCCAGGAACTTTGAAAAACTTTTTGTTTCGTCGGTGGGATTCGAACCCGCGACCCCCGGCTTGAGTTGCCACACACTCTAACCATTGAGCCACGGAGGTCGTCATTATTTAATTATTAGAATTATCACAATTTTCTCCAGTTTTCCAACCCGCGACTCGCTTGTGCCTTGATAGCGACTAATATTTTTGTAGGTTATCACAGTCTTAATGCTTTCGGATACCTCACGGTATGATTAAATATCTTACAAACGTAATCGCAGTGGCGTGACGCGGCAGCCATCTTGAAAATTTTGACATTTGTTTTAATTAAAAGCAGATGGCTCAAGGATTTGGCGCGGGGCACAAGTAATTTATGATTTTTTTAAATATATGCTTTTGATACTGAAGTATGTTTGCCTATGAGTGCACAGGAATAATAAATACGCTTTTAGAGTCACGGGCTTTTGGTTATGCACGAGGATATGCATTAAAACTACTACGTACCTATATGCAATAATCTGAAGACAATATAAGAATCCATACTAATATTATAAATGCGAAAGTGTGTCTATCTGTCTATTACCTCTTCACGTCCATACCGCTGAACCGCTTTTGGTGAAAATTGGTATGGAGATACTTTAGTCCCGAGAAAGGACATAAGTATATATTCTCGCGCAATAAACGAATTTTGGTGCAACGGAACTGCGGGCATCAAATAGTATTAATATAAATTTCATATTTTTTATTTTTTTAACCATCAACAAATCCCAAAAAAAACAGAACTCTTGCGTGCGTGAAGAAATCCACAAATAAGTACCACAAAAACGCCCATAGAGAAGACGCGTGCCTACAGATCCACAATATTAGTATTACAAGGTACACCTATCACCTTTCATCAAGACGTCATTTGCTTATTAACGCTACAAACCAACCCTAAACACCGAGGGGTGCCAAAAGACCCCAACTAGGAAAAATAATACCGCCTTATCGCCTTTTTACCGTTAATTCTTACATAAATAACGATAAAGGCAAATTAAATCAAAATCTTATTACAATATTAAAAGTTCGGAGGCGTTTTTTAATGTCTCTCGCGGCGTCGCCATATTTCACTTAATTTGGTAAATGGACGCGCGCTATAAAAGCCATTAGATGTTACCTTATGTTCTAATTAATGTATATTGACAATTACGTTATGATTTACGGGTAGCTTTCATAATATTGACCCCATAGATTCACTATTGGGGTGAAAAATATGAGGTAGGGTTAAATTGGGAATTCACTTATTTGTAGTTTTTAAAGTTTACAAATTTCTTTTTTGATATCGGCTTGTGGACCGTTCTAATGAGAATTATTATACGGCTTGTTTGGGCCATGATGGACAAGCGATTACAGAGGTATAGAGGGGCATATTCGTCTATGAATTATGATTGTATGTACATGACTAATGTCGATTTTGCTCGCTATACAGCTTGGAAATCATGTGTCATGGAGTCATCATTTTAGAGTTAATACCCGTCGTAATCGCACTCCATAACTAGACAATACATTATACAACCCTTTCCACCTATATAATCTTAACCGACTTTACCAAGAAGGTTTTACCAAGAAGGTATTATGTATTAGAATATCTGCAGCCGAACGGCTGCAGATATTCTAATACATATACAATATATCCGGAGCCTGGGAACGTGTCGGCGTCTCCCCCGGGTGTCGGCGCCGGCCATGCGTCTTCGCCGACGTACCCGCACCTCCCGACACCTCCCCCCCGCACCTCCCCGCACCTCCCCGCACCTCCCCGCTCGCTGACCGGTCCGAACTGTAGTGGAGATCTTGATACTTGTCGGCTTAGAGAAAATTTTATAGGTCAGGGTGGAAAAGTGGGAAAAATTGAGAGTATTCTCAAAAATTGTAAAGTGTTGGATGTGACATACGTGGACCTCCTGGATTATAATTATTATTCGATTATTTCATTATTTAAACCCCTCCCTCCATTTTCATTTCAAGGCAGGTATCATTTCTCAAAATTTTCGTCCTCCAAAAGTGCTTTAATCTAATAGCGTCTTCTTTAAAGCTGCAAAATGCAAATCTCTGCTTAAAAACAATAACTACGTATTATTACAAACAAAATCCTTACCTACCAGCTCTACTACCTACCATAATATTAAACCAATGCCCAAACAGCTCTCTAAAAGCTCCAGGAAATTTCCTAAATCCTTCCTAATGCGAGTATCAAGTCCCATACGTCGCACTACGGCGTACATCAGGGAAATCTTCTTCGGCGCGCTTAATTTATACACGGGAACATTCTTAAAGTATCGGTTTTGTGGTGGGCAGTGCCCACTACCGCTGTTTAGTACTGTATAGTGTATACTATACAGGTAATTTACGGCAGCGACCCGAATTATACAATCCCTTGAGACCAATATTGTATTAGTATCTATGTTTGAGACGGACCGATTAGATGAATAGTTCAAAGTTTATTCAGTCACAAATACATCCGGTGTACTTTAAAGCCTTTCAGAAGAAAATAATAGCGCAGCCAAGTCAAGTTTTTAAAGTTTGTAGGCGAAGTGACGTCTTTATATCGTACGGAACCCCGGTGGGATTCCGACACGTACTTTTCTGAAACTCACGTATATGTATATTACAATCACTACAACAAGACAAACCACTCAATGAATTTTGAAACAATTTCAATAAATTTAGTAATAGGTATTAAACTGCTATGTATTCTTATAATATTTAAAAAAAATAAAAAATAACGAATAGTGTCCAAGAAAGTTGTCTTGGAAAATATATTTTCCTGTGTTCGTGGCGACTCGCCATAGATCACGCCGCGACGCGTAATAATGGCCAGGCAGTTTCACCAAAACAAAGGGGACGAAATATACTCTAGCAACTCTACCTTACTGGAGATTTACACTAAATATTCTTAAAGTTGCCAAAAATCTGTTGTCCTTGCAATATTATAATATGTAATTGATTGCACTGTATGTAGGTTCTTGGTGGAAATTCATTTTAAACACAAATAAAATACAACTTTACGTGCACTTTTTCCATTAAGAGGGCGACCCCAAAAATCAAATATTCTCTCTTCACACTCACACCCGTCTTTCATATGCCAGGTGAAAAAGAACGACGCGGATTCATCGCCAAATTAGTTTTTTCTCAATAACTCGATAAATATACAACATTTTAAAAATCCCCTAGGTCGATCTCTCAATGATAGAATTTTATACAATGTATTAAAATATTAACTTAGTTCAATGCACGGTTATGGCAATAAATAAAAAAATCGTAAAAATTAGATGCATCTTTGTGATTTTTTTCTATCGAGAAAATTTTAAGATACCGTGTTTTTGCTCAGATCTAATTCTCGGAAATTCTATCGTACGAAGCTTCGTGCTATGACTTATGAGACGATACCATTGGACGATACACGCAGATCGTCCAATGGTATCGTTTTAAGCACGAAGCACTACGCAAGTGCGGCCGCAGCATAAATGTCTAAATTGGTCTATGACAATATTATCTAATATATAAAAATAAGTCGGGTTTTCCTTCCTGACGCTATAACTCCAGAACGCACGAACCGATTTCCACGGTCTATAGAAAAAAAAACCTGATAAAAACTTCAAGAGAGAAGCAGGAAAACAGGGAAAATCATTTTATGGCAAAACAATGTTTGCCGGGACAGCTAGTGGACTATAAATATAGATTACAGACTGTTTATACGTTAACAATATCTAATACTGATGTTACTGCTAGCTCTCTTTCTGTCTCTATCACCAATTAAAATTTCAGCCACATCTTTTATCATCGTCTATATTATGAAAATTTTAACGAATCTGAAGGCCTACTATGAAACCGTTTTGAGACTCAAACAATCGAATGAGAATGCCGCGTCCTGCTCTAACAACGTCATTTCTCGTTTGTTAGAGTAGGACGGGGCATTCCGATTAGTTCGATTGAGTTTCAAAACGATTTCGTGGTACGGCCACTGCTTACACGATGAAAAAAAATCAGTGTTTCAAACTTTTATGAGTTTCACCACAAAATGTTCCTCTCAACTCTTTCCCCGGAAAACCCGCGCTAATATCTCATGCAGGAAAAATACTGGCAACCTGCAGCATAACTTGACGTAAGTAAGTGCCCCCCAGAGTGGCATATAACTGGCACAAGCTGGCATATTGCGCGGTTGGCGGAATTTAACAAATCGCCCGTGAATTGTTACATATAAATTATGTGACCTCCGTCATGAATATTACATGAGAACAAATTGATACTGGGACTTTCTGAATTGTGGAAAAGTGCGTAAGTAACATTTTGGAAGATGTTCGATTTTTTGCATATATAGAGGCTTAAAACGGGAATTAAGTATAAAATAAAAACCGGCCAAGTGCGAGTCGGACTCGCGCACCGAGGGTTCCGTACAAACCTGCAAGGTTTACAAAGTTCGTTCATTACGACAATCGAGTCATAACTATGGTATTTTTATAGAATTTTTTTTTTCACGGGTTAAAGGCTAATAAATATAATTAGATCTAAGTATTTGATATGAATTTCAACTTGATAGCTCTACGCGTTCATGAGGAAAAAAGTAATAAGTTTATATTTATTAAAAAATATATATTTTGTAATGTAACTAAAAATTTAAGGTTTTCGGAATTTTTCCTTTATATGTGCTATAAAACGTTGCTTCATGCCAAATTTCAAGATTCTAGGTCGACTGGAAGTACCCTTTAGGTTTTGATTCCCTTGCGAGTACTTGCGAGTTTCAAAATATGCAGCTTAAATTGCTGTTTCTTTTGATTGCGTTGACATAGAAGTTTGATTTTGTTACAGCTTAAAGGTATTATAGACCTGAGTATTTGGTATGAATTTCAATTTAATACCTCTACGCGTTTATAAGGAAATGGGTAGTAAGTTTAAAATTATTAAAAAAAAAATATTATGTGATGTAACTAAAAATTTATGGTTTTCGTAATTTTTCCTTTATCTATGCTATAAGACGTTGCTTCGTACCAAATTTCAAGATTCTGAGTTCACGGGAAGCACCCTGTAGGTTTTGATTCCCTTGCAAGTGTCGAAAATTTGCGGCATAAACGGCTGTATCTTTTGATTGCGTTGGCTTAGAAGTTTGATTTTTTCACAGCTTCAAGGGACAGTAGACCTGAGTAATTGATATAAATTTCAGCTTCATACCTCCACGCGTTCCTGAGAAAAAGGGTCTTGACAGACGGACAGACGGACAACAAAGTGATCCTATAAGGGTTCCGTTTTTTCCTTTTGAGGTACGGAACCCTAAAAATAGGAAATGTATGTATAATTTGGTAACATAACATTTATATAATGATTTCTTAGGTTTACGCGAGTATCACTCATTATATTACAAGGTTCAAACACTTACGGATTTTGTCGCGGAGCACTTTTATTAATCCCGACGTTTCGGCTACTTTACAGCGGCCGTGGTCACGGGTGGACTCAAATATAATAACATTTATATTTTGTTTATTGCACATATTTTTTCGATCCAAAAGCCTCAATTTATGCAAATACGTACATTTAAAATGTTACTTACTCACTTTTTCCACTTGAGTCTTCAATTGGTTTTTTATGCGAACGGATAAATTGTGACCTTATTCATAATGAATACCTAAATATGGCGTTTACGATTTTATTGGCGCGATAAAGTACTTTCTGTATAATTTTATAATCAAATCGCCCGGTAGCGTAGAATTGTTTGGCAATTTCGGAGTTGTTCCGTTCCGTTCTAGGTTTGAATTTTGTACTTTATTTGATCCATGTTGGATATCTTAAACGGGTTATTTAAAAATAAATAGGTACCGATATTTATGCCTTTCTACAGTTACTTAATATTATAACGCGGCAAAATACCATTAGAAATCTAACAGGTTGCTATTCTAATTAATTAGGCGTATGAGCCTCATTACTTATATAGGATACAAATATCAACTTTAGTTGAAGTAAACTATACAAAATAGAAAAGAAAGCGCCAAAATCACGTAGAATTAAGAATACCAATCCCTAGGTCGAATGTATTCGGTTTTAGGAATAAATACGTTTATTTTTAGGTTTTTCATAAAAGTTGGAATAGGTCTCGCGAGTGGCGACAGTTTATTCCGCGTTGCGTTGCAGATTCGGATAGAAATATCCGGATTATGCCAAACTTTATATTGACTATAAGTTATAACTAAGATCCAAAATCCTAATAGATCAATGATTTACACTGTCAACAGTGTTAACAAAATACCCCGCGGTCATGTCATAATCAAAGGGAAAGCATTTTTAAATAATCCCGCCAACCCATTAATATTGTTTATTTGCTCGGTGGGACAGACACCCCCTTGCCGTTTGACCCCCCGATATCCCCCCTGTACCGATCTGCCCCCCTGAATGTTTCCCTTTCTGTTTACACCAGATATTGGACGTTTAATCACAATTAAGTGGTGTCAATCATTTTAAAAATCGAACGAAAACAGTGTTTTGATCTTTAAGCCCGATTTACATTATCTTAATGTTTAGCAAAGTTCTTTAGAATAGAACTTTAGTTGAAAATGTAAACGCTACTTGCTTTATTACAGTTTAAATAGAATTTTAAATTGAAAGTACGTTCATACTACATTCAAATCTGAGACAGATAATACTTTCGCATTGATAATATTGCTAATGGATGGCTAAGTTTGCAATAGCTTAAAAATGCATTATCGGTGCTTATGTAGCGATGACACCTTGGCTAAGGGCTGTTTACTTGTAACTGCAGTTGAACTATAAGTTAAGAGTCCCACTAAATTAGTGAGCAGCTATTAATGTTAAAGTCGACGCGCCTGAAAGTTGCAGACATTGTGTATGCGATAAAATATAGTGCATCTTTTTAGCTTTGTAAATTTTTCTTTGTGTTTTAGTTTGTAAAAGATTTTTTTTTTTTGGTTTCTTATAACTTATTTTGTTTGTCTCGTTGGCAAAACAATCTCAAAGTTGGATTTTTATGTCTCACGATTGTAAATAAACTTATTTAAATGAAGCTGGTCTATGGGAGAAGAATTCGATAAAATGGATTGAAGACTACGAATAATAAAAACTATTTATTATTCGTAGATTGGAGAATTTGCTAAAATGGGCATTTCCTATATGTATTATTATATATATACTTAGGATTTAGTAAATTAACCTCAGGTAGGTATTTCTCAACTCATAAAACACAACTTTGACACAACAAAAAATATACGGTATTTCACTATTACTATTATTATGAAACTATAGGGTATTTTTTAATAATAGTAAAAATGAAATAATTCTCACTAAAATTATTACAAAAACGTCTCGTAAGCACAGTTTCTACACATATTTAAAATGTAAACCGCGTACCTATATTTAGGGAATGTACTGCGCTATTTTCTTCTCCGAAATAAGGAAGTACAGTGAATAAAACAAGTGATTACTGATTCACTCTCACGGGACCCTAATGGTCGCACACAATTACAAGGACTCGGAAATCAAGGAAATTCATTGAAAAGTTGGACAAGTGTTAATGAGAAAGAACAACACACCTACTACTAATTATCTTTAACTTTATTTCCAATTATTGTGGATTAAGAAACTTGTAAACTATTCTTTTGTATATTTTAAATGAGACAATCTTTTATTTTATTTATATTTACATGGCAACGTCTTAAACTTTTGCCATGAAAAACGATCTAGCTAAGTTTTAAGTCCTCTCTCCAAAATGGACCGAAAGTGCGACGATGACGGGCTTATAAAAGTGGAGAGGAAGAAGAAGAAACCCGTCATCCGCAACCATCGTGGCACCGCACCCGAAAGACCCGAGCAGCTGTTGCGGCGTGAAACTCCCTCGACACCGCTGTACGCGTCCAGGCTACACTGGTCCACGACGGTCGAGCAGGTCGTGGACTTCATCAGGAGCAAGACCCACTTCGTGAGGTGTGAGAGTGAAGATTTTGTGGTAAGATTTTGTGATTTGTGGATAGTTGATGGTGTCATCATCTACCGACCTTCGAGAAGGAGGAGTTCTGGCCGATTGGAGTCGTCTACAGGAGGTATCGAGGACGACATCCAAACACGTCGCGCCCCAACGTCGCAGACAATACGTGTTTAGTGCTTAGTGTTAGTTTTAGTATAAATATGTGTTAGTCTATAAGGTACATATAATATGGGCCAAGGATGCCTGATTTAAATAAATAAAAAGAAATAAGTTTTGTCCCAGTACTTACTACAGTATTTTTTTCTTGAATTTTAAACAAATCAAGTTATTTGCTAGCATAGTTTTTTCCACGTTAAGGATATCTATGATACGAAATCTTTGTCCCAATAATCTGTCAGTATTTCTATTCTTTCACACTAACTTCTGCCGATACTCAATGAGGTTCTGAACTAAGGTAATAAGGTAACCAGACTACTATAGACTACTCTTATCTTCGCACCCAAACTCCAATATTATGTTCACAGTACCGAAACAATAGTTTCTAGGTAGCTAAGTATAGTAAGCACCAATAATATTATATAATCCGTGTTTAACGTAAATGTTAAATCCGCTAAAGTTACAAATCCGTGTTTAGTTACATTAAAAGCGGTAACATTAGAGCATTTTCAGGTCGGCTGGGCTTTTGAGTGCCTTTGTTGCTAAAAGCCCTTAGCCCTTATTGATCTACAATTTTGAATGATGTACCATTTAAGGAGATTTATTATAAAAACACAATGAAACATTCTTACAACTGAAAGTTTTGTTATGTTTAGAGATGATATTCTATTTTTGAATAGCTTTGAACGGTTCTGAAATGCGAACTTTTCGTAGCATCCGCTACGAAAAGTTTTCCCGAAATTCTGGGTGAGGGGTTTGAAAATTTGGGGCGAAAAAAAATTTAATTCAAACTGGTTACCTATGAAAAAATGCTCTAGTTCGATTAATGTTTATAAAAACATAGATATAATATTCCTTATTAATTTCATAACTCTATGAGGAAGGATTAAAACTACGCGTTATCAAGTACTGAGAACTCTGGCTTATCCCTTGTACTTAGAATCGGGATGTAAAACTAATATAATTTAATCCCTAGAGTCTAGGTATACATAATATTATTGAAACTTACGTGTTACGTATTAAGAGGACTACCGACTGACCCAAATAATCAAAAATCGTCCTTCTCTCTTCACACTCACGCCCGTCTTTCATATGCCAGGTGAAAAAGGACGACGCGGAATCATCGCCAAGTTAGTTTTACTCGAATAAAAGACGAACTATAATGATTATGAAAAAAGTATTTTGAGCAAATTTAGGTATTATCAATGCTTTTTTAGATATTAAAAAATATTAAGTAAAGAAAAGACAGTAAACTTCGAAGATCCAAGCAAAAATGTGTCTAAAACAAGGTTTTATGTAAAAAAGAAACTATTGAGCATTTTTTCAGTAATCGTGTTTTCGTCATAAGCATTTAATCTTAATGAACTGAAGTTACTTGTGTAAAAAAATCAGTTTTCTAGACCTTACAGATTTTGAGATCTAGGTTTAAGACTTGTACTATTATCTATTCTGTGGTTTAAGTATGTAGTCAAGTTAGGGTCAGGTGCATTCTTAACACACGTTTTCTGTACGTAGAATATGCAAATAAATTCGACTTAAATTTTATTGTTGATTAATTATAATAATTGCTTGTCTATAACACGCATTACAATTATTTTTACAGAAATAAAATAAATGTACTTAACTTCTTATACATCTTTGAGCTCCATAAAAAAGTATAATATTTGCCTAATTAAAAAATTAGATTAACATAAAGATGATAAAACTGTTATTACACGTGCATTGAACAACACGCAAAAATGAAATTCACAGTTGCTTAGATAGTTTACTTACTATATGGTGTGTGCTATGAGCTGGATTGCTCTTAAATCAGCACTAATATTTTCTCCAAAATAAAAACATAATACGCTGTAAATACACATCATCATCATCATCATATCAGCCTATAGTCGTCCACTGCTGGACATAGGCCTCTCTCAATGAACGCCAAGATGATCGATCTCTTGCTACTCGCATCCAATACACATATTATATTTAAACCATACTTCATCCTTTTTTTATTATAACATATTTATTTTGACGTGGGATAGCCATGCTTCGGCACGAATGGGCCAGCTCGACCACAGGCTCACAGAAATCCGGCGTGAAAGAGCGCTTGCGCTGTTTCACGCCGAGTGAGTGAGTTTACCGGAAGCCCAATCCCCTACCCTTTTCTCTTCCCTACCCTCCCCTATTACCCTATTCCCTCTTATAAGACCGGTAACGCACCTGCAGCTCTTCAGATGCTGCGAGTATCCATGGGCGACGGAAGTTGCTTCCATCAGGTGACCCGTTTGCTCGTTTGCCCCCTTATTTTATTAGAAAAAAATCATTTTCAGTAGCTTTTTAGTTAACCCGCAATCTATCTACAAAACATTGTACCTATAACTCAAACGTCTACATATTATTGTGATTAGTCAAGTAGAAATCATGACCTCGCTCCTAACAATCCAAAAGCCCCTCCTATATCCCCATAATTATTAAATACTATCTCCAGCTGATCACAATATAGGTGTAGGTGTGATGGTATGAATGGGGAATTGAGATGTTTGCACTTGCCAATCCCGTGGTGGTACCGTCATTGTGGTGCTCACTATTGTATGGTAATTTCGCCACCGTCGCGTCGCAGGAATCATCATTTTAATAATGGTCCTCTCATTACTCAAAATTAAGTATCATGTTATTAATTTTTGTAAGACAATACATAATAAATTATGGTTAGTCGAAAGTAAGATGATATTTAAGTGATTATAATAGAAGGCTCATGATTAATTTAATAAGAAACGTCTGTTATTTGAATTTAGCTTTAATCAAGTTTGCATCCTATCAACTAGCAAATATTACTCTTATTCTCATTTTGACGTGGGAGAGCCATAGTTTGGCACAAATGGGCCGGCTCGACCGAAAAAATACCACGGGCTCACAGAAAACCAGCGTGAAACAGCGCTTGCGCTGTGTTTCGCCGGGTGAGTGAGTTCCCTTCCCTTCCCTTTCCTACCCTCCCCTATTACCCTATTCCCTTTTAAGTGACCCGTTTGCTCGATTGCCCCCTTATTTCACGTTACACTAAATATGTGTTGGTTTCATAACAATATCGAAATAACTACAAGCAGTTATCAAAAAACTTAATATAATATTAATAATATTGAGGTTGGCCTATGACTTTTCCCACCCTCATCTTGGCTGCTAAAGAAAGCAGCTTCAGGCCATTTTCTTCGAAAGTCATAAAAATTATTTTATCGTTCTATGAAAAAAGCCCTTAACCCTCTCGCCGCTATAAAATCTTTGAAAAACTCCCCGAAGACGCCCAGAAGACACCATCAAGGACATAATTCATAATGAAAAAGTTAATTTTCACGGGGCTACAGCTCATTTGCATATTTTCCTGTACAATGTTCAATTACCGAGTATGCGATAGACCGCCTTAGACCATCCGATACGACAATAATCGTAGAGATTTTAAAGTCATAAGTTTTTTCCGACGACCTTATTTTTTACAGCGTTGGATCATAAAATAAAGAAAGTAGGACGGGGTGTGTCATAAAAATAATAGTGCTACCAAAGAAAGCAACTACCGTCGCCCATGGACACTCGCAACATTAGAAGACCTGCAGGTGCGTTGCCGGCCTTTTTGAAGGTTTGCAGGTCGTATTGGTAATTATAATTAACTGGTATATTTAAATCTTAGTTTGCAACGCAAAAATAAGTTTGCAATACAATAACATTATGTTACAAGAAAAGGAAGCAGATCGTATCAAAGTGAAACAAAATATCGTATCGTACAATGTTAACCCCCTCACTGCTCGCAGCTTCCTCCGGTCCCCGTGACGTCCGCTGGGGCTCGTTGTACCAACCCTTTTAGAATTAATTTTTCTTAGCCAATTAGCGAACAATGTTGAAGATCCATATTGATCTGCACTTTAGCGTTATGATCCTGACTCGGGGGTTTTATAAAATTTTATTTGTGAACCGAACCTAATTATTTCACTCGCAATTGTACCTGAGACGCCTATACTAGTTGTTTATTGTTATTATTCGTACACTATTTGTTCGTTTTATGGTTACTTTGCGACTCAAAAGAGCAGTCTACATTTTTGCATAATTTGTATATTTCCATAATTGCCTAAAGATATTATTTAACATCTGCAAAATAGTTTTTCGTATCAAGCTATTTTTTAATTGGTCAGCTTTTCTAGGGTACATATTATGTACTCTTTTTTGCCGTATAAATTACTAGCATGTGTGCTTACAGAATATAACAGTGATCTCACGAATAAGTCTTCATGTTACGAGACAGCTAGACAGATCATGAACTTCCTGAGTGAAAGTAACCCGGCGGATTTGTCACGGGCACCGCCTAGATATCAACACAGCTTTCTACCGCAGCCGGTCATTAAGACCCATTGCCCATCACTTTATGGCCGTGTATAATTTTATGCAGCTAAAATGTATAATATGATATACAAAACCACATGTCAAATGTAATTGAAGATGATATGGAACTAATGAGAATTATGGGGGTCATGAAATGGTTTTAATATGAAACGACGGTGGCGATATAAGAAAATTACATTTCTAGATACTATTTTGACGGTCTAAAAGGAGAACTACAAAACTGTATTGGTACACTTTATTTTTCGTGGACTTAATTTGTTCTCTCATTTAAAATTCCATCATTAGCCACTTTAAAAAGAAAAACTTGAGTACTAAACAGGATTTTGAATGGAAGCTGCATCGTCTTATTCTTGTATAGAATTTGTTTTGAATGCCTCTTTCAGGAGAGCTGTAATTGACCCGTCTGCCATGAATAGTCGTGTATATTTATACAATTTATACAAGGTAAATGTATCCATGAATAGGTGGTTTTATCAAAGAAGTACTCGAGCGCATAATGTGATACAGTGAATGCCCGTCGCCTTTTAAGGGTTAACTCAAAAAAGGTTTCTTCGGCTTTAGATTTCACGATGAAAATGTTGCTGTTTTGTACATCTTTTTAAGGAAATTTCGCTCGTCATCTCTATGTGATTTGTCGTGATAAATTGAATGTACTATATTCTCTGAAACGTCTTCGGATAAACTGTAACAAACGTACAATAAGTACCCATTTTTGCACATCAAAAAAAGTATTTTTTTTTTGTTTTGACCAATTAGAACACGTTTGACGTTGGTTTTAGATGAGAATACAATTTTGTAGTTCAAAGGTTCGCGCACACTTTGTCGACGCTTGCCAGGCCGCATCGCATCACATCTGGGCGCCGCTTGCTATAGCACATTGTTGCCGGGGCGCAGCGGGTCTTGCCGGGGCGCAGCGGGTCTTGTCGGGCCGTGTCGCATTGACGGAAATCCGCCGAGCAAAAATCCGCGCCGATGCGCCCCCGCAACATTGTGCGATACGCGCGTCCGCTTTCATACAAATTGTATGGAGGTGGATTTTTGCGATGCGCCCCGGCACGGCCCGTCTCAGTGTGCTCACTCCTTATAGGACAAAATCGTTTGTTTCAGCGCCCTGAAAATATAAAACTCGTTAAACATAGAATTTCACACGCGCCAGAACAACGTATTGTTTTGCTCACAAGTTACCCCAAATGACACTTCAGGTATCAGATATTAGTATAAAGAATGGTCTTGTATATTTCTATTGTATCTAACCTAATGGAGCCGGGCCATAATGCTAAATATTCTCTCCGCATCAGTAAGTTTCGGGAGCACTCCGTTTTTTATGTAAAAGTTGGGAACAAAGAGTGGGGAGTTCCCCCCTAGCCCCCACTACCCACTCTACCGGGGGACAGGGGGGGACAGAGACAGTCGCGTACTCGGTGTGTAGTGGTTTTACTCGGTTCAGATTTGGTGGAGAATTTTTTTTTCATAGCGCGCATTTTCTTTTCTTCATTTCAATTTGGTTATTTTATTTTATTTATAAGCTGGCAAAGGCGCAGTCGTAAGTTTGATTTCTTAGTTTAATTTTTATTTTTTCTTTTACTTTTTAATATCTCAGCTGATGTGAGTATTAAATCTAGAGGGTTTTTTTAATATGATCTTCTTTAAAACCAATATTTTCTGTACAAGCAGTACATAATTTTTGAAACAAAAATTAAAGACTATAAAAACGACACTAGGAACCTAACTGCACTATATAGCTATATTTCAATAAGATTACTGTCGGTGAAATCATCATAATAATATTATACTTCTTATTTTCCACATAAGAAAACGAAATACAAAGAAAGAAAAACATAATAGGAAAGTCTTCAAAATTCTCTTTTATAATATCAATAAGACTTCCTGTATAAAGCCTTATGTACCATAAAAACCTTGTCCGCCCTTCGGAGGCTTTTTACAGTGACACAGCCACGCCCCTTGGCGACAAAGGACAGGCACGCCCAACGCGACAAATCCCTCCAATCAGGTGACAGAGAGCTTTTTCAGTCACATGCTGGGCGGAATTTTAATGTATTGAATTGGGCGTTGGTGACTATTAATAGTTTTTTATGTTAAAGTTTGAAATGTAAAAAAAGTTACGTTATGGTCAGAAAGGTGTATAAGCCCAAATTCGGTTATAGAATCACTGCTTTAATAATATGCATCTGTCTGTCTTTCTGTTATATTACGAATACTTCGAAATAAGGAATAACCTATCAACAAACCTGTATTTGGACAAACATTGGATACGTATGTAACTCTTATTTATATCTTACATAATATCTTACTTATTATGACGAGAAATATTTTTATCTCATTCAAGAACACATTCATATCGCCGCATTCATACTACAGTCGAACAGAATCAATTTAATCATTCTAAAACCCGAGCTAACGTAGCGGACATAAAAATCCCGTAATACGCGGGCGCGGGAGGCTAGGCGGCTAGGGCGGCTAGGGCGGGCGGGGTACAAAAAGCTCAAGTGCAGAGGCTGTATCGATCGCCGCGACCGACGACACGGCCGGGTCAAACGGTTAGACCTGTGGGGTAGAGGAAGCCAGGCTAGAAATATGGGGCGTGGGAAGCTATAAGGTATATAGCTTTGAATGTAAAATAGTGGAAGCTTTAATGGTTTATAGCTGTATGTTTTTTTAAATGAAATAAGAGGGCAAACGAGCTAACGGATCACCTGATGGAAAGCAACTTTCGTCGCCCATGGACACTCGCAGCATCAGAAGAGCTGCAGGTACGTTGCCGGCCTTTTAAGAGGGAATAGGGTAATAGGGGAGGGCAGGGAAGGGAAAAGGGTAGAGGATTGGGCCTCCGGTTAACTCACTCACTTGGCGAAACACAGCGCAAGCGCTGTTTCTCGCCGGTTTTCTGTGAGCCCGTGGTATTTCTCCGGTCGAGCCGGCCCATTCGTGCTGAAGCATGGCTCTCCCACGTCAATTTTTTTATGCGTTTTGTAACGTGAATGCATTTTAAAATATTAAGCTTTTGCTACGGATGTTATGTGATATATTAGTTGAGGCCCGCAACCGTACATTTTTCCGCAACAAAAACAATCCTATGTCCATTCCCATCGGCCATCTCTCAAAGTGGTTCCATTCCTTTCATCTAAATCCATTCAGACATTTAAACGTGCAGAGGTAACAGACACACTTTCGCATTTATAATATTAGTAAGGAGATATTGAAAGCAATAATATATTTTTGTATATTTGTACTGTAGGTTTTTGGTTTTTTTTTAAATGTAATAAGGGGGCAAACGAGCAAACGGGTCACCTGATGGAAAGCAACTTCCGTCGCCCATGGACACTCGCAGCATCAGAAGAGCTGCAGGTGCGTTGCCGGTCTTTTAAGAGGGAAGGTAGGGATGGAAAGGGAACGGAATAAGGGAGGGTAGGGAAGGGAATAGGGTAGGAGATTGGGCCTCCGGTAAACTCACTCACTCGGCGAAACACAGCGCAAGCGCTGTTTCACGCCGGTTTTCTGTGAGGACGTGGTATTTCTCCGGTCGAGCCGGCCCATTTGTGCCGAAGCATGGCTCTCCCACATCTCAAAGTGTTATAAACACGAATAAAATGCCTTGCACATTTTCCACTAAATTTAAGAGGATACCACAGCGGCTAGAGAAATGAAAAAAAAGTACGTGTAATATCTATAGCTGTCTCCCTTACCTCAAGCCTATACCGCAGAACGCGATAGAGACAACTGCAGAAAATCCAGAAAATCAACGATTCGTTGTCCCCTGATTCCTTCTCCAAAACTTAACCGATTTAAGTACTTTTTTCATTAAAGATTAAAAAAAGGCTTGAGCTGTGTTCCTATGTTTTGCTTTTTTTGTATAATCTATCCAAATCTGTTTTCTGGACGTTTGAACATAGTGGAAAATCTGGCCATTTTTTTGGGTTTTTGAACGTTCATATCTTATTTAATAATTAAATTATGAAAAAAAAAGAAAACATAGGGACATTGTATTAGTGGCCGTAGATATTCAGGAAAAAAATTATAACTCTACTAGCATTATCCAGGGAGGAAACAGGGGACAACGTTTGTATGGAAAAAATGGCGGTGTGGAATCCTCTTAATAGTAATGTTTATCAATGCTTACATTTTGATAATGCTATGTTACTAAATCTACAGGAGTAGCATAAGGTTTTGAAAAATCAATGAAGGAATTTTTGTCATTAAAATGTATGATGGCATAATATGGGTTAGAGTAAATGCACAGTGGAAGCGAAGCGATAGAATAAGTACCTTCTTGAATAGTAAGAGCTACTTAATATCGCTTGTATTTTGTATGCGGTGTTGGCATAATCTGTCTAGTATCTTAATATTAGATTAAGAGAGAGTCCTCCGTGGTCTAGTGGTATAGAGCGCGGCTCTTGACTCGGAGGTCGTGGGTTCGATTCCTGCGTTGGCAACTTGTTGTTTCCAAGTTTGGTTAGGATAATGCAGGCTGATCACCTGATTGTCTGACAAGTAAGTTGATCCATGCGTCGGATGGGCATGTAAAAAGTCGGTCCTGCGCCTGATCTCTCGCCAGTCGTGTCGGTCTTCCGTCCCACTAGGTTATGAGAGTAAAGGAATAGAGAGTGCTCTTGTGTACTGCCCACACACTTGGGCACTATAAAATTACTCCTGCGTAGCCCGGCCACCATTATTATTATTATTATATTATTAGATTAAGTGGGAAAGTGTTAAGCTTATCAAAGTTATGCGTAGTATGTACGTGCTTAGTTTATTACAATTCCAGTTTAGGCTTTACGCGAATAATAAACTAAGGTTAATACCAAAACAAGACGATCATTCTGCGCATCGCCGTCTAAGTCGCGCCTAGTTTCTTTTTGTTACGATGTAAACTGATACTTAGGATAAGTTAATCTGTAGCCATGCTTAAACTTTGTATTATAACTATCTAAAAGTTGTAAGCTCTTTTGCAGTTCAAAGTTCTAATACTGTATCAATATGGCTCGATAGAATGCAGACTTGAGTTAAACATTCTGTCTAGCCCTCATATAAAATATGCTAGCTTTTCCTCAGTTTAGCTAGTATGTTTTATAATAGGGCTAAACAGTATGAGCTTTAGTTAAGGTGCTACCAATTAGTACTAACTTAACACTTAAACTTATACGGTCTTACCACAAAAAACTAAACATCTGTTGAACAGTTGTTTTGAAATCATTTTGTACTGAATTTTTCTCTCATCAATTGTTCAACAGGTGTTTAAATATTTTGGATTAAAACCGTTATTGTTCACAACCACAGATTTTAGAAGTAATTCACAACACTCAGATACTAACTTAATTCAACAATATGTTCTAAAATTATAAGACTACACAAATCCCATTTCTTTACTTCGCCAACGGAGTCTGATTAAAAATCGCACAAAACAGTTGAGTACCCAAAACAAAACAAAAATAATCTTCGGAAAATCTCTCGTAATTGTAGAAAAAATAATTGAAACAACTCACTGTAATGTCGTCGAGTTAATATCGGCGAATCCCCGAGCAGCAGTTACAACGGCGTACAGCTAAATCATTCACGGCGTGTTTTCTTCGGCAATTACAATGGTATCACTCGAGATACCTAGATTATGGAGACATGATGTAGAGGCGACAATCCTAAAATTTTCAATTTAAGTGATCATATTATTATACTCACACTGAGTAGTGATGATAGAGTAGTATAGACTATACATACGATGTTTTATCTAACACATTAGAAAAGCTAGCGTCCGTCGCCTAATGGGTAGACCTTTGGTTCGCAATCTTAGAGGGTGCAGGTTCGAACCCGGGTGGAGGCGTGTACCTATGAGACATTTTCTGATCTCAAGTACATAATACGGACGCTCGTACGGTGAAGGAAAACATCGTGAGGAAACCCGTTTTGACTAGTTCTTTCCTCTGGACTAGGCCGACTATGATGCGAGAATGCCGTATGCGCTTGGGCAACCATACGGACATTTAAAAAATCTTGTCCCAGGCACTACAGTATTTGAGGAGTGGTTACTTCGCTCTGAAAAATACTGTATGAATTATTATCCATGTAGTGTATTAATAAATAAAGTTGGCCGCTTAGGTACTTAGGGAGTGGGGGGTGTTTGGAGTGGTCGCTCGACTTCGGTCTGATGATCACTTCACCAGCCGTCACCAGAGTACTAGTGTTCAGTTATACGTTATTTCTGTGTTTAATTCACTGGCCCGGACATTGTACATACTGTACAATCCATAACGGATGTAAAGGCCTAGTTTTTTTTTAGAAAAGTTAGAAAGACTTGACAAAGACAAAACATTGTATAACTGGTCAGTATACATACACAGTGTGGATCTCTTTATTGATAAGTGAGTAACACAAGCAAAGCAACACACGTAAAATATTGAAATTAATGAGAAAATACCAAGAAGGAAGTGCAGTATTTGTATCAAGGAATTACATCAAGCAGTCTTAATATTTTTGTTGCCTACAGCTGTATACAGACGGAGGCAAGATTTTTGAGTAATTTAACACTGCATTACTTTATTTACTGACGCATGACAACTAAATCTTAAATAGGATAATTCTTACTCAAGATTTTGTTGTCATGACGAAATAGTTTTTAAACTGTCAAATTGTTATTGTAGTTGGGGAGGGGAAGAGAGGATTTCAGGAGCAGCTCGAGCGTGTCAGATTAAGCTTGTGTTGGCTTCCAACATATTATGTCTAGTAATATCAAAATATAGAAATCAGATTTCTCACGTGGTGGGTAATTTTTAGGGTTCCGTACCTCAAAAGGAAAAAACGGAACCCTTATAGGATCACTTTGTTGTCCGTCTGTCCGTCCGTCCGTCTGTCAAGACCCTTTTTCTCAGGAACGCGTGGAGGTATGAAGCTGAAATTTATATCAATTACTCAGGTCTACTGTCCCTTGAAGCTGTGAAAAAATCAAACTTCTAAGCCAACGCAATCAAAAGATACAGCCGTTTATGCCGCAAATTTTCGACACTTGCAAGGGAATCAAAACCTACAGGGTGCTTCCCGTGAACTCAGAATCTTGAAATTTGGTACGAAGCAACGTCTTATAGCATAGATAAAGGAAAAATTACGAAAACCATAAATTTTTAGTTACATCACATAATATATATTTTTTTAATAATTTTAAACTTACTACCCATTTCCTCATAAACGCGTAGAGGTATTAAATTGAAATTCATACCAAATACTCAGGTCTATAATACCTTTAAGCTGTAACAAAATCAAACTTCTATGTCAATGCAATCAAAAGAAACAGCAATTTAAGCTGCATATTTTGAAACTCGCAAGTACTCGCAAGGGAATCAAAACCTAAAGGGTACTTCCAGTCGACCTAGAATCTTGAAATTTGGCATGAAGCAACGTTTTATAGCACACATAAAGGAAAAATTCCGAAAACCTTAAATTTTTAGTTACATTACAAAATATATATTTTTTAATAAATATAAACTTATTACTTTTTATTACTTAAACGATAAAGAGATCTTTGTCTTAAATTTATGCTCCTCCATCTTTCCCCATTGTAATGTTATGAATTTCATTTTGCAATAAAAATACCATAGTTATGACTCGATTGTCGTAATGAACGAACTTTGTAAACCTTGCAGGTTTGTACGGAACCCTCGGTGCGCGAGTCCGACTCGCACTTGGCCGGTTTTTTTTTTTTAATATTGAAATGTCGTCGGATCTGTCAGATTAGGATAGGGGATTTTTAGTATACCCCAAAGAAGCTTCCATATAAAGCACTGACGATTCAAAGGTTAAGTAAGCTTGTAGGGACATTTTAAAATATAAAAAAATAAAGCTTCATAATATTTTCCTAACTAAGCTTCGCAGATAAACTAAGTGATTGTTGTCTAAAATATATTTATAACCATAAAGTTACTATACCTAGCGGAATAGAGAAACAAAGGCCTGAGCAAGAGAGATGTCACTATCAGTAACACTGCGTGGTAAAAAGAGACGTATGATACATGACAGCAGCACTCTTTTTTTGACGTCCAGTCGGCACGTGCCGCACGTTGACAATTTAATCTCATAGAAATTATGTTCAATCATGCTTGTGTAAGTGTATACATTACACACAGATGAAACCAATTTCGGTTTCGTTTGACAGCTCGAGATTGTTGCTCTATTCCGCTAGGTATATTAACTTTATGTTTATAACTGACATAAATAAGCAATTTTCTAAAAAATATTTTCTTTTTCAAAACTTTAAAATGGCTGCAGTTTCTGAACCCAACACGAAAATAAAAAACGCTCTCCTTATTTTTTTATCAGCTTTACCTAATGTACAAAACCATGGTATCCATGACGCTCGAGTGACTACAAAAATAGCACCCTCCCCTCCCCTACTTATCAAATCAGTATCAAACTTTATTCAGGCTTGTAGGTACCAAAGTCCTTACGTACAAAATGTATACTCTGTGCTCTGCACCTCTCATGTCTCTCAAGAGAGGCTAATTCGGCTCGCGACAAGTGCGCGATTAAATTTTAATATTTGAGAAGTCGAGAGCAGTCGCGATTGCTGGGGTGTCTCTGTTTGTTTGTTTGTTATTTCTTAATGTTATTTCTTCATACAGAGAATAAGAACCAGCTTCGTTTTGTACGCTGTGTTAACGCACGGTCTACATAGAGTAAACACGTGAACAACAGTTGAATTTATTGTCCAACTGTTATTGCATTATAAAGGCAGAAGTAGTATTTAATTTACTTACTCAAAAACTACTGAACGGATTTTGATCAAAGGCACGAGTTAAGGTTCTGGATCAACAGTAAAACAAAGGATAGGTTATAAGTTATAACTTATAGGTCTGTATGAGAACACCCTCCCAATAAAGTCTGTTGTTACGTGGTTGTTACAATGGGATATTAGGTACTTCGTAAACTGTAACCGGCATCGCCTACCCTGTCGATCAAATGGCATTTTGACACGACTTTGACACGACCAATACAAACCTAAAACTAAAATACCTAATAACTTAATCGGTACCATGTTTGTATGTTTTTTTATGTATTGTAGCCCTAAAACTGCGGTCCCGATTTTGATAACGCATCAACGTATTATAGTAAAACCTCTAACAGCGCTCCTATTTCGTTTCTTAATCTGAAGAAAGGAGACGTATACTTGACTCATGCGAGTCCTCACCCCGTTAGCGAGGTACCCGATAGCCCGGGGCCGTATCTCATGAATACATTAGTCGTCCGGACGGACGGACGGACAGACCTGCGGGCGTAAAACAGGTAGCCAATTTTGTTTGCTAAGCAATCATGCTGAATGGTTTTGGTACTTGGAGTTAGAAGATATAAGGGCTTGTAAAGTAATAGAGACTTCCGAAAGAGAAGCTGTATTTGACCATACATATTTTTGTGGGCCAAAATTGTCCATTAACCTATCCCAATTGCCAATTATTGATTTACGCTATTTTCATAATAGTTTATTATTGTTTCATTTAAAATAAATCCGTAAAAAATAATATTATGAAATTATGTCAATTATGAAACTTGTATTATATACGAGTAATATATGGCCATATTATATTTGAAATTGTTAGCATTGCCTTCTATAACATTTTTACGAACATTATCAAAAACTGATTTATCTTAATATGCGGCTATCTGATTCTTACACAAAGGATTTCCTATGAAAAAAGTTTTCAACATCATCAACAGTACTATAGTATCTTCTTTAAATGTAAAAACAAGTAATCAAATAACAAAAAAAAGTTTAAATTATTCTAACACAAAATCTGGAAAAGAAGACAAAGAAATCTCTAAAGAAAATAAATAGTATGTCTATTTATTTTCTTTAAAGATTTATAAGAAGACAAGCTTTTGCCCGCGGCTTCGCTCGCGTTAAGAAGTATTATTATATACAAACTTTCATCCCCTATTTTAACCCCTTGGAGGTGGAATTGATCAAAATCCTTTCTTAGCGGATGCCTACGTCATAATATCTACCTGCATCCCAAATTTCAGCCCGATCGGTCCAGTGGTTTGGGCTGTGCGTTGATAGATCAACATGTCAGTCAGTCACCTTTGAGTTTTATATATATAGATTAATAATAAACAAGTATCAAGACGAGCGGTTCTGCTACATGCTCCGCCAAATATTGGCGAAAAATTATATCTGTAATTTATTGGGACGTGATCATTATTTTAATGTGGCGGTATCCGGTCTTTGGATAGCCGATACGCTTCCGTCGTAACATCAGTACATTACTACATTACTCATCATCATTACCACCGTGAACATTTGAAAGTAAGAAATGAGGCTACAATGCATGCTTCGCTATATTGCAATCGAACCAAATAGATTAGACAAAAAAGTTACTTAGCCAAGATTGCTTGACTTATGGAGCTTAACTAATCGCCTAATTATATCAAAAATTTTATACCATTAAAGAGGTATTCCTAACAAGCTATGTTGTTTATGTCCCTTAGGGTCAGAACACATAACGATTCGCAACAGGACGCGTGATAGCGATACAAAACTTAAATAACATTTTCTGTACAGGTAACACGCACAATCATATTATTATTATATAACCATAAACCACCTACCTATTGGAATGGAGAAACAAAGGCCTGAGCAAGCGAGATGTCACTATCAGTTACACTGCGTGGTAAAAAGAGACGTGTGATACATGACAGCAGAACTCTTTTTTTGAGCTCCTGTCGGCACTTATCGGCACGTTGACAATTTAATCTGATAGAAAGATGCTTGTGTTAGTGTATATGTACAAATATTTTTACACACGGATGTAAACCAATTTCGGTTTTGTTTGACAGCTCGAGATTGTTGCTCTATTCCGCTAGGTATATTAACTTTATTATCATAGTTAATGTTCAATGTTCATACAAAATATTATGTCGTCAGAATAAATTGTCGGCTGACAGAAGAGAGAGTAGGGACGAAGATAGTACAAGACTTCGTTATCACAAACTTACCAAATATACCACATTAATAACTTTCCCGACTTACGGAAGATTGTCCACAATCTTAGCAAGTTTTTCACCTCATGTCAAGTGCTCCCCTAATCTCATTTTTGGCCACCCTTCTGTCCCTGCACCCTTTGTAATTGTTACATACTGTCTCTTGTTTTAACTGTAATTTATTGTTAGCTTTATAAATCATTACTTCTATGCACGTTTTATGCAAAGACACGAAGAAAATAATGAAAAATTATTTGGGGTCGCCTAACTTCAATTCCCGTTTTGTACTCGTATGCAGAAATGGTGACAGATACATTCTAGAAAATTGTATGATGATTGATGCTATCTTCTAACATGTTAATTTATTATTATTATGGCCACGACAACGCTGTATTTGAAAAACGGAGCTTCACCAAAGTTTACTTAGGGTGGGTTGCATTTTGTAGTTATAGTTAAGGATAAAGTTATCGTCAAATATGGCGTCCACTATGGATTTTTACTAGGAATTTGACAGTTCATTTGACATTTTGTTATGATTAAAGTAAGTTGGTGCAACCCACCTTTACATATTTTACAGTAATTAGTGTTGGTATTTCGATTTATAAGCTAAAAGTAAGAAAAAAATATTTCAATGGCACTAGCCCAGAATATCCGGATCAAACTAAAGCAAGTAATAAATACAATGTAACTTTTAAACAATACAAAATGAACTACAATCGCTAAGAAAAATTTAGTTTGTTGTTATTTTTTTAGCAATATTCCGCGAAATAAACTTCCACCTTTAAGTAAATGTGTGAGTGTACGCATAGGCATGCGTACAGTTTATTTCAGTACAGGAAGTTTATTTCGCGGAATATTGCTAAAAAAATTACTTACAACAAACTAAATTTTAAGCTATGGATTTCCACAAAGTAACGCCTGATTCCATTAACAATCGCTAAGAAGTTAGAACTACTATCAAAGATTCTTCATATTTCCCCCTATCGCTATCAAAGGTCACGTACCTGTCGCCCGTCATAGTTGTCACTTGACCCCCATTGTCCCCCACATGAGGTAGGGGCAACAGATGTTACCCCTACCGCTATTGAATAGTAACGGACTTTAATAGATTTGGGAAATATTCGAAACGGTTTTTGCGACACATGTATAAACAATTTGTAAGTACTTTTCGCATAATTTCATGATAAACAATGACAAAATAAGTAAAAAAATTGTTAAAAAGGTAAAAATTGTACATAGTACAAACTAACTTAGCCTAAAAATGGTTAGGCTTACTTAACCTAAACATTTTCAAAAACCACTGTTTTCTTTCTTATCAGTATCTAGAATGTTGCTGTAACAGTTAAAACTAAGAAAGCAGCTCATTGATTTCATTTCAATTACATATTTTGTTCTTACAAAATATCATCTATTTTCATCTCTACATGAATCAAAGAAATCCATCCAAATTAAGTTTCGAAAAACCTTAAGTAGCCAGAAGTTTTCGCAATATGAATGTAACGAAATACGCTCTATGACTACTATGACAGTGGGAGATATCTACGAAGTTATCTGCGAGTCGTGCATAATGGATGTGCCCTGATAGGTTTCCATAAGTGATTGATAGAGACCACGGTGGCATATACGGAACGGTTGGCGCGTTAGATACTGAATACAATAAAATATGTGTTTTTTGTACGCTTTATAATAATTATTCTTTGAGGACTGGAACAGGTTTAATTATACAAGTTAATATACAAGAATTATTAAATTTTAATCTACTAAAATACAGCATGATGAAAATTCAGTTTGTTTTTCATCTACGATGTAGCCAATACAGCACTCAGACTTTTCTCCTACGGATTCGCAATATACAAACAAGGTGTGTTTATTTAGCTGCAGGTAGCCAAGGTATAGGTCTTTAGAATGGAAGTAAAATAGTCTATCCAGAAGCATTGCCGTGTGCACGAGTCCGATGGTCAGCCTGCGATCTGTCCAACCGTTTTCAATCGGCCTCCCCGTACATGGGTATCTCAAGCATCGAACTTCCCAACACGAACGAGACTGCTTCTTATCATTCCTGAGTATCCATTAAAATAAATCAGTAGTCACGGCGATGACGGATCGCGGTTATTGTTGTGGTAATGCGGGAACTCCTGACCTGTACGACGTCCCACGAGGGTACAAAACTTGGGTAATGTAACCTATAGGTTTTGTGAATTTCCTGATAAACTATGTGGTAATTTTATATGAAGAAGTTTGGTGAAAGATGTGGTGAGGAAATTAAATTAACGAAATACGAGAATACTTTTACAAGTTACACCATGTTTTTGTAAAATTTCTTAAGCATCTTCATTCCTTCTAATGTGGCTTCATGTTATAGACAAAGTAATACTGTAAAACAGAAATAAATACACAACATGTACTATACATTAGGGAACTCTGAAGAACTTTCAATTCAATTCAAATTCAAATATTCTTTAATGTGCACACAATACATAGAGAATACAAACAATTTAAACAAGATTTTACATAGGTGTCACAATGGCGGCCTTATTACTAGGTAGCAATCTCTTCCAGGCAACCACGAGCGAAGGTGAAAATTGTGGAAGAGATAAGTGTGCATGCGCAGACAAAAGAATACAAATATTATATTATTATAAATATATAAATAAATATACATATATATACAATAATACTATACATAAATACCAAATATATATATCACAAAATAATACTATACAATATACATAATTTATAGAACTATATTAATAGGAATAATGACTTATGACATAGTACAACACGGACGGACATACCATGAACTTGAAACATAAACATAAATTATATTTGAAACATAAACTTTCCTTGGGTAACGAATTCGTTTCCGTCAGGCGATAGCACGTTAATAAAACAACGAGTACCTATAGGTACTGGGTGTAACAAAACTATAAGTGATAATACATATTTTGGGTTTAAAGGCTAAGTGGTAAAAGTAATCAAAAAATGGTATAGTCAAAACCATACAATTCAACTCGAAATTTTGTGTGTCACTATGCAATTCGCCTCACTGCTTTACTATTAAAAGTTAAATTTATTTTAAAAAATCTGTAAATAACGTAATTACGTATAAGATATCTGGGTAGACATGCTTCCTAGCTTATCATGTAGAAACTCCGAAACCCACAAAATCTCACTTAAAAAAAAATTCATAATCGTTTTGCGTAACTTACACAAACTCCTCCTAACTTCAAAGAACAAAACACATGCCTATTCATGTGGAAAATGGCAGCAATCGTAACAAAGAGTCGATAAGGAACATCACTAGATGATGGATGACGTGTCGCTAGGGAGGGGACGCCGGAAGTGACGCAGAATTAACGAAACACCCTCACTACAGAAAAACAATGTGGAAAATGTAATTGTCTGTGTTGTCACCGTCATGGAAACTGCTGTTTCAATTTTATCTCTACTAATATTCTAAATGCGTGTGTCTGTCCGCTACCGCTTCACGCCTAAACCACTGAACTAATTTTGCTGTTTGGTATGGAGATACTTTGAGTCCCGGGACGTTAAGAGGAGTTAAGACGTTGCTGGTCCGACAAGGCTTTATAAAAGGAGAACTGTCAAAAATGGCGTTTTTGTATTGCATTGCATTTAAAGCCTTGTCGATCTCTGTGGTTATGGTTAAATATGGCTTCTTGATGGCGCCCATTTTTAACTTTAACCAAAGATTTGACATTTTGCATGTAGCTAAAGTTACAGCCGTCATATAGTCTTGATATTATGAATGTAACTGGTTAGTACCAAAGAGTATATAAAGTTGATATTAACATAGCTGCTCAAGAAAAGAAAACAATGACACATTAATTTGGTCTTTGCAAGAATTATTATACAATTTTGTTTGCTACGTAGATAAAAAATTTTGCAATGTAATTATTATACTTACTTTAACTTAAAAGACGAATGTTGACAAATGTTAGCAAATATATTCCACTTTGAATAAGTTCCAATAACAAAACTACACGCGCCGTATTATGTAACAACAGAATTGGACTTGAAGAATGGATACAACAAAACCCCTTGCAATATGCTTTAATCCACAAAATGGTACCGAATTGGAAACAGAAGCAAATAGCGATTGACATGCGGCAATAAAACGTGTTAACCGCATAAGCAGATTTCAGAAGTCAATTTCCAAATTGCCTGCGACCATAACCCCTAGCTTGTCAACCGTTTTGTTGCTTCTCTCACCCCACCAGGTCAGAAGACCTTTCTTCCCTCCCCGAATGGCTCAAACAAACCTTTTGCAATATCGATATCAAGATACAGAGGAGGTCAACGTAAAATGGTTGGTATCATAAAGAAGCGACGCGGAGAACAGTCAACCCTACGCGTCGATCAGAATTTTTAAGCGTTCAAACGATTTTATGCGCTAGGTATTATAGGGTTAAGGGTGAATTAACAGTCGCAGTGTTTGTATAATACGCCGCCTTCCAATAAAGCAGATCAAACATTGTTTAAAAAAACACAAAGAAAATAATCCATTTAGTCGCGTGGCGCAAATACTTCCGTAAGGGACGCAATAGTAATGAGATCAAAAAGCGTTCGAATTTCGAACCGGTATCGCCATTATGAATGGCCCGAGCCGGGGGTTAAAATGTACTTAAATGCAATTCGAATTTTCGTTTCTGGAATGTTCTCTTTTTTAATTTACATTCGTGTCCATGGCGAGGTTGTTTTCAGCCATTCATAGTTAGCATGAGTGATCTTTTGTGAGTGCTCTCTGCGAAATTAACGCAATGTTTTTAGCTTTTTGCAAATCAAAATGACCCTTTTATTTTGTTGTGGACTGTTTTCTTGTGGGACACGTTACATACACGCCGAGTGCATTTTATTTCCATGCTATTATGCGCGAACATTTCGTATTTACATACTTTTTCATCATGAATAAACCACGATTTCCATTTAATTCCAAATATTGTTTGGCTTATTTCTATTTTACTACATGTAATATTTACAAAAGTTATTAAATGAGTAAAACCTGTAAATAAAAGTAACTTTTTAAATGTAAAAACTAAACCGCTTCGTTCAATATTAATATCAATTTCTTTGCCCGGGAGTCGGGACGTATAACGTCCTCTAATGTCAAAAATGGCGCGTTAAAAATGTATTATCTGTGAAATATTTGACGTTTTGTCGTTTTTCGTTTTTCAATGGGCACTTGGGATGGGTGAGGCGTGCAACCCTATGTGTGGCCGACCACGTGACACTTATCCTTAACTACCCGATTAAAGTTAGGGGTGATACAAACGGCTACTGGATTTTTCTTTGATAAAATTTATCCTTTGCCTTTCCTGAAGTTTGTTCATAAAGGACTACATTATTAAATAGGTTTAGCAGGTTAATCTGAAGATTTTACTGACAGTGACGGAAAGACATTGTATTGTATTTTTAATATTAGTGTAGGCCACCGACATCTAAGAAAGAAACAAAAATTTACTTTATCAAATCTTTTCAGTGTGACTGACCTCCACAGGTTACCGTAAATCTAAAAAAAAATATTAAATTCGACTTCAAATAGCTACAAGAGTTGCCTTTACATATAGTATATACTACAGTCTACACTAAGCCTTAAAAAAACAAACAATAGGGTTAAGGCGAAAACGAATTAAAAGAAACCGAAATCAATCTCCCGATTTCGTTAAGAAATCATGTCGTGCGAGGGCTCCCTAAGCTAATCTATTGGAAACCATTGAAAAACATCACTTAAGGAACGTATACGAGTGGCCTGGAAAAGCGGAAAAACCGGAAAAGTCGGGAAATAGCCAATTGGACAGGGACGTCGCTCGCTACATTACCCACGGGGCTTGGCAACTGTAAAATGGGTGAATTTAAAATAAGGACCAATAGTTTTTGATAATGGCACATTACAAAAGAACTTGCTGCTGGAAAAATAGAAAAGGTTGCGTCTTTAGCCCTCACTAAATAAAAAAAAAAACAAATTATTAGAATATTCACGCTGTTGATTTAAAAATTTAATTTTGTGTCTTTAGCAGGTTTTATATTAAAACAAATGATATTAACTCAACAATAATATTATGAACTGTGCTTTACATACTTAATTAAATACTTAGGGCCTGTTTCATCACTTTCTGAGTAAGTGGCGAATAGGCTATTCACAACTTTTTTGACAGATTCTCCATACTTTATGTCAAGTTAAGTGGTGCATAGCTTATTGGACACTTATAAAAAAGTAGTGAAACAGGCCCTAAATAGTGTACAAAATCAAAAAAAGAAAAAAGTAGCTACGCGTTACGCTACGAGCCAACTACGAGCTACGAACTCGCTACGAGCCTCTACGAATATTATTTTTAAATACGTCGCCTATGCTTTAAATACTAATGATTCTAAATGTGAGGTAGCTGCATAATATTTTTTTTTTTACCATAATACAAGTACAATACAGTATTTTAACTCTGCCGAGCACTTGAAATAAAATTCTATGCAGCAATTCTTATCTACTTTAAGTTTTCTGAAAGCACACTAATTTGGGATGTGTCTGATTTATGTTGTGGTCTAGACTGAAGATAACTGTAAATATCTACTGTTTATTAACAAAGGCGACTCCGATGAAAAATAACTGAGAACGCTAAAAAAAAAACAAAATAGGAACTGTTATGAATTTTAATAAGACACTTTTAACATGACATCAATTTGGTGCGGAACCATAAATTTATTAAGCAACACCTTCGTAATGTGACTCCGTTGTTTTATATTAAAAGTTAGAAAGTAATTTTGTCATACCCCGATAAACCTTATAGTTCTTACTTCATTGGAATAAAGTTGAGAATCGCTTGATTATTTCGGTGTAACAGTTTTCGTCTGCAAATAATTTTTGGCGCAGAATTTAGGGTGGATGAAGTCAGTACCACGTGGTCTTATGGATCCATAATCACAGCAGGGGGTCGTGTTACTAACGATCGAATATCATTTTTACCCAACAGCGACACAGCGACAGAAGTATGGGAGAGCCATGCTTCGGCACGAATGGGCCGGCGAGACCGGAGAAATACCAGGTTCTCACAGAAAACCGGCGTGAAACAAACAGCGCTTGCGCTGTGTTTCGCCGAGTGAGTGAGTTTACCGGAGGCCCAATCCCCTACCCTATTCCCTTCCCTACCCTCCCCTATTCCCTTCCCTTCCCATCCCTACCCTCCCCTATTACCCTATTCCCTCTTAAAAGGCCGGCAACGCACCTGCAGCTCTTCTGATGCTGCGAGTGTCCATGGGCGACGGAAGTTGCTTTTTATCAGGTGACCCGTTTGCTCGTTTGCCCCCTTATAAAAAAAAGGTGGTATGTTTTTTTATGTAAGTCAGTGTTTTTTAACCTGTGGGTCGCGAAGCTTCTAGGGGTCATCGCTAGAGGTCGAGAAACCCAATTCAGATAAGTTTCAATAAAAAATATTAATATACAGGATGCAACAAAACTAAGTGATAATACTTTAGGGAATAGGAAGTGTAAGTGCCGCTTATACAATTATTGAATCAGAAATTTCTACAAGAATTCGTGCGTTCTTTTATTACAATAAAACTTAATGTTATAACTTTTCTTTAATTTCCTAAGATTTTAATCAGAATCTGTAAACAGTAGGGACTTTGAAAGAACTTTGAAAGAGCCAAAGAGTGAAACATTAAAGGACTTCCTAGGCGGGTCGCCGCAAATGTCGTAGACGTGCGGTCTTGCGGAAAAAGTTCCTCCACGTCGCGTGCGCCGATGTACTGTATTAAAGAATGTCGCAACTTGATAGGTAGGAATTAGTATACAGTCTACAGCAGAAAATCGGATTCCTATATAGAAGTTTTAAGACTAGTTAGTGTAAATGTCGTCATAGGAGGTCTTTGTAATAAGTGAAAACACACGAACGCTGATGCTACCTGGCAGTGGCACCAGCATGTTGGTTCGCATTTTCCACACACTTTTAATATGCTGAATGCTATAAAATTTTGTCAAAAAATGCTTGAAACTTTTTGACATTAGATTAATAATTGTTTGTCCAGCTTCATTCTGAAATTGTTGACAGAAACGACATTGTACTGTTTTCGTTTCAGTACGCAGATATATTTCTCTAAGCTTCATTTTTTTTTATTATTGATTTAAAAAAATGTAATGTTTGTTCTCTAAAATTATAATATAAGACTTTAAAGTTCCCAAAAATTGCTGTAGCGGAAACCCAGTCAGCAGTTATTCCAGCGGCGACATTTCGAATGCGACATCCCTATCCTGTATGTCGATGTCGTCTTATATCTCGCGTTAATATTGTGAGGAGTTCTGTCTTTGTTGTTGTCGGGAATTCTTTCGTCCGCTTTGTTTGTATAAATTAATTCTGGAATATGACGGTAGCGACTACAAGTATTTCAGCTATTCAGGCTTTTGATTCAAATGCACGTCAAAGAATAACTTAGTTTTGTTTGCTACTTAAGTCCTTCGACAAATAATAATAATTTTACATTTATGTAGAGCAGTGTTTTTCAAACTTATTTATGACGCGACTCCCCTAACAAAATATTTCACGACCCCCCCATTGGCTTTTTTTATCATGTATGTATTTTTGAAGATTTCCTTCTGTTAAATTGCATCCTTAATCTTTTTTTTTTTTAAATAACATAGTCCTCTTAACCTTTGGCGACCAGAAGCTTCACAACCCCCCTGGTGGTTGGGACCCACAGTTTGAAAAACACTGATGTAGAGAAGTCTACTTTATAACTAAACTTCGTTTTGCTTAAAAAGAGAGCTACCGTTGATAGGATTGCGTTAGTACCCTAAAGTTTCAAACAGCGATTGTAACGTTATGTTATTTTTTTACGTGGTAGAGCCATGCTTCGGCACGAATGGGCCGGCTCGGCCGGAGAAATACCACGGACTCACAGAAAACCGGCGTGAAACAGCGTTGCGCGCTAAAACTTGCGCTGTGTTTCGCTGAGTGAGTGAGTTTACCGGAGGCCCAATTCCCTACCCTTCCCTTCCCTATTCCCTTCCTTACCTCCCCTATCCTGTAATCCTATTCCCTCTTAAAAGTCCGGCAACGCACCTGCAGCTCTTTTGATGTTGCGTGTGTCCATGGGCGACGGAAGTTGCTTTCAATCAGGTGACCCGTTTGCTAGATTGCTCCCTTATTTCTTTTTTTTTTTTTTAATTAAAACCAGTATTTCTAAATCCTTTAGATAACGTACAAATAGACGTTTAAAAGAGTCTTGTAAGACAGGGTTGGAGACTAATCAGTAATCACTAATAGTGACTACGACTTACTGCCGCATTCAGAGACGAAAATTAATGACCTAGTTGTAATTAAATGTATTTTGGCATTATCTATCAAACTCTTCATTAAATTATAGTTTAATCATCATTAAATGTCTTTGAGTGCGGCGTTTAGTTAAATAAAATTACGGTCTTACATTACAGAGAAAAACAAAAGAAAAGCCGTTTCCCCAAAACTATAAAAATGCACACGGTAGAGTAATTAACCGGTTTCCTTAAACCAAGCTCTCCCTGATTTTACAAGGGTTTTTGCGAGTGCGACGTGATGATGCATTGTTTTGCTAAAGTTGGTGAAGATCCTGGGCGGCTTAATATCTCTACTGTATATTATTATAGTGTGATATAAGGAAAGTGTTGTTTTGGTTAATGTCGGTGCTGGTGTCGCTCCGGCGGTCATATCCGGTTCCGGCCGCCACACGCGCCAAATCGCCCGGCTAATTCGGCGATCGTTTGTCTATGCTTGTCTGTGTTCCTTTGTTTTGGCGGCCATGTTGATTTGTCGTGTGTTATGATTTATATGATTGTTTATATGTATGTTCTGAATTGTGGCCAAGATGCTTTCGTTAATTTAAGCGTCGAAATTCTAATAACAAATACTTATGGAATTATCAACACAACGTTAATTGGCTAGATTTCATACATCATCTATACTCTGGTCTCTATCTATACAGAATTTAGACACTGAAACTAACGAAAGCATCTTGCTCATAGACCTATCTATAAAAAAACGAATGTATTATATTCTGTAAGATATTATATTTATAGATAGGTCTATCATGAGCAAGATGCTTTCGTTAGTTATATTCTTGAAAATAAAATATTACATGTTTTTTAAGTTGTACCAGAGACCAGCCATATTTATTACTCTGTGGTTGTACTTAATAATGTGCCAGTCCGTCCCAAATAATAATCAACCGATTATGATGTTTTCATCGAAATATTTAGGTTTATATTCATGTATATATATTATTTTACACTACTGAATGACTGGAAACTTAATGAGTATACATCTTGTATATAATTCTAATTTCTTCAAACACCCTCAAGTCTCAACATACGTTATCAACGATCACAATTCGGGAGGAAAGAGCAACAATCGTTTAATCACGTGATAGTTAGATGGTCGTTAAGCGTCACACGTTCGTGGAGGGGGGTAGGAGGTAGGAGGGAGGGGGTCAGCTAATGAACTGTGTGTATTGGCAGGGCGGTGAATGAGGTAGTGGTGCTGGATGTGGCCTGATGGAAAGTGAGTAGGAAAAGTGAAAAAAGCTGAAAAAAATAAAATGATTTTATTGTTGCCCTGAAAGTTAGTTGACGCAGGGCAAGGCATATTTTGCCATGGCAACAATAAATACGGTATCTATGGTTTTCAAGAATTGCCATGCTGAAATTCATCAAAATTCACACTATAATATTCATTAAAATTGTTTGAGTGGTATCACATATCTATTACATTTTAAATAATATTAGTAATTAGTATGGATCCATGCGCGAACGAAAGATAGAAAGAGACAAACTGCGACTGCGACTTGCATGCCAATTGACAAAATCAGTAGTACCCCAATATATATATATATATATTATACTTCGTTCATTTTTCTAGCCAGTCCGTTACGTATTGTGTCCTAGGGACGAAGCAGCATCAACGTTGAATTATAATATTAGGATGGCGGTACTGACTAAAATCTATTTGTTTTTATATATTTTTTCCTATCTCATCCAGTAAGTGACGGGGACAGCTGGCGGACAGCGGTTAATTACGTGCGATGTGCGGACTGCGGTGCGGACTCACGAGAGAATGATTGCCGGAGTAACGATGGACACAAGAGGCCAGGACATCAGCGGATATCAAGTGTGTAGCTTATCTATGTTTGGAAAGGCTCTATGTAGGGCTTTGATACCTGAGCTGGATAAGCTTAGGTATCATAGCCCTGAGGAGAAAGGCTCCCTTTGATGCCCGGGGAGCCTCTCAGTGAAGGCAGGCGGCGGCGCAGGCTGCTGCAATGATGTGGTGCCAGAAGCGGCAAGCGCTGCGGAGGACGCGGTGCGATAACGATCCCGCTCCTTCGCGTGTAGCGTTGACGAGGGCATGGGGGGGTTTTAGTCGGTAAACCTCCGGTGACCCGGAGGGAGTCCGACATACCCCTGCCCCTTCCCCCGAGGGGCGGGGGATGCGTAATGCATTTCCCCTCAAAAAAAAAAAAAAAAAAAAAAAAAAAAAAAAAAAAAAAAAAAAAAGGTATCATAGCCCTACATGGCATGTTTATAACAATCACCGTCGACTGTCGAGCAGCCCAGCTTGATGATCAATATTTAGGATTTTTTTTTTTTTATTATAAAATTGGGGCCGTCTATAGACTGTTCGTCCATATCCTTTTTTTGTTATTTTATTATTTAGATTTTTCGCACCAAGGATAATTGAAATAATATTATGAATTTTAATTAATTGTGGTCCATCACGCCATGGACACTTTTTTTTTATTTTTTTTATATATATGTGTATATGTATATTTAATAGAATAGAGTATAATATGTTATACATATAATAAATAAATATATACATTTATTGTTTTATAAATTGCATAATAATAATATTAATGTTTTGAACGGTGAGGTCCCAGTCGGTGTGGCGGCCAGTAGATCCGACATTTTCCGATTTCCTTAGATTTTATGCTGCTCCACCCTTTGCCTTTAGATGTTGTGACATTGGCTTGGTGGAGAGGGGTCACTGAAGCTGGGTGGAGTTTCTAGGTTGTTAAAAAGATATCGTTCTGTGTCGAATCTACCCGCCATGTGGCTTAGGACTTTATCGTTCCTGTCTTTTATAGCCATTTTTATATTATAATCTTTTATGTGTTCGGTTGACACCTCCGTGGCTCTTTTTATGAAGCTTGCCACAGCGTCTCCATCAGTGTCAGTGTAATAGACACAGGTGTTAGTGTGCCGGGATATAGCTACAACTGCATGAGGAACGCTGTCATGGATTGCCAGCTTTCGGGACTTGGTCTGTATGATGATCACCGAAGGACTCGTTAATCCCTGAGCTTCATGGATTGTGAGGACGCGAGAGTCCGTTCCCGATCCATAGCCTGTATTAGTGAGGGCTGCTTTCTCCTCTTGTGTGTGGACAAGATACAGGGTATTTAGATCGGTTTTAGGTATTCTCGCTCCTGTATACTTCATTAGCTTTAGGGACCGCACAATTTCCTTCGATGAATAGATGTTATTATAGACCATGTTTAAGGCGTATGCCACATCCATAGGGCTCCTGTGTGTGCAAGACAACTCCTGGGTGATGCTGGTTACCAGGTTTGGACGAGTGTAATTAAGTTTAAAGAGGTTTTCACGCTCTATAAACGGAAGTTGGTTAATATCTCCAATGAGGATGACATCGTTGGCGCCTGTTAACTGATTCGCCATGACGATTGAGCCGAAATGGTTCATGAGGGCCTCGTCAACTATCAACCTTTTGTAGGTTCCTTTTGTCCCATTTACCAGCAAGGAGGCCATGGTACGAACTTTATCTTTAACTTTGTTGCCAGTTCGTAGCGATAGCCTTTGCTTTAGATCCTCGGCTGCTTCGATTGTAGTTGTTATTATAACGTCTGTTTCCTCATTGAAGTTATTAATGATCCAAGTTGTCTTCCCACATCCAGGAACTCCATTGACCCACGAGCAGTTGATAGGTTTCGCGAATATGTCCCAGTCCATGCTAGATTCGGGGTCCCCAGATAGGACTTCTGCCATTTCTATTATCCTGTCTTCCAGCATTATTCTGGTACATTCCGCTATTACCACTATTGGATCCTCAGATTTTGTAATAAATTTGAGTGTTCCCGTGCGTTTTGTCTCTTCCTCGTCCAGAACCACGAATCCGCAGTCGGCACTTAATGCCGCCATATACTGCCCTGTCATCGCCCCGGCAATTATTGTGGAGGTGACATTGTCGTATATGGCAGCTTTTGCATCCTCGAGTCTCACTTCTAACAGCTTTTGATTTTTCCGCTGATAGGCTTGCATGATCTTATTGCAGGTCAAGAGCTTTATGGTCTTGTTTGCTCTTATTATTGCCTGGAACTCGAGGAAGGCATTTATTATATGATCTTCGGGGCTCTGGGCCAGTCTGAGTTTTGGCGGGAGCACTTGCCCGAGATCGGCCCTATATCTTTTGTTTTTATTTGCCGGTGTTTGTGTAGATGGTTTCCTCAAAAAAGCCTCCATTGCTAAAGCCTGCCGATTTGTTTGTGACGAAGCCTTGATCCGAGAAAGGGTGTTTTTATCCTCGATCATTCTTTCACGATGAAGTACTTTTTTGATGGATCCCACAAACGCTTTTAATTTGGCCATTGAGTTTAGTTAGCAATATTTAGGATTAAAAATGTTCCGAAACAATACATTACTATGCTTTGATTTTGATAGTGTTTAAAAATTGTATAGTGTTTACGCCATAATATATTCGCAGTAAAAGAGAGAGAAGTATCGATGATTTAATGTACTAAGGGCCTGTTTCACCACTTCCTGATAAGGCTATCCACTAATTAACTTGACAGATCAAGTATGGAGTACTGTCAAAAAAGTTGTGAATAGCCTATTAGGCACTTTATCAGAAAGTGCTGAATCAGGGCCTAAATCTACGTGCTCTGCGATTTTAGTTATTATCAACACTTTATGCTGAGATTATCGGATCCTCCATGATATAATAATAGAATCTAGAGCCAAGACCCTAGTGTCTCTAGATTCGTCGTAGATAGGTCGTTAGTCGATAGGTCGCAGGTTCGATACATGCAGTGACGGATTAGCCCTTAATCAAATTAAGCAATTGCCTAGGGCATCACGTCTGAGGGGGCACCAGAAGAGTAAAGGTTCAAAGACCGATTCTAGTTGAGATACGGATAGGTCATAGGGGGGCCCACAGGCATGGATTGCTTGGGGCATCAAGTAGCCTTAATCCGTCACTGGATACCTGCGTTGTTTACAATTTACAAATCGCTGTGTTGATGGCCGTACATGTCAAAACACGTCCTCAGTAATGTCATTTCGGTAGCACAGTTTATGTTGTGTTGTTGATCACTGGTGTCGTTACAAGCTAGTTAAGAGTTATGGGCTGTAGGTTCCATGTTTATTGTTGTTCTTGTTGTTGTGTACCTTGTTTACCTGGCTATTGGCTAATCAAAGGACTAGGTGGTAGTTCTTTTGCTTGTTATGTTTGATAAAGGAATTGCATAGACATTGGATAATAATAATTTGGTTTACTTATCAGAAGTAGATTTTGTCCGCAAATTACAAAGTACATTATCGCGGGATAAAATCTAATCTATGTTATTTTCAAGACTCAAAGCATGTCCATACTAAACTTCATAACAATCGGTTAAAGATAGTTTAAACAGAGAGGTAAAGGATACAGATAGGGAAACAGACTTTTGTATTTGGGATAACTTATGAGTGTGGATTAACAACTTTATACTTACTGCTTATTTGCTTAGTAAGAACCAGAAGATAAATATGTTTATAACACTCATTATCAAGTGTAAAGACTAAAGCCTAATCAGGAAAAATAAAGAATAAAATTGAAAATGTTGCCAATTTAAAAAGTAATTAATAAAAAGCGATCAGTTCTTATATCATCAATAAGGTAGTTCATTATCCGAACTCATTTCGGAGCCCTCGGGCTGCCCCAAGTGACAAACTCATAAACATTTGTCTCTGGTCCGACTGTCCAACACTCCATTACAGGACCGCCAATTTAAATAGACCCTCGCCGGTTCCGCTCGTTATACGCCCATAGCTCATTGTAATTTGGCGGTATTATTTATTAAGGACCCGAAACGTTTAACCGATTCCCGTTCCAAATTTGAACAAATTTACAATGGCCGCCCGGCCGCCATGTTGCTTGTCACAGGGGTCGCTAATTAAATTATAGCTTGTATTAAATTCACGTGAGACGAGTGGGTTCTGTTGGGATTAATTTTGTAAATCGCGTCTTAATTTAATAAGCCGTATCATATGTTACATGAATCAAAGTACAATCAGAGTAATTGGTCCAGATTCCAGACCTACTTAATTTTGCTGGATAATGTCGAGACTCGGGCCCGGCTGAAGAATTAGCAAAGCCGACTAACATTGATTTGACAAGAAAAGGTTGAGTAAATAAAATAAATTTGATATGTGTTTCAAATCTGGATTTCTGAAACAGGTAGATATTCTAAACAATCAGGTGTGGTGTGACAGTGACTATTTTGCCGGTTTCTCTGACTTGCCACTTGACTTAAGATGTACTGTTTAATAATATTATTATTTAGATGTGCTTATCAGCCCAAAGAATTAAAAATCCGGCCTATCCGGAAAAAGAAATTGCTAGTTGGGTAGTATGTATAATGTCAGAGTCATAGGACTATAATTTTTTATTAAATAGGTGTAGTTTTTCTACAGGTAAGCTATAAAGATACACCTAAGACCTAAGTGATCCAAGAAAATAATCTCATCCGTAACACAAGACGCAAATAATTCTGGTCAGATTTTACCTCGATATTCCTGTATGGACCTTATGTCCTATGAAGTTAAGGTTATGCCAGGGGTAAAATAACGTTGTACAGATTGAGAAGGCTACAGTGAGCGATGTGGTCACGTCGTGTGAGTTGTTACAACCGGTGTTTGGTGCACTGATAAATGTCGCAGGGTGACGTCATTTTTCCCTTCTTGTGGGGAAAATAGCGGGAACACACAATTGGGTGACCTAATACATTTTGTTATGACTTATTTAGTACTTATTCATAACTTTGTTGCATCAAAATTCCCGCTTCGTCCTCTAAATTCATTCCCGTCTTTAGGAAACTTCTTCGTCAGAAAATTTATAAGCATTTTAAACAGTTAATTTTTATGTTTATTTTTCTCCATATCTGTAACTCCAAGTAACGCTTATCATCATTAAATGAAACATAATTATTATTAAATATTAGGTGTCGAATATAATATATTTTAAGAAGCCATTCATTTGAAATGAACGTTGATTTTAGTGAACTATCTGATATCACTCAACATTAAATACTCTGAAATAATCTTTGCCGGTATTTAATCATATTTTTATAACCTCAAAACATTAGCCCAAGCCTTCAATACTCCAAATACTTATCTAATTTAAAAAAAAAGAAGATCAACAACACAAATCTCACGCGATAGGTTTCGTGACGTTCTCCATCTCGGGAGCCCCAGCGCGCCGAATGTCCTCTATAATTACCCGCTTTGTCTTTGGTTGACCATAACCATAAACAATCCGCAATTTATTTGGGGGCAACGACAAAATTACCCCCACGTTGGTCATACGAGTCTTAATTGTAAATGCGTTTTTTGGAACTTTGATGCAGAGTAATTGTAGTCAGGTAATTGGTTATTAACTCAATAATTCGGGTCAATTTTTTAGATATGCTAATATTTAATAAGCTTAGCATACATCAAATACTTTTCATCTATTACTTATTTAGCCTTTAAGAGAATCGAAATAAATTAAAAAAAATCTATTTCGATTTGCTTATATAAATTGTTAATCTGTATGCTATAAGTAATAACCGCATAAAATAATTTTTACTAATCCACTGAAATTCACGTAATGTTTTGTTTGTAAAATGTGTGTTAGGTTAGGGTATTAAATAAAAATTCACAAAAATACACCAACAACATCAGACGCACTGTGTCCAATCTTAAAAAGCAATTTACCTATATATCTAATAATTTGAAAATATATTATTAAAAGTCGAATTTATTACCAAAAATTACCCATGAATGCCCATTCTGCACCAACATAAACCTAGCAGAAGTGTCAGACGCTTCCACAAAGTGACAAGTATAGCTTTCCGTAAGCCTTTTTAAGCCAATAACGCCACCCAATGAAAATAACGAGATGGTAAATGTACCGAAACACCTTAACACCAAATTAGGCGATCCATCTAGGGGACGAGGGGCCGTAATATGTCGGGGACAGGCCAAAGGGGCCAAACTTACAACCCCACTTAATTAAGTAAAAACTCGTACGTAATTACGTACGAGTTTTTCTTGAGAACTTTTGTGCAATTTCTTGAAACTATGCACCGAATGTACTGCTTGACAATGAGAATCACTGTCGATATTTAATGTAATGTGAGGTAAATGACCCCTACATTAAGGGAAATACCTTAGAGGAAAAAGTATTTAGGTTTCTTTTTAGAAACGAAACGAAAAAGGCACTACTACATTTTCTGTCTATTTCTATCGTCCTAGTCAGTACTCAGTAGTCACACAAGAGTTATAAGACTTATAAGATAATATGTTATCAATAATTATCATACTACTACTTGCTTCCTAACATAGACATCAAATCCCATGGAAGCACTGTAATTTTATGGAATAAAAAGTAGCCAACGTGATAATGCAATGCCCGAACGAATTTCCATGAAAATTGAAGTATCATAAATGAAAACACCTTAACAGTTGTTACGTGAATTTGAAACAAACGAACAGACATTTTAATATTATGATTCATCTACAAACACATTGCACAAGTGGTAAATAAGCTTTTCAAGTTATTTAGAAAGATTCCCAAATTTCATTATTTTCTTTTAATAGGGCTTGGTCTACGTTCTGTCATAACTAGTAGCAATCCACCAACCAAGCTAAAAATACTTCGGTCAGCATGTCCTTTATCCCACGCTGACATCAGTAATAAAATAGAGACAGTATATAGTAGGAGCGTATCGAGCGTATCGCAAGCGCGGTGTATTTGTCACCGCCGCGATAAGCCTGTCGGTCCCTGTTGGACGCGCTCGTTTATCGGGCTGTGGGTCCTTTTGGGCCCGCTGTTTATCGGGCCGTCGGTCCTTTCGGCCCTGTCCTTTATCGCGGGCTGAGTGGGCATGCTTGTAGGACACTGCCGTGGTTTACATACGGCGCTTGTACTAGATTAGCGTGATAGACGTATGGCTTGCATATATGGAAGTTTTTAGTTGTACGCATCTAAGTTAGACCTTTGACTTAGCTGTGACTATGAAATGCTCATTGCTAGTACCTAATTTAAATCTTCATAGAGAAAAAGACTATATTTTATTAACTGAAGCTATTTCCTATCTCTTATTTACCACACTAACGGCCGAATCCTTAAAAGCTACCCACTTAAATAATTAAATGAATCCAAAATCACTGGATAGCTATGTCCACACTGTGCACTTTCATCTTCAATTTTCGTCATCAACTTTCATATTGGCGCATTCAATAATTGAATGCGTCAAGGAACGCAACGCCAATATTGTCATTTTTGAAGTATTGAATAGTCAGAGGGCATGCGTCGCGGGCATGCCTCTCGTTCGCTGTTTACTGCGCTATAACGCATGCCCTTGACGAACAGAAAAAGGCACAGTGTGGACAAAGCTGATGATGTTTATAAGGGCTTCTTAATATTAATAGGTAGAACTGGTGTTTAAATTTTTTGCAATTCAATTTATTTAATGCCTATCTCAAAGATGGATGGATGAATAGATGTAAATCGCATACATAACCTGACTAAGCAAATTATATTACTAATCTATTGACAAATGACACTCTTAAGCTCGGACCTAAGATTTAGGCGCTACGGTGAAACGTACCCTTCTTCACTACGGTCGGTTAAAAATGAACATTACAACACCCGATCTGACCTACACGTAAACTTGACCCGCGATAAAATCAGCGTCGATTTATGTTCGCGACATCGCGACACGTCGCTATCGAAGCCCGATATACAGCCGCGCTTTATCTGCACCTATAAAGTACCATCATATCGTCATAAACACTCAATAAATTGCTTTTGAAACTCGAGCGCGACGCCCGCTGAAATATGCGCCGAAGGCCGCCAGTTGAGCTGACTTTATTGATTGTGTACTAGACTCAAAAGAAAAGATTTTGCTATCATCACAAAATAAAATATTTTACATACGTTTATGCTAAACATAAAACTGTGATACTTTACGTCATTTTTCGGTATTGTGTATATTGTGAGTGACCCACACTCGGTTAAAAGCCTTACCTTGTTTTTCGAAGGATTTTGTCGACAAAATTTAAAGGTAAAATCATAATAATTTAGAAGACAACCGCAATAATAATAATTATGATACGTGGACGCTAAAGGTAGGAGAGCCATGCTTCGGCATGAATGGGCCGGCTCGACCGGAGAAATACCACGTTCTCACAGAAAACCGGCGTGAAACAGCGCTTGCCCTGTGTTTCGCCGAGTGAGTACCTAAGTTTACCGGAGGCCCAATCCCCTACCCTTTCCCTTCTCTTCCCATCCCTACCCTCCCCTATTACCCTTTTTTCTCTTAAAAGGCCGGCAACGCACCTGCAGCTCTTCTGATGCTGCGAGTGTCCATGGGCGACGGAAGTTGCTTTCCATCAAGTGACCCGTTTGCTCGTTTGCCCCCTTATTTCATTTAAAAAAATGAACTATTTGATTGTAGATAAGTAACATGTACAAATAGCTAAGTTCTGTAGGTGATACACATAAAATATATTAAAGATGACTATTTATATCCTTCCCCTCTGGATACGAACGAGTGTGGACGTGTCTATGTTACCAAAAATTCGATTTTATTAATATTATTTTAAATAAATTCGTAAATTTAAATAGTCAATTTCGCGTTGTGGTACCAGGAAAGCATAACTTCCAAGAGCTGTGAGTGCAATTGCACCAACAACTACCTATACCGTACTCTGTCGAACCGCTACGAGTGCTACGACACGTGAGGAGTGCTACGCGTAAAAGCTACGCCAGCGAACAGTGCTACGAACTAACCTTCACGCCGTGCGACTCCTACGCTCATCTGTGCTCCTGGTACTTCAACTTAACTACACAGCGGCCGGTGAGAATATTTGGAGCGGGAAGATTCAAATATACTTGAAGCGGACCCAAATTAAGTTTGTGCAAAATGCCTTTACGTCGCTCTCCCCCGCAGCCTCACCTCCCTTACTCGCCCGCACACTATGCAACTCCAATACAAGACTCAGATACGCCTTCAGAACGGAGTGAGTACCCAAGCGGGTCCAGACGCCAATCTAAACGAAGACGGGAGAGTGATGAGAACCTGAAGGACCTCAAGGATACCATGACTGATCGCTTTCTTGCCTTAACTAGTTCCATGGAGCAACGTTTTAATAAAATTATAGAGCAGAATAATGAGCTTAAGTCTAGTGTACAATTTCTTTCGGAGAAATATGATATAATTTTAGAGAAATTGAAACGGCTAGAAACGGAAAAAGAATCCGACAAAAAACATATATCATTGCTAGAGGAAAAGATAGAAGTATTAGAGAGGAAACAGAGATCAACAACGCTTGAAATACAAAATGTACCACCTTTCAAAAGTGAGTCAGTAAAAACAGACAACAAGGAGGAGCTACTAAAAATTCTGAAATCCCTTGGGACAACATTAAATGTCGAGATAAATGATCATGACATAAAAGATATTTACAGAATTAATATGAAAAATAAGTCGGCGAAACCTATAATCGTGGAATTAACTAGTGCGATAAAAAAAGAGAAGATTATCTACGCGACTAAAGACTTCAATAAGAATAAGACTAAGGAAGCCAAATTAAACACGAGCCATCTGCAAATTCTTGGGCCTGAAAAACCAATATATATTTCGGAAGCTCTTACATCTAAAACACAAAAAATATTTTATCTTGCAAGACAATTTGCGCGGGACCACAACTTTTCTTACTGCTGGACAACGAGAGGAAAAGTCTACATACGTAAGTCCGATGGCTCTCCTTTTCATCGCATAGAGACAGAACAAGATCTATCTAAACTCAATAATAATATTTGACTCTGTAAAATAACAAAGTTCCTAGTTTCGCAATTTAGTATTATGTTATTCATACTTAGTATAAGTCACATTCTTACGTTTATATTAATTTCACCTTGGCTTCTTACCTTAGCCTATTATTTGTATAAAAACTGTTACTATCTTATAAAATACTCTTTATGCTATATGAAATACGTAGTAATATATATTATGCTTATTTTACAAAAAGCGTCACATACTTTACATATTTTGCAACTAAAGAAAATTTTTACCATTATGTTACATTTATATTTACACATTTTACATCTGCTACCTGGAACACGACTTTCTCAATATGAAATACTAACAGATAAAACACATATAAGGAATCTTTGTATAACAAATACACATCTTTCTTTACTTAAGATACATCAAATAGTAAAAGCTATATATTTTATGCATAATATTCGATTCCACTAACAATCTAATGCAAAACGTAGACGAGTTTCAAAATTCTGTGACTATATCGTGTCAACCTGAGGACTGCACTTCTTATATACAGCATCCTACAATGTCCCTCAATATATTGCAACAGAATATACGAAGTTTAAACCGTAACATACATGAGTTGCATGTACTATTAAAAAGAATTAACATTTCCTGTGACATTATAGTGCTCTCTGAATGCTGGTTATCGCGTGTTTCCAAACTGCCAATACTAGACGGATACTACTCGCACAAAACAAATGACAACTTCAATCAAAACGATGGTCTAGTAATTTATACTCACCGTAATCTTGACTGCACTGTAGAAGAACCTGTACTGCTTGAAGCTAACTGTCTAACAGTTAAGGTACAAAATGACACAATAGTGATTGCAATATATCGGCCTCCCAGTTTCAGAGCAAGTGAAAAATTTATAGACTCCTTACACAATTTGTTGGAAAATTACAAATCTTACAAAAATGTTATAGTAGTTGGCGACATAAATATTGATCTCTTAAAGACGAGCTCTGACAACTGTGCTTATTTAGACACCATTAGCTTTCATGGCCTGCTTCCTGCCATAAATACACCAACAAGACAAAAATCTTGCTTAGATCACGTTTTGCTAAAAACTAAACACAGTGCCACTACATTTTCCTTAGGAACTACCATTACTGATCACGAGTCTGTACTTTTCAGCTTAAACACTGATATCCATAATTATAAATCAATAAGGCTTAAAACTGTTCTTAAAACTGATATAGACCAATTAATGTCAGATTGTAAAGAATACGATTTTGCTGAAGTGTATAATGAATCAAACTTAAACCTAGCCATGAATAAATTCATAAATATAATACAAAAATTAATTGCTAAAAACACAAAAAGTCGATTTATTCCCAGAAACAAATATATTATAAAACCGTGGATAACAGCTGGAATGTTGCGGTGCTTACACAATAGAGACAAATTACATAAAAAATTAAAAGCAAACCCAAATAATGAAATATTAAAAACAACGTACCTAAGGTATCGAAATCATTGCAACACTATTGTAAAGAAACTAAAAAACCAATATGACAGTGAACAGATAAATCTATATAAAAATAACTCCAAAAAGCTTTGGCACAAAATTAAATCACTAACTAATAACAATAAAAATACAGAATTACCAATCCAACTTTTAAAAACAAATAGCAATCCGGTAGAGTCAGTTAACGAAATAAATAAATACTTCTCTAATATAGGAAGGAACTTATCTGAAAAATTTAAACATGTGAACATCCCAGCATCTGAAAAAACTTTTAATCCTCCAAGCAAATCTTTTGTTCTTCTACCTACGGACAATCAAGAAATACTCAGAACAATTCAACTTTTAAAAAGTGACTGCTCTCCTGGTGTTGATGGTATAAGTGCCGACATACTGAAAAAACTGTCTACCATTATAACACCAGTTCTGAATGACCTAATTAATCGCTGTTTTGACCACGGAGTCTTCCCAGATGCACTTAAAAAGGCTGTAGTTCATCCAATCTACAAATCAGGTGACAGAAGCAGCGTCAACAATTATAGACCGATTGCGATCCTACCTACAATATCAAAACTGTTTGAACGACTTATAAATACTAGGCTGGTTAAATATTTAGAAGACAACAATTTACTATCGAACTCACAATATGGGTTCAGGCTAGGACGCTCAACTAACAATGCAGTACTAGATCTTGTTAACTTTATAGTTCAAAAGTTGGATAACAAAAAGAAATGCGTTACTATATTCCTGGATTTAGCAAAGGCATTTGACACTGTTTCTGTCCCCTGTCTTGTAGATAAACTAGAAGCCCATGGTATCAGAGGAACTCCACTGGCATTGTTAACTGATTACCTGCGAAATAGAACTCAATCAGTAAAAATCGGTGACAATACTAGTGAAGAACTTCCGGTCACTTTTGGGGTACCACAGGGAAGCATATTGGGTCCCACCCTTTTTCTGTGCTATGTAAATCAGCTCTGTGCACTTAACCTTCAAAAATGCCGTATCTCCGCATATGCAGACGACACGGCTCTTACCTTTTATGGAGACTCATTCGAAGAAGTCTTTAATTCTGCTCAAGTAGGATTTAACAAAGTGTGCAATTGGTTATCGTCCCATTCCCTTACTTTAAATGAGGATAAAACAAAATATATTGTGTTCTCAATTCAAAACCGTAAAGAAATAATTAATCTCAAGAACCAAATTTATGCACACAAATGTCACTTTTCTCCACTTTCAAATAATTGCAACTGCGCCAAAATTTCCCGTGTTAATAATATAAAATATCTGGGTATTGAGATTGATTCTAATCTAACCTTTGAGAACCACATCAATTCCTTAAGCAGCAAAATTCGGAAATTGTCTTACATTTTTAAAACACTACGGGAAGTGGCAGATAGACAGATTATAAAGTCAGTATATGAGGCATTAGTACAGTCCATAATATCGTACTGTATCACTACGTGGGGCGGAGCCTCCAAATCTAAATTACTAACCCTCGAAAGATCACAAAGAATGTTACTCAAAGTTAGCTTTAGAAAACCTCGCTTATATCCTACAACTAAATTATACGAAGACGCCCAAGTCCTTTTAGTCCGTCAACTTTATATATACCATACTCTACTACACACACATAATAATATACCACAAGAAGGCCGCAGAACACTTATAGCCCATACGAGACGTAGCTACGCTACATGTGAGCCTACAGCCGTCAATACATCTTTTGCTCAGAGATTTACTCAATATTTAGGTAGCGCCCTCTATAATAAATGTAACAAACAACTTTATATATCTAATTGTACCAGAACTGAATGCAAGAAACTAATTTATAAATGGTTACTAGGTCTTAATTACGAAGAAACGGAAAAGCTATTATTAGCTAGAATGTAAATTTATTTATTTATATACAAAAAGGTAAAAATCATATTTAATATTAAAATATTGTTATCTTATAATCATAATATATACAAACACAACCAACAAACAACACACAAACACCACATACACAATTACACTTACAACATACACACACCTAAATTAATAAGATTATTTTTTACTATTTACTTTAAATTAAGAAGGTAAGAATATCAATATGTTTGACGCATATTTAACGGATGTATAATATTATATTGTAATATACATATAATGAGTGTAACTAAGTGATGTTCACAAATTGTACACAAATACATATAATAATTTTGGTTGGGGGGGCCTGGAGATCTATATTACAGGCTTGGCCTAGTTTAGACTCCAGATCTCCCACAAGTTACAACTTAATAAATATGTGTAAACTATTAGTTTTTAAGTACCTTTATATATCCTTGTAATTTGTGGAGATGAATAAAATGATTTATTATTATTATTATTATTTACTACGTAACTGCAACTTTAATACCACGACTTTAGTGATAAGCGGCTAAACTCTAGAAAGTTCATATCCGGATGATCTACAGTAATTTCGTCGTAATATCACGACCGGGTATCCGGTAAGTGGTTCCCGGGTATACCCGGGCCGTTACCGTCAAACTGCCGGATATGGCGCACCTCGATCACTGATATGTCCCATTTGAGGCAGGGAGGGATTCCAACTTTTATCTTTACAAACTTTAGGTTAAGTTTTAGGTTGTGTTATCTTTTTTGGAAAAGGTAGAGTTTATGAAGTGTAAAATGTTAAGAAGGTTGATTTGTGAGTATAGTTATTTTATAATAAACTAACTGTCCCGGCAAACGTTTCTTTGCCATATAAAGTATTTCGCCCGTATTATTTTATTCAAGTGACTAAATAAGTATGTCACCATGGCAACGTCCATCGCTATCCCGTCGCACAAACAACGGTCGCCATCAGTCTCGAGTTGTAATAATTTACTATTATTTATTCAACAAATGCACTTATCAATATAAAAAGTACCCATTAGCCAATTCTCAGACCCACTGAATATGCATATAAAATTTGGTTAAAATCAGTAAAGCCGTTTCGGAGGAGTACGCGGCCTAACATTGTGACACAAGAATTTTATATATTAGAGACTATGCCAGTTGGCTACTGCTTTCATGGTCCAGAATTAGAACTTAGTTTTAGGCATTCATGATGGAATAACAAAATAAGCTGTTTTCAAGTTTAGTTAGTATCATCACCATCGTCGTCCACTGCTTAACATATCACCATCGCCCGTCCACTTCACCTTGCCCTAGGAGCGGCAGCCATCCTAAAATTAGACAGTCCTCCTTCAGCCTTCGTCAAATCGTCAGTTCATCGAGCTAATATTGCTCTTAACTGACGATTCCCCTTGCCATTACACCTGTATAGGGCATTCTAAGATACGCTTGCCTAGGTAGTGTTGCATCCCCAACCCGGGGCACCCATGATGGGTTTCCCCTGCGCACAAAAAAAAAAAAAAAAAAAAAAAAAAAAAAAAAAAAAGTGTTGTCACTTAAGTTGAGGTAATGCAGGCTGATCACCTTGTAGCATAGACAATGAAGAATTTTCAACTCTGTGCAACAGCAATCCAACGTTACCTTCAACTTTTTGATCTGTTCGTCTGTGCAATGCTAATTTAAGTAGATTATATTTGATTCCTATTTCCTTCAAATCCAACCCAGCCATCAATCGGTCGCGCCCCGAGAGGGCCGTGCACCGCAAAAATCATTCCTCCGTTAAAATATCAATAAAACAACCCGAGCCCGCGGGACGACTCGGCCTGATGGGACACTTTGTACCCGTAATGGCCGATTGCGGGTTTTTTATGAGATTTACATTTAGTGTTATTGCGGTCGGATGTATTGGGTTTGGGAGCGTGAATTATTGATGTAGGTCGTGTTTTAGGGAAGCTACTTAAGATTATTTTTTTTATGAAATAAGGGGGCAAACGAGCAAACGGGTCACCTGATGGAAAGCAACTTCTGTCGCCCATGGACACTCGCAGCATCAGAAGAGCTGCAGGTGCGTTTCCGGCCTTTTAAGAGGGAATAGGGTAATAGGGGAGGGTAGGGAAGGGAAGGGAATAGGGGAGGGTAGGGGATTGGGCCTCCGGTAAACTCACTCACTCGGCGAAACACAGCGCAAGCGCTGTTTCACGCCGGTTTTCTGTGAGAACGTGGTATTTCTCCGGTCGAGCCGGCCCATTCGTGCCGAAGCATGGCTCTCCCACGTATAAACCACAATTTGCACTGATACCGAAGCGAAAATTGGACGAGTGTTCGTTACTTCTTCGAGCAAAAACTAGTGTCCGACCGAAGGTCTATTTTTGGCCGAAGCCGAAGCCGAAGGTTTATAAACTTAAGAGGAGTCCACACCGCCCTTTTTTCCATACAAACGTTGTCCCCTGTTTCCTCCCTGGATAATGCTAGTAGAGTTATAATTTTTTTCCTGAATATCTACGGCCACTAATACGATGTCCCTATGTTTTCTTTTTTTTCATAATTTAATTATTAAATAAGATATGAACGTTCTAAAACCCAAAAAAATGGCCAGATTTTCCGCTGTGTTCAAACGTCCAGAAAACAGATTTGGCTAGATTATACAAAAAAAGCAAAACATAGGAACACAGCTCAAGCCTTTTTTTAATCTTTAATGAAAAAAGTACTTAAATCGGTTAAGTTTTGGAGAAGGAATCAGGGGACAACGAATCGTTGATTTTCTGGATTTTCTGCAGTTGTCTCTATCGCGTTCTGCGGTATAGGCTTGAGGTAAGGGAGACAGCTATAGATATTACGCGTGCTTTTTTTTCATTTCTCTAGCCCCTGGTGTATCCTCTTAATCGCTCGACTCTCGGTAATTAATTTTTAACCGACTTAAAAAAAGGAGGTTATCAATTCGACGCGTATGTATGTAATTATATTTCCAGAACTGCCCAATTTTCGTATGTTAGTCTGTAATCTGTATCAGCGTCTAAACAAATGTCCCAAATTACAAGTGTATGTATGTATGTTTTTATATTTGTGTTCGCATATCTCTGGAACTACCATTCCGATTTCAGTAATTCTTTTTTTGTTGTACTAGGTATTGTTCAACTTAGGGAATAGTGCAAGTTTCATCAAAATCGGTTCAGTAATTTTGGAGATAAGGAGTTTTAATTCTCAATTACGTATAATTTTGAAGTCTGTTTTATCTTTTTAAAATACAGTTATTTTCAATATGTCTACAAGCTACAATTAATTAAGTATTTCAGAACTTCAATATTACCTTAGATATTATATTGACTGTTTCATAGAGAAATTGATTTAAATTTAATAAAAGTTTGTGATTTCGTGATTTATTTATTACTTAATAATTTGTGGACTTAAGTTTAAGGAATGACTCAAATATGTAGTTCGAAAACGGCTGAGAATTCGGAAAAAGTGTATAGAATCAAAATTATAGAAAATTTAATAAGCTTTTTTTTATCGTACAAATGTTTTTTGCTACAACGCATCGTTTTTTAGTAATTATTAGCCAAAAACCAAAAATTAAGACTTTTGTCAGTCTCCCCTTACTCCAGCTCACCTCCTAGACTTCAAGACTTTTAGTATGTTTTGTCCCTAAGCAACCTGAATAAGTTTCAGCAGAAATCTCTTAGGTTCCCGCTGACGCATCCTACAACTACTTTATTGACTGAACTTTTGTAAAAAATAATAATTTCTTTATTATTAAACAAATAAACTAATAATTAGACCAATCAATCAGTCTTTGTTTTACTCGACTAGACCAAAACTAGAGTAATAAATAAAATAAACAAATAATAACTTCTTAATAAATAATTAAATGATTTATTAAGAACTTAGTGTTTGTTTATTGTATTTGACAGTGACTCCCAGTGGCCTCTGCATACACGACCGATCCGTCGCTCTCTCACGAGTCACGACTCACTCAGTCTTTCGTTCAATTTCGACGGTTGCTCGGACCTTCGGCAAAGCTTCGGCTTCGGCCGGGTTTTAGGCCGAAGCCGAAGGTTTCGCCGAAGGTAGTTTTTTTGGCCGAAGGTGGCCGAAGCCGAAGCCGAAGCCGAAACTTCGGTCGGACACTAGCAAAAACTTAGTCAAGTTGCGTTTGGTCGTTCGGCTTTGAAGTTAGAAATTGTATGAAAGACATTTACCGGGGGCCCAATTCCCTACCCTTCCCTTCTTTATTCCCTTCCTTACCTCCCCTACCCTGTAATCCTATTTCCTCTTAAAAGGTCGTCAACGCACCTGCAGCTCATGCTGCGAGTGTCCATGGGCGACGGAAGTTGCTTTCCATCATGTGACCTGTTTGCTCGTTTGCCCCCTTATTCCATAAATTAAAAAAAAATGCAATTGTAAAATCAATGACACAGCTATGCGACACACACTAATCAGTGTTATCAAATCCTTAGGCCTCCGGCTGCCTCCGGGTACCTCTCTCATCCGGCGAATAAAACTTAACTTTTGCCCTCAGCTAGGGCTGTGCAGTTTTAATAAAAAAACATAGTTACTTCCTACTTATTCTTGGAGGAATATGTTTTTCGATCTACGCATAAAAGTAATATTCATACATCATTATTACGTAATTGTGTAAGTACTATGAATTAGCAAGTACCAGTATTTTTAAGTTTATGTTCTTATAAATAAATAAATAAATAATATTATTATCCTTGTATAGTTTATATAAAGAGAAAAATCAAAACCCTCATGAATAAAACAAGACCAGGACAATTAAAGACGAAAGTGAGTACCAAGTTTGGGTCAATTTTCCTCTTCCTCATTCCGTTGTCATCGCACTATCGGGAGGACATCCCTTTGGACCCCTCGGGACCTCCGGGGGTATTTATTGGGGGTAATTAAAAAGAAAACAGACAAAGCACGCAGCTGATCGGAACGTGCCTCGAACGTTAACACTGGGGTCTGTAGGGCGGAGAAAAATCTTTGTCTATATCGGTAGAATATTTTTGTTACCACTTTTATTGTGTCATGCGTGCTAAAGAAAATCTTGTTGGAGGCGTTTTCAAACAATAATTAACCTATTTCTTATTCTTAGTCTACTCTATATCTGTGCAGACAAGCGATTCTATAATTTTAAAACTATTTCAGTTCAAACAAGTATCTAGTATAATATATTGTATTATATATACATATTAGAATATAATTTAGTTGATAAGTTTCATTACTTCTAGTTTTTAGTGCACAGTATACCCTAAATTAATTGTTTATTGTAATTTGGTATAATTTGCTTGGTACAAATTGCTCAATAGCAATAAAGCCGCCTTTGTGTTCATGTGTCCTTGTTGAATGTATGTTTATGTTTGTACAACTTTTTTGAACGCAATAAAGTATTTTCTATTTATCTATCTAGTATACAAATAAATTTCTGTAAAAGTGAAGCTAAAATTTTAAACTGTTTCAGTGCAAACAAATTGAAGCTGTTTAAAACGACAAAAACCGAGACTTTACTATACTAGGCATGTAACCTTACTATCTTTTTCTCAACCTACCTTTTCACCTACGAAATTTTATAATAATTTATTTTTGTAACAAATATCAATGTATTCTTCAACTACTCATAAAAATCGATAGCCAACATTTTTATATTTTTATCGATATGTATCGATAAAAAATGGATATGTACTCATCACTAGAGGAAATCCACGATCCGGTGGAGTGAAAAAGGAGTTTTATCAGTTGTGGCAATTCTTCGCAGTCCTGCTAGTTATTTATAACCACTAGAAGAAATCTGCATCTAATTACTAATATGTACTTTATTGCTTTGTAATAGAATATGTTTTCAAATTAAAATACTACTTGTAAAAAATTAAATAAAATGTTAATAGTATTGAAAAAGTACCTATTTAGTAATTAATATAAGGTTGTAATTAGTTTGTAAGAGGTTCTGTCATCAATATAAGTAAAAGAAAATAAAAGAGAGTTAACTTAGACAAAACATAACATTATAAAACAATTTTCCTCAATTCCTTACAGTTTGGTCTCAACGTAGAGGTCTTTAAAATGACCTACCTACGGGTTACCTACCGCTAACTACAACGTGATAAATGACATTAACAAAGTTAAAAAAATTAATCATAATTGTGTACAATTATCAAACAAAAAAATGAACTTTGACTGAATATGAATGGAAGCCCTTTATGAAGATTCTTCTACTAAGCGATAGCCTACAGGCTAGAAGGCTGAAGTTTTCAGTAGTTTTCAGCTATCATACATACACCGTCGTACTTAGGAACCTTTGATAGTGCGATTCAGAATTAGCCTGCTACACCTATAATAATTCCATGTCTAAAGTGTTGAGGCACGAAAAAATTCCGTGCCATGATATCTGGATCATACTCTATGATATCTAGAGATATCTAGAGATATCTAGAGTTGAGATGGGAAGGATGTAGAATGTACTTATATCCTAGCCCCTAGGTCAGATGTCAATTCAACTATTTAATGATCGAATAGCCTCAAAGGCATCTCGTAAAGTACAGTAATGTGGTGTGTCGGGTGTAAATAATATGGACAATTGATACGTTAGCGATATTCGCCGAGAGCCGACACCGCACCGCGCCATGCTGAGCGGTAATCGCCCTAATGTGCCGGTGGTACGGTACTTGGGAACCCATCACAGTATGCTTTACTATCTACGATTCAATAATTCAGCAATAGGCTACTTGACTTATATTCAATTTCATTGAACAAATGCATATTTCTAGTAGAACTTGGACTAGGAAACCGTATTTCACCTTTATCATCAAATAAAAACTTATGATTGATAAATAAAGTCGATTTGAAAATATGATTTTATGAAAAAATGATTTGTACTGACGAAAACGCTTTTGCGGTACTTCCGATTTGGATGTGACGTCATCGGACTCTTAATTTAATATATTTTATTTATCGCGCTCGTTATATGTACATATACAATTAGATGTTTATTTGTACATGATAAATAATAAGAATAAGCCTAAAAAGATTTGTAAAATATATTTTCCTGAATAATTAAAAAAAAACATCAGTTTTATATATTATCTCCATTTATGTAGACGGGAAATGAAATGGTCAAAACTTTTCTCCAAACGTTTTCAACATTACAAATGATTTCTAATTTCTTATTAAATTCTTTTACAATTTTTGGGCACTTTTAGACTCGTACATTTAGCACATAAAAAAATTAAATAAAGAAAGTATGAAATACAAAAAATATGACGTCACACTATGGCGGACAGTGTTGTGGTCAGTGTTTTCGGCGCCATTTAAAAGGCATATTTTTCCATCAAGATTTTTATGGGTACTGTTTAAACTATTAAAATATTAGTTTTTTGGTGAAAATGGATGATTCAGAGGCGATTAGCGTGAAGAAAAAAAATAGGTCAAGTAGCCTATTGGTAGTGATAGGCTACGTAACGCAAAATACAAAAAAATCTTTATACAACCTTTTCGAATCTCAAATTCAAAATGGTCCCAAAACATGTCAAATGGGTGCCTTGCACGCTTATTGGCTCGACATGTTGGTTTGTTAAAAGTTAGTTATTTCTGAAAACTTAGCATTTCAAATATCAAGTAGCAGTTTGCTGTTAACATCGAGATTTGAGTCTTTCTTTATGCATTGGAAATCGGGGAATACCACCAAAAAAATTCTCATACAATTATTTTACTCGACACTATAGACATTTACATCTGCAAATTGGCCAAGAATTTCAGTAGCTGAGAAAATGTACGAGAATTTCAGTAGCTAACAATATTGTACTATACTCCACTCGGGCTAACTTGTCGCTAACGGTCATTGACTCCCTGTCAAAAACTTGTCATTTTCCATATAAACCGCTATTGACAATGAAGTGTCAGATATTGTCAATCGTGGTTTTATATGGAAAATGACAAGTTTTTGACAGGGAGTCAATGACCGCTAGCCACAAGTTAGCCCGAGTGGAGTATAGAAATCCCTACTTTAGTAGAGCATACTCCCAACCAACTCTACCATCCTACAGTGCGTAGTTTATCGTCGTGTACGCGCGCGCTTTGTGTCGCCGGCTGCCGGTACATCAGCGCTATCGCGACATCTGACTGCGACTGTACCGCCGACAGCAGACGTGCTAGATGATTGTAAGCCTTATGCCAAAAGTTTAAGAGTTTAAGATCGTTTGACAACAACGAAAGATGCGTGAAAATTTCAGAAGTCTAACTACAGCGGTTCTTGAGGTACAGCCTGGAGACAGACGGACAGACAGCCTTGTGAGTTATGACAACGGCCAAAGCGCAAATGTCTTACTATTGCTGCCTCAGCGACAAAAGAAATTTCCCTCTGATTGACGAATCAAATTATATGCATGATGAAAAGCTCTGTACCATGGACGATCGACGTCAATCATGGGCAATCTCAATACGTACGTAATTGCTTGTTACAAGCCAAGCATACAACTTGTCCTAGCAAGCTTGTCCATGATGGACAAAGTTGAGCAGCCTAACAAAAGTTTTCCGTAATTTCTTAATCGTTCATCCTCAGGGTTAGCGATACGTAATCTGAAGATTTCATTTTCCATTACTCATTCTATCATTTCGTGATTATACCTAAAATATTTTAGGATCATCCAGCATCCTTAATGTTATTTTTGCTTATAAAAGGTGTAACAAAACTAAGTGATACTTTAGGGTATGTAATGTGTATATGTCCCTACTTCCTTGTATACAGGGTGTAACAAAAATAAGTGATAATACTTTAGGGTGTGTATGTGTTCCTTGTAGACAGTTCACTGTGAAAGTAGCAGCGCTGAAAGACCAAAATTTTTTTTCACTTTTGTATGGGGAAACTCGTGACGCTCGGACCCTTGCCCATACAAAAGTGAAAAAAAAATCGTCTTGCAGCGCTGCTACTTTCACAGTGAACTCTCTACAAGGAACACGTACACACCCTAAAGTGTTATCACTTATTTTTGTTACACTCTGTAGAGTTCACACTGAAAGTAGCGGCATGCTGAAAGAGTTCTTTGTTGTATGGGCAAGCACTTTAGCGTCATGAATTTTCCATACAAACGTGAGAAAAAAGTTACTCTTTCATCGCTGCTACTTTCACATCGAACTCTATATCAGGAGAACAATACACACCCTAAAGTATTATAGTTATCACTTAGTTTTGTTACACTCTGTATACTTTTATCATAATCATGAATTATGATAATTTCTAAGCTCCTATTAGTTTTAGCATGATAAAAATATATAGCCTATAGGCTTCCTCAATAAATGGGCTATCTAACACTGAAAGATTTTTTTCATACGGACCAGTAGTTCCAGAGATTAGCGAGTTCAAATAAGCCCATTCAAATAATTTCCCTCCGTTTTTTCCACACTTTCCTCTATTTGTTCTCTAGTATTAGTCTTAGCTTAACAAAATATAGCCTATAGCCTTCCTCGATAAATGGGATGGATCTAACACTGAAAGAATTTTTCAAATCGGACCAGTAGTTTCTGAGATTAGCGCGTTCAAACAAACAAACTCTTCCGCTTATAATATTAAGGCCCAGTAGTCCCTAAAATTAGCAGGTCGATGTCTGTCAGTACGAATATCGACGTTAAGGACATTAAAATAACATTCATATCAGCGCGCCTTGTACAGTGGCTGTTACGCGCTCGCCGCGTTCCTTGATAATAGAAATTAGGAGTAAAAACCTTTTGTTTTTAGTATTACACAAATCAAATATATCAAATCGTTTACGTTAGGTTACGACACATATACTACATTTTTTGTTTTTTATAGAAAGCGTGTAATTTAGCCATAAAATGATTTAATTAAGAGGATACCACACCGCCCTTTTTTCCATACAAACGTTGTCCCCTGTTTCCTCCCTGGATAATGCTAGTAGAGTTATAATTTTTTTCCTGAATATCTACGGCCACTAATACAATGTCCCTATGTTTTCTTTTTTTTCATAATTTAATTATCAAATAAGATATGAACGTTCAAAAACCCAAAAAAATGGCCAGATTTTCCGCTGTGTTCAAACGTCCAGAAAACAGATTTGGCTAGATTATACAAAAAAAGCAAAACATAGGAACACAGCTCAAGCCTTTTTTTAATCTTTAATGAAAAAAGTACTTAAATCGGTTAAGTTTTGGAGAAGGAATCAGGGGACAACGAATAATTGATTTTCTGGATTTTCTGCAGTTGTCTCTATCGCGTTCTGCGGTATAGGCTTGGGGTAAGGGAGACAGCTATAGATATTACACGTACTTTTTTTTCATTTCTCTAGCCCCTGTTGTGTCCTCTTAAGTATGAAAAACAGCGTTATAACAGTCATCTTTGAGATTTTTTTCTATCGAGCAGAATTTTTCCAAATTGTGCACCGATATACCTTTGCGTATAGGAAATTTTCTCAATTTTAAAACGGTACTTATTTTATACTTAAATAAAGACAGTTCCTTTACTTTAGTAAAGTGTTTTAAAAAACCCATTTTACGTAGTTGCAACAACCACAGCGCCACAAGTCTAGATTCTGTGCTGGTACTATTAACTTCTTATTGTTTTGCTGGTAATATAACTTATAACGGATTCTTTATCGTTTTAAGGCGAATACTTTGTAATTTAGTAATTCAGAGGGTTCACTTCACATTCTATTCCAAAAATATATTCACAATATTATTGTCTCTGTTAACGAACATTGCATTAACAGCGACAAAACCCCCGAACAAGCTATCTTGAAGATATATCTTCTTTAGGAGATTATAAAAGGCCTTAAGCAAAGTGCGTCCAATCCGTAATAAATATCGTCGTTGTTAATAGCACACGGCATACCTCCGATACAGCTAGATAGCCTAACTTCATCACCATTGATATAGCGGAATATATAGGCAGAGATTAACACATAATATATTATATGATACCATAATGGCACTGATGATTCTGATAGGTGCCGCAGAAAATATAGTCTGTAAGCAAATTCTTTGACTGAGATAGGCTTTGTTAAAGAAAGCGAGAGGATTTTGTTATTCAAAGTTGTTGTTATTCAAAGCGAGTTGTTTTGCTATTCAAAGTATTTCGCCCATATTATTTTATTGAAGTGACTAATTAATAAGTATGGTACCATGGCAACGCCCATCGCTGTCCCGTTGCACAAACAATGGTCGCCGTCAGTCGCGAGTTGTAATAATTTACTACATTTTTTTATGTTATTTATTCAACAAATGCGATTATCAATATAAAAAGTAGCCAGTAGCCGATTCTCAGACCTGCGGAATATGCATATAGGTAAAAATCAGTAAAGCCGTTTCGGAGGAATACGGTAACTAACATTGTGACACGAGAACTTTATATATAAGACTAAGGGGCTGTTTTACTTTTTCGTGATAAGTTCCGGATAGGCTATCCAATACCTACCTGGCATATATTCCATACTCCGTCTGTCAAGTTAAGTTGTGGATAGCCAATCCGGCACTATTAGGAAGTGGTCAACAGGCTCTAGTATTAATTAATATATTAGTATTTTTTCACTTTATCAATTTTCTATTGTAAATAAAGAAGGATGCCAAAAACCCAGCTTCGAATAACATTAGTTATTAAACTTTGGTAGATGTCTTGGACTTTTCGGTGAAAAAAGTCCTCGATGAAAGCTTTTAAAGACTTTCCTTCGCACGACAATTTTCCATCCTACCATTCTAAAATTGTGAAGCCTTAAAAGAAAGTAAACATGTAGATGATTTATAGGTAAAGTTGAACCAACATTTTAACGACCATCGGCCACATCTTCATCTCTCTCGCAACATAATATTGTATAGTCAGGCTGTTATTAGCAATATTTTAGGATCATCGAAGTCGTTAAAATTATGAGTATTTTATCGTTTTTATGTTTTTTAATGGTTCGGCGACATCTTATGTTCTCTTCCTTTTTTGGCGTGTTGTATGTCGACACAACAATGTTGACATATTTCTTTTTAGCCATACTGATGACAAAATTCTTCTCAGAATCCTTGTAGGCCAGGAGTTGCACTGATGTTTTGAGAACATAATTACTATGTAATTCAATAAGAAATATTTTCATTTGCTCCGCAAATTGCTTCAGAGTTCAGAGTAATAGACTGAATAGAGTATAACAATACTACGGTCTCACAGACAACGGGTGGAAAGATACAAAAAAGATGGAAGCTAAGTATCCATAATACATAATAATAATAATATAGATACTGTTGGGTTCGTTTTTCATATTCATTTTATATGTTTAATCTTGTAATCATTATTTAAGTTAACCCTAGCTTAATTTAGGCTTAATTACAATGGTACTATAGAGAAAAAATCTACATTACGTAGAAACCTACATGTTCAGTCCCTCCCATCAAGACTATAAGCCTTTTCGTTTTCTCAGTCACTCCCCGGCCTATGTCGCATTATACCTTGTAAATTATTTAATAAAGTGTCACATAAACATGTTGTTCGAAATTGGGCGCCCGCGGTTCTTAGAACGTGAGGACAATATGGAATTTGTGTCACACGACAATTTATTATCATTCGGTTATTGTTTTTTAATATTAAATTATTATTATTTACGTTTAAAATTTGTCCCAACGTGCGGCCTCTCCATGTTGGCTCATGATTGGACTGATATAAGCCCTTACAAACGTGTATATTAATCTATGATTGTCTTTTCTTTATGAAATTAGGGGGCAAACGAGCACACGGGCCACCTGATGGAAAGCAACTACCGTCGCCTAAGGACACTCGTAACATCAGAAAAGCTGCAGGTGCGTTGCCGGCCTTTTAAGAGGGAATACGCTCTCTTCTTGAAGGTTTGCAGGTCGTATAGGTCCGGAAATACTTCTGGTGACAGTTCGTTCCAAAGTTTTACAGAAAGTAACGCGAGTTGTCTATAATCGAATTCTATTTTACACGCTTTTGACTTCATAAACATGATGACAATCATGATATCCCATATGCCGCAAAAGCCAAAGTACAGAGGAATAGTACCTGAAAGGAGGATAGGCAGAAATGTATCTTGTTCAAAACCTATTAAATCAAATCATTACCTTTCGGGATTTAATAATATCTATTGACGTTTCACACCACGTCAGTCGAGCCCCGTGCTAAGTACCTGAAGGACTTGTGTTACAGGTACCAGACAACGGAAATTTATTTAATACTTTTATACTATACATATATTTAAGATTTTTATTTATTTTTTAATTTTATTTAATGATTTATTGTGCACAAGAAATATTAACAAAACAATGATTTACACAGTAAGACGACACAAAGGATCTGCTTATTTCTAATAGAAATCTCTTCCAGCAGCCCTACGGAGAGAGATTGGATAAGGATATCAGATAGGACGTGCACAATAATGAATGTAATATTATGTCAACATGTACTTCTTATAATAAAACTTATAAAATAATAGTAATAATAATAATAATGAACAAATACGATAATAAGATATGAATGACAAAATAAATAAATTATAAATATACCAATGCTAGCTACAACATACAATAAAATATAATAAATAGTAATATAACTATAATAAATAAATACTATATGTATATATAATAATGGTATTCAAATGAATGGAGATTCGAGGTAGTGCTCTTTCAAGCGTCTTTTAAAAACAGCAATGATGGGACTGTCACGGATGGTGTGAGGGAGCGAGTTCCACAATCTGACAGCATGAACAGTAAACGAGTAGGAGTAGAAGTTGGAACGATGGGAGGGGAGGGAAAGGTTAGACCGGACTTTGGACCTACAAGGGAGATCGGGATCTCGAGAGAAGTTGAATCTGTCGAGGAGGTGTGAAGGAGAGAGAGGATTGTGCAAGATGTTGTAAAGTAGACAGAGGGTGTGGGAGTTACGACGGTGACGGATAGGTAACCATTTAAGTTTTGTACGGTAGGCCGAGATATGGTCGAACTTTCTCAAGCCAAACACGAAACGTATACACAGATTCTGTAGACGTTCGAGTCTAGTTAACTGCTCCTCAGTGGCATCTAGGTAGCAGGAATCGGCGTAGTCTAGGATGGAAAAGATGAGTGTCTGGACAAGGAAAATTTTGGTATGTATAGGTAGGAAGTTTTGGAGGCGCCTCAGTGTGTGTAGTGAATAGTGGACTTTCTTGCTCACTTCGGTCACTTGCGGGTTCCATGAGAGGTTACGGTCAAGAATTACGCCATGGTTTTTGGCCGAGTCTGTGTAATCGATAACGGTGCCATCATAAATTACGCTCGGGACATTGTTTAAACGTTGAGACATGTATCTGCTGCCTATGATCATGGCTTGCGATTTGCTGGGATTAACCAACAGACCAAAAGACTTTGCCCAGATAGCTATTCGCTCAAGATCTGAGTTGATGTCATTGACTGCAGAGACGATGTCGAGGATGTGAGAATGACGGTATATTTGCAAGTCGTCTGCGTAGAGATGGAAGTAGTTATATCATACACCTATTTAATACACATCCATGACCCAGGAACATTGAAAAACTTTTTTGTTCCGTCGGCGGGATTCGAACCCGCGACCCCCGGCTTGAGTTGCCACACACTCTAACCATTGAGCCACGGAGGTCGTCAATTCGATTTAACATCATGACTTATAAAGGCGTTGGACCTTTATGTTTTACGCTGATTTCTCCAATGCCGTAGCAACTGCTGAAGCTGAATTTTAGCCAAAGCTCTCCAGCTCCTAATGAAGAATCTAGTTAAAGACAAGAAAATATGCGCTGTCACGAAAGGCAGCTTTTCGTCTAGAAAGATTTTCGTCTACATCACAGCCGTGTGATAATCTAAATAGAGCTGTGTACTTACTGTTGTTGTGATTAATAGTTTAAAGATTAATTGATTTATCATAATAAGCATTTTCTTTACTCATCCTCTACGTTTGGTCTGGTGAGTGGTACCCACGCTATGAAATTAGCATATGTATAGGTCGGATGGGCACTGACCAGTGATCTACCGATAACTGTCCCCATATTGTCACAATACTTTCATACCACACCGTTACTACTGTGTCCATTGTCTGATACAATTAATTTACAAACTGTGTACTGATTTAAAACTGCCTAAAAGGAAATCTTAGCTAAGCTGACTTCTAAACGTTGATTTTTCGATTTCGATTCCCTTTGTAGTGGTGAGTTTTTTTCTTTGCATAAGCAGTTCTATCATTTACTTGAAGTTTTTGGTTTGTTAATTTATTTGCCGAAAAACTCAATGATCGCAATGACTATAATAAATGTGTGACATAGAGTGGATATCTCCTACTCCCACCTTTTTAGGGTTCCGTAGCCAAATGGCAATAAACGGAACCCTTATAGATTCATCATGTCTGTCTGTCCGTCCGTATGTCACAGCCACTTTTCTCTGAAACTATAAGAGCTGTACTATTGAAACTTGGTAAGTATATGTAGTCCGCGAACGTGAACGTTGCGAGAGACTCTTCCAAATGTATATAATGGTAAAATGTGTGCCCCCCCCCCCCCTCTAACTTCTAAAGTAGGGGCACGATAATTCTAAAAAAATATATGATGTACATTACTATAAAAACTATCAACGAAAATTGGTTTGAACGAGATTTCGAACGAGTAGTTTTTTTATACGTCATAAATAGTAAACCTTTATTAAACCTTCAAGCGGTCGCGTGGCGTCGAATCGACTCCCCTTACTTTCGTTTATATTATCGACATTTCTCGTTGAATCTGTATCATTCTCTCAGTAGATTTTCATAATTTATTTATCTACAAAATAAATAGCTTACACTTACTCTCCGCACCCCCTTTGCAGCAAGGACCTCAATTGTTTTGGCCTCGGCGCCGGCGCCGAAAAGACTCCGCGCGCCTCTCTTATAATTTTATATGTAGTTTTCATATAATTGTGGCAAATTATGTGTTTATTTATAAAACTAAGTCGTCGGTGACCAATAACACCGAGTGTTATTGCTAGATGAAGAAAAAATTGGAACTAGGATAAGCAGGGTTCACACAAGATAAGCTACTTTGGATCACCGGATTTTATAATTAAGTTTTTAATATTTAATGTAAAAATACATTTAATTTTCTGGGTTATCTGTTTACTTTTAAAAAGGGTAATAATTAAATTTATGAAATAATAAATAATGTTGAATGAAAAGTGTTTTGTTTTCCAAATTCACCTACGACGTCTTTTAGGTTAGAGGGGCGGCAAATTTAGCTCCATTTTTTATCTTACAGAAATAAAAAATCCCACCAAAGACCACATAAGGTTACGGTGAAAAAGATATGAGATCTCATGTAGAGCCAAGCTTCTGAATCTACACGGCCTAACTCTACTGACCTAACTTAAACAAATTCTATATAATATCAGTATTAATATGTATGGCTTCGCCGTTTCGCTACAGCACAGGGTGAAACCTTGTGTGGTCGTCTCAGCAAAAATTTTCAAAAAATGTTTTTGGTGGGATATGAGTGTGCACTAAACTAACGTATTGAATTTCAAAGGTCAGTAATTATAGGGGCGGCAAAAAATTGAATTTTGAAAAAGTTTGAAAGGGCCTGAACTGGATAGAAGATGAACTAGGTGTTGGCATGATATTTTAGATGATATTTTAGAGATGATATTTTAGCTGCGAGTGTCCATGGGCGACGGAATTTTTTTTCGAACGGAAGTTCCATCATGTGACCCGCCCCTTTATTTCATAAAAAAAAGAAAAAAACTATTTGGCCGTGCCGTCCATCACTACAGTAGACAATGGACCCACGTCCTGTCCACACCAGTAACTCCGTGATGCGTGACAGCTGACAGGTCGTAACCCGCGCCACCCACACTCCAGCGACGGATATCGACGTGACACCACGGATTATGTGTAAGAGAACTGTTATAATGCACATTGCACATGTTAGTAGTGGTAGATGTTTTATTCACAATCTATACTTGCACATGTTGATAGTAGAGGTTTATCCGCAATTGTTCATGGTTTTGGAGTTAAGATTCTATCCTATCGGCATTTTCGATAATGGATATCCATTATCGAAATCTATATCATATGATAATGATATAGATTTCATATGTCACAATATTCATATCTTATATCTTTAAACGAGCAATTCTTGTATATATATATATATATATATATATATATATATATATATATATATATTTTCCGAGATTCCAATTATATATATATATATATATATATATATATATATATATATATATATATATATAATTGGAATCTCGGAATCGGCTCCAACGATTTTCATAAAATTTAGTACATAGGGGGTTTCGGGGGCGATAAATCGATCTAGCTAGGAATCATTTTTAGAAAATTTAATTCGTGTTTTAACGAATACCGAGCAAAGCTCGGTCAAATAGCTAGTAAATTATAAAGCTCTTAAAAGCTGGCTTAAAGCGCGAGCAACTCCACATGACTCTGAAAACGCACTAACATTTGATAGAACCACCAATTTTGATAGCATACGTGAGACCATGATACCATTGGAAGCACAAAGGGCCTTCTTAATAACACCTAAAACAAGAGGTGTTATAATTAATTTTAAGTGGCCCTATATGTTTCTGCTGTAACAGCGATTCTTCTGTCGTTGTTAATAATAATTCAGGTCCTGTCATTAGTAATATATTGTGTATCATTGAATTGACTCAAATTTCTAAGGTTGGGTTGCACCAGAGGCGTGGTTAAAGTTAAAGTTATGGTTATAGTACATATGGCGTCCTTTAGCATTAACTTTAACGTTAACTTTAACCGGAGAAATTCACATATGTCTGTTGCGTTATTTTTTTTTTATTGAAGCTACAGAATTGCAGATAACGGGATTGAGGGTATAAAAAATTGAATTATCCGTAAAAATCGACAGAAAAAATATGACACTGTAAAACATAGTAAATTTTCAGATATACGTATGAGCGGAGGTTAAATATGGCGTCCTTGGACGCCATATTTAACTTTAACCAAAGATTTGACATTTTGCACTGTAGTTATAGTTAAAGTTAGTTGGTGCAACCCAACCTAAAATTTTTAAAGTGCAGAGAAAAATAATTAGTAATAGAAATCTAGTTTACTCTAAACTCTAGTCACTACTACCATGTGATTTTGCTAACAATAATATTTTCATATCTAATTGATTTCGATGTTCGTATAGTTATTTAAGCGTGGAAATTTCATGCCTTGGCATTAATGGTATTTTCTTCAACTAAAAGGAACCCCCCCCCCCCCCTTTCACTCGAATACTTAGTCGAAGACTAGACAACTACTAGACGGTCACCCATCCGGTTTTTCGATCGTCCGCGTTGCTTAACTTCACCCTTTCAACTCGGCCAACTCACAATGCTCATTGTCACAGTTAGCGGTAGTTCCACCTCAATGGGACATTGTCAATATATTATATAGAGCAGAACGAGGTACGGTTATTTTGGGTTTTCCGAGTTTTTCCTACTCTTTCACGAGTTTCCCAAGGATTGGCCATATCGCAAGCACCCAGGAATTAGAGGAATCCACTGTCCATAACGATAAATTTATCAATTCATAGCATAAATTAATAAATAATATTCAGATATCTTAGATACCTGTATATATAAAACTCAAAGGTGATTGACATAGTGATCTATCAACGCACAGCCCAAACCACTGGACGGATCGGGCTGAAATTTGGCATGCAGGTAGATGTTATAACGTAGGCATCCGCTAAGAAAGGATTTTGATAAATTCCAACCCCGAGGGGTTCAGATAGGGGATGAAAATTTGTATATAATAATACTTCTTAACGCGAGCGAAGCCGCGGGCAAAAGCTCGTATTTTTATAAATTTTACAATTTTTTATGCGTCTCAACTCCGCTCCCGGGATAATTTCATACATCGTAATTCGGGACGGACAGAAAAGACCGAGGGGAATTGAGGATTACAAAATATACTTCCTACTTCTATATTATTTTCCTATTCTGAGCTAATTAACTGATTTGGGACTCGCAATGGAGTCCCAAATCAGTTAATTAGCTCGACACTCGGGTTTTCTGAGATCAAACGGAATAAATTTTTCATGGAAGGCTAGCACTGCAGATCCTGATTTACAGAAACAGTAAATTTAAGAACTTAGCAAATAAAATCTGTCCTGATTAAATCGCCATAATCCCAAGGACTTTTGGCGTCAGATCATTAAATTAATTTTTGATGCCCAAATCATATATTTGATTTCTTTGGCCTCGATTATATCTGTTGAAATGATATAATGTATGATGGTGGTATATTTTACAATAATTATGATGACGACCAAATTCACGGTGAGTGGGCTCGCGACTTCCGGTATGTCATCAGCATCACTTCCGTCCGCCATTACCGTCCTATAAAAAGATTAATTCCAGATAAATATTTTAACGCACATTATTTGATTTTTAGTTGTTTTTATTCGAATACCAGCCAAAAACTTTATTTTGTCAGTTTGTGTGTTATCTACTTTACTTTTCGCCATAGTGCCTAAAGTCTAAACTAAATTGGTAATCAATTTACAAATTAAATACTTACACGTCTTTTTTCATTATAAAAAATACGCGCTTAGTTTTAAATACTAAGCGCGTATACTTTATTTTTATTAAAAAAGACGTGTAATTTGTAAATAGATACCTACCCAATAAATCGTTTTTTGCATTTGCGCCGTTGGCACCTTTGTTAAAATTCTTATTTTTCGTCAATTCTAAAGGACTTTAGTCACTAGGTTGACTTCAGTAGTCTTGTTGTACATTTTACAAAAATAAAATTGTTCACTTTTTTTACAGAAGGTGAAATTAAGCGGATAACAACATGATGTGGTTGAAGATCATTGTGAGCGCCTTGCTGCTTGGGGCGGTGTTGGCACAAGAAGAACAGAAGAATGAAGAGCTAGAGGTAGAGGTACGTATTTTCTGTAATTCTATTAATATACTTAACTATTCTAATATTTAAATTCATTTATAATAAAAAAAATCTACCGCTCGGGAAAAAACTAGCATAATATTATGCCAGTGCTCGGCAAATAACCAGCATATATTGTTTTTTTCCGAGTGTAAAAAAAAATTAGAAACAGAAGATAGAAATTTTGACCCTTACAACTTTTCAAAAGAGTTCGAACCTTTTTTGTATGGAGCGGCATACCTAATAAGTTTCAAGTATTTTAAATGTCGTATTTTGGTTAACACCTATATGAAACATAACTGATACGCCAATCGATAGAGAAAATAATTACAAACAACAAATACTCTTTGACAAAATGTCGTAAAAGTTATACTTTTTGAAATATTTCAGGTTGTATCTTAAATGTATCTAAAATGTTATGTATTTTACATTTTCAAACTGAAATAACTCAGAAAGTATATTATTTACGACATTTTTTCAAAGAGTATCTGTTGTTTGTAAGCATCTTCTCTTTCGATTGGCGTATGTTTCATAGGTGTACACCAAAATACGACAGGTATGCCAATAAGGTTGGTTTTTGTATTTTATTGAATTTTTACCGCATTAGGTACTAAGTATCGGTCAGTGCCAAACTTTAATTAAATTAAGAAATTTAATAAAACCCCCGCCAAACAACTTTAAAAAGTAATGAAATAATATTTACTGCCTTTAAGTTCAAATAATTCCTAACTTGTGTAAAGTAATATTTTAGTCCATAATTGTCGTCACGGTGTGTCGGTGGACCGCCAAGTAAACTCCAACCTACAACCGCCAAGTCGCTGATTAACTCCATTCGGTTCACTGTGAACTGATCCTTATTAAATACTATAATGTTTAATGTGAAATCTCAAATCAAACATCCACATTAGCGGTAGGATCAGTTCACAGTGAACCGAATGGAGTTAATCAGCGACTTGGCGGTTGTAGGTTGGAGTTTACTTGGCGGTCCACCGACACACCTTGACAACAATTATGGACTAAAATATTACTTTACACAAGTTAGGAATTATTTGAACTTAAAGGCAGTAAATATTATTTCATTACTTTTTAAAGTTGTTTGGCGGTTTTTTTTATTAATTTCTTAATTTTATTTTATTTCATACTTTTTAAACTTGTGTTGGTTATATAGTGCAGAATAATTCCTATCAACAGAATCATATTATTCTCATGGTTACCATCTATCAATGTCCATTTCGATGAGGCCGTTAATATGAACCCAAACATGAAATCTCCACTTTGGGCTCATACAAAGCTCGGTTCCTATAGAATCCAGGTGATGCTGCAGCAGCAGCATGTAAATAGTTACTGTCTATCTACTTCTTACTGATTGTCGCAATTAAAATGAGCCCAAACACGACACCTCTGCTTCATGTTGGCAAGGAGTTGAATATACTATTGATTACCAGGTGATGCTGCAGCACCAGGTCAACTTTCCATTAATATGTATATACGTATTGTTTATTGACATGACAAAATGTCACGAACTAGAATGAAATATAAAACCCATCAAACGAATACAAGTTGCTAACGGCCTTTCATGAACCAGATAAACCCTGATTGTTGCACTGAGCAGGCTGATGATGATGAATTATGGCTAAGAACACTCTCGATCATGTCAGCTTTCAAACAAAAGAAACTAGATCAAAATCGGTCCATCCGTTTGGATCGCACACAGACAAACAGACAGACAGACACGTCAAACTTATAACACCCCTCTTTTTTGGGGGTTAAAAAGATTGAAATACAAAAAGTTAATATTTTGTACATAATATAATCTTTTATTTTCCAGCAAAACGACGACTCTACGCGAGGCCGTCGTGACGTCATAGAGGAGGAGAAGTACTACAACATCCGCGCCGACAACCAGCCCTGGCTGCCGGGACACACCACCACCACCAACAGCTACCACACCACGGAAGTCATCACTGACAAACCCACAGGCCGAGGCGCACGCGCATCCAACGAGAACTGGATAAAACTGCCCTTCCCCGACCGAGATGAGCTATCCAACGACCTCCAACCGCCCAAAACAGATTTAATCAACTCCAGAATGCCCCGCGTCAACTTCGTCACCCAGAATAAGCCGCTCGAAACGTCAGAATCGCGATCCGACACGACCCCGGATGATTTACGTACGGTCGTCCGCGACAAGCCCGTGTTCCCGCGCCAGGCGCTCTACTACCCGGAAGAGCACCGCTACTACGATGATCGATACTACGTCCCCGACGATTTATACCGCCGGGAACCGTACGATTTATACGACAGACGATACAGGCTGGACCGCTATGATGAATACGACGCGCCGCGGAAGCCCAAACGGATTATTTACTATGCACACCTCCCGGATGTCGTGCGACCCCCGCCCGATATCGCACCGATGCGGTACCGATACGACCCCTACCGACGCGACGACGACTACTACGCGCGCGCCGGACGATACGATTATCGGTTCCGGAATCGGTACCCCTACGCTCCTCTTCGAAAGGAGGAGAGAAGATTCGGCTACCGGGATCTCGCCCCAGCGGGTACCGTAGCCAAGGACAAGAAGGTAGACGACAAAGTCACCCCCACTCCAGTTCTGCCTAAAAAGGAGGAGAAACTCCGAGCCGATGATAATGCTAACAGGAATAATATCAACAGTCACCAGTATCATGATTCTAGCGACAATTTCTTCCTGAACCAGGTCAATAAAGGTTTCAATAATGGGATGAGATCTGATGATAGTTACTTGAGATTCGATGGACCGTTATTCCGCGGGACAGTAGAAGATCCGTACCAGAGGAAATACTAAAAAACATTGATTGGAAAAGTACTGTTTTGGATTTGGCCAACTTACAAAACTAATATTCGATTTTACTAGGTACATAAATGGATGTGTGAAGTTAAAAAAAAAACTGTATAATATTCTGATGTACTTAAGTATAAGACGTATGAAACATCTTACATGAAATTCATACGTTACTTTATTAATTTATCTATTATTTAAAAATAAAATTATTATTTAACTTTTAAGTAAAAATGTAATGTGTACTTACTTAGTCGATGATTTTCTTTCTATATCCCAAAATAATATTATAATAATTAAGAACCTGTTTATTAAATTATACAAAAATATTATAACAAACAGAATTGATAGCTCTACAAATACAATTTAAGTTTATGAATTTTCCCATACAATAATTAAATAAAGTAAATCTTTCAGCGCTGCAACTTTTACAGTCAAATCTATAACATTCGAATAATAAGGGACAATACACACCCTAAATATAAAATTTAATCACATAGTTTTGATACACTGTATAGTTTCTTTAGAACGAGCTGTGCCCAGTAAACTTCTGAGTTTTATCCATTTCAATGAAAACCTATTTTAATGTGAACTACAATCTAAATTTATTCAATAACACAGAATATCAGCTGTGAATTACTTTGTATAATTTGTCGCTAATAAATGTAGCAAGATGTCGTGTCGTAATTCCCGGGGCGAGTTGCACAGCAATAAATCGGCCGTTTAAATTAAAACGGGGGCGAAGATGAATTTCATTAAGAATTAATTAATGTCATTCTTAAACGGTTTTGTTTTTGGCGGGAATAAAAAACATCTGTCGGGCGACGCGTTTTCTTGAGGTAATTAAGCAATAAATTTTGCGGCCGGCAACATCTCGAGGTGCGGCCGATTACGCCGTTTAACTAAATGGATGTTCGCCGCAGTCTTATTATGGTGATTCTGAAGAGGGAAAATTGTATTCATTGAGAGATAAAAATTTACATGTTTGCTTACACGGTACACCGAAAAAAAAAGATAGAGTTTTACAAAGATTGTTCTTTGTAAAACTGGATGGATGGAATAAGGCCGAATTTTTAATATTATGCATGTCAATGATGAAAAACTCAAAGCAGATATGTTACTACCGCGCGCGTTGTGAAGATTCAAATACGGCCCAATTGGGCCGTCTGTTGCTTAGTCTGCATCGAGCGCAGTCACGAACGTGCCGCGCCTTGTCTTACCTAAATAAATTGAAAATGACGTCGTGCGTGTTTCGAAAATGTACCAATTATAACTCGAAAGTAAACAAAACACATGGAATCTCTTACCACATGTCTTAATTGCAATAAATACCTCGATTATTTACATTTTCAATTATTTTTTCGAACAATCTGGAAAAAAACCGAATTTTCGTCATAGCTTAGGCGAAGAAAGAGATAGCGATACGATTCGACGTTTAAAAATAGAACTGTCTCTTTTATGTAAATGGTTTTTCGTATCTTTTGTTTCACTTATCTGTCAAATTTGTCAATGTCTGCAATTTTGAATTTGAAAATTGTTCGGAAGAGATTTAAGCCGCAAAATAGTATGGACGTAACATATCTGTATAAATAGAATATCATTGATGCATGTGTTAGTCAAACAATTACTTGCACAACACTAAAACTTTGAAAGATATTTTGATATCTTTCGAGAGCAAAATATTATGCACTTAAAAATTTTCTTTGTTCTCCATTGGTTGTGTTGTGCCTTAATTACAAGTTTTACAACAACAAGCCTTTTGTATCTAGAGTCTAGACTCTTGACTTTAGAGCCTAAGGCCCTATTGTATAATCTCATTAATTTTAGACGCTATAAGCAATCTAAAAAATGACCAAATGATCCAATAGCTCATTCTAGCTCTACATAGTAAATAGGAAAAAGACAATAAATAAATGTATCAAATATAGATTTAATAATATATTAAAAATCTATATAATATATAAAACTCAAAGGTGAGTGGTGACTGACTGACATGGTGATCTATCAACGCACAGCCCAAACCACTGGACCGATCGGGCTGAAATTTGGCATGCAGGTAGATGATATGCTACGTCATCCGCTAAAAAAGGATTTTGATCAATTCTACCTCCAAGGGGTTAAAATAGGGGATTAAAGTTTGTATATAATAATACTTCTTAACGCGAGCAAAGCCGCGGGCAAAAGTTCGTAAATAAATAAAAACAATACATTCTTACATTATTAATAAGTAGATAAAGCCTAGGATACAAGCCTTCTCCAATCTCCATCTTCACTGCCATAATGCTAAACGAAGCAACACTCAACTTTAAACTCCAGAATAGGGCTCCTTACAAAACCGACATAACTAATTACATTTGAGGGCTTAGAAAAAATCCTACGACATGACAGCTTGTAATCGGGGGATAGATTTGGTGTTTTTTTCGTTTTTAACTGCTGGAGCGGAATTAATGGGCTCAGATAAATTACGGGCGATTAAACGGCGGTTAGGGGTGGGGGCACCGGCGCCGACGTGTTCTATTAAATGCTGAAAATCAATTAAAGTTTAAAAAGAAAATTAATTCTATGCCTGAACTCTAGTCTCTAGCTAATAAATATCGGTTCGAAGATTTTTCACCCTATTCAACTAAATCGGATAATGCTCTGACTTCTGCTTTTCTAAACCAAATATTTTCATGAAATGTGACACATATGAATACTTACATATGAATTAGAGGTATAGGAGGGGAAGAGCTTGATGTAATACTTTATTTTGTCATTAATTATTTTAATTAATGGCTGGTTTACAGGTATAGATAAGTAGTAAGTAACTAAATTTTAACATAATTTGAAGTGCCTGCCTGAAATGTGTCAAGTGACAAGCCCCGCCTGCCAACATAATAGAAAATAGTCAAATTTCTAATTTCCTTGTTTAGTACTTAACTAAATTTAAGTTGCTACTTGCTACTAAATTTTGTGTTTACTTGCAATAAATAACTTAAAATTAAGTTAAAATTTAGGTAACTACTTACTTATCAACTTAATACGTTGCTTAATACGTGTAAACCAGCCCTAAGTCCTTAATTACTATAGTATAATATATTTTTACAATTTACTTTTATCATTCTTTTTTTGACCGTTATCACTTACGACCGTCAATACATCGGGATCCGTACATAAATAATTCAGTTCATCAGACCTCGCCTACGGCTGTCCGTCTGTTTGTCCACTACTCCCTGCCGTCACTGTCATGTAAACACGTATTAGTTTCGACCCTATTAAACTTGATGCTGTGATTTGTGGAGGTTTCTGTGTTTAATGTTGTGGTCTATATTATTTGAAAATGGAATAAAAACAAACGAATTTATTTCCGAATAGCTGTTGCGATTTTGTTGTGTCGGAAATCGAAATTCGTGTATTGTGCATGCAGCATGTCGCATGATACACTTTGGCGATATAAAAAATACAAAATTTATCAAACTTGGTGTAGCATTCAGCGGGGCTAAAATGGTCGCTATGAAGAATCATGATATGAATCATAATATGGATTCATTTTTCTAAAATCGTAAAACGCAACTCTGCTTGCAATTCATTTCTGTATTTTTGTACTGATTTGACATATTTTGTCATTTTGACAGTTTTGACAATTCATTTGCTGAATCGATTGAGAGGAATTGCTAAATGTGACAATTTTAGCCCCGCAGGCTTCTCGGGAGTCGGGTATATATTCGAATTAAAGATAACCATCAGACCTACTAGGTACTAGTACCACAGAATATACAATAGTACAAGTACTAGTACTAGCTAACTCTTTTCAACAAGTGTCATAATATTAAAACTGTTGCATGTGAAAACATTCCAGTTTTCATCAAACATCCTCTTACTCTACTGCAAAATTATATCACAATAAATAGATACTGATAATGATACCTAATATCATAACGACATAACAAGATTCAATATCCCTCCGCGAAAGGGTAAGGGCGACAGATGCGGCGCCCTAGGGCTCCGGGCGGCGAGTTCAAACGGGACTACTGTCTTAGGGCGACGTCGTTAGTAACCTGACAATATTACATCGTCGACAGTACTTAATTGGATTTAGGCAAAATTTAGACGACAGGCTAAAGTAAATTTAGGGCCTGTTTCGTCACTTCCTGATAAGTGCCGGATAGGCTATCCACCACTTAACTTGACAGATGAAGTATGGAAAATCTTTTTTGACAGATTCTCCATACTCTATCTGTCAAGTTAAGTGGTGGATAGCCTATCCAGCACTTATCAGGAAGTGGTGTAACAGGCCCATGTCATAACTCATAACGATACCGTACTAATGATAAATGATAATAGTTAATTCTTAATACATATCTATTACTATTTTCGTGTTGACTAGCTACTTAGCTAAGCAGCGACAATATTATCAGCAGTCTGCCAGCAGCGTTTTTGTGTTCGTCAATGTTCGTACTCCGTACCACTGGTACCACGTTGTCACAGTATAGCAATATAGGTTAAATATATTGCTTGTGTGACCGCGTGATATTGGCTTTTAGTTGGTATATTTTATGTTGCTCTATGTATAACATCGACATCAGCTGTAGAGTCGTTTGCGCTCAGTGAACCGCCAACGTCCATACCACGTTGAATACACCGGTTCTCGTCCGATCACCGAAGTTAAGCAACGTCGGGCGCGGTTAGTACTTGGATGGGTGACCGCCTGGGAATACCGCGTGATGTTGGCTTTTTTGATGCTAAAACTTTTTTGTAGAATCACTACCATCTACTAATAATATTCTATAGGATTTGTTGAAGAAAATACTGATAAAATTCTTTACTTTCAACAATTCATAATACTTGGGAAATTTTGGGCTTGATTAAAATGAAGGTACATTACATTCGCCATCAAAACTAAGTAAGTACGGTATTGACACGGTTATAACAATTTAGCGAATTGCTTTTATGTGGAGATATGAGCTAGGGGTGGTTATTAACTTGTTACGTAGGGCTGTCACGATGCAATTACGAGCTAATAGTTAAAAAATATCATAATTATTAACTAAAATAAACTAGGTATTAGATAACGCCCGCGACTCCGTTGCGCCAAAATTCATGTATGGCGCCAGAACCGTCAATTTTCCGGAATAAAATGCATCCTATAATATTATGATAATATATCCTTTTTCGGGACACGAAGTATCTTCATATTCCATCGAAATCGATTCAGCGATTTTGGGCGACACTTTCGCATTATTTTTGTCACCATTGCGGAGTGCTGTTATTTTTTAAACCATAATAATAATAATATTATTAATTAAATAACGATATTATTTATACGAGCCCCACTCTTTAAATACTAATAAGAAAAAATATAAATAACAATGTCACTGTATCGCCAACCCTAAACAGTTTGAAGTTTAAACAAACATTCGAGGGTCGTCTGTCCCGTTGTCCCGGCCGTCCTTCCCGGGACATGCCGGGAAATTGATAATTTCTTGTCCGGGAGACGGGCATTAGTTATTCATTAAACTAGATATGATGCCGCGCCGGTCCGGCCAATTAATATTTATACTCGACCCTCATTGTCCCAGAAGTTAACCCCCGAATGTTCTGAAATTATTATAATAGTTCTGTGAGCCGAGTTACTAGTTTCGTTTAATAATAAATGTTACATTCTGCTTGACGTTCCAGTGGCAAGCATTATTACATGGGCGTACCCAGGTAGGGGCAGCTAGGGGCCCTTCCCCCTTAGAAGATAAATTAATAAACGTCAGTTTTCCTGGCAAGTGGGAATTAAAAACGTGTTACCTATAACCACGGAGCTAATACACGAAGCTCCGTGCCTATAACAGCTCTGCGCAAAATGTTTTGTGTCATTTACTCATAATCAAACTAATTAATAAAAGTCAAATATTTAGATTTTTTGTTTCAATATCAGACCGACCATCTTCTCGAAACAGGTATTTTTAAGCTGCCCCGCCCCTAGCTGAAACCCTAGGTACGCCCTTGGAGCGAAACCATTATAGTTCCTTTAATGTGCAAGAATCCTAGCATGAATAGACCATTCATGCTAGGATCCTAGCATGAATGCTTGACCGGTCTCAAGGAAACCCGGCGAAAAACAACAATATTCTATGTCATGAACACCAACACTGATGTCTAACAAAAAGGTAAGGAATCAAATGATTAAACAATATAGTTTTAAGCGCATTTAATCACAAATAATACTATAATTAATATAATATTTAGAAATAAATGCTAGTGTTACCAGAACGTATCAGAAATAAGCTTAGAATAAAGGCGAAAAATGTGACAATTTGAAGTTTAACAAAAAGTTACAAGTTTTTCCAAAACTTTAGTGTTCCTAAGTTGCAATACAAATTATTTAAAATCTTTATCAAATATTACAAATGTACTTAAGTTATTGTTCCTTTTAATCCACCTTTTTACCTTACTTTTATGAAAGAAGTGTTATCTTTTATCTTTAATGTTATTAAAATGGATTGAATGTATTAGCGAAATGTATAATAAATATATTTTAATAGACTCAAATCTGAGTTTATAAACGTGTAACTCAAATTATAACTAACGTACAACTAAGCATTAATTGTAAGGCCTTTAAAACTATATTAACCTTCGGCAGTATAGCGGAATATAAATATTATATTACTCCTGTCCGACATTGCATTTCTGGCTTGACCAATACAAGTGTATAAAGTCAATCTCTTGCTAACAAAACAGGTATATCTTGGTCTAACGTATGCTTATAAATGCATTTTAACTGCAGGCTTAACATGACCACAGTAGAAATGGCAAAAACGAGAAACAGTGACAATTTTTAGGGGCTTTCTCATACATTTCCCTTGCCAATCAGTCACAGTTTATTCTACCATAGAAAGCAAACATTTATATGATCATGCTAAGTGTGTTGGTTAATATAGAGGGTATTAAAAATAGAAGTAGCTTCCGCCATTTTTATAGCGTCCACCATTTTGTTAGCATCCGCCATCTTGTTACTCCATGGCGGCCATTTCAGCGGGCGCGGGCGGGTCGTTGCCGGCCTTCTTCTTGGATCCCGACACGATGTCGTCTATTCTGAGCAGCAAGATTGCGGTTTCAATCGCTGTTTTGTATACCTGAAAAATATACGCATACGTTAGCATACTATTATAAACAATAGGATAAATATTATAACAGAGATGTTTTCATACATTTATTGTTAGTACATTCAATTTATTCTAAATGAAAAAGAAACGCTATGTGCTACAAATGTTTTCCTTTTATCGTAATTATTTAACATTGAATTCCCTTGGGTTTCAAGTTTAATTTAATTTATTATTTTAAAATGTAGCGCATTGATATATCTTGTGAACGTTAAGCTAGCATCGAGTGAGTGTGCTGAGTTCTAGTTTCATCACAACTCGCCGTAAAGTAGACGACTTCAGTTATTATTATTTATGTCATGGAAATTGGTAGTCATTTTGTGGTCATCTCCACATTGTAGTGACAGCTTTGATTGCAATCTTTGCATGTTTCAAAGTAAAATAATAATACAACAACTGTTTTGCAGAATTTTCTCGGGACTTTCCATGTTCAGCAAACAGAGACAACGACACGACGAGAACAAACAAACACCTTCACAATATTAGTATACAATATACATATATGATATAAGGGCGTCGCCAGCTTATGAGTAACGGGGGGCAATATTATGAAGGAAGGATATACGCCTGGTACTGGAAGGAAGGATATATTACACTTTTGAAATCTTTGCCTCGATGACGATTGTAATAAGAACCGTTCTAATATCAATGTTTAAAACTTTACTACATTTGATCTCTACGGGGGCAACTGTCACATTTTACACATACCTGCAGTTTAACAGCTAGCGGCTCCCATATGCCCTTGGAGGGCATGTCCACGATTTCGCCCGTCTCGCCGTCGATGCCCGCGCCGCTGTGGCCGGCGGCGTGCTTGGCGCGCAACGCGGTTAGCGCGCGGATAGTGTTCGCGCCGCAGTTCTGTGCCAGCGTGCGGGGGATTATCTCTGTAATAAAGTGTCATGTTATTAAATGGAGTGATAATGAAATGTGTCATTTTGTTCCCAATTTGATCTGTAGCGTAATAAGAGTAACTTAGATTTGAGTAAGGCGCTGAGAGCACAGTCACAACCAGCAACGACACCAAAATATATGTGCTGATTGCTAAGATATCTGGACGCTGTTAAGTATTTGAGTACAAACCTACAAAAAACTACGTATTGAGTTATGAGTGTTATTTAGATTATTTAGAACAAGACTGCATTCATAACTCAACATTTAATTTTTTTGAGGGTTGAAACAAAAATTTTATCTAGATCGCAAAATGTTTAACTGACAATCAGCGAACAATAAGTCAACATGGTAAAGTACCCAATTATTACTTTAACACTGTAACTGCCGCACTCAAAGTGGAACATTAATTACTTAAATGTAATTAATTCAAAATTTTAAAATCTCAGGTGCAATTAATAAGATGACTGCCAATGATGGGGAAGTTTTTCCTAAAAACATCTTAAAGTATACTGCGGTAACATTTGTCATAGTTTAGCCTTACCGCAGTATTGTTTTTGTGTGTGTGTGTGGTTTCCCATGTGGTGACTATGTATGGTCCAGAGATGACACCATGGATATAATTATGGACCCCCAGGGGTCCGCGGACCACAGATTGAGAAACACTGCCTTAGTGAATACTAACCTAGCGCCTGCGTGACGGCACGGTAGGGCGTGTGGTGCGGCGCCTTCGCAGCTAACGCCAGGGACAGCGCCATCTCCGCCGCGCCGCCGCCCGCCACCAGACGCGGGTTCAGCACCTAGAAAGTATTAAATTAAAGTTTATTTATTGCTATTTACAAGATAGCCATGTCAGTAGGCTGCACTGCTACGCCTACAAGGCGAAAAAATAAAGTTTATTTACAGCTACTGCGCGACCACTTTGTTAAGTCGACGCCTTGATAATTTGGCTGTAGCAATATCGATTTTTCTCAGCAATTAGACTAAAGCTAAGAAATTAAAGTTCATTGTCAGTATTCATCATGTCTTTGTCTTTGAATTACCCATAGCATAACACGATTGGTCAACTTTTATAACACAGAATAATCAATCAAAAAGACCTCTATAAAATTGATCCATTTCTTGTTTTTTAGGCCGGCTAGGCCTCTCATAGAAAACAAGCAATCTAAAACATATCCAACACGGTTTTTTACTTTAACGCGGTGTCACCTTAATATTACTCGGCAATTGTAGCTTTTCTATCATAATTTCTATAAATGACGATGCGGCCATTGTATGAGCACTAATATTTTGGGGACTGCCTGAATATAGACATTAAGGCAGAAAACTTACATTTTTATTATTACAATAAACAACATCATTCAAATTAGTAAAACAGCCGTTAATTCGCCAAGACTGAATCTCAAACATTTGTATCTTTTACCATTTCGACTTAAATGATAAATCATACATTAGAAATGAAGTACTTACCAAATTCTTAGCAACATGGAGGGCGTCCTGGAGATTTCTTTCGATTTCATTGAGCACGTCCTTGGAGGCGCCACGCAAGAGAATTGTACACGCCTGAAATTACACAAATCTATATTAAAAATCAAAAATATAAGTTAAACATTATTCAGTTTGTTAGTGTAAACACCGTTACCCTTGAACCATCAAATGAGCCTGAGAACAACTTTTTCTATGAGAACAATGCTGGGAACTCAAAAAAATCCCAGAGTTCCCAGCATTGTTCTCATAGAAAAAGTTGTTCATTTTGACAGGTTCATTTGATGGTTTCAAGGATAAACACAACGGAGTTGCAGACGTCATCTAGTCTTGTATAAATACTTACTTGAATTTTTTATTTGCATATTACAACAATGAAAGAAAATTTAATTTGACATTAAGGACAATGAAGACTATACTCCACTCTGGCTAACTTGTCGCTAGCGGTCATTGACTCCCTGTCAAAAACTTGTTTGTCAATCGTGGTTTTATATGGAAAATGACAAGTTTTTGACAGGGAGTCAACGACCGCTAGCGACTCTGACATTGGCAACTCACCGAGGCGGCCATTTTTAAAAGAAGAAGAAGACCGCTAGCGACAAGTTAGCCCGAGTGGAGTTTAGTACTATTGGACTTTGGGCCTGCTGCCAATATTCAGTACATCTAAAAAATCATTTTTAGATGTACTGAATATTGGCAGCAGGCCCAAAGTCCAATAGTACTAAATTAAAATATTTCATTCATACCTTAGGGTTCTTGCACTCGGTCACAAAGGTGAAGTACTCGTCTCCGATCTTCTTGATCTCGAATTTCCCGGCCTGGGTGCCCACGTCCGACTCCTTCAGCTCCTCAGTACGGTTGACGATGGTGGCGCCGCACGCGCGAGCCAGGCGGTTGTTGTCGGTCTTGCGGAGTCTGTAATTGTGTTGTTTAATTTAAATTCTCTATGAGAAAACTAACGGCCACACTCAGACACATTCAATGATGATTAAACTGGTGATGATGACATAAAATCATCATTTAATTGCAGTTAAATAATTAATATTGGTCTCTGAGTACAGTAAATGTAAAAGTGGACACAGGTACGCACCTGTGTCCATGTGAGACTGGCGTCAATTTGTACTATTCTTTTCTTCTTATCAAAAATTCTAGCATGTTATTAAAATTGTTGGTGAGAGTAAATAAGCACACACTCTATCTCCTACAATTTTATTTTAATTTGATCTGTATTTGAGGATTTCTTAGCTCTAAACCAATACTAACAATATGTACCGTTTCTGAGTGTTTTATTGTTGCATATTGAAAGTCAAATACAATGAAATGAGACCTATAATAGTAGCAGCAGTGTTGCAGCCGATGACAACATAAATCTTGTTATTTTGCAAAGTGCAAAATCGACTATAATCTTAGTCGAATGGCCCTCCCTTGAGACTTAACAGTGTTAAGACAGACTACATACAAATATAATGAAGATGCATTTACTTACAAATATTTTGTATTACAATAGTGACAATGATTGTGTCTCAAAGATAATAACCCTAGCGGAATAGAGTAACAATGTCGAGCTGTCAAACAAAACCGAAATTGATTTACGTCTGTGTGTAAAAAATTGTTTATGTATACACTTACAAAAGCATCTTTCTAAGAGATTAAATTGTCAACGTGCCGATAAGTGCCGACTGGACGTCAAACGGATAAAAAATTGGTTCTGCTGTCATGTATCACACGTCTCTTTTTACCATGCAGTGTTACTGATAGTGACATCTCGCTTGCTCAGGCCTTTGTTCATCTATTCTGCATCTGGCCGGCAACGCACCTGCAGCTCTTCTGATGTTGCGAGTGTCCATGGGCGACGGTAGTTGCTTACCATCTCAGGTGACCCGTTTGCTCGTTTGCCCCCTTATTTAATTTTTAAAAAAATCTATTCCGCTAACTTTATTAGTTAACATTCACCCTTATACATAATATAATAATTCCTGTTATAGAATATTCACCTTCTGATAGCCGTAATGCCGGCCTTCACGAGGTAGTGCTGTGCGAGGTCGGACACGCCCTTCTCTGTGAACACGATGTCTGGCTTAAGCGCGATGATGTCTTCGCACTGACGCTGCACATGCTCCTCCTCTAATTGCAGAAGTTTAGTGAAGTCCTGGAATTGAAATAAAGATTGCTTACATGCACTAGAATGTATTCTGTAGGCCTACTACGGACGAGAATACCGCGTCCTGCTCTAACAACGTCATTTCACATTTGTTAGAGTAGGACGCAGCATTCTCGTCCGATTGTTTGAGTCTCAAAACAGTATCATGGTACAAGGCCTGTTTCTGTAAAACACTTTTTTTTTTAATTTTTTTAAAAATTAGTTTGTAGTAGTACTCTAGTTTATCTAGATCAGCTATACTCAACCTGCAGCCCGCGGGCCGCATGCGGACTTTATCAATGACCCTTCAAAAATTATTACAGTGACTATACTAGATTTGTCTTTATTGTTAGTTTTATACTGTCTTTTCGTTACATCAGCCATAACTTAAAGGACAGACTTCCTACGTCCATCAGCTTCATTCTAAAATAAAAACTATACAGGGCGTAACAAAACTAAGTGATACTACTTTAGGGTATGTACGTGTTTCTTGTAGAGAGTTCACTGTGAAAGTAGCAGCACTGAAAGACCAAATTTTTTCTCTCACTTTTGTATGGGGAAACTCGTGACGCTTGCCCATACAAAAGTAAAAAAAAATTTTGGTCTTTCAGCACTGCTACTTTCACAGTGAACTCTCTATAAGGAACACGTACACAACCTAAAGTATTATCACTTTGTTTTGTTACACCCTGGTTACTTGCTAAACACAAACTATATTTTACCTGTTCCCCGACAATTTCAATGTTGGTCTGACTCTCGCCTTTCTTGTATTCAAGGGGACAGTCGAGCAGGACGATCCTGGGGTTCTCGATGTATCTCCTCATCTTGGGATGGGTTACGTCCTTGTTGATCATCACACCATTCAGCACTTTCGACTCTTCGATTGTGCCACCAGGAATCTTCTCTACTTTTGCGTAGCTGGAAATTATAAGTTGGTAACTTCAGAACTTAAGATTCTTCTTCTATATAGAAGCATAAAGAATGTGACATACGCTTACTTTATACGTGGGAGAGCCATGCTTCGGCACGAATGGGCCGGCTCGACCGAAGAAATACCACGTTCTCACAGAAAACCGGCGTGAAACAGCCAAGCGCTGTGTTTCGCCGAGTGAGTGAGTTTACCGGAGGCCCAATCCCTTACCCTATTCCCTTTCCTTCCCTCCCATATTCCCTTCCCATCCCTACCCTCCCCTATTACCCTATTCTCTCCAAAAGGCTGGCAACGCACCTGCAGCTCTTCTGATGCTGCGAGTGTCCATGGGCGACGGAAGTTGCTTTCTATCAGGTGACCCGTCTGCTCGTTTGCCCCTTATTTCATTAAAAAAAAATGGCCTACTCTCATAAAAAAAAATTCGGCACTGCCTTTTACATACTTTGTAATTGTATTAACGCTTGGAAAGAAAAAAAATTTAATGGCATTTTATGGCTTCAAAGTAATAAAAGTAATTACTTTTTAATATCAACTTCAATTCTGCCATTGTCATTGATGGTCACAGTGTTGACAGCGTCCAGGGCAATGTCCACAGCCAGGTCGGCCCATCTGCCAATGTACTTGGTGCCAATGCAGGAGCGGATCTGTAACATGGCAACACAACATTTTGTTTGTCATATTAAATAATGAATTGAACTTTCATATTAAATAATGATTTTTTAATTTTGAAATTAGGAAGAAGTACTACATTAAAAGTAATACATTTAAAACTTACTTTAATTCAGATTGGGCAAAATGGGACTTATACTATGAACTAGCTGAAAGTAAAACTAGTATAATTTTTATCTCGAGCGTGTTCGTGTGTCGACTGACAACCTTGACTGACTGATAAGAACTACATATAATACTACATATAAATAAAAATTACTACGTTAAAGCACAAATCAATGGGTGTCACAGTTTCTCCATAATGTTTACCACAAAAGTGCTCAGCTGATGGGATATACTCGCTTTGCTCGCCCTGATAACCCTACTAAGTAGTAGTGATGTAACAAATGTTGGATTTTTCAGATTCGCGAATGTGATTGCCAATATTTATCTTCGACATTCGCGAATGCGAATGCGAATATTTTAAAATTTCAAAAAAAGCGCGCTATTCGTGGGCGTACCGAGGGGGGGCAGGGGGGGGGGGGGCAGGGGGAGGCAGCTGCCCCCCCCCTGGATCATGTTGACGTCCCTACTAAGTATATTATCTAGTACTTTCATCTATAAAAATAACGATTGCCATTTGTTTGCAATACAACTAAAAATTATTAATTTTTTATTCTTTATAAACACCTAGCTTATAAAAAATCTGATTTGCCCCCCCCCCTGGCCCAGAATCTGCGTAATTTGCCTCCCCCCCCTGGCCCAGAACCTGGGTAATTTGCCCCCCCCTGGCCCAGAACCTGGGTACGCCCATGCCGATATTGCTTATAGTCTGTCAAGAAAGTGAAGAAATTAAAAAGTGGCAACATAGTAGTGTCATCCCATTTTTCTTAGATTGATTTGAAAGGGAAAGACACTAAGATGTTGCCACTTTTTAATTTCTTCACTTTCTTGACAGACTATAATTGAATGAATTTAGTCACAGAAAGTTCATTCTAAAAGTTTTGTTTTGTTTTGAGGTTAGTTTTATGTTTTATGTTTCAAGTAAGTAATTGTTTAGATTTGAGAATGATAGTAAAGTAATAATATACTACTAAATGTATGCAAACCTTACATAGTTGTAACAAGGCTGATTAATGTTAGATTTCTGAAGTTCTTTAGAGATCTCTGAAGTTCTTTTTTCATAAATGACTAATGAGGCTTTAATTTACAATGTAGAAGTATGATTTAATAAAAATATCTAAGTGTTATCTATTGTATCATTATATTATTTCAAATGCATGCATATAATAATTTCCTTTTTGATTATTAAAACATTCGCTAAATATTCGCATAATTTTTGTGAATGCGAATGCGAATATTGAAAAATACGTGGATATTCGCTAATGCGAATATCCGTTACATCACTACTAAGTACGGTAGGGTACATATTAAGTCTTATGAATAACCCTACTTTTATGTAAAAAGCAAACAAACTTACAACTTCCTTCAACTTTTCTCTGTCATTCAAATCAACAGGTACTGATATCTTCTCCTGCAACAGCTGCACTGCATCTTCTAACGCCTGACGGTACTCTCTGATTATGACAGTGGGATGGATGTTTTGTGCGAGGAAAGGCTCAGCGACGGCCAGGATTTCTCCCGCCAGAACAATGACTGACGTTGTGCCGTCACCAACCTGTAATATTCATTTTAAAACATTTTATTGTGTTGTCTATGGTGAAAATCATGTGTGGAATGAAACATCATGTGAAACTTTGTGTATCATTCCAAATTCTGATGATATTTACAATGATATGATAAACTTACACAATGACTAAGACTAATTACTAATTATGTAAATAAGGTTTTTTTTTCAAAATATTATAAATAAAATAGCCAAAAGTGGTCAGGTCTCAACCACTCTTAAGATTATTTAACAGTCAGAAACAGAAAAAATAATATCCAGAGTAATAACTATTAAGACAATACAGTACAATGTGTTGGTCCTGTCTGATGATATTATGCAAATAAGTTGCTTAACAAACAAGAACATAATATTGTATTTGTATGTAATTTTTCTATAACTGTACACCTTTCCCGCGTTTCACTTGACGGTAAAAAACGATCAAAGCGTTTGAAATGCCTCCTATTTTGAGCGTTTTGATCGTTTTTAACGTCAAGTGGAACGCGGGGCCTTATGGACATTATATCACCTGACCATCTACACTTTTTGTATAAAATAGTAACAAAATTTATAACCTCTTCATCCTGTGTTCTCGCAATTTCGATCATGGTTTTGGCAGCGGGATGTTGCACGGTGATTTCTCGAAGGATAGCATTACCGTCGTTAGTCATTACAATACCGCCCATGGGGTCCATTAACATTTTCAACATTGCCTGAGGTCCGAGGCATGTTCTTATAACGTCCGCTATCGTCTAAAATAAACAAAACACACAAACTTTTGATGTAATATCATGTAATTAATTGTGAAAATGTTCATATTCTACATAAAACAGACATGATTCTACCTTTCCAGCATTAATATTTTCCAACTGAACTTTCCGGCCGGACTCACGTTTTGTGTTTTGACCTGTATGAACATTTTACAAACGTTAGTTTCATGAAATACAAGGGAAACAAATCTGAAACACTATTTACTCACTCAAAACTATAATAGGCTGTTGTCCGTACATTTTTAGAGATATAAAATTAAATTCTATTCAGTAAAATTAGTCACAATCAAAGAAAGAGATTTTAGAAAACCACAAATCGCGTGGTCTCAATTTTTTTTTTTAATTTTGACGTTTGCGGTTTGACAGATATCAACTCGACATTATTATTTTTTTATGTGTCAATACAGATTATTTAACCATCACCAAAATCCAATAAAATGGCGGGAAAATATAAATTTTGTAAAAGTTATTCTACAAGTTATTTAATTTCTTTTCCTTAGATTTAAGACGTATTATATTTTAATTTTTCTTTCACGTCGATCACGATCTTGTGGCACTTGGATACTTTGTCAGCAGTCTATCAAGAGTCAAGATTCAAACCACAATATTTACAGACGGTATTTGTCCAACATTTGCCACGAGATGGCTGCTCCTCGATCATGAATATTTCAGGAATCGAAGCGTCCTCTGCAAGCGGAGCCCCATATAGGTAAAGATATTAAACTTAAATATTAGATATTCAAATTTATACAAGACTCCTTTTTGAAATGGACTTAGAAAAAAAGCAAACATATCGGCTAATGGCAGGCGATTGATGCCACCTATTACAAAACAAGGTCCTACATGATTCATGAACACATTACACATTATTATTATGTTACTTGTAACTCCCATGGGGTTACCCACTTGGTCCTTAGAGTCCCGGGATAGGACTTCGATAATTTTGCTCACTCTGTTGAATTAAAGGTCCTACATTACACAATATTGTAACGAGGGCAACATATGGCGTGCCCTCTCACTCGCACATCCCGGGAATTTTGGAAAGCCCAAGCGTGCCCCAAGCCCCAACAGGCGACGCGTCCGAGACGCACCCGCCAGATTCCCGCGCGCTTCCGGCTCGACTAGTTCATAGTTCTTTTATTTTGTTAATAGTAATAATCCGTACTTAATTAAGATTTAAGAGTGATTATTTTTGTATGTGTTGAATACAATAAAAGGTGTAATATAGACTTTTTACTAATAATTTATCACACCCCCGGTCAACGCATTAAAATATTAATATGTTACTAATAGGTATGATGATGAGGTCAAAGAAATCACGGTGAAAAATAAGTGTTCCCAAAATTACAGCTCGATAGCATTTTTATTTTTTTTTGTCATGCGCCTTCAAAGTTAGATAATCAAGTCGATTTTTTTTTCAATTAAATTTCTTAATATTTGTATACCAAACGATAACTTATGCAATTAAAAGCAACTTTTGTTACGAAACCACTTTTATAAACGCTATATTTAATATACCTATCGAACAAAGTTCTCTCCCGATGCGTACAAACTACGAAAGAGTGACGTCAGTCTTTCGTAGCACTTTGTATGGAGCGTTTCAGGCAGGTCTATTTTATGAGATGTTTGAATTGTCATATCTTGGTGAATTTTTAAGCTATCAGAGTCATTCTTTCAGCGATGTTTCTATTTCTTAAGGGTCTTTCAATTACCAATAAGAAAAAAAAATCCCCGTATAGGACTTCGATAATTTTGCTCACTCTGTTAAATAAGCGATTTTTTGTAAGGCTGTCGTATTAGTTCTGTCGTGCCGGCGCGTTCATGCAAAACCATGGCTCTCTTACGCATTTCCCAATCCTTACTTTCTCACTAATATCATAAATGCGAAAGTGTGTCCGTCGACTATAATTATGTCCGTAACCTCTTCTCGCTTAAACTGCTAAACCGATTTTAATTTTTGGTATGCATAATGTTATTAATGCAGATACTTTGAGAGCCTATAACTTCCTGGTAAGGACATAACTAGGATAGTTTTTATCTACTCTTTATCCCGAAAAAATGTAAGGTACCCGCGCGATAAACAATTTTTGGCGCAACGGAGCTACAACCAGTTTATAAAATTTGCATTTTTCTTGTTTTTTTAATCCCATCATGTAAAAAAATAATCGGCCAAGTGCGAGTCGGACTCGCGCACTAAGGGTTCCGTATCTACTGTTATAGAGCAAAAATAGGCCAAAAATTGTGTTTTGTGTATGGGAGCCCCCTTTAATTTTTTTTTATTTTAATATTATTGTTTAAATATTAAAGTACTTACACATAATATTATAAGAACAAACTTTGTAAAAAATTCAAGTGCCTACCTTTTTCCATTATGGATGTAGAGCAAAATAGGCCGAAAAAATCACGTATGTTGTATGGGAGCCCCCCTTAAATATTAATTTTATTTTGTTTTCGGCATTTGTTGTTATAACGGCAACATATATTTACAACCTATAAAAATTTCAGAAGTCTAGCTATAGCGGTTCTTGAGATACAACCTGGAGACAGAGGGACAGACAACGAAGTCTAAAGTAATCTAATTAGTCCCGTTTTTTTACCCTTTGGGTACGGAACCCTAAAAACCATGTGCGCATAAGGTAAACTGTAAAGAAACGCTATATTTCTCATAATATAGGTTTATTTTAATAATATAAATTATTTATAATAACATTTTAAAAGTACACACATTTTCTACAATTTTACTGAAACAATTTACAATTTAATATGCTCTATTCTCTATATTTAAGAGGAGTCCACGCCGCCGTTTTTCTATACAAACGTTCTCCCCTGTTGCCTCCCTGGATAATGCCGGTAGAGTTATGATTTTTTTCCTGAATATCTAAGTATGGCCACTATAAGCATGTCCCTATGTTTTCTTTTTTTTCATAATTTTATTATTAAAAAAGATAAGAACGTCCAAAAACCCAAAAAAATGGCCAGATTTTCCTCTGTATTCAAACACCCAGAAAACAAAACTGGCTAAAATATACAAAAAAAAAACATAGGAACACAGCTCAAGCCTTGCTTTAATTCTTAATGAAAAAAGTACCTAAATCGGTTTGGAGAAGGAATCAGCGGACAACGAATCGAAGATTTTCTGTTCTTTTTTTAGAACTTTTGTCGTGTTGTCTCTATCGCGCTCTGCGGTGGGAGACTTGAGATTGGTGAGACAGCAATACATTTTCAAATACCTATTTTCAATTTCTCTCGCCCCTGGTGTATCCTCTTAATGTACGCATCACAAACAAATCTGTAAATAAGTACAATATGCTATTGAGTTTAGGTACCCTAACTTTACAAGATTGGTAATTTTTAGCATTCTAGCTAGCGGCCCGTCCTAGGTTTTTGGCCGCATGACCTGGGAAACACCTTTTTCACATTCTTGTCACTTTTTGATAAGTCCTGACTCCTGAGTTCCTGACAGAGGATTGATTTTATCGCGGCAAAGTGGTAACCGCAGTAAACGGATTTCTGCTTGAAATAAAGTTTGCTGAAAATATTTAGATTAAATATACAATATTAAAGAATGCCTGCAGTTGTAAATTTAATTCTATGAAAGACGTATTATCCACAGTATGTGCTGGCATTTTAATTTTTAGTGAATTAACCTACAAATTAAAATATTTACACAGCAAATTCATAGTCTTACCGCCGCGCCGTACACAGAGACATATTATTTTACTAACTGAACAATTTAATGAAGAGATTATGTCAAAATTTATTAGGTACTAAGTTTCCACTCTAAGTACGGCAGTCGGTCTTATTATTTTTATATTTTTTATGAAATAAGGAGGCAAACGAGCAAACGGGTTTCTCCTGATTGAAAGCAACTTCCGTCGCCCATGGACACACGCAACATCAGAATAGCTGCAGGTGCGTTGCCGGCCTTTTAAGAGGGAATAGGATTACAGGGTAGGGGAGGTAAGGAAGGGAATAGGGAAGGGAAGGGTAGGGAATTGGGCCTCCGGTAAACTCACTCACTAGGCGAAACTCAGCGCAAGCGCTGTTTCACGCCGGTTTTCTATGAGCCCGTGGTATTTCTCCGGTCGAGCCGGCCCATCCGTGCCGAAGAATGTCTCTACCACGTAAGAAAGCTCTTAGTTTTTGTCCAGCACATTGAAAAAGTCACATGACAGACAGAGACTTCGACCCTATAAATTACGCTGCGTAGATATTTCTAATAGGGAAGGAATAATTTCCTGTAAGTAAATTGAATTTGTATTCTGATTTTTGTATCTATACTTACCTAACTAGTTGTTACTGACTATGATAACACATGACTAGAACTGGTAACTATACACAATATTACATTGTAAGTAAGTATATATTTTTATGAGTAGTTTATATTTTAAATTATTTAAGAATTTTTTTTTATCAATAAATTAGAAGATACTACAATGTACGTTCATTAAATCCACGTGCGAGCTCTGAGAACTCGGTGCTAAAAAAATGTGGAAAAAATAGTCCATGGTCTAAACCTTCATGGTCTAAACTAATTTTATAAAATGCGAAAACGCCACGCCGGTCTGTCCTAAAAAGTGCATTGGATGAATTATCATATTATACGGGCCTGTATTCCCAGAAACGGACGATTTTCAAGATTTAAAAGTGACAGTAGACCAATGATATTCTACTTATGGCGGCTCTCGACATAGGCGAACGCGTTGGCCAACGCGTCTGCAGACGCGTTGGCCCAATGTGTAGAACGGGCGTTCGCGCGTTGGCCGTAGGTATTTAGACGTTGGCCAACGCGCGAACGCCCGTTCTACACATTGGGCCAACGCGTCTGCAGACGCGTTGGCCAACGCGTTCGCCTATGTCGAGAGCCGCTATTATACAAATCTGTTACGTCCATACTATTTTCCGGCTTAAATCTCTTCCGAACAATTTTCAAATTTAAAATTGCAAACATTGACCAATTTGACAGATAAGTGAAACAAAAGATACGAAAAACCATTTACATAAAAGAGACTTCTTAGATTCAGACTAAACGACAGACGACCCAATTGGGCCGTATTTGAAGCTTCACAACGCGCGCGGTAGTAACATATCTGGTTTGAGTATTTCATCATTGGCACAAACGAAGATTTTAAATAAGATTCTTATATATTTATCTGAGCTCGCACGTAGAGTTATTATTTTTCAAATTAGCCTAAAATATAATTAATCCGTGATATCATCTTCTAAGTCTGTCGATTCAGCTTTGGTGTCATTTTCGTCTTTCGTCTTTGTGTCCATTTTTCTGTCTGTATGCAAGGTTTCGTATACCCGTTTCAAATTCTTCATGATATAGGAGGAGCCGTTTGGTTTCCCAACATACCTATTTTGATCGAAGTATTTATCTGTTTCCGGATTCTGATTCCGAACGGGAACGGAAAAAGCCGACAAATGCCGAGGTTTCTGGCCGAAATCCTTCCCGATGCCCTTGTCTGGTCCCGTTTCGGGTCGCTCTGGATTGGCATTATTATCGGTTTCGGTCGGCATTCGTTTCCTATCGTAAATATGTCCGGAGACGCGAAGGTCTATGAAGAAGTTGAGTGGATCGACGCTGAATTGGGGATTGTAGAGTGGGGGATACCACATCGGCGGCGGTGGGGGTAGAATGAGATTAGAGGGAGGAATCGAATTCGCTTCGAGGGGACTCCTACCGACGCACGGCGCCGGTTTGGGTAGCTCCTCTGTTCCAACGTCTACGAACGTCGACTGTCTTCCAGGAGGTCCCGGGCTGCTCGGCTTCGGAGGGTCAGATTTGGGAGACAACCTTCTCGGAGGGGAACAAACGCGAGGCTGCTTGTCTACGGTCAACTCCAGGGGTACTTCCGGTCGTGTTTCGTGCTCCTTCTTATCTTCTTCGGGCTTGGGCCAGTCCCTGCGCCAGTCCTCGTTCTCCGCGAAGTATTTGTGGGCGCGGCGCTTGAATCGTCTGTGATAGTGAGGGGGGCGGCAGCCGTGTCTGGCGCTCACGAAGGATCGCAGCATTTCACTGAAGAAGAACGCGTGCGGCTGGAGAGGGAGCGCGCTGTAGAGGTACGGAGGTGTGGCTGCCAGCAGTCGAGACACCAGCTCGGTGTTCCGGATGTCACGGACGTGGGTCTTCGGTACTGCTTCCGGGGGCTTCTCCTCTTGAACGGAACCCATCTGGAAATAAACGACTATGGTTAATGGCACCCAAGGCTATGGAAACGGTTGAAAAACGTCAGTTTGTAATGTTTGCTTTAGCAAATTTTTACCAATATGAGTAACGCTTAGTTAAGTTCTGGTTCTAAGAATAAAAACGATATGGATGACGATATTAATAACAAAAGGAACACATTTTTTAACTGTTTGGCGAGTTCAATTTCAGATTCAACAGTGCAGTGCAACAATTTGTGTATTCAAATTCACTACAAACATTCTAACATCGCGCATCTGGGGGCACGGGAGTGCCCCCGCCAAGATGAGCCAAGCGAAGCGCGCAAGTTCACTATCTACCTTTTCTCGAAACGATTCGTCGTATTTTTGAACCCTCGTAACTTTGGTTTGAATAATGCCAGATAGCTGAAATTTTTAAGATATAATGACATGAGTATAGTTATTAAATGCGTAAATTTTGAATATCGTAGCTATTATACTTTAGATTTTACAGGTGTCCAAAATCCACAATTTGGTCACTGACTCACCGATCATCAAAACTGTTAGGGTACTTCCTGAAGTCTTAAAAGGCTGAAATTTGGTATGTAACATAATATTAGTACTGAAACAACACAAAAATTATCAAACCCAACTTAACCTATATCGGATATATCCGTACCATTATAGAGCAAAATTAGGCAAAAATTTGTGTTTTTGCCTAATTGCCATTTTGTTATTCGCCAGGGCTTTGAACTTAATATACAGTAACTAATGATAAATGGCCAGGCCACCGATTTTGACTAATGTGTAGAGTTTATAGATTCTCCTCGTGCGGCTGACACATTATAATATTATTATCAAATATTTTGCCGCGCTTTAGGGTAAAATTAAGGTTTTTAGATTTAGGGTTGTGTATGTAAGGTTAGAAACTTGGCTCTACATGAGATCTCACTACTTTTTGACACGACGAACTATAATATTATGTTCTCATCTTGGCAACATTTTTACATGAAAATGTTTTTGGTGGGATCGGTATTTCTCAAACCCGATGCGGCTTGTTAAAAATTCTAAAAAATTCTCGTACGTAGTCGTAGTTAGTCATGTTTATATATCGTGCCTATCTGCATCTATCTGTCTGTCGACATCGATTTTTCAGCTCAGCGCTGTTTTATTGCCAATATCGGAATTCGGTATCCGCGGCGTATCCCGCTTTGAGTTTCACTGACCTATTTTGGAATGCCAAATAGAGTAACGAGAGTTAATTTTTTGCGTTCCCTTTGCTCCCGCACTGGTATGTTTGTGATTTTGTTATTATTACTGAAATGACCGGATGTCTATCTAAAATTCATACAGGATAGCAATTGTACGCCTTATTCAATGCTTCTAAAACAGGACAAATAGACAGACATCTGTTACTCAAAGACTTCTATTTCAATTTGCTGTTACTTCGCTGGGAGGTAACTAAATAATCTTACGAACCTTAGAATTTCACGAAGATCTCGGTATTTTTGGAGGACATCAGTTCTCACAGATTTCACCACTTTTTTATATAAAATAAAAAAGTTTTTTATATAAAATAGATCTATTTTATATAAAATAAAAAACTTTTTTATTTTATATAAAATAGATAAAACTTTTTTATATAAAATAGATAAAACTTTTTTATATAAAATAGATAAAACTTTTTTAAATCTGATTGGCAAATCCCTAATCCTGTGCCATCTGCCAAAGTCTATGAAAGATTCCTCCTTTATTAATTGCTAACTAAGAACGAGAGTGAAACTACTTAGGAACTTATTATTCAATTAGAAACTACCCATATGGGTTAGAATAATTATAATTCATAACATTTCGAATTCCCGAAGTCGGCCATCTTGTCAGTATATTAATAAAGGATCCGAGCACGAATTAAACGCCGTATTACCATATCATTGAACGAGTTTCGAGTGATACATTGGATTTGCGACAATGGCGAGGGGGATCACAATAAATTCAGAGTGGCGTGTCTCTATTCAAACAGTTGATACGAGCGTGAAGCGGGATGAAATCTTACGTACGCGACGATGGGCAAACACGCCACCCTCTCGCGTTTAACTACACTCGTGTTCCTTTTTTGAATTCTTATTTTTTTTAATTCTTCATGCCAGCGCTCTTGGTCTTAATTCTACAGCTTCAAATTAAACTTTTTTATTTCTTCGCCCAGATAATTATTTTCAAATCTCATAGTCAACAGCAACATTGTTTTAGTCCACAATTGACACTGTTGAATATTGAATTGCGTATTTTTATGCCATCGGATATAATATATATAATTATTAATTGGGACTAGCTCACAGCTACATTATTAATTACAATTTGGATATCACCGAGGAAGATATTCACGTAGTCGAGTGTACCATCCGCTCTGAAAGGTACCGTGATATACTATCACACGTTGATTATTGAAATGAAGCGACCGTCGCAAATGTAATATTGTCATAGATCGTCAGATAAATGATCTTAATTGAAATGTTAAGGGATTTTGCAACATTTTAAAGTGAAAAATTTAATTGTGGAGTACCTATGACATTTTTCATACTCCTCTTACATTAAGTGGTCAATAAGACGTCCGAGTTAACTACAAGTTTTAATTCTTATCGTAATTAACAATTTTCTACCCACCTTATTATAAAGGGGGCGGTTACAAAGGATTTACTTAATTTAACCAAAGTCTTGCTGATCCTTGGGTTTTAAATCTTTTTGACAAACTCGACATAATAAGCGGAAAAAGTACGGTACTTTTTTTAAACCATCCCAATGATAAATCTTTTCCCGTCAAAAAGCATAACCGTTCATAAAAAGTGTCCGTTGAAATTAGCAGCTTAACCGATCAAAGAATATGGAATGTAATTAGGCCCCCGACTGTATTTAGATCCCGGGTGGAGGTAGAACGTTAATTTCCATATTAAAACCGTCACAAAGGAAAATTCAAAAACCTGGGGTGGATAGCAGAGATATGCGAAGCGTGGATGCGGTATTTACGTTAAATGCTGTGTTTTCTTTTTTTATTTATTCTTTTAAGTAACTTCCGTTTGAGGAAGTTGACTTTATAAAAATACGTTTTTTAGGGAAAGTCATAAAGCTTATATAAATTACATTATTAATTTTCATTTACAGTCATAGGCTTTTCGTTGATTTCGTTACAGTTCGCTGTTTAGACAGAGATTTATTTTAGAAAGTACTTTGTCCTTTAACATTAACTACGTTTTGAGGAAGCACTTGGGAATGAGCGTATTTTGCTGTTCTCATCCCTGATCCCGGCCTGTGTGCTGCTATATTATTGTTACCTGCTTTTTGTCATAGAGCTGGACAGTATCTGAACGTCTCTATGACAAAAAAATGAAACAATACTATCTCTGAACTTTAGAGATAGCATTTGGCCATAGTCCGTAGAGTTTACTTTTACCAGATGTTAATTATATATGCATAAATAAAAATGCATGCAATATAATTATATAATATAATTATATATTATATAATATTATATTGCATGCATTTTTATTTCATCTCCATTCCTCGCACCTAGCAAATATAACGCCACATCCACATTTCGCACATCCGCTCGCCACAAACAATATTTCGCCGCGATACGGGGTATGATAATCGCGTCAAAACGCACGTGAAGTGCCGCGGTGGGGCAGAGGGGGTAGGGGGGAGCGAGGGGGGAGGCCGGGGGGTGGGGGGGCGCTAAGCCGGTGACAGCGCCCGATTACCCAGCAGAGTGTACAGACAGACGGCTATGTGATTTATAGCCAAGGGATTTTGAACATTATGATTTTTATATGCCAATTAAGGTGTCACATCAAAGTTAATAATTGAACAGCATTCAAAGTCATTTAATGATTACTTAACTTTAATTTTATGCGGATTTTGACAGAATTTGTATGAGGTTGTGTTAAAATCTTTATTAAAATAAAGAATATAACAATAATTTAATCTCTTCGAGTCCGCGGACCGTAGAGTTTTTCGAGATAAAAAGTCGTTTTAACATTTATCAACGCCAAAACAGCCGTGTTTTATACTAAACCGTTAAAATAAGTAACTGGAACATAATATTACGTACGTACCAAATTGTTGGTTATCAGTTGACATACCAATTTCTGTTAAATTTCAAGATTGTCTCGATTAAAATATAAGATGAAGCAATCAACAATATTATCATTATTAGCATCAGGTTCGTACAAATCACTCACGGCCTCCCCCATATTTTTTCTTGTCATTTTCTCAACAGATTTGCTACGCGATAGCGACAGTATCAAATGAAGCGACGAGGGGGGAGGGTGGGCAGGGGGGGGGGGACAGCCACGTCGAGAAATGATAACAAAACTCCAGTGATGCCGAATAATGATTGTTATCACAGGTAGGTATAATGTGGTAAAGTTAAATTGAATATTTAATAATACGTTCTACTTAATATTGATTTAAATGTCTGCAAATTGAAACTTTATAGTTGGTAACATTATAGCCGCAGCTTGACATTTAGAGCGTCCGTGGCCTAATGGGTAGACCTTCGGTTCGCACTCCTAGAGGGTGCAGGTTCGATCCCGGGTGGAGGCGTGTACCTATGAGACATTTTCTGATCTCAAGTACATATTTACTATATATGTACTTAATAAGGGCGCACGTACGGTGAAGGAAAACATCGTGAGGAAACCAGAACATAGTTGGTCCCAGATGAATTGACTAGTTCTTTCCCCTGTACTAGGCCGACTATGATGCGAGAATGCCATATGCGCTTGGGCAACCATACGGACATTTAAAAATCTTGTTCCAGGCACTACAGTATTTGAGTAGTGGTTACTTTGCTCTGAAAAATATTGTATAAATCATCCACAACGGATGTAAAGGCCTAGTTTGTTTGACAATTAGTAGTAGAGTAGTAGTCTTATAGTATAATAATAATAATAATAGCTCCCACACCGGTTTCGGTGACGGTGGCCGGTTTCATTGAAACCAGACCAGGTACGCAGGAGTAATTTTATAGTGCCCAAGTGTGTGCGCAGTACACAAGAGCACTCTCTATTCCTTTACTCTCATAACCCAGTGGGACGGAAGACCGACACGACTGGCGAGAGATCAGGCGCAGGACCGACTTTTTACATGCCCATCCGACGCATGGATCATCTTACTTGTCAGACAATCAGGTGATCAGCCTGCATTGTCCTAACCAAACTTGGAAATAACATGTTTCCAATGCGGGATTCGAACCCACGAACTCCGGAGTCGAGAGCGACGCCCTAACCACTAGACCACGGAGGCGTTAGTCATATAGTATACCAATATATTTGCACAATGTTAGACTTCAGTTGTCGTGTATTAAAAAGATCTATTCCAAAATACTTCTCCAAAATATATTCTAAAACCTTAGAAACGCCCTGCAACTCTTCTGTTGTTACGAGTGTCCGTAGGCGACGGTAGTTGCTTTCCATCAGGTGACTCGTTTGCTCGTTTGCCCTCTAATTTGCACTATTAAATACAATAAATATATGCACGTTGTACCTCTATATTAAAATTATCCTATCCATTTACCAAATAACAAAGATGGCGCTCAATTTTGAAGAGCGTCGACAAGTGCGGCTTGGTAAACCGTCTCCACACTTTAATGAGTTGATAATTAATACGTGTGTTTGTGTTGCTGTAGTCACACATTATTAATTAGCGTTGTTTATATTCATAGGAACTTGTTAGTATGGAATTGTACAGGTATTATAATTATTTTGGTCGTAAAAGCCCAATATATTCTGGCAAATATAAAATATTTGAATTGAGTTGAATTGAATTTAAGTCTATAATGCAACTATTTTCATTAATATTACGTCTTAGGCGCGCTATGATTGCAATCTATATCTTATATATAAAAATGAATTTCCAAATGTGTTAGTCGCGCTAAAACTCGAAAACGGCTGAACGGATTGGGCCATGGGCGTACCCAGGTTCTGGGCCAGGGGGGGGGGCAAATTACCCAAGTTCTGGTACCAGGGGGGGGCAAATCACCCCGGTTCTGGGCCAGGGGAGGGCAAATCAGATTTTTCATAAGCTAGGTGTTTATAAAGAATAAAAAATTATAAATTTTTAGTTGTAAAAATATTGTATTGCAAACAAATGGCAAAATTTCGTTCTTAATTTTTAATTTTTATAGATAAAAGTACTAGATAATATACTTAGTAGGGACGTCAACATGATCCAGATCCCTCCCCCCCCCCCCCCCCCCCTCGGAACGCCCATGGATTGGGCTGATTTGAGTCTTAAAATATTCGTAGAAGTCCAGGGAAGGTTTTAAAGTGACACGAAGTTCACCGGGACAGCTAGTATATATATAAAAATGGATTTTCAAATGTGTTAATCGCGCTAAAACTCGAAAACGGCTGAACCGATTCTGATAATTTCAGTCTTAAAATAATCCTTGAAGTCCAGGGAAGGTTTTTAAGTGACACGAAGTTCACCGGGACAGCTAGTGATACATAAATTTGGAAATTTACAATTTTTTATTTACATTCATATTAAAATGAATCCAAACCGAGTTTTTAAATTTCTTGTTTTTAAAAGAACAGTTATGTATAAAATCTATATATTAATACGTGAGAGAAAAAGTTTGTAACCCTTTTTAAGCAAAATGGGGAAACGTAGGTGCATGAAATTTCGCACAGTTATAGTTTATATGGTGAAGGAGTGCATCGAGCTAATATTATTTTAAAATTATGCTTTTATCATATATATTTTTAACAAATAAAACGTTACACACACTACGACACTACTACTAGGAAAAATGACAGATTTTTGAGTGATAAGCCTATACATACGAATTATACTTGTGGCATAATACATTATATGCCTATACATACACAACACACACATAAGTATATTTATTTAATAAAATTAATTTAAATATATACATTTTACACACAATAATTAAAAATAAGATATTTACAAAAGTTCTAAATTTCATTCATTCGTTAAAATAAGATTAAAATAATAAAAACACTAAATCTAAACATTAACATTAACTATTACTTAAATTATTAATATTTTATAAACTTCGTTTGCATAGTAAACACGTTACGTCACAGGACCGCCGCGCCGCGCTGCACTCACCCTTAAGTACCTAGCGAGTTCTTATCGCTAGATGTGCGAGCGCAGCACGCCGCGTTCGGTCACCTTGCCACTCCAGTCGGAAATTCACCTTCGTACGTTGAACCCGTGTCGCTTGCTGCCTCGCCGCGACAATTATTTCTTACGCGATCTTAATATATTTGGTCCGCGTTAGTTATTAATTAATAGACTATAATCCTTATATCTTTCTCCTTCTTAAAATATGGTGTGTGGTTTAGTGTGAACTGTATTCGCTAATTAACTGTTTAATAAACGAAAGTTTTAGTGAATTGTGTTAAATTATTGACTCTGCCTAACACTCGTCTACGCTGTCACCGCACCCCCCATAACTGGTGACCCCGGGAACACTTTTAAGGATTATAAACTATTACAAACATGAGTGAAAGTGATGGTGACAAAAATGTAACGCGCCGGGCGCAACGTGCTCCGGAGGCGCGCGGTCACACGATACGTGACGGATCCGACACGATATCGTCGTCGAACTTTAAAATTAAAGTTCCACCATTTTCTCCCGATGACCCGGAGCTGTGGTTCGCGATGATCGAAGGTCAGTTCGACGTACAAAAAATAACGGACGACCACATAAAATTCACGAATGTTGTCACAAATTTAGACATTCAGTACGCTAAGTCGGTCAAAGACATAATCGTGGCACCTCCTTCAACGGACCGCTACGAAAAAATAAAACAAGAATTGATTAAAAGACTTTCTGCGTCCCACGAAAAGAAAGTAAAACAGCTGTTGATTCACGAGGAGCTTGGCGACCGGAAACCGTCCCAATTCTTACGCCATCTACAGGACCTTGGTGGACATTCCGTGTCAGATAATTTATTGAAGTCTATATGGACTAATCGGCTTCCTCACAATATCCAGACCGTTCTCGTATCTCGGGACTCCGATACTTTAGAGCAATTGGCAGATCTGGCAGACCGTATTCAGGAGTTGGCGTCACCGTATACTGTTGCTGCTATGTCGACCGGTACTTCGCAGTCTAGTAGCAGTAACGAGATTGCAGAGCTGAAGAAGATGGTCAAGGAGCTCACACTCAAACTTGAGTCCCATACCAGAGCCTCATGCTGTACTACCTCACGCTCCAGACCGTGCGAGCGTAACCGTTCCAGTTCACGACAACGACAGCGTTCTTCTTCTAACTACAATAAGCATCCGTTATGCTGGTACCATGCCAAATTTGGGAAGAAGGCTCACAGATGCATTAAGCCTTGTGACTTTGTTGCTGATAAGGTGGGAAACGCCTTCGGCAGTCAGTGATGGCGACTACCGACTGTCCGACCGCTTCGAGTCGCCTCTTCGTGATCGACCGCTGTTCGAAGGTACAATTTTTGATAGACACTGGCAGTGACTTGTGCGTGTACCCTCATTCTTTACTTCGTGAACGCCGTGTTAAAACTGGTTTCCAACTCAGTGCTGCCAATGGATCCGCAATAGACACTTTTGGTACTGTTAAGCTTAGTTTAAATTTAGGTTTAAGGCGAAATTTTGTATGGAATTTTGTAGTGGCTAATGTTACCAAGCCAATAATTGGTGTTGATTTTTTATGTCATTTTAATTTAATTGTAGATTGTCGTCATCAACGCCTTATAGATAATACAACTACTCTTTCCGCTGTTGCTTCTATTGCAAATGTTAATATTTTTTCTGTTAAGGTCTCGACAGGCAGCACGCGATACCACGAAATATTAAGCAGGTATCCTGAAATTACACGCCCATCAGGCTCGGTAGTTTTCCCTAAACATAATACGGTTCATCACATTAGGACTACACCGGGCCCACCTATTTCATGTACTCCTAGGCGTCTGGCCCCGGACAAACTTAAAATTGCCAAGAGCGAGTTCGAGCTTATGCTTAGTGAGGGTACAGCGCGTCCTTCGGAAAGCCCTTGGGCTTCCCCGCTGCACCTTGCACCTAAGAAGGATAACGGCTGGCGTCCCTGCGGTGATTATCGCATGCTTAACGCGCGGACGATACCAGACCGTTACCCTATTAGGCATATACACGACTTCACACATAGTATTTCTGGTTGTAAAGTGTTCTCCAAAATCGATTTGATGAAAGCCTACAATCAGATTCCTGTTTTTGAGCCTGATATTCAGAAAACAGCTATAACGACACCATTTGGACTATATGAATTCCCCTTTATGACCTTTGGTCTTAGGAATGCGGGACAAACTTTTCAGAGGTTCGTTGATGAAGTCACTAGAGGCCTAGATTTCTGTTATTGTTACGTGGACGATTTCCTTATATTTTCAGAAAACGAAGAGCAGCACGAGGCACACCTTCACCAAATATTTAGCCGTCTGAAAAAGTATGGTGTTGTCATTAATACTTCTAAATGCGTTTTTGGAGCTTCTGAAGTCTCATTTTTAGGTTACACCATTTCTGCTTTAGGTACTAAGCCATTGGAGTCCAAGGTGCAAGCCATAAAGGATTTCCCAGTACCTAAAACAGTGAGACAGCTCAGAAGATTCTTGGGAATGCTGAATTTCTACAGACGTTTCCTTCCAAATTCAGCAAACTTTCAGGCACCTTTAAATGCCTTACTTACTGGCTGTGTCAAGTCTTCTCAGGCAGTTGACATTTCTGGCGAGTCTCTTATTGCTTTTAATAAATGCAAAGATAGTCTAGTCAATGCTGCATTACTTGCTCACCCGGATTGTCAGGCCGAGCTCGCCCTAGTAACGGACGCGTCCGACCAGGCAATGGGTGCAGTATTGCAGCAATTTAAAAATAATGTTTGGCAGCCTCTTGCTTTCTTTTCGCGGAAGCTAAGCCCCGCTCAACAAAAATACTCGCCATATGATCGCGAGCTTTTGGCGATATACGAAAGTATAAAATATTTTCGTCACATGCTTGAGGCAAGGCATTTTGTCGTATACACCGACCATAAACCTCTGAGCTTCGCTTTTTCGGAAAGAAAGGTTAATTGTTCACCCAGACAATTTCGTCATTTAGATTTCATCTCGCAATTTACGACTGACATTCGATATATAAAAGGAAAAGACAATATAGTTGCCGATCCCCTTTCGCGTATCGAAGAAATTCATGCACCTATTGATTTTGAATCGTTAGCTGCATCGCAAGCTTCTGATGAAGAGCTTGCTAAATTTTTGAGAGTTGAATCTTCGTTACGCATTAAAAAGATTAAGATCCCTGATTGTGAAACAGAACTTTACTGTGACGTCAGTATTTCTGTTCCCAGGCCTTTTGTCACTAAACCTTTTAGAAGGCAAGTTTTCGACAGTTTCCACAGTTTTAGTCACCCTGGCGCAAATGCCACAGCCAAACTTGTAGCAGACCGTTTCGTTTGGCCGGGTGTCAGAAAAGACTGTCGTGAATGGACTCGTCATTGCTTGTCCTGTCAACGAGCTAAGGTGTATCGCCACGTGTCTTCTCCATTGGGCATGTTCGATATACCTCGCACACGTTTTTCATTTATTCACGTGGACATTATTGGCCCTCTTCCTGTTTCACAGGGTTACCGTTATTGTTTAACGGCGGTGGATAGGTTCACACGATGGCCAGACGTCACACCTATGTGCGACATCACAGCAGAAACAGTAGGAAAGGCGTTAATATCATGGATATCCAGGTTTGGATGTCCAATGGATATTGTAACTGATCGCGGCCGACAGTTTGAATCTTCGCTTTTCCAATATCTTGGAAAAGCGATTGGATTCAAGCATCGGAGAACAACCGCGTATCATCCTGCTTCTAATGGCCTCGTGGAACGTTTCCACCGCCAGTTAAAGGCGGCAATAATGTGCCACGCTGATGCAAATTGGGTCGACACTTTACCCCTTGTGCTGTTAGGTATAAGAAGTGCATTTAAAGACGATCTCAAAACATCTTCTGCTGAGTTGGTCTATGGTGAGCCGTTGAGATTACCTGGGGAGTTTTTCCAAACCTCGCTACATCAGAGTACAGATATATCCGATTTTACATCTCGACTTCACCAATTCGTCTCCAAATTGAGACCTTCACCAGCATCACGCCATTAAAAGAATAAAATCTTTGTATATCGGGACCTCAGCACTGCCAGTCATGTTTTTATTAGAGATGACACAGTGCGTGGTTCATTACAGCCTCCTTATTTAGGCCCATTTTTAGTACTACAACGAGGTAGTAAAACATTTAAGATACTCGTCAAAGGGAAGAGCGTCACAGTGAGTATTGACCGCCTGAAACCGGCCTATACACTGGTTGACCCTCCGACCTCTTCTACTTCCGAGCATCCTCGCTCTGCAAGTCCTGGTGACGATTCCTCACCGGATCCTGAAATTTTAATCCCGGATCAACTAAAACGTACAAGATCTGGTCGAGTAGTTCGCTTCCCTGATTTTTATCGTCCGCAGTGACGGCCTCTGGGGGGGAGTGATGTGGCATAATACATTATATGCCTATACATACACAACACACACATAAGTATATTTATTTAATAAAATTAATTTAAATATATACATTTTACACACAATAATTAAAAATAAGATATTTACAAAAGTTCTAAATTTCATTCATTCGTTAAAATAAGATTAAAATAATAAAAACACTAAATCTAAACATTAACATTAACTATTACTTAAATTATTAATATTTTATAAACTTCGTTTGCATAGTAAACACGTTACGTCACAGGACCGCCGCGCCGCGCTGCACTCACCCTTAAGTACCTAGCGAGTTCTTATCGCTAGATGTGCGAGCGCAGCACGCCGCGTTCGGTCACCTTGCCACTCCAGTCGGAAATTCACCTTCGTACGTTGAACCCGTGTCGCTTGCTGCCTCGCCGCGACAATTATTTCTTACGCGATCTTAATATATTTGGTCCGCGTTAGTTATTAATTAATAGACTATAATCCTTATATCTTTCTCCTTCTTAAAATATGGTGTGTGGTTTAGTGTGAACAGTATTCGCTAATTAACTGTTTAATAAACGAAAGTTTTAGTGAATTGTGTTAAATTATTGACTCTGCCTAACACTCGTCTACGCTGTCACCGCACCCCCCATATACTCTTTTATTTATGGTTGAAGTCTGTTGACAACAAATTGACAAATTGAAAATGAATTATTGTTTTTTTTATTTAATTTTAGATACTATTAGACAATACTTAAACGGCCAGCCTGAGATCAGCTGAGTCCCAGAGACAAGAATTGAAAAAAACTATGATGAAGTCAATATTTTTTACAAAATATAGGTAGTAGTCTACAAATAATAAAAACTAAGGAATCGTAACTCCCATACTATTACCGTTTTAAATTTGGTTCCTTTTGATCTGTCATGTAACGTCAGCCTAGTACCGCTCAAGGTCACCTAAATATTGCAAATGTATTGAAATAACACTTTTTTGACAAGTATTGTGGAGCATGTTTTTTGACGGAGTTACTTTTCCTTAGTTTTTATTATTCGTAGGTAGTAGTCCTAAATCCTAGTGTCGTTGCAAGTAAGGTCGAATTTCGACCATTGGGCGATCTCTAGTAATAATAATAGTATAAATGTTTAAAAAAGTCCATAATAAGCTGTGTTCGCATTGATCATCTAAAACAATAGTCATTAATGTTTAATGTCTGGCTTTTTATGCAAGTGGACAATATTTAAGTTATTTTTAACCGACTTCAAAAAAGAAGGTTATCAATTCGATGCATATATTTCTAGAACTTCTCAGTTTTCGTATATACTATGTTGGTCTATATCAGCGTCTGAACAAATGTGCCTCAAAAGTGTATGTTTGTAAATGTATGTTTTTTTATGTTTGTGTTCGCATATCTCCGGAACCACAAGTCCGATTTAAGTAATTCTTATTTTGTTTAACTAGGTATTGTTCAACTTAGAGAAAGCTGCAAGTTTCATCAAAATCGGTTCAGTATTTTTGTGATAGGGAATTATAATTCTCAATTAGGTACGTATAATTTTGAAGTCGGTTTTATCTTTTTAAAATACTATTATTATTTATTATTCCTTAGCAGGATTAAGTTATTAAATTCGTATAATTAAAGTCTAGGATAATTTTATATGTTATCTAAAATACATAAAGAGGTATTCTTTAAAATCTTATTGAAGTCATAGATGTTGCTTAAAAGCTTTTTAAACTTAAAAATCGTAGTTACTTTTCTTTTTTATTCAAGATCAGCTCCAAGACTCAAGGCGCTATGTTATGTTCGTATTATTCTTGTAATAAAAAAGAAAATCCAACGTAAATATACAGTATTCCCCGTCATTTTATTACCGCGGAGGCTTCGTCGCAGCGCCTAATAAAAGCGTTATCGCAACACAATAGCAAACTGTCGTCATGTTCCGTCAAAGCCTTCGACGAGGAACTACGAGTTATGGATGTGACTTTTATTGTTAAATGTCATGTAGTTACTTTTATGTAATTTCCATAAAATTTTGGGTTTTAATTTTTCTTATCTTAGGTTAAATAATTATTTACCTATATTTTACCACACTAAATTATAATCTGTCCCAAACTGTCCATTTAAAAAAAACATTTTTTCAGCTCTTTGACCATGAGGAGGTACCAAACAACAGAACGATAGACACACATAATATTAGTTAACTATCCTTTGGTCAATAAGAACTTAGGTTTTAAATGTCCAAAAAGGTAATAGTTTCATTTCAGCTTAAACATTCTTGTTGGATATTTCATAAGACTAGAGACCGCCCAATGGTCGAAATTCGACCTTATACTTTCAACGACATTAGGACTACTACCTATATTTTGTAAAAAAATATTGAATTACTTAATCATATTTTACTGTGCAAAATTTCATTCACCTACATTTCCCCATTTTCCGTCAAGAGGGATACAAAGTTTTTGGCTCACGTATTAATATATAGATGTTATGGTAGGTAGAAAATAATATAATATGACAAAATATATAAAAAATAAAATATAAAAAACAGCACATCCATTCCAAATACTCCACGTGAGTATTATTCACGGGCTTGCTACGTAGCTACGTAGCGCCGTAGAACCGTAGCTACGGTTCTACGGTCTTTGTAGAGCGCTACGCCGCGCTACGAATGGCTATGACGATTTATAAAAGTGTATACGGACTACGCTATACAACTGTTTTGTGTTAGTTTGAAAACACTGCCTAGAAAACAATGCCTAGAAAGTACTGCCTATAAAATACTGCCTAGTAACACAAGCCTACTATAGAGTTTAGTCTATTCAAGTTTAGGCAGTTCAAGAAACTCTTCTGGCTTCTTTGGTCTGCATAGTATATTTACGACAGTCGACAAGACAACAGTGAGATATGAAAATAACTAATAACGGCCAACGCCCTTTGTGCCACTGATAAACAATAGGTTGCTTTTTTGACATTAATATTAATATATACTTTGAGAGTGAGAGATACGCGAGATTTGTTGAAATTAACTGTCTTATTATCGCTAATATCCGAAGATACCGAAATGGGGATTGTCAATTTTTTTTTAATTTTCCTCATTACAAAAACATTTCGAGGAATAAGGAAAAAAAAAACCCATTAGTTACTTATATTTTTGAACAAATATGTTTAACCTTTGTTTGACCTTCAATGGCGTTAAATTAGCAATAAATTCGACCAACATTACGTTTCGAACTTTTTTTAAGCTTCTCGTATCAGTTTTCACACAATGAGAACTTGCATTTGATGAACCAGCCATTATAAATAAGATTGAAAGGAAATTTAAAACATATGCAGAGGTCAATTATTGGCCGCCGATGATGACGTCAGAGCGAAACTTTAAAAATTAATTGAGAAAAAACTAGCCAATGAATTTCAAAATTATTTAATTCATATTCTTAAAATACCCTATTTTAACGAAAAAGTTTAAAACACATAAAATTGTGTGCCGCGTTGTTTGTCAATCAATCGAGGTTAATGGAATTTAACACTTGTTTAAAGCAATTAATTCCTGATCAGCGGCGCGAACTTCCCGCCGAAAAATAAAAGAGTTGCCAACATTCAAATAAAAAATAAAAACTGCAGTCCCACAAAAATAAACTCTACATTTATGGATTTAGAATTGAAATTGCATTGACAGGTATGTGATTGACACGTCACAAAGCTAACGCGCTCTGAGTGGGTTTGCTTGTAGTCTGTCAGGAAATACGATACCAGAGGAGCGCCATGTATCAGATTTCCATATGGAAATGCAATATTTACATGCGATATAAATTGAAGTATTTGCCAACAAGGCGGATTTTGAATTTGGAACGTGTATCGAGAAAATCTTAGAACATGTACCGCGCTGGAAACGTAATCTCCTTATATATAAAATTCTCGTGTCACAATGTTAGGCCGCGTACTCCTCCGAAACGGCTTTACTGATTTTAACCAAATTTTATATGCATATTCAGTGGGTCTGAGAATCGGCTACTGGGTAATTTTTATATTGATAAGTACATTTGATGAATAAATAATAGTAAATTATTAAAACTCGACTGTGACCGACGGGATAGCGATGGACTTTGCCATTGTGACATACTTATTTAGTCACTTCAATAAAATAATACGGGCGAAATACTTTATATGGCAAAGAAACGTTTGCCGGGACAGCTAGTATCATTATAAATTATTATACATTAAATCTATATTTCCGATTGTAAAATTACCAGTAACTACTTAATTTACGCACGTGAAACCAGGATAATTCAATAGTTATAATTTAACTTGAGTCAAATAGTATAGGGTCTTAGAAATGAAAAAAAAAGACCAATGCCTGCTGGTCTTAACAATTTTAAGATATTACTTGGAACTTTTTCAGTCCCTATTTCTATGTTATCTACATTCTCAAGCCCGGCCATTTATATACACTTAAACGATAGATATGCAAAATCTAGATGAATCACTTAAGTAGAGTAGATCTCAGCCGAGTCGGCAGACAGCGGGCAGGTGAGTCCCCCGGACAAACACAAGACCACCCTGTTTGCTCAACAGATTATAAAACCGCGTCTACCGAATATTTCACGAGGATGGAAGATTCATTAAGCTTAAAATATAGGATGTAAGAAAACAAAGTAATAATACTTCAGGATGTAAGTGTATCCCTTGTATAAAGTAAACTGTCAAAGTAAAAATTACTTTGAAAGTTTAGTATTATTATATTATTACTAGCTGTCCCGGCAAACGTTTCTTTGCGATATAAAGTATTTCGCCCGTGTTATTTTATTGAAGTGACTAAATAAGTATGTCACCATGGCAACGTCCATCGCTATCCCGTCGCACCAACAATGGTCGCCGTCAGTCTCGAGTTGTAATAATTTACTATTATTTATTCAACAAATGCACTTATCAATATAAAAAGTACCCAATAGCCGATTCTCAGACCCACTGAATATGCATATTATAAAATTTCGTTAAAATCAGTAAAGCCGTTTCGGAGGAGTACGCGGCCTAACACTGTGACACGAGAATTTTATATATAAGAAGATATTACAGGTAGTTTTGACTTCTATGTTTCTAAAACACGTACCCCAACGTTATGAATTACGTAAGAAAAATAAAAAAGTTTTTAGCGCTGCCACTTTCAAATTGAACTATGTTTAAGGGACACGTATACATGTACAGCCTAAAGTATTATCACTTAGTTTTGTTACTGTATATCACTAGAATCTAGATGCTGTCCGCAACATTGTTACGGCAAATTTCGTTTATGCGTAGTCCGTACGTTTATCCAAGATAAAAATCCTATGTCCTTTCTCGAGACTCAAATATATCTTTATATAAACTAAAGTTGCTTCTGTTCAGTGGCTTAAGCGTAAAGAAGAAACAGACAGACACACTTTTGCATTCATAACATAGTATGGATAGGACTGCTGCTTTTAGCAATATGAAAAAAATATATGGTCAAACAGTCAGTACAGATGAAATCCCTATTATGAAATTTTAAAAAATGGAATCATTTTAATATAATTTCCCCGCGGAACCCCAAAAGACTGCGGTCCCGTGACAATAGCGGCGGGGCTATTGTGATTGTGGGACGAGTGTGGGACGACTGGGACGAGTGACACGATCGATTCACTGTCGCATCCATTGTTTTATATCCATGGTGATTGGGACCATATTCTTCGTTCTCTGTGTTTCGCCGAGTGAGTGAGTTTACCGGAGGCCCAATCCCCTACCCTGTTCCCTTCCCTACCCTCCCCTATTCCCTTCCCTTCCCATCCCTACCCTCCCCTATTACCCTATTCCCTTTTAAAAGGCCGGCAACGCACCTGCAGCTCTTCTGATGCAGCGAGTGTCCATGGGCGACGGAAGTTGCTTTCCATCAGGTGACCCGTTTGCTCGTTTGCCTCCTTATTTCATAAAATATTTTATGTTACAAATTACAATTATTACAACTGTATTTGAGATTTCGGTGATTAAAATAAGTAATCTATTTAATTTAATTTTCACTTGTCCATAGGTGACGGTAGTATGCTTTTCATCAGGTCACCTTTGCTCGTTTGTGCCCAAATTTTAATCACCATTAGACAGTGGCTTAAAGTCAAAAATATATGTATGTGTGTATGATAAGCATCTAAGTGTAGTAGTACAATCATATTTCAATGTCATATGCTACTTTAACTTAATATCATATTGACCTATTTAATACCAAACATAAAACGTCGGTTTTCAAGATACAAATCATGTCAGCAATTATAAATCACTACTGTGCGACAGAGAGGGGAGATGCTCTATATGTAATTGTCATAATGACACAGAAGCACCCATCATACTCGAAGCACTTCAACACTAAATATGTTCTTGAGTGTACCGCTAGAGGGAATTGTTTTACCACAGTGTAAAATACAGTAGATCTTCATATTCAACTGACTATAATCGGGCGCACGCACACATGGGCGTGAGTTAACCCAATACCCATCAATCCCCAAGCGGCACCCGGCTGTCGCATAACAATTGAAAATCTATTGTGTCTGCGATTTCTACGATCGAGGTATTAAAATAGCTTTGAAGAGCATAAGAATAATGCAGTATTACCCAAATAAGTGAAATTATAGATAAGTCGCATGAATTTGATTTCAAGGTCACGACTGAGTTACGCTACTGTATATACGTGCGAGTATAATTATATAGTGTTTTTTCGTGTACTGTCACGACCAGAGACTGTACGTTATACAGCTGTGCTATTATCAGTGGTGTTCCTAACGGCTATATTTACATAACACGCTATATGGAATATGCTACATTTTTCAAGCGCGCTAGTTTTGACGCTACGTTGTAACGAATGAAATCTCGATTCTTTCAAGCGCGCTTGCTTTGACGCTACGTTATAACGAATTTCAAGCGCGCTAGTTTTGACGCTACGTTCTAACGAATTTTAAGCGCGCTAGTTTTGACGCTACGTTCTAACGAATTTCAAGCGCGCTAGTTTTGACGCTACGTTATATCGAATAAAATCTCGATTCTGGACGCGTTGTAAAGTTACCGACGTTATTGAAATTCTTTCTTTATGTAATATGTTATATCAATAATATGATGATGCGTAACGTCTACAATAATTATAACGCGGTGGGTGAGTTAATAATATAATATAACGTGTTGCTTACATATTAAGATTAATATAATCGTTATAATTTAATAATGCATTATTTGGTTAAATATATATTTGTTGCCAATATTAATTTTAACTCTGTATTTGAATATTTGAATAAGTATTTGAACAAAATGATTAGTAAAATTATAGGCGTATTTCAAAGTTCATTATATAATATGTACCATGTACATAAATTGGTTTAGGTTAGGGTTGTATATTATATACAATTTTATTATTTACAAATGCTTTAAATGTTTTTTTTCTTTTTTGGTACTACATAATATGTACATATTTTTACATATTTTTTTAAAATGTCATTTTTTTACTTACATTTTATTTACATTTAAAAATATGACTTGCACCACTTTTGTCGACGACAAACGATTTCTTCTGTCACTAGTAACGTATCCAGATTCAGAAAAAATACGTTCACATGGAAGTCATGATTATAATATTATAATTTACCCGTAATTTACTTAACGCGCAACGCAACACTGCAAATGCAATGACAGCCGAATTCACTCGATTTGACAACGAAACTTTTGAAAACTAGGTCAGTGACCGCGCGGTACGTTATAACGTAGCGTCTTATGCATAGATTTATAGCGCGCGCTATTCGTTGCGAAGAACTAGCGCGCTATTTTTATCAGCTATACGTTATATTAACCACCACTAGCTATTATGCTCTAGATCTTAAAAAAAATTGAACTAAAGTAAATGCATACTTGTTCAAAATAAATTACATTTCCCTCCACTGCAAACACTTTTAGTTAGTCAAGTAAATAGTCATAAAAACTACAAATCTAAAATATTTTTGACTAAATATAGTTAAGTCTAAGTATATGCTTAAAAACATTTCCGGGTATGGCATATTTAAACGGAAATTATGGAATTCTATCAAAATCATTATCACTTCAACCCAAAAGCGGTCAATGAATAATGACAAATGGACTATAGAGAACAGATATAAATTATGAAATCAAGCCCACAGACCTCGATCCGTCATCCATTACAGTATTGGCCAGACAATGGGTAAGATTTGCCCAAGATATTTGCAGATGAGAATTCACGACGGCATTGTTCCACCCTACTTTACAGTTCGGATTGAAATGCGTTTTGATAGACCTTGTAAAACGACGGAGTCCGTCTGGGATTGTTCTCGTTGTGCATTGTGATGTTATGAAGACAGTGTTTGTATGTTTTCACATTTGGACAGTATAATAAAGCACGTTACAGAACGGATTTTGATTTTTCGCATGGCAGGAGTTTAGGCTTTGGATTAGCATAATATAGTATTTATGCTGCTTCTAATCTTAAGTTTACTGAATAATGCGGTCATAACTAGATAAAAGCCGGTATTTTATTATCCCACTTGCAAAAAATCCAATGTAGCACACACTGCTCTCATTATAATATGTAAAGATATAAAATTATATTACATTTCTAAATACGAGTATAAAATTTTTACAAATAATTAAATATTTAGCCAAAATTTAAAAGACAAAAGTCACAAACAGGTATGTCAGAACTAATAATAGGCCTCTTTACCACAATATTTACATTGACCCATGGACCCCATGGTGGATAAAGTATTGCGAAGCATACACAATCAACGTAGACAAAGGGCAATCATAGACGAATTAATATAGAAGACGTACCGTAACAATAAGCCAGCTAGAACTATTTTTACTGACACTAAAGTGATGGTATGGTATAGTACCAAATTACAAATCTTTTTCATGTTAACTAACTCCGCAAACTGCATACATTCCGCTTACAAGTCGTCAAACATCCATAATTCCACATTGATTACAATAATAAAGGAGTTTCAATAAAGCCTTCGTAAAACAAAGGTATAATCTTACTTGTTGCTCCCCCATCCAACCCCTTCCAGCGAAAAGTCGTCACCAAGAATTTATTGCTCAGCCATAAATATTAAAAAGTTTGAAAGCATAAATCTTGGGTATTAATAACGGCTGTAAACATACCATATTGTTCGGGTACTGTTGGGTTTTTTATTAGAAAATGGTTGTGTTGGCATTTAGGTACCATGTTTTCCTATGTCACATTATAATATGTACGGTATTATAATATGTTCTATTATTATGTTTTGAAATAAGTACTTGGCAACATATCAGAAAAGCAGACTTAAATATTTTATTAACATCTGACTTGTAACAAAAATTAGCCATACGGCATACGCCATAAAACATAACAAAAGCAGCATTACGCATCAGTATTCCATGGTTTATCTTCGAAGATCTTCTTCACGTCTTGAAACACTGTAAGACAAGAACCTTCGTCGATAAATTCCCTATTTAACAATGAAAACCTCGTCAAAATAGCATCAGTAGTTTTCGAGAAAATCGCATACAAACAAACTGCAAATTCTTTTTTTAGAGCCGGTTTAAAAACATACTAATCCCCCATCAAAAAGACATCGCGTTTAATAAGCCTGTCCCCTTAAACAAGAATCAATCCGCACAAATTGTGGGAACACAAAGCGAACCATTAGCGCGATGGGTGGCCGGTGGAAGTCTCCGTGGAAATCAGAGACTCATTAATTAGAGCTATTCTTTCTGAGACGGATCAGAAAACAATATGGCCGACTTGAACGGGTTTGGTAACGGAACGGAAATTTTAATTTTTGTGGAAGATGGAAATTGGAGAATAAAGAGGTATGAAGATTTTTGTATGGAGCCTGGCCGACCTACTGTCCGCTAAATGTGTTTTTTCGCGTTCAATAATATTTTTTTCAAAAATGGATAGCCAACATCAATACAAACAAAAAATGATCTTGGACAAAACCGCGTAAGGTATCTTCGAAATGTGACTCTTTACGTGGTTTTGTCTAAGATTATTTTTTGTTTGTATTGATGTTAGCTATCCATTTTTGAAAAAAATATTCGTGAACGCGAAAAAACACATTTAGCGAAAGGAGGTCGGCCAAAATCTTCGTACCCCTTTGGAGTTAAGTTTGGTTTTTAACCGATTCCCAAAAAGGAGGAAGTTATATTACGTTCGGCTGTGGATAATGTAATTAAAAGCAGTTTACAACGATAACTGTACTAACAGTCACTAGTTACTACTTACTAGCACACTATTACTAAGGGCCTGTTTCACCACTTCCCGATAAGTGACGAATAGGCTATCCACCAATTGACTTGACAGAATTAACTTGACAGTATGGAGCATCTGTCAAAAAAGCTGTAAATAGCCTATTCGGCACTTTATCAGAAAGTGGTGAAACAGGCCCTAAGTAGTATAGTTATGTGATATACAGGGTGTAATAAAACTAAGTGATAATACTTTAGGGTGTGTATGTGTTCCTTGTAGAGAGTTTCAAGGACCAACATTATTTTTCACTTTTATACGGGCAAGCGCCCCAGCGTCACGAGTTTCACCATACAAAAGTAAAAAAAAATGGTTTTTCAGCGCTGCTACTTTCACAGTGAATTCACTACAAGGAACACGTACACACCCTAAAATATTATCACTTAGTTTTGTTACACACTGTAGATTATATGTATGTATGAAACTTTTACGGCCATTCCCAATATTTGATCTATCTCTGGTTTTGCCCTACTAGAGATAGGAATGACTCACAATTGACATAAAATATATGTCTCTAATGTCTAATGTGAGCTATTCCTATCTCTAGTAGGGCAAAACCAGAGATAGATCAAATATTGGGAACGGCCGTTAGTGTCTGCTATGTGGAGTCTTTTGTTTTGTTAGCTAGTACAATATTAGGTAATAACTAATACTAATGTTTTTTTTTAAGAAATCACTTTTAGAAAATAAATTGTTATTTTTAAAATGAAGGTAAAGAAATAACATATAATAGTCCTTTCAACGTTGCATTTGAAACAAACTATAAAACATTATTGTATGAACATGAATTTACATTAGAAATAGTGGACATAATACAAGAGGACAATCACAGTATAACATTTTAAACTTTCGCGTTGCATTATAATTAAACTTTTTAATCGGGACTTAACGCGACTTATTTAAGTAGTAATGCTTCTACGAGTACATACTTTTTCTCGACGTTTCGGCCGTGTTGCAACGGCCGTGGTCACGAGGGGACCTCGTGACCACGGCCGTTACAACACGTAGTAGCATTACTACTTAAATAAGTCGCGTTAAGTCCCGATTAAAAAGTTTAATCACAGTATAATGTTTAAAAGAATCCCTTTTACCCCGCCAATACCAGTAAGAACTAAGAACCCCACTCAAAACGCGGATTGAAAAGAATGTAATCCGAAACCCAAATTACTTGAGCCGTACAAAAAGACTTAAAACAAATCCAACTTTGATTTGTTCCAAAGAACATTTAAAGAGAAAGCAAGGTGGTTATTGGCTTCCCCCCTATCCCCCTTGGTTTGGAGGGGGGAGCCCCCCCTGGCTTCCCCCCCGGACGGTAATTAGTAATTAATGCTTGTCAACGCCGCCTCCGTTTCGTTATTGTTTAATTGTTTTTAAAGCAGACGTTAATTTTAGGATTCGCGGTTGACTTGACTTTGATTTTGAGGGTTGAGGGATCTTAGACTGAGTTGAGATGTGGATATAATAATATATTCCAGTTGTCGTCCACTTTACCTTCTAAGGCCTTTTTGATTGTGTTTATATATTAATCTAATTATTATTGAGAAAGATAATGTTGGCGAATTTTAATAGACTGGCGGCTGGCCCATTTCGTATACTACAACTCGTAGATACATTATATATTATGACATGTTTACTACAGAATACAGATATACTGCGGTAGATAGTAGATTTTACTTCATAATTTTCTACAAAATGGATTGGAAATGGACTTTCAAAAACTATTTATCCATTCCAAAAAAGTTTGAGTAACCCGTGGCTACAATAATTTCAATGTGAATTTCGGAACATTAGAATTCGACACGTCGACATAGCAATTATGGATCGCGACATAGTGGTTATGGAATAGAATGGAATAGAATTAGCGGTAAAAAGTGTGGGGCCAGACCCTCTAATGTTATTAGTTCGTAACCCCGAATTACCGCACACGGTCAAGCGTGAGACGGGGCATGTGTGCTCCGCGTTTATATGGTTGTGAATTGTGATGTCTTCTTGACATAGTTTAAAAATACATAAATCAAAACCTATTATTTTAGGGTTCAGTAGTAGTAACTAAACGAACCCTTCTTTATATTTATAATTTTTTAATATTATAATATTTTATTCTAGTAGTTTAGTTATTTATAAATTATAATTGTTAAAATGTCGATCAGGTTTCTATTTAAATTGTAAGAACCAAAACGCAGCAGTGGCCCGGTGGTTAAACTTTGGACTCGCTCCCGAAAGTGTGCAGCGGTGATAGAGTATACCAATGAGACTTATTTAGATTTTAGATGTTAAATATACAAGAAGCTCTTTGATCAGTGTGTTACACACTTGATACTGATCAGAGAGCTATCCACTATTTATTTTCCTTGAATTTATTTTCTTGACATCAGTCATTTTTCTCTGCATTTGTCACTCTGATTCTCATGAGTGACCGCTAAGGACAGGATTCGGCAATACGAGAATTAGGGCCTGTTTCACCACTTCCTAATAAGGTGCCGGGTAGGCTATCCACAACTTATTTGACAGATGCTTCATACTTTATCTGTCAACTTAAGTTGTGGATAGCCTATCCTGCACTTAACAGGAAGTGGAAACAGGCCCTAATTCTCGTATTGCCGAATCAGTTCTTAGCGGTCATTCGTGAGAATCAGAGTGACAAATGCAGAGAAAAATCACTGATGACTGACTATAATATGAGAACCATGATGCCCTATCATGAGAACCATGATAGGGCATCATGGTTCTCATATTATAGTCATTTTCGGTTATAACTTTAGGGTGTTCTCAATCGGGGGTCGATATTAATTATGTCGTCAGCGCGGGCCGCGGTGCGACAATCGGTGTCACCGCTGCGCGACGAATTGCGCTGACATTACGGTGGCGGCCGCGGGTGACATTTGTGGCGGCCATAACATTTCTGACGGTAAGAAATATGATTTGTTTGCAGAAAGTAGAAGCGAGGATTTCAAAACTCATGATTTGGCACTGAAATAAAAATTAAAATAAAATATTATGATTTTGCTCAAAATAGATATCTATTACATAGGCCCAATTTCACCAACGTCTGTTAGTGTTAACAGATTGTTAAAATGTGATGTCTTCTCTTTCATTCGTATGATAAACGAAAGAAGTAACGTGATACTAATCCGAGCGTTAACTCTAACAGTCGTTGGTGAAATTGAGCTAATTATTATAAATACAGTTTTTAAACGTCTGGACTAGGATCCCTACCACCGGTTCGGGAAAAACCGGCGTATGTAACTCACAGGTAGAAGTATGAGTGAAACTTACAGGAAGGTGTCATGACTCATGAAGTCAATATAAAACTGTCCAATTTTTTTGACGTTTTTTTCTTTTTTGATCATTGAGTGGCACGAAGCATGTGGAAAATACTATATTTCTCCGTGCTACCTGAAACTACATAATAACTAGTTATAGCAAGTGTTTCGCGCCTCCTCTAGCGCTTCGCTTGCGTAATATAATGCATTATCCAAATGCAGCATAAACACGGCTTAAACGGCTTTTCTTAAGCTTGATAATGAATGTCACTATATTATTATATTATGTTCAAAAAAAATATATGAACGGTTTTGTACCCACTGCAAAATTAGCGCGTAGAGACTAACCCTCTTATTAATAAACGCCCTATAAGCTTTGAATAGTTATATAGTGTTTTGTTCCTGTCACACAAGTGAAATTTTTAATTGGATTGAAGAAGACAAAACACTGTATAACTATTCAAAGCTTATAGGGCGTTTATTAATAAGAGGGTAAAAGTTGTTTACAAATCGTAACTTCATCCCGTAGCAATTCATATTTTACTGCTCGAAAAATGAGGACAGGCGAAAAATTTATTTGCGAGGAATACTCTGCCGGGACTTAAAGTTCCTTAAAGCCAAACTTAGAAATAAAAAGGTATCAGACAGACAAACGTATGCTAAACTTTTGATATTCGAAATACACTGTATATTTTGCAAGTATGGATGTGTATTCATGGGGCCCATGTGGAAGTATGTTCCACACTTCCATACTTCCATCCATACTAATATTATACTTAAATGCGATAGTGTGTCTGTCTGCCTGTCTGTTACCTCTTCACGCTTGTACCGCTGAACCGATTTTGCTGAAATTTAGCATGGAGATACCTTGAGTCCAGGGAAAGGACATAGGATAGTTTTTATCCCGGAAAAATGTACGGTTCCAGCGCGATAAACAAATTTTGGCGCAACCGAGTTGCGGGTGTCCTCTAATCTGTATATAAAAAACTCAAAGGTGACTGACTGACATGGTGATCTATCAACGCACAGCCAAAAACACTGGACGGATCGGGCTGAAATTTGGCATGCAGGTAGATGTTTTGACGCAGGCATCCGCTAAGAAAGGATTTTGATCAATTCTACCCCCAAGGAAACGTCGAGAAAAAGTATGTACTCGTAGTAGCATTACTACTTAAATAAGTCGCGTTAAGTTCCGATTAAAAAGTTTAATTATAATGCAACGCGAAAGTTTAAAATGTTATCTAACCCCAAGGGGTCAAAATAAGGGATGAAAGTTTGTATATAATAATACTTGCTAACGCGAGCGAAGCCGCGGGTAAAAGCTCGTAAAAATATAATTACGATTCTAGAGTTCTCAAAATGAAAAACTATTCAACCCCATACATCATAGCCACAGTGTTCAGTTACACAATGAGTTACACGTATTGTCGACATGTCGAGGGCCTGTCGCCGAGATTACATCGCTTTGTCCTTCGACCTTCATGTGTTTGAACTTAGAACGGTGACCCCGAGTGGTTTTGGGGTTAAGTTTTATAGAAAGTGTTTGATATTATAAATAGGAAAGTATGTCTGTCTTCTTCACAGAGACGCAGAATCGATTTTGTCAAAGATTGATCTGGACATACTTAAAACTAGTGACCGACCGAACTTTCGGTTTCGGTTTCGGCCAGTTTCGGCCAAAAAATCTAGTTTCGGCCATAGTTTCGGTTTCGGCCAAAATATAGCCGAAACTTTCGGCCCCGCCGAAACTCATGCTTCGTTTGGTAAACTTCGCAGTTAACTCGCACTGCTTCGCACTTCGCAATGCTTGCTTGCCAGCTTGGCTCAGTTCGCCACATCTATTTAATCGTGATTTGAGATTATGTTTTCGAGATTAGTCCTAAATCAAAAATTAACACTTCATTTTATTTTTATTAAATTGTATAAACTTATTGTTATCGAAATTATATTGAATTTCATTTCTACGACAAACGCAGGCTTATTTAATACACATAACTATTGGCAAATTACGTGCTATTTTAACAATGTTTCCCATATAAACGATTTAGTAAATGCTATGATAAATTGATTATAATATTGTGTATGAACTTTATTGACTTAAGAATTTTGTTTGACTGTGAGACGGTAGGATATATTAGGATATATCTTGCGAGATTTAGTGACGCCTACTGCAAGTTTGCTTAGTAATTTCATTTTGAACTTCAACCACGGTCGTGTCCATGCCTCCCATAAAAATAATATACTGCAATTGATTTTGTTGTCAGTAGTACGTCGTTAATGTCTAAGGGAGGATTTCACCAATCACACAACTTTGTTTTATAAAACCTAGTTATCATTAAACGCGTACCTACGGAGATGTAAATCTCGTTTTGTTTCAAATGGATTTCATAATCTTAATCACGATTAATAAATCAAAGGTTATGTGACGTCACGCGATGATTTTACATGGTTTTATCATTTTGGAGTCTAGTTAAGTTATTTTATCAACAAAAAATCAAGAAACGATACATAAGCTACCCAAACGCATCTATCAAACCTATCATCTTGACATTTTTGCGTCTATGATTTTCGATTTGCCATGACACTACACCTTAATAGCACTTCAACGGCTTTTATGAAGTTTAACTGTACAACATTAGGCATTCTGAAGATAAAAAAAGTTATATTAACAAAATAGCAAAAACGATAAATATGTTCCCCAAACGCATCTGTGAAAACTATCATCTTAACAAGTTTTTCGATCCGTCATTACACTACACTGACAGGACTTAAGTGTGTTTTATGAAGTTAAAATATTGGGCGTTCAGTAGATAAAAATCGGATTTGCTGTGAACGAGTTTAGGTTATGTTGGTGAAATGCAATTGAGTGTTACAAACGTGTTTATAATATGGTTACAACCGGTTTAGTGTGCGCTAAGCGCATTCAATTTCTTTGGTGAAATCGCACCTACTTGGAATCGTATAAAAACGGAATATAGTACAAAAAAAATTCTAGGGAACATATTGGAGTCTAAGATTAAGTAGATAATAATATTTAAGAAATGTCGCAAAAAGTAAAAAAAAATCAATGCGGTACTTTTTCTTTAGTTTAAAAAAGTTGTAAATTTATGTCAAAAATCAATAAATTTCAGTAAATAATCGTAATCTTAAATGTCTTACCAAGTTTCGGTTTCGGTTTCGGTTTCGGCCGAAACTGAGAGTAAGGCCGAAAGTTCGGTTTTGGTTTCTGCTGAAAACCAGTTTCGGTCGGACACTACTTAAAACGATATAATTCTAAGATTAAAAGTATGTCCTGGAAAAGGACATAGAAAAGTTTAATCGACGGATACGAATTTGGAATTCGAATTCGAAAAAACTCAGTTACATTAGAACATGGTGTTCTAACATGTTTTACCAAATATCACCACTTCTTTCTGGTGATTTTAATCTTCAGGTGATTGTAAAAAGAGATACGGGATACCAGAAGCTACTAACGAATCTCTTTATCTAATACCTTCTTATTTCAAAGTTGGCAACTTTGTTTGAACGCGGCAAAATTATCTAATACTTTTTATGTTGACAAATTGAAAAAAGAACAGCTAACAAGACCACTCGAGAAAATGGAACGAAATTAAAAAGTAATAAACATACAAATGAGACGCTTTCAATCATCCCCCCGTCCCCGTCGTCGGCCGCCATGTCACATGAGATTAAAAAGTTTGACGAGCTCTCCCACGGAAATTAGCATTTTATACTCTGCGCGCCATATTCGCATATTTTTATTTTCAGGAACAAGCGTTGTTCATGCCGAAAATGTGCGTGCTGAGATGTTTCTTTTTTTGTCATCGACGTGTCTTCATCATTCCTTCAAGTTGTATATATATAAATTATTCTAACAGATTTTTGAAAATAATATTTTAAACTAATAGCGTTTTCGGCATCTGCACTGCCCCGGGGCAGGGTGGGCTGACAGGATACGGAAACATCCGAAGTTTAAATTAAGAACATAAACAGTTCAGATGCCGAAAACGATATCCTACAGCCTAATAATATTATAAAGGCGAAAGTTTGTTTGGATGTATGGATGTGTGGATGTATGGATGTTTGTTTCTCTTTCACGCAAAAACTACTGAACGGATTTTAATGAAACTTTACAATAATATAGCTTATACATCAGAATAACACATAGGCTACAATTTTAACCAACTTTCAAAATGGGGGAGGTGTTATGCTCGTTTTCTTATGTTCAACGATTACTCCGCCGTTTGTAAACCGATTTTCAAAATTTTTCTTTTGGTATATAGGGTATCATGCCAATTTAGTATTATGTTCACAAAAGTGGTGTTCTGATGAAGGATCCATAAGTAATCGAGGGAACTCCTCAAAATTTATAGGGAAACATGTGGTGACTTCGGTTTCGTGAGAATTATTCTAAGCATATGCTACCAACAAGTAAGATTTTGCACCGAGGTATACCTGGTATACCGTGGTTCGGAAGGTGCTGAGAGAACTCCTGATTCTTTATAGATACAAGTTTGGGAGTTTCGGCGTTGTTTTAAGAACGGAAAGCATATTATGCTACTATGCAAATTACATTCATCGTCATCATCATCACTACCATATTACACTTTGCGTCGTCGATTATGAGCCTATTATGTGTTATTGATACTTTTCATAGTCTTTTAGATCGAGACTCGAGTTTGTCAAGCGATAATTTAAAAAAATCTAATTATAAACCTGAAGAGTATGTTTGCTAGAGCGCGCTAACCTCTGAAAATATAGGTCCGATTTAAAAACTTCTTTCAGTGTTAGATAGCTTATTTATCGAGTAAGGCTATAGGCTGTATTATATGTATCATAGCGTGATAATTCACGCTAAGACTAATACCACCAAAGAAACTCAGGAAAATGTGGGGAAAACGGGGGAAATATTAGAAAGAGTTTATCTCACGAACTACTGGAGCAATTTTTATGACAATATTTGGCACAGATATAGAGTAGACCACGTGAAGGGAGTAGGGACATAAGCTATTTTTATGGGAAAATGTACGGTTTCCGTAAAATTTCTAATTTACGCGGGCGAAGCCGCGCGGGACATCTAGTAATAATATGTATATCGACTCGGTCTACCAAAACAAAATGTGATAACACTTAGGTGTGGGCATATTCCCCGCGTTCCATTTGATGTTAAAAACGATCAAAACGCTCAAAATGCCTCCTATTTTAAGCGTTTTGATCGTTTTTAACATCAAATAGAAAGCGGGGATTGTGTCCCTTGTATATTATAGACTTCACTGGAAAAGTGGCAGCGCTGTGTAGTATAAAGTATTTAATTAAGTAACAGTGTGTTAGTGTAAACACGTCGTTGTCCTTGAAACCATCTAAATATGAGCCCGTCAAAAAAATCCGTCGTCATCTTAATATATTGTGTGCGTGTGTATGTGACTGAACTCCTCCTAAACGACTGGACCAATTTTGATGAAATTTTTTGTGTGTGTTCGTGGAGATTCGAGAATGGTTTAGATTTACAGTTTGGTCTACTGGAAAATGTTTTTTCAATTAATTTCTTATTTATAAGGAGTTGTTGATTTTGGAATGTTTTACATTAGTTCCGGCGGACGGCGCTATCATCGCATTCAATATTATTCTATTTCAATTTTAGTTTGTCCTGACAGATGGTGCTACGATTAATTTGAAAAAAAATTTGTTATTCAATTCATGTGCTGATTAAAATATTAAATAAATAACACATAGGCTACAATTTTAACCGACTTTCAAAATGGGGGAGGTGTTATGTTCGTTTTCTTATATTCAACGATTACTCCGCCGTTTGTTAACCGATTTTCAAAATTTTTCTTTTGGTATATAGGCTATCATCCCAATTTGGTATTATATTCAGAAAAGTGGTGATCTGATGAAGGATCCATAAGTAATCGAGGGAACTCCTCAAAACTTATAGAGAAACATATGGTGACTTCGGTTTCGTGAGAAGTATTCTAAGCATATGCTACCAACAAGTAAGATTTTGCACCGAGATATACCTGGTATACCGTGGTTCGGAAGGTGCTGAGAGAATTCCTGATTCTTTATAGATACAAGTTTGGGAGTTTCGGCGTTGTTTTAAGAACAGAAAGCATATGCTACTATGCAAATTACATTCTTCATCATCATCATCATCATCATCACTACCATATTATACCATTTCATAGTCTTTTAGATCGAGACTCGAGTTTGTCAAGCGATAATTAAAAAAAATCTATATCTACCTAATATTATAAACCTGAAGAGTATGTTTGCTTGAACGCGTCAATCTCAGAAACTACAGGTCCGATTTAAAATCTTATCTCAGTGTTAGATAGATCATTTATCGAGTAAGACTCATCATTTATCGAGAAGGTTATATTATATTATTACTCTAAGACTAATACGACAGAAGAAACTCAGGAAAATGTGGGAAAAACGGGGGAAATATTTTTTATGGGAAAATGTAGCTACGGATTCTGTAAAATTTCTAATTTACGCGGGCGAAGCCGCGCGGGACATCTAGTACCCATATAAGTTTACATCCATATACCATACAAATTACCGATCCGTTATATGGGTATGAAGACGGCATTTTTTTTTGAGTTCCCAACTTTTTTGAGAACATTGTTCTTATAGAAAAAGTTGTTCATTTTGACGGGCTCATTTGACGGACAACTGTATTTACACTAACACACTGTATATTATATTTTATTATTGACACTTAATAATATTATCACTTTGTTTTGTTACACGTATGACGTACTGTTACACCCTGTACAGTGTACCAGTACTTATTAAATTATTACTTATATTGCTAATAAGTATATTTACTATTGTGAACATAACTCTACTTGAATGTAGAATATTTATATAATTTAATTTTTTTTTAATTTATTTATTTATTTAAATCAGGCTACGTAGGCCCATACAATATATACCTTAATGACTAACATACATAAAAATTATATAAACTTAACAACTACACATTATCACGAATTAACGACGACGTGACGCGCGCTTCATTCCGGAGTCTCCCCCGGAACCTTCGGTAAACCACATCAATCGGCCAGAATTCCTCCGCTTCAAAGGTCGGGAGAAGATGTGTCGGTACTCTCACCACTCACACCAACTGAAGTTGGTGTGAGTGGTGAGAGTACCGACTGCAGACGTTCGACCCTCAAGTGGAGGGATGTCTTCTTACTGATGTAGTCCACGACGTCTTCGACCTCCATGGACCAGTGCAGGCGGGATATGTACAGGGGCGTCGCGGGGACCTCGCTCCGCAGACGCAGCTCAGGTACATATGGCGCGGTGCCGCGATGGTTGCGGGCGGCGGGCTTCTTCTTCCTTCTCCCCACCCGTATGAAGCCCTCCTCATCGCACCTCCTGCTCTCGTCCTTGCCAGGTCGAGAAGACTTAGCCTTGCGGTTCTTCGTAGCCTTGCGGCTCTCCGTAGTCTTGCGACTCTCCGAAGCCTTACGGCTCTCATTTTCCCCATTTTTATGCGCCCGCGGAGGAGGCGCGGGGCGACCAGCAACAGTCGCGTAGTTTTGCTGAGTCGCCTGTGGACTCGGCGTCGGCGCAACCGGGAGGGGAGCGCGGGCGGAGGCGGCAGCGGCGGCGTTCGTTGACCGGTCCGATAATGCTGACGGGCTAAACGTGATCGCTTGTGCGCCTCGGCGATGAGTGACGAATGCGGCGTCAGCTGGTGACCTACATAATGAATTATTACTTTTTAGTTGTGATAATTCATTACGTAGATCACTAATGATAGCTTCTGACGCCTGCAATCTACCCCGAACTCCGGTCAGCTCCTCCTTCAGGAACCTGATTTCCTTCAGTAGGCTGACGACGTCGACGTGGTCCAACGTGACGGGCGGCAGCTTGTGCAGCTCTTTAGCCACAAAAGCCGGTACCTCATCTGGATCAGTCTGCTTCAGCAGGGAGATGATGTCCTGCACGCTTCTTTCGGTTCCGTCTCTTCGTCGCGACGGCATGTTCTCGCTCTGGCCGAGCGTCTCATACAGCAGCTGCTTTCCCTTGCAAATCTCCTCACTGGTGAAGGAAGACTTGCAGATCTGCATGATGCTGACCTCGTCCATAGTGTCGATGGCGTGCTGGATAAACGCCAGCAACTCGTTGGCTACGAGCGCCATGGTCACGTGCAGCGGCAACGTGCCGCGCGATTCGCGAAAATATTAATTAAATAATATTTGCGGCGTGTGTAACGTGGAGCACGACCGTTCGCTAGCTCGACACATTATACATTTTTATACATTTTAATATTACGTACTATGTTATATTAAGTCTTCAAAATCTTAACTGGCAACTAAGGTTATCTATTAGTAACCTGCCACAAAAAGACCTTAATACTTTTGCCAGTTTAACGGTCCATTAACGGAATGACAAAATGAACTTTTTAAAATTTTATGCTTTTTAAAACTCCAAATGAGCAAAAAGAGGATTTTTTGCAAGTCGAAAAGCGGGCTCAAGTTAAAATGCACTTTGAATCTGTAAATTTAATGAGTGTTCATTTTACAAGGGGTTGAGCGACAAAATATATTTCAATACGTCACCGACGCCGGGTTTTTAATCATATTTTTCGAATATACTTTTTTAATAATCCTATAATGAAGAAAACTCTTGACGAAAATTGCTGAAAAAAAGTCATATTGTGGTACAGTTCTTCACAATATTATACGCAGTGTCGAGCGTTGTGTTATGTTTATACAGTGTGTAACAAAAATAAGTGATAATACTTTAGGGTGTGTACGTGTTCCTTGTAGAGAGTTCACTGTGAAAGTAGCAGCACTCAAAATTTTTTTCACTATTGTATAGGCAAGGGCCCGAGCGTCACGCTATTCCCATATAAAAGGAAAAAAAATTTGGTCTTTCGGCGCTGCTACTTTCACAGTGAACTCTCTACAAGGAACACGTACACACCCTAAAGTATTATCACTTATTTTTGTTACACACTGTAGAGTGTATTCCGAAGTTTTGGCCTTAGGTATCTAATTGAATCTTAATTTATTATCAGCATTTTTTTTTAATAAAATAAGGGGGCAAACGAGCAAACGGGTCACCTGATGGAAAGCAACTTCCGTCGCCCATGGACACTCGCAGCATCAGAGGAGCTGCAGGTGCGTTGCCGGCCTTTTAAGAGATAGGGGAAGGTAGGGAAGGGAATAGGGGAGGGTAGGGAAAGGAATAGGGTAGGGGATTGGGCCACCGGTAAACTCACTCACTCGGCGAAACACAGCGCAAGCGCTGTTTAACGCCGGTTTTCTGTGAGAACGTGGTATTTCTACGGTCGAGCGGACCCATTCGTGTCGAAGCATAGCTCTCCCACGTTAAAACTACGTCTACGTAAAGATCGTTGTAAAATACCTTCCTATCATTTAGAGTTTTTGATATACCTACTTAAACAAGGTGTTTAAAATACTTTTGAGTTGTACCGGTAGGTATGTAACCTCTTTATTAATTAAACTAGATGTCCCGCGCGGCTTCGCCCGCTTAAATTAGAAATTTTACGGAAACCGTACATTTTCCCATAAAAATAGCTTATGTCCCTACTCTCTTCACGTGGTCTACTCTATATCTGTGCCAAATATTGCCATAAAAATTGCTCCAGTAGTTCGTGAGAGAAACCCTTTCTAATATTTCCCCGTTTTCCCCACATTATCCTGAGTTTCTTTGGTCGTATTAGTCTTAGCGTGAATTATCACGCTAAGATACATATAATATAGCCTTACTCGATAAATAAGCTATCTAACACTGAAAGAAGTTTTTAAATCGGACCTATATTTTCAGAGGTTAGCGCGCTCTAGCAAACCTACTCTTCAGGTTTATAATTAGATTTTTTTAAATTATCGCTTGACAAACTCGAGTCTCGATCTAAAAGACTATGAAAAGTATCAATAACACATAATAGGCTCATAATCGACGACGCAAAGTGTAATATGGTAGTGATGATGATGACGATGAATGTAATTTGCATAGTAGCATAATATGCTTTCCGTTCTTAAAACAACGCCGAAACTCCCAAACTTGTATCTATAAAGAATCAGGAGTTCTCTCAGCACCTTCCGAACCACGGTATACCAGGTATATATCGGTGCAAAATCTTACTTGTTGGTAGCATATGCTTAGAATACTTCTCACGAAACCGAAGTCACCACATATTGTTTCCCTATAAGTTTTGAGGTGTTCCCTCGATTACTTATGGATCCTTCATCAGATCACCACTTTTGTGAATATAATACTAAATTGGCATGATACCCTATATACCAAAAGAAAAATTTTGAAAATCGGTTTACAAACGGCGGAGTAATCATTGAACATAATAAAACGAACATAACACCTCCCCTATTATGAAAGTTGGTTAAAATTGTAGGCTAAGTGTTATTCTGATGTATAAGCTATATTATTGTAAAGTTTCATTAAAATCCGTTCAGTAGTTTTTGCGTGAAAGAGTAACAAACATCCATACATCCATACATCCAAACAAACTTTCGCCTTTATAATATTAGTAGGAAAGTAGGAAGTAGGATATATATTATCAACTAGAACTAGATGGCAGGTTCCGGCAACTCCGTTTTTTTTTTGTTAATCGCGCGGGAATCGTTCATTTTTCCGGGATAACAAATATCTTATCTATAATATGTCCATTCCCAGGGCTCCCAGGTCCATACGAAATTTCAGCAAACTTGGATTAGGCAGTTTGGGCGTGAAGAAGTAACAGACAGACAGACACACTTTCGCATTTATAATATTAGTTTTGATTGCTAGCACAAATATTATGTTAAGTTAAAATTAACAAACTTAATTGCATTTAAATAGAGAAGTAAAAATAATTTTAAATACTTAATAAATAATATGCATATTTTTAATTTCCTAGACTACGTTTGATATTATCAGAGACTAATGGAATCTACTGAACTTCTAAATTCTACTTAAGATTTTATTCTACATAGAGAAAAAATCTGTGTAACCCGCTCATTGTTTTATGTTTATCTAGAGATCGGCTGAACTGATTTCGTTAATTCTTTTTTGTTGTAATTGTTAATGATAAGGAAAAGTTGTCACAAAAGGAAAAAATAATAAAAATTATGTGGAAAATTAGAAAATTTACAAAATATATTGCACCGTCGCGAACAGTAGTATACAAATTAAATTAACTATTATTTCTATATATTACTAGCTGTCCCAGTGAACTTCGTGTCACTTTAAAACCTTTCCTGGACTTCTACGAATATTTTAAGACTAAAATCAGCCCAATCCGTTTTCGAGTTTTAGCGCGACTAACACATTCGTAAATCCATTTTTATATATAAGATTTACTGGCTTTTGGCAATTTAAACTTCATAGATCCGTCGGGCCCTCTAGTATTTGAATATTTATGGTTTACTAATTAGTAATTACTAATTCTATAATATAATATTGTATTATGTACTAGCTAAAAGTGCTAAAAGCTGAGCTTTGTGAGGGCTCGCGTCGTCACACCTTGACTAACTGACGATAACACATCTACATATTACAATACATAAATAAAAATTACTATGTTAAATCAATAGGCGTTATAGTTTTTTAGTAAACTTATGGGCTTGATTTACTATTAATGAACGATGAACCATCGCGGTAAAAATATTATACTCTAAACATGCATATTTTCATAATACGGACGACGAAAAAAGCCTTAAGTAAGGTAAATATGTGTGAAATGATTTGAATACTTATTTAACTTCAAGATAATATTTTGAAATTATTAAAAAGATCTTCGATTACATTAATTTCATGACACTATTTTTCCGAAAACAAAATCATTGCGGGCTATAACACCTTCGTATAAATCAGTGTATGTACCATCGAGGAAATTGATCCTTAGGCAGTTGACAGACCAACTTCATTTGGTCAGATTAAGTCACTTCAATGTTAATTGTGATCTGTCGGCTGGGTTTGATGTAATGCGACCGAACTTTTTTTTTATGAAATAAAGGGGACAAACGAGCAAACGGGTCACCTGATGGAAAGCAACTTCCGTCGCCCATGGACACTCGCAGCATCAGAAGAGCTGGAGGTGCGTTGCCGGTCTTTTAAGAGGGAATAGGGTAATAGGGGAAGGTAGGAAAGGGAAGGGAATAGGGTAGGGGATCGGGCCTCCGGTAAACTCACTCACTCGACGAAACACAGCGCAAGCGCTGTTTCACGCCGGTTTTCTGTGAGAACGTGGTATTTCTCCGGTCGAGCCAGCCCATTCGTGCCGAAGCATGGTTCTCCCACGTATAAAATACATAGGTCCCCCATCTGCCTAGGAATCAACTTCTCTTATAGTACGTTGAACAACTTATGTAAACTGTACAACACTTGCGGCACTTTTAAAACCGACTCACGATATTTGTAATCAAAAAACAAATTATTTTAAGCATCATTAAAATTCGTCAAATTTACACAAAAATTTTTAAAACTTTTACAACCAAAACAATTAACATCAGCTGTTCTATTTCTTCCGTTTCTTTAAAGTAAAATTGTATAAGTACGCACCTTTACTTTCTCGATCGTCGGTCGTCACAAAACGCGTGTGCCCGTAAGGCCGAGTCCACACTGAATGCCGGTAATCCGCCCAGCGCGTTGGGCGGGGCTTGAGCTGGGCGGGGCGAATACTGGCAAATCATGGTGAGGCTACTCAACTAAAAATTATAATGGTCAACTCACGGATTGTGTCTTGATGTCTTGGTAACTTAAGAAGGCTGTGTCTTATAGTATGTAGGTGGATAAGAGAAATGTATAAGATGGTCGAAATATTATCTGTAGAAACGTCTCGATGTCATAAGGCTGTTCTGATATATATTATGCAGTGATTTAGTAAAAGAAAAAATATTTTGTAGTACGCGTGGTAACTCAAATACATATAATCTTTCATACCTATAAATTAAGAACAAATCAAGAAACCGGCCAAGTGCGTGTCGGGCCACGCGCAATATAGGGTTACGTAGTACCGCTAGTTTTTTTTTTAATTTTTGTATGGTCAATGAATGTACATTTTTAACGTGTTTAACACTACTAACAACATCATCTCAGTCACTTTCAAAGGAATTTGAACGAAAAGTTCCTTTATACTTCGCCGAATACATTTTTTTTAGTTGATCGACTATTACTCAATAACTAATGAAGTCTTCTTAGCCGTGACGGTTTTCCTTTTATATTTAAATAGTAGTAGTAGAGTAGGAAATATGCTGTATTCAGCATATTTCCTACTCCCGTGAATTTTTCACATTTCCAGAAGCCACAGTTTAGCTGGTAGAAGGTCGTTAGAGCAGTGTCCTCTAACGACTTTTTCCACTTTAAAACTTAATATTTCACAAACGGATCCCTAAATCGGAAAATGATCTATAAATACTCATAATATTTTTTAAAAACCTATCCAACGATACCCCACACGATGGGGTGAACGCGAAACAAAAATTCATCCCCGCTTGATGTGTAGGGTTTAGGGAAAGTACTATAAAATTATTATTTTTTAAGATTTCACTGTGACCACAGCGCGCTGTGAGCTATTTTTCCGCTCACTGAGCGTTTTCGATGTTTTCGGTCTTTAAACGTAACATAATACTATAAAGTGAACTCTCTACAAGGAACACATACACACCCTAAAGTATTATCACTTATTTTTGTTACACACTGTATAAGAAGAAGATGGATCGACCTCAGTTGTAGACTGTAGTACGAGCATATGAATTATTATATCTAGCGACTTATTTATCATACAGTAGACCGAAGGGAAGGAGTCGGATCTCGGAAGGACATAGGGTACTCAGCGTTCGCGAAGAAAGTGCGGTGCCTGCGAAACATGGCGAAACTCCCTATTTAGCCCTTAGGTATGCGGGCGAAGCCTACTTGTATCTATTATAACAGTGTCTTTTATAACAGAATCTTTAATAATTTGTTTTCTATATTATGATAACTTGTTGTTGCCCGCGACTCGCCGCGTGGACTTCAGTTTACAGTTAAAACTTTGACCCCCGCTGCCCGCAGTATCCCCCCTAATAACCTTTTTTTCTAGAAAGAAGCCTGTTTTTTCTCAGGCTCTAGAGTCTAGACCCGTGGTCGTCAAATTGCGGCCCGTGAGCGATATTTGTGTGACCCGCCATACAGTACCTAAATAATTATATGTCCATATGTCTCTGTGTGTCTGTTTGTGGCATCGTAGCATGTAAAATGGAGCTGGTTGGATCTAGTTTTTGTTTGAAATCTGACATGATGTAAGGTGTTCTTAGTTCATCATCATCAGACCATTCAGTGCTGGAAAATTGGGGCTTTTCTGTTTTATGAACGTCTATATAGTAGAATAGTTGACCATTCAAATTATGTTGAATGGTCAACTATAACACTACTCACATTGGTTAAAATTACGCCATACTTAACGATAAACATTGATGTTTAGACAAAAATGTCATAAGTACCTACTTAATAATCATTCATAATTATTAATAAGTTAATAACCTAATCCAGTTGTTTTAAATTGTGAAGCATTTCACTCATAGGGCTTGATTCAGCGTTGCCAGACGTCCCGATTTTGGCTGGACGTCCCGATTTTTTCATCAAAATTAAATGCCCGCGCGGGACAGGCTCAGTCCCGCTTTTCAGGGAAAGCCCGAACCTACGTGCAGCGTGCTGAGAAAGAAAGGTGCGTAATGAAGATAGGAGTGTGGGAGGTAGAGGGGTGGATTTTCTTTGGGTACTTTAGCTATCTTTTGTCAAGTAAACGTTATTCTAACGCAAACAAAAAGATAAAAAATTCAAAACAACTTTTGATTTCATACCTTTTTTTTTACATTAATGTCCCGCTTTTGACTGAAGAATCCCGCTTTTTTTTCTCAAAAAGTTCCAAAGACCCGACTTGGTACAAAAAAATCTGGCACGCGCTGGCTTGATTAGACCTACCGAGTAGAGTCAACTCAGGGCCCCCGCAAGGGCTACTGAGTACTGGCGCCTGTGTGCGAAAAGGATTTTGGCGCCCACAGCTGACCTTCATTATACTTGTTTAACGGAGGTTAGTGTTGGCGCCCCTAGGCATTTAGAATTATCTTTTTTATTGATAGTAGACCAGGTACTTTAAATAAACCAAAGCACTAAACTTCAAACTAAGTAGTTTAAAGTTTAGTTCTTTGCTTAAATTAATTATATGGCATGCTAATAAAATTTCGTGTGTACCTACATTATACCTAATACTATTCAATTTCTGGGAGCACGGCAGTGCTCCAGCCAAGCTTTTTAGCAAAGGCACGGCCGTACCATACTTTTCTTGAAGCGGTTCACGGCTTTTTCACACCCCCTTTATCTTCGATGTTAACAAAGCTAGGGATTTAGAATTTCGGTGACTAGGAGCAATTATTAAAACTAGCTTAACCTCCAAATTACATAACATTACGATAAATAGTTTAAAAGTTACGGATGATCAAAGTTACTACATTTTGTCACTCACTGACTGACAGATCATAAAAATTCTAAGGTACTTCTAGCAGACTTAGAACCTTGAAATTTGGCAACAAGGTAGGTCGTTATCCACAATGAAAGGAAAAATTATGAAACTGGCCAAGTGCGAGTCGGACTGGCGTACATAGGGTTCCGTACCGTAAATTTGTATGGGAGCCCCCCTTAAATCACAAGTTCATGTACTTTTTATTACTTAAATTAAAGTTGAAATACAATTAAGTTTTTTCTGAAATTTTCAAAAACCTTACCTTTATATAGAGAAAAAAAGGGCACAAAAACGTTTTTGTTGTATGAGACCCCCCATTAATCATTTATTTTATTTTAGTTGGACTATTGGCTTTTATAGCGACAACAAAAGTACATAATTTGTAAAAAAATAAAATCTCTGGCTATTGCGGTTCTCGAGATCTAGCCTCGTGACACACGGACGAACGATAGACGGACTGCGAAGTCTAGACTCATTAGGAATAATAGGCTCCTAAAAACTAAAAAGTATTATATAACTTTATTAAATAAAAGAAAAGATTTTTATGTTTGTGGCTTTGCAAGAACATTAAAAATGAGTTTCGACTTCATAATAATTATTTTACGTACAAAAGAAAAAATAGTGTTAACAAAGTTAACAATGAAACTATGACAATTAAATTCGATTAAAATATAAATGAAATCAGAACTGCGAATTACGATGTACACTGGAGTGTACATCGTAATTCGCAGTTCTGATTTCATTTATATTTATATTTTATCGAGCGAGTATGGATACTCGCTCGATAGATGGTGTAGCCATCCCTTTATACCGGTGTCGCTTGTTTGCGGAGTATAATTATTATGATTCAAAAGTTGTTGGGCTATCGTCATAGAATTTGTACTTTTACGACCTGGAATATATGTATACTTAGGCCCACTTGCGCCAGACTGGGTTAACACGCTAACTCTGAGTTAAATTATACTTCGAATTTAAATTGACAGCATGTCTTGCACCACCAAGAGTTAGGAGTTAACCTCGTGTTAATTTTTTAAATTTTTAATCCACCGATGTCGGAGGGTTAAATCAACTAACTCTGGGCTAGTAATATCAAAACTGAGATTTTTCGGTTATGACTTATATACTTTGTTATGTTCAGTAATAGGTACCGGTTTTATTTTGTGTTTAACCATGATAAATGATCAGTGGTTGTTATCTGATGATGATGAAGAAATTATGGAATACATTAGTTCGGACTCGTATTACAGAAGGATTGTAGAACGGACCGATCTGTTTAGGGTCCCGTATTTACTCACAAAGAGACAAAGATTTCCATCCAAGATTTCGCCTAGAAAAAGAAATTGTTCTCTTTTTATTAAATAAAATTGAAAATAATTGCAATATACAAATGAGCATAAAAAGTAATTCCCTACCAAAGTTTAATAATAATATCATTGGATTAGTGCGTCTTTAGTGAACTCCTTTATAAATAGGTAGACTAGACAAACATTGGACACAAGTGTTTTTTCCCAATTTTCATCATTTTCCGCTTAATTTATTTGCACAAAATATCACAATTCACAACACAATGCGACATAGAACCACGTGTCATTTCAAATCTGACATAAGGAGATAGCCTTATTTAAAGTACTGTGGAGCGAGAGAGAGCAGTACACTTAAATTATTCAGCATTCGCTCTATCATATTTGGCTGGATGTAAAAAGAATGAATGAACATGACTTAAGCCCGGGTTAGTTGACTCTGGGATAAATTCTTCTGGTGCAATATGTAGTATGAATTAAAAAATAATTAACGTTAAGGCCCACTTGCGCCAAAACTTTGAGTTAAATAAATAACCCGGGGCTTAATAACTCAGTGTTAAAGTTTTTAATTTTTAACTCATACTACATATTACACCAGAAGAATTTATCCCGGAGTCAACTAACCCGGGCTTATGTCATGTTCATTCATTCTTTTTACACCCAGCCAAATATGATAGAGCGAATGCTGAGTAATTTAAGTGTACTGCTCTCTCTCGCTCCACAGTACTTTAAATAAGGCTATCTCCTTATGTCAGATTTGAAATGACACGTGGTTCTATGTCGCATTGTGCATGCGTGTTGTGATATTTTGTGCAAATAAATTTGGCGGAAAATGATAATTCAAAATTGGGAAGAAACACTTGTGTCCAATGTTTATATCTAGTCTACCTATTTATGAAGAAGTTCACTAAAGACGCACTAATCCAATGATATTATTATTAAACTTTGGTAGGGACTTACTTTTTATGATCATTTGTATATTGCAATTATTTTCAATTTTATTTAATAAAAAGAGAACAGTTTCTTTTTCTAGGCAAAATCTTCGATTGAAATCTTTGTCTCTTTGTGAGTAAATACGGGACCCTAAACAGATCGGTCCGTTCTACAATCCTTCTGTAATACGAGTCCGAACTAATGTATTCGATAATTTCTTCATCATCATCAGATAACAACCACTGATCATTTATCATGGTTAAACACAAAATAAAAGCGGTAAGTACCTATTACTGAACACAACAAACTACATAAGTCATAACGGAAAAATCTCAGTTTTGATATTACTAACCCAGAGTTAGTTGATTTAACCCTCCGACATCGGTGGGTTAAAAATTTTAAAAATTAACACGAGGTTAACTCCTAACTCTTGGTGGTGCAAGACATGATGTGAATTTAAATTCGAAGTATAATTTAACTCAGAGTTAACCGTGTTAACCCAGTCTGGCGCAAGTGGGCCTAACACTGAATTAGTAAGCCCCGGGTTATTTATTTAACTCAAAATTTTGGCGCAAGTGGGCCTTAGACAAAGAGATTTGGTGCTAAGCTAAGTATAGAAAAGTTTTAACGTGACCTGAAAAGAAAAGAAACCTTAAAAAAAGAAATGAAATCCCACCAAAACATTAAATGTAAAAAGGAGCCAAGCAAAATATTGCATAGCCATGCAATATATCTATCGTAAAAAGTTTTCAGATCACATTCAAGACAAGCCTTCAACTTATTTTGTAATTTAAATCAACATTCAGTGAATTTATCAATAGTTTTCTTTATTTTATAATTATTATAGTGGCTTGGCAATGAGCACTAGAGAAATAATCATTAATCAGCGACTGATTGGATTTATTGGCTACCATCGTCCACATGCGTCGTTACATACTAAAAATCACTTTACGCTTGCCGTTTGTGTAAGTATGAACTACCCCAAATATGAATTTTTATATTTTTTTTTTGTGCTCATTGCCGAGCCACTATAATAATTATAAAATAAATAAAACTATTGATAAATGCACTGAATGTTGATTTAGATTACAAAATAAGTTGAAGGCTTGGCTTGAATGTGATCTGAAAACTTTTTACGATAGATATATTGCATGGCTATGCAATATTTTGCTTGGCTCCTTTTTACATTTAATGTTTTGGTGGGATTTTAACTTTTATTGGAACGGAGTTCCTCGGCGATCGCGCGTTCGGACCATAAAGTTAATATACCTAGCGGAATAGAGAAACAGAGGCCAGAGCAAGAGAGATGTCACTATCAGTAACACTGCGTGGTAAAAAGAGACGTGTGATACATGACAGCCACTCTTTTTCTGACGTCCAGTCGACACGTGCCGCACGTTGACAATTTAATCTCATAGAAATCATGTTCAATCATGCTTGTGTAAGTGCATACGTTCACATATTTTTACACACAGATGAAACCAATTTCGGTTTTGTTTGACAGCTCGAGATTGTTGCTCTATTCCGCTAGGTATATTAACTTTATGGTTCGGACAGAACGATATTTTGATCTGACACTTTTTTATTAGTACCTAGGCATGGTATATGGGCAGAGGGCGTTGATAGTATTCCTGTGCGTCAACTAGATGGCGTTTTTTGAGAATAAACCGACACATCGCTAGTATTCCTGGGCGTCAATAGATGGTGTTCTTCTTAATATTTATTTTTTTGAGTGTATATTGTACAGGTTTTTTGAACATAAGAAATAATTTCGTTACATTCGGGTGTCCCTTGACACCTCTCAATTTTTTTAATAGTTATTTTTGTTTTCTTTTTAAAAAAAAATTGTTCCTTAATTTTGGCGGCCCTGGAGGGCGGCGCTGGGTCAACTGAACAAAATATAAAGACATTAATGTGGAACCGCTCTAAAGTTCTAAAGAGCCTTCCAAGAGCGGTTCCACACTAATGCTGGTGCTGGCACTCACATTGTCATGTATGGCCACTGGCCCTATAGGCCAGTAAAGTGTGACGACCGCTGGTCCAGACTATCAGGCTGATAGTATCAGCTGTGTACCTTCAAAGTTTCATTACAATCGGTTCAATAGTTTTGACGTGAATAATATTGGTATGGATAGAGTGATTTTAAATACGGTCTTTCTTTACCATGGCAATATTCAAAAAGGGAACAAATATAATGACCACCAAAAAATGCTCTGATACCCTAAACTTGTTTACCAAAAAAAAAGATACCACCAAAAACAGAAAGTCTAAAATTGCAATACCTACTACCAGCTATTTTAGTCACAGCTACACTTCAAATTGTAATCGAACGCCAAATATAGTAAATGATCACCAAATATAGTAAATGATCACCAAATATAGTATATGATCACCAAATATAGTAGATGATCATCAAAGCGAGCAAATCAATGCGATATTCTGTCCAAATAAATCACTACAATAGAGATGATGACAAGGTCAAAGATTAGCGAATTTTGTTAATAAAATAAAGAAATCACGGTAAAAAAATAAGTGTTCCCAAAATTTCAGCTTGATAGCATTCAATGTATTTTTTTTGTTAAGCGCCTTCAAAGTTGGATATTCAAGTCGTTTTTTTTTTCAATTAAATTTCTTAATATTTGTTTACCATTCGATAACTTATGCAATTAAAAGCAACTTTTGTTATGAAACAACTTTCATAAACGCAATATTTAATATACCTGTCGAACAAAGTTGTCTCCCGACGCGTACAAACTACGAAAGACTGACGTCGTACAATCTCAGGAACTACAGGTCCGATTTAAAAACTTATCTCAGTGTTAGATAGATAGTTTATTATATTATCACGCTAAGACTAATACGACCCAAAAAACTCAGGAAAATGTGGGGAAAACAGGGGAAATATTTTTTATGGGAAAATGTACGTTTTCTGTAAAATTCCTAATTTACGCGGGCGAAGCCGCGCGGTACATCTAGTTATTAGGCGGGTCCACACCAAGCGAGCCGCCTCGGCCGCGGCCCGCCTCACAGTGTTTTAGAAATCCGCAAAATCGGACATGTCACATGACTAAGTTAATGCAATGAGTCGATGGCGTCTTATATTTCAAATGCAAGAGTAGAACTATGGGCATTTGTGTGCGCATTTTACTTCGTTTTTGAGAAAACCAATTTTTAAAATAGACATTTTTTGACTCCCTGAAAACGAAATTATTTTATTTAAATTAATTACGAGTGTTTGTAAACTTGCTATCCAGTTGATTAGATTGATCATTAAGAGAAACAAATTTTGTACTTTATTTCATTCCTATAATTCAAGTAGCTCCTGAGATTTTAATGTTTTTAAATATTTAGACTTTATTTTTTTTCTGCTTTCCTATATGATTTCCGCATTTTCTGTCCAAACTGAAAAATACCTTGGTATAGTCTTTACACTACAATATTTTTATTTTTTGTGAATTGCGTCTCATACCAGAGATTTACGAATTTCTAATTTTTATTCGCGCCTTAAAAATTTTAAGAGCAAAGTTTCATCGAAGTCACACACAGTTTCCCTGACGTCAATACCTGTCAGCGTTAGCGCTCTCCATTGGCTATTGAAACCATATATGACGTAAAATAGGATCAATGAAATATGATAATGTAATACGCAGATATGATCAAATGATCATATATGTATATTGGATCCTATATATGATCATAGAAATGATCCAATATATATGATAATGTAATACCCCCTTACATTGATTTGAATGGGATGACACTACGATGTTGCCACTTTTTAATTTCATGACTTTTTTGACAGACTGTACATAGCGCAAAAAAGGCCAAAAAAAGACGTTTGTTGTATGGGAGCCCTCCTTTAATATTTATTTTTAGTATTTATTGTTATAGCGGCATCAGATGTACCTACATAATACTATATGTGAAAATTTCAACTCTCTAGCCCACAGGTTCCCAAACTCTTTTGTTTCGAAGATGTTGGTCCATCATACAGCATACTGCGGACCCCCTGTAACACCCCCCCCCCCCTACAATACTAATCCTCATCCATGAAACTTGCTATTATTTTAAGTAACAAATTATCCGCCTATGCCAGGGATGGCGAACCAATGGCACGCGACATGAAATTTTGAGCATATCAATGATCACGATCACGAAAAGTGGCACGTTTCCACAATATGATATAGCCACGACTTTAACTGGGCAGCACGGCATCGGCGAGTCTTGACCTCTTATGACACACTCTTTCTGAAATTCTAAATATTGAATATTGCAAGTTATTACAAAAACAATTTCTGAGCTTCTTACAAAGACTTCTATTTAAACTGATGGCTTCTTATGACATTGGCTGCCTATATTCATAGGAGAAGTCAAGTTGGGTCACTTAATACATTTTTATAGACCCCCGTTAACGACTTGTGAACCCCCATTTTTTTTCCACGCAAGCGTAGACCCCTGTCGGGCTCCCGTGGACCCCTGAGAGACCACTTGGATCACTTTGGGAATCAAAAATCTAGCCCAGAGTTTCTCGATCTTTCGGCTCCACGAACCCCTGTTAAAATTTCCAGTGACAGCGAACCCCTAACTAAATAAATTCGTAGTTTTTATTTGAATAAAAGGTAACACATAAAGTGACATCATTTTGAAATCAGCTTGACGAGTTTCATCTACGGACATTTTTCGTTCGTAAAACTATAATTTCTAGTTTTACGAACGAGAAATGTCCGTAGATCACCGCCAGTTATCATTTTACATTACGTAAATCTCCCTGTCGTCGAATGGCGAACCCCTAGGGGTTCGCATACCCCACTTTGAGAAACCCTGCTCTAGGCTCTAGCCAATACCGTTAGGGCCGCGCCACACTGGAATGGCAGCGGCGAGGCCGCCGGAGGCGAGCACTATCATATTATGACGCTGAAAGTGCTCGCCTCGCCGCTGCCCACGGAGTATGAGCTCCGTGCCGCAGCCATTCCGGTGTAGTGGGGCCCTTATTAAGTTACAGCATGACAGACAGACGGACAGACAACAAGGTCTTAGTAATAGGGTCCCGTTTTTACCCTTTGGGTACGGAACCCTAAAAACAAAAGTGTTTTTTTTTTCATAGTAAACGCTCTCGTAGCGAGTAAATTACCCAATTAAAAAATCAATAAATTAAATATTGATTAAAAGCAGAGCCATCTATTGTCATGGAACATGTAAATAAAATAACAAATGAAATATCACTTTACTAACATAGCATCAGTATGGCCCAATTTTATGTGCAGTGACTCAATCAATAGTTCCTACAGCAAGTTGCGCAGATGGCGGCACATGGAGTCAAGCTTAGCTCCTTTTGTTATTTGAATTAGTAAATTGTATTAAAATAATAAAATGCAACACCGTAAAACTTGGAAAAAAATAGTTTCATTATTGCCTTTTGTAAGTTTCATTTTGATTACGTAATCATTTATTGTGACAAAATAATTTCTATTATGACTCGAGCCAGCGGCGTCGCGCGCCGCTTCGGACAAAAATAGGACATCGATAAACCGCCATCTTGCGTTAGTTGCGACAAGTTTCAAGAAATTAGGTGCAGTAAATTTTGCTTGTCGCACGGTATGATTGTAAGCTAAAGTTTGAAATCCAGTGTTTATTCTTTTAATGGTAAGTTCAAGGAAATAAACATAAAATAGTGGCGCAAAATTCAAGTTTATCATAGAAAATTTTTGGACAATTTTATAATATACGAGTTGAGTGTTGTTTGTTCGAGCCCGCTAACTAACAATGACAAGAACGATCGATTACTTGCCTTTATTAGCAATTTTTACATCTAAATACTGTAGACGTGATAAACAAACAAACTATATTAACCTTTGTTTATTTCTTTTCAGCCGAAAGCGGTTTTTGATTCATGACAATGTTATAAATCGATAACAAAATGAGTGTAGTGAAGCAAGTGAAAGTGGACAATTGGGGGATTTATTTCCTCCAGCGGCTCAAGCATTTCTTCAATAGAACGGATTACTGCGACCTGACTCTGCAATTTCAAGATAATGCCCAGTTGAAAGTGCACAGGTTAGTACTGAGCGCCTGTACCGAATATTTCGAGCTTCTCGAGCGAACATGCGAGATGTACGAGGACCGGCTCGTGATGCCCGACGACCTGCAGGCCGACGTCGTCGTGCCCATAGTAAACTTCATGTACACCGGGCAACTCGAGTTCAAGATGGATCTACTGGAGAAGCTGTATCAGACCTCGCTAGTCATGAACATGCCAGTTCTCTCGAAGTTGCTCGACGCCCACCGCCAAAATCTACCTACTGTACCCAGGCCAGGGCCTGCCCATAGTTACGGCAAGAATTCTAAGCCAGACCTGTTCAAAAAGAAAACTGTCGCACCCTCAACGTCTTTGAGTGGTGGCACTTATAAACGTACCTACACTTCAGCTTTTGAAACAGTTAATGAACCAAAACCTAAAAGATCACAGGTTATTACTAAAGTGGAACCTGTCACGAATGGACATCAGACTGTGATAGAACCGTATTTCCCTATTGTTTATGAAAAGAATAAACACACAGATTTTGAACCTAGGCCGACACGATATGAACTGCCAGAAGAATTAGATGAGGATAATATTACAGATAATTCGTTTTCAAACATATCATATAACTCAAAACCTCTTGTGGTGCATCCAGAAACAGTCAAACAATATGGAGTTAAAAAACCAAGTTTGTTTGAAGATCCATCTAGCTCCAAAAAATTCTTCCGATCTTCACCTAATGATATAGTTGAATGCAGAAAAATTTCAATGAATTCGAGCATATTTGATGATGGCACTGAAACTACGCTTCATGAAGAGGAAATTAATCAGTTCAAATTTCTGCATAGAGAGGAGCACACGAAGGATGCAAGTCAATTATTTGATGAAATTATAGAAGAAGGGCCAAAATTAACAATTGAAACTAAAGATTCCAAACAAGTCAACAATATAGATCATGCTAAAATTATAAGTGAAGTACTTAAAAAATATCCACACCTAATGAAGAGCAATAAAAACATTAAACTAAAAATATTGGACACACCTGGGAAGGTCAAGAAATCTAAGACTGTGCTAAGTCAAATTAAGAAAGAAACTGTAAGTGTGAAACCGGAACCAGAGACCTCAGACTTCACTTATCAATCTGATGTAATTGATTCTAAAGAAGCTGCAAGACTCATAGCTCTAGGAGCTGAGAATGTACATGGACCTTGGATTTGCCTTATATGTGGCACACCGGGACGAGCACTACATTTCACAACATATTATAAATTCAGGCGACATCTTGTGGAAGTTCATAATGAAAAACCTATGCCCAAAATCTGTGAATATTGTGGGCTTAAATCTTTGAAACGAAATTACCTTCTTTATCATCTGTTTACTAAACATGGTGTACCACCACCACCAAATTATTCTTTCCCCAAGTGTAATTATTGTAACTATGTTGCTCTAACTGAAGCTTTGCTTGTTAAGCATAAAATGTCCCACAATGAACATAAAGGTTTCCGATGCTATGTTTGTACATCATCATTTGGCACTTCCAACCAACTTCTTGCCCACATCCAAGAGTCTGGCCACAAATATGGTGCTGAGAGAAAAGCTAATTTACAATGTATTTATTGTTTGAAGGTATTTTTAAGAGAAGCTAATTTATATACTCATTTGAAAACTAATCATAAAAAAGCTGCTATAAGTGATGGTATTATTGAGAACTCAGATGAAGAATCATATGCACCACGAGTCAGAACAGATAAAATGAAGCAGGAAATTCAGATTCAAAAGCAGTGTAATGAGTCGGCTAATGTGCATGATCCCTTAGATGATTCTTATGAAAGCATTCAATACCAACTTGAACAAAAAGAAGACGGCAATATAGAACTAGTCACAAAAACTGTGACTACTCCTAAAACTCAAACTAAACATAAAATATTAAATTCTGGGCTAGAATCACAAAGTCAAATAATACAATCATCAAACACAACTCCCAAAAATAAAGTTTTCTATGATAATAATCAAGAAAGTAACAATTTCACAGAAGAAACAGAACAACCATCATCTAACAGTGAAGAAATTTTGTTAATAGATAATAGTGAATACATCATACAAAACAACCAACTCATCCCAAAAAAAGAAATTGCTAATGATGAATATATAATACCAACTTCAATTGCTGGGAATTCCCAAGCAGCCATGCCTGTTATAGCCGCTGAGACACTTCTTGAATTTCAGAATACTCAAAATACTCAGCGTCACTCTTCAAGAATGATTTTAAAGAAAAGTGCAAATATAAACCAACCTATTCAAATTGTTGTCTCAAATGAGGAAGAATATAAAGCTCTAATGGCATCAAATCACTCTATAATTTTTGATAACAGTGACCCTAATAAAACATTAACTGTTTTGACTTCACAATCGTGTACATCACTTGAGACAAGCACTATAGACTTGCAAGCGAGCCAGTCAAACGAAATGAATATTCCTGACAACTATCCCATTAGTGTGTCTGAAACGATAACTGGGGATAATTCTAATATAGTAGTTTTATATAGTCATCCGATTGATGACCAAAATAAACATTTTCATCAGCAAATAAGTCAAAGTATAGCAGCACAATATGTTCAGTCTTCATCAATAATAAGCCAAAACTTTGAAACTGTGACAACTTGTTCACCTGTAATAGGTGAACATGCTGTAAGCACTAGCATTGAACAACCATGGCAACAAACATTACCTGTGTCTACATCACAAACAACTGTTACATCTATTGAAAATATTACGAATACTAATTTAAATGAATTGCCTGAAATTCAACTTGCAACATCAAAGGAGTTACCCATTGAAATTACTCAACAATCACTGGTGACCACAAATGAGATGGGTCAAACTGTAGATGTATATAATCAAGCAGAAGGTATACCAATTTCTCAATCAATGATTATGACTCAGAACCCCATGCTTATTACAGAAGAGATAACAACAAACAATGAAGGAAATATCAACAGTGAAGATGAAAATCCAGAGACAAACTCGCTAAATTTGCTACAACAGAATATTATTACATCTGAAATTCCGGAACATTCTAGTGTTATTGTTGAAAACTCATCACAATTAGATTTATCTGAATTAACAGTCGTTGAGACTTTGTGCGAACCAACAGACAGTGGGTCAAACAATGAGTCAGACATAACTGCCAATATTGAAATGATTGAAACGCAACCTGTTGAAACAGAAGAAGTTACAGAACAAGTGGAAATTGCTCAACTTGAACAAGAAATACCCGAGTGCTCTACAAACACACCTGGGTATGGACAAGAAATTATTAACCCCACAGAAGAAGTTACTGAATATATTGCAGAAACTTCTGAGCTTAATGTAGGACTCTCAGAACACACAGCTGAAATTATAGAACCTAGTCAAGAAATTACTGAACCTACAGAAGACACGGCTGAACAAACTCTACAAATTACTGAACAACACCCTGAAGAAGTAACTGAGCATATCCAAGAACATTCTGAATGTACTAAGGAAATCTCTGAAACTAGAAAAGAAAGCATTACAAAACATTTGACGGAAATTTCGGAGCTAGAAAGTGAAATCCATATTCCTGAGTATCCACATAAGGATGAGGAAACTAAAGATACCTTAACTTCAATAAATATACAGCAAGGAAAAGGATATCAATCAATAAATATTCCTAATGATTCAGTAACAGTTGATGTTCAACATAATTTGCAATCGCAAGAGAAGTCAGTGTTAAATAACTGTGAAGGTAATTCTCATTTTATTGAAGTTGATGGCACAGAGAATCAAATTGTAGAAAAAGTTCAAAGTGATAATGAAGACGAGACTAACATTTCAGAAGAAAATATGGAAACTGGAAATGAGAATGCTCCTCAAATTAATTCCTGTATTACTAGCGAACCAGTTTCATCAAAAAATATTAATAAACCAGAAATTGAAAATTTAACTTCAGAATGGTCAGAAGACGATAGTGATAGTCAACCAGAAAAGGCAATCACAGACTCAAAAGAACCAGAACCTTCATCAGAAGTAGAAGAGTCAATTGAAAGCATCCAAGAAGAAATAAATAAACATCTTGCTACTTCTGCACAAAAATCTTGTGTGGGGAAAGAACAAAAAAAAGATTTGGATGCAGTTGAAATAGTGGTGCCTGCCAACACGGCTTTGCCAAATGAAAAAATCTCGTCACTCCTTGATGATTGGGATGATAATGATACTCAAGAAGAAGATACAACTACTGACCAACCAACTGAAGAAAAAGTTGCATCTGAAAAAGAAAATTCAAACCAAATTGAGCCTGTTGATAAGAAGAGTGTCAGTGAAAATATAAATAAGGATAATGTACCAAAACCTGATAATATTAAAAGTTTAGTGAGTGATTGGGATGAAGAAGAGGAACAAGAAATAAATAACTGACTGATCTGATAGTCCTAAGTTAGATGTGTGTATTGTCACTTATAATACCACAAGAGCTTCAAAATTATCGGATATTTCCCGATAGGTTCGTTGCAAACAAATGAAGGATTCAAGTTTTTCAGGTTAAAAAATCACGAGCGCGAAGCGCGAGTGATTTTTCCTGAAAAACTTGACGACTTTATTTGTTTGCAGGGAACCTTGAGGGAAATGCCAGATAATTTTGAAGCTCGTGTGGTATTCGGGGGATTATTTTTCCGTCCCAAATGTCGGCCAATATAATTGCACCATGAGACACAATTGAATTCAACCTGTCAGTTTGACGTGTTTGTCTTTTATATATAGCAACTACCAGAGAAAATTTTCAAAAAATTATCAGTATAATACCATGTAGGTTGTACCATGTGACGTCGAATGGTGCAATTCTATTGGTCGATATTTGGGTCGGAAAAATAATCAATGTTATAAAATAATATGTTCTGAATGTAAATCATGCATTTGAATGTCTCTTGCATCTTAATTCTAGTATGATTAGCAAATATTTATTATTTAAATAGAAAAAAGCCTAAACATACCAATTGGTATGAATTGTATATTGTGTAATATTATCACAAGGTAGTTAAGTATAAATAAAAATATTTTTTTAATGTTTGTTTCTTGCACTTTCAGTATTTAAATTGAATATACCGTACTTAATGTACTATTACCTGCTCTGGTAAAAATATTTCATTCAATCATTGTGTAGATTTGGGTAGATCAATTTACGTTTTATATGTAAAAAATGCTTTGTAATATTATCTTAATTAATAATAATTGTAAATAGTTATTGTGATTTGTGCATTTGAAATTATGTATGAAAGTGGTTAAACTGTTGTAGAGCCTGCCAAGAAAATAAAAACCTTTACTTGAACATACAGAAAGTCTATAAGAATTAATTACAGTTGAGTCAGTTATTTTTTCCCTCACAGAAAAAGTTACGGAAAAATTGCTGAATTAACTAATAATGATTATGATGTAAGGTGGGCCAGCTAAAAAACCCGAAAGGGAGGTTTATATTTTCTATCTCTCCTTTCAAAGTATATTGTATACATAGAAGAGAAGTAATTAACTAATAAACAAGATATTTATAAAATATTTCTTTCATTTTTGTTTCTCTTACTATTGTTAAATTACTTACTAGCAATAGATTTAAAAATAAAAACAAAATCACTATAAAATATTTCTTCTGTACTTTATTTTGCTTTCATAAATAAACATATTTTTTGCTTTTGAATATTATAAATTATTATCAGAATTAAACAGTGTATAAGCAAAACCAAAGTTTAATATCACAGTACAGAAACCAAATAGCCTAAGAATTAAGATACATAAATTGCATTGTATGAACCTATTATAAATTATTGTTATAATTTTTTAACTTTCATTAATTAGTTAAATAATACATAATAGTAACAAGTTAAAATAATTTTAATTAACACAACTTATCCCTTTAGCTTTGTTGGTGATAGAATAATAAATATATTAAATTAGTACCTACAAGAGATTGTCTATAGGCAATGATGTTCTACTTATACAGATCTGTTACGTCCATAGGTACTATTTTCCGGCTTAAATCTCTTCCGAACAATTTTCAAATTCAAAATTGCAAACATAGACAAATTTCTGTCTCTTTCTTCGCCTGAGCTATGACGAAAATTTGATTTTTTCCAGATTGTTCGAAAAAAAATATTGAAAATGTAAATAATCGAGGTATTTATTGCAATCAAGACATGTGGTAAGAGATTCCATGTGTTTTGTTTTTTTTTGAGTCATAATTGGTACATTTTCGAAACGCGCACGACGTCATTTTAAATTTATGTAGGTAAGACAAGACGCGGCACGTTCGTGACTGCGCTCGATGCAGACTAAACAACAGACGGCCCAATTGGGCCGTATTTGAATCTTCACAACGCGTGCGGTAGTAACATATCTGCTTTGAGTATTTCATCATTGTCTATAGGTAACTATAAAATACCCACTTTGTAAAGGCGTAGACAGTATTAGAACCAATAGGAAATGAAACCAAGTAAGCTATTCATATTTGGAATTTAAAATGATACCTAACCAAGCAAAAAATCAATAAGTATTTAATAATATTAATAAATGTAATTGATTGTACTGTCGGTACTTGGTGGAAATTAATTTTACACACAAATATTACGTGCACTCTTTCCACTATTATATTCATTAATTATTACACGTAATATTGTGTTTTATTTGTGTTCAATAACAAATGCTGGTACGGTTTGCCAAATTATAATTTTAATATTTAGACTGTGACTTGCTAGTTACAATAAAAATCACATAGAATTTTAAATACAAAATCTAAGCACTTTCTATTTGCAATCTAATTTTTTAAAAATCTTTATAGCTGTTGCCTAGTTAGTAAACTCAATATGTAGTTCCTATTTTACCATGCTCATTCATAAGCTAAGTAATATAAGGATAACAATAGATTTCCACGAATCCACAGTTGAGGGATTATTAGCAAGGCAGTGAGTTTAATAGTGGTATATAGTTCTTGCAATCTACGAGTGCGCGGCGCCCTAAGTTGTGTGAGTGACTATATCTATACACGCGTACATGGCTCGTTCGCTACTGACTGCTCCGTCAGGTACGCACAGTAAGGAAAATGTCTATTCACAATTACAACTACAAATAAAGACTACAAGGCGTAGATTGCAAGAACTGTACCAGATCTATCTAAAACTTTATAATAACTTATGCCAGCAAAAACTTAAAAGAAAAAAAAGCATGAAGATTGTTAATTGAATATAAATTTCACTAATAGGTCTTACACAAAGATTTACAAGAGTGTATTTAATAGAAATCGCTATGAAAAAGCTTTGAGTTATAGATACTGGCAAAACATTACGGACTCTAAACAAGGGGCCAAGTCTGATTTAAATAAGGCAATAAAATGCAAATTATTTTTTTATTAAGCTTTTGTGAAAGTTAAACAACTTGGTCCCGTAATAATCTTATAGTTTGTAGACTGTAGCAATGAAGAACTACAATAATTCTTGCTAATATTTCAATGCAAAACTTATTAGTATTTTTACCAATATGCACAATGTAAGTCTTACATCACAACTGACCTCAACACAAATTGACTTCATTATTTATACAATAATAAAATATTTTGTTTAAATATCAAGTTTTGCACACTGTCAATAATACACAACAAAACACTCTAGCTAGCTCTAATGCTTTCAAATAAAATTAATAAACTAAGTGTATTTACATAGTAAATTACAAAATATATACATATCGTAGTGTACAATTTTTTATTATCTTAGTCATTAGATATTGACGCTAAAACATACTTCACCATGTAAGCAAGAAATACAAAGCCAACAACTAGTAACAAGTTAGTCAACACAGTGTACAAGTTGGACTGTTCGGTAACTTCAGCATCACTGGGGTTACTGGGATTATCCGACTGCAGCAGAGCCTCCTGTCGCTCCTTTAGCTGCTTCTCAATTTCCTCCACATACTCCGGAAACAGCTCACAAAACATCTTGTTTTTTAGGTTTATTTCGAGTGACTCAGCTGCAAAACATCTTTTTTGGTAGTCCGAGGTTTGTATTGATCCAAATGTCGGTGTTTTTTCCAGCATGAAACTGAGTAGTCCAGTTAAAATGGTGGATATAGACCACGCCGGATTCCATGTGTCCGGATGAAAGTCTGTAATACTGAGGCACAGTCTAGTGTTCGTTCTGAATCGGCCATTCGGCGTGATCATGAATATCGACGGAGGTTTGAAGGGGAACTCCCTCGGGAAAATGATCTTGCCGTGGTAGTATCCTCCCTCGTAGGGACTCTTCTCTGGACCTTTGACCACATAATGCCACTCCAATATGTTCGAAGGCACTGGTTCTGCGGTCACATAGGGAACGGGGTCTTTTTTCAGCCTCAAGTAATCCTGCTTCAACCTACTTGTGGCTCCTGTTACTTTTGTCTTAGCCATTGTTTTCATGGAGTAGAAACATCAATATGTAACTTTCTGTGTGTGTTGATTCTTTGAGTTTTTCAGAATATCTTTATAATTATTTAATTATAACAATAACTACGAGAAAAACAATAAAAAGCAATTATTTTTCTAGTGATTGATTGATGACACGAACAGAAAATGCAATTTCAATTGTCAATGTCAAATTGTCAGCAGTCAGGTGTCATTTTCCTGTCATTGCAATAATTTTTTCTATTTATAACAATGCTTCAAACATAAAGTAATAGGACGATAATCTTATAGGCTATAGCGTTTTCACCATCTTGAACTGCCCCGGGGCAGGCCGCAGGGCAGGCAGGGTGCGGCGGGCCGCACACGGCCGCGGGCTACGGGTTGGAGATAGGCGATAGCGGCCCTAGACGGTCAATAGTATTACGCAATACGTGATCGGTGATATTGACAATCAAATTGTTCGTCTAGGGGCCAGCTTAAAGTACGCTATATCAGCTGCATGAGCCCGGCTAATAGAAACATTGGGGTCAGACACAGAAATGGATTTTTCATACGTGGGAGAGCCATGCTTCGGCACGAATGGGCCGGCTCGACCGGATAAATACCACGTTCTCACAGAAAACCGGCGTGAAACAGCGCTTGCGCTATGTTTCGCCTAGTGAGTGAGTTTACCGGAGGCCCAATCCCCTAACCCCTACCCTATTCCCTTCCCTACCCTCAACTATTCCCTTCCCTTCCCTACCCTCCCTATTACCCTATTCCCTCTTAAAAGGCCGGCAACGCACTTGCAGCTCCTCTGATGCTGCGAGTGTCCATGGGCGACGGAAGTTGCTTTCCATCAGGTGACCCGTTTGCTCGTTTGCCCCCTTATTTAATAAAAAAAAAAAAAAAAGACCACGGAGCTAATACTAAGGGATATTAGATTATCATATATATTGGATCCGAGATCATTGAGTCAATGATATTATAATAATAATAATAATAATAAAAATTTTATTCAAACATAAATACAATACACTGCACACACTAAAGCAAAAAAAAAAAGCAAACAATAACCCAAAAGAAAAAATAAAACAAACAACAACTACAAAAAAAAATATATGGCATCATTAAGCAGTGCATTGTATAATGCCGAAAAGGATACCCACTCAGGTGTATTACCACGGCGCAGAACACTGCACCGCGGTACCTGATCTTCCGTGGTTCCTATACATATTACGCCTGACGCACGACAGATTCAACATAAAGATTAGATAATGTAATATAGACATATGACTCATTTCTTCCTTGATCATAGATTTTTGACATTTGCTGAGAGATTGGATCCAATACGGTCATAGAAATAGGTGTTGCTAGTTATTTAATATAAAAAAGAGTTTTTAATTTCTTGTTCGTTAATATGTTTCAAATAATGTAATGTAATTATTTTTCTAATTATATACTTGGATAATCTTGCTGAAATAACAAAAAACAAGCCATATTAAAAATGACAAATCTAGTAGCCCTGACGTCAATACCTGTCAGCGTTAGCGCTCTCCATTGGCTATTGAAACCACATATGATGTTAAATAGGATCAATGAAATATGATAATGTAATATGCAGATATGATCAAATGATCATATATATTGGATCCTATATATGATCATAGAAATGATAATATATAAATGATAATGTAATACCCCCCTAAGTTAATACATTTGATAATTGTGCATTCTGAATTTAACACGTATATTTCTTTTAAATCTCTCTTATATAAAAAACAGTCAACGGCAACGTTGCCTGTTCATGGTCCGCAGTCGGGTTTTCAATATTGACGTCAAAGAGAATATAATCACTAGTAACCAAACAAAGCTAAGCAAACCTTGTACTTATTCGCTGTGTTAAGTTAATTTTTTATTATTAATTCCATGTATAGGTCTACCAGAATCTGATGGCAAAAAGTGAGAAAATAAATTGACTCTAGCAATACCCGGGACGACGATCTCCGCTTAGTTGCAGGCCCATGTTGGATGCGAGTAGCAGGAGATCGGTAAATATTATAATAAAGTACTCTGTGATCGGTAATCTGGGCATTCATTGGTTCATAGAGAGAGGCCTATGTCCAGCAGTGGACGACTATAGCACAGAGTACTTTATTATATATAGAAATATAAGGACTATAGGCTGATAATATGATGATGATGATGATGAATACCCGGGTAATTGGAATAAAACATTTTGATCCTTTTTTTTCCTATAGCGGCTGATAATGTGTGTTAAACATGCAAATATAAAAATTTATCCAATGATCAAGGATATTTTTTGAAAATCTGCTGTCAAAAATTGCCATCAGATTGTTATTAGGCTCTAATTAACACGCAATACGTAATTTCAAAATCTTTATTATACAGCTAGCAGAACTTTTAGGCTGATATCAAGTGCCATAGCTCATCAGTATACTCCTGATGTCATGGTTCAGCTGTTTAATGGTGGCTTCATCGGGACTGTCGTCTTGCACCAACTTATCTCTCTCTGCTATAAGTTCTTCCAGTCTGCTCTTACTAGTTGTAAGTCTGCAACAATCCAAAAATAATAAATTGCAAGTCCCAAAGGAAGAGTCCTAAATCTCAAAATACTTTTAGAGATTTAGGATTCTTCCTTTTGACTGCATTCAAAAATAACACTCTTTATCTTTATAAAGAGTGTTATAAATTGAGTGTTACTTTTTTGAATGCAGCCAAAAATTCTTAATGACAGTTTGTGAAAACTTTAGGTCCTCCCACGCCAAAAAATCATACCTTCCCTTTCATATACATACATAAAACAGGAGAGATAGTCGTGGTCTTAACGTAGAAATAACTTCAATTAAAGTAATGCTAAGCGTTGGGCTTATTGTTAAATGTGTTTTATGTTAATAACGATTTTTAGGGTTCCGTAGTCAACAAGGAACCAACCGTAGTTAAAAAGATACCGTCTGTCCGTCCGTCCGTCTGTCTGTCCGCGGTTTTGCTCAGAGACTATAGAACCTACAAAGCTGTAATTTGGCATGAATGCACATGTTAATGATGCCGACAAAATGGTACATGAAATCTTAAAAAAATAACTATTTTTTTTATGGTACCTTCACTACACATCAAGCGGGGATGAAATTTTTTTTCGCGACCACCCCATCATGTGGGGTGTCGTTAGATAGGTTTTTAAAATATTAATATGAGTATTTATAGATCATTTTTCGATTTAGGGATCCGTTTGTGAAATATTAAGTTTTAAAGTGGAAAAAATCATTAGAGTCCAGTGTCCTTCCTTCCTTCTACCAACTAAGCCTTCTGGAAATGTGAAAAAATTGAGTAATAGTCGATCAACTAAAAAAAATGTATTCGGCGAAACTTTTCGTTCAGAAAATTCCTTTGAAAGTAACCGAGATGATGTTGTTAATAGTGTAAAACACGTTATAAATGTACATTCATTGACCATACATTTTTTTTTAACTAGCGGTACTACGGAACCCTATATTGCGCGTGGCCCGACACGCACTTGGCCGGTTTTTTAGTTTAGATTTGGCTTTTAACTAGTAAAACATTCGTTGAACATACATAAATTTAAAAAGATAGCAACTTACTTGGTGTCATACGTTTCCAGATTATCATCAATGTCAATAGGATAAGCTGCTCCTGGAATTAAAAACGATCCCTCAATAATTAAGCATTAAAAGTTCGTATTCATGTAAATGTAGCGCTGCCTAGTGCCTACTATAGGTCTACGGTCTACCAGAATCTGATGGCAAAAAGTGTTAAATTATTTGACTGTAGGCAATGTCGAGGTAATTGGAATAAAACATTTTGATCCGTTTATTATAGCGGCTTATTCTGTGTGTGAAACATGCAAATATAATGGATCAAGGATATCTTTTGAAAATTTGCCATCAGATCCTGGTAGACTTATAATACTTTATACTGTTTGTTTGTACCATCGAGGAAATTGATTCCCACGCAGTCGACAGACCAACGTCATTTGGTCGGATCATGTCAATTTAAATAATTGTGATCTGTCGGCACTCGGCTGGCTAATGGGTTCGACGAAACGTAACCAAACTAGAAGGTCGGCTATCTGCCTAGAAATTAACTTCTCGGATAGTACATAGTGATTACTGAAGGGGACGGCGCGTACGCAGTCCCCACTACCAAAAATTACGCGTCCGAGTTATCCGCATTAGGGATAATCGCAGAGGTCAACCCAACCGCAGTGCAATGGAAGAGCCTCGCTCTGGGGGAACCGCCTTCTTGATCACGGTATCCCCTACGCCAGGTAAGTATGATTTCACTAGCGCGGCCCGCGGTAGTCATTCTACGCGTCGCGTTTTCGATAGCGCGATGTAGAAATGCGCCGTAATCTAAGAGCGACATCTATGTGGAACGCGACGATATAAAAAAACTTGCATGTAACATAATATGCCACACGTATTATAACATGTATGATGCATGAATTATGTGTTAGGCCAATTGGGTTCTTTCTTTCTTTTTGTATTTTTGTATGTTTGTAGTCTGTACATACGGACAATTTTTATATTGAAACTTACCGGTCACAGAGTGTGCGTCTATTTCTGAAGTTTTTGTCATGATGTCTAAATACGATTCGTCGTTTATTCTCAGTGCAGAACTCAAATTTTTGTTCATTAGGTTTTCATCTTGATCTTTAGTAATATTTAATCTGAAAAATATAATTTTGAATTAGGTATAAATATGTATTTATTTTTTTGTAAATTTTATGAATTATGGAGTCAAAAAGCCAACATCACGCAGTATTCCCAGGCGGTCACCCATCCAAGTACTAACCGCGCTCGACGTTGCTTAACTTCGGTGATCGGACGAGAACCGGTGTATTCAACGTGGTATGGACGTTGGCGAACGCTGAGCGCAAACGACTCTACTGATGTCGATGTTATGCATTGAGCAACATAAAATATACCAACAAAAAGCCAACATCACGCGGTATTCCCAGGCGGTCACCCATCCAAGTACTAACCGCGCCCGACGTTGCTTAACTTCGGTGATTGGACGAGATTGAGAGATGTATTCAACGTGGTATGGACGTTGACGAACACTGAGCGCAAACGACTCTACTAATATCGATGTTATGCTAGCAACATAAAATATACCAACAAAAAGCCAACATCAATCAACCAGATGACTACCACATATACATTGCCTAGAGTTCGACAAGGCTGTTTATGAACGTGGCGGGAAAAGGAACTGACGCTTCTATCATACAAAAACGTCATTTTCGACAGTTCTCCTTTACCAGCAGCGCACATTGACTGACATTGCCACATTCAATTAAAGCCTTGTCGACCTGTACTAATGTTATATATGGACTCTGTTAAAACATTTGTGTATTATCATTATCCCACAAAAAATTACTTACCGGTTTTACCACAGAAAACCTAAACATCTATAATCAAACAGTTGTTTTAAGACCATTATGTACTGATTTTTTTCCTAATCAACTGTTCAACAGGTGTTTAAATCTTTTGTAGTAAGACCGAATGTGTTGAGTGAGAAGTTACCCTGTACTGTACCATCGAGGAAATTGATTCATAGGCAGTTGACGGACCTACGTCAATTGGTCAGATGATGTCAATTCAATGTTATTTTGCTTGTTTGCTATTCTGTCAGCTGGGTTTGACGTATCGCGACCAAATTAGGTATTTGGTCGTGATACGTCATTTTGGTCATTATTAGGTAGGTCTACCATCTATGAATTAACTTCCCTGATAGTACGAATTTCGCTATTTGTTCTTTCTGCGATTGCCACAACACGTCGTGCGCGTTTTCATAAGAGCCGTAACACGATTTTCGCGTTGTGAATTTTTTGCTGTGAATACTGTGATCACAACGCGTTGTGAGCTATTTTTCCGCTCACTGAGAGTTTTCGATCTTTGAGCGTAACATGACGTATAACGGTCAAATTAACTTGACGCATCTACGCAGTTACGGCGTAACGGTTACGCTAATGCTCCTGCTCCACCTGCGTTAGCGTTAATGCCAAACTGCACATCGCTTAATGCATTAACATTGCGCGTTGGCTACAATTAGGCATTAACGCTACAAAATTTTAAGCATTAACGTTCCAAACGCATGGTTCAAATTGAAGCAATTCTAAAAATTTCAACGCTTTTTTTTTGGATCACTCCGTTGTCGTATTATTTTGCATCAAAAGAAAGCAAACACGTCGTTCCTCTACGCAATCGTCGTGCGGAACGAGCCGGCGTAAATGTAGCCAATATCCTCTACTCTCTAGCGCTTCCCTTTAATGTGTTCAAAAAAACCGACACCCGAGCTATCGCTTAACGTCTAACGTCATTAGTAATGCCGCTAGTAAGTTAACACGTTAAAACGTTGGCTACATTTGCGTACCGTCCCGATTAACGCGCTAATTAACGCGCAAACACGCAGATGGAGCAGGGACATAACGCAGGTGGAGCAGGAGCATTATAAAGAATTTAAATCAGCTCCTACCCGCTAGCGCGACTCGCTCGTAGCTCCCGCAGTAACCGCGCTCGCGTGTCCAGCTTCACCAGGTGCAGCTCCCGCACCGCCCGCCCCCACTGCTCCTTGAAGAACGCCTTCGATTGGATAGCACTCTCCAGCTTCTCTTCCATGCAACGCTAAAAATAATTCAAGACGTGAGTGGATGAATAGGGTAAGTAACATGAAAAAACTTCCCGTTTTTTTGTTTTAATGGAGGCTTTAGGGCCGGAAAAAATATTTGAAATAGAAAAAGTATGGATTATATGTGTAGCCAGATATATTAGCTTGGTTATGAAGTAGATGAGTCACAAGTTTTATTAAAATAATTAGGGAAAAAATGAGTTATTTTCCGTATGTTACGAAATGTTACTTGTTCGATCATCTTCCACTCACGTCTTCAATAATTGTTATTGACAGAGTGAACACAGACAATATACTACACCTCGCGGCTCGGTGGATGAGCCGTGAGGTGAGCGCGTTGGTAGCTCAAGCCGATTAAACGATAATGATGATTAAACTACAATTTAATAACGAGTTTGATAGATGACGTATGGGACTCATGTCAAAATCTTCACTTATTTACAGTTAAGTTATACGGCTGCCTTCACATTAAGTCGCGAGTAGTGCGGCAACCGCGCAGCTTAATGTGAAGGCAGCCTTAATATCCGTCCCTAGGGGCGGCGGTTAAAGGTCACAGCACTGAGCACACATATAAACTCGGATAGGGATCGGCACCGTATCGCCTCGAGCCGTTCAATATTGTTTGTATGAAACTCCCTACTGCAACGCACACTAAGCGGAACCGTAACGTAATCGCCTCACCTCGGAAGGGGACAGCGGTCGGCGAGCCGTAAGCGAGGCGTCGCCTAGCCGTAGCCGAGTTGACGTTCAGGCCCTACTGATACGCTTTGTTAATACGTGCATACGTTAGGTTGACGCCTGGTTGACGGCGCACAGTGGATCGAATCGACAATTTCGGGGACATAGGGACCAATTTTTGTTTTTCAATTTTTTTTTGTGCCAATGGATAGAGCTAATTAATCTTAACAAATGTTATTCTTTGCAATTTTTTCTTAGGGTTATTATTTAAGTAGAAAAAAACATATTTTTAAATTTCTTGTATGGAAAAAAATATATAATCCCAAATTTTTGTCAAGTCCTGATAGATCCCGCGCTCAAACCTTTTTTTTTATATATTTTGGCTACATTGCTAGTATTATGTACCATAAATGTGTGCCTAAAGTTGCCACTCTGCCAGAAATAGCCGAAGAAAATTACAAAAGATTTAATTAGTAACTAATGACTTCTTAAAATTCCTTAAACTATTCTAGGCATATTTCATGCAAAATAATTATTATGCTAGTAAAACAATACTTATAATTACTTAAAATTAGAAAAAAAAACTAGAAATATCGATTCCCCATATGACCCTCAATTCTTTCGACCTGAAGAATCTACATAACCTGGAAGAACAATTAATTCTACAGAACCCTGTCCAACTAAATCAAATATCTTCTTCACTGTACCATACAACGTTGCCCCTATACACGTTAGTATTTGGTATAGTTACAATTTCCCTTATTCTTATCATCCGACGTCGCCGCTTGCGTCGACAAAAGGACAGTGGTCTAAACGAGGGTGTCACTCCAACCAGCCAAGCTGATCAACCAGTCTACGCAGTTCCTGTAAAGAATCAAGAATCTCTGCCAGCAACTTTCTCGCTCAAAGTCCTCAAATAGTTGCTTCTCTGGGGGTGGAGGAATTACGCACGGACCCCTAAAGGAGAATGCTGATGCAGCCGCACGTGCCCGGTCAACGCCATCGCCTTCGAGGTAACACATCAGCAGTTTCAGCATAACCGCGTTTTCGTAATTATTCATGTTCTATCAAAAATTGTCATTCCATTCCGGTCTAGGATCGATCGCGGAACAATTATTGTAAATGAAATATAAGTTAGTTTAATAAATTTCTTAGATAATTTCTGGTTTTTTTTGGAAGCCCGGGCTGCCGAATTCGTAATTAATTTGAATTGTGTATTTTCTAACAATCGCTTACCTAATGATAATGAATCGAACAACATTCAAAATAAAGAGCTTAAGTAATTGCATAAGGGCTTATACCCTCATTAGCCAATCATTAATAGTTATAATTATCTTTGTTAGGTGTGGAAAATTATAAAAGGATCGTAATTGATATTTCAAAATTAGTTATTGTTTAAACGTGCTACTACATACATCGTATTTTCACAGTGTTTAATTTTCTTTATTTTGGTATAATGGACGGTTTTGTGAATAATATAGATTTATTTATGGTATTAAGAGACCAATTGAAAAGTTTGTCAGATAGTAAAAAACTATTTGATTTTCTACAATCGAAAATAAATGTCACTGAAGAGAATAGTGCCGTGCTTAGAAAGTTCTGTACGCGTTTTTGTTCTAATATATGTGCCAGATGGGAAAAATGCAACCGAACATTAGCTAAATTTATTAAAAAAAATGGCGATTGGTTAGAATCGTCAATAAATTGGCCCCAAGAAATCAATTTTGATGTTATCAATACTGAACCAATAGAACTCGAGGTTTATGATAATACTGAGAATCTACCACCAGCACTTTCTACTTCAGACGCTTCCACATCTACGTTTACTCCGAGGAAACCTTTTGAAGATTTATGTGATCGACAAAAACGGAGACGTTTAGATGAAATAAATAAAAATCTTTCATTTTCTCCGGAAGAAATGTCTGCCATATCAACAAGGAGTTTAAAAAATAGTGGAAACGAAGATATTTCAAAAATAATGAACCATTTACTCAATCATCCAGAAGATTTAAATAAAGTCAAGGCATGCTTAAACAACGATAAGGTTAAGAGTGATACGTATTCACCTGATAAGGCACTAGCTTTATTAGTTTCGCTAAAGTTATCAAAGTGGCAATATATAAACTTAAGAGAGTCTGCGAGTGAAAATGGTTCAGAGTTATATCCATCGTACTACAAATTGCAACAAGCTAAATTGAATTGTTATCCAGATAAAAAAGATTTATGTATTACTGAGGACGGGGCTTCAATGAAACTGCAAGCTTTACTCAACTTGACTGTATCAAGACTTTTGGATGCAATATCCATGGATTTGGACGCAACAATAAATTTAGAGCTTGTAAGTAAATGGGGTTTTGACGGAGCTTCTGGTCAAAGTGTGTACAAGCAAAAAGTAAACAAAGAATTTGAAGACTCCAGTATTTTTATGGCCAGTCTAGTACCAGTTAGGCTACAACAATCCGATGGAACTATTGTTTGGGAAAACGAAAGACCATCGTCCACGTTTTACTGTCGTCCATTAATGTTTCAATTTACGAAAGAAACCCAGTCCATTGTTATGTCAATTAAAAACAGAATAACAGAAGAAATAAAAGCGCTTCAGCCATCAAAACTGAATCAAATTGAAGTGTCTCACCAGTTACTTTTGACGATGATTGACGGAAAGATAACGTCATATTTATCAGAGACGTCGACAGCCGTTTGCGATATTTGCAAAGCAAAGCCATCGGAAATGAACAATATTGAACTGCTTGACCAAAAACACAAGAATGAAGAAATTCACCAGTACGGACTATCATCTTTACACTGCTGGATAAGGTGTATGGAGTGCCTTCTTCACATAGGTAACAATAATTATTCTTATTTATCATACCTTAGCTATTAATTACTTTACAGCCGCAAGTCATTGTTCTTTTACAAAATATTCATTTTCAATATTAGTAATGTCCCATTTTTCTTATGCAGCCTATCGTATGGATTTTAAAAAATGGAGTGGCAGGGGCGAAGATCAACAAAAAATTAAGCTTAGAAAGTTCGAAATTCAGCGAGCATTTAGAGAAGATTGCGGATTACTAATAGACCAGGTGAAACAAGGAGAGGGAACAACTAATGATGGCAATACTGCCCGAAGATTTTTCAGGGACGCAAACACTGCAGCCCGTATTACTGGTATAAGCAAGGAATTAATAGAAAGGTTACATGTAATACTCCAGACTGTAGCATCTGGAGAGTGCGTCAACCTTTCTAAATTCTCCTTATTCTGTAGAGAGACTGCAGAACTCTACATAAATTTATATCCCTGGTATTATATGCCTTCTAGTTTACATAAGCTGCTTATACATGGCGCTGATATTATCCAGCATTTTGCTACCATACCTATCGGCAATCTGTCAGAAGAAGCAGCAGAAGCTCGTAACAAAGATTTCCGGAAATTCAGAGAGAGTTATTCCAGAAAATTAAGTAGAAAAGCCACAAATGAGGATATTTTACATAATCTTTTAATATCATCAGATCCAAATATCACAAGTTTTAGACCAAGACTATCAAAGCATAACAAAATAGCTCTCTCTTCACGGGCTAAAGAGCTTCTGTTAAATTTGCCGACAGAATCTGAGATAGAGTTCATTGACGTTAATGAATTACAGGATAATCATTCTGATAGTGAGTAAGCTTTTTGAGTTTTGTAAATTAAATGCAATATTTATTTAGAATAATTTTATTACTTTTATTATAGTATGTATGGTATCGTAATTTTTATGTATACTCACTATTTTTTATTTTTCAATTTTATTATTAATAGGGAATATGTATGTAACGCTTAAATGGAGAAAATATTATTATTTGTAATCTTTATTGTTAAAAAACCATATTAATGCTATTTTTTTATGTTTTTTTCGATACTTAATAATAAAATTTAAGTATTAAAAATTGTTTTTTTTTTAAATTCCTTCGCAAATTTTTAAAACACTACGCTATTAGCAAAACAAAACGAGATAGTATTATATTCCATGCCACACTAATAATAGCTAATGAGGGTATAATTAAAAGCCCTTATGCAAGGCTACTTAAGCTATTTATTTTGAATATTGTTCTGTTCATTGTCATTAAGCGATTGTTAGAAAATACACAATACAAAAGATTATTTACTATTGTCAAACGGATTAGTTACTTGAAGTTAATGACCGATCACAATATTTACATGGAATCGATTTTTCTTTTTTTTTTCTAATTTTAAGTAATTATAAGTATTGTTTTACTAGCATAATAATTATTTTGCATGAAATATGCCTAGAATAGTTTAAGGAATTTTAAGAAGTCATTAGTTACTAATTAAATCTTTTGTAATTTTCTTCGGCTATTTCTGGCAGAGTGGCAACTTTAGGCACACATTTATGGTACATAATACTAGCAATGTAGCCAAAATATATAAAAAAAAAGGTTTGAGCGCGGGATCTATCAGGACTTGACAAAAATTTGGGATTATATATTTTTTTCCATACAAGAAATTTAAAAATATGTTTTTTTCTACTTAAATAATAACCCTAAGAAAAAATTGCAAAGAATAACATTTGTTAAGATTAATTAGCTCTATCCATTGGCACAAAAAAAAATTGGTCCCTATGTCCCCGAAATTGTCGATTCGATCCACTGTGCGGCGTGGCGAAGGCGATTCGGTGACGATCCCTTTCCGAGTTGATGTGTGCTGTGACCATAAAGTCTTAACATACCAATTCCTGCACCAAACTCGCCGTTTGCTCTTTACTCAATCCCGAAACACGTCTCTCTGCATCCTTCTCTGCCTCCTTTAAGCTGCTCTGAAAATTATTTATTTTTGATTAATTGATAATATTATATATGATAATTACGATAATTACTACAGACAAAATTATAAAATAAATAAGAGAAGATATTATAAACAACATAATTATTTTTGTTTTTACGTTCTTAAATAATCTTATGGGGACCGCCTTTTTGTTTTTTGTTGTTGTTTTTTTGGCTTGTTTGTTGTTGAATTGGAAGGGTTGGCTTTTTGTTGTTATATTTTATCTACGAATAATAAAAACTATAGTTTGTGCGTTTTAAGATGATATGGGTGACAGTTTTCATATTCCTTGCTACGGGTTTTTTTACAAGAAAACAAAAAAAAATCAAAATGTAATAAATTATATTCCATCTACAAAAACAAATGTTTCCTATAATTGTAAATGAATAAAAATTAAAAGTTGCTAAATGCTAACTTATTAATATAAAATTATAAATATTAACTGCGAAATAGGAGTATAAAATTATTGTTACGAAAACATTTGAAAAAAGTGAGATGCATGAAACGGAACTTATGTCAATAGAGATTGACTTATGCCATCTTAAATCGCCGGCACCCAACCGGCACCACTGAAATGTCAGTACGAAATTGATAATTTCGATTGCAATTCCTTTACGAAGTGATTCGATATTTTAAATTATCGATTAATTTTTGTTACGTAACTTCCCTACTATTGTCAATTATAATGTGTCACGCATATCATCATAAAAATCACAAACTATAAGGAAGAGTAAAGTGTTTCGCAAGTCGGTTGAAGTTTGCGAGTTACGTTTCCTTAGTTTTTATTATTCGTAGTATTTTATAAGATTCATATTATAGACCTCGACAATTTCCTTATTCATACCTGTAACCCATCAATCTGCTTCTCCAACTGTTGCACTCTCATCTGCAACTCCTCTATAGTCATGTCCTTGAGTCTAAGGCGGTGGTTCATATCGTCCTGCATTTTCAGCGAGGCTTCGCGAAGCTCCTGGTATTTCGCCGTGAAGTGAGCTTCTAAGGTCTTCTTCGCTTCTAGTAGCTACGGTATAAAATTAGGGTATTAAATTGTATAATGTCATAGAGTAATAAATATACTGGTCTCTGGTAATGTGATAAAAGGGAACCATTGAAATCATGCCGCTAACAGATTAGGTATCACTTTCCATCTTACTGAGTTAAAAAAGTATACCTTTCTGTCAGTGTATTTATAATAAATATAGAATTATTATGTGTAGTTTATGGGTTGCTACTTGTTAGATAGACAGGCAGACTGAGAAGAGGGACAAACAGCGCAAACTAAGCCAATACTAATCATTATTTATGTCGATACTGACAATCCCTTATTTTATGTGTTGCAAAGTTAGTTTTTAACACAGTTCCTAGAGTTCCTGCACAATCTCTTAGTATAGGTCGACTCCAACTAGTATCACCGGTGACCGAGACACAATAGAAAATCTGTTGTGTCTCGTTTTTTCACGAACGGGTTAAACCAAAACTAAAATTTAATATTGACTAGACAAGTGTTGCCATCTATTGTTCCTTTTTGATCCCTTTAATACTTTTGATGCCTTTGCATATTGCTTATTATTTAAAAATTCAACAAACCTTCTTCTCCCTCTCCGCGTTCTTATGTCCCTTCTGTCGGAAGTCCTCAGTTGCTTCACTCAGCTCGGCAGCGAGGTCCTGACACCGCTCTACGCTGGTTCGCAGCTGTCTTTCTAGTTCCACACGACGTTTGTTCCACTCCAATGACAGTAGTTCTAAATGGTAGTCCTCTTTGCGTTTCAGCTGAAACAGTATTAGGATGACATAACCATAAGTTATTATGAAAAAGCTACTTCAGGATCTTACACACTCTACGGCAACGCAATGAGTAGAGTGACTGCAGCGCAGTTACTGCATAATACAACCACAATGCTACAGCGTTTCTCGGTTCCCGACCCAAAATTATAAAGTTGGAAAACTTATTGGAATGGGTACTTAGAATATTCTAAATAAAGTTTTGAACACCGTTATTCCTAAAATGTGTATTTCTCCTAAAATATTACTGATCTTTATACACATATAATGTATATGCAGTGGCCGGTGACGGATTAACCCTCAATCAAATTAAGCAATTGCCTAGGGCATCACGTCTGAGGGGGCACCAAGTACCTACAAAAAAACCGTCCTTAGGGCATCACGTCTCACTACTCCACTTCTTAAGTACTATACATGTCACCATCTAATTTTACAAAAAAAAAAAATGTGCCTGAAGTTCCGAACGTTCAAGTGAACGAATTAGCTACAAAACAAAAACAAATTATCTTGAGTATCAAAATATAATATGTATCATAGTGAGATAAGGGGACACTTTTAGAGGGTGCAAATGTTATTTCTAATTGAAAAAATAGTCACCCCTAAAACCCACCCTTATAATTCCAAGTCGATTTTCTTCCACCCCACAGTGATTGAAAATTGTAAAAAAATTCATGCTAGTACACTTATAGATCCTACATACGATGGTAATATTTTTAACTTGCGGACTCACCCCTAAAACCCACCCTTAAAATTCAAAGTCGATTTTCTCCCACACCACAGTGATTGAAAATTCTAAAAAAATTCATGCTACTATACTTATAGATCCTACATACGATGGTAATATTTTAAACTTGCGGACTCACCCCCAAAACTTACCCTTAAAATTCAAAGTCGATTTTCTCCCACACCACAGTGATTGAAAATTCTAAAAAAATACATGCTAGTATACTTATAGATCCTACATACGATGGTAATATTTTTAACTTGCGGACTCACCCCTAAAAGCCACCCTTAAAATTCAAAGTCGATTTTCTCCCACACCACAGTGATTGAAAATTCTAAAAAAATTCATGCTACTATACTTATAGATCCTACATACGATGGTAATATTTTAAACTTGCGGACTCACCCCCAAAACTTACCCTTAAAATTCAAAGTCGATTTTCTCCCACACCACAGTGATTGAAAATTCTTAAAAAATACATGCTAGTATACTTATAGATCCTACATACGATGGTAATATTTTTAACTTGCGGACTCACCCCTAAAAGCCACCCTTAAAATTCAAAGTCGATTTTCTCCCACACCACAGTGATTGAAAATTCTAAAAAAATTCATGCTACTATACTTATAGATCCTACATACGATGGTAATATTTTAAACTTGCGGACTCACCCCCAAAACTTACCCTTAAAATTCAAAGTCGATTTTCTCCCACACCACAGTGATTGAAAATTCTTAAAAAATTCATGCTAGTATACTTATAGATCCTACATACGATGGTAATATTTTCAACTTGCGGACTCACCCCTAAAATTTACCCTTAAAATTCAAAGTCGATTTTCTCCCACACCACAGTGATTGAAAATTCTGAAAAAAATCATGCTAGTATACTTATAGATCCTACATACGATGGTAATATTTTCAACTTGCGGACTCACCCCTAAAATTTACCCTTAAAATTCAAAGTCGATTTTCTCCCACACCACAGTGATTGAAAATTCTGAAAAAAATCATGCTAGTATACTTATAGATCCTACATACGATGGTAATATTTTCAACTTGCGGACTCACCCCTAAAATTTACCCTTAAAATTCAAAGTCGATTTTCTCCCACACCACAGTGATTGAAAATTCTGAAAAAAATCATGCTAGTATACTTATAGATCCTACATAAGATGGTAATATTTTCAACTTGCGGACTCACCCCTAAAACTTACCCTTAAAATTCAAAGTCGATTTTCTCCCATACCACAGTGATTGAAAATTCTAAAAAATTCATGCTAGTATACTTATAGATCCTACATACGATGGTAATATTTTCAACTTGCGGACTCACCCCTAAAACTTACCCTTAAAATTCAAAGTCGATTTTCTCCCACACCACAGTGATTGATAATTCTAAAAAAAATTCATGCTAGTATATTTTAAGATCCTACACACGATGGTAATATTTTAAACTTGCGGACTCACCCCTAAAACCCACCCTTAAAATTCAAAGTCGATTTTCTCCCACACCACAGTGATTGAAAATTCCAAAAAAAAATCATGCTAGTATACTTATAGATCCTACATACGATGGTAATATTTTCAACTTGCGGACTCACCCCTAAAATTTACCCTTAAAATTCAAAGTCGATTTTCTCCCACACCACAGTGATTGAAAATTCTGAAAAAAATCATGCTAGTATACTTATAGATCCTACATACGATGGTAATATTTTCAACTTGCGGACTCACCCCTAAAATTTACCCTTAAAATTCAAAGTCGATTTTCTCCCACACCACAGTGATTGAAAATTCTGAAAAAAATCATGCTAGTATACTTATAGATCCTACATACGATGGTAATATTTTCAACTTGCGGACTCACCCCTAAAACCCACCCTTAAAATTCAAAGTCGATTTTCTCCTACACCACAGTGATTGAAAATTCTAAAAAAATTCATGCTACTATACTTATAGATCCTACATACGATGGTAATATTTTCAACTTGCGGACTCACCCCTAAAACTTACCCTTAAAATTCAAAGTCGATTTTCTCCCACACCACAGTGATTGAAAATTCTAAAAAAATTCATGCTAGTACACTTATAGATTCTACATACGATGGTAATATTTTCAACTTGCGGACTCACCCCTAAAACTTACCCTTAAAATTCAAAGTCGATTTTCTCCCACACCACAGTGATTGATAATTCTAAAAAAAATCATGCTAGTATATTTTAAGATCCTACACACGATGGTAATATTTTAAACTTGCGGACTCACCCCTAAAACCCACCCTTAAAATTCAAAGTCGATTTTCTCCCACACCACAGTGATTGAAAATTCTAAAAAAATTCATGCTAGTATATTTTAAGATCCTACACACGATGGTAATATTTTAAACTTGCGGACTCACCCCTAAAACCCACCCTTAAAATTCAAAGTCGATTTTCTCCAACAACACAGTGATTGAAAATTCTGAAAAAAATCATGCTAGTATACTTATAGATCCTACATACGATGGTAATATTTTCAACTTGCGGACTCACCCCTAAAATTTACCCTTAAAATTCAAAGTCGATTTTCTCCCACACCACAGTGATTGAAAATTCTGAAAAAAATCATGCTAGTATACTTATAGATCCTACATACGATGGTAATATTTTCAACTTGCGGACTCACCCCTAAAATTTACCCTTAAAATTCAAAGTCGATTTTCTTCCACACCACAGTGATTGAAAATTCTGAAAAAAATCATGCTAGTATACTTATAGATCCTACATAAGATGGTAATATTTTCAACTTGCGGACTCACCCCTAAAACTTACCCTTAAAATTCAAAGTCGATTTTCTCCCATACCACAGTGATTGAAAATTCTAAAAAATTCATGCTAGTATACTTATAGATCCTACATACGATGGTAATATTTTCAACTTGCGGACTCACCCCTAAAACTTACCCTTAAAATTCAAAGTCGATTTTCTCCCACACCACAGTGATTGATAATTCTAAAAAAATTCATGCTAGTATATTTTAAGATCCTACACACGATGGTAATATTTTAAACTTGCGGACTCACCCCTAAAACCCACCCTTAAAATTCAAAGTCGATTTTCTCCCACACCACAGTGATTGAAAATTCTAAAAAAATTCATGCTAGTATACTTATAGATCCTACATACGATGGTAATATTTTCAACTTGCGGACTCACCCCTAAAATTTACCCTTAAAATTCAAAGTCGATTTTCTCCCACACCACAGTGATTGAAAATTCTGAAAAAAATCATGCTAGTATACTTATAGATCCTACATACGATGGTAATATTTTCAACTTGCGGACTCACCCCTAAAATTTACCCTTAAAATTCAAAGTCGATTTTCTCCCACACCACAGTGATTGAAAATTCTGAAAAAAATCATGCTAGTATACTTATAGATCCTACATACGATGGTAATATTTTCAACTTGCGGACTCACCCCTAAAACCCAGCCTTAAAATTCAAAGTCGATTTTCTCCTACACCACAGTGATTGAAAATTCTAAAAAAATTCATGCTACTATACTTATAGATCCTACATACGATGGTAATATTTTCAACTTGCGGACTCACCCCTAAAACTTACCCTTAAAATTCAAAGTCGATTTTCTCCCACACCACAGTGATTGAAAATTCTAAAAAAATTCATGCTAGTACACTTATATATTCTACATACGATGGTAATATTTTCAACTTGCGGACTCACCCCTAAAACTTACCCTTAAAATTCAAAGTCGATTTTCTCCCACACCACAGTGATTGATAATTCTAAAAAAATTCATGCTAGTATATTTTAAGATCCTACACACGATGGTAATATTTTAAACTTGCGGACTCACCCCTAAAACCCACCCTTAAAATTCAAAGTCGATTTTCTCCCACACCACAGTGATTGAAAATTCTAAAAAAAATCATGCTAGTATATTTTAAGATCCTACACACGATGGTAATATTTTAAACTTGCGGACTCACCCCTAAAACCCACCCTTAAAATTCAAAGTCGATTTTCTCCAACAACACAGTGATTGGAAATTCTAAAAAAATTCATGCTAGTATACGTCTTGTAGATTCTACATAGGATGGTAACATGTGCAATGCATTAATGAATTAGCTGCAGACAAAGTCGTGGGTAACAGCTATCTGTAATTTTATACGTGGGAGAGCCATGCTTCGGCACGGATGAGCCGGCTCGACCGGAGAAATACCACGTTCTCATAGAAAACCGGCGTGAAACAGCGCTTGTGCTGTGTTTCGCCGAGTGAGTAAGTTTACCGGAGGCCCAATCCCCTACCCTATTCCCTTCCCTACCCTCCCCTATTCCCTTCCCTCCCTTAAAAACCGGTAACGCACTTGCAGCTCTTCTGATGCTGCGAGTGTCCATGGGCGACGGAAGTTGCTTTCCATCAGGTGACCCGTTTGCTCGTTTCCCCCTTATTTTAAAAAAATATATATACTTTTTGTTATTATATATATAAATGCGAAATTTACTTTGTCTATCTGTCTGTTTGTCTCGCTTTCACGTCAAAACTTATGAACCGATTGTATTGAAATTTTTTACACAGAATGTCTAAAGCAGTGGTTCTTAACCTTTTAGCCATTTCACCAAATAGCAAAAATAGGCTGTGGCGCTTCCCACAATTCGCCTAACAATCCTACATCGCGCTATTGAAGTTTCGGAGAACGACAACTGGCAAGATATATTATACAACGTCTGAAATGACGTCAGTGGGCTTCGGACTGACCGAGCATACCACCTAGCTCGGTCGGAAGATCTTCCTTTGTGGCCTCCACGTCCAACAAGGCCAAAAATTGTGTTTTTTGTATGGGAGCCCCCCCATAAATTTTAATTTTATTCTAATATTATTATTATTAATTACTGAAGTAGACATACAATCAAGGCCTTTGTGAAAATATAATGTGCCTACCTGTTGCCATTACTGATATAAGGCAAAAAAGGCCGAATAAATCACGTTTGTTGTATGGGGGCAACCCTTAAATATTAAGGTTATTTTATTTTTAGTATTTGTTGTTATAGCGGCAATCGAATTAAGTACATAATCTGTGAACATTTTAGAAGTCTACCTATAGCGGTTCTTAAGTTACAGCCTGGAGACAGACAGACGGACGGACGGAAGAACAGACAGACAGACATCGAAGTCTTAGTAATAGGTTCCGTTTTTACACTTTGGGTACGGAACCCTAAAAATGTCAAAAACATCACAATATGATTGAAGGACGGCCGACGGCCGTCGGCCCCTTGTACCTATATTATGAAAACTATTAGGAAGTGCCATCGAACTAACACGCTGTGCCGCTTGGTTCGGGCCGTTTTCGAATTTTTGAATTTCGAATTTATGATTTGAATTCAAAATTTATGGAACTTTCCACGACTACATTCAAGCTCGACCATCTGTGACGTAACGCTTTGAGATATTTCGAGACATTGTGGTGTTTTACTTGGTTTAATTTATTAAAAATGGATAAACCAACAGCAAAAAAAAATGTCTCTCGCAGAAGTAATAGCTACACTAGTTACCGTACCGTATGTAGGGTCTATAAGTATACTAGCATGAATTTTTATAGAATTTTTAACCACTGTGTTGTGGGAGAAAATCGACTTTGAATTTTAAGGGTGGGTTTTAGGGGTGAGTCCGCAAGTTTAAAATATTACCATCGTGTGTAGGATCTTAAAATATACTAGCATGAATTTTTTTAGAATTATCAATCACTGTGGTGTGGGAGAAAATTGACTTTGAATTTTAAGGGTAAGTTTTAGGGGTGAGTCTGCAAGTTGAAAATATTACCATCGTATGTAGAATCTATAAGTGTACTAGCATGAATTTTTTTAGAATTTTCAATCACTGTGGTGTGGGAGAAAATCGACTTTGAATTTTAAGGGTAAGTTTTAGGGGTGAGTCCGCAAGTTGAAAATATTACCATCATATGTAGGATCTATAAGTATAGTAGCATGAATTTTTTTAGAATTTTCAATCACTGTGGTGTAGGAGAAAATCGACTTTGAATTTTAAGGGTGGGTTTTAGGGGTGAGTCCGCAAGTTGAAAATATTACCATCGTATGTAGGATCTATAAGTATAGTAGCATGAATTTTTTTAGAATTTTCAATCACTGTGGTGTGGGAGAAAATCGACTTTGAATTTTAAGGGTGGGTTTTAGGGGTGAGTCCGCAAGTTAAAAATATTACCATCGTATGTAGGATCTATAAGTGTACTAGCATGAATTTTTTTACAATTTTCAATCACTGTGGGGTGGAAGAAAATCGACTTGGAATTATAAGGGTGGGTTTTAGGGGTGACTATTTTTTGAATTAGAAATAACATTTGCACCCTCTAAAAGTGTCCCCTTATCTCACTATGATACATATTATATTTTGATACTCAAGATAATTTGTTTTTGTTTTGTAGCTAATTCGTTCACTTGAACGTTCGGAACTTCAGGCACATAAAAAAAACTAATGTTTTTAGGCGATAAAGGTTGAAAGACCGATTCTAGTTTATTTATGGATAGGGCCCACAGGCATGGATTGCTTAGGGCATTAAGTAGTCTTAATCCGTCACTGTGTATATGAATAAAAATAACAAACAAATTATAAAAACAACAAAGTATGATGCCAGCGCCAGACATAGCTTCACTTGTTTGAACACTTATTTGATTGCTATGTGTGGCACGAGACTTTGAATATGTGTTCAAAATTTGAACAAAGATTTGCACTTTGCCATGCGGTGTCGGTTTTTTAGCGCAAAGCATGTCTGGCAGGTATGAACTATGAACAATATGTGTCCAAATGTGCAGGGCCCCCGCTACCATATGTGCAATGTGCGCAATACACACGGGCGCCATCCTGTAGGGGCGCCAAATTGCCATCTTTAGGGGCGCCAAAATCAAGGTCCCAAAAATTTGCTTAAAGGGGCGCCAAAATCCTTTTTTTGCACACAGGCGCCAGTAGCCCTTACGGGGGCCCTGCAAATGTGTTTTCAAAGTTTTGCAAAATCTTCAAATAAGTGTTCAAACAAGTGAAGCTATGTCTGGCGCCGGCATGAAAATATGTAGGGTAAAAGACTCTACATTATCTGACTATTTTGGATACCTGACACTTGAACAGTTCCTGTTGTTTCTCTTTCCAATCTTCCAGTTCTGCGACGTATTTTTGCATCAACGCAACGCGTTCCTCTTGAGGTAAAGTAGTTTTTACTTCCACTGCAAATAAATAGAACATAATTATAGACGTTTTAGATTAGAAATACAATTAGTAGAGGAGGGGAGGGTGCTATTATTGTAGTCACTCGAGCGTCATGGATACCTAGTAGGTTTTGTACATTAGGTAAAGCTGATAAAAAAATAAGGAGAGCGTTTTTTATTTTTAGCGGTGGGTTCAGAAACTGCAGCCATTTTAACGTTTTGAAAAAGAAAATATATTCTGAAAATTGTTTATTTACGTAAATTATAAATATATTTTAGACAACAAGGACTAAATCATTTAGTTTAGACACAAAATATATATTAGTAGTACCAACAGAATTCCCACTCATGAAACCCGTTTAAAAAAATAACAACTCATGATATGATACTATAAAGTTCAAATTCCAACCGCGCAGTGCTAGGTGCCTACAATGGGGAAGTTCACTAGAAACTTTTCCGCCAGGCGGCGCTGTGTGTTTGTTACATTGGTGCCAAACGTCAAAAAAGCACTCGACGAGATTATCGTGTTTTTATAGCGGTTATACTGTCAAGACACTTTTTTGTCGTAAATACAAGTTATTCAATATGTATTCTACCTGGAGAATAGCAGAATTGAAAAGAGAACTGAAAAATAGGGGTGCCTCGCAACAAGGAAAGAAAGCCGAGCTGGTTGCAAGGTAAGTTCAATTATTTGTTTGTTACCGTTCCCCAGCCTTGAACAAACTTGCTGTGTTACGCTAGTTTTTATTACACACCTAAACTTTATAAAGAAAGCCAGCAGAATACGTTTAAAGTATTTAAAACTTATAATAATAATATAACCTCACATTTATGAATGAAGGACTAAACATTTATTCTTTATTGCAGATTAGAGGCATACGATCGTAATTTTAATTTTGAGAACATAGCTAGTAGACAAAACAGCCCAGAGCCACAGATGGAGTTACCACATGAAGGAGAATATCGAGATGTGAATAGTAACACATTACTGCCTTCTCTGACCAGACAACATATACATTTATATTTTTCAAGGTAAGATAGAATATTATGTACTTAGTCAAAATATAGGTAATACGAAAAGAAGATTATTTTTACTTGTTTCTGAACTGAGCAATAGTAGCTTCACTCAGGCTTAATGTCGTATATTTCTAGCTTTATATTACTACTTGATTCTAAATTTGCCAAAGATATAGATGACTGACTGACTTATTGAATATTATGTATTTCAGATTTAATAAGAAGACTGATGATGGATTTAGCATGTATGAAAATAGATATCTTTTGGTCTTACGATCATGTATTGTTGGAGAATGGACTTATGTTAAAGGTTTGTGTAAAGCATCCATGAAGAAACTTCAATATGAAGTCAACATAAAACTTCAACATAATGGCACAATAGAAGAGTGTGCATGTGAATGTGCCGTAGGAAGTGGCAAGGAAGCCCACTGCAAACATGTAGCTGTGGTTATGTTTGCTGTAGAGCACATGTACAGAGAAAAAATTGTGTTGTTGGATGTAGTATGCACTCAAAAGTTGCAGACATTCCATCAACCAAGGAAACTATTTACTGCATCTCCATTGAAAGCAGACAGATTGCCATCAAAGCGAAGGCTATCAAATATTATTTTTCACCCTTATGAAATGGATATTTGTAAAGAAGAATACAATGCTAAAGTGAGAAATATATGTATTGCAGATACTAGTAGTTCAATGCCACTTAAACAAAGGTATGGGCCTGCAAATCCTTTCGCTATTATTAATGACCACATTTATGTTAAAGACCCAAGGGAGACATTGTTGGAAAGTCTCCTATTGAAAAATGTCAGTTGTGAAAAAATAAAACAGATAGAATTAATGACAAGAGGACAGTCCACTAATAAAATGTGGCATGAAAAAAGACAAGACCGAATTACTGCCAGCAATTTCCACACGGTGTGCCATCTTACTGCCCACAGGCAAAGATCTTTCGCAGAACAAATGTTGACACCAAAAACACATTTTACATCACGTGCTACAAATCATGGCATAATAAATGAGCCTGTTGCTTTAAATATGTATATGGAGCTATATGGACTTGAAGTTCAAAACTGTGGCTTATTTTTGTCTGAAAAATATCCATTTTTGGGAGCTTCTCCAGATGGCCTATTAGGAGATGAAACTATCATTGAAGTCAAATGTCCCTATGCAAGCAGGAACCAAGAAATAAATGATAGAACAGTGCCTTATTTATGTAATTTAAATGGAGAATTAGGTCTTAAGAAGACATGTATATATTATTACCAAATTCAGGGACAATTATTAGTCACTAATAAAAAATTTTGTAATTTGATTATATATACATTTAAAGATATAAAGGTTATTTTTATAAGTAGAGATGAAGAATTCATAAAAAATATGCTCAAAGTGTTGATAAATTTCTATGACAATTACTTCAAAGATGCAGTATTTAATAAGTATATTTATAGAAATTATAAATAAAACATTATGTAAATCAACATTTTTTGTTTATTTACAATACCTTCCCTAAAGTTACATAGCATTATACACACAAAGAAAATTCTAGAAAGTAGTGGTACATAATAAGGATTTAAATCCGATTTTAATATCCTAAAAGTCTTACTTAGACCTATTAACCGTTCAATATGAACTCGTTGACTAGCTAAAAGTCTATCCCGTTTTACTGTTATGCCTCGTAATTGAGACTTCCCTTTTAAAAATGTGGGAATGTTTATACCAATATCTTTTGCTGCAAATATATCTTGCACATTGAATCCACGATCTGCCATAATACTGTCATTGGGTTCACATTTTTCAAGTAAATCACTTCTTTCAATCATTTGTCTGTCTGAAGTTGAGCCACCATAACCCTCAGAGCAGTAGCTAAACAAGCCCCCAGGAGTAGCACCTACCAGAAATTTTATAGTATTTTTGTTTTTATATGAACTAAATGTAGCTTGCTGAGATGTTGGGTTCTTCGGTTTTGTAATTGGTATTTCAGTTCCATCTATTATCAATCTTGTATTTGCGTAGCATTTCTTAAACTGTTGGGGCATATAATAGTCAACTAACTTTCTTTCAGGCCAAATATCAATAAGTGACCACATGTCATAATATGTAAAATTAAGCCAGGTTACAAATATATTTGACACTAATGTTTTACTTATACCAAAAAATTTTGATAGTTCGTAATCACATTTATTTCTTCTTAATTTAATTAGCATTAATAAGAATTGATCTTCTACTGATATATTAATGACTTGACTTCCCTTGTACTTCAAATTGTATGCCATAGGGCACAATGTACTTAATACTAATCTAAATTTTTTTTCGTTTTCTAAACCAGTATAAAAATGGATTGCCTGATTGTCAATCAGCAAGTCCTCAAGTACAAATATCCTGCAGAAAGTTGATGTTTGTGTTGATTGATGTTCTGTATTTTTAATAGATTCTACAGAAGGATTAATGTCTTCACCGTCTTCATCACGCATACATGAAATTACAACCTCATGAGCATAATCTTGGTCCGTTGAAATTTCAGTACAAGCATTGTCTAATAAGGGCTCATCTATTGTAGTTGATACGACAGTACTGGGTATTAAGCAACGCTTAGTATTTCTTCTTTTCAAACGTTCAGCTCGCAAAGAAGAACCGCCGGGGTCTGACGAAGTGTTCCAAGAAAATATCGTGGGTATGGCAGATTTCTTCAGAAATTTACGTTGAAGTGGAAAACCTACAAAAAAAAGCCAAATACTTACAAAATGTAAAATGGTTATGATCACTTACAATGCAATATTTAAAGAATAATAATATTATCCACATGACGACCACGAAACAAGACATTTGATACTGTATACCTATTTTATTATGTACACACCTGTTTCTTTAGAAATCGTTTCAAAATCAGTATCTTTGAAATGCTTACTGCATAACCTAGAATAATCGGATACCTTGAAGTTTACTCTTCTCAAAGCTCTTTCCCATTTTCTTCTTAGGGTGGGATTAGAAGGAAATTTGTGCGAACCTATTTCATTACATTGAAAAGCCACACACCGACCCATTATTAAAATAAAATAAAATTTCTTCGAAATATGACAGTTTTGAACGGAGTTTGACGTTTACCCTGTAACAAACTATTGGCGCCCTCTACAATGAACTATTTGACAGTTTTCTTCCCCATTATATTTGCCTACATGTACGCTCTCTTTCTATCGCGTAAGAGGCACCCTTTCTGACGAAATCAAGATTGTCACCTTTTAGAAAATAAAATAATCTTCTTTTAATTACTATATAGCTACTAATAGCATACTTTTTATACTATTAATCAAATTTTAGTAACCCAACGTACATTTTATAATAGTTTTATTTACGATTATAGTGTAGGAGCTGGTCAGGATTTTTTTACAACTTAAACATAGTAACTTGTATTTATTTAAGTGTAGTATGCGGTTTGTTTGTAACAAATTGGTTTATTTGCTATGTTTGTGTATTTTTTTTATCTTTTTTTGTATTTTAAAGTCTTAAATTACTTTATTGAAATATTTCTTTGACTTTTTTTAATTGTTTATATTTATCAGATTAATAACGCTTACGTCGCAGCGGTTAAATCAGTACGTACTACGTAGATATATGCGACAAAAAAATCTTGCGCGCGCGTCACCGCTCGCTTGTGAGTCCCTTGTGATCTGCCCCTTTAAAGGGGTACTTACAGTTCGATACCTAAACGCGCGAGTGGGACAGGCCTGGTTTAAAGCAAAATAAAATATCTGCGAAACTTAGTTATGAAAATATGAAGCTTTATTTTTTTATATTTTAAAATGTCCCTACAGGCTTATCTAACCTTTGAATCGTCAGTGCTTTATATGGAAGCTTCTTTGGGGTATACTAAACATCCCCTTTCCTAATCTGACAGATCCGACGACATTTCAATATTTAAAAAAAATAAGTACCCACCACGTGAGAAATCTGATTTCTATGCCATGATAACTAGACACATATCGGAAGCCTAGGCAAGCTTAATCTGACACGCTCGAGCTACTCCCAAAATCCCCTCTTCCCCTCCCCAACTAAATATGATGTCGCAAAATTAATGACATTCAACAGTTTTTTTTATTGGTTTATGTTTTGGAATTAGCATTTCAAAAGCATAAATAAACTCTAACAAATAAACCTCCAAAATTTTACAGTGGGCTATTATTATCAGCAGTAGGATTGAATAAACAAGAAAATACATAATAGCATAATATGTTTATCATACTGCAGTTTGGGATAGCGCGCATCACAAACTTTTTGTAAATATTTAAAAATTGACGGATATACTGACCGCTTTCATCATTTCCAACACACTTTGTTGAGTTGGTTGTGCTTCTCGTCAATTTGACCGGTTCTCTAAAACAAGATAAAATTTATCGAATAAGCATAGAGATTTTTTTTTACAAAAACTTTACGATGTGTCGTAATCGTCATCTCGTATCTACATCAAAATACCGCGATACAAAGCAAAAAGCCAACATCACGCGGTATTCCCAGGCGGTCACCCATCCAAGTACTAACCGCGCCCGACGTTGCTTAACTTCGGTGACCGGACGAGAACCGGTGTATTCAACGTGGTATGGACGTTGGCGAACGCTGAGCGCAAACGACTCTACTGATGTCGATGTTATACACTAAGCAACATAAAATATACCAACAAAAAGCCAACATCACGCGGTATTCCCAGGCGGTCACCCATCCAAGTACTAACCGCGCCCGACGTTGCTTAACTTCGGTGATCGGACGAGAACCGGTGTATTCAACGTGGTATGGACGTTGGCGAACACTGAGCGCAAACGACTCTACTAAATATGTCGATGTTATACATAGAGTATAACATCGACATATTTAGTAGAGTAACTGCAAAACTCTGGAATGAACTGTCACCAGCAGTTTTTCCGGACCGATACGACCTGCAAACCTTCAAGGAAAGAGCGTATACCCTCTTAAAAGGCCGGCAACGCACCTGCAGGTCTTCTGATGTTGCGAGTGTCCATGGGCGACGGTAGTTGCTTACCATCAGGTGACCCGTTTGCTCGTTTGCCCCCTTATTTAATAAAGAAAAAACAAAAAAACATAAAATACACCAAAAAAAAGCCAACAATGATAAAATTGCAACGGGCACATTAAAAAAAATATAAAATTTATCTGTTTGCTATGTGGTATTTAGGTGGACCTATCACACAGAGAGCGGTCACGCGCTTAAAGCTAAGTACTCACATGCAGTTTTGCTCGATAGTTTTACTCCAAATCGAGCAATAATTACTGTAACCGCAAAACTCACAGCTCGAAGGCTCGCATCGAACCGGCTCGATGGAAATAAATAAATCGATTTAGAACAAAACTATCGAGCAATACTGAATGTGTGGACGAAATCCCAAGCCGCAGGTTTTGCTCGATGTTATTGCTCGATCGAGCAAAACCGTAAGTGAGTACTTGACATAAGCGTTCAAGCGGTGAGTTTTGCGTTCTTTGTGTTGCGTTATATCGAAATACTCATACAGGGGGCGTCTGACCGCGTTAGAATGCCTTCTGTGTAACAACATAAAGAACGCAGAAACCACTTGAACTTTAACCGCGTGAACTCTTTCTGTCTGATAGGTCCCTTAGGCTGCGTTTCCACTGAAGCGGAGCGGAACTTAGCGGTGCCGAATTGACCAATCACCATGCTCGAAATCTTCGCTGTCATTCCGCTGAATTCTATGAGATTAAATTGTCAACGTGCGGCACGTGCCGACTGGACGTCAAAAAAGAGTGCTGCTGTCATGAATCACACGTCTCTTTTTACCACGCAGTGTTACTGATAGTGACATCTCTCTTGCTCAGGCCTTTGTTTCTCTATTCCGCTAGGTATATTAACTTTATATATCAGACTGAGAGTGTTGTAAGTTACAGCAATATTATATTTAAAAAAAATAACTATCTCGAAACTGTCAACATGCATTAGGCTTATATTATCTGGGCAGTTTCGTCTATTACGGCCGTTCCCAATATTTGATATATCTCTGGTTTTGCCCTACTAGAGATAGGAATAGCTCACATGAGACATCAGAGACATATATTTTATGTCAATTCAATGTTAGCTGCGATCGGTTGTTTGTCAAACCAGAGATAGATTGAATATTGGGAACAGCCGTTAGACGGTTTTGTTTCGGATATTTGTATTGCAATACTCCGTCACTTGAGACACGAGAGTGACAGACAAAGACAAAACAGACTACATCTACACAAATCAAATGAAGATGTACATAGTACAAAACATAGCACACATGCAAATAAATATTTGCTAGTTAGTATAACTACTTTTTGTTATAGGTTAGCAGTATGCCTTATTGCCACTTACTCAACAACTACAGGTTCAACTTGTATCTCCACATTTACTGGTCTGGGGACTTCTAACTTCCTGCTTGTAGTAAACGACTCGTACATCTTGCGTATCATGTCGGCTATCTCGCTCGTTTGTATCGCGTCGCCCGCAGCGTTCGTATATCTGTAATTGTGATTTTAACAGAAATTATTATTTCTTTGCAAATTTTTTTTTACGAAATAATTAAATTCGGGGCAAACGAGCAAACGGGTCACCTGATGGAAAGCAACTTCCGTCGCCCATGGACACTCGCAGCATCAGAAGAGCTGCAGGTGCGTTGCCGGCCTTTTAAGAGGGAATAGGGTAGGGATGGGAAGGGAATAGGGGAGGGTAGGGAAAGGAATAGGATAGGGGATTGGGCCTCCGGTAAACTCACTCAGCGAAACACAGCGCAAGCGCTGTTTCACACCGGTTTTCTGTGAGAACATGGTATTTCTCCGGTCTAGCCGACCCATTCGTGCCGAAGCATAGCTCTCTCACGTCTAACTAATTAAATGTAATATTATGTACACAGTACTTCCTCTTTACTAAACTTATTATTATTTACACAGTTTGTCTTCTTTACTACAAGATTCACGAAAGAAAAGGCATTGATCATACTGAATAAAAAAGCTATGATACGACATTAACCAATAGCAACGCCGCCCTGACGCAAAGGCGCAATGTCGATTCAGGCGACTTCGCAAGGTGGCATCAGGCATGCTAATAGCATATAACTCTGTAAATACCTCGATCGTGGGAATCGCAGACACAATAGCTTTTCAATTGTTATGCGGCACCCGGGTGCCGCTTAGGGATTGATGGGTTAATAATTATTGTTAGTTTTTAAGTTAAGTAGGTCTATAAGGCACTATCATAACTGCAAAAAATATAGATCTATCATAACTTAAAAGTACCCATCATTATTGGCTAGTATACTCGTGTAGACGGTCATGTTATCGCAACAAACCTGTTAGTGTTAGTATCAGATAATATATTCGTGTTGGCAGTCATGTTGTCGGCGGCTGGCAGGTGCGTGTGGCTGCCGCTTGTCCGCACGTCCGCAGCGCCGCGGTCGCTCCGCAGCTGCGTCGCACTCCGAGCTGACTTCACTGTACACTTCTGAAAAGTTTTCCAAGTTACTTTTATAATCCTTCTCGTTTATTGTACTGAACGAGAAATGTATCTTTTGCTACATGAGAATGAAAACATACTCTCATTATAAGTGAATTTTTAACTTTTTTATTCAATAGGGACCGTGCAGGAACGTGTCAAATAAATAATCAACTTTTCAGTTTCGAATTAGCGAAAGTAGTTCGCAGCATAATCGTTGCGCATAACTATTCTTTAGAGTATTCTATTATATTCGGTTTGGATTCGGTTTAACATTAAATGTAATTATTACAAAAATGTCACATAGCACCATAAGCAAAATAACTATCTAATATATTTTATTTATCTATCTTTTCAACTTCGCGTTTTTTCACGGTTCACAAAAACAATTATATAACTATGTATACAAAATTACAACATACCTGTGCAACCGCTTTCCCGGCCATATACTGTAAACTCAAGTCCACATCTATATACGGCCGGCGACTGCTCTCCGAGCCGCTGTGGACGCGCATTAGAAAACATCTCTCGTGTATCGTCAACGTCTTGTCTCGGTCACAGAACTTTGTGAAGTCGGTGACGTCATCGCTCGGTATTAGCTTACGGAGGTCCAAGCTGCAGATTCCTGAAAAATATAAATAAGGGTTGTTCAAATTACTTTTCATTGAATGACACCCTTTAATTGAATAACTAAAGGACAACTCGTCAATACGTTGCAATCGAATGGAAGATTAAACCAGATGACTGCGACATATATAAAACGATGGGCTCAAAGAAGCAACACGTATGACGTCATACGTGTACAGTCTCATAAAGGCTCCTACATCCTACAATCTTACAAAACTTCCACCGTTTGAACCGATGGTTGGTGTGCTTCTTCCCAAGACATTGCCTTGGCTCATAAGCTTGACAATAGTCTTACAGAAAATAGAAGCGCCATTTGCCTGTCATGCGTGTTGTCATCCGCATGCGGGTCTAAATATATTCCTTGTAATACTGTTGTTTCCTAATAATGTTTTTATATTCTGTTATAATATTATATTTATTTTTCAACACTTTTAATTATTTTAATAATATTTAGTTTAATTCATGGATGTATCATCTTATTATACATAATCAAAGTTCAATGTTTGTAATATTATTGTTGTTTTAACTTATAGAACTGTCATATTATGTCACTGTCAAAATATTTTGAAGTCTTGTCGTTATCTACTTCGTCTACTTTTTGTTTTGTGTATACTATGCAGTTTTATATATATATATATATTTTTTTTTACTTTTTTTTTTATGTACTTAATTAAAATTTTATTTTCTGTAAATATAATGCAATAGGTTTTATTCACAATTATAATAATATTAGAAATTGGAATAGATATTTATAATGTCCTGGATTAATAAATTTTAATTAATGTAATAATAATTGTTAGTAAGATTGAAATGAATTTAATTGTTTTTTTTTTTTTTATTTAATTATTACTTCTTAGTTATATTTTATGATTGGTGAAATATGTTTACTTAAAGTTGATTGTATATTATTGTTTTTAAATAGTGATTTGAGTTATTCATAATATTATTTAAGACTTGTGTCACTAAAAGGTTGGAACGGCTGTGAGGTCATGGAATGGGTCAAGCGGAAGTCCGGCGTTGGTTACCTGCTGGGTGTGCCAACACTGCCGAGCTTGGTCCAATTTGCGGCTAATAATTCAACGATTTTATATATATATAATGATATTTTTATGATAATAATTCAACGATTTTATATTTTTTATTCTTATTTCTTTAATTTATAATTTATGTATTTCTATAGTTTTAGCTGCAAATAAACGTTTATTCTATTCTATTCTAAATACGGGTGACAACATATCTATGAAATTATAGGATGTTGGCAACTTTCATGCGAACCGTATCCGCGCGCGGGCGATGACACGCATGATAGGAAACAGGTTCTTTCTAAATTCTTGTCACATGCTTATAATATACTACTAGAGCCTAAACTCTAAAGTCTAAACCAACACACCTATATCACTGTCCTGTGTCCGTACTGTAACGACCAAGTGCGGGCAGTCGGCTAAGTACCGCGCGAGATGCGGCAGCGACGACCGCAGCCGCAGCGACGTGCGGACATTCACCGCAGCGGCTGATCGCTTCACGGATACGCTGAAACACATAGATATATTATTAGTTATTACGGAACGAAAAGTTTTGCAGTTCCAGTATTTAAATAGAGCTTATTTCCAGTCAGGAGAAGAATAAATAATTATCCACAGAGACCTATACCCTGACCTTACTATAGTTGTAGTATATCATAAGATGATAGTAGAACGAGGGCCTGTTTCACCACTTTCTAATAAAGTGCCTAATAGGCTATTCACAACTTTTTTGACAGATTCTCCATACTTGATCTGTCAAGTTAATTGGTGGATAGACTTATCAGGAAGTGGTGAAACAGGCCCTGAATGATGTAATTTATCATCCTCTTTAGGGCTGCCATACATAACAGCGAATCGTAATGTCATTTTTATTATGAGTTTTGTCGCAGATATTTGCAATGCGATGCGAATTCGCAGTTATGTATGGGAGCCCGTAGACAGATCACAGCTTGGTCAATTTTAACATTACACAGATGTTTAGACATAGTGCAAATAATCCTTAAAATTATATTTTACTTTAAATTCTGTTTTATCTCTTGAATAAAGTATGGCTACATGTATATTAGTGATCGAAGGCTACATGTTATATATTTTTATTCCTATTAATTACTATCAGAGCAGTTAAATCTAAAAGATATACCTGTCAGTTGTGATATTGTGTGTAAAAACTGTATAAGACACTGCAACTTGAGTATCACTCTGTCTTTCACTTGATGGCAGCAACTAGAAAATAGAAATGTCATATTATAGATTATTACAATTAAGAATATTATAAAAGTGCGGTTGTTTTTTATCTTGACCCAATTCAAGTATTTTTATAGATGGAGTAACATCTCTCATTGCGACTTATCTAAATATATTGCGTTCACGTTTACACATAAGACAGAAGCAGGAAGCTTGATTGTAATATTACTAAATGAGCAAAATAGCAATATATTTTTTTTATTTTTTTTTTTAATTTTTTATTCCATTATTTTGCAACATTATGTCCTTATCCTAAAAACCGCCAAACTATTATTATATTTGACCGACTCGATATTTGATGAAAATGACATTTTCAAAAAATCATTCCTAGCTAGATCGATCGCCCCCGAAACCCCCTATATACTAAATTTCATAAAAATCGTTGGAGCCGAGATTCCGAGATTCCAATGGGGAAGGCCGGTCGAAACTTTTAGTAGATGCCGCCACCATAACTTTTACCTGTCAATGATCGTGTCAAGCAACAACAACAATTTAATTTAGTAGTTTTGCATAATTTCTGTATTAAATAAATTAAAATCATTATGTATTCGTCTTGGCGTGTAAGTGAACTAAAAGCTGAGCTAACGAAAAGAGGCGCATCGCTTAGAGGAAGAAAGGCAGAATTAGTCGAAAGGTATAACCTCAAAATATTTGATTTGCATTTTTTTTCAATAAAATTAGGTACTTATAGCCAAAAAATGAAAAAAATGTGTAGCTTTTTACAAATATTTTTAAGTTACGTAACAATATTAAGTAAATATTTAATTTGGAGCTTAAATTGTAACTTCTGTTGTTGTTATTTATTCTTATCTATTTCACCTTGTAGATTGGAACTTTACGACCGGAACTTTAATTTTGGAAGTGCAGAGAATCAGTCCGATGACGATGCAATGGAAGTTCCTGATGTTAGGACATATCGGGACATAAATGCGACTTCATTGTTACCTCATTTAACCCAAACTCACATACGACAGTATTTTTGCTTGTAAGTACGCATAACCCATGTACATAAGTACTTACAAATGTTTTTTATTACAATTCAATCAAATATTATACTTAATATACTTACTTTATACAATTTTTTAGTGATGACAAGAAAATTAAAGAAGCTAAGGCATTGTATGAGTCCCGATACCTTGTTTTGGCAAGAGTGTCAAATGTGGGGGAAAATACCTTCATCAAAGGATATTGCAAGAAAACTATGAAGCAGCTGCAGTATGAAGTGAATTTAAAGCTTCACAAAAGTGGAATACCACAGGAATCGAACTGTGAGTGCCCGGCGGGAAGTGGGACAGAAGCAAAATGCAAGCATGTTGCTGTACTGCTTCATGGAGTGGAACATATGGTGCATAATAAAATATTACTTTTACACCAAGTCTGCACCCAAAAACTTCAAGACTTTCACATGCCCAAAACACGTTTTACTTCTTCTCCCATAGCAGCTCACCAATTACCTAGAAATAAGGCAAAAAAAAGATTTTGTCCTTTCCCCATACAAAAAGTAGATAAAAATAGTTACAATAACAAAATAAGAAATCTGGTTTTAAATTTTCAAAATTCAAAAATGCCTATTAAACAGTTATATGAACCAGCGAACCCTTATGCAGTTATATCTGACCATAGATATACTGAATTTGATCCTGAAGAAGAACTATTAAAAAAACTTAATTTAAATGATATTAATGATGAAACCATAGTTGAAATTGAAGAAACAACAAGGGGACAAAAAAATTGTCCTAAATGGCTTACTGAAAGAAAGTATCGAATTACAGCAAGTAATTTTCACACAGTGTGTCATTTAAAAGATACTTCAAAAAAAAGTTACTGCCACCAAATATTAAATCAACAATTATTTACGTCTAGGGCCACGACACATGGCATTTTAAATGAAGCCATTGCACTTAATCAATATATGGCTGTTTATGATTTAAATGTAATTCCTTGTGGACTTTTCATTAGTAAAGACAAGCCATATTTAGGTGCTAGCCCCGACGGACTGTTAGGAGAAGAGACAATTATAGAGGTAAAATGCCCATTTTCCTCAAGGAATGAATTCATTACACCTGTTACTGTACCATATCTTGTAAAGGACCCTCAAAGTCAAATGCTCACATTAAAGCAGTCTAGCCCATATTACTACCAAATACAAGGCCAGCTTTATTGTACAGGTAGATTGTATTGTAATTTAATTGTTTATACTTATAAATCTTTAGAAGTAATTCATATTTCAAGAAATGACGAGTTCATTAACTCTATGTTAACAAAAGTCGATGATTTTTATAATAACTATTTTAAGGCTGCGATTTTTAATCAATTTTTATATAATGATTATGATTTAATAAAAAAACGTATTTAATTATCTTGATTATTCGAATCATAATATTCGTGACGTGGGTGGATTTTTTTTATTATTTAAAATCATTTTCCAGGTTAAAGCCATAATTTATGCAAAAAACAAACATTTCTTAATTTGTTTACCCACTACATCTTCAGTCAGTGAACCATCTACCTCATTGTGTTCGAACTGAAAACAAGTTTTGTTTCTACTAACTATACACATTTACTAGTTTAGTTATTAGTTTAGTCACAAATTGCCAAGTTTAGTTATTAGAAACAAAAACTTATTATTTAGCTATATCTATAATATATTATGTTAATTATAAAGCATCAATGTGATGAAAATGGACTAAAGCATTCTGTTATAACATAATAATAATAATATATAGCCTTTATTTCAGAATTACAGCAATGTTTATAAATACTTTGTTAGTTTTGGTAGTAGTTATCTGTTATAACATAAGATCACATAAATAAAAAAATACATTGATTTTTTACTTTTTATTATCAACAATACATTCCCTAAAATTACATAACATAAAACAAATAAAAAATATTTCTGATGCTAAAGGCACATAAAAAGAGTTTAATGATGTTTGTAAAATTTTGTATGTTTTTGTTAATCCTATCAATCTCTCAATGTGCACACGTTGCCTTGCAAGCTTCTGGTCACGTTTTAGCAAAACCCCTGGTATTTGTGATTTGCCTTTTAAAAAAGTAGGTATGTTAATAGAAATGTTTTTTATTGCAAATAGGTCTTGAACATTAAAACCCCTGTCTGCCATAATACAGTCTCCTTCTTGACACTTATCTATTAAAGGACTTCTCTCTATCATTTGACGGTCACTTGTTGCTCCACCATACCCTTGAGAACAATAGCAAAACAAACCACCTGGGGTTGAGCCTACTAAAAATTTAATAGTATTTTTGTTTTTGTATGAGCTGTAGGTAGCTCTTTGAGACAGGTGATTGCTTGGTTTGTTGATAGGTATTTCAGTAGCATCAATAATTATTCTTGTGCTACTATTTTCTTTTTTAAATAATTTTGGCATATAATAGTTCACTAAATCCCTTTCTGGCCAAATATCAATTAGGGACCACATATCATGCACAAAATGTATCCACGTTACAATTATATTAGAGACTTCTGTTTTGCTTATGTTGAACATAGTCCCTATTTCTATGTCTGGTTTATTTCTCCTTAATTTTATAAGTAACATTAAAAATTGATCTTCAATGGACACACCCACTACCTGACTCCATCTATATTTCAAATTATTAGCCATAGGCAATAGCGTGTTTAAGACCAAAATAAATTTTGAATAGTTCTCTAGACCAGTGTAAAACATAACTAATGAATCATCACTTTCTAATAAATCAGTACAAAATATTCTTAAGCTTACACTTGTTTGTGTGCCAAGAGACCTATAGGTACTACTATGAGTAGTACCGCTTTCAATTTCTGAAAAGTTGTTTGTTGCTTCTATTTCTTCTGTTGCTTCAACTTCTATACATATATCATCACACTCAGAATGAAGACTTTCAATTATATTATATTCTTGACCAGATAAACCCGAACTACACTCAGTGGAATCTGTTGTAACAGCAGTTTGATGCACTTCAAACAAGTTTTTTCTAATATTTCTATTAATAAGGCGTTGATCTCGTTGTTGAGCTTCTGCTGAGAGTGTTTTATTACTCCACGGAAAGATCGATGGTATAGCCGTCTTCTTCAGGTATCTGTGTTGATTTTTGAGACCTAAAATTATAATTTTATGTTATAAAAACATGTAAGTACATAATATATTGACTGGTGACAGCGAGTTACCCAATTTTTGTAGAATCATCCATATCTAAACAAACTAGGTACGTCTACTTATATATATATGATTTACATACAAAATATAGTTATAATAATAACATACCTGTATAAATACTTATGTTTTGGAAGTCGGAATCATGGAAATGTTTACGACATAATTTTGAATTTCTTTGGGGCTTAAAGTTTTTCCTTCTTATAGCTTTCAGCCACACCTTAGCCATACTAGGATCTTTTGGGAAATTGTGGGCACCTATTTCTTTACAAAACGGGACTTCACACATCTTAGGCATGTTATTTATTTAAAATAATTGAAAATTCCTTGAAATTTCCATACAATAAAACAAAAACAAGGTAAAAGCTATTACAGCGCCACTTTGACAGTTGCCAACCCCATTATAATTATATATATATATATATATATATATATATATATATATATATATATATATATATATATATATATATATATATATATATATATATAGACAAGAATTGCTCGTTTAAAGATATAATAAGATAAGATAATAAACTTTTTAATTATCTAGTAATTACAGTAACATATTTTTATTCTATATTATTAGATTAATTATTGTATAATAATAAAAATTGAAATTATTATTATTTAGTGAAGTAATATATATATATATATATATATATATATATATATATATATATATATATATATATATATATATATATATATATATATATATATATATATATATATATATATATATATATATATATAAAAATTGAAATTATTATTATTTAGTGAAGTTTATATATTTTATAAGTCAAGAATACATACCAAATCTATATTTTCAACTGATCCTATAACAATGCCAAGAATAAAATAATCATTTCCATCTCCAATTTGAATTAGACCTTCATCACATATGAGTTTTGGTTGGAGTTCTGGTGTTGACACTGTTCTTTTGCTCTCTCCTATGTATTCCTCTGTATTATAAGAAAACAGTCAAGTTCTATCATGGAAAATGGTGACAAACAGAAATAAAATCATAAATCATATAAGCCGACTGTGGCTGTCTTTATAAGTACTAACACATACTTGGAAGAGCCATGCTTCGGCAGGAATGGGCCGGCTCGACCGGAGAAATACCACGTTCTCACAGAAAACCGGCATGAAACAGCACTTGTGCTGTGTTTCGCCGAGTGATTACCCTATTCCCTCTTAAAAGGCCGGCAACGCACCTGCAGCTCTTCTGATGCTGCGAGTGTCCATGGGCGACGGAAGTTGCTTTCCATCAGGTGACCCGTTTGCTCGTTTGCCCCTGTTTTTCATTAAAAAAAATACTTATAAAGATCCATAATAATAATAATACTTCCCACACCAGTTTCATTGACGGTGGCCAGTTTCATTGAAACCAGACCTATAGTTACGCAGGTGTAGTTTTATAGAGCCAAAGTGTGTGCGCATTACACAAGAGCACTCTCTCTTCCTTTCACTCTCATAACCCAGTGTGACAGAAGACCGACACGACTGGCGAGAGATCAGGCGCAGGACCGATTTTTTACATGCCCATCCAACGCATGGATCATCTTACTTGTCAGACAATCAACAACCAGGTGATCAGCCTGCATTGTCCTACCCAAACTTGGAAATAACATGTTTCCAACGCGGGATTCGAACCCACAACCTCCAGAGTTGAGAGCCACGCTCTAACCACTAAACCACGGAGGCGTTAATAAAGATCCATACTAATACATAATATTTTAAATGTGATAGTAGGTCTCTGGTCTATCTGTCTGTTAAGTGTTATCTCATCACGCCGCTGAACCGAATTTGCTGAAATTTCGTATAGAGATACTTTGAATCCTGGGAAAGGACATAGTATACTTTATATCCCGGAAAATGTACGGTTCCCGCGCGATACACGAATTTTAGCGCAACGGAGTTGCGGGTGTCATGTAGGATTTTATACAATTCTTCTTTACTGTGGTAATAAAAAGTCTTACCATATGTTAGCAGCATAGGCCTCGATGATACATGATCATGTACAGATGGATATGCTGTCTCATTACAATGAAACAAACGGAGATCATTACGCTGAAAGTTAAAGAAATGCAAATTATTTTTATGTGTTATGCTTATATGGTTTATTGTTTATCCTAAATGGATATTCAAAACTTCAAAGCTGGCTATGTGGTTGCATTGAATAATTCTAAATTATCACATATGAATTGGAATAATCACTGAACTTTTCTTAATAACAAAAGTATAGAAAACTGCATAAGTATACTAGTGGTCAAACTTGTTGGTTTATTTTTTAATTTTTAAACTTACTGGTGTAGGGGTGTTTATTCTGTCCTCTACAGACAAACTCATGAGAAGCTGAGGATGACAACATTTACCCTCTGATTTGACTCCAAGCAGCCTGTGCCATGTGTGCTTTATCTGTAATTCATGTTTTTTTTTATATTTTACCCTTATAGTTTATACAATAAAACTCATTTACTACTATAGCTACTTAATAGAGATTTTAGACATAAAGTTCACATCATTATATTTTATTTGCCAAAAACTTAAGAAGCTTCTTGACTATGCACTGGTGGCCATTTACAACTTTAAAGTCTTGGTATCATTTAAAAGACTTTACTGTAGGTTATCCCAGGCATGTAGAGGTAATACAACTTATGACTGAAGTAACATAGTGGGCGTCTATGTTACTTTCTGTCATACAATAAATAGATATTTATGGTATCTGGCTGACACAATATGGAATATGATACAAGCATAGTTCAATGGAGAAATTTCTCTTCATCCTGTAACAGCTCTTTAAATAGTCATCTTTACTCACATCTACATTCCTTGAAGCTGGACATGGCTGGGCTCCTAACAAACTCAGTAACAAATATCCCACTTTCTCCTTCTTGCCTTCAGTGTGGTGAGTGAAGACCTCCACTTTTACTGGCACATTTTGAACTCTTAAACTGAAATTAATAATTATAAAATGAACAGGGCATACAGAAAATTTATTGCAGTGTCACAGTAGAGTCTAAAGAGAGCCTATAGTGGTTTGTCTCTTGCACACGAAAATTGTTTCTACGCCAACATTAAGCAAGAGAATAGCAGCTATAGGTCAGAGCCTGAATGAGTATGTATCCAATATAAACAAACTATACAAAAAATATTTGTAGAAGTTTAATCGTACTACTCGACCAAGCCAACTAGACGAATGTCAAAGCTTGCTCTCTCGCACTTATGCACGTCGCTAGCAATGCCTAAGTGCGAGATAGCATGATTTGACAGTCGTTTAGTTGGCTTGGTCGAGTAGTACCTTCGAAATCTACGTTTGTCTGCTTCCCACACAAGTTCTGCATCAAATACCGGCGCATGTCCAGGCACTACAGGATCAGTTTCTAGAATATATCCGTTCAGAGAGCCACTCACGACGAAGGGCGATTTCAAGAACCCGAAACCAAGTCCTAGAAAAATAAGAGATATATATTATAATCGATATAAATAAAAATGTATTTTCAATTGTGTTATATAACTCGATAATGCTGAACCGATTCTGATAATTTTAGTTTTAAAATAATCCTTGAAGTCCAGGGAAGGTTTTTAAGTGACACAAAGTTCACCGGGACAGCTAGTATCACTATAAAAGTGATCTAACATTTTTTTTATTAAGAGCTTACCTTCTTTAACATTTAAAACTATTTGGATTGTTGGACCTTTTAGTTCGTCCATAAGTATATCATTATATTAAACAATATACATGTAAAGCAAATAAAATAAAATGGTAAACACAATACAAACAAATTCAAAATTTCAAACCAGTCCAATTTCAAACAAAATTTCAAAACAAAGTTGACAGTTCACAATTGACATTTGACATTAGATTTTGACAGTTGACTGATTTCACACCATTTTCGCACAATGACGGTTGAAAAAAAAAAAAGAATACGTCACATCCGCCTTATATTGCCATAAGTTTTAAAGGTTTTTGGCCATAAATTATGACTGAATCGCAAATGGTCATATTTTGCGATTGGATAATATGAAATATGAATACGAATATGCCATATTACTAATTGGCCTCATTAGGCTGAGGCTTGAAATGAACGCGGCGCTGCCATTATACAGGGTGTAACAAAAATAAGTGATAATATTTTAGGGTATGTACGTGTTCCTTGTAGAGAGTTCACTGTGAAAGTAGCAGCGCTGAAAGACCAAAATTTTTTTTCACTTTTGTATGGGAAAACTCGTGACGCTCGGGCTTTTGCCCATACAAAAGATAATTTTTTTTTTCATCTTTCAGCGCTGCCACTTTCACAGTGAACTCTCTACAAGTAACAGGTACACACCCTAAAGTATTATCACTCATTTTTGTTATACCCTGTATAAAACCGAAATGGTCCCAATTTTTAGGGTTCCGTACCCAAAGGGTAAAAACGGGACTCGTACTAAGACTTCATTTTCTGTCCGTCTGTCTAGCTGCCTGTCTGTCTGTCTGTCTGTCAGTCGCCATCTCATGAACCGCTACAAGCCTACAGCTAGACTTCTGAAATTTTCACACATTGTGTATAATTACTGTTGCCGCTATAACAAAAAAAAATATATATATTAATATTAAAGAGGGGCTCCCATACAATAAACGTGATTTTTTTTGGCCTTTTTTGCTCGATATCAATAATGGCAACAGGTAGGCACTTGAAATTTTTACAAAAGCCTTAAATATACTTATGTGTACTTTCATAATTATTAATATTATTTACATAAAATGAAAATTTATTTTTGGCCTATTTTTGCTCTATAACGGTACGGAACCCTTCATGCGCGAGTCCGAATCGCACTTGGCAGATTATTCAGGATTTTAACGGCACAAATTTTTCGGCCCATATTATTTTATTTTTATAATAATTTATGTTACGATGTTATGATGCAGCTTGCAGCGTTTTTGAAAATATGCTGGACTGGAAGTTGGAACCGAAAAAAATTATAACAGAGCCAAAGAAAATGTAAACTTCGTAACAAACAGACCGAGAAAATATTTAGGTATTAGCTGTAGAGGAAGGTATTTTAGTTTTTACCCTGTGTTTTAAGTCCGTACTCCGCCGTGTATTTCACATTGTATATTACTCACTATTTAGTATTTATTACTAAATAACTAGCTAAAAGCCGAGCTTTGTGACTTTTCACGTCGTCACACCTCGTCTGACTGATGGTAACACATCTATACATTTATAAATTATAATAATATATGTACTTAAATATAAAATTACTATGTTAAAGCACAAACCAATAGGCGTGATAGTTTCACCGTAAAATGTACCACAAAATGTAAAATATGTACTTTGTGAGCATTAAAGTGTTTTATTATTATTATTACAGGTTGTGGGATACACTAGAGCAGAGGGCTAACTTCGCTGGCCATGACTGGATAAGAGCCGAGCTTTGTGTGGGCTCGCGTCGTCATACCTTGGTCCTTGACTAACTGATGATAAGTAATACAATCTACAATCTACATAATATACATAAATAAAAATTACTATATTTATTTATTTAATATTAGAAAAAAAAACTTATAAAAAATCCAGAAATATATCGATGCAATAAAAAAAATAGATCATATTAGAAAACCAACAGCTTAGAATTTTACTTAAATAGGTAGCTAAAGAATAGAAAAAAGAAAAAGCCAATGACAGGTTCTCACCATTAAATCAGCATTAAAAGGAAGTGACTAACAAGCAAACGTGATTTTTTAACACTTACAAACAAAAATCTGTGTAATTTTAAATCATAAATAAATAAAAAATAGTTTTTCCGTAAAGTGTACCACAAAATGATGTTGTGGCCTGTGGGATATACTATCTGATAAATATCTGCACATTTGTGTGCAAAAATGCAGATATTTTCATATTATTTGTAATTATGGCAATATTAAACTGACGTCACGGTCCTACTTCCGGGAAGACTTGTCGACTGTCTTTTTCTCTCTCATAAAAAATGTAAACAAACAAAAAGTTTAAGTCAAAATACTACAAAATTAAAATAATTTACAAATAATCTAGTGAAGAAGTTCTTAAAAGAATATAAGTTGAGAAGAATCAACAAAGATACTGATGAGAAAACGTCTAATATAAAACGGTAGAGGGTAGTTATTTTTTAATCACATTATTCAAATCAGATTTTCGTTCTGCCCTTTTACATTTGTTCGTTAACTTTTTGCCAAACAATTTGCGAATTATGTGTGCTCAGTTAGTTTGTGCGCGGTAGAAACTCCAATCTCTTTACTCTTTATAATCAGTTCGCATTGCACATTGCTGTGAATCAGACAACACGAGAAAGAAACGCGACTCGCGGCTCGACCGGCGCGGCGCGGCGCGTCGCAGGCGGCTGAAGTGGATCATCGGAGCGCGACGAAAAGTAATTTGTACAAAAAACTAAATTCAACTCGCTATTGCTGTGTTCGTGATGTTTTGTCTGACCGCACAATATATCGGCGGTCATTGTTGCTAGACTTTTTTTTATTCCGATTAGCAATGTGCCGGTAACGTTCAGTGTTCGAAAAACTTCGATTTAGAAGTTTGTAGAAAAGTGATTTTATAGAATTGCAGTGAAAACAAACTCTAAAAGTGGATATTCCTGAAATGGGAGTTTTTAAATGGCTGCGCCGGTAAGTACTTACCTACGTTTTCGCATTTGATACAAATTACGAATTACTTTTTAAAACTTGTTACAAAGTTACTTTTACCTACCTTCCTGCTTTTGTTCTATCTAGTATTTGAAAGTTTATAGAGACTTGTGAATTTTTATCGAAAGTAGGAACCTACTGTGCAGTGGCATAGCCAGCGTCGGTTAGGGGCACACCGTGTGCCCCTATCAAAACTTTTTTCATTAGTAAGTTAAGTTTTTTTATTTACTTTTGAGACCATGTAGTCCGCTGTCTCTATCAAAAGCTAACTAGACAGCTATGAGCTAGGTACCTTGTTTTAACTTCTACATAATAAATTAATGAACCTTTTTAGAAATACGAGCCATCAGAGCCAAGTTCATTTCTTTGCGTGTGTTTATTACAGTAAAATTTTCGTCAATCTTAATTCGTAATGTACCTACTTTTTTTGTACCAACTAAAGAAACAGTTCACAGTCGCATGATCTAGACAAGCAGGTCAATCGTCATTCATCAATCGTTAGAAGGGTCAAAAGTTGATGAGCATTATCGATAGTCGATACCATTTTTGCCGAAATCGAGCGATTCACGACGCCTCGGTAAGACGCCTTTCGCGAGCGGGACACCTTGAAACTCGAAGCAGGCGCGGCATGCACCGCCGCGGGCTGTCGGGAATGCGCAACGCATTTGACACCGGAAAAAAAAACAGCCTCCAGGGTTAGGTTAGGTTATGCTAGCCTCCTAACCTAATCTAACCCAGAAGCGATCTGTCCGCCGCGCCACTGCTGAGTACGGAACGGCATCAGTGCAGCGCGTACTGGTTTTAACAATTATGAAATGATATAAATAAGCTCCCCTGATTCCTTTTAGCTATAACTTTTCTCAACTTTAAATGGTGATATGAGGCTTTACTGGCCCCCATAATAACAAATGACATCCAAGAAAAGAGCTTTCATGAGATACCTCTGACAGTAATAATTATAGGTGGTTTGTACACTTCCTAATTCCTATACATTTTAGACGCCTCCGTGGTCTAGTGGTATAGAGCGCGGCTCTTGACTCGGAGGTCGTGGGTTGGATTCCCGCGTTGGAAACATGTTATTTCCAAGTTTGGTTAGGACAATGCAGGCTGATCACCTGATTGTCTGACAAGTAAGATGATCCATGCGTCGCATGGGCATGTAAAAAGTCGGTCCTGCGCCCGATCTCTCGCCGGTCGTATCGGTCTTCCGTCCCAGAGTGCTCTTGTGTACTGCGCACACACTTGGGCACTATAAAATTACTCCTGCGTATCTGACCTGGTTTCAATGAAACCACCGTCACCGAAACCGGTGTGGGAGCTATTATTATTATTATACATTTTTGCCCATCCTCATCCATCCATCGTTATATATTTTAGGCAAATTTTAAAAAAAGATACACAATTTCACAAAACAAGCAACATTGGGCAGCTATTTTTAGATGTAAGTAATTGCTATGACAAGAAGGCCTGAAAGTGGTACACCAGGTTTGTCGGCGACTGGGCGCATAAACATTATGATTGTTTCCTTAATTATTTGTCGATTAAGTTCTATTTCGTGTAATCAGCTTCGTGACGAATTTTAATTATTACGACGTGTGCAGTTATCCCATCGTCAACCGTGAAAACGCGTCTTTTCGTCTTCGAGATCAAGATTATTCAAATTCTGTCCTAGGTTTTCGCAAGCACGGGTCTTAAAATTAAAAACTAGATCAAAATCGGTCCACCCGTTTGGATGCTACGATGCCAAGGACAGATACACACAGACAAACAGACGTATACAGACAGAGAGACAGACACGTCAAACTTATAACACCCCTTTTTTTTGTCGGTGGTTAAAAATATAACACTTCACAGTTCAGACTATACAAATATTTAATATTACTAACGTTATTCGTAGTTCGCTTGGTTGGGTTACAATTTCTTTAGCATTTTATTCCGTTAGGCATATATCCATTTAAAGTTGCGAAAACATTATAAAATACCGTAAGTTTTTGCAACAATGAAATCAATACCTTTCCTACTTGGAATAGTTACGGTTATATTAAACTGAAGGATAACAGTTGCAGTATAATTAAATATGATACTGTTAAAATATACTTCCTAAACTCTCAAGGCAAATCCAAAACAATTTGTAATAAAATTTGCTTGGCCAATTTGACCATTGCCTAGAATTGGTACTTAGCTTCTCATAGTGACCTAAGTATATCTCTAATACGATTTGAACTGGATGTTAGTAAAAAGCATAGCACTTAGCATCTAGATAAAAATAAATGAAGACAATTGAAAGTCGCTGTTACCATTGTCTGAATGAATGTGAAGGTTAGCGTATCGAGCAAAACCTAATCTTAGTTCTCATAAACATTAATCGTAATACACGATTTTGTGTTGTACTGTTCTACGGTTCTACCACGCTCCATGCAGATTGCAGATAATTAAGATGTCTTGCTACTATTTCGCATGGAGCTTGAAGATTCAAAACTCAATTTCACTTAACTAGGCCACCTGTCTGGTTTCCCTTGCCATAATTATTTGCATTGGAGATAGGAATAAGGATGTGAAAATACCTGTCAAACTTTTGGTGCGCCCCTGTACCTGACCCATTGAGCTGTCGCCATGTGACGCGTGACGCGTAGGACATGGCTGGTGTCACATCGGTTCCAGTCTGTGACGTTGAGGCTTCCACATGTGATTATTATAATGGTAGTTAGTACTTAATTTGTGATGTTTATGTGCGGCTGTAGTTTATATGCTGTTATAACTTATACCATAGCTTATACCGTGGAGTGTGGTACAGCAATATTGTAACATAATCGTATTACGATTTACGATTAAAGTGCTAATGAGAACACTCGAGAGCTACAGTCAGTCTATACCTCTCAAGCACCACTTTAAATTCGCCTTCTTTCGCCATTCGACATCTAGTCTTGACTGTAAGCGCCAAGGCAAAAATCAAATCAAGGTAAAAATCAAATCAAGGCAAAATCCCAGTAAACCAAATAGGCGTGAGGGAATATTTCGGAACTAAAACCGTTAAATGACTTATTATCATAGCATAGCACTATACATTTTTTCCCATGGCTTTTTTTGCCATGTCTGCTTACTGCTATAACAATTTCGTCAGAAGCAGAACTCAGAAGTCATTATTTAAATGAATAATTGATACATTATTGCGTTTCGAACGTCTATTTACATTGGTATGAGAGGCGATGAAAATCGTTGATTGATGACTAGTGACTACGTTAATAACTTCATTCGGTTCAATGAAGAATACGATGATGTATTGTCTAAATCTGTATTGAAACTTTCACTGTTTGCGATACCATCGCATTTTTATTGTAATCTGTAAAGGCCCATCCAGATCTCTGAGAAGCGCCGAAGTCTCACCAATCTTAATTGCCTTCTCATTTTACGTCGAGACAGAACAGAGTCGCAAAACTTTTTTTTAATCTAAAATCTGCACGTTTAGAATGACTGCCAATTGGCATAGAAGGGTTTCTTTCTAGGGTAAAAATGATAAACTGAGGGTTTTAGGAAATCGTTCAGCGTGTGACGTGTACTCTATAAGTCCCTACAATGTTTCGATGTTTCTTTTTCGTTTCTACGTAACAATTTCGCGGGTGATCTGTCGACCTTGCTCGCGAATCGTGTGCGTGCGCCTTAAAATGTAAGACTACACGAATTCCTATTTATGTAAGCTAATTTCGTGACAGACTTGGACTTTCTACTTGCGCAATGTGGATTAACTGTGAGCTTATCAATTTATTGGTTATCTCCGTTCACGAGATTTACATTGTGTTTTTGACGTTTTAATGGCTCCGGGTTAAAGGTTTTCCTGTTACGTCATTTCGTAATTAAAGTTTATGAAGGCACTTAAATAACAGCAATGCAATATCAATATCAAAAATGACTTAATAGCATCTAATAATGGTAACATTTCATAGACTTGCTGTAACGCTTGGCGCTCCTTTGCTCGTAAAATATTTTGTATCTTCGCGTTAACAGACACACAAGGTCGGAAGCAAGAAATACAAAATATTTTATATGAACTTTAACCTTTATATTTCTTTTAGTTTAATAAAAATTTGAAACAGTTAACAATTTACAGCTTTCCTTGAGGTTTCAGTTTCATCGTTCTAAGGCTCCGTGTTCATAGAAGTTACAGTTTATTTATGATTATGAGCATTGAGCGCTTTAGTCCCGGGAGTCCCCGGGCTAAGGTCCAAGTATAAATACACCGTGAGTAGGTACGAGCTAGCGACGCAGGAGTCCCCGACAATGGTCCCGGACTTGGGGGCCCCTGGTTCCTTAACACCCCCACGGGTGGGGCCCCTTTAGAAACGCCACTGGTTTAGTAGAAAAATATTATATCTTTAAACGAGCAATTCTAATTGGAATCTCAGAATCGGCTCCAACGATTTTCATGAAATTTAGTATATATATAGGGGGTTTCGGGGGCGATAAATCGATCTAGGTAGGAATCATTTTTAGAAAATGTCATTTTATTCGTGTTTTATCGAATACCGAGCAAAGCTCGGTCAAACAGCTAGTACTTATTAATTGATCGAAGCTTTTAATAAAAATGTGGGTTTCTTTTATTTATTTTTTATAATACTATCACGAGTTAACGAAGCAAACTCGACCGTGAAAAAGAGTATGACCTTATGACCGTTTTTACGGTTAAGAAGCTATTTTCTGAAACAGATTCTCGTGCTAACCAACCGCAAAGTAGGTTAATGTTAAAAGTTGTGTACCAATTTAGATTTAGGGAGTTTAGAAGTTTAACAAAAATAACTCCTTCAACTTTCAAGGTTCGCCAATGCTCAATGCTTATTCGACGTTTGAAATATGGTTGACTGTGTATGAGTACCACCCGATGTTGACTTTTTGTTGTCCCTATAATAATATAATTATTATATTTTGTTGCTAAATCATATTAATTAAATGTAGGTATGATATGGAACTGATATTGCGTCGTTTGCGTTAATTGTTTGCCAACGTCCATACCACGTTGAATACACCGGTTCTCGTCCGATCACCGAAGTTAAGCAACGTCGGGCGCGGTTAGTACTTGGATGGGTGACCGCCTGGGAATACCGCGTGATTAGAGATGGGCGATGGGTAAATACCCAATCTACCCACCTGGGTATTTACCGGGTAGATTGGGTATTTACCGGGTAGATTGGGTAAATACCCAAAAATGGTGGGTATTTATAATTTAGCGTACGTTTTTACATATTTTTTTTTAGTAAATCCTTAGTAAAACCTCCATTAAATAATGCAAATTTGGTCACTAGTTCGTAACTGTTCGAATAAGCCCCTTTAAGTCTTAAACTAATGTATGTTTGCAATACAAAACCATGTTTTTCATGAATTTCGGCCGCATGTCAGGCTGTGTTTTTGAACTTTTTTCCTAAATTTTGGTTTTGTATGTGTGATATTAATATTCTTTAAAGTATACTGCCTTTTAATGGTGATAAAGTTTTGAGAATTGAGTAAATCGTCTTAGTGGACGCCTTCATCGTTAAGGGAAACACGCGTGCGAAATTTCAAAACATTCATCACCTTTAGGCTAAACTTTGAAAAATTCTAATATACATAGGTTCTCGTAATTCAATATTTGTTAGTAATTGTAGGCACTTAATACGAAATATTGTTGTGTAATTGTGTCTAAGAAATTATAAGGTTCCACTAACTAACCTTGAGCCTATACTATTACAACCTCAAGGTATAAAACCTCTTTTTAGGTAAGAATTTTGTGAAATATAATTATAGTGGATGCCTACTTTATTAGAGGAACACGTGTGCAAAATCTTGTCTCCTATATAACCAGTACACAATGTCACGATGACCCACTGCAGGCCACGCCATTGCCCGCCACGCCTGAAAATCGTCCGCCATCATACACCATTACTCCGTTTACACAATGGCGATGGCTAGTAGTGGGCCAGTATGGTCAATTGTGAAGAGGCACCTTTACAGTCTTGACACCTATATATTATGTACATGCAAATTAATGTATTATGTAAATGAGTACTGTTTTGTATAAACGCAACTAATGATCAAATATAAAAAGTTCTTGGCCTGTGCGTTACTTAAAAGAAAAAAAATCCCTTTGAACCGTGGGAGAGCGATTCTTCGGTACGAATGGGTCGACTCCAAAAAAACCGGCGTGAAACAGCGCTTGCACTGTGTTTCCTTCAACACGCAAAAGAGAATGCCGATCTTATGACATGTCCTCATGTCGTCCAACTCGACCCTTTATGATGAGGGCGGAAACCGCCAACCGGTATGGTTGGTTATGGTAACGAAGTATGAGCGTCATGTCGGATATTCGGTTTTATCAGCGCTCAGTGCAAGTAGCTCCAGTGAGTTGGCTCCGGTCTTTACGCGTCTTTTTTGGCTCAACTATCCTACTCACATAGTTTCGGCTTCTTGAAAGACAGCTTTTTGAGAACCCGATACTTAAAAAATGTGACCGTTCCAATTCTTCCAACAGCAGATCAATCGCTATAACCTTCTCGAAGATGATGGAGTCCATCATCAATAGCCAGCCCCTTCGACACTTGGACGCTCAGGGATTACTAAGGCTCGGCTCGGCTCTCTTGGCGTACCTAACTCATCGTTGGCTCAGGCGATTGAAACTATAGGTATTAGCTGTCAGTTTGGATATATACAATTCCACTATTATCCAAGATTCCATACATCCTAGAAATAATGCAAGAGGGTCACAAGTTTCTTAGCAGTCGTAGTTGATGGTGAATGCTCTGATACTCTATCTGTTGACGCTGGTATCCCTCAGGGCTGTGTGCTATCGCCTACCCTATTCATACAGCATATCAATGACATGTTACAGACCAACGGCATTCATTGCTATGCAGATGATAGTACAGATAATGTGACTTCTCGCATATTTCTCGGGGTGGAATGGGGTAGACGTAACTCAGTCTAATTTAACCGCACCAAAACACAAGTCAGCGCGTTCACCACAAAAAGTCACCAATGGTATATCCTTGTTTAAGGGAACCACTTTAACAATCTTCCCCAGCATGAAAATTGGCGTAAACATTTCACCAAAAATACTAAAAGAGCTACCAGAAAGTAGAATCAAATATCTCACACAAATCCGCGTGTATTTAAAAAAAAATTGTCCCCCCGCAATGTAAAGTAGAGATTATAATATTAATCCCCAAACCCGGAAAAGATTCATAGGATGAAAAATCTCACCGGCCTATAAGTCTTCTGCCAGTGCCCTCCAAGGTCTTAGAAATACTCTTCCTGAAACGCATGATGCCAGAAATCACAGCGAATAAACTGTTATCCGATCACCAATTCGGGCAAGCCAAGCGCATGGGACCGTGGAGCAGGTACACAGACTGGTAGAAGAAATTCAAAAAGCTTTTGAAAGCAAATCTTACTATTTTTCTGGACATATCACAGGCCTTTGATCGATTATGGCATCTTGGACTGTTGTATAAAGTTCGTAAAAAGCCACCCTTAAACTTCTACCTCTTTATAAACGCATACCTCAGCAATAGATATTTCTATGTTGAGTACGGAGATAGTGGCACATGTGTCCATGAAATCGAAGCAGGAGTGCCGCAAGGCAGTATATTTGGCCCTTATCTCTATCTTCTGAACACATTAGACCTTCCAAGTACTGATGAAGCTCTGACATAATATACATACGCAGATGACACAGCAATCCTTGCAGTAGACCAAACAGCCCATGGAGCATCGGCAAAATTGCAAAGAACCTTAAACGAAATATCATAGTGGTTAAAAGATTGGAGGATAAAAGCCAACGAGAATAAATCTGTCCATATAACTTTCACATTAAGACACGAAACATGTCCAGAAGTAGAACTTAATCGGATAAAAATACCACAGTCAAACGATGTTAGATACCTAGGACTTTATCTCGACAGGCGATTAACATGGAGAACACATATATGGAACAAAAGAAAGGCTTTAGACAAGCAGCTACGAAAGCTTTACTGGCTGATAAAATAAACTTATTTTGTATAAAAGCATACTCAAACCCATCTGGACCTATGGGATGCAGTTGTGGGGCACAACCTCCACATCAAACATAGAAATTCTACAACGATTCCAATCTAAAACCCTGCGTTCAATAACTGGAGCCCCATATTATGTTACGAATAGCCAAACCTACAATGATCTAAAAATCAAGTATGTAAAAGAGAAAATTAAAAACTCCCTTCAAAACTATTGTAAAAGGATAAAATGACATCCCAATATATTGGCAAAAAAATTGATAAAAACTCTACCAAACCAAACATTCAAAAGATTAAAAAGACGAGCCCCACAAAATCTTCTGTAAATAAAGATAAATAGTAAATATATAGACGCATCAATGGATGCGTGCCATACAAAGAAGAAATTCAAAACGACTAGTTCAATGTCTAGAAGTCAGATCGCTAGCAGAATGAGAAGTTAAAAAATCAGAAGCAAATCAAAGCAAATCAGATTTTATATAAGATAGGACGTGTTATATTTATAAATAATATAAAATTATACCTACATATTTTTTTAAATAATTTCTTTAACCAGGTACTTATACATTGTCTATTTTAAAAGTAATTTTCAAGGGTCCTCTAATATTTTTTCTAATATTTTTTTTAAATATTTTAAAGGTTTTTCAAATATTTTAAATTATTAATAAAATAATAGAATGTAAATAAAAAAAATCGGCCAAGTACGAGTCGGAATCGCGCACGAAGGGTTCCGTACCATAATAGAGAAAAATTAGGACAAAATTTGTGTTTTTTGTATGGCAGCCCCTCTTAATTTTTTTATTTTATATTGATGTTATTATTAAATATTAAAGTTAACATCCATCTAAACACTGTGTAAAAATTCAAGTACCTACATTTTGCTATTATTGATAAGATAGCAGAAAAGGCAAAAAAAAAACACGTTTGTTGTATGGGAGCCCCCCTTAAATATTAATTTTATTTTGCTTTTAGTATTTGTTTTTATAGTGGCAACGGATATACACAATCTGTGAAAATTTCAACTCTCTAGCTATTACCGTTCTTGAGGTGGTTGTGACTTAAGTATTGAATTTTATCTACCCGCCCTTTTGGGTAGATACGGGTATTTACCGGGTACGTGAGGGTAAATACCGGGTAGATGGGTAAATACCCAGGTACGTGCCCATCTCTACGCGTGATGTTGGCTTTTTGTTGCCGGTATATTTTATGTTGCTTTATGTATAACATCGACATCAGCTGCTGTAGAGTCGTTTGCGCATAGTTTTCGCCAACGTCCATACCACGTTGAATACACCGGTTCTCGTCCGATCACCGAAGTTAAGCAACGTTGGGCGCGGTTAGTACTTGGATGGGTGACCGCCTGGGAATACCGCGTGATGTTGGCTTTTTGTTATACCCACGTCAGATAAAAATAGCTTATTTTCGTAGCTCTCCCCAATATTGCCCGATTAGAATGTCACACGTGTGACTTTAGGGGAGGGGGCCAGGCCCCCCTCATTGTTTATTTCCAAACCAACTAGCAACATACTAGCTGTTATAGCCACGATTAAACTACCATGGTCTTAACCAGACCAGTAGCTTAGACCCTTTCGAAAAAAGGCTTTTTGTTGCCGGTATATTTTATGTTGCTTTATGTATAACATCGACATCAGAAGAGTCGCTTGCGCTCAGTGGTCGCCAACGTCCATACCACGTTGAATACACCGGTTCTCGTCCGATCACCGAAGTTAAGCAACGTCGGGCGCGGTTAGTACTTGGATGGGTGACCGCCTGGGAATACCGCGTGATGTTGGCTTTTTGTCTTCTTGTTGAATATATATTTTGTTGCTTTATGTATAATATCGACATCGGTAGAGTTGTTTGCGCTCAGTGTTCGCCAACGTCCATACCACGTTGAATACACCGGTTCTCGTCCGATCACCGAAGTTAAGCAACGTTGGGCGCGGTTAGTACTTGGATGGGTGACCGCCTGGGAATACCGCGTGATGTTGGCTTTTTGTCTTATTTTAATTTTTAAATCGCTTCATGGACTGAATTTTGGCGTCTACATACTCGTCAGCAGTATATAATAATATGCTGACGAGTTACGAGAATATTTAACAAAAACCGATTAGAATTAAAATTGCATCATTGGTATTTAGTGTTAAAGAACAATGGAAAACCATAACATTAAAGATTTAAATGGTGTTGGAGTTTTCCCACGATTTCGGTTAATTTGTTCAGTGCGCGTGCACAAAAAATAGAACAACTGTTATCCGTTATATTTTAGCGTAAAATGTAAATACTTACATAATATAATATTAATTTTAATTTCATACTCATAATTTATAAATAAAAACCAGTTTAAGCAATCATTATAACTTATTTATTTTATCTACTTCCTTTTGAACGTGTTTTGAACCAAAATATAATATAAGATCTTTGACATGCAATTTTATGCACTTTAGATCCCAACTTTAAATTCATATTAACTACATTTTACTATGTATATTATGTTACCGTTAATATGCGTAAACCAGTTAGACTGTAGATTAACAAGGTATTCTGCAGATTATCTGGGTGAGTCAGATAAAGTGAAAAAGTTTATTCTATTCTCATTTTTTTATGAAATAAGGAGGCAAACGAGCAAACGGGTCACCTGATGGAAAGCAATTTCCGTCGCCCATGGACACTCGCAAATCGCAATATCAGAAGAGCTGCAGGTGCGTTGCCGGCCTTTTAAGAACAGGGTAATAGGGGAGGGTTGGGATGGGAAGGGAAAGGAATAGGAATAGGGGAGGGTAGGAAAGGGAATAGGGTAGGGGATTGGGCCTCCGGTAAACTCACTCACTCGGCGAAACACAGCGCAAGCGCTGTTTCACGCCGGTTTTCTGTGAGAACGTGGTATTTCTTTCTTGGTATTTCTCCGGTCGAGCCAGCCTATTCGTGCCGAAGCATGGCTCTCCCACGTCAATAGGTTCTTGTTTGAATTAAACAAGTAATTTATTTGTAGAGAATTATATACTTAATAAAATTTTTTGGATATAAGGGTGCTTTCACAAAAATAGGGCAACTTTTGAAGGTATTTCGTCTTCATCATTTTTATTTTGTTATTAAATTCCCTGTTAGTGTACATGATAGGTGATCAAGAAAATTATAAATTTATTCCTTTGTTTATAAACAAAGGAATAAATTTTTAATTTTCTGCAAAATTTTACTCCACTAATAAAAATATAGTACCTGGATGACCGAGCTTTGCTCGGTATAGCAAACACTCATTGACTTCGTGTTACTTAATAACGCCACCTGCTGGTCGTTAAAACAATTAGTTGATCACATAATAGTATTATTATCCACCAATTATTAGATGTCAGGAAGAGTCATATTTTTCAATTTATCGATTATCGATAAAACACGAATAAAAAGACACTTTCTGAAAATGATTCCTCCTAAGTGTAAAGTGATATTTTAGTCCATAATTGTTGTCACAGTGTGTCGAGGGACCGCCAACAGTGTCTTTTGCATTTTGTATCGCCATGTCACTGATTGTCTCGATTTGGTTCGCTGAAAACTGACCCTTAAACTTTAATGTTATGTGAAATCAAACATCTACATTAGCGGTCCCCCGACACACCTTGACAACAATTATTATGGACTAAAATATCACTTTACACTTAGGAATTATTTAAACTTAAAGTCAGTAAAATATATTATCTCATTACTTTTTAAAGTTGTTTGGCGGGGTTTTTTTTAAATTTCTTAATTTAATTTTATTTCATGCTTTTTAAACTTGTGTTTGTTATAGTGCAGAATAATTTCTATCATGTTACATCCCAATGAATACAATCTAGGAATGTCCTTTTGAATGAGGCCGTCAATATGAGTCCGAACATGAAACCTCCACTTTGGGTTCATATGGAGCTCGGCTCCTATCTAAGAATCCAGGTGATGCTGCAGCAGCAGCATGCAAAAATTTACTGGTTATTTACGTCTTACTAGTTGTCGCAATTAAAATGAGCCCAAACACGAAACCATTGCTCTAAGTTGGTGAGGAGTTGGGTATCCTATTGATTACCAGGTGATGCTGCAGTACCAGGTCAACTTTCCACAATTAATGTGTAAATATTAATTTTTTTTATTGCATTCTAGTTCGTGACATTTATATTAATAAATGTCACGAACTAGAATGCAATAAAGCCTACCAAACGCCTGCAAATTGCTAATCGGCCCTTCACGAACCAGATGAACCGCGATTTTTCAGCACGGAGCAGGCTGATGGTAATGAACTATAGCTAAGAACACTCTCAATTAAGTCAGCTTTTAAACAAAAAAAAAACTAGATCAAAATCGGTCCAGACGTTTGGATGCTACGATGCCACAGACAGACAGACAGACAGACAGACCGACAGACAGACACGTCAAACTTATAACACCCCTCTTTTTTGTCGGGGGTTAAAAATACCTTAAACCATAAACATTTTAATAAAACGTAATACTTTGACTGTAATTAATTTACAAACTCACCACCGACAAAAATCCATTTCATCGAAATATAAGTATTAACTAGGAAAATTAATAATTATACATTTTATCTGAATAAATTGTTAGTAAATCTATATTAAAATCTTCTGACCCCGAACAATTTTGTTTCTTAATATTTATTTCCAAAGATATTTAAAAAAACATGAAAAATAGAGAAGATGCGCCCCTAGTAACTACAGTTTTATGCTAAGCTAAAATGAATCTTATTGCGATGCGTATACGCTTGGTCTTTGGTTGTGTGCAAGGTTATAGTTTTGGATTGAGATTTTATCCCCGCCTTAACTGCTGCTGGTTATGATTTAGTCAACTCTGACAATTTTGAATTCCGTATTTCCGGTGACCGTACGTTGTTATCTCCCGATAGCTGATGCAGCGACATGCGATGTCGAAACTGTGACGTCACAATGTCGTGTTCCACTCCACACGATTGTACATTGTTCATTGTATGAATGAGGTGTGCCAATTGCCAAATGTCGGGTCGGGTAAAATGTGACAAACGGCCTGATGATGATGAATGATGGCAAAAAGATATGGAATGTATGCTGAAATGGACTAAAGGGCCTAGGTAGGGCCTAAAGTCTAGACTCTAGACTATTGCCAGATATAACATACAAGAAACAATATATCCCACTAAAACATAAATGTATTTAATGGAGGGCCAAGTTCAATAGAGTTCGACAAGGCTGTTTATGAACGTGGCGAGAAAAGGAACTAACGCTTCTATCATACAAAAACGTCATTTTTGACAGTTCTCCTTTACCAGCAGCGCACATTGACTGACATTGACACATTCAATTAAAGCCTTGTCGAACTGTACAAACATTATTCTTGTCTATGGACTTCGCCGTAAAAAGGATGGAGATTTATATGAGTGCCAAGTTCCATAGAAAATTGAAATATTATGTAGGTATATGTATAATATTGTATAGGAACCATTTTTTTGGTTTTGGTGGGATATCATTACTTTTTGTAAAGAAAACTTTCCGAGCAAGGGTAGACACCTTAATCTTCTTAGTTAAAACATACATAATATTCGACTATATTGAATCGCAACCTTAAGAGGAGTCCACACCGCCCTTTTTTCCATACAAACAAACGTTGTCCCCTGTTTCCTCCCTGGATAATGCTAGTAGAGTTATAATTTTTTTCCTGAATATCTAAGACCACTAATACAATGTCCCTATGTTTTCTTTTTTTTCATAATTTAATTATTAAATAAGATATGAACGTTCAAAAACCCAAAAAAAATGGCCAGATTTTCCGCTGTGTTCAAACGTCCAGAAAACAGATTTGGCTAGATTATACAAAAAAAGCAAAACATAGGAACACAGCTCAAGCCTTTTTTTAATCTTTAATGAAAAAAGTACTTAGATCGGTTAAGTTTTGGAGAAGAATCAGGGGACAACGAATCGTTGATTTTCTGGATTTTCTGCAGTTGTCTCTATCGCGTTCTGCGGTAGAGGCTCGAGGTAAGGGAGACAGCTATAGATATTACACGTACTTTTTTTTCATTTCTCTAGGCCCTGGTGTATCCTCTTAAGGGGCTTTTTCACTCCTTCCCGACAAGTGTCGGATATGCTTATCTCTTATCTCTCAAACTTATCTCTCAAATACTTCATCTGTCAGATACTTATCTGAAACTTACCAGGAATTGGGGAAACAGGCAGGTAAGGCAACAAGCAAATAAAACAAAGAAAATCCAAGCGAATGGAAAAGCAGCTACCATTGAAATAGTACCAGGAGGCATTGAAATAATACGGTATAATTACTAATGAACAACCATTTTTTTTGTCAGAGCGGGACATCTGCGGATTTTTTTTTTTTCATTTCATTCAAAATTTTATTTTTATATTATTACTAGCTGTTGCCCGCGACTTCGTCCGCGTGGACTTCAGTTTATAGCGCGCGGTGTCAACAAAATTGTTGTTAAATTTAAAAGCTTTTTAAAACCCTAGTACCCCTTAAATCAAAATACCCAAAAACAGCACATAATATTTCATTATTTTAATTTAAACTTTATTTATGCCAAATTTTAAAGCTTATTTAGCCCCCCATTACACAACTTTACCCATAAACAGCTATAATTTATCATTCATAGCAGCATAGATAAAGTACTGAGTAGTGACTAATTAAAAATCGTATAAAACAATCTAAAGAATCGAAAAATATAATTTGAAATGGTACCACATCTTATAGAAACTTTTAAAAACAAGCGATAGCGCGATGTAAATGACTCTTAGGTCCATCTGTTTTGAATTTTTGGAAGTAACTTAATTTGAACAAATTTACGCATTTTCACCCCCTTACAACCCCTTTTTCCAGTTAAAAAGTAGCCTATGTCCTTTCTCAGGCTTCAGACTATATGTGTACAAAATTTCATTACAATCGGTTCAGTAGTTTTGGCGTGAAAGCGAGACAGACAGAGATACTTTCGCATTTATAATATTAGTATAGATTAGTATAGATTAATTATGAAAGGTAAATACAATTGATTGAGTATTTTATTTATGTGTTTCCAACCATTGACTATATTATGATGCAACTTACTGTGCGGAGGTTAAGTTACTTAAATATAATAGCTGTCTAACAGACAAACAGAAAGACGGACGTCCTCACGGACGGACGCGCGGACGGACAGACGGACCGACGCGCGACGGACCGACGGCCAGATGGACAGACGGACAGATACAGATACAATAAACGTTATTTTTTGGCTTTCATAATTTATAATAAAAGTAAAATAAAATAAATATTTAAGTGGGGTCTCCATATAAAAAACAATTTTTGCCTAGTTTCGCTCTGTCCGACTCGCACTTGACCGATTTTTTTGTTTTTGGATTTTTCCCTACGCTTGTACACACAATTACCGAGCTGGGTTCCAAATTTTAGCCTTCTAGGTCATCTGGGTTAGAATTTTGGTCTATATGTCAGTCAGTTAGTAAAAAATAAGTAGATTTTCGGACGTTAATATCTTAATAACCGTTTGAGCTGTGTTTATGAAATTTAGATCATATATTTATCACGCAAGTTTCATTATATCAGCCAAATTTGAAACGTTTATGTGAAATAGTTTCTGAATTATGAGGGGGTCAAGAGTAGCTGCAAATGGTTCGTGTACACGCACAGTGTGTATATTACACAGCACCGTGTGTAATATACACACGGTGCTGCTCGCCAGTTCTGTTATGCTGGAACTTGGCTAGACACGCGGAAGTGTAGAAAGTATTGGCTAAAATTTAAAAATCTAAATTATTTTTTACTCCCTGGAAGATTTCTTCTCAAAAGATAAAAATTAATTAGTTGTTGAAAGATAACAAAGTTCATAAAATATATTACTACCCATATATTATATAGATAAACATACTAGTATAGTTATATAATAAGAAATATTGTTAATAAAATAAAATAAAATTAAGATACTCATAAGTTATAATTATAACATTTCGCATTGTTAACATATTGTAAAAATCTATACTAATATTATAAATGCGAAAGTATCTCTGTCTGTCTGTCTGTCTGTCTGTCTGTCTGTCTGTCTCGCTTTCACGCCAAAACTACTGAACCGATTGCAATGAAATTTTGTACACAGTTATTCTAGAGTCTGAGAAAGGACATAGGCTACATTTTGATGTGGGAAAATATCTTATTTCCATGAAAATATCGATGAAAATGAATTCGCATTGCGCGTGGCCAGCGCTCATCCCGGGGGTCCTGGGTTCGAGTCCCGCAGGCGGAACAAAAAGTTTTCAATGTTCCTGGGTCTTGGATGTGTATTAAAATAATATTTCAAAAATCTTAAATATATTTTATGTATAATATTATAAAAAATCCAGAAATATATCGACGCGATGTAATGAACATTTTAGTTCTAATATGATTCAACAGATGGCGCTTTTTTTTTACTTCGTTGGAACATAAAACTAATCATACTTATTAGTTATTATGTTTTTTTTTATAGTTTTTAATACGTTAGAATATTATGTTTAATAATATTATCACTTGCTATAATAATAATCAATCTATCTTATCTTATAGAACTCCTACTGCATTTCTAAGGAGTTCGAGTGTGTTGTGTTGGCCTATATTCCATCCAGAAAATATATCAATGCAATCAACATTTTAATTCTAATATATGAAAACAGATGGCGCTTTATTTTTTACTTCATTATTATAACAGAACTAATCATACGGTACCTACTTTATTATATATTATTGTTTTTATTCATAACTAGCTGTTGCCCGCGACTTCATCCGCGTGGACTTTAGTTTATAGCGCGCGGTGTCAACAAAATTTGTGTCAAATTTAAAAACTTTTTAAAACCCTGGTAAGTGGTACCCCTCTTAGGGCCGCGCTACACTGGAATGGCAGCGCTGAAAGTGCTTGCCTCGCCGCTGCCATTCCGGTGTAGCGCGGCCCTTAATTAATCAAAATACCCAAAAACAGCTGTGCAGTGTGCACATAATCTGTACTAATATTATGAATGCGAAAGTATCTCTGTCTGTCTGTCTGTCTGTCAGTCTCGCTTTCACGCCAAACGCCAAAACTACCGAACCGATTGTAATGAAATTTTGTATACTGATAGTCTAAAGCCTGAGAAAGGACATAGGCTACTTTTTTACTGGAAAAAAGGGTTGTAAGGGTCGTAAATTTGTTTAAAAAATTCATAATAGATGGCGCCGTGCGTCTTCTACATCGCGCTGACGCTTGCTCAAAAGTCTTTCTATAAGAGGTGGTATCATCCTACATTTAAGTCTCGATTTTTTTCGATTGTTATATCTATTCTACGGTATTAAATAACTCAGTACTTTATCTGTGCAGGCAGTGACGTAACCTTAAGAACAAATTTCACTAACGACTGTTAAAGTTAATGCTCGAATTAGTATCACGTTAGCTGTTTTGTTTTTCATATGAATGAAAGAGAAGACAGGATATTTTAACAAGCTGTTAACACTAACAGACGTTGGTGAAATTGGGGCTAAACCTATCAATGATAAATAGTTTATGGGTAAAGTTGTGTAATTGGGGGGCTAAATAAGCTTTAAAATTTGGCATAATATATAAAGTTTAACATACAAAAATGAAGTACTTATTGTTTGCACACTGCACAGCTGTATTGATTTAAGGGGTACCAGGGTTTTTTATAAAAGCTTTTGACACCAATTTTGTTGACATCGCGCGCTATAAACTGAAGTCCACGCGGACGAAGTCGCGGGCAACAGCTAGTATATTATAAAGTATTTTGTTCACAATTTTTAAGCAAACGCCTGCACAAGGTACTAAGTCTTTACTTACAATGTTTGTATATTAATTACTTAGTTTGCAAATAAAATCTTTGAATCTTTGAGTCGTGTGTCTGTCAGTTAGTTATAAAGACGAAGGGTCATCGGTGACCCAGGCCCGGCGCCAATGAAACATATCTCAGATATTTTTTGTTATTTAACGGACATCAATCACCATGTTTTATTTTTTAGTTTTAGTGGCTAACAGTAAAATTGCCTTCGTAAGGTAAGATACTTTTTTTCTATAAAATGTGATAAGTAAGTACTTATAATTTTTTCTGAGTATTTATAATGTTTCGATAAAGATATATTACGTATCTCTCTTGCACTTACTATTAAAAACGAGAATATAGTTCATACCTATATTTTTTACATGCAACAATAATTAGTGGCTCGTTGGCTATTATAGCTTACGCTGCTTGTTTGACCATGACATGCTATAAAATGTGATTACATAATATATATTTTAAGTATATATAAGTATATATATATATATATATATATATATTTTTTTTTTTTTTTTTTTAAATACCTACCTCCTTTACATACCAGTCTCCCTCATTTAAGCAGTTAGGTAGATTATTTTTAACTAGCCATTACTAATTATATTTCGTTTAATACAAGAAGAGTCATTCATGTAATGAAGTTAAAAATTTACGGTGTGTAACATAAATAAGTGATAATACTTTAGGGTGTGTACCATTTGACAGACACTGTGAAAATTGCAGCGCTGAAAGCTTCTTTTTGTGATTTGTATGGGCAAGGGCCCGAGCATCACAGGTTTCCCCGTACAAAAGTGAATAATAAATGTTGGTCTTTTAGCGCTGCTACTTTCACAGTGAACTCTCTACAAGGAACACGTACATACTCTAAAGTATTATCACTTATTTTTGTTACACCCTGTATAATCATCGTATACAGTACTTCTAAGTAAAACAAATATTTTTTGCCTTTCAGGGGCGATTTAAGTAAATCAGCAACTGAAATTAAAAATGAATATATTTGATTATTTATGTCCATAAAAAAAGAAACAAAATGAGATATGTTTCGTTTGCGCCGGGCCTGGGTTAATTTTATATGGATCGTGACCCTTCTTCTTTGTAATAATAATTATTTACCTAATAAATTAAGTTAGCACACGAAAAGGATAAAATAATTAAATTAAGAAATTAAAAAAAACCCCCGCCAAAACAACAGCTTTAAAAAGTAATGAAATAATATTTACTGCCTTTACGTTCAAATAATTCCTAACTTGTGTAAAGTAATATTTTAGTCCATAATTGTTGTCACGGTGTGTCGGGGGACCGCCAAGTAAACTACAACCTACAACCGCCAAGTCGCTGATTACCTATCTTGAATCTCGATTCAGATCGCTGTGAATTGATCCTTAAACTTGTTATGTGAAATCAAACATCTACATTAGCGGTCCCCCGACACACCTTGACAACAATTATGGACTAAATCTAAAATATTACTTTACACAAGTTAGGAATTATTTGAACTTAAAGGCAGTAAATATTATTTCATTAAGTACTTTTTAAAGTTGTTTTGACTGGGGTTTTTTTAAATTTCTTAATTTAATTTTATTTCATACTTTTTACACTTGTGTTGGTTATATAGTGCAGAATAATTCCTATCAACAGAATCATATTCTCATGATTGCCGTCTATCAATGTCCTTTTCGATGATGCCGTTAATATGAGCCTAAACATGAAACCTCCACTTTGGGTTCATACGAAGCTCGGTTCCTATAGAATCCAGGTGATGCTGCAGCAGCAGCATGTAAATATTTACTGTTTATACTTTATCTACTTCTTACTGGTTGTCGCAATTAAAATGAGCCCAAACACGAAACCTCTGCTCTATGTTAGCAAGGAATTGGATATCCTATTGATTACCAGGTGATGCTGCAGCACCAGGTCAACTTTCCATTATTATGTGTATACGTATATTGTATATTCACAAATGTCACGAACTAGAATGAAATATAAAACCCATCAAACGACTACAAGTTGCTAACGGCCTTTCATGAACCAGATAAACCCTGATTGTCCAGCACTGAGCAGGCTGATGATGATGAATTATAGCTAAGAACACTCTCGATCATGTCAGCTTTCAAACAAAAAAAACTAGATCAAAATCGGTCCACCCGTTTGGATGCTACGATGCCACGGACAGATACACCTATTCCTATACAAAAAAAAACACAATTTTTAGCCTGTTTTTACTCTGTACGAAACAGCGAAGTCGTAGGAAAAAGATTTTAACAAACAAGTACTTACTTATATTATTAATTTATTACATATTATATTATCTGACTCCCAGGGCTTAGGCCTAAGCCATTTTAATGAAACTGCCTTTTGTTTCCTACATTCTGTAACAATTATGTTGTTTCGTAACAAACATTATCACTTTATCACCATCATAATTATATCATTTTATAATTTGTTAATTATGTGATTCAAAATACAATTTTTTATTCGAGTAATAAAATGAATGATGTGTTTTTTAACTGTTTTAAATGCTGTTTTAATTTTATACTTAATTAAATTATACTTTCAAAAGAAATTAATGTAGCATGTCATGTCATGTCATGTGACATGAGAAGTGAGAACGGACATTTTTGTGGTATTTTTTAGGAAACATTAGTACTTAATTCTTATTATGTTAGTAATTTATATTGCGGCAAAAATTAAAAACACTCCCAAGATGGTTTCAAAATTTCGCGATCAAGAATTTAAATGGTTTCTCTATGTTAGATAATAATAATAATAGGTACAATTTGAGTATTTTTAGATATAGAAATGAGCTCTTATATCTTTTCAGGGAACGAGTGACAGTGACGTCAGTGACCGCCGAGGAGCCGCCCACAGTGCAAATGGGAACCATCAGGACGGAAGAATACAAGCGCGATCTAGCAGAATTCCAAGCGCGAAGGTCCTCCGTGACCAAAGAGCTCCCAGACACGCCCGTTAAGCGGAAATGCGGGCGACATTCCCTTCCGGTGTCCTGCACCGACTGCACCGGCGATCCAGACAGAACGTTCAACTACGAGAAGAAATCCGCAGCCAAGTACAAGAAGAATCACCGACGCACGCGCAGCGCGCAGGAGGACCAATACGACACCCCGAACATACAGTTCCTGTTTCAAAACCAAGTGTTCATGCCCGGGAATTTTCCAAGGGCGTACTCGGAGCCGAAAACCCGACGGAAGGTCCGCCGCTCGCCGGAGTTCCTCGCCCAAAGACACATCGAGTTTGACGATAACCAGGCGGTTTCGCCGCCGCTGTTCTACAAAAATAACTCCCTGCCTTTCGACGTCAAGGAGTTTCTGGAGAGCCACGAGGAGGTAGACGGAATGGCGTCCGGAGACAAGACAAGTCCTTGTATGAAGAACGACAGTTGCGAGGAGATGATGGAAGTTATGAGCGAACTGAAGAATTTAGATCGCTGGGCCGACGACCAGTTGGGAAACCAATCGCTTAATACGACTAAGTCTGACGATTCGAAGGTAAACTAATGCCCGTTTTCTCCAGACTCCAGCCACTGACTTGTGTTAGGAATTAGGATGCGTGTTCACTGCAGCTGCGTTGTGAGAAATGTGTTTTTGAGAACTAATAGAATTTTTTTTTTGCCTGACCAAAGTAATCGCAGTTATTCTTTTGAGTTTTAAAACAAATGTTTTGCAAGTCGCAACGCAGCTTTAGGCGTCATATCAGTGCCCAGTGGTCATAAAGGGTGTTCTCAGACCTATTCTAAAGATTTTGCCAATGGATATAATTGACACCAAAATTCTTAAGGTATTATTTTAAATACATTTTGCAGAGCTCAGCGAGCACTCTAGGTCTGCCGATCGTCAGTTCTTGCAACTTGGACATGACGGTAGAGAAGAACAATATCTGGACCAAAGGCACGTGGGGCGTCGTGCCAGTCCAGATGAAGAAATTGCCAGGAGTCACCGTGGAGCACGTGAAGAAGAAAATGTGCATGGAGATAAGTATATTGAGGTGATTATTAAGAGAGCCACGCCTTTGCTCCAGTGTATCTTATAACTTATAAGAAGCAGCTGATGTAAAGTTTACGTCTATAATCTGCTTATGACGCCGCGGCCGCACATGCGTCTATCGTACGAAGCTTCGTGCTATGACTTATGAAACGATACCATTGAACGATACACGCAGATCGTCCAATGGTATCGTTTTAAGCACGAAGCACTACGCAGGTACGGCCCGGGCATAAGAGTTATAGGATACCAATGTAAAGCAATCTGCAACTCACCATAAGCAGAGATAATATGCCTAATGAAGTCAGATCCCGAAGAATGTAAAAATTGGTAGACTCGTCGCTACTTACTGTTTCTATTTTAACCCTTTAACCGCCGAGCTTAAAATCAATTGTCGTGCCTCTAGCGCCGGCACCATAAATCGAAAAATTTATACCTACAACAAATAGTGATGTGTAATACTTATCTTTTTCGATGTCGATAATTTATTTCTTAATTTTTAATTTATATAAAGTATAAACTGATATCTAGTATTTGAATCCATAATGTTGTTAGTAAATATACAACGCTGGCAAAAACATTAGATAAAAACAGCTTGAAGAGTGAAGTGACATAATTTCCGATATTTGTTATTACATTTCAAATAATATTAATTTCATAGTTTACACGGATTAAATAATTGAGTTGTTTAAATAAAGGGCCCGAGCGTCACGAGTTTCCCCATACAAAAGTGAAAAAAAAAGTTGGTCTTTCAGCGCTGCTACTTTCACAGTGAACTCTCTACAAGGAACACGTACACACCCTAAAGTATTATCACTTATTTTTGTTACACCCTGTATAACCTACTACAAATATGGATTTTCAATAGTAGATCGATATCCCATCCCCTTTACACGCATACAATTTCATCTATATGTCGTAGCAGACAGACAGATAGGAAAGCGTTACTTTGTAATTTATTGTAATTTTATTTCTAATTTAAGTATCCAATACAATCACATATTTATCGATAACATCATCATAAGCACAACACTAGTGGAAAGTTCTGGAAGGCGGCACTCGCTTATGACGTCAGAAGCGGTCGTCTTTTTCCGACCGTGGCGCAGGGTGTGCTGACAACATTAGTTTCTAAACATGCAGTGATTGAATTGACGATTCCCATCCCTAGGATGGGAATCGTCAATTTAATCACTGAAATTTTTATACTATATTTATTATACATTAAGTAAAACAAACAAGTTTATTTGTTCAGTAACCAATGCTTTATTTGTTTTATAATAAATTAGTTAGTAAAAACAGAAATGTTTTAATTTATGTGGATTTTTGTATCAGTAAATCATTGCTTATGTCCCGTCCCTACTGTCGGATTTTTCCGACTTGGGAGTTAGACATCAATACACTTTTCTAAGAATATTTTCGGTAATTTATTTAACTTTAGACATTATTTTTAGGTCTTCTAATTAAGAAACTAAAGTGTAATCAATTGTAAATGATTACTTCGTTAACTATTTACCAAGTATAAACATTATTTTAATATAATACATTGCTATCAAACAAAAAAGGCAGATTAACCGAGTAGTGGTACTAGTCGTAAATATCCGACCTTGGCAAAATGGGCACGAAAATATTTGTCGGATTATTCCGACCTTGGCGGCTAAAGGGTTAAAGCATATTGCTGTCGTGATTTTATAGCAAACTCTGTCAACGCGATGGTAATATATTGGCGTCTACCAATTTCTACACGCTCTTGGACCGTACTTAAGATAGGGATGGGTTTTGATAAGTTGTTTCTGTTTGCAGAAAATGTCGCCATCCGAACATCATACTTCTAATGGGTCTATACCCGGACTCGCAGAACAACATACACATAATATGCGAGAGATGTGTTGATACGCTGTTCAATTTGCTGCATATTGAGGTAAAAATCTATAGTCTATTCGTGTTAGAAGGTAAGAAAAATTTCTACTAATGTTAGCAGATGTTGGATGAAGATGTTCAACTTCAAATCAACTATTATCTTCGTAACATGAATTAGCTATAAGTTATATAATGAGAAATGTACCATCAACCATGTATCCAATAAGTACCATATATAAATGATACTAGCTGTTGCCCGCGACTTCGTCCGCGTGGACTTCAGTTTATAGCGCGCGATGTCAACAAAATTGATGTCAAAAGCTTTTATAAAAAAAACCCTGGTACCCCTTAAATCAAAACAGCTTTGCAGTGTGCACATAATATTTCAAATTTTTTAATTAAACTTTGTATTTTATGCCAAATTTTTAAGGTTATTTAGCCCTCCAATTACACAACTTTACCCATAAACTATTTATCATTGATAGGTTTAAGGTCACGTCACTGCATAGAGTACTGATTTACAATTAACGTAAAAAAGAAATAACAATCGAAAAAAAAATAATACCACCTCTTATAGAAAGACTTTTGGGCAAGCGTTAGCGCGATTTAGGGGACGCACGGCGCCATCTATTTTGAATTTTTGGAACCAACTTAATTTGAACAAATTTACGCATTTTCACCCCCTTACAACGCTTTTTTCCACTAAAAAAGTAGCCTATGTCCTTTCTCAGGCTTTAGACTATCTGTATACAAAATTTCATTACAATCGGTTCAGTAGTTTTGGCGTGAAAGTGAGACAGACAGATAGAGATACTTTCGCATTTATAATATTAGCATAGATTAGGATAGTCCCTACTTCCTTTGACAAGAGATGATAAATGACATGCTTTATTGTAGAACAATATGCGGGCTTATTAAATTTGTACATAGGTACAACTTTAATAAGCCCGCATATTGTATGCAAAAATTAGCCTGGTACAAATGGTTCAATTGTGTTGGACGATGGGCAATAGACAAGTATGGCATTACGCTTTCGCCTACTTATTTTTTTTTCGACTATTGAAATATTCTTTATTGTGCACACTTATAAAGATACAAATTAAGGAGTACAAGAAAAAGGACAAAATATTCAGGTGTCACAATGGCGGCCTTATTACTAGGTAGCAATCTCTTCCAGGCAACCACCACGGGCAAAGGTGAGATTGCAGTAAAGAAGAGAAACGTGCATGTGCAAACAAAAGAATACAAAAAAAAAAACACAACATGCATAATAAAAATATACGATAATACTATACATATATATTATAAATATAATAGAATGATACTATACTTAAATTACTAATAGATAGACGACTATCTGAAGATACAAGCATTTTTGTGGAACAAATCGTTCCACACTCGTTATTTATCCGACACGTTCGATTAACGCCCACGCGTTTGGGCTGCCAGTGCTAGCGCTATGACCATCGTTTTCCTTTTTGCCTTTACGTAATTATACCCCTGTAGAACCGCCAGCCTGGTACAAATGACCAAGAATTTTTTGTCAGTATCTCCAGGCCTATTAGAGTAGAGATGAATATAAAACAGGACGTGTCGCTTCGAGTCTGCCCCAGTGTGACTTGAGCCTTAAAATGTCTATTTTGAATAAAAATTTATAAAGGACCTCGACTTTAACTTTTCAGGTCCGCATCCTAAGCGTTCAGACTTCGGTACAATACGCCCTAGACATAGCCAATGCGTTGGTGTTTCTGAGTATGCACGGCTACATACATACAGAACTCAATAGCACGTCGGTAGTGGTTACCAGTCATACAGCCAAGCTAGCTGATCTGAGCGCTTGCATGAGATTGAATAAGAAAGGTGGCAAGAACAAAACCTTTGATATGTATTCACCGGAACCACAGTATGTGAATTTAACAGGTAAGTTTTAGTGATTTTTCATTTTTGTACAAAGGTGAATGCCCAAAAATGTATGGACCAAAAACCCGTAATCGATTGAAACCATTTATATGTGGCATAGTAGACTACTTATACTGTATCCCAAATACAATGTCCTTTTTGGATTAAACAATCACCGAGTACTTTAGAAACGATCGTAACTAATTGACTTTTCTTATAGGAATCTATATGACATTCAGGACGACGCGATGCTACAACGATAGTGTGGCGATTAGTACGTAGTAAAACATTTTTAATACAGATGGACAGTGTTGTAATCATGTATTTATGAATTTAATGTTTTTATCACTTTTATATCTGACAGTATAGAATGTAAGTTTGGTATAGAAAATAATCTGTATACAATATGTACTGTTTTTTTAGGATTATTAAGTACACGATATCGGTTATATGATCGTTTTTTATATAAAATAAGGGGACAAACGAGCAAACGGGTCACCTGATGGAAAGCAACTATACTGTCGCCCATGGACTCTCGCAACATTAGAAGAGCTGCAGCCTGCAAGTACGTTGCCGGCCTTTGAAGGTTTTCAGGTCGTATTGAAAATATAGTGACAGTTTATTTCAGAGTTTTACAGTGCGCAGCAGAAAGTTACGCAAAAAACGCACGGTGGAAGACTGCCACTCATCAAAGTGATGAGGATGGTATATTTTTTTGCGTGGAGCGATGGCGAAAAGTTGCAGGTGGTATGATTCCGAACAAATTCTTAGAGCACTCCCCGTGATGCAACCGATAGAGAATGTAGAGTGAAGCCACTTGTGATTTGGTTCATTCTTAAAATATATATTTTGTCATACTTTTTTAGGGTTCCGTACCCAAAGGGTAAAAACGGGACACTATTACTGAGACTTCGATGTCTGTCCGTCTGTCTGTCTCCAGGCTCTTACTCAAGAACCGCTATAGCTAGACTTCTAAAATCTTCACAGATTGTGTATATCTGATGCCACTGTAACAACAGATACTAAAAACTAAATAAAATTAAGATTCAAGGGAGGCTCCCATACAGAAAACGTGATTTTTTGCACTTTTTGGCTCCTAATCTATAATGGCTATATTATGTGGACACATGATTTTTTTTCGAAATTCTCAATTATGTGTGTACTTTAATATTTAATAGCAAAATTAAAATAAAATAAATCATTAAGGGGGGCTCCCATACAAAAAACAAATTTTCCCTACTTTCGGTCTATAACGGTACGGAACCCTTCGTGCGCGAGTCCGACTCGCACTTGGCCGATTTTTTTTCTATTTAATTGTACATTATTGTCTATCAACATCGCTTTCACGAAAAAGATCACAAAACAAAGGAAATAACTACTTAGTTGATTCGAAGTAGATACCATACTGTGTATCTCAGATTTATTTTTTCAAATTATCGGTTTCGGTTATGGTTTAGAAAAAAATGAATTGCATATTTTCAATCTACTATTTATGCTCTTCTTTGCTGTACATGAATTATTTTAATCGACTATGGGTTTTTTTTGGGCATTGTCCTTTGCTTATGACATAATTTGTCATAATCCTAATATAAATGGTAGGTGCATGAAATTTTGCACAGTTATAGTTTATATTTCACAGTAATAACATAAATTTTTCATGCACTTTTTCCACTTTTATTAATTTATTTTATTACAATTATGTTTATGAATTAATCCTGTATATTGTAAATCTTATATCTTTAAACGAGCAATTCTTGTAGGTTGTAATGTCGGAATCGGCTCCAACGATTTTCATGAAATTTAGTAGTGCATGAAAAGTGTATGTTATTACTGTGAAACATGAATTTCCACCAAGAAGTTTCGGTACATTCAATATCATTTATATGGTGCAGGAGTGCATCGAACTAATATTATTTTGAAATTATGCTTTTATCATACATTTTTTAACAAATAAAACATTACACACACACATGAGAAATAACAGATTTTTGAGTGACAAACCTATACGTACGAATTATACTCTTATTTATGGTTGAAGTCTGTTGACAACAAGGTGACAAATTGAAAATGGATTATAGTTTTTTTATTATTGAATCTAAGATACAATACAATGCGTACACGACCAGTCTGAGATCAGCTGAGTCCCAGAGACAAGAGTTGAAAAAAATTGATCAAGTCAATATTTTTTACAAAATATAGGTAGTAGTCCTAATGTCGTTGAAACTAAGGTCGAATTTCGACCATTGGGCGATCTCTAGTAACTGGATAAAAGCATAAAGTAATGAAATTAACTTTGATATTATATTATTTTCTAAACCTGAATATGCCTTAATGGAAAAACTCAAAAACCACTAACAATTGAGTGGTAGAGAATCATCATAATATTATAGTCATTTTAGTAAACTCTTTCATTAAATTTTTATACTTAGTAATAACCAAGTACATAATTATTTTTAGAACCCCTACTAAATTCTGGTGACTGTGAGCCTCTGATATCAGCACGGTCTTCTGAAGCCTACCTCAGCAGCAGTGTAGTTAAACACTACAAGCAGTACTCCGAGTCAGAGTTGTACAAGTGGCAGGCTCCAGAGCTGTTTGTGCCCGATGATGAGGGGCTCGTCCGGCCCTGCTCCAAGACTGATGTGTACTCGCTGGCTCTGATACTATGGGAGTGTTGTAATGGTGAGTTGTGTTAGCATAAAGCTATATTATGAGGAGGATTTTTTATTTACTTGTGTAATATGCCTCTCACAACATGTGATGGTTACAAACTCCATAAACATTTGATATACTTTTGACTGCCATAAAAGTCATAAGACCTAACTATCATAACTCAACAAAGAGAATTATTGAGCGTAATATTTTACTTCTTGGATATTTATATCGGCTATTACTTGAATTTTATTATTGTTAGTTTTTAAAAGTTAAATAGCCATCTACCGAGCGGCTTAGAAGCTTTATGCACGTCCGTTCTTTTAGAATTCTTCCGTTAGATGTCGCTCTCAGATTGCGGCGCATTTCTACATCGCGCTATCGAAAACGCGGCACGTAGAATGACTACCGCGGGCCGCGCAAGTGTAATCATACTTACCTGGCGTAGGGGATACCGTGATCATGAAGGCGGTTCCCCCAGAGCGAGGCCCTTCCATTGCACTGCGGTCGGGTTGACCTCTGCGATTATCCCTAATGCGGATAACTCGGACGCGTAATTTTTGGTAGTGGGGACTGCGTACGCGCCGTCCCCTTCATTAATGTCATATTTTGTCTATAATGTCACTAAGTTTATTGGAAATTATTTAAATTACATAGTAAAATTAATATTAATTAATTATAAAGCATTTCGGTTGTATATAATATATTTGCATAATTCTGTAATAAGTAATTAAATGCGCTCATTTTGGGTAACTCTGAATTGCGGTTTAACTTTGAACAATATTACAATACTTAATGTATTGTGTTTGATAAAGAGTGGCTAACAACATCACAGGATCGTGAACTTTGGAAAGAAAGAGGGGAGGCCTTTGCCCAGCAGTGGGGACACTGTAGGCTGATAATAATAATAATAATTGTGTAAAGTTAAACCTCAATTCAAAGTTACCCAAAATGACTGTATTATTATTAAATATTTACAATTATATTATGTCATAATGACAGTTAAGAGTGATTAGAGACAATTGGTGCTAATTGTAGAATTAGAAAATTATAATTTATTAACGACTGAGGCCTAAGCATAATTTTAATAAATTATTTAAATAAGCCGCAAATCACAATGAGTAAAAGCAACGTCTTACGAGTTACGAGTCTATTTGAGCGTCATTGCTTACGAGCATGTGTTTATCTGGGCATAGACTTAATTAATATTCACTTTTAAAACACATGTAATAACTAATTATAAGTGTCCAGTGTATATTTAAAATTGAATAACTATTTTTTATGTATTATTTTTTAATTCCTTGATCATTTTAGCTTTGAATCATGTGTTTGATTCTTGTTAGAATCAAAACATCTGTTGAGTGTTTTCTTAAATACACAACAGATGGCGCTGCCACGCGTCAGATACAAACTATCGAAGTGTCGAAATCTACGGCATAATACCGCGCCCGCAATTTACAGGCCAACTCTGGTTTCCCTTCAAAACGTATAAATCTTTCGCCTTTTACTAAAGATTTCCGTGGAGGGGAACACTCAAATGAGTCTGATCTTATTTTTGATGCCTTACGCTCGTAAGGCTTATAAATTAATTATCAAATATTATCAAATATCCACAAACTGCGAAATCCGAGAATCTATTATGTCGAAACCAGAAGGTTATTAAATTCGTGATTGCGCATGATCATGTGAATAGTGAACTGTGGTACATTAAAGTTTTAACCCAAATTAAAGGCAGTCGATCATTATAATATCAAGTATGGCTGCTTTAACTCTAGCGCCAAAATTACTGCTACTAAAAATAGTTTCTAGAAGGACTCAATTAAAATAGTCTTAAATAATAAGAATAATAACTAATTAGATAATATTAATTATATTCTTTAATAATAAATAATCATTTTCTTTTGAATGTAACTTTACTTTTCTACTATTCATTCTGTCTATTCCAGCTTCAATGCCATGGAAGTCCTTGTCGTATACGGAGCTGAAACAAGAGTATACACTATACAAGACGGGTATACGGTTACCTCAGGATGGAACGTACCCTGGTAGTCTACTTGCATTGTTGCGGCAGGCTCTCGCACTTGACCGTCAGGATAGACTGGACTTGACTAAACTGCAGGAGATCCTGCATAATGTTAAGGTAATTTTTGTTTACCAATAAGGTTTAACTGCTCTGTGAATTGTCAAATAATCTGTCAAACTCTTTATTAAATTAAGGTTAAAAATTGAAGGTTAATCCTTCGATCGTGGAAAAACAGACACAATAGCTTACTTATCTAAATAATTGTTATCGTGGCCGCTTGTGGCCGCTTGGGAGTTGAAGCATTTCATAAAGCAACATAAAGTTGTATTGGTCACGACTCGTCATTAAAAATAAAAAATATGTTAGTGACTAGCGACCCGCCCCGGCTTCGCACGGGTATATAATAAATTATGGCCTAAGTCACTGAAAAAATGATTAAAATCGATTCAGTAGTTTGATTTTAAATAATTTATATTCATTACTACCCGTGGCCCGCATTGGTCGGTACTGCCGCAAAAGCTACTTACTTCCCGCAATTTTTAAATCTGTAATATCTTCGAAAATATTTATTTAAAATTAAAATCGTAATAATTATAAGAGCCATAATCAATAATATATTGAAAGTATTTAATTGAATAAGGACTATTGCCGTATTGGTTAAAATCGCTTCGAAAATTAGCCATTATTTGAAGTTAAAAGTAAATGACAAAAAATATGTTATTGTGGGATATATCCATAAGAGATATAATTATACGTGGGAGAGCCATGCTTCGGCACGAATGGGCCGGCTCGACCGGAGAAATACCACATTCTCACAGAAAACCGGCGTAAAACAGCGCTTACGCTGTGTTTCGCCGAGTGAGTTTACCGGAGGCCCAATCCCCTACTATTTTAGCCCTATTCCCTTCCCTACCCTCCCCTATTCCCTTCCCTTCCCATCCCTGCCCTCCCCTATTACCCTATTCCCTCTTAAAAGGCCGGTAACGCACCTGCAGCTCTTCTGATGCTGCGAGTGTCCATGGGCGACGGAAGTTGCTTTCCATCAGGTGACCCGTTTGCTCATTCGCCCCCTTATTTCATAAAAAAAAATATATATACCATCGCGGAGTTTTCTGTAGACCTTTTCAATGTGTACAATGCGCACCCCTGCATTGGTACTTGTACTATTATCTATTCTGTGGCATTGGTAGCGCCCACTTCGAAACTACTTGGTGATGAAATTATTTATTTTGATAAGGATTATTAGCATAATATGAGTAAAATAAATGCGTTTAAATGTAGTCCAAAAAAAATCAATGTTTTTGTGCCTCACTTGACATAGATAGGTATACTGTGTCGCGGACATTTTTGTAGATATTTATAAGATCTACATTTACTTAGAACATTGTATAGTTCTATCTTTTATAGTTTAGGCAGCGTACGCAAAATAAGTAACCGAAGTTAAGCAACGTCGGGCGCGGTTAGTACTTGGATGGGTGACCGCCTGGGAATACCGCGTGATGTTGGCTTTTTGTTGCCGGTATATTTTATGTTGCTTTATGTATACCATCGACATTGGTAGAGTCGTTTGCGCTCAGTGTTTGCCAACGTCCATACCACGTTGAATACACCGGTTCTCGTCCGATCACCGAAGTTAAGCAACGTCGGGCGCGGTTAGTACTTGGATGGGTGACCGCCTGGGAATACCGCGTGATGTTGGCTTTTTGTTATACCCACGTCAGATAAAAATAGCTTATTTTCGTAGCTCTCCCCAATATTTCCCGATTAGAATGTCACACGTGTGACTTTAGGGGAGGGGGCCAGGTCCCCCTCATTGTTTATTTCCAAACCAACTAGCAACATACTAGTTATAGCCACGATTAAACTACCATGGTCTTAACCAGACTAGTAGCTTAGACCCTTTCGAAAAAAGGCTTTTTGTTGCCGGTATATTTTATGTTGCTTTATGTATAACATCGACATCAGAAGAGTCGCTTGCGCTCAGTGGTCGCCAACGTCCATACCACGTTGAATACACCGGTTCTCGTCCGATCACCGAAGTTAAGCAACGTCGGGCGCGGTTAGTACTTGGATGGGTGACCGCCTGGGAATACCGCGTGATGTTGGCTTTTTGTCTTGTTGACTATATATTATGTTGCTTTATGTATAATATCGACATCGATAGAGTCGTTTGCGCTCAGTGTTCGCCAACGTCCATACCACGTTGAATACACCGGTTCTCGTCCGATCACCGAAGTTAAGCAACGTCGGGCGCGGTTAGTACTTGGATGGGTGACCGCCTGGGAATACCGCGTGATGTTGGCTTTTTGTTGCCGGTATATTTTATGTTGCTTTATGTATACCATCGACATTGGTAGAGTCGTTTGCGCTCAGTGTTTGCCAACGTCCATACCACGTTGAATACACCGGTTCTCGTCCGATCACCGAAGTTAAGCAACGTCGGGCGCGGTTAGTACTTGGATGGGTGACCGCCTGGGAATACCGCGTGATGTTGGCTTTTTGTTATACCCACGTCAGATAAAAATAGCTTATTTTCGTAGCTCTCCCCAATATTTCCCGATTAGAATGTCACACGTGTGACTTTAGGGGAGGGGGCCAGGCCCCCCTCATTGTTTATTTCCAAACCAACTAGCAACATACTAGTTATAGCCACGATTAAACTACCATGGTCTTAACCAGACTAGTAGCTTAGACCCTTTCGAAAAAAGGCTTTTTGTTGCCGGTATATTTTATGTTGCTTTATGTATAACATCGACATCAGAAGAGTCGCTTGCGCTCAGTGGTCGCCAACGTCCATACCACGTAGAATACACCGGTTCTCGTCCGATCACCGAAGTTAAGCAACGTCGGGCGCGGTTAGTACTTGGATGGGTGACCGCCTGGGAATACCGCGTGATGTTGGCTTTTTGTCTTGTTGACTATATATTATGTTGCTTTATGTATAATATCGACATCGATAGAGTCGTTTGCGCTCAGTGTTCGCCAACGTCCATACCACGTTGAATACACCGGTTCTCGTCCGATCACCGAAGTTAAGCAACGTCGGGCGCGGTTAGTACTTGGATGGGTGACCGCCTGGGAATACCGCGTGATGTTGGCTTTTTGTTGCCGGTATATTTTATATTGCTTTATGTATACCATCGACATTGGTAGAGTCGTTTGCGCTCAGTGTTTGCCAACGTCCATACCACGTTGAATACACCGGTTCTCGTCCGATCACCGAAGATAAGCAACGTCGGGCGCGGTTAGTACTTGGATGGGTGACCGCCTGGGAATTCCGCGTGATGTTGGCTTTTTGTTTATTTTTTATTTGTTTGTTTATTTTTTTTATCTTTTTACAGGAAAACCTTGACGATATGGAGTACATTATTTTACCCGAACGAATATCTAATAGATCACGACAATTTACAAATTCTACGTCGCCTACAGACTCGGAGTGTCAGAGTCCGAGGAATGTTCAACACGAAGCTATAGTTCACACAAATAGCGCAGAGAGCGACAAAGAGTCCGAATACCAAAACTCCGTTTACGAATTACCTAAAATTAATTCTCTGACGTATGTATCCGGAAAATGTTCTACGGATGACGATGAAAAAACTTACGTGGATAAGAACTATTCAGCATGTTCTACACCCGTCGGTAACATGAGGACGAAAATTAAGTATTTAGAGACTCCTTGCTCTATGACTAAAAGCGACTCCACGGAGTACTGTAGCATACTCAGTCCCGACGTGCGAACGAATCTAGCCCTTGCTGACGAGAGCTTTAAGGACCAAAATGACAGATCGGCGAAACTCAGCAGAAGTTTCACGCCGAAATCTTACAAACCGCTCCATATTAAAGTCCCTGAGTTTAATCTAGACTCAATCAAAGGTATTCTGAAGGATCAGACGACTAATGAAAAGTCTTCGTACAATTTTGATATCAAGAACTACAGTTTGCCAACTACGCCTATAGCCAGAAGTAACAAGTTGAGGAAAAACGCTTGGTTATCGGGCGATATCACAGCAAAAATGGAAGCAAAGCCAAAGTTACCTGTGTTGAATACCACGGTCGTTAAAAGCCCTAAAGGTATTTTTATTATTATATTATAATTTTGCCTGGTCAGGCAAAATTATAATATAATATATTAATTACCAGTAATTAATCATTTCCCATTTAGTCTTTAGGTTTGTTAATCAGTTATTATAATAAATAATCGGCCAAGTGGGAGTCGGACTCGCGCACGAAGGGTTCCGTACCGCTATAGAGCGAAAGTAGGCAAAACTTGTGTATGGGGTTGTGTAAAAAAAATATATAAGAGGGGTTTCCATATATATTTATTTTTATTTTAGTACTTATTAATTATTAAAGTAAAAATAAAATTAAGGATTTAGTGAAACTTTCAAGTGCTTACGGTGCCTTTATTGATTACGAGTTAGATGCTACGAGCTAAGAAGGCTAAAAAAATACGTTTGTTGTATGGGAGCCCCTTAAATATAAACTTTATTTTTGTATTTGTTGTTATAGCGGCAACAGAAATACACAATCTGTGAAAATTTCACAAGTCTAGCTATAGCGGTTTGTGAGATACAGCCTGAAGACAGACGGACATACAGACAGATGGACATACGTCGAAGTCTCAGTTATTACTGGGTCCCGTTTTTACCCTTTGAGTACGGAACCCTAAAAACAAAATAATGGAGGGTAATATTACACGTCATAAAAAGCAAATTTTGCGCTCGATGATCGCCAACGTCCATACCACGTTGAATACACCGGTTCTCGTCCGATCACCGAATTTAAGCAACGTCGGGCGCGGTTAGTACTTGGATGGGTGACCGCCTGGGAATACCGCGTGATGTTGGCTTTTTTTTTTATAAATAAAATGTACAGTATATTTTTAGCATTAGACTTTTATCTTTTATTTGCCAAATTAATTTTTGTTCATCCAGAGGAGGTCCAACCATTACCTGAAGCGAGCACAACTAAACCACTGCAGAGCGGTCGCGACCAGAGCCGATCCACAGAGAGCTTGGACACGGGGCGGGACAGCTACACCGGATTGAGGCGGTGAGTGCCACAGACATAATATAAAATGTTGCTAACTACTGCTAATTAACATTCTATTCCTATGTGAATGACAGACTATGTATGAGGATTGAGGCCTTTGATGCGAATGGGCGTTTTCACATGCGACGATAACGACACGACACGACACGATAGACGATACCACAGAATAGATAAGGGCCACCGCACATATACAATTTCAAGTTGGCCGACTATCGTACAAACTAAATTGCGTAGTGTCACAATTTAATTGGACAACTTCATCGTGTACGCTGCCAGCCGCAGACTTTTAGATTTAGTTGGTAACGGTGTTGCTATCCTAGCGACGTGCGTGTTAAAATGCGTAAAAAGCACGCTTTTATTGTGGCACTAATAAAACGAAGGCGAAAAGAAAGGAGAATATTTTGGGTGCATTCAATACTAAGTGACAGATTAGAATTAGGAAAACATCATTGATCATACCTTGCATTTTAAACTTCGATATTATCCAGATAAATTTTAATGGACAAATCCAGATAAAAAGGTGATAATAATCCATATCCATTATCCATACTTCCACACTAATATTTTTTTATTATTATCTATGTAATTCGGGGCCGTCTATGTGTAAAAATATGTGTACGTACACACTTACTCAAGCATGATTGAACATAAATTCTAAGAGATTAAATTGTCAACGTACCGATACGTGCCGACTGGACGTCAAAAAAAGAGTTCTGCTGTCATGTATCACAATTCACACGTCTCTTTTTACCACGCAGTGTTACTGATAGTGACATCTCGCTTGCTCTTGCACAACTTGAAATTGTATATGTGCGGTGGCCCTTATCTATTCTGTGGTATCGTCTATCGTGTCGTGTCGTTATCGTCGCAGTGTGAAAATGCCCAATCTTGGCGGATACAATAATTATTTCTATGGCAACAAAATGCATACCTTAAACGAATTATCAACGTTTTACGCAATTAAACAGCGTGGCAACGACTTTTAATATGGTATATTGTATTTACTTTATGATAAAAATAATCGTTGTTACGTCCCACATATTTTATTACTCTATGGTACTATCATAGAATTAGATTCATAGGCAGTTGGCGGATCTACGTAATTACTAATTTGGTCGCGTTACTTCAAATCCATCCGACGACCGACCGATCACTGACATTAAATTAACATAAGCCGTTAGCCGACCAATTAGCTTTGTCCACACTGTGCCTTTTTCGGGCATGCGTTATAGCGCAGTCAACAGCGAACGTGAGGCATGCCCGCGACGCATGCCCTCTGACCGTATCCAAAAAACTAAAATGACAATGTTGGCGTTGCGTTCGTTGACGCATTCAATTATCGAATTCGCCAAAACGAAAGTTGAATGAAAGAAGATGACGAAAATTGAAGACGAAAGCGCATAGTGTGGATATAGCTAATGAGTAGTGACGTAGGTCCGCCAACTGCCTATAAATCAATTTCTTCGATGGTATATTATAGTTACATATTATATACCTTGGTAGTAAGAGTAACTAGTATTTGACCCATATTTTATGCATGGCTAAATTTTTTCAGTATCAACGATCCTCCCCCGGACTTTTCGCCCGATCCCGAACCGCTGGAGCGCACACGTTCTCTCACGTGCCTCAAGACGCCGTACGTCGAGGACGTGCTCGCCAACGTCAACGTCAAACCGCTAGTCGCGATCCACGAGCGGTGGATATACGAGGCGAATAAGCGGACTGGGAGGTCAGTGCCGTCGTTGGAGCAGCACAGGTTAGTATTGTTGTTTTAGGGCAGTGTTCCAATATGTGGTCCGAGTATAGTATGGGGGTCCGCGGTGTCATCTCTGGACCATACATAATCCGATTTTTTTTTCTTTTTATTTTATTAATGGGGTCCTTGAGAACTGTGACTGATTTCCTAGGGGTCCGTGGCTGAAAAAAGTTGGGAAACACTGTTTTAGGTGGACGAATTCTTAAAGTTACTAAGAATTATGTAAAGATATTGTTTTGGCGCGTGGCCGAAATAAGAAAGTCATTTTGTAGAGCGTGAGTACCTTTGTATTCAACCAAAGATATGAGATTGACGCGTGGCTTTAATTATACTTAGTACCTAAGGTTCACTCGGCGTAACTGGGCGGTAGCGGTCATTGACTCCCTGTCAAAAACTTGTCATTTTCTATATAAATTATAAACCGCGATTGACAATAAGGTGTCAGATGTTGTCAATCGCGGCTTTGTATAGAAAATGAAAGTTTTTGACAGGGAGTCAACGACCGCTACCGCCAAGTTACGCCGAGTGAACTTTAGTAACGCTGTCATTTAACTGAAATCGTTAAATAGCTTTCAACCCACGCAAATAGCCATTAGCCATACATGTATTAACGCTGCCAGTATCATTTCGGCCTTCGGGTGAATGACGTCAACTTCTCGGTAAAGTTCAAAATGTTGTACTCGTCTGTCGCCAACGTCCATACCACGTTGAATACACCGGTTCTCGTCCGATCACCGAAGTTAAGCAACGTCGGGCGCGGTTAGTACTTGGATGGGTGACCGCCTGGGAATACCGCGTGATGTTGGCTTTTTGTTGGTATATTTTATGTTGCTTTATGTATAACATCGACATCGGTATAATCGTTTGCACTCAGTGTTCGCCAACGTCCATACCACGTTGAATACACCGGTTCTCGTCCGATCACGTCAGGCGCGGTTAGTGCTTGGATGGGAGACCGCCTGGGAATACAGCGTCATTTTGGCTTTTTGCTGTTGTCATTATATTATTAAGTATTGGCCCCGTAGAAAATAGACTATCATCTTCGAACTATCATGCCAATATCACCTTTTGTATTCCAGGCCCCAAACACGCGCTGTGAAGCCGGCTTCGCACTGCGTGGATACTCTACCTAAGTCAGTACCTTTGGTGCGACGATCCAGCTTCAAATGTCTCCGCCCGTCTCCTGCCAACGGTCAGTGTTTCGCTTGGTGTGGGTACAAATGGTGGAAGCATGACTAATAACTATTTTTACTCCCTTACTAATAAAATAGTAACAATTTTTACGGTGTACAAGATTTTGTTCTTGTGTATCGAGGACATTTTTCCAATGTCACAGATAAGGACAAAACTGCATAGCTTATGCATTGTTTAGGTAATTTTTTTATTAGTTAAGGGACTAACCACATATTATAATTGGCTATTGAATATTGATACAGCAACATGGATGTCTTGACCACACTATACAGTATACATAACGTGTTACGTGACCATACGTCCCGCTCTCAGGCAGGTCCCGCTGTCCCCCGCGAGGCCGCAATTGTCCCGCTTTTGCAAACAGACCAAACGACAATAATTTAAAAGTATTTTTAAGTTTTATGTTTGAAATGCCTGTGCACTGCCTGGAAGTAACACATACATACAACAAAGCTGATTATTGCTCGATATCAATAAGTAGATGTTCCGCGCGGCTTCGCCCGCGTAAATTAGGAATTTCACAGACAAATTAGCTCACAAATAATAGTCTATACAATCCTTCACGTGGTTTACATTTTATCTATGCCAAATAACATAGAAATTGCTCCAGTGACTCGTGAAAACTAAGATAAGCCCATTCAAATAATTGTTTTCCATTTTGTTCACATTTTTCTCAGTTTCTTCGCTCCTTTTCGTCGTCCTTTTCCTGAGATTAGCGCGTTCAAACAAACAAATTCTTCCGCTCTAAAATTTTAGTAAAGCTTTAATAATAATTACTGTCAGGCACTTTCAAAATTCAAATACAAATTAAAAAATTGTTTGGGAAAGGTATTTGTCCCGCTCTGACATGAAAAAAAAATGGTCACGTTAAGTTAATTTTAAACATAAGTACCTACAATATACCGGTTATCACTCGCTCACTAATAATGAGCTAGCTATCTTTATATATCGTGTCACTTCTCAAAACACTACCACGGGTATTATAAATTATAATCGTAGATACCAACTTTTATTTTAGAATAAGTAACAACTAAGTATTATTTTCATTTATCTTTATTCTTATTGTGTGTTTGTGTGACGGTTTTAAGGCGTTTACATTTTTTTATAAGCAATATTTAATTTTAAGGCTTTTCAATTTATAAATTGAATAGGTTTAAACTTTAAATAAGATAAAATATGGTGATGGGTATTTCTTTCTCTTCTAGCTAATACGGTCCAAGCTTGATCCTGGGGTATGCACGCTCAGTTGTTTAACCTCATATTTTGAGGCTTGGGTATGCACAATATTATGTTGATTGTTGATCGATCTATGTTTGGAATGTTACTTTATTTTAAGAGTTTTTCTAATTTGTTTAAAATAATATTTTCATTTGTTTGTGAGTAACTAATAAATATTTTTAATAATTAGTAGAGCGCTTTTTATTTTTGATTGGATTATCTATAATAATAATTAATAACTAACTTACAAAGTAATGACAATGAAATAGTAAGTACTTAAATTGTTTGTATTTAAAAGTAGCACATACATTTTTACATCAAGTTATATTTTATTACTTTTATTTGAGTTCATAAATTTGTAATCATCTTTTATTCTTTCACATTATAGTGTATTTTAGAAATGAAATAAACGATTGTAGAAGGCTATCGATTGCACATTTTGATTGTACTGCACATGGGCGTACTCACGTACAGTTACCTACTTTACCTACTCTGAAGTGTTGGACGCCCATGGTACTGTACATAATATAAGTTTTTAAAGAGATTGTATCCTAAAGTTTGATTTGAGTTGCCTAGGTGCTTTCAATGTGTTTAAATGGTTTATTTTTGAGCTTTTATATAATTATAGCAATAACATAATTTTTAAATTTTAAGCCAATTTGTGAGTAATTACAGAAAGTAATTTTTGTTTTTCAGTTAACACCTGGGACCAATATAACATAGCGCGAGAAGCAATAGCAAAGGGTTTAAGTTTTCAAACTAGTGAAGCAATGAGGAAATTAGAGAAAAGGTAATAATATAAAATTTAATTCTGTTTCATATTTTGCGTTCTTTGTTCGCCAACGTCCATACCACGTTGAATACACCGGTTCTCGTCCGATCACCGAAGTTAAGCAACGTCGGGCGCGGTTAGTACTTGGATGGGTGACCGCCTGGGAATACCGCGTGATGTTGGCTTTTTGTTGCCGGTATATTTTATGTTGCTTTATGTGTAACATCGACGTCAGAAGAGTCGCTTGCGCTCAGTGGTCGCCAACGTCCATACCACGTTGAATACACCGGTTCTCGTCCGATCACCGAAGTTAAGCAACGTCGGGCGCGGTTAGTACTTGGATGGGTGACCGCCTGGGAATACCGCGTGATGTTGGCTTTTTGTTGCCGGTATATTTTATGTTGCTTTATGTGTAACATCGACGTCAGAAGAGTCGCTTGCGCTCAGTGGTCGCCAACGTCCATACCACGTTGAATACACCGGTTCTCGTCCGATCACCGAAGTTAAGCAACGTCGGGCGCGGTTAGTACTTGGATGGGTGACCGCCTGGGAATACCGCGTGATGTTGGCTTTTTGTTTTAAGCAATAACATTAATAACTTGAGCTCATCTACCGCGATAACTCGTACGCAGCTAGTTTGTGCTACCGCGCGCGAGCAGCCTCACTCGTCTGAGAGTGAGTAAGGGGTCGGACCCCTTAAGAACAGGGGGGACCCGTGTCCCCACGTCAGATAAAAATAGCTTATTTTCGTAGCTCTCCCCAATATTGCCCGTCTAGAATGTCACACGTGTGACTTTAGGGGAGGGGGCCAGGCCCCCCTCATTGTTTATTTCCAAACCAACTAGCAACAGACTAGTTATAGCCACGATTAAACTACCATGGTCTTAACCAGACCAGTAGCTTAGACCCTTTCGAAAAAAAGGCTTTTTGTTGCCGGTATATTTTATGTTGCTTTATGTGTAACATCGACATCAGAAGAGTCGCTTGCGCTCAGTGGTCGCCAACGTCCATACCACGTTGAATACACCGGTTCTCGTCCGATCACCGAAGTTAAGCAACGTCGGGCGCGGTTAGTACTTGGATGGGTGACCGCCTGGGAATACCGCGTGATGTTGGCTTTTTGTTGCCGGTATATTTTATGTTGCTTTATGTGTAACATCGACATCAGAAGAGTCGCTTGCGCTCAGTGGTCGCCAACGTCCATACCACGTTGAATACACCGGTTCTCGTCCGATCACCGAAGTTAAGCAACGTCGGGCGCGGTTAGTACTTGGATGGGTGACCGCCTGGGAATACCGCGTGATGTTGGCTTTTTGTTTTCTCTTTTCTAACAGTACTTACGTAAATATTTTTAATCCATAAAACGTTTTTAAATAAAGTTTTTTTTCAATTTCAGTACAATAACTGACACCCAACCAAATGAACAACCAAAGATTGATCGTGCCACAGATACACAGGGTATAGAGGACTTTATCAAAGGTCTCATACGAAAAGAGGTGCAACACTTGCTAAATGATATGTCGGACAACATATCAGAAAGCAATAGTCAGAGAGACGACGAACTATTAAACAAACGGGTGCATAATATAGTTGACTCCTTAAAAAATGGTGAAGATGTAGATATAGGAAGGAAAGATATTCCAAAATCCTTCTCGCGGATCAAAATTAATGGAAACAACAAGCCGCTAGTTCAGATAACTTTCAACAGGAACGGGGAGAACAGTCTACAAGTGTTGGATAACTGTGTGAATGTTACCGTGTCTGAAAACAGTTGCAGTCGAGACAAGTTGAATATATCCTTGGAAGATACTCTCACGGGGGAAGATATACACATCAACGGGCTAAAGAGATGCCAGGCTTTCAGTGCAATTCAGGTATGTATAACATTTTGATGCTCCTTAGTAAGGAGCATCAATATGTAATCCTTACGTACAAATTGAAATTGACATGACAAAGCGCGACTTTTTTTGAGCATTAATTTGTCATCATTATTTTAAGGGGACTCGTTATTGTAAAAAAAAATTCAAATGAAAGAGTAGATATTCTCATAACACCATAACACCTATAGATAATTCAAAACTAAAATACGTCGTTATCTTGCGATTACGGCAAATTTAAAAGTATACAATAATACTATAAATATAAACATGTCTGCTTGTATATAGTACTGTCTATTTAGTTATTTACTTTAGAGTTTAGACTCTTGAATTTATTTTAATTTTTCTTGGTTTTTGTTGGTATTGGCTATTTAGATATTATCATAATATTATGCATGTTGTAATTTTATAATATTTTCAACACGACCCCACAGAAAATATGCAATAGCCATCTGTTATGCTAACGGTTAAACACGACGATACGAAATTTGTGTAATAGTTTTGGCGTTTGGCGCCAGATGTCGCTCTCAAATTGCGGCACATTTCTACATCGCGCTATCGAAAACGCGGCGCGTAGAATGACTACCGCGGGCCGCGCTAATGAAATCATACTTACCTGGCGTAGGGGATACCGTGATCAAAAAGGCGGTTCCCCCAGAGCGAGGCCCTTCCATTGCACTGCGGTTGGGTTGACCTCTGCGATTATCCCTAATGCGGATAACTCGGACGCGTAATTTTTGGTAGTGGGGACTGCGTACGCGCCGTCCCCTTTATTATCTCTTTGAAATAACATTAGGTGACAAGGCCATTCCATTATGTATCGCTAAAAACGTTGTCAAATTAGTATAATGCATTCTCTTTTATAAACCCTCGAAACGAGAGAAAAAATTCTATTTCAAAATCTATAAACAAGTCCAGCACTAAATTACAACTTGTTTCATTATCTATTCTTTCAGGAAGCCCGCAGCACGGAAGATCTTTACATCGACGATGACTTATCCACCCAAATGCAGGAAAACTTCGGTGGCAAGGTGAAATTGATACCCCTGCACGGTTCTCTCCACGAAATCCTCTGCGAGAAGGAGGACGACTGCTGTCTCGTTAAAGTCAAGCAGGAGAACGGTTGTGACACAATATACTTCCGATGTGACAACTCCGATACGGAATCCCGAGACGCGACAGACGGGAATGACACTGTGGTCTACAAACGTAGTATTTCACTCATCGAGGAGAGAATACAACGGGTTATACCGAAAGACAAGCGGTCTTTGCGAAGGTTGTCGCTAGATAGACTCAGGAGTAGACCAAAGTCGGAAGTCCTAGTGAAGAATTTGGGAGAGTCTCGTGCACGCAGTAACAGTAGCCCGTCTCTATTCAAGCCTGACGAAGTGGAGTTGAATATTGAGAACGTGATGAGCTATCAGGATTCCTCGTCGGACGAGTGCCTCAGGTAAATTTAAATCAAACTATTTAAGTATTTAAATAATTGGCCAAGTGCTAGTCGGACTCGCGCACGTCAGATATACACAATCTGTGAAAATTTTAGAATTCTAGCTACAGCGGTTCTTGAGTTACAGCCTGGAGACAGACGGACAGACATCGAAGTCCCGTTTTTACCCTTTGGGTACGGAACCCTAAAAATAATATTTGGATTTTGACACAAACGGCGACTATTGTACGTGTATTTGTTGCCGTGGAAAATGACTATTTTGAATTTCCTTGTTCCCAAACAACGGAAAGTGGCAGACAATATTGATTTTGCCGGGGTCAGTCTATGGTAGTATCATAAATGCAGCAAATTGCTAGTTTTTAACTACAAAAAAACCTCATTTTTGGGGTTCTGTAGCCAAATAGCAATAGAAGAAACACATAGATTCGTCATGTATGTGTATCCATCTGTGTGTCACAGCCACTTTTTTATGTCACAGATGTCAGGCCGATGACGACTTTGAGGTTCTGGAGCGAGAGATAGAGGAGGACCTCGCTAACTCCTCACTCACTTGCGGCTGCCTCGAAAAAATATCTGAAGAAAATCTCTCTGTTATTAACGAAGATTACTGATTCCTATAATACAAGACTCAGGCCTAGTTTCACCACTTCCTGATACGTGCCGGATACTTATCTGACAGATACTCTCATATTATATCTGTCAGATAAGTTGTGGATAGCCTATCCGGTACTTATCAGGAAGTATTGAAACAGGCCCTAAGTTAAGTCAGATTGTATTCGATATTTTCGACAGCCTAGTTAGAAATCAAATGGTATATAACAGGGGTCACCAATTAATTTCGCTCGGGGTCTATCTTGAGAAATAAAATTATCTTCGCAGTCCGCACATTATATAAAAAACTATTTATAATACTCGTAATTACGGAAATATTTAACTTTAATTTTCGCCTTCTTTCGACCCGCCCCTTTTCAAATTGTAAATTACGTCCTCTGTAGTGCAAGTTGGTGTGTTCCGTGGTCCGCACACAATGGGTCGGCGGTCCGGATGCGGACCGCGGTTCGCCATTTGGTGACCCTTGGTATATAATATGGTGTTAGATGTAATGCAGCGCTAGAAGTTACCCCCATACATGTTTTTATAACTTCGCTGTTGGAACTATTGAATGCAATTTGCCTTAAGCTTTTGATTGACCAACGCTAAGAAAATTCTTCCTGTTGAACAAGACGTAGAATTTATTGACTTTTTACTCACTCTATAGGTATATTTACTATATTTGTATGTTAAAAAATAAAAATAGACAATGTTGAGTCAATATAAGAAATTCAAAGTGCAATGAGAGTTTAGAAAGTCAAATTATGCTGTTGTTTTTTTTGCGGCTTATTTTAATGTAACCATTAAGTGTCTGCAATGTTGCCTTAAAATAGCCCGTAATAAAATTTAAGTTTAAAAATATTGCTGATTTGCTATAACTAAGGTGCTATGACCGTTTTTAGTCGGACCAACGTCGAGATTAGTAAGAAGTCACCTGGTGTGAATTATTATAATAATCGTTCTATTTTGATGTTGATTCGCTTTAAAAAGGTCTAATTCCGATGCTACATAATATTGTTTGTTACTTAAATCTGATTTATTGATTGCTACTCATATCTATAGCCCAGTCATCGAACACATGGAAATCTGCCATTTGCCTACCGCTATTTGTTTCTTTCACATCCGCACGAATATATTTACAATCTCGTTTTCACGTGGAAGCGATAGAGCGAGATGCGAATGAAAGATACGTCATGTAGTGATGATTTAATGTCGGATTTCTATGTGTTCTGTGACCCGACTATAGTTGTTTAATCGATCTTATTAAAACTGCCACTATCGTTTTTTTTTGTTAACATAATATTTTATTTTTATAATATCCTATGGCTAGTCCGTCCACATTTCTAAGTACAACTTAATTCTTCTATTTATTTCTGTATGGCATTAAGTATTAGTACAAACTTTTTTAATGCCAATGTACGATCATCCAAAGATCTGTTCAAGATTGTTGTAACGACAAAGGCTATGTGATTTTTAGATTAAGTAGCACAATACATTCTACTGTTGTAATTTTTTAGATTAGTGTTCACTTTATTTATATAATATATCATATTACTTTTAGTGATTTACCTTTTTCTTTGAGTTTTATACTGATTCGAATTTAGTTTTAATCTTATCTATTTACGTTAGTTGTCATTTTTAAATATTATAAAAAGGTTGTCATTTTGCATTTTAACTAATCCTTTATAAGTGTTTCAATAAAACGTTTTTAATTTGTAATAACAATTTTGTTTAAATTTTAAAATTAGTACCTTAAGACCCAATTTCACCAACCTCTGTTTGTTAAATCCTAACAAGGCATTACTTAACGGAACTTGGAAAATTAAACAAACTGTTAAAATACTTATGTCCCACAGTAAAAATTTAACAGCGGATTAGTAAATGCAATGTTAAGTGTACAACGAGTGAACAACTATCAATTCGTTCATTCTTGTTATAACGCGACGAAATTGCAATGTACAAGATTAATACGACATGTTTGCTGCAATGTGTCACTTTCTTCCATAGTAGTATAATAGTATATAATGCGACCAAATTAAAATATCGCTGATCGCATACATTTGTTACACTACAATAGTTCTTCTTAATTTACCAGGTTAATAATTATTATCTGTCAAAGCTGAAAACATGAATCATAATACAAACTTTTATTTACATATTTCGGTTTGGTAATTTTGATACAAGTTAGTATATTTGCAATATCAAGGAAAATCCGATGGCTGAATTTTTGGCAAAGTGAAAATAAATAATTATTCATAACTATGAAAATAATTAATTAAGGACGTAGCGAAAATATGGCGGAAAGACTAAAAAGTCAAAACAGATTCTTTTATTGATATTGCATATTATTGTCTTTGAAAGTTGTTCTTTTGACTCATATAACAGCCTGTTAAATATTTAACGGACCTCCATAGCAGGAATTAAATTTAACACCATGTTAGGTGATTTAACATGACATTAGGGCATGGTGGAACGCTCGATAGCTCTAACAGGCCATTATCTGATTTAACAAGCCATTATTTATTTAACATTGCTTGACGAAACTGGGTCTAACTGTTTTAAAGTGGTATTTATAAAATATGTATGATAAAACAATATTATATTCACTTACAACGATTTATTAACAAAATATATAAAAATATGTTTCACTAGAGTATACATTTTAATGTTATGTGTTGTTAACAACATAAATGCATTTGAAATGCTCTATGGCCATAGAAGAATTAACACTTTAACGAATCAACATTTAACATCGTTCAATATTAGTAGACATGTCGAAGAGTATTTTTACAAATAATAATTTCAAACACACATATCTTAACCAAATAGTTGTTTAGGTTGACGCGATCAAAAGGGTAAACTACCAATTATAAAATATTGACCATCTCTTTCTTGCCAAATGATTTGTGATATTGATAGATAAATGTATGGCGAATATTGTTATTTGAATATAATTGAAGACGTGAGTGGAAGAACCAGGTTAGTAACAATCTCAGAACAGGAATCTATAATCTGTGGTAACAATTAAAAAATTGACATTTTTTGTGCATAAATGGATGCGCCGGAAAATGTTTAAAAAAAAATTGATACATTAGCCAGATGATGAAGTAGATAAGATACCTAGGTTTGTTCAAATTATAAGGGAAAAAAAAGAAAAAGAAGGAAGATAATTGTCCTTATGAAGAAAAATGGGTTATTATAATAATAATAATTAATGTTAGTTATGTGGTTCTTTCCGGTAGTAGGCATCTTAGTCATAGTAAAAGGAGGGGAAGAAAGTTATCTTCATACAAAGGCACCGCGCGCGGCTTGTATGTGTGCGCCATAGTATCAATGCGTCGCCACGTACGGCACACAACAAAATCTCGGCTAGTTTAGCTTCGTGGGTTCCGCCGAGATTTTGTTGTGTGCCGTACGTGGCGACGTATTGATACTATGGCGCACACATACAAGCCGCGCGCAGTGCCTTTGTATGAAGATAACTTACTTCCCCTCCTTTTACTATGTCTTAGTTTCTACGTTCTTTCTATGACGTTCAAAAGGTGTATTCAAGATATCTATTTTGAATAAAAATATATTTTATTTATTCATTTACTTTCACTCACGTCTTCAATTTTGAACTACCTAAGCGTCAACCTAAGTGCTTCACTCATATTTGTGCGTCTTCAACAAGTGAGCATCATTATAGTTACAATGGTATTGGTATAGTGAGTGTGGCAAAGCGCGCCACCCCGGCAAGTGCGACATATAGCTATAATTCTGCTGATTGGAAATTAGTACGGAATTGTAGCTATACTAGCTTTTGCTCGCGACTTCGCTCGCGTTAAGAAGTATTATTATTAATTAGGTATCAAGGTCTCAGCCCGATCGGTTTTTATATTTACAAAGTTTCATACAAACTTTCATCCCCTATTTTATCCCCTTGGAGTTTTTTTTTTAATCAAATCACCTTAAACTATTTATACTGTAAATTATTATAGTTGAGTAATAGGTAGGTACAAAATACAAAATTAACAATAATATAAACAGGTAAATATGATAAGATTGTAACAATTAAAAAGGGTAGATAGTAGAATTGATCAAAATCCTTTCTTAGGGGATGCCATAGAGAAAAATATACCGGGGGGATGCCTACGTCATAACATCTACCTGCATGCCAAACAGCCCAATCTGTCCAGTGGTTTGGACTGTGCATTGATCACTATGTCAGTCAGTCAGAGTCACCTTTGAGTTTTAAATTTAGATGGCGCACTTCCGGGGCGGCGCTTTGCCACACTACAAAGCGTTTATTTCCGATATCTTATGAGTTCTTCTCCAGCACTTTGGTGATGACAGCCTTAACTTCGGTGTAGTTCCGGATGCCGTAGGGGCCGTTCTCGCGGCCGATACCGGACTCCTTGTATCCGCCGAACGGCACCTGGTTGCCGAATACGTTGTAGTCGTTAACCCAGACTGTACCGGCGCGGAGCCCCTGGAAAATATTAAAGGGGTTAAAGGATAATATAGCAGGGGTATGTTGTTAAAACATACATAAGGGGACGAAGAGCGTAGAATTTCATACATTGAAGTGTAGTCAGGGCCCCCGCTACCATATGTACAATGTGTGCAATGCACACGGGCGCCATCCTCTAGGAGCGCTAAATCGCCATCTTTAGGGGCTCCAATATCCTTTTTTTGCACACAGGCGCCAGTAGCCCTTACGGGGGCCCTGAGTGTTGTTACTTACTTGCAGTGGCGTAACTATACCATTTGGGGTTCGTGGCAAATTGATGGGGATCCCGTTAGTAAAAATTGTCACGTTAATAAAACGGGTACAATCAATGTATAAATGCCAACCCTGCCACCCTATTGTTACGCCACTGACATAATATATTCTGCATGAAAATATTGCTATGATAATATATTTTATGCTCGAGTAAAAGATACGCTTGATAATAATAAGAAATGGTAGTAAAATAAATATTGATAAAGGAACGCATAGTAAATGTGGAAACTAGATAGGAACTATGTTCCAAAAGCTACAAGTGTGAGAGACATTTATAGAATTCCTACACTGCACCTTGCCATCTGTCTATACAAGTAGTTTTGTCCTTGTCTATGGCGGTAAATAAGACATTTGATAGAAAGAAACAAAACATTTTTATAACGTTTTAAATACTAGCTGACAGCTATTATTATTAGTGAGGGAATCAATGTTTTGATCACTATATTATAAAATTCATCCCTTTCCTTATTAAGCTTTGGTAACCCGCACAAAACTGCGAATCGCATCGTAATGTTACTTTTATTATGAATTTTGTCGCAGATATTTGCGATGCGTTGCGAATTCGCAGTTCTGTGTGGGAGCCCTAAGTGATCTCTATTGAAATCTCTCGATTTTCTCCTTTTAACCCACCTGCACCATATGATTGGCCTTATCCAAGTCTTTAGTGAAGACGGCAGCGGCGAGGCCGTACTCGGAGCTGTTGGCCCGCTCCAGAACTTCGTCCATGCTGGAGAACTTCATTATCTGCTGGACGGGGCCGAAGATCTGAAACGATGAGGTGGGAGTTATATGTAGTTTTGTCTATGTGATGTATTTTAAAATAATTGTTATTTGCAGTTGTTTCAGTATGTATATGTGTGTATATTTCTAGAGAAGTGTTTCCCAACCTTTTTCAGCCACGGACGTAGGAACTCAAGCATACGGACCCCCTTAATATGTTAAAATAAAAACGTATTATGTATGGTACAGAGGTGATACCGCGGATCCCCAAACATATGCTCGCGAGCCCAAATAGTCCGCTGACCACAGGTTGGGAAATACTGTTCTAGAGTATACATTAGGTTGCATGTTGATCGTCTTATTACTTCTGTCTTAAACTATCCCATCACCCTCATGATATGAGTGGAAGACGTAGGATGTAAAAAAAATTAAAGATCTAAAGTTTATACTACATTCATTATTAAATATTTATTTGATACTAGCTGTTGCCCGCGACTTCGTCCGCGTGGACTTCAGTTTATAGCGCGTGGTGTCAATAAAATTGGTGTCAAAAGCTTTTTAAAACCCTGGTACCCCTTAAATCAAAACAGCCGTGTAGTGTGCACATAATATGATTTTTTAAATTAAACTTTTTTATACCTTTTAAAGCTTATTTATCGTTACACAACTTAGCTGCATAATGCATTACACAACTTTAGCTTTGCCCAATAGCCAATACCAATAGGCCATAAACTATTTAGTGTTAATTATAGGTACGTGAGTTATTTAATAACATGTATAACAATCGGAAGAATCGAAATATTAACTTAACCTCTTATAGAAATACATATGAGCAAGCGATAGCGCGATCTAGGCGACTCTTGGCGCCATCTGTTCCACTTTTTGGAACTAACTTAATTTGAACAAATTTACTCATAAACACCCCCTTACAACCCCTTTTTCCAGTAAGAAGTAGCCTATGTCCTTTCTCAGGCTTTAGACTATCTGTGTACAAAATTTCATTACAATCGGTTCAGTAGTTTTGGCGCTGTTGTTTTTGAATTTGATATCTAATGTATGTTGGTAGGTGAGTTCTTAGTTAATACTTAATAACGTGTATAACAATCGAAAGAATCGAAAACCCTAGCTTAACATGGTACCACCTCTTATAGAAATACGCATGAGCAAGCAATAGCGCGATCTAGGGGACTCTTGGTGCCATCTATTTTGAGTTTTTGGAACTAACTTAATTTGACCAAATTTACGCATTTTCACCCCCTTACAACCCCCTTTTCCAGTTAAAAAGTAGCCTATGTCCTTTCTCAGGCTTTAGACTATCTGTGTACAAAATTTCATCACAATCGGTTCAGTAGTTTTGGCGTGAAAGCGAGACAGACAGACAGACAGAGATACTTTCACATTTATAACATTAGTATAGAACGTGTATAACAATCGAAAGAATCGAAAAACTTAACTTTACATGGTACCACGTCTTATAGAAATTCGCATGAGCAAGCAATAGCGCGATCTAGGGGACTCTTGGCGCCATCTATTTTGAGTTTTTGGAACTAACTTAATTTGACCAAAATTACGCATTTTCACCCCCTTACAACCCCTTTTCCAGTTAAAAAGTAGCCTATGACCTTTCTCAGGCTTTAGACTATCTGTGTACAAAATTTCATTACAATCGGTTCAGTAGTTTTGGCGTGAAAGCGAGACAGACAGACAGACAGACAGACAGAGATACTTTCGCATTTATAATATTAGTATAGATTGATAAATGTAACAAAAAATAGCTATTATGTATCATATAAATTACAGTGACCAATACTTAGGTTAAAGATCAAGGAAACGAGCTTGGCATGATAAGTGATAATTCATAATATTATACAATGATAATAGTTTTAACAGTCGTGTAACAATAGACATGAAATTCATTATACTACTAATTGCATTTACAATAGTTGAAGGAAGAATTAAAATCGATGTTGACGTGAATAAAGACAAGGAAGTGATAATTAACTATAGTGGTTATGAGAAGAATATCATAACAGATAAATATGTAGATGCATTTGGAATAGACGACGAAAATCTTAAGAAAGCAGTGACTAACCATTACCACGAGCGACCAAAGGATGTGTACTTGAAAAGCCCAACGCCCTGGGGCGATTTGTACAAGAAATATAATTGGGAGCAAGTCTGTACGATACTGCAAGTAAAATCCGCCAAAGTTAGAAGCAACAGTGTCAAAAGTCTTGAAGTTCTGTCACAGGACTTCGATAACCCTTCGAACAAAACCATAAAAGTAACGGCAGGTGTTACCCAAACGGTAGAAAATAGTGTATCAAACGCCTGGTCCAAAACAGAAGAGAAAACATTGTCACAAGAAATAACATACGAATTGAATGTTAATATTGCCAAAGCGTCTGGAACTACTGGCATATCTGTTAGTAGAACTTTTGGCACTAGTGGAGAGAAAGCAGAAACTGTGACTATTGGTACAACAAGTGGTGTAGAAATCGAACTAAAGCCTGGACAGTCAGCTAGAGCAGTACTAACAGCAACGAGACAAACTCTAGAAGTAGACATCGAGTATGCTATTACACTAAGAGGAAATGTCGCAGTGAATTTCAGGAAGAAATACAATAATCATCATTTTTACGGTCCGTCTATTGATGCTGTATTGAAAGCTGGAGATTTAAATACGGAGTTGATCAAAACAGAGACGATTAAAGTTGGTGTGTATGTGGATGCGAGTATGAAAGTGTACGACAAGGAAACTGGAGTAACATTTTAATTTAAAAAATTGTTTTTGGGTAGTAAATTTTTATTTTTTCGGAACCATCCTTAATGCCTGGATGCATTTTAAATTAAATTGTCATTATAATTGTTAATAACCCATCACAAGTAGTGATGGGTTGATGCATCCAGGCATTAACGTCTTTTTTAGGGCGTATATAAGGGGAGGGGGGGGGGGGGGCTGGGAGTTAAGCGCGCCACAGTCCCTGCTATTGCGTCACATCGCCACTGCAGCGACGCCGCATAGCTTTATATAAAATATCAAGTACAACATTCTGTGCCTTGTTAGTTGGATTATACCTTAGATAACTACTAACCTCGATCTTGGCGATGTCCATGTCGTCTTTAACATCAGCGAAGACAGTGGGCTGGACGTAGTAGCCGCGGTCGCCGAGAGTACCGCCGCCCGCCGCCAGCCGCGCGCCCTGCTTCTTGCCCGACTCTATGAGTGACAGAATCTTCTGTTGTTGCTCGCCGTCGATCTAGAAACACATTTTTATTTCTTGAGCAATATGGCCAATAACAAGGCTGTGTTAGTGCGTAGGTATAGGCTGTTTTGGCGCGTGACAAATCGAAACTAATACATATTAGCCAGTATTTTGTAATATGACACTAAGACTCATCTGTACGTCGGTACCAGCCAACTTAAATATGAGCAAATATTCAATATTAAGGATTTTAGCAATTTTTGGGGCTGGCATCGACTTCGAAAGTGTAAATAAATCGTTGAATCGTCCCATCAAGTCTTTGCTTTCACCACAAAATCACTTTTGAAACAGTTTCTGTAGGGTTAAAGAGTCTATAATCTCATTGATTTGGAGGAGAAAGAAAAAACTCGATGGAACCAAAAAGACATGAGTAAGTATTGGAATTGTTATTCCTGTGCAAATACTTCACACATTTCTAATATCTAACATAATAAACAGCATTTTTTTCACGCTATGCTAATCACCAGCCAAATAAACACATGGAATTTATGTACAAAAAACATAAATTCCATGGTTGGCTGTCAAAATTTGGACCAATCACAAAGCCAAACCGCGTCTTGAGACCGGGTCGCATCTTAAGTACTGACTATTTATACCGGCCTAAGTGATAATACTTTAGGGTGTGTATGGGTTTAGTATAATATAGAGTTCGCTGTGAAAGTAACAGCGCTGAAAGAATAACTGTTTTTCACAAAAACAATTTTTACTCTTTCAGTGCTGCAATTTTCACAGTAAAATCTATATTATAAGGAACACATACTCACCCTAAAATATTATCATTTAGTTTTGTTACACCATGTAGAAATGTCAATCTGCAATACCGAGTGGTACGCATGTGCGTTTACCTGCGGTCCCTGTTCGGTTTCGGCTTTGAAGGGGTCGCCGACGATGCGTTTCTTCGCCTTTTCCGCGGACATCTCAACGAATTTGTCGTAGATCTTGTCTTCTACGTATATCCTGGATCCTGAAAAACATTATTTCGGTTAGTTTTAAATCTTATATCTTTAGATAGATATAAGATTTAAAACTAACCGAATTAATGGTAACTCGGAATCGGCTCCAACGATTCTCATGAAATTTAGTATATAGGGGGTCTCGGGGGCGACAAATCGATCTAGCTAGGAATAATTTTTAGAAAATGTAATTTTATTCGTGTTTTATCGAATACCGAGCAAAGCTCGGTCAAATAACTAGTAATTTATTCTGCGAAAACATACAGTGTTCCCGCAACTTTGTTGCGCCGAAATCTTTCGCGCGGGATCCGTGCATTTTTGGTATTTAAAACTACTCTATATCCTTTCCCGGGACCTTATCCAAATCGGTTTACAGCCACAGAAGATAGCTAGACCTACATTTACGTTTTTGTATTCCATACTTGTTTCATTCACACAGCAAATAATTCAAGGACTGCATGTATTTGTCCGGCATATTGTTAAAATCACATCACAAAGTCAGCGGATTTTAAATAGATCTACGTTGTGCAACTATTTTTTAATAAGTGTTTGTATATTAATAATTACTTAGTTTGCAAACAAAATCTTTGAATCTAAGAACATTAATTCATCAAGCCCCATACGATCACCGGTGACCGAGTCACAATAGAAATTCTATTGTGTCTCGTTTTTCCACGATCGACGAGTTAATGGTATTATAGCAACCATGCTTACCAATCATATTTACCAAAAAATCAAAATCAAAATTGTTTTTATTTCTGAATAAATTGAAAATAAATATTTTCAGAATGTCCTACATGATGCTTACCACCGGTTCGTATAATATTATGTAAAGCTATGCATCATAATATTATTCAAACTACATCTCTCTCCCGGTATAGCATACCTGCACAGCAGCACTGTCCCATGTTGAAGAACAAGCCGAAGTGGGCTTTGTCGACCGCGTATTGCAAGTCGGCGTCAGCGAATACAATGTTGGGCGACTTCCCGCCCAACTCCAGCGTCACCCGCTTGACAGTTCCAGCGGCGTTGCGCTGAATCAGTTTACCCACTTCCGTGGAACCTGTAAAAGTAATTGGAGGGTTAGAAAAAAGTATAAGGATATTTAAATATATCTGTATATAATAAATAAATATATAGATAATATATATAATAGATAATAAATAGTTCTGAGTATTTTTATTTTATTGCTAACCGCTAACGCAAATATACGCTTAGTGACAAAATCCATACTTAATATTATAACACGAAAGTGTGTCTTTCTGTCTGTTACACCTTCACGCCCAAACCACTGAACTGATTTGGCTAAAATTTGATATGGAGATACCTTGAATCCCGGGAAAGCACATAGGATACTTTTCGTCCCGGAAAAATGTTCGGTTCCCGCGCGATAAACCAATTTTGGCGCAACGGAGTTGCGGGCATCATCTAGTCTAGTCTATACTAATATTATAAATGCGAAAGTATCTCTGTCTGTCTGTCTCGCTTTCACGCCAGAACTACTGAACCGATTGTAATGAAATTTTGTACACAGATAGTCTAAAGCCTGAGAAAGGACATAGGCTACTTTTTAATTGGAAAAAGGGGTTGTAAGGGGGTGAAAATGAGTAAATTTGTTCAAATTAAGTTAGTTCCAAAAACTCATAACAGATGGCGCCTAGAGTCGCCTAGATCACGCTATCGCTTGCTCATAATTATGTATTTCTATAAGAGGTGGTGGTACCATGATGAGTTTGGTGTTCGATTCTTTCGATTGTTATACACGTGATTTATTAATAACTCACCTACCAACATAGATATCAGTAGCAGCAGTTGTTATCAGTAGCAGCAGATAACAACAGCGCCAAAACTACTGAACCGATTGTAATGAAATTTTGTCTAAAGCCTGGGAAAGGACATAGGCTACTTTTTACTGGAAAAAGGCGCCAAGAGTCACCTAGAGCGCGCTATCGCTTGCTCATACGTATTTCTATAAGAGGTGGTATCATGTTGAGTTAAATTTTTCGTTTCTTTCGATTGTTATACACGAACTCACCTACCAACATAGATATCAGAAACAACAGCCTACCAATAATAATGATAATATAATAATATCTATGGACGCATCACACCACGTCAGTCTGGCCCCGTGTTAAGTACCTGAAGGACTTGTGTTACAGGTACCAGACAACGGATATATATTTAATACTTTTTTTATACTATACTTAAATTTAAGATTTTTATTATATGATACACATATTTAATACACATCCATGACCCAGGAACTTTGAAAAACTTTTTGTTCCGTCGGCGGGATTCGAACCCGCGACCCCCGGCTTGAGCTACCAACGCGCTCACCACTGAGCCACAGAGGTCGTCATTTAATAATAAATACTAAATAGTTTATGGGTAAGGCTAAAGTTGTGTAATGCAGCTAAGTTGTGTAAAGCTAAATATTAAATAAGCTTTAAAATTTGGTATAAAAAGTTTAATTAAAAAAAAAATATATTATGTGCACACTGCACAGCTGTTTTGGGTATTTTGGTTTAAGGGGTACCAGGGTTTTAAAAAGCATTTGACAGCAAGTTTGTTGACACCGCGCGCTATAAACTGAAGTCCACGCGGACGAAGTCGCGGGCAACAGTTAGTTGATTATAAAGCATAGGCTGCGCATACACTGACCTCCATTATACAAGTAAGCTGGACTTACGATACCCTTTGAAATTACTGCTGGTTTTTGTGCCTATTTGAAGCAGAAACTAAATTTGACGTAAAAATGACGTTTAAAAGTCGCCATATTGGCGCTGATAGCAGTAGTGGCAGTACTTGGAACTAATACTAGTTTCTAAAACCAATAGCGATTAAGCAGCCAGTTACGTCAGATTTAGTTCTCTTCCCCCACATTGGGGGCGCTGATTCCGCTTCAAATAGGCACAAAAAGCAGGTGGGTATCATAAATCCAGCGTACTTGTATAATGGAGGTCAGTGTGCGCATATCAGTGAAACTGGAGGAGGCAATAGGCATATCTATCGACCATTAACATGTTACAGTCTTGGCGATTTACGTATGCGTTATTACGATCTAACAATAACGACCTGTTGGACCCCCGATCTACCAATTATCTCTCGTCTCCTGCCCTCACTTTGTCCCACCAAAAGAACCTTAAAATTGTGCATTTCCCTTAAATTTTCGTCAAGCGATCATAAAGTTAGGCTCAGCCCAGTGGCGGCGCTAGGGAGTAGCGAAAGAGCAATCGCCTGAGGCCTCGCGTTTGCAGGGGCCTCGCAAGGTGTTTTTTGGAAGACAAAGGGCCTCGCAATGGGTAAGGCCGCTGGCTCAGGATATACCTGTGAAGGCGATTTTGTCGACATCCTTATGGTCAACGAGCGCCGCGCCCGCGTCTCCGTACCCGGGGACCATGTTCACCACGCCAGCGGGGAAACCAGCTTCCTGAAACCAGAACAGGTTTGATTAAATTAGCTACAGACAGTTTGTATTTGAGAACTGTTTTGTCCTTGTTTAATTTATGATAAGTCAACCAAGTCACGAACCACGTAGTAACCGCACAATGAAGAAATACAATGACAAATCAGATCTTAACAATACACTACACCATAGTGTATTGTTTACATTAAGATCCAAATTCCAAAGCATGCATAAGTAGGTACATGATTAATATATAGTACATACATCTGATTCGTATCCACACATTAGTGCGATTTTGTTACTACGTAACAATAATTCTACTAGTCAGCTAGTCCACAGTTAGAGCTTGGAATTCCCATTCTAGTATCTCGAATACTTGATATTGAATATGTCAAATATCTCGTACCACGAGATTTAAAGCCTTGGCTTTTTTCTCGTCCCTATACCAGCCATACCATATACGTGGGAGAGCCATGCTTCGGCAGGAATGGGCCGGCTCGACCGGAGAAATACCACGTTCTCACAGAAAACCGGCGTTAAACAGCGCTTGCGCTGTGTTTCGCCGAGTGAGTGAGTTTACCGGAGGCCCAATCCCCTACCCTATTCCCTTCCCTACCCTCCCCTTTTCCCTTCCCTTCCCTACCCTCCCCTATTACCCTATTCCCTCTTAAAAGGCCGGCAGAAAGTCCATGGGCGACGGAAGTTGCTTTCCATCAGGTGACCCGTTTGCTCGTTTGCCCCCTTATTTCATAAAAAAAAGCCAACTGCGTCAAGTATACCGCAGTCAGTGGAGTCAGGGCCTGTACCACGAAACAGTTTTGAGACTCAAACAATCGTACGACAATGTTGCGTCCTACTCTAAAAAACGTGAAATGACGTTGTTAGAGCAGGACGCGCCATTCTCGTCCGATTGTTCGAGTCTCAAAACGGTTTTATAGTAGGCCTACTGTTTCGCTGGCTTCTTCTGCACTTTCGCCCCTATACAGCCCTAACTAAGGCTCAATTCACCTTAACAAGCTGCGCCAAGTACAGCGCAGTCAGTGGAGTCTGTTCCGCTGGCTTCATGACCACCGTATTGCCCGTCGCCAGCGCCGGGCCCAGCTTCCAAGACGCCATTAGCAACGGGAAGTTCCATGGGATGATCTGACCGCACACACCTGGTGAATGAGAAACAGGAGTTTGTATGTGTTTTAAAAGCCCTCGGGGCTGGATAACAGTACCAAAAAACAGTTCATTAGCTTGGAATTTTATTAAACTTTTTCACCAACTACTTATCCTAACTTTAAAAGTCATCTAGCGCTCATTAAGAGCACCTTTTTCTGAGGGTAAGTTTTCACCTACAACTGCTACCTAAAACTTAATGGTGCTTAATTGTTTGGCGTTTTCACCAACTGCCGCCCCATTTGGTAAAAACGGGCATAGCCCCAGTAGCACTTTAACTCACCAACAGGCTCGTGTCTGGTATACGCGAAGTAATTGCCGTCAGTGGGCAGCACCATGCCGTGGTTCTTGTCCGCCCAGCCGGCGTAATACCGCAGGTTGTTGATCACGCTGCCCACGTCCACGTGGTATGCGATCTGGTACGGTTTCCCGTTGTCCAGGGTCTCCAGACTCTGAAGAAAGAACAGTTGGATATACCTAAATGAAAGAATGGAAAGAGGTGAAATATTAATTATCGGAAATAAGTGAAAGAACATTTGGAAAGAGGTGAAAGACTATTTGGAAAGATGTGAAAGAACATATTTTAGAAAGATGTGAAAGACCATTTGGAAAGAAGTGAAAGACTATTTAGAAAGAGGTGAAAGAACATTTGGAAAGAAGTGAAAGAACATTTGGAAAGAGGTGAAAGAACATTTGGAAAGATGTGAAAGACTATTTGGAAAGACGTGAAAGACCATTTGGAAAGAGGTGAGAGAACAATTGGAAAGGGGAAACAATAGTTAGTTGGAATAGGGTAATAAGGGAGGGTAGGAATAGGAAGGGAAGGGAATAGGGGAGGATAGGAAAGGGAATTGGGCCTCCGGTAAACTCACTCACTCGGCGAAACACAGCGCAAGCGCTGTTTCATGCCGGTTTTCTGTGGGAACGTGGTATTTCTCCGGTCAAGCCGGCCCATTCGTGCCGAAGCATGGCTCTTCCACGTATAATTTCTAACTAGTTTTTATAACTCGTAGTTTTTAACTAAATATTAATAATATTATGTAAGTATGTAAATTAAGTACACATAAAGTTCATCATTAAGATATAAAACCAATAATGAAAATATTTTAATGGTTTTATGTTTTTGTTTTATGTATTTATATTATTTAATTTTCTGCTTATAAATTTTAGTTTGTTTGAAATTAACAAAGCATTAAACAAATAACATTAATATGAAAATAATGTAATGTTTTGTAAATGTTAGATAATATAATGTGGTTGGACATTATAATAAATATGTTAATGGAGTGGTATGCAGAACTAATGGGTAAATACTAAATAGGTATTTATTCATACTAATCGGTACTTCGTCCATTCCGTTGTAAATTGTAATACCTACTATGATGCGAAAGTGTATATTATAATATGTCTGTTACTTCTTTACGTTTAAACAGCTAAGCTGATTTGGATTAAATTTGGTATGTAGATACATTGAATTCCGGGAACAGACATAGGATAGTCCTTATTGTGAAAAAATATTGTATAGTTACCGCGAAATAAATGAATTTCCTTGCAATTTAAGTTGCTAGTTAAAATCCTTTATTTTTAATTTGTCTGTCTGTTAAGTTTTAATGCATAAATCAATAAATTATACTATTTCAAAGTCTGAATTTCTTAGTTCTTCTAGTTGTACTATGAATTATGATATGCACACAGCACATTCACAAAACAGTTTTCAGCATGTAGCTGGCCTAGTCAACGAACCAAGCTGTTATATTTAGACAAAGCCAGTAAGTGCAATGCAAATGCAATGCAATCACAGAATTGCTGAGTTAGGTCCAAAAGAAGGATATAGGTAATGATTATATATTTTGTATGTTTATATAATAAATATTCTGTAGGCCTACTACGAAACAATTTTGAGACTCAAACAATCGGACGAGAATGCCGCGTCCTACTCTAACAACGTAATTTCACGTTTGTTAGAGTAGGACGCGGCATTTTCGTACGATTGTTTTCGTCTCAAAACGGTTTCGTGGTACGGCCCCTGTTCCGTCGTTGAGTTCTACTAGTAATTGAATTACTAATAAGTAATAACGATCCGGGTAACATAACATAGTTATAAAGTATTATGTGATAAATAGAGATTTCTAGACTGTATATTTTAAATCAGAGTGTTTTGTTCAAACCTACGCGACCAAGCTACTGCGAAGCGGGAGCGTCAAGTTGTCAAATGGTTTTAAAAAACGCAACTTGACGCTCCCGCTTCGCAGTCGCTTGACCAAGCGACTTCAAACCTACGCGACCGCGTAGGTTTGAACAAGGCATTAAGGTTGCTCCTTCAATACTTTAAAATCTTTTAGATCTTAGTTCTTACCGCTAAGTACGCCCTGTCTCTCTCAATGAGGTCAGCCAGCTTGTTGAGAAGGCGTCCCCGCTGCGAGGCATCCATTCTTCGCCATGGTGATCCGAATCTGAAAAAAAAAACTTTATGAGACTTCCTGACGAAGAAGCATGGTTTTTACCCGAACACGACGAAATAGTTCCTAACAAATTCTGATTCATGTAAAACAACAGTCAAAAATCACCCTTATAACTCGATCTTTGCCAGAGACACGATTTTTGTTAATTCAAAAGAAATACTTACGCTGCCTATCTAACTATAGCTTGGTACTACTAATTTCAGGGCCCCCGTAAGGCTGCGTCTCCATCAGACACGGCACGGCGTCGCCACCGTGTTACGGCACGACGCCGCCACCGTGATACGGTACGGCGCCGCACCGTGTACGGTGCACCGCGCGCCCCTATTCTGGTGAAACTTCCGAACAAAATTTGTGTCCAAACTTAAACGAGGCATAATATGAAAATACATATCAAAGTCGCGTAATGCAAATATTGTCATGTATACCGAGGAAATTTTATCTATAATAAATAATAGATAAAATTTCCTCGGTTTCTTTTTAACCGCCTTCAAAAAATATTTAATGATTTTTTTTCAATCTTCGTCTTAGTAACAACAAGAGAATAATTTTTTCGCGATCCATATCCATTATCCAGACAAGCACTCTCGTTCGAGCGCAAATATCGACTGAATAGCGACGCACCGTACGCGGCACCGTGACACGGTGCCGCGTACGGTGACGATAGCGCCCGTGTGCATTGCACGCATTGCACATATGGTGGCGGGGGCCCTGACTAATTATTCTGTGCTATAATAGCATAGACCGAATCATATTTTAACTTTAACATAACATACAAAATAATTCTGGGAAGTATAATTAATAATTATAAGTTATGACTTTAAGATAATATTAAGTATACAGAAATTTTGCAATTTATTATATTTTTTATTAAACGTTGTTATGATTGATATTAATTATTAATTGAGATCGCATTCGGCACACTTTTGTGTGATCGAGTCTGCGGCGCACATACAGTCGGTATGGCCGCGCCATGCCGACTGTATGTGCGCCGCACTTCCTATTAATAGGCATTGTGCTAAGTACGCTAAGTGCTAAGATACGTGTGCAAAATTTGATATTTTGTTTACTAACATAGGCAATGAGTCTGAAAAAATTCTCGTGTGCAAAATCGCACGATCATCTTTATCATGATGTCAAGAGTTTTACACAGCAAAATGTTATCTGAAGGAAAATAAATAACAATTACAATATACTTAAGCAAAATTAATAACAGTTACCAACAACACAATAATCATAATCATAGGATTAATATTTTGACTTCCATCGGCACACGTCGGAAAACACGATGCGATAAAATAAGAGTCCATCATTGCACTGGTGATAAGATTTTCGAATTGCAAGCCATAGCGCCAAAAGGCACGCATGATACTGATATTTTAATGCAGCTAACCAACAAAGTAACTTGATAATGACAATGATAAATTACTATAAGTAATATAAACCTTAATCTTTAGGATTTGTGACACTACAAATAAAAGTTTTTTATTTGTAGTGTCAAGTAAAATTATTATATATTTTGTCTTAGGAGATACATGACCCAAAAATACTTCTAGGGGACACTTAGTGTTACGGAGCGGTTGGTGAAAACTGAGACCAAAATTCAAGTCAATAATTAAAACCGATACTTACTTGAATGCTTCCTTGGCGGCTTGGACGGCTCTATCAATGTCTGCCTTGCCAGACTGCTGGACTTCAGTTATGACTTCGCCGGTGGCCGGGTTTTCCGTGGGGAAGGTCTTCCCATCAGCTGACTTCACCCACTCGTTGTTTATGAATAGCTGGAAAATAACATATTACTTGTAAATTGATGACCGGCGATTTCATAATAAGCATGGTATGGTGGTTTACGCACCATGTAGAGTTTTTGTAATTTACTTACTTACTAATATTATTTAAAATGCGAAAGTGTGTCTGTCTGTTACTCTTCACGCCCATACCGCTGAGCCGATTTTGCTGAAATTTGATATGGAGATGCTTTGAGTCCCGGGAAAGGACACAGGATACTTTTTATCCTGGAAAAATGTACGGTTTCCGCGCGATAAACGAGTTTTGGCGCAACGGAGTTGCAGGCGTCATATAGTTGAATTTAAAACTCTAAGGGCCTGTTTCACCACTTCCTGATAAGTGCTGGATAGGCTATCCACTACTTAACTTGACAGAAATATAGTGTATGGAGAATCTGTCAAAAAAGTTGTGGATAAGCCTATCTGGCACTTCATCAGGAAGTGGTGAAACAGCATCTAATCCCTATAATTTTTTATATAATATCGTGTCGCTCTTGCCAAGTCGTAGTTACGTTCCAATAATGTTTGTGAAAAGAAAATGGATCTCTACGTAAACGTTTGCTGTTATAAACTTGGCAAATACGACGGCTATGCTGATTGATGAAGGTGCCTATTAGCGACGCATAATATCTAACAATGCAATAAATACAAACATAATAACGGAATATTTCATATTTGAAGATCAAAATATACGTTGCGATAAAGGGGAACAAGATTAAGTAAGTATAGGAGTCAGTAAAATTTAACATTGGTAGATACGCATACATAATTTATGCTGTGCGAAGATAGATAAGCTCTATTTACAATTTCTTTGGCAGATACCGGTAGCCGATAACCTGTAGTTATTTTTACCTAAAGCATTATGAATGGCTTACCCCTGTATACAGAATTTCAGGATTCGTTTTGGGAGCCGGTGCAGCTGAAGCGAAGTTAGCTTTTTGTAAGTGAACAATTTTATTTATATTACGAAACATTTTTATATTATATTTTGATAAAAACTGCGAAACCGACGGCAATCAATGTTCCACACCAACTGTGAACTGTCAACACTCAACAGTCAACTGATAAATCATAAAAATTATGTCATTTTTTAACACCTTCTACTGATTATAAACGTCAACGTCAATTTTGTCAGATTGTTAGGGTTCCGTAGCCAAATGGCAAAAAACGGAACCCTTATAGATTCGGCAATGTCTGTCTGTCTGTCCGTCCGTATGTCACAGCCATTTTTCTCCGAAACTATAAGAGCTATACTATTGAAACTTAGTAAGTAGATGTAAACTGTAAACCGCATTAAGATTTTGATACAAAAGTGGAAAATTATTAAAAACTTTAGGGGTAGGTAGGTACAACAGAAGCAAAAATTTTTTTTTTCATCTAACCTATGCGTGTACGGTATCTATGGATAGGTCTTCAAAAAATATCATATGGAGGTTCGTAATATTATTATTTTTTAACCTGAATAGTTTGCGAGAGAGAGCTGAGAGACTCTTCCAAAGTAGTAAAATGTGTGTCCCTCTAACTTCTAAAGTGATAAGTCTAAAAAAAATTTATGATGTACATTACTACAAAAACTACCAACGAAAATTGGTTCGAACGAGATCTAGCCAGTAGTTTTTTTTAAACGTCATGAATGGTAAACCTTAATTAATTTAACTTTCATTAAATCAACTGAAATATGAAAATAAATCAAAAACCTCTTAATTTCATAAAAATAAACCTTATTGCTTCTGCGGAACCCTTCATGGGCGAGTCCAACTCGCACTTGGCTGGTTTTTATTGACAACTTTACTGATTATAAACGTCAACGTCAATTTTGTCAGTTTTTTTTTTTCAATTTGAGTATAAATACAATCAACAAAAGCCGTAATTTTATTTTCAAAAAACAAAATACAAATAATTATATTATTTACATTTTTTTTTCTATTGGAATCATAGACTTAATATATACTGTCGTAAAGACCACCTGACAACCCAAAAATGCGAGACCATTTTCGATCTGTCAATGTGTGCGTGTGCTAGTGATGTATATTTTACTATCGATAGTATAGGTAGTAATTTGCTATCGATAGTTTAGTCCGTTCGAGTTATTTTACCTGAGTTTCTATAAGAAATAAATAATATGCAACTTTGACAGATTTGTATTTCAAATTAGGTATCATAAATTTTAATTGGCAAAAAAAGGTGACGATTGAAAAGTAGATACACATTTTCTTTTGGAATGATTTTTCAATCGTCGGATATGTTATGACATGACTCATGAGGTTCTTATAGGGGTAAATAATATACACATAACACATTATAAAGTTACTTATTTATTACTCAGGTAAAATCTATCTGGTAAATATCCTTACATTGAAACTAAACAACACACATAGTATATTATATTTTATTCTTAAATTAAATACATATCATAAAATATCATAATATTTTTTATTATAATTATTTTTAACCGACTTCCAAACAGGAGGAGTCTAGACGTTCGGCTGTGGATATATTTTTTATGTATGTTCAACGCTTACTCCGCCGTTTATGAACTGATTTTCAAATTTTTTTCTTTTGTTGTACATTGTATTATTCCGAGTAGGTATCATGTTCACAAAAGTGGTGGTCTGGTGATGGAAACCATGAGAAATCGAGGTGACTCCTTGATATTCAAATGGGAACATATGGTCCCAGAAAACGTTCAAAATCTTTCGATTAATAAATTTAAAAAAGTAGTCAAAGAACGTTTTGTGCCAAAGCCTAATAAAAGGTCAATGATTTCATAAACGATGGCACATCTTGGGAATGCCGAATTACTGCTTGCAAGACTACTTCTACATGACTTACAATTATTATGTATCTATCTATGTTTACATTGTATAATTTTTAGTTACAGCATTGTAAATTTTATTATAAAAGATTAGGTATTTTTTTTCTCGCTTTTTTTGGTAAAAAGTGGGCTCCGTGCGAGTTTCTTACGGTTCTTCTCGTCGGCTTAGTTCCCGAACCGTTAGTAGGCACCATGTATTCTGAAAATATATTTTATTTTAGATTTGTTCAGAAATAAAGCAATTTTGATTTTGATATTTTAAAACACCAACTCTAGGTATTGAAAACCTTAAGGACAGCTAAAAAGAGTAAAATTATCATTTTTTAAACAAAAAATTTAAACCGACTTCCAAGGTAATGACAATTCTTATTCTGTACTCAGTATTAATTCTGTTCTCAATCTTCATTATTTTGCAATCGGTACCAGCTAACCTAATCGCCAGTTTTCTGATAGAATCGGTATAACTACAACTTATATACTTAGGACTGGTACAGAATAAGGATTATTTAATACTTTTTAGTTCATTTAGGTATAATCTTAAATGAACTAAAAAGCAATAATTGCTTATAATTGCTTATTTTTAATAATTGCTTCAGTAACAAGTGCAACAGTATGTCAAACTTACTGGCACAAATAAAGTTGGGATAGCTCCTTTAACCAAAATAGTATTTATTCTACTTTTTCTTTAAAAATTTTCAATGAAATGTTTGCTACATATTGTTGATTTTTTCTTGGGATTCCAACCAACACGCCCAATTAATTTCAGCCATTTTCCTCTTATTAGAGGATCTTGAGGGAATCTGTAAAACAAATTATTATGATATATAAATATAAACCTTCCTCTAGTTTTAAAGTCACTCTATATTATAGTAGTTATATTATATTAGCTATAATATAATATACTATTAGTTAAAATAAGATAATATGTCCTTTTTAGTCCGGCCGCACATTATCCGAATTTCTAATCACAAAAATTCGGACGCCGCGCCCCGCTCATGCAAATTCTTTTAGTATTATGGGTCTACAACAAAATGTATGAACAGAGTGCGTTCCGCCGGGTGTCCGAATTTTTCTGATCAGAAATTTCGGATAGTGTGCGACCGGGCTTAATTAAGGTGATAAATGTAAAGGTAAATTATTTTTATTTTAGTTTTATGCTATTGTAAAATATCGATAAGCATATCGATAAATTTGATTCAAGCACTAGCGTATATGTAAAAAATTTTGATGAAAAATTATTCTTCAAAATTTGTGTAATATAAGAACAATAGTACCTTTAGTTACGCAAAATATGAAAGTAAAAGGGAGGATTCACAATATTTTATTTGAAATAGAGAACTAAAGACAGAATATAGCAAAAATAAACACATCGTAGCAATTAGGACATGAAGATTAATTACGGGTGAAATGTATATTTTTCAGGATTATTCCTATGATTTACACTGCAATCACTCATAGCACAAGTTATTATTGTTATATATAATAGTATTTGTTGAAAATAACATACGATTTAAATAATAAATTGCAAATACCGAAAGGGCATAAAAACGATTGACGACTTTTGACGACCTGTCAAATAAAAGTTGTTACAATTTTCATTAGACTGCCTCTCTCTTTTCATCTTGTTATAATTCCATAAAGGATTTTCTTCTCTCTCGCACTCTTTGTTGGTCTTGTATATATTAAGTCTATGATTGGAATTGTAAATTTTGTGTTCTGAATAGTGTACCTAATTATCTTAATATTAATTTTTTGATGTCTGACTTTGATTATTATGGACTAAGAGCCCGCGAGGGCCAGACCTCCCTTCGTTTCATAAAGCTGAAAGTTTACCTGTTTGTGACCTTTACGTAGGTAAGAACCACTAGCAACTATGTAGTTTCGGTCGCGGCTTAGAACTGGATACCTCCTAAAGTAGGAGGTATCCAGTTCTAAAGGTTTAAGTACCTGAGAAGTAGTAAAGCTCAATTTCATAGCTTAATATTATTATATTCTTCGTGGTAAGTGGAGGAATCTCGTTTGCCAGTGCCGGACATTTTTGACAGTTGCTTCCCACCCTTAGATTGGATTGCACCAACTAACTTTAACTTTGACTACAGTGCAAAATGTCAAATCTTTGGGTAAAGTTAAAAATGGACGCCATCAAGACGCCATATTTAACTATAACCATAGAGCTCGACAAGGTTTTAAATGCATGTGGCGAAAAAAGGAACTAACGCTGTCATCATACAAAAACTGCCATTGTTGACAGTTCTCCTTTACCAGCAGCGCTCCCGCCCACGCGCGAATTGACGGATGACAGCTGATCCAACAAGGTTATAAATACCTTGTAGGATCAGCTGTCATCCACGCCTCTGGTGCAACCTAGTCTTAAACTTTCTTAAAAAGTCAAAGCAACTGATTTGAAGCAACTGTCAAAAATGTCCGGCACTGGAAAACGAGATTCCTCCACTTACCGCGAAGAATATAAGCTATAAATTGAAGCTTTACTCTTTCTCGGAGGTCAGGTAGACGGTAGACCTTCAGAACTGGATAGTGGATACTATGGAGTTTCACTCGCGGTTACTTTAGGAAAGTAACCGCGAGTGAAACTCCATAGTTGCTAGACGTTCTTACCTCTGTAATGGTCACAAACAGGTATATCAACTATCAGCTTTACAAAACGAAGGAAGGTCTGGCCCTCACGGGCTCTTACTTAAAGCCACCATATCGACTGATTGAAAAGTGCATGTTTCTATTTTCTACTTGCTTTGACAATAAAAATATTACTGTCATAATCCTCGACTGTCACTTGTCAGCCTTTGCCTGTCCCGACCGGGACGAATTAAAAAATAAGTCACTTGACAGATGTCTGATGTCAGTGTCAATTTGGTGTTGGCTGTATGGGCAACGCTCCCTTTGCCTGTCCCGACCGGGACGAATTAACAAAAAAAAGTCAATTTGGTGTCAATACAAAATTTTTTAGGTTACATTTTTGTTATGAATTTTCATTATTTTTATTATAAAAATTAAAATAAACTTTGAAAATGGGAGAAATCATTTCATCATTTATTTCTAGTTGTAATAATACTTTAAATAAGCAAATAACAACCAGTTTAACGCAAGCAAATATTGAAACAAGGTTTGTTTTTAACAACTATTGTAAAATCCAAAGTTCAAAAAGATAATGACTCAATGTGATGTGATATTATGTGTATAATATTTTAATAGCTCATATTTTTTTACGAGATCGATTATACATAAGTAAGGTTTTGTTTCAGACCTGCCAAAAGCCATGGCATCACATGCCTCATATTATTGCCTGCTATTCTGGTTTTGTACTCATGCTTGGACGATGTGTCTCTGGTTTACAAAAAAGCAACATGTATCTCACTGGGGTTACTTCTATATTCCCTTCTATTTATTCTACAACTATCAGTGTCAGATGCGGTATTGAAAAAAACCTCCCATAGTGGTGTCATTGTATCAAGTATGTTGCCCAGCGCTCTCTTGTCTATTTGGTTGCAGCAAGGTAAGTACCTACCCGCAATTAATCTAGACATTGTTGAGTAAAATGTAACAATTCATCAATTAAATCTAAGATGATCTTACTGTATGGCCTTAAATTTTTACTTATTTAAAATATTACTTTTCAATTAAATTCTTTTTCATACAATTTCAAATTATTACTAAGTAATACTGATTTTATATACAACTATTGTAGATTTCAGATTCTGTGTTTGTGTGTCTCTTCTATCAACATTGATCTTCAGTTTGTTGCTAAAGGTATCACTTGTGAAGTTCCAGAAAACATTTACAATTGGAGAGGCTATTGTAGTTAATCAAGCTATAACTCTGTTTTCTGTCGTATCTATCATCAAATGCACATTTAACATAAATAAAGATGATGGAGAAATGGAATTTATTAATACTGTTATTTATGTAAGTTTTTAAAGTTTCCTATTGCTTTCTAGTAAAACTTTTTATGACACTTGTTAATTGAGTTATTAGAAGCTTTCTGTCTGTTTTATTGTCAAACTTCAATAAATTGATAGAGTTCTGTCTGTTATTAACTATAAACTTGATTTATGAAAGACAAATTCATTCCCTTGTATGACCATAAAGTTAATATACCTAGTGGAATAGAGCAACAATCTCGAGCTGTCAAACAACACCGAAATTGGTTTCATCTGTGTGTAAAAATATGTGTATGTATACACTTACACAAGCATGATTGAACACAATTTCTTGAGATTAAATTGTCAACGTGTGGCACGTGCTGACTGGACGTCAAAAAAGAGTGCTGCTGTCATGTATCACAATTCACACGTCTCTTTTTACCACGCAGTGTTACTGATAGTGACATCTCTCTTGCTCAGGCCTTTGTTTCTCTATTCCGCTAGGCATATTAACTTTATGTGTATGACATAGTTAATATGTTTTATGATTCAATTTAACGACTTCATTACAGCATTATTGCATACCAGCGGAGTCTTAAGATATTTCCACCGGGTTGTATATTATGTCCTTTGATAAATACTATGGATTATTTTTCCGACCCAAATATCGACCAATAAAATTGCACCATTCGACGTCACGTGGTACAACCTACATGGTATGATACTGATAATTTTTTGAAAATTTTCTCTGGTAGTTGCTATATATAAAAGACAAATTCTAATTCTATTGGCCGACATTTGGGACGGAAAAATAATCCCCCGAATACCACACGAGCTTCAAAATTATCTGGCATTTCCCTCAAGGTTCCCTGCAAACAAATAAAGTCGTCAAGTTTTTCAGGAAAAATCATCATATGCCACGATCATCATCAAGGATCATCAAGGAACATAAGCCACGTAAACAGGGATCTTAACTACATACATAATAAATAATATTTTTTGTGCGAGTGCGAGTTTACCACCTACGCCAGTTCTTCTCGCCGGGTTAGTTACCGAACTGGTGGTAGGTTATGAAGACGTTCTAAAAGAGTTAACTTTGTTATAACCTATTTCGAAACTAAATATTTTCATTTTCATTTGCAAAAGTTCGTCTATATACAACTAGATAACTCTCGCAACTCTGTTGCGCCAAATTTTCGCACTGGAACCGTACATTTTTCCGGGACGACAACTATGCTGATATGCCCTTTCTCGGGACTCAAAGTATCTAGATGCCAAATTTCAGCAAAATCGGTACAACGGTTCGAGCGTGAAGAGGTAACAGACAAACAGAAATACAGACAGACACACATTCGCATTTATAATATTAATTAGTACAATATCATTGCCAGCCTTCTGAAATAATATCTTTTTTTCCATTTTTAGGGTTGCGAACCCAAAGGGTAAAACGGAACCCTATTACTGAGACCTAGAAGCCTGTCCGTCTGTACGTCTGTCTCCAGGCTGTAACTCAAGAGCCGCTATAGCTAGACATCTGAAATTTTCACAGATTATGTATATCTATTGCTGCTATAGCAAAAAGTACTAAAAACAAAATAATATAAATATTTAAGGGGGGCTCCCATACAACAAACGTGATTTTTTTTGGCTTTTTTTCTCTATATCAATAATGGCAACAGGTAGGTACTTGATTTTTTCTCATAGTCCTTAGTTATATACATATATTCTTTAATATTTAATAATAATATTTAAATAAAATAAAAAATTAACGGGGCCTCCCTGTTAATTTTGAAGCTCTTGTGGTATTATAAGTGAATATCCAACAAGTGTTGTTAATAAAAAACAATTATTATTTACATTTTCTAAATATTTTTTAGATAGTTCTCACCACAGTTTGTGTTATGATGATGCTACTGTATTTTCTTCCCGAAAAGAAGAGGAATGTATTAAGCTTTGTGTACATTGTTATGTTCAGTGCCACATTTGCACTCACTTTGCTACATTGGTTTCTTGGACCATATTGCCTGATAAATTTATTAAAATACATACTCATTGAAAATTATAGGGTAAGTAATTTAATACTTTTATAAATGTTTAAATAGTTATTATAAAATTTTATTTATTTTAATGAAAAAAAAATCCCTTAAAACTTGAAGGGCTTGTACCACTATCACCTAATCAGAGTGCTGACATTGAACACATTATTTAAGTTACTCTGAACTTTATAGTAGGGCCATATTTTAGGCACAAAATATGGGCTGGCTCATGACTGGCACAGAAAAACGGCATGGATAAATGCTAATTTTGTGTTTCGCCAAGCGAAGGATTTTAAGGAATGAAACCTAGTGGAGAATTTACATTAAATATGTTACTCTCCAGCTTGCCATCATCTGATCCCAATGATCCTTTCCTGCTATATTTAAAAAATACTGTAGAATAGGCCTTACACCTGTATTCCTCTTAACATAGCATTTAACTTGTATTTTGTTGCATTTCAGTGGAAGATCTTGTCATTCTGGTTGACAATAGTCACATGTACAGTACTAGCACTTGTGGTTCGGACAAAGATGGGTGCCAAAGCTGACACAGTGACAAGAAAAACGTTTCATATATTGACGTCACTGATATTCGTGTCGGGAATACTGTTTGATTACAATTTGATGCTGCTGGCTGCTGGAGTAGGCCTTGGTGCTATTGTGTTGATAGAGGTGTGTAGTACATTGAAGCCCGGTCGCACATAGGGTGTTTTCATAGGAACATAATTTCACATTTTATTTTGACTTTAATTTTATTTGCAGGCATTACGAAAAGCAAGAATAGAACCTTTCTCATCAGTCTTGCAGTCGGCGTTTATTGTTTACAGCGATGAAAAGGTTTGTATATTTTATTAATTCTAACCACCTTCTAAGGGCGTTGGCTGCGTTAAGCGTGCTCCCGGCGCGTCCACCCGCGAGGCGTGCTTGTTTCATGTCATCCCATAGGCAGGTATTACATTACACGTGTAATAGGCCGAATCGCAGTATCACAGTACACTTGTGAATCGCGAGATACTAGAATCATGATATTATTGATGCGTGTAATACGGAATACCTGCCATAGAGCAGCGCTGCGTTAAGCAGGTCAGCCGTCGCACGATTACTATGGCGAGCGCACGGCGCGGGCGCAGTGCCGTAAATAGCCTTTTTTGCGCCCTGTGCGAGCTTATAATTGCACCCTTGTTTTTTAACTGGCTTCCAAAATGCAGAAGGTTATAATATGTTCAGCTGTAGATATTTTTTTACTACATTGGGAAACATCTCTGGGGCGCAGCGGAAAGTATTTAAGGGAGCAATTCGAAAGAATAAGAGTCTGCCTGGTCTGGCCATTCTTGCGCCCCCCCCAGAGTCTACGCCCTGTGCCTGGGCACCGGTGGCACCGCCCTATTTACGGCACTGCGCGGGCGCACGCGCCGGGCACACGCTCAACGCAGCGAACGTCCTAAAATTATTCCACGATTACGCGGTAGAAACGTACTAACAATAATTTGTGCAAGAGGCAAGAGTATGACTGGTGGCAAAAGGTTATTCAGAGTCAGTCACTCATCAATCTGTCAGTCACTCATCATTCAGTATCAATATAATCATTTCTACTTGCATTTAGACAATGGTACTCAACCATTTTTTATACGGGCTACAGACACGTTTTGGTCTTGGTGTCGCGGGCCACAACCAAAATTTTAGGGTTAAAAAAGTAAAGTTCTTTATAATTAGCGATTTAAAAGTGGAAAAACTTGCACTACTATCACGACGACATTTCCGGTGTGCGTAAATTTTAAAATGGTTTAACTTCACACGGGCCACTGATATACTCCCGGCGGGCCGCAGGTTGAGTATAGCTGATTTAGATAAAAAAAAATATTTAACTAAAAAAGACAATATGCACCGGATAATACTTTATATCACCTCCAGGACTGCGGGTGCTTCGCCATGACCCCCATCTACCTGTACTGCGGGCTGGGCGCTCCGCTGGCGCTGCTGCAGCAGTATCGTCCGCTGGAGGCGCTGGCCGGTGTGCTGTCGGCCGGCGTGGGTGACACTGCGGCGAGCTGGGCGGGCTCGCGGTACGGGAGACATCACTGGTCAGGTGAGAGAGCCAATGCATGATCGGATATCACGGCCTAAAGGTAACATTCCGATATCAAACTCGGCTAACCGCGACCGACAAAAATTCAAATAAAATGCCACTTTATGCAACAGCCAATAGGTTTAATTTTGCTCTACGCTACTAGCTTTTACGCCACAAGCGGCGGCAGCATGGGTCGCTACACAAATGTCAGTAGAAAATGATATCTCTTATAGACTATAGTCTATGTCATAAAATGACATTTTATTTAAATTTTTGTCGGTCGCAGCTAGCCGCGAAAGGATCTGAAAGTCACCTTATGCAGGCTCCACAGTCCACAATTGCGGCGCGAAAGCCCGCGAAGGCCGCGAGCCGCGAGTGTGGAGGGTTTCGCGGCTTCGCGTTCGCGCTTCGCGGCTTTCCCCGTCCGGTGTCGGTTTTTTGGCCCGCGACATTTTGATAAGCACACTATGTAAGAGCAGCAGCAACAATGACTTCAAGGTCAATTTTTGGGCACACAGGTTGCGTCCAGAGAGTTGCACAAAAAACCGTTAACTATTCAAAATAGTTACCGTATTTATACATGGTGTATTTATAAAGGAATACGTGCTGATATTATGTTGAAAATTTAAGCTTGTTATTTTTCAGACAGTAAAAAAACGTTAGAAGGAACAGTTGCCAACATTCTGTCGCAAGTTGCAGTGGTGTACATTTTGCAAGTACTAGGTAAGTGTTTCATAATTTTTACCACGAACCGATTTTTTTCTGTGATTAAAAAAATTTCCTTTAGTTACTACTCACTTCCGTAACTATAAGGACGCCTTCCGCGACTCTCTTTAGTATAGAAGTCGCGCGGCACTACTGGCGACTTAATGTGAAGGCGTCCTAAACATACTAAATTACAAATAAATCGTTTTAACAGAATGTGAAATCCCTTACAGACGTACTGACCTTTTTTTTAACAAATTGGCATAATATGTTTGTATTACTTTGTTTGCAGGTATGTTGACCACACAGTATGCTCTTGCACGGACGTTGGTGGCAGCCACAGTATCAGCACTTGTAGAGGCAAGGACGGATCAAGTGGACAACCTTATACTACCGCTGGTTACACTGATAGCGCTACAGTGCACAAGGTTCATCTGTTAGAATGTTCTAGAATAGTGTTTCCCAAACTTTTCGGGACCGCGACCCATCTACAAGAAAGTTTAAAGTTCGCGGCCCACCTTATGTCAAAAAGACAAAAAAGCAGCGGTATGTTGCTGCCGCAACATTTGCCCGTTAATTCTTATCTTAGTTCTCCACCGTATCATCATCGTCAGCCTTACTTACAATCACGTTTGCGTTCGAATGCCCCGCCCCGTCCCGCACGCACCCGCGACGATAAACGAACGAGTAAAATGACATTTGAACGAGTACAATCGTCCTATAGTTTCAGGGCCCACCCAAAATATGCTCGCGACACACCAGTGGGTCGCGACCCACACTTTGGGAAATACTGTTCTATAAGCTTTTCCATACGTAATGGCTAATGACAATTGACATTATTGTGATACATTTACATTCCATATTAGGGTTAAATGTTATATTCAGAGTCCCACCTCTTATATTAAAAATATTTAAGTAGTATCTAAGTATATAATAGCAAAGAGTAAAGTTAAGTTATGTTTTTAAAGGTGTTAGGTCAGCTATCCCCAACGCGCAGCCGCCGCGCGCCGGGACTTTATTTGTGGCCCGCGTGATGTTAAACCATTTTTAAATTTACGCCTACCGGCAAAATAATGTAAAGTCGTCGTGAAAGTCGTAAATTTTTTTCCACTTTTAAGTCGTTAATTTGAAGAAACGTTATTTTTTGACCCAAAAATTTTTGTTGCGGCCCGCGCGACGTAAAGACCAAAACCTGTGGCCCGCATGAAAAAAAGTTTGGGGACCCCCCCTGTGTTAGTGTTAGTTTTCTTCAAACAAATTGATAACATTTGTTTATATTTGTGCAAATAAAATATAAGGTATAAACTTTAATTATTATTGTTATTCTGTTCCGGGTTTTTAAAGATAATAAGTTATTGGGACCAAAAATATTGTTAAGTTATACTAGTCAAGTAATTTTTTTACATTTTCATGTATTGTAACTTTGCACTAGTCACTAGTGTAAATACTATAACTTAGTTCAATAAAATATTTTTTATGTTTTTCAGCATGTTTTTATTAACCTTTAGCCATAAGGCTTGGCTATAGCAATTAAAAAAAATCATTAAAATTAAATACATTTTAGTGCTTATCCTAATTTATTTCAATGTTGTTTATGTAATTAACTTACATCCTCATAGAGGATATCTTAAAAATATAATCAGGGTAAATTCAGGCACAGGATAATTCTGGATTATATGATTATACTTAATCAGAGAGTGTACTTAATCAGCTCAGCCACAGAATACAAAGGTGCCAGCCTATTGAGACTAGCCCGGTAACCGGACGCTTGCGTTTAACATACCTAAACTTGGGAGTGAAACTTCTGTACCATAAGGTACTAATTATGTACTCTGTGGTATTAGTCAGACCTTGAATACAATAATTTATATCAAGTATGTACAAATTATTATTTAAGAATGTCTTAATAACATAGGATTATATTTAAAACAGATTCTATTAGATATTATGCTATGAATAATAAAAACTATAGTTTGTGCGTTTTAAGATGATATGGGTGACAGTTTTCATATTCCTTGCTACGGGTTTTTTATACAAGAAAACAAAAAAAAAATCAAAATGTAATAAATTATATTCCATCTACAAAAACAAATGTTTGCTATAATTGTAAATGAATAAAAATGAAAAGTTGCTAAATGCTAACTTATTAATATAAAATTATAAATATTAACTGTGAAATAGGACTATAAAATTATTGTTACGAAAACATTTGCAAAATGGCAGATGCATGAAACGGAACTTATGTCAATAGAGATTGACTCTTTTATATCGAAATCAAATCAATAAAAAAGGGCGACCATCTTAAATCGCCGGCACCTATGAAATGTCAGTACGAAATCGATAATTTCGATTGCAATTCCTGTGTGATTCAATATTTTTAAAACTATCGATTAATTTTTGTTAGGTAACTTCCCTACTATTGTCAATTATAATGTGTCACGCATATCATCATAAAAGTAACTCCGTCAAAAAACATGCTCCACAATACTTGTCAAAAAAGTGTACCTTAGGTACACATTTCAATACATTTGCAATATTTAGGTGACCTGGAGCAGTACTAGGCTGACGTTACATGACAGATTAAAAGGAACTAAATTTAAAACGGTAATAGTATGGGAGTTACGATTCCTTAGTTTTTATTATTCGTAGATATTATGTTAATTTATACATACTATGTATTTACAGCAATCTCTTCTTTGATTTCCAATTTAACAATCTTTGTTTTATCATCATCCAATACATTTTCAGAGACATCCTCACTTTTTCTTTTACTTTTGACCAAAATTCTTTTTTTCTTTACACCTTTGCACTTACTTTTAAAAACTTTTTCCAAAGCAAGCACATCCTTCCTATTTATAGTCCAGTCAATTATACTATTTTCTGCTAATTTTGTGAAGTTTTCTTCCTCATTGTATGTTGGTATCTCTAAGTTTAAAATATTCATTACCTTTTCTAAAATATCATCAACATAATAATTGATAAGTAAATCAGCTTTGTTGTCCTGGAAAAAGGTAACATTTAATTAAATAATATTTCTCATAATATTTTAAAGATTAAATCAAGTACTATTGTGATTAAGATTAAGACCTCATACTGAAATGGTTTAATTAATTATGGTTTTTCAGAATGGAGTAATATTAAAAATATACAATGGATATGCTGAAAAATTTTCCTAGTCATACACTGGAAAATAAAAACAAAGAAATAAGTAATAACATTGCATACTTTTCATAGTGCAATGTAATTGACTTACATGTTTAGTGGGTTGTAAGTTGCATATCACCAGTTTTCCACCATATTTCACTGTTTCCACAGGCAAATTACCACTTGGCACAATTTGCAGTGTTGTTCCTAGGCATATACTCAAATCTGCTATACTGAAAAAGATATAATACCATATTTTTTTTAGGAAACAGCATACAAATAATAACATAATATCTTAGCATAATATTTAATACTGTGTCAGTCATATGCCTCACGAAATATGGCATCTAAATTCTAAAGAAATGAAGAAGTTAAAAAGAAGTAAGTAACAGTGAAATACTGAAACACATAATAAACATTCTGAGTTCAGAATCAGTCTATAATAAAAAAATAAATGATGCATAAAAAGTTTGTTATAAGACTCTTTCATGCTAAGTAGTATTTTAGGCCCGTATAAATAGTCAGTACTTAAGATGCGACCCGGTCTCAAGACGCGTTTGGTTTTGTGATTGGTCCAAATTTTGACAGCCAACCAAGCACAGAGTCTGAACCGAGTCTTGAGACCGAGATGCATTTTGAGTACTGACTATTTATTAGTATAGTATTAGCCTTAGTTACATTAATTATACAATCTTTAAATTCCATTACCCAGAATGCCACTCTGACATAAGAAGATCATTCTCAGGTAGGCTGTGTTCCCAGTCTAAGACTCCATCATACAACCGTCCTCGACACGGTCTCCCACCATTGTAGCCCGCTGCGCATTGGACACCACTGCATTTCTTTCCCACTGTCTCAACAGGAGAACTCCTTACAAACTGCCTGAAAATGGAGAAACACAAATATTATAAACATGATTGTATTGATGATGTACAGATAGATATATTATGAATTCATGCATTGTATCCATGGCTACAAACAAATTTTGAGGGTATTTATATTTTCAGGTATAAGGTAAAACATGGTTATCCTGAGTATTAAGACACAATACCAAGTTAATAATTTTTTGGGTAATATAAAAAATATCACATAATTTAGCAGTATGATTTAATTAACATAAACATCATTATTAACCTCAAAAGCCCCAAGCATTGCGTGTGTGATGCGACCGTGATAACAATAGAATAACAATAGATTTCCAAGAATTTGCGATCGAGGGATTAAAATAAACAAAAAGACCACCAGAGAATGATATAGGCTAGAAGTGCAACATACAGCAATTAATTACCTTTTACACAGATTACATTCATCCACAAACATGTTCCCATGGAGTTCAGCCAGGTATTTCCTCGGCAGACCTGACTTGAGGTGCAAGCCATCAATGTTCTGACTCACTACATACTGGACTTTATTCTCTTCTACCAGTTTCTTTATGATCATGTGTGTCTTTGTAGGCTTTGCATCAGTAAAAGAAATGTTGACTGAAGGCTTTTTACCCTTTTTCTCCAAAGTCCACACTCCATTTGGCCCTCTGAAATTGAAAAAGGTATGTAAACAAAACTTTATGTATAATTGGCTTCCAATATACATCTTTTTGGCCTTCCTCTTGACTGAAGTTTACTAGGAATAGAAGCATCTGATTGTGTAACATCAAAATATGAACCAATCTCCAATGATGTTGAATAGATCAACTCCTCTAAAAATGCCAGAAACCTGACATGATTCTCTTCACTAGATATAATATACATGTTGTTTGTTTCAGAGGATATTTAACAGTTCTTAGCAATTATGGCCATAATAAGCTTATGTAAAAAAAATATTTTTAAGTGATGTTTCTTACCTGAAATCTGGAATACCAGCAGAAGTGCTTATGCCTGCACCAGTATGCACTACTGTGTGTTTACTGTTTTTGATCAGATCTGCTAGAATCCTGCATTTCTCGTTCAATTTGTCAATGGTTTCAAATTTCTGGAAGATGTTTTAGTGGACATTAAAATATATATGAAAAAAGTTATGTCTACTGTAAAGTACTCAAAAGTAAAATATGAAGTTACTGAAAGTTACCTCTGGGGCACCAAGTATGCCTTTATGCTCGTATGGAGACAGGCCTTCTGCATAATTACAAGACATTATTGTAAAATCGTGGTAATTTTCTTTGTATTAAAATTGGTGTTGGGCATATTAAGTACAGGCGGTTTTAGTTTTGCTTCTGTGGTTTTGCTTATAACCATCTTATAACATAATTTGTGAGAGATATTGTTACAAAGTATTAAATGATTTATTGGAAAACTGGTAAACAGCACGATTTACATTTGAGAGTTTAAAATAAAAAATAATAAAAACTAATTCGGCATTCATAATTCGGTACTTCGGTCACAGATTACTAGTATATATTTGCATAGATAATACAGATATATATATATATATATATATATATATATATATATAGAGATATATTTGTAGAACTTCGGTACGGTCGGTACGGACTACGGTACGACCAACGAATACTATACTCACGGTACCTACGACAGTTTATTATAAGTTTATGCGGTAGGTACACAAATCCTTAATAAATTTTACAGCTTCGGCTTCTTTTTTTTTTTCTTCTTCTTCTTATAATGGCACTTCGGCTATAACCATGGCCAGTGTCGAGTATAATATTATGGCGGGAAAACAATATTCTCTAATACAACTTTTTTTATATTACCTATCGTCAGGTCAGTCAGGTCTAAAGTCTAGTCAAAATCTAAGTACAAAGTCAATTCAGTCAAGAAGTCAAGTCAGTTGATTCAGTAAAGTGGTAGACGCTTTACTGAAACTTTCGATGGAGTTTTGGAGGGAACACAAAAGAGCACGTTTCTGGTTATTACATCACTTTTCCACACTTGTGCACGATAACGAATATCTAATGGTTAATATCCTACCAATATTACACATTAAAAACCCAGATAACACAATTTTAGAAAAATAATATAAAAACACAACATCACTCTTTCACATTCTCCACAAAAACCTTCTGCTTCTTTTATATTTTTCAATCTTACTGTCTTTTTGCCATTTTGCCAATGTAGGTTTTATAGTCTGTCAAGAAAGTCATGACAGGCGGGAAAATTTTATAAATAATAATTTCATGCTTGTAAGGAATGTTTTTCTAACCCTTTTAAGTTTGTGTTTGTTTTAGATTATATCAACAGATAATCTACTAAATTAGATTCCGTTTATACCTTGTTGTTTCACCAGACCAGACAGATAATAGAGCAAAGTCAACTCAGCCACTCCGACATTACAATTTGACATTGTAAATAGCAGTAGGTATCTTTGATCCAAAATGCCCATAGGCTAATAACGTACCGCGTTAGAATTATTATAAATAATTATACCTCTTGGAAGGCCAGTGAGGCCGCCATAAATAAAGAAGAAGAAGAAGGAATGTAAGCCGTAAAAAGGCCCATTCACGAATCACGGCAGGACTGCACGGCAGTCCTGCAGAGAATGGGCCTCACTGATTGGTTCACACTCGGTGTTTCCAGCCGGCAACTCCGAGTGTGAACCAATCAGCCCTTTAAGGTGTAATTTTTTCTTTGTATTTTCACAGAGAACGCTTATTACGTATTTTTAAATATTGTCACCATGAATATTTTTATCTCGAATTATTAAAGTTCTCATATTTTTTATTTCATTTAAAAAATTTCCTGCCGATGCGTAGTCGATACTCGATACTCGATACGATAGTATCCGATAGTCGATACTCCATTGTTTTTCTTTTTTAAGAATATTTTTTGCTGTTCAGCCATTACGTTGGTATTTGACCGCTCATGTAAAAAATAACAAATGTCATTTGGCGTTGCGTCAAGCTGACATTGTCAATTGTCAAATAAGTTGTCAAACGTAAGCTAAAAGTTTAGCTGTTTTAGTTTTTGATTTTGGTGTAAATTAATTACTTCGTAGCAAAAGTTTTATAGGTTTTTCGTGTCTCAAAATATAAAAAATTCAGTTATGAATCGTAGACGAGCTCATGAAGAGGAAGATGGCTACGGTTCGTATTCAAAACTCGTCTTTTAGGTTATGATTGCTTGGCTTTACTATCGGATCACCGATACATATTTTTTGTTTTCAGAACGGCTACATAGAAAAAGACGTCGTGTATCTGAAAATCAAGAGATCGAGGACAGATTGGAGTCGCTTATTCTGAGAGTGGGTGAGAAGAGTAGCTCCAGCTTAGAAAGTAACTTAGAGGGTCTAGCCAGCGTCCTAGAAGCTGATTTGAGTACGTTTCGTGGCAAGATACTTCGTATTTTAACCGACTGTGCTATTCGGATGCCCGAAAAGTGTACCATCTATGCCACGCTAGTTGGTCTGCTCAACGCGAAGAATTACAATTTCGGCGGCGAATTTGTCGACTACATAGTGAAGACGTTCAAAGAAAATCTCAAATCCAGCAAGTGGAACGCCGCAAGATATTGCTTGAGGTTCATTTCAGATTTGGTAAACTGTCATGTGCTAGCAGCTTCGTCTCTTTTGACCTTGTTGGAGACTCTAGTCGATTGTGCAAACGAGGACAGCGTGCCACAAGTGCGTAGGGATTGGTTCGTATTCGCAGTTCTATCCACTCTTCCTTGGGTGGGGAGAGAATTGTATGAAAAGAAGGAATCTCAATTGGACCACTTGCTTGTTACTATTGAAGTTTTCTTGAACAAGCGCAGCAAAAAGCACTGGCCAGCACTTAAAGTGTGGTCCACGGATTCTCCCCATCTTCAGGAGGAATATTTAGACTGCCTGTGGGCTCAAATAAAGAAGCTGAGGCAAGACAACTGGTCCGAAAAACACATCCCTCGTCCATATCTTGCTTTTGACTCAATCCTTTGTGAAGCTTTGCAACACACATTGCCAACTATTCAGGTAATTTTAAACTAGTTTTAACCCTATGTGTGTATACTTTGAAATATGAAATTTAAAAGTTGAAAAAAATATAAAGTTTTTACGTACATTTGTTTTGTAATCTAATTTTAAAAATTTCTGCTCACATTTATTGGTAGCTTTATTTTATGTCTTACTGTTTTAGCCTCCCCCTCACAATGATGGAGATGTATACCCAATGCCGAGAGTGGTATTCCGGATGTTTGACTACACCGACTGTCCAGACGGCCCAGTTCTACCTGGTGCTCATTCAATTGAGAGATTTCTCATTGAAGAGCATCTTCATAATATAATAGAAGCCTACCACTTGGAAAGGAAAGAGTGCGCAGCCCAGCTTCTATGCTTTCCGTACAAAGCCAAGATACCGTTAGAATACTGTATTGTGGAGGTAATTTTTGCGGAGCTGTTCAATTTGCCACGGCCAAGATATCTTGAGATCTGTTATGGCTCAATACTCATTGAGCTGTGTAAGCTGCAACCATCCAGCATGCCGCAGGTGTTGGCTCAAGCTACTGAAATCTTGTTCATGAGAATTGATTCCATGAATGTAGCTTGCTTTGATAGGTAAGTTCCTTAGAAAGTTTGTTAGCTTATAATTAGACATCGGATTATATGCATTTGCATACTTGCATATGCAAATGCATATAATGGTACTCTTTAGGCGATAGTTCATATTTTGGCAATTTTTTGTTGATAGTGCATATTTCGGTAGTTTTATGCCCTCGTAGTCTTCAAACTAGCTATCATGACACACACTAAGGCCTCAAAACAGAGGCACGATAGATCAAAGCATTGAAAATATATGGCTCCATCCCCATTTAAAGAATGCAATACACCCGATAGGTACAATATCTTTCTAGAAACAAAATTTTTCTTTGTAGTTGGCAACATTAGTAAAAAATTTGAATAAAGTAGTTACCGATTTATTAAACTAACTAAAACTGCCATGGGCATTAAGATTGCAATCGGAAATTGTTATTGGTGCTGTATAAAAAACGAAAAATCCTGGATTTATGAAATTATAAAAAAAATTACACTTTTATTAACGGCACCACCGGAAAGCTCTTAAAAAAATAATAAATTTTAATAACTTTTGATTGTGCATATTTTGGCCATTTATCGTGCATACTTGCATGCATATTTTAGCACTTTGATTGTGCATATAATCCGATGTCTACTTATAATATACTCAAAACCATTGCTTTTGTATGGAAATGTAAGTTACTTTAGTAAACATCAATTGTAAAAATGTAGATTACTGTAACATTCAATATTTTAGCTTCTTCATAATATAATATCGTAATTCTATATTATTGTTATTGTTTCATATTTCAGGTTTGTGAATTGGTTTGCATACCACCTGAGTAACTTCCAGTACCGCTGGTCATGGGAAGACTGGGAGGGGTGCGCTCAGCTGGACCCCGATCATCCGAAACCTAGATTCATTAAGGAGGTCCTCGGAAAGTGTCTGAGGTGAGCTTTCATAGTATAAACCACTACAAATGCACATACATTATGAATAATAAAATTTAGCTTGAACAAAATTAATCAAAATAATATGCAAAAGAAATATACTCCAAAAACATCAGTCTGGCACAAAGTAGAAATAAAATATGTACAATGTTGTGTAAAATATTTTTGTTTTTAGGTTGTCCTACCACCAACGCATAAAGGACATGATTCCTGAATCCCTGGCTGCTTTTGTACCACCAAAACCTGAACCTATTTACAAGTACTCAATGGAGGGTGCAGGTAAGAAAATAACACTTATAATAAATACCTTTATTGTATAAAACTATTGACTTATTCTAAACTTAAAAAATATTTACATAAAGTACAAGAAAAATTTCAAAACTTAATGGCAAAGCAAAGCATTATATTGTAAAGTTTTTAAGCAGCCATACCACTCGTTAGAGCATTTTGCGTCTTTTAGGTGACTAATAATTACTTAAAAATATAGATTGTGAGTATTTCTTGCTGCCATTAAATTAGGTTGTCCATATTATGTAAAAGAGTATTTGTTTCATTTGACTCTGAGGCATTCCCAATGTAAATTTTGGGCTTAGGAAATGTGTAATGTAATAAAATTATCAAATATTACAAATATTTTAAATGCCACTTTGATCTATTTATTTCTATTTTATACTAGTAGGTCTAAGAAGCTAAAAGGTTTTTCAGATTTTGACTTACTCTGTCTGGGAGGAGTACTAGTGTTTTCTTCGGCGTCGTAACTATCATCATCGTCTTCATCATCCTCGATGTCTCTATCTTCTACGTCCTCAAACTCTTTATCATCGTCACCGTAATGATCATCGAAGGTAGCTTCCGGTCCGGAGAAAGTTTCTTCCGGTTTGTCATTCAATATATCAAAAAAGTCTTTTAAATCATCATCCATTTTCTGGTAACTCCCGTGGTTGATGCTCGCCTGACCCACCAAATCGGATCTGGCTTTTGTATCATTGCCAATATCGTTGTCGAAGTTGAATTTTAAAATTTCAGATAGTATATCGTCGGTGCCCGTTTCAGATGTGGTAGGTGGTGCTGTCGTTGCTACGTCATTGCTTTCATTTTCTGGATTACTTTTCTTTTTCTTACATTTTTTCGGTGGTTGCGACGCTGTGTTTGCGTTAGTAGTTTCTTCACTCTCACTTGTCACTTCGTTGGTTTTGTCACTCGCCCACGTGGTCGTTTCACCGTAATATTCATTATCTTCCGATTCGTCGGAGCTGGTGGATGATTCGTCCTCCTCAAAATCGTTTTCTGCCTCCGATCGTTCCAGCGGTATGACGCTGTTGCTTTCGTACGCGTCGTAATTTGTACTCGTTTCTGCTGCATTTGTTTGCGTGCTGGGCGCCTCTTTCTCCACATTGCGGGGTGTCGTCGACGAGTAGCCCTGGAAGTTAGACCCCTTTCTTCTATGAGACACCGAGGCCGCAGACGGTGTAGCCGGTGTCGTGTTGTTCTTTTGGATGCCGATCACGCTCCATCTGTCGTGTTTGACCGATGTCCCTTTAATTAGTAGGGTCGACTGACGGAATCTATTTCTATTTCTAGGGAGCGTTGTCGTCGACGACGACTTCCTTTCCTTTGTTGTTACTGGTCTAGCAGTTGTTGAGGGTTTGGTCGTTGTGGTTGTTGTTGTGGGAGCCTTTGTTGTCGTCGTCGTTGAGGTTGTGGAGGTGCTGGTTGTACTCGTGGTCGTCGAGGTTGTTTTGTTTCTTTGTCCCGTTGGAGCTGAACTCGCCTGTGGCGTTAAATCAGTTTTTCTGACGGGGCTCTCTGTCGATCTGTTAGTTATCCTTGGTGTTGCCGTTGTGGTCGTTGAAGAGGTTGTGATTCTTTTGTGTTTCCTTACTTTTTCCGGTTTGGTGAACGTAGGTGGAGGACGCGTACGCTTTCTGGGTTTAGGTGAAGTGGGTGCGGAGGTTGTTTCTGGTTGTACTGATGGCGTAGTCGTAATTTTGTCGATTACTTCCAGGGACGACTCCGAAAGCGATGAGGTTTCTTCCGTGCTACTGTGTCCTACTGTGCTAATTACGATATCCTTTTCTAATTGTGATGACATTGGTGTTGTTTTTGTAAAGGAATTCAGTACGTTAGTCCAATAGATAGCATCCATATCTTCCTCGGGTACAGCCTGTGCCGTTATTATATCTGGCGCGACGGTGGATGAAACTCGCTTTGAAGAGCTATGCTTTTTCGACGGCTTCTTTCCCTGTGTTGGTTTTCTGTGCTTCTGTTCTGGTTTTTTGTTTATTTGTATTTCGTCCGAGAAACTGCTACTCGCGTTATGTGCAATGTTTATGGGCCTAAATGCGCTGTCAGTAAAGGAGTCTTCGTCGATAATCATGTGATCGTGTAATTGAGGGCTAGGTCTGAAATCAATCGGTCTGTTTTTGTGGCCTTTCGTGTGAACTAGTTTCAGCGGGGGCAACGGCTTAAACGGTTTCTTGTCCATCGTAACGAACACGCCCGGCGGGGCATTGTATACCGGAGGTCTCACATGATCGGTAAAGTAACTCACTTTAGTCGACGTCGGCTTGAATCTGTTGCTGCTATGTGATGTAAAATCGGACAAGTTTGTCACGTTTTCTAGACTCTCGTATGATGCGGCACTCGTTGTTTCACTCGAAAGAGGTGGCAGAGGAGTAGGGAGTACCGCCGGTCGCGTGGCTTTAACCGTCGAATACGGCTCGACTCTTCGATCATGAGTACTGTGATAGTTGTGGCCGTTGTATGTAGCCGGGGGAGTCACATCGAAGTGTTGATATGGTTGCTGGGGCTGCGGCGATGGATACTGTTGCTGAGGAGGCTGGTACTGGTGCTGGGGCTGATGATACTGTTGGTGGTGTTGTTGCTGCTGAATGGTACTCGGTGGACCGTAAGGAGGTCGGCCGAAATTGGACTGTGGTGGTCTGTAACGGTGGGGGGGATTAACCTGCTGATGTTGATCAGATGATGCGCCAACGTATCCAACTTTTGCGTGCTGGCCATAAGGGTGTGGTTTGTATTTAGGTGCAGGTTGTTCGTAAGACCTTTCATCGTCATCCGAAAACAGCGACGAGAATATTCTGTCCAATGCACCGAAGTGTTGCCTTTTGGTTTGCTGTTGTTGCGGAAGTATGTTCTTGTGGAACCAAATCGCTCGGGCAGGTCTCGGCGTGTGCTGCGGTGCTGGTGATCTGTTAATATCGTATGCTCTGTTTGAACCAACAAACGGACTGGGGCTCTCCCTTACCGTGAACGTCCTCACTGGAGTTTCGTAGGGTTTCCTTTTTTTGAGGGGTGGCTGCGATATAACAGAGAAAGTTAGCTCGTAGTGATATTTACCCGGGGATATTTCCTGGTCCCTCTGTCTCACTCGTTTTACAGACCATATAGCTTTTACGCCTTGCATACAGTTATCCTGATTGCATTTATCCTGTGATTTGTCGTCCTCAGCGAAACGGAAGCCGTCCTTTTCTTCCAGCAGCCTTCCTTTCGCCATGACGGTTACGTCTCCAACCACGGTGGGTTCCTCCGCCTTGATCCTATCGAATGGGGCGGTTTTGATCTTCTCCCAGAGGTTGTGGTCGTCGACCTCCTTGGAGACGGGTTTGAAGTTTTCGGTGGAGGAGACATCCCCTTTTGCGATGAGCTGGTCGATCTTGTCTCGGACCAGGGTGAGGTAGACGCTGTGTCGAAGGGCGTCCTCCCAGTAGTGGGCGGGGACTGCTGCTACTGTGGGCGGGGTTTCGGTCCGGAAGGTTTCGTGGAGTGTGGTCGCTCGTCCTTGTCGTCGGTCGTGCCAGTCAGTGAGTGGAATCGGTGTAGGCCTGAAGTCATACTGCGCACCGCTTCCTTTGTGTATCTGAAATGTGTAAAGATTCCGGTTAGCTTTGCTACGCTCTACAAAATGTTCTTAACCAAATATTTAAAATATTCTAATTTAATTCCTTACGTTATCATTAATCATAGGGATTAGGGACTTATGTTCGTGTCACAAACCTAAAACTAAAGGACCGCTCGGGGATAATTAGCGTTAAGGGAGCTAATTATCCCCGAGCGGTCCTTTAGTAACAAGTATTTCCTAAGATAGTTTAAATTTTTAGGTAAGGCAATACGCGTTATACCATGGTTCTCAGTTTCTAATTTAAGTAGGCAGCAAATAGTCACTGCATGTAGATTGCGATCCGGGCACATCCCTTGTAACAGTTTTGGATTTTTAATGAAGAAAGTGGAGTCGCCCAACTGTGAGGAATGTGGTGTGCGGGATGATATCTACCACCGCTTGATGGAGTGTTCCCGGAACGCAAACTTAAGGGAAAAGCTGATTCTTGATTTTAAATTAATCAAATGTAATATTGGCATATTCCATAGCATTTTAGCAGAGCCTTCTTCTGATGCTGCTAGAATGCTATATAATTTTAGCTATAATTCGGCATAATATTTATAAATTGTTATATTTAGTATAAGGTACGATGGGATTGACATCGTCTTTCTGTACAAAAATCCCTTTAAAAAAAATAAAGATTAAAAAAAAAGGGCCCATCTAAATCTTAGGGCGGTTTTTTACTGGCTTCAAAAAATTGCAAATTTTTTAAACAACTTGGGCAGACGATCTGAATAAGTCGTTCTATCACTGGCTATCATTCGAGACCGATTATAGAATTTGCATGTCCGACCAATTATAACAATGTTAATCATAATTTGGTCGTTATTAATGCGCTCGAAAGTAAAATAGCGTATATCGGGAAAGTGCGCCAGTCGCGTGCACACCTCGCGTGCCGCTCCTCTGTATGAGTTTCCACATGACTAATACAAATATAGTTTTAAATCTCTCTCGTTAATATGTTGTTGGAATATCTTAGGTAAATAATTGTCAGCACTTATAGGTAATGTGGATGAAATATGACGGAAAGTGTTATGTATACTTTCAATTGTTTTCTTCTCTCGGTAGAGTCCATGTCTATAAGTTGTAATGGTGTTTCAATTGTTTAATTTATTCATGAATTAATTTATATATTGCAGTAATGTATTACAGTTTACATTATTTAAAAATCAAGCCATTCGATTTTTTTGGCTTCAATTTTATCTTTACCTTTACTTTAATTTTTCAAGTCCTTTCCTAATTAAATTCTAATATTCTATTCTAATTAGCCGTTTGTGTCCCACTGCTGGGCAAAGGCCTCCCCTCTTTCCTTCCACACGTCTCTATCCTTTGCTGTGTTTGGCCACTCATTATCAACAGCGTCTAGTTCGTCGCGCCACCTTTTCTTGGGTCTGCCCCTGTTTCGCCGACCTTTCGGTAGCCAGTCCGTAACTAAATATCTTTTAGAATTTTAATAGTTAAGATTACATACTTTTTTTCTCGATTTCAACCCAATACTCTCAATTATAGTTGTAACCACTGAACCATCAGCTGTAAGTTGTAACATTTTGTTAACATCAAATTTGGCCTTACGCGTTGTTTTACAAGGTGTTTGATTTGGCTATGTTACGATATCGCCACGGTGCGTTCACAAGTAGTGTAGATCGTATCTCTCATTGACAATTAGATTCTTTTTATCGTTGCACATTTACGATTTACATAATTAATTGATCTATAATTATTATGTATTTTAATATTATTGTTATTGTTTTTGAACATGTTTTATGGGTAATCGTCAATGTTAATTAATGTTAAAGGTAAATTTCTGTGTTGATTTTAGAGAAAATATCAAATCTTAAAGGGGTTTTCTTTTTTCGGTTTTAGATTTTCTTATTCGTTCCTTTTTGATAAAAAGATTCAAAATTTCAAAATGTTTTCAAGAAGAATCTGATTGACAATCTTCAACCGATGATAGTAAGTATACTTTCTCCTCTCAAACTAGGAGGATTTTATTTAAACTTAGTTGGTATAAGAAATTCTTAACATTTTGATGATACATTGACTGAGTCTCTAAAGAAATCGATTCATTCAAAACATCTTTAATGAAAATTGCCTTACAAAAAAAAACAAAATAACTATAAAAAATGGCAGTATTTTACATTGCCCGAGGTCTAAAATATGAATTTGATTAATTAGGTGCGCCTAGAGTTTCTCAAAGCACTTAAAGCTTATAACAATGATATTTAATTGTCAGCAATATGACGATGTTGTTACCGATTGCTCCACATAGTTGGGAAAATCTCATCCCACAATGGTAACAGCGAGGTCAATGTTCTGGCGGTTTTTTTTAGTCAATGATGTGTGACTAAAGCAATAACGCGCGTTATTCCTTGTGTGGGTACGTGAATGCTTCGCGCTGAAATTCAGATTTCGAACGCGAGACGCATGCAGGAATGCGTTTGCGTTTGGAATAGAATTGTTGTTTTTTTTTATTTTTGTTTGTTTAAAGATTTAATGTTTTGCCAAAGTCATTTAAATATATATTTTTGTAAGTTTTGTTAATGCCATTCAAATTAATATTACAGTAGATACGAAAATTACTGAAAGATGCGGACAATTTTTTAAGAAACAGGAGAAAATATAAAGGCTCATATTAATAATTATATGACGTGAATTTTTGTTCTTGAGAATTTTAGTAATATTTCGCACTGTTCTCGCATTTTTAATATTTTTAAGTTTTATTGATATAGATTGGGGAATAGGGTCCTGCTGTTTAGGACACTATAATTTTCCCATCTAAAAGTATTTATAAAACCACGTAAAACACATAGCAATACTCACAACTAGTATAAAAAAACTGCATAAAACTAGCGCGGGTCTCATCTTAGCACACAGTTCCACTCCGTTCGATTCGAAAGACGCGTGCGGCGCGGACGCAACCGCCGATACGTACTAAAGTAACCGCAACCGATCGCCGCAACCCGCAACACAACCCCACGCAACCACGCGGAAAACTTTTCAGTATAATCGACTATTGTTTATGTAAATAATGTTTTCACTATTACACATTTTTCTTAATTTTTTTTCTATCGCTTTTTTGCACGATCATACTCGGTTGGGACATTTTATGTTCTCGTTAGTAATGTTAATGCGTTTTTTGTCAAGGATTACTTCATAGTTGTATGCATAATTGGCAAAGTTCGCATGCACTGTCAATGTTAATGATTTAACTTGTCGGCTCGAGTTCGAAATTCGAAATGTAAAGTCACAGAGCGCAGCAAAGCAAACAGGGGTCAGAGCTGTATTCTTTTCGCTATTTGATAATAAACAGATCAATTCCTGCACATCATCATCAGGGCAAGCGAAGCGAGCCCTATTATATCCCACAACCTGAGCACTTTTGTGGTACACTTTATGGAAAAACTATCACGCCTATTGATTTGTGCTTTAACATAGTAAATTTTATTTATATGTAGATGTGTTATCATCGGTCAGTCAAGGTTTGGTTACTATTAAAATAAAATAAAAAACTGCCTTAGAGATTGAATAAAATGAATTGATAAAAATATTGTAAGTTTTAAAGTTGTTGGTTTGGACATTTTAGGGCCAGAGCTAGAGATAGAGTTCTAAGGAATTATAAGAACTAGCTTAGATGGCGCCCGAAACATTGTTGCGCCCACATAAGGTTGCGCCGATTGTTCTAGGATTAAAACTATGTGCCACTTATTGTGCTAGTAACTAGATAGAAATGACTCGGGAGTTTGGACAAAGTATTTTCATACCAATTTTTATCAAAAGCGGTTCAGTGGTTTAGGCGTGAAGAAGTAACAGATAGATACACTTTGGCATTTCTTTTACTGGGCGAGGACTGCGGAAAATGAAAATTTATTCTCCGACTATTGTCAGGCTATTCGTCATCGCTAGCTCTTCAGCCCCTTATTCTTTGAAACTTGCTAAGTACCTACCTATACAGGGTCTTACAAAACTAGGTGATAATACTTTAGGGTGTGTATGGGGCCCCTATATTATAGAGTATGCTGTGAAAGTAGCAGCGCTGAAAGAGTCAATTTTTTTACTTTTGTATGCGAAAATTTATGACGCTCGGGCGCTCGCCCATACAAATTGAAAAGAAAATTTTGCTCTTCCAGCGCTGTTACTTTTACATTGAAATTCAAAGGACACATACACATCCTAAAGTATCATCACTTAGTTTTGTTACACCCTGTAGAACACGTCGCGGACGTCATATTGGCCAAGTGCAATTTGTCGATGTTATCACAGTATAGTATAGACGGTGTGTGATGGTGTGTGGCGTGTGGCAAGAGGATGTTACGACGCCTCACAAATTACTTACACCATTGTTCCTTTAACTTTATATAATGATGTTATCTAAGATTATCAAGATTCGCCGGTTATGACAATGCTAGGAATGGATGTTTCCGTTAGTAATGATAGTTGCTTAGATGCAGGTGCGGTAGTAAGTGTACGAAATTGCTATGGACAATGCATGTAGGTGATGTAGGGCCTTTTAAATAAAAGACACAACAGTAAGGCCCGTATTTTTGGTCAGTACTTAAGATGCGAACCGGTCTCAAGACGCGGTTCGGCTCTGTGATTGGTCCAAATTTTGACAGCCAACCAATCACAGAGCCTGAACTGTGTCTTGAGACCGAGATTCATCTTGAGTACTGACCAAAAATACGGGCCTATAATTGATAACATGCGGGATGCATGCGCTGCGCATGTTGAAATGGTTTTAGAACATAAAAGCATACAAACTCCAATGTTTTTCTTAAGAAGCCATACGAAACCATTAGCTATTTCTTACAAAATTCAAGAGTTCAAGCTTCTTTATTTTACTTTTCTCTTTTCCCCTGTTTTACCCCCAACCTTATGATCAACTTTTGATCTTCCGAAATCTAATAAGACTCTTCCGGCAATTTTCTTTGCTTTACCTTTGCTCTGGCATCTGTATTCCGACAGATTTTTCCGAAACTTTGCCCTCACTCACCACTCACTTTATGAAAACGCTAAAACGCTTCTGGTTGGTGGTCTCATCTTTCCCTGTTTTACCTAAAATATTATCACATTGTACATGAAAACGCTTGAAATCTTCTGATTGGCGTTCTCATTTTACCTCTGATTTTTTCTAAAATATTATCACATTGTACTATTGAGGAAATCGATTCCTAGGCAGATAGCTGTAAATTCAATGTAAGTCGTGAATATCGCCTGAGTTTAACATGACGCCACTGTATGAATCAATTTCCATGATAGTACATGAAAATGCTGAAACGCTTCCTGGGTGGTGAACCTATTCTCCCCTGCTTTACCTAAAATATCACCACATTGTGCATGAAAACGCTGAAACGCTTCTGGGTGAAACGTGTTCGTGTAGACCGCCGCACCGCCGCACTTTCCATCTCGTGGCCGGCGGGCTGTTTTTCACGCGCCGACAACTAATGCGGAACGGTGTATTTGTGCATGCCATTCGGTGGTACTGGCAACTGGTATTGATAGTGGTAAAAACTTGGGTAGGTGACCGAAGATGGGTAGGAAATAGTGGCGTTGAGCATGGAAGATTGGTCTTTGTCTAGCAATAGGACAGCGGTTTTTTTTTTAATGAAATAAGGGGGCAAACGAGCAAACGGGTCACCTGATGGAAAGCAACTTCCGTCGCCCATGGACACTCGCAGCATCAGAAGAGCTGCAGGTGCGTTGCCGGCCTTTTAAGAAGGAATAGGGTAATAGGGGAGGGTAGGGAAGGGAATAGGGTAGGGGATTGGGCCTCCGGTAAACTCACAGCGCAAGCGCTGTTTCACGCCGGTTTTCAGTGAGAACGTGGTATTTCTCCGGTCGAGCCGGCCCATTCGTGCCGAAGCATGGCTCTCCCACGTATAAAGGAGAGAAGAAGGAGAATTTAGGAGAGAAAATTCCAATAAGCGTATAAACTAATTTGCTGCTGTTATACTAATATGTAATAACTATCAGAATGGCATTGATTAGTGCTTAAAAGTTGGGGAGGTGACCGAAGATGGTTTGGAAATGGTGGCGTCTAAATATGGAACACCTTTGCTCTTAGTAGAGAAAACCACATTAAGTACATACGCAAATCTACTTGTATTTGAAGCCGTCAAAACGAAGATCGAAATCTGATACACAAAAAATCGATCATGTTATAAGTTTAAACTTTAACCATTAACGTGTGTCCGTGGTGTCGTAGCCCCAATTGGGAGGAATCGATTTTGATATTCTTCTTTTGGATTTGCACTAAGAAATTAATTTCGCTTCACTAGTTTCTGTTACAAGATAACTGTATCAACGACTTACCAGCATGTTCTAGCTGTGTCAGCATATTTCAATTAAGGGTCAATTTATATACTAGCACAAAGTCGAAGCGCGTCGAAGCGAATTATTAAAACTGAATATAACAAATTCAACCTTAACTCCAAAGCGTTAACGCACTTTATTACTTCTGAGAATTTAAAAAGGCGAGCGCATCCTCGTGAATTCGCGTGAATGCGCCCGACCAACGCTGATTGGCCTCGTAGAAGTAATATATGCGTTACGCTCTGGAGTTAAGGTTGAATTTTTTGTGTTCAGTTGTTGGGAATTCGCTTCGACTCTGCGCTAGTATAAATTGACCCTAAGCCTCCAATATCTATGTAAATCAGAAATTAAATGAAATTAACATTTTCTATTTCCTTATTATTTACTAAATTCGGAAAGTCCTACTTGGTGCCATCAATTCGGGATTTAACCCGCCTAGAAGAGCTGTAAGAAACTTGCACACACAGAACTTATGCCCAGGCACTCGAGAGTGAATCTCCATGTGATAATATACGTGAGATAACGACGCCTTGCATCGCCAGTTTCATGATTTACCCGCCTTTCTCGGAGGCTACTGTCGGTAATGTTGAGTCAAACTACCGCTGATCACGATTTCAATATGCAAATAATATAATTAATTCTATTCTAATATTATAATTCTGCAGAGTTTGTTTGTTTGTTTGTTTGAACGCGCTAATCTCAGGAACTACTGGTCCGATTTGAAAAATTCTTTTACTGTTGGATAGCCCATTGATTTTATCACGCTAAGACTAATAGTAGCGAATAAATAGAAGAAAATGTGGAAAAATGAGGGAAATTATATGTAAGGGCTTATTTGAACGCGCAAATCTCAGGAACTACTGGTCCGATTGAAAAACACTTTCAGTGTTAGATAGCCCATTTATCGAAAAAGGCTATATTTTATCTCGCTAAGACTAATAGGAGCTAAGAAATAGAGGACAATGTGGAAAAAACGTGGGAAATTATATGAAAGGGCTTATTTGAACGCACTAATCTCAGAAAGTACTGGTCCGATTTGAAATTTTTTTTCAGTGTTAGATAGCCCATTTATCGAGAAAGGCTATAGGCTATATTTTATCACGCTAAGGAGCAAAGAAATAGAGGAAAATGTGGAAAAAACGGAGGAAAATTATTTGAAATTGCTTATTATCTTAAGAACTACTGGGGCAATTTTTATGTTATTTGGCAAACATGAAGAATAGACCACGTGAAGGAACAAAGGCAATTTTTGCGGAAAAATGTACGGTTGCGTGAAATTCCTAAATTACGCAAGCAAAGTCGCGCGGAGCATCTATTATATATAAAATCGTAGGAAAGTCAATTATGTATAACATTGAATATTTTTGTACAGTAAATAATACTTGGGATGTGATCTACTATGTTAACGCGGACGAAGTCGCGGGCAACAGCTAGTCATTCATATTTTTTATCACTCCCAGTGCAGTCTGCAGCGCTATACTTGTATGGACTTGTATGGAAAAGACAGTCTTTAAAACACTAAAACATTGTGTACAACATCTATAGGACTATGCAAAGCTTTAATTCTAAAGCAGAAAATCTTTTGATTCTATAATAACTTCCTTCTCATGATGTTTTTAATTCTTCGACTTTATTACTTAACAATTTTTATCTTTATTTAACCCATCAATCCCCAAGCGACAGCCGGCTGCCGCATAACAATTGAAAATCTATTGTGTCTGCGATACCCACGATGGAGGTGCTACATGAAATCAAATTGTTATGACTTATGTATACCTATAAATCCTACAGTAGGTACACATATTTTTATAAAATTACTTCTACTCGATGCGACATTCACACTTAAAAAAATTACAATTTGGTATACTTACTAAACAACATTCTCCCTTCCAGCTGCGCTCCCCGGCACGGAAGCTGCTCACAAGCTCGTCGTCTGCGTCCGCAACAAGTGCTCCCCTGAGGAGGCCCTTAACGTCCTCCGAGACCTCCCCAACCCCCTGCGCGAGGGGGACGCGGCTGCCCACGCCGCATACAACCCCCTGAAGATTGACGTCTTCGTCCAGACACTACTGAACCTGGGCAGCAAGAGCATATCACACAGCTTCGCAGCTATATCCAAGTTTCATTATGTTTTCAAGGTTAGTTACCTACGAATAATAAAAACTATGGAAGAGTAACTCCGTCAAAAAAAGTGCACCAAAAGGCTACAAAATGTGACCCGAGTACATGCATATTTATGCATGTGTTCGGTACACATTTTTCGTGTATATATACTCGAGTGACATTCAACCAGGTTGACATGACAATTTTGTCAAACTCATTTTACAATTTGTTTATATAGGTTTGTTTACTTACTTTTTACGTCGCTTTTTACTATATTTTTGTTGTTAAAATGCCTAAATTGCCTGTGAAATGGTGTAGAAGACATACAGATACGGCTTTTAATACAGGAATAACCTTTCATCTGTAAGTAAATTGTTTAAAATTATGCTTAAATTTCTTGTATTTTTGTCGACCCAAAAAAGATGGTTTATTTAAGTTGGATGCTAGGGTATTTACATTTACACAAAATTAAGCTGGTCTCTTTGTGTTTGTCTTATTAAATTTACATGTTATTCTACAAATGCAATAATAAAAAATAATATAATTACAAAATTTTTACAAAGTCGCCATGGACAGTCTTATGCAAGATGTGCAAGATGTAACAATTTAATCATAAACGAAATTTTAGGGTCTGGCTGACATTATACTAAATGCGTTATAAGATGATATGGGTATTCTCATATTTCTTGCTACGGATTTTTTTACAACAAAACAAAAAAACATAATGTTCAATCGACAAAAACAAATCTGGGTGCACGGGAGTGCCCCCGCCAACATGAGCCAAGCGAAGCGCGCATGGGCACTATCTACCTTTTCTCGAAACGTTTCGTCGTATTTTTGAACCCTCTTAACTTTGGTTTGGATAATGCCAGATAGTTGAATTTTTCAAGATATATTGGCATGAGTAAAATAATTAAATGCGCAAAGTTTGAATATTGTTACTATTATACTTTAGATTTTATAGGTGTCCAAAAACCCAAATTTCTGGCACTGACTCACCGATCATCAAAATTGTTAGGGTACTTCCTGAAGTCTGAGAAAGCTGAAATTTGGTATGTAACCTACTATTAGTACAGAAACAAAAAAAAAATTATCAAACCCAACCTAACCTATCTCATCCCCTTGATATAGAGGGGGGATGTTAGTATGAGATAATATAAGTTAGTATGTTTCTTGTGCTAAATACAAAATTAAAAATAGAGTATAAAATACTTCTTGTGTCAAATAAAAAAATACGTGTTAGCCATGTGAGACCACAGACTCACAGAAAACCGACGTCAAACAGCGCTCTCACAGAAAACCGGTGTAAAACAGCGCTTGCGCTGTGTTTCTTCTAGCGAGTTAAGCGAAGACCGGAAGCCCAACTGAACTATACCTTATTTCCAACTATATCAAAATACTATGCTTATTCCCTATCCCTGTTCTCTTCTGCTTATTCCCTTAGCCTATTCCTTCATAAAAAGGGCGAAAACGCACTTGCAACTCTTCTAATGTTACAGTATCCATGGACCGCATGGACGACGGCAGTTGCTTTCCGTCAGGTGGCCCGTCTGCTTGTTTGTTCCCCAATTTCATAAAAAATCGGCCAAGTGCATGTTAAACTCGCGCACGAAGGGTTCCGTACCTCAATCGAGCAAAAATAGGCTGAAAGTTGTGTTTTTTTGTATAGGAGCCCCCTTAATTATTTAATTTATTTAAATTTTATTATTAAATTACAAATATAACTGAGTATTTCATCAATATTTCAAGTGCCTATGTGTTGCAGTTATTGATATCGAGCAGAAAATTACGTTTGTTGTATGGGAGCCCCCGTTAAATATTTATTTTATTTTGTTTTTAGTATTTGTTGTTACAGCGGCAACAGATATACACAATCTGTGAAAATTCAGAAATCTAGCTATAGCGGTTCTTGAGTTACAGCCTGGAGACACACAGACAGACAGACGGACCGACGGACAGACATTGAAGTCTTAGTAGTAGGGTCTCGTTTTTACCCTTTGGGTACGGAACCCTAAAAACGGAAAGAGAACTTTTCTCTCTAAAAAGCCGGCAACTCGGCGACGATAGTTACTTTCCATCAGGTGACCTGTTGCTCGTTTGTCCCCTAATTTTATATAACCGATCCTGACAAGACACTTGCAACTTTTCTAATATTGCGAGTGTACATCCTCGTTTGCACCTTAATTTCATAAAAACGCATGTGGTAATTTTTATTAAGTACAGAATCAGTCTGTAACTCTTTTAAATAAATAATAGTTATTATCTATACATCTATACATACATACATACAAACATATAAATAAAATTGGAGTGTCTGTAATATTGAAAGAACCGTTTTTTACTACATGCATAAGAATGTTTATAGGGTACAGATACCAAAACAACATTTTTTACAATTTTTGTCTGTATGTCTGTCTGTCTGTCTGTCTGTTTGTTCCGGCTAATCTCTGAAACGGCTGGAGCGATTTTGACAGGACTTTTTTAGGCACGTAGCTGATGTAGTAAGGAATAACTTAGGCTACTTTTTAACCGACTTCCGAAAAGGAGGAGGATATATTTAACTTTTTTATAATGGTTCGCGGACACCCCGGCATTTGTGGACCGATTTCCAAAATCCTTTTGTTGTTGAATGAGATGTAGCCCAAATTTGATAACATGATCACAAAACTGGTGAAATTTGATAACATGAGAAATCTATGGGACTCCTTGAAATTTATATGGAAACACATAATTATTTTACGCTTTTCTGAAGGATTTTAAGCTTAAACTACCAAAAAATAAGAATTTGCGCCGAAGACCCTGGTTCCGAAGGTGCTGTACAGAACTCTTGAATCCTTTATACCTCTAGATACGGCATACCTGTTCGGCAATTTCGGCGTTGTTTCAACAACTAAAAGCATATTTAAATGTCAATGTGTCAATTTAAATACTAATCATTATCATTACTATAATTAGGCCGTGTATCATCACGTTACATTAGGTATTATAAAAACTCTTGCCTTTGATTATATTATTGATCCACCGTTTTTTACTGATTTTCAAAACTGTTTTGTAGCTGTGTATAACCCGAATTTGGTACAATGCTTACGAAAGTGGTGATATGATAATGGGGCACAAATAGACGCGTCAACTATTTCTGTAGGTATTCGATCTTCATAATTTTTAAGTCGGTAGCAGTTAACTTCAGCGTAATTTCAATATAAAAATAAATGTAAGCATAGCTCCTTCACCTTCTAGGATAGACATAATATTCTATGGCGAGCTTTTTGTAGATCTAGAAAAGGAACATATTTCCGCCATACATTATTTTATTATTACCTATGTCGCATATCATAATTCATAGGGCTTAATTTTTTCCGACAACTATTTACTCTAATGCACACAGAAACTAAACAATTTAAATATGCCTAAACCTCCTGAAAAATCATTATTTCGATTGAAAAGAGCATGAAAATCCGTGCAGTGGTTTTTAATTATAATATAAGTATACCACGATCAGACATACAGACAGACAAAACTAAGGATTTTGTTTTATAGCATGTACTTAGTGATTAAACTGATTAATAAAATTTAAATACGTATTTTGTAATCACATTGACGGCAAAAGGCCAAATTAAGGCATTTATTGTATGGGAGCCTCCTTCAAATACTTTCTTTGAGTATTTTGTCTTTAGTATTTGTTGCTATAACGGCAATAGAAAAACGATTAGTTATGCCAACTATGTAGCTAGCGCGGTTCTTGAGATACAGTCTGGAGACGGACAGACAGACAATCTTCAAAGTCTATGTAATAAATTCCCATTTGGGTAAGGAACCTTAAAAGGGGAAATTGATTCTTTTTCATTACGCTCATTTTGGGTAACTTTGAATTGCGATTTAACTTTGAACAATACAAGGGATTTGACAGTTCATTTGACATTTTTAAAGGTAGTTAAAGTTAAAGTAAGTTGGTGCAACTCACTCTTAGGTTGGGTTGCACCAGAGGCGTGGTTAAAGTTAAAGTTATGGATATAGTTATGGCTAAATTTAACTTTAACCTTAACTTTGACCGGATAAATTAACAGATGACAGTTGGTCCAAAAGGTTATAAATGAATGTGGGTGCTGGTAAAGGAGAACTGTCAAAAATGGCGTTTTGGTATGATGACAGCGTTAGTTCCTTTTAGTTATGGATAAAAAAGGCGTCTTAATGCGTCCATTTTAACTTTAACCAAAGATTTGACATTTTGCATTGTAGTTAAAGTTGTAGTTATAGTTAAAGTAACAGTTATAGTTGAAGTTAGTTGGTGCAACCCAACCTTAATTAATGATGTTAATCGTATTACGATTATAACAGTACTCTCAAATTAATAATGCGCATGAAAATCTTGAAGTCTAGTAATAGGGTTCCGTTTTTACCCTCTGGGTACGGAAACCTAAAAGTAATTCACTCAAAAAAAATTAAACTAAAATAATAACAACATAAACCAACTTACAAAAAGAAATGAAATCCCACCAAAAAATTTTCATGTAATAATGTTGCCAAGATTGAGAACATATAGTTCGTGGTGTCAAAAAGTAGTGAGATCTCATGTAGAGCCAAGTTTCTAACATTACATACTAAATCTAAAAACCTTAATTTTACACTAAAGCGCGCCAAAATATTTGATAATAATATAATGTGTCAGCCGTACGAGAAGAATCTAAAAACTCTACACATTAGTCAAAATCGGTGTCTTGGCCATTTTGTTATTCGTCATGCTATGGGCTTTGAATTTAATATATATTACTTTTCTGTTGTACTTAATAACTTTTATTTTAAAATGGCCAGGCCACCGGTTTAGACTAATGTGTAGAGTTTTTAGATTCTTCTCGTACGGCTGACACATTATATTATTATCAAATATTTTGCCGCACTTTAGTGTAAAATTAAGGTTTTTAGATTTAGGGCTAAGTATGTAATGTTAGAAACTTGGCTCTACATGAGATCTCACTACTTTTTGACACCACGAACTATATGTTCTCATCTTGGCAACATTTTTACATGAAAATGTTTTGGTGGGATAACTATTTCCTTTAATATTGAAGAATTTCCTTTAAAACGGTTGAAGTAGTAGTTACGTTTCCTTAGTTTTTATTATTCGTAGTTAGTTACTCAAAGACTGCGCTAAAGCGTCTCCCAGACAGACGCGGCCTTCGGTGGCGGTGGCGGTGGCGGTCAGGTGGATGACTTGAGAGTTCTAGGAACGACACAGACACGCGCGTCATCCAACTGACCGCCACCGCCACCGCAGGCCGCGTCTGTCTGGGAGACGCTTAATTGTTTTTAGAAATAGTGATACGTCATACGTGAGACAGGAGACTCCTATTAAGGAGATTCCGATAGGGTCTACCAGTAGGGTCATAGTTTTTAGTAGTTTTTTAGAAGGCAGAAACCCTAATGCTCGTTGTTAATCCATGAAAATCAGGTAACCCTAAAGGTCTATCAGGATAAGGGATGTACTAAATATTTTCAAACCGTTCTGGTGTCATCAGCTCTATACCAGCTCTGAACATCCTGACCCAAAGCTCAGTATTGATTGGTTATTTGTTGCTACTTCCTAATCATTTTTATAATCGCTTATATTTCTATAAGGTGAAGAATAGTTTAATTCGGAACTTATTTTATGTTGTCTCTACTTAATAAAGAAAAGAGACAGGATAATTTCAGTAGTTGATAACATATCCCTAACTCCATGCCAACAGATCCTAGCGGACTCCGAGGAAGCACAGATCTGCGTGCTGCGCAACGTGTGGGAGTTATGGCAGCGGCATTCACAGATGGTGTGCGTTTTAGTGGACAAGATGCTGAAGACGCAAATCGTGGAGTGTAGCGCCGTCGCCACGTGGCTGTTCAGCAAGGACATGGCGCCGCACTTCACCAGCTCCCACCTGTGGGAGATCCTCCACCTGACCATAGACAAGATGAACAAGCACGTCACCAAGCTGAGTGAGTACCAACCATAGACAACATTCTCGGAGACATTTATGATTAACCTTCAATTATGCTTGTATCTACTTGTCCCCTAGAATATACGTAATATGATTATTGGTTAATTGCTAATCTGTCACTGAGAAAATTAAAAAAAATACATTTATTAAACATACATTTATTAAGAATATAAAAGAAAAATTTTGAAAATCGGTTCAAAAACGGCAGAGTAGGTTCGTTGAACACACAAAAAATATCCCCAGCCGAACATATAATTTCCTCCTTTTTGGAATTCGGTCAAAAATAATGTAATAGACACAGTCTTGTCTGTCTGTGTCACAAAAACAGTGTTAACAACATCTCTAATTTTGTTTTCCAGGTAAAGAATTACAAGAGGCTCGAGAGGCGCTGGCCAGAGCGGACTCCAGTAGTTCCGACTCCGAAGACGAGACTGGAACCAAGAAGAAGAAGGACCAAGACAAGCCTACTGAAGAGGTACAATTGTTTTTAGGGTTTTTAAGCTATTGCATAGCTTTTATCGCAGGCTCTGCAGCTCTTTTAATGTTGCCCATAGGCGACGACAGTTTCGTCAGGTGACCCGTTTGCTCGTTTGTCCCCTCATTTTATACAAAAAAGGCTTGGGCGCGGCGAGGGAATCATGAAATTCCGTAACGAAAACAATTTAACCCGTCCAACGTCGTTTCAGTTCGACAGACTTCGGCTCGGCGTTTGTATGATTTACCGCGGCAGTCCCCGAGTTCCACACGTATTATTATTATTATAATAAAAATCCCGATATAGACACTATTTAGGTATTTGCAAGAACCGTCGCAATGTAACTATCCCTCAGTCCAAAGGGAAAAGCATTACTTATATGTTCATTTACTACGACGCGGACGTCCAATGTTAGCAGATTAAAAAAATTGGCATTTTGTTGCAAATTACACATTTTCACGATAGTCCCATCGTCACCAATGTCAAATGTGTACGCTTGATGTTAGGATCCTCTGAAACCTTGATCGATAGTAGTACTTACATAATATTTGATTTCTCCAAAACTCATAAACTGCCTAGGCGTCGAGTTAGTTGGCCAGTTTAACTAGATGATTTTCACGCATTCTTGTAATATTGTGATCTAGATTTACCCAACTGCGCCAGAGCTAATAGAAAAATAATATTTTTTTCTAAAATGCTTTCAGCGCCCCTGATTTTAAAGTACTTAAGGGATACACCAGGGGCGAGAGAAATTGAAAATAGGTATTTGAAAATGTATTGCTGTCTCACCAATCTCAAGTCTCCCACCGCAGAGCGCGATAGAGACAACACGACAAAAGTTCTAATAAAAGAACAGAAAATCTTCGATTCGTAATCCGCTGATTCCTTCTCCAAAACTTAACTGATTTAAGTACTTTTTTCATTAAGAATTAAAGCAAGGCTTGAGATGTGTTCTTATATTTTATTTTTTTTGTATACTTTAGCCAGTTTTGTTTTCTGGGTGTTTGAACACAGAGGAAAATCTGGCCATTTTTTTTGGGTTTTTGGACGTTCTTATCTTTTTTAATAATAAAATTATGAAAAAAAAAAGAAAACATAGGGACACAACAATTATGGCCATAGATATTTAGGAAAAAAATCATAACTCTACCAGCATTATTCAGGGAGGAAACAGGGGACAACGTTTGTATGGAAAAACGGCGGTGTGGACTCCTCTTAAAGTATTATCAATTTGTTTTGTCACGCCCTGTAGGCCGACACAATCAGAATCGAATCAGCTCGATCTCAACAGCTTTTGGCATTTACGACATTAAAAAAGCGCACGATCGTACTGCGGATCAATTTGGAACTAATTTGATCTCCACAACTTTTGGTAGTCCACAGCTATTATAGAAACGCACGAAACATTCGTGATCATCGAAATTTTGGGTACTAGCGTCTCGCGATAAAATTAGCTTGTCTGAAAATGAAACATGAATCATTTAGGGTGGGTTGCACCAACTTTCTTTAACTATAACTGTAACTTTAACTATAACTACAATGCAAAATGTCAAATCTCTGGTTAAAGTCAAGAATGGACGCCATATTTAACCATAACCTTGAGCTCGACAAGGCTTTAAATGAACGTGGCGAAAAAAGGAACTAACGCAGCTGTCATCATACAAAAACGCCATTTTTGACAGTTCTCCTTTACCAGCAGCGCCCCCACACACGTTCATTTATAGCCTTGTCGGACCAGCTGCCATCTGTCAAAATCTGTGGTCAAAGTTAAGGTTAAAGTTGAAGTTAGCCTTAACTATAACCATAACTTTAACTTTAACCACGCCTCTGATGCAACCCACCCTTACTGTATTTATTCGATGGTATTTCTCCAGGCGGTGGAGCGTATGGAGGAGCGTTTAGAGCTGGCGCACACGGACCAGAAGCGGTTGTTCCTCATCGTGTTCCAGCGGTTCATCATGATCCTGTCGGAGCACCTGGTGCGCGCGGACACGGACGCGCGCGACCCCCACACCCACTGGTACCGGTCGACGCGCGCGCGCCTCGCCCAGGTCTTCCTGCTGGTGAGTACCGTCTTATAATAATAATAACTCCCACACCGGTTTCGGTGACGGTGGCCGGTTTGAAACCAGCCCAGTTACGCAGGAGTAATTTTATAGTGTCCAAGTGTGTGCGCAGTACACATGAGCAATCTCTATTCCTTTTACTCTACCCAGTGGGATGGAAGACCGACACGATTGGCGAGAGATCAGGCGTATCATTTGTCTAATTATCATCGCAAAATTTGGCTGCAGCGATATCGATTTTTCTTGACAATGACTAAAGCTAAAAAATTAAAGTTCATTGTTCCATTTGCTGTTTTCTTTGAGAGGCCGGTCCGGCCTCTCATAGAAAACAAGCGATCTAAAACATATCCAAAACGATTTTTTACGTTAACGCGGCGTCACCTTAATGCAACATGAATGCAGCTTCATTCTTCGTTCGATTCAGTTCGTTTCTTTCAGATGAGATCTGCGTCACCATTTTGTATTTCGAACGGAAATAGACTGGATCGAAGATCCTTCTATGATCATAGAAATGACGCTGGATTACTTTTGTATGATTTAGCACGGATCTATAGGGTGTAACAAAACTAAGTGATAATACTTTAGAATTTAGGAAGTTCATTGTGAAAGTAGCAGCGCTGAAAGAGCAATTTTATGAATTATATGAGTAAACACCCCAGCGTCACGAGTTTCCCCATACAAAAAATAAAAAATTGCTCTTTCAGCGCTGTTACTTTTACTGTGAACTCTGTACACGGGACTCATACGCAGCCTAAAGTATTATCATTTATCACTTATAGTTTGTGCGTTCTAAGATGATGTGGGTGACAGTTTTCATATTCCATGCTCCGAATTTTTTTACAAGAAAACAAAAAAAAAATCTAAATGTAATAAGTAAATTATATTCCATCTACAAAAACAAATGTTTCCTATAATTGTAAATGAATAAAAATGAAAAGTTGGTAAATGCTAACTTATTAATATAAAATTATAAATATTATCTGTGAAATAGGAGTATAAAATGATTGTTATGAAAACATTTTAAAAATGTCAGATGCATGAAACGGAACTTATGTCAATAGAGATTGACTCTGTTGAATCGAAATCAAATCGATAAAAAGGGCGGCCATCTTAAATCGCCGGCGCCACTATGAAACGTCAGTACGAAACCGATAATTTCGATTGCAGTGATTCGATATTTTTAAATTATCGATTATTTTTTTTAGGTAACTTCCCTACTATTGTCAATTATTATGTGTAATGCATATCATCTTAAAACGCACAGGGTATAGTTTTGTTACATTCTGTATAATTGCGTAGCGAACTTAAACTTGTACGCAGCCTAAACCTGTCTCCATTGTTGCAGCACCACGAGCAAGTGGCGAAGTACAGCAGCACGTTGGAGACGCTGCTGTTCACGCAGGACCTGGACCCGCACATCCTCGACGTGTTCCACCAGTTCCTCGCGCTCACCACCTAAACATCGTGTATATTTTAAAGTGTAACATCATTTCCGTTTATAGCGTAAACCCACTCAATAGTACTACAAATTAATACGTCTTACGTGTAGCTTTCTTCTAATATGGACATACATTGTCATCAAAGTACCATTGAGGAAATTGATTTCTAGGCAGCTGACGGACTACGTCATTTGGTCGGATTATGTCAATTCAATTAGCTGTGACTTGTAAGCGTCGATATCGGATGAATTTGACACAACGCGACTAAAATACGTACCTAGTTCGGCTATCTACCTAGGAATCAACTTCTTTGATATTGATTCCTAGGCAGTTGACAGACCAACGTCATTTGGTCGGATCATGTCAATTCAATGTTAATTGTGATCTGTCGGCTGGGTTTGACGTAACGCGACCAAACTACGTAGGTCCCTCATCTGCCTAGGAATCAACTTCTCTGATAGTACATTAAGTATCATGCAAGGACTAAGATGATTGCACTTATTTTATCGGCAAGCACGCGCCGGACATTTTAGAATTCGTTGTATGAAATGATTTGAAACCTCAAACATTCGTCCGCACCATACGCGCCGCATTTCGTGAACTATGCGGTGCGTTCGACGCGTACGGCGCGTACGGTGCCAACAAATATGCGATCAGCTTAATCTGATGAGGTTGCCGCGAAAATTGACATTAACATTCTGTACTGCCCCTGTAGACAAGTGGCAAAACGCTAATGCTAGCGCTACAAAATGTATGGATTTGACATTAGTATTCGCTAGCGAAGCGATGACTTATGTCAAATCGCATACATTTTGTAGCGTTAGCGTTAGCGCTTTGCCACTTGTCCACAGGCCCTGATTACCATAAGATAATTTATTTTATGCAATATGGCGGACATTCTTTATTTGGTCGGGTTATGTCGAGTCAAAGTCAGAATCTATCGGCTGGTCTAGACATAATCCGACTACTGGCTTTGTATTTGACAAAAAAGATTTCCTATAGTCTTATGTTTTATAATACAAAAAGTTACTTTCGATATTTTGAGTTGTGCATTAATCGCTTATTTATTAAATTATTTAAGAACACATCAACAAAATAAAATTAATGTATTAAAATGCGAGATATTATTATAATATTGCGTTTTTTAATCCATCCCGACAAAAAAGCTTATGAACACGATTTGACATAAATTTTGCGTTTCATCGACTGTAAGAAGAACATCTCTTGTGGGAAGTTTTTTTCATTTTTTTCTCGAGATAAATACGGATAGAAATCAGAAATGTATAGATTAAGTTAAAACCGTAGACTTAATTTTTTCTTATCAAAGAAAGGTGTTTATAATGTAAGGTTTAAAGACTGTTATGTGATGTGCTAATGAGTTGTTAGCTACAATAAATATATATTTTAAAATTATATTTTATTTACCTTTTAATTTTTATGCCATTGTTTAACTTTTTGCTCCTTTTCTTTGTTATTCATTTTTTGTGTGGTAATTAAACAAAAAATATATATTCAATATAATTTATTAAGCTAAGGGTCAATTCAGACCGCAAAGCGACGTGTAGATGCATTTCTAAATTTGTTAATTGTATTGACAGATTTGCAAGACGTCTCACGCAATTGAAGTCTGTCAATTCAATACAATAGTTAATGGAATCAGGCGTTACTTTGCGGAAATCCATAGTTTAAATTTAGTTTTTTTGTTATTTTTAGCAATATTCCGCGAAAACAAAGGTGGAAGTTGTTTTCGCGGAATATTGCTAAAAATAATAACAAACTAAATTTAATTCAATACGAATTAGAAATTCATCTAAGCGTCCGCGTCGCGTTGCGGTCTGAATTGATACAAAAAATATAACGGTACAACAAAATTTGCGAAGCTAACTCGACCAATTAAATAAGTTTTATCCTTAACATTCTTATTTTCAGTTAAAACATCAGGCTTGAATAACTTTCAATAATGTTTGCAGATAATGCTTATTACACGGTCATATGGTTTCAGTTCGGCGCAAACGAGCGACGGCTGCGACCATACAGTCATCGTGACGAAATTCCGTATCGCAAACGCGGCGTCAAAAAAATTGGAACGCACTGGCACAGAGTCAGAGCGACGCGACGCGTCATGATATTTTTCCGCCTACCGCAGTGCGTGCTATGACTATTTAAGCTATTGCATAGTTTTTATCGCGGGCTTTAGCGCGGCGACCGAATCAAGAAATTCTGTAACGAAAAACGGCTAACATTCGTCTAACGTCGTTTCAGTTCGGCAGACTTTGGCTCGGTGTGGCAGGTCGCCGCACCGATCGGCGCAGCGGTGCGGCGTTGCCGCTTCGCTGTGCCTGTTGGTGCGACGTTGCCAGACTTCGGCGCTATGATTGTGTGCGTGCAATTCGACGTATGCGAATTATAATTGCTTAAGTTGATAAAAATGCTATGCAATAGCTTTACCGCGGCAGTCCCCGAGTGCCACGTGTTTTTTATGAGGTAGTTATTTGAGGTAAGTCAGCAACTCTTCAACATCCTTCTTGGAGCCGAGGTAGCATGGCGCTCGTTCATGTATGGAGGACGGCTGTATGTCCAGAATGGGGATGTTCCCGTTGCTCGCCAGTCCTCCGGCCTCTGTCACTACGAACGCCATGGGGTTGCACTCGTAAAGGAGACGCAGCTGAAAAAATTAAGGTCATTGAGGTGAAAAAATCAATCAATCTATATTTTAGTATAGAAGGGATTTCCTATTGAAATAATAATATTATTATCTATGATGTTACCATGTTACTTTGCGTGTGGTTTAAAGTTTAAAGCGCATCGACAAAAATGTTTCGGTCATTTTTAACTACTATTTTGTCGTCCGTGCGCGGCGCGCGCCACCTCTTATTTTCAACCACTTAACTATAAGGTTAACTAGCAGACAGAAAATTATTAATTTATTTTGAAAAAAAAAAAAAAAATGACAGATTTTTGTGGCTTTTATTTATTAAGAAATAAGCATTGCATGTTGAGCAGAAATAAAATGTCTCCACAAATATGTCGAGACACTGTAATTTATGAATTAGTCGAAATAAATAATTGTATCTCAAGATTTTGTTTGATGAGAAAATATAAGTTGGTCCGGCGCTTGATTATCAACAGAATGTAAGGAAAAAGTGTAATAACTAATAAGTAATAATAATTATTAATTATTCTAACGATATTACGTTTCCTTATAATATTACAAAACAATATTTTTTAACTCAACTGTACAGATGAGTCATAAGACTGTTGTAAAATGTATGTAATGCCAGAGATCAGCCATACATACTCTATGGTAATGCCATTAAAAAATCCGGAATTTCCGTCATATTAAAAAAGAAAGAAAAAAACCGGCCAAGTGCGAGTCGGACTCGCGCACCGAGGGTTCCGACAGCTTAAAGGTATTATAGACCTGAGTATTTGGTATGAATTTCAATTTAATACCTCTACGCGTTTATGAGGAAATGGGTAGTAAGTTTAAAATTATTAAAAAAAAATATATTATGTGATGTAACTAAAAATTTATGGTTTTCGTAATTTTTCCTTTATCTATGCTATAAGACGTTGCTTCGTACCAAATTTCAAGATTCTGAGTTCACGGGAAGCACCCTGTAGGTTTTGATTCCCTTGCAAGTGTCGAAAATTTGCGGCATAAACGGCTGTATCTTTTGATTGCGTTGGCTTATAAGTTTGATTTTTTCACAGCTTCAAGGGACAGTAGACCTGAGTAATTGATATAAATTTCAGCTTCATACCTCCACGCGTTCCTGAGAAAAAGGGTCTTGACAGACGGACAGACGGACAACAAAGTGATCCTATAAGGGTTCCGTTTTTTCCTTTTGAGGTACGGAACCCTAAAAATATTAAATAATAAAAATTTAGACGAGGGAGATGCCACGAATGGGCCGGCTCTACCGGAGAAATACCACGTTCTCACAGAAAATCGGCGTTAACCAGCCGCGCTTGCGCTGTGTTTCGCCGAGTGAGTGAGTTTACCGGAGGCCCAATCCCCTACCCTATTCCTTTCCCTACCCTCCCCTATACCCTTCCCTTCCCATCCCTACCCTTCCTTATTACCCTATTCCCTCTTAAAAGGCCGGCAACGCACCTGCAGCTCTTCTGATGCTGCGAGTGTCCAGGGGCGACGGAAGTTGCTTTTCATCAGGTGACCTGTTTGCTCGTTTGCCCCCCTTATTTTATAAAAATAAAAAAATAAAAAACTGAGGTAAAATCGAAGTGACCAACTTTTATCGTATCTGCTCAGAAGTTTATTTTCAATTATACCGTACCGTACCGTATTTTCCTTTCATAAAATCTGAGGGCCTAGACAAGCGGTAAGCCATTATCGTAAACGCCAACGCCGCAAAAAGTATGGGATTTTACATTTCGCTAGCGAAGCGATGCCTTAATTAATATGTCAAATCGCATACATTTTGTTAGCGTTTACGATAATCGCTTGCCACTTGTCTACTAGGGTTGTCCTACCGCCTACGTTATTTATACGGATTCGATATATCTAGGTACATACTCATTTTTATGGGTTCAGCGATAGTGTTAAGAGGTAGGTTCATGTGAACGAATCGAATGAGGGAGTTTAATATTCTATTTGCCACAGGTGCCGCTATGTAGCCTCTATCGTGTCAACCCGCTCCCGCTGTCATATGTCAGGAGTCACGACATAGCTGTCGTGTGTCACGATATGATAGCGGAGAGAATTGACTCTGCACTCCTTCGCAGACTCACTGAGCTACATGTCAGGGTAGCAAGATGAGCTGCTTCATAATTCTTATTATAATTAGATTGATAATATAATTAGATTGTAACAAAACTTTTCTTAATATGGCCTTTTTTGTCTGATACTTTTTTTTATATAGGTGTCATATTAATATGTTTACTTGACTCGAAATACCCTACTACATAGCTCCATCTAGTGGCAAATGGAATATTGAAAATGCTCAATGCCGCCAGTTTGTTATTATCTCACCTTTCCTTTCGGCGCGGAGGTGGTTGCGGGGTACATGAATATTCCCCCGTATTTGATGGTTCTGTGGACATCTGCAACCATGGAGCCCACGTACCGGGCACCGTACGCCTTGCCAACCTTCGGGTTCTTCTTGTCGTCTATGTATTTCTTGAGTTTGGGTGACCATTCCGCTGTGTAGCCTGAAAAAGTTTCAAATAAGTAATATGTTTTAGCCTTTAGGTATCTTCTATCCTTAATGTTACAGGTACCGTATTTAACTTTAAATGCTAAGCTAAGATTAACCTTATTACTTAGAGACATTTAATTATGATTAACCTTCAATTTAATGAAGAGTTTGACAGATAATGTATGGGGCACGTATGGGGCTTAAAATATGTTCACGTTAATAAAATTAATTTTCAACTTTGAGTGCGACAGTAAAGAGTCACACACTTGACCTAAGTACGATTAATAAAAACTACCTACTTGACAGACTATATTTTTCTATCTAGTTTATATTATATTGTAGCAGACAAAGACAAGCAGAGAATATGCAGAGAATAGACATACACAAAGCTATTCGTGTGTAATTTAAATATAAAATTATTATTAAGGGTATAGAGTTCGGAAAGCACTATAATATATATTTATGTTGCGTTGCACTGCACTGTCGATTGTGCATGGTAACTAGGGTTGCCACCCGTACTTTATTATAAAGTATTGTACGTTATTTCAGGCAATTGTACTTTGTACTTTACGATAATAATAAAGTACGCAAAAATACTTTATTTCAAACTAGATGACCCGATGAACCTCTTATCACCTATCTCCCAACATAAACCCTCCCTGGGCTTCGACGAATGTTTCAAAACCAAAATAAGCCAAAGCGGTTCAGCCGTTCTCGAGTTTTAAAGAAACTAACAAAGTACAGAATTGATTTTTATTTATGCTTACTGATAATTTTATAAATTGTACTTTATTTTTATACTGTGTACGTTTTTTTTCACACCTAAAGTAGCCGATGTACTTTATTTGCAAAAAAAAGGTGGCAACCCTAATGGTAACCTCGAGGATACCGACGACCATTAGCAACGTTTTTTATCAGCACCATAAAGTGTTATTTAACGCCATTTTTGCAGACCCATTAGGATTTTAGTATAATTATTACCTTTATGGCTTCCCTTACCTTCGTTAATAGAATATATCTTCCCCTGCTCCGGGACTCGCATATTTGGGTCTGTCAATATAAACTCTCCTATACTGGGGTCGTACATGAACCCATTTACTCCCTTTCCTCTTCCCAAAGCCAGCACCAGCATCGTCGCTGAACCGTAGAGTGCGTAGCCGGCTGCGACCAGCTCTGAACCGGGGCGTAGAGCGTCTGATTCAGAGGGCTCGCTAGGGGAGACTTTTCTGGAAGGAGAAATGTCGGAGAAATTGATGTATGGTTAATAAGAATCACTTTTTACAGGTTCTAGGGCAATATGATCACCTGATCATTGTCTGACAAAATGATGCATAATTGTTGGAGGGGCGTGTAAAAAGTCGGACCTGCGTCTTATCTATTGCAAGTCGCGTCGGTCGTCCGTCCCACTCTGAGAGGGCTGCGCACACACTTGGGCACTATAAAAATGACTCCTCCGAAACTGGCTTACGCTGGTTTTACGGTTACGCCGAAACCGGTGTGGGAGGTCTCCATGTGCTTACTTGTATATAGCGAAGATGGACCCAACAGACACGAGGCAGTCGATGTTGGATGACCCGTCCAGTGGGTCGAAGCACACCACGTATTTGCCGCGCCTCTCAGTCTCCACCTAAAAAAATAATAATTTAAAAGGCTCGTTTCATAGCTATCCGGGACACCCTTACGGGTTGGCAATAGGCACTAATATTAAGTATATATTACTAGATTATGCTTCTCCCGCGTAATTTAGGAATGGCACGGAAACCGTACATTTTTCCGCAAAAAAGAAACCTAAGTATGTCCGTTCACGTGGTCTATTCTTCATGTACTTATGCCAAATAACATAAAAATTGCTCCAGTAGTTTCTTAAGATTATCTTAATTTAAATAATTTCCTCCTTTCCTCGTAAAAGAAATTTTAAATAATTGCAAACAAACAAACAAACTAACAAACTCTTCCGCTTTATAATATTAAATAAAAATAGAAAAAAAATCTTTACGTAAGATTTATAGTGTAAAGGGCCCCGAAGACGATCAAACGGTTTGACTCAAACCGATTTGATCGTTTACAAAGCTTGTTTGAACGGTTTGTCAAACATTTACGTGTTTGAAGCATGTTTGATGAAATTTCATATTTTCGTTGTGTTTGACGCGCCGTTTGATCGTGTTCCGACGCGTTTGAAGGTTTGAACAAACCCGGCTTAGTTTAGTGCTGGATTATGAAGAAGAAAAAGAGAAAGAAGCTGTAGTTTCTAGCACTTTCTGTAGATGTTCGTGGGTAAAACGATATTATGTTAGTCCACAGTCCATATCATTCTTTGGACCAGTCTTTTTCTTTTTTTTTTCTCTTCTGACGGAGGACATTAACGCAGGGCCCCCGCAAGGGCTACTGGCGCCTGTGTGAAAAAAAAGGATTTTGGCGCCCCTTTAGGCAAATTTTTTGGGAGTTTAGTTTTGGCGCCCCTAAAGATGGCAATTTGGCGCCTCTAGAGGATGGCACCCGTGTGTATTGCACACATTGCACATATTATGGTAGCGGGGGCCCTGCATTAATGTTATAAACATAAGATAAGAAAATCGCGATCCTCGTTCTAGAATCTAGAGCATCTTCGGCATCACAATTCACAAGACGTGTACTCGACAGCGCGTATTGAATGAAACTGCCCAGTGCCGTTTGACAAACCGTTCAAACCGACATCAAACGGTTGCATCAAACACGTAAGGTTTGAATCAAACCGTTTGATCGTCTCGGGGGCTCTTAAGGATTTGTGATCTACGTTTAACGTTTTACGTTCCAAAACGAACGTATTTAATCTACGTTTATTAATTATAATTATTATTTTAAACCCAACGGCGCGCGGCGCGCTGTGCGTAGAGGTAGACCTTGTTATATTTTTTGCACATTTACTAGTAACACGCTTATAACCATAAAAACGTCATCGAATAAAAACATTTTAATCGTTGGTTTTTAAGATTATTTAAAAATAATATAAAGGCGTAAAAAATAACAAATAACATCATAATTTATACATTACCTTAATAATAATTACGTAAGTATAGTTTGTAGTAGGTAAATATAATGATTGCAAAAGTCCATACGCGTCAGTCGGTTCGCGAGCTTAGAGGCTGAAAGTCATGGAGGGTCTACCTAGGCATGGATACTTGGATTTCCTCCCGGATTCGCTGGAGGTGGTCAGAAGGGATGTCAACCTGGACAAACCTGGAGAGATCCGGGATGCTGTGAGGATTCTGGACGAATGGGTGAAACAGCAGAAGCATTATATGAAGAAGGATATACGTGAGTAACTAACGAAGTGGTTCAAATATTATTTCGTTTAGAAACTTTGGTACCTACACCGTGTAACGTGTTATCAACTTATATGGTAGTGCCACCAACAAACCCTCTACTCCAGCATTTCCCAAAGTGTGGGTCGCGACCCACAAGTGGGTCTGCGCTACTCGTTTGTTGGTGGCACAGAATTTACCTAATATAATAGAATGACCGGCGGGTTCATATAAAAATAACCAAAAAAAATGTAATAAAAATAAAATTCTAATTAAGTATTTAAAATTTTTCAAATTCAATTAATTTTAACTAGGTACGTTTTGAAAATCATTATTTTCGTACCAACTAAAACGCAATGTTAATGAGAGAGCTTTACAAATAAGCTTCTTCTTTTCATTAGATATGAACATAATCCATACTAATATTATAAATGCGCAAGAGTTTTTGTCTGTCTGTCTGTCTCTCTGTCTGTCAGTTTGTTACCAGACACCAGTTTACGCCCAAACCGCTAAACCGATTTTAATAAAATATTTGCATTGAGATAGTCACGGGAAAGCATATAGGAAAATGTACGGTTCCTGTACGATGCACTTCGGCGCAAGGAAGTCGCGGACATTTTTTTTTCTCTCTGCGATGATAACTCTCTCTCTCTCTTACTTAACTCGATGACCTTAGGCCCGTATAAATAGTCAGTACTTAAGATGTGATGGTCTCAAGACGCGGTTCGGCTCTATGATTGGTCCAAATTTTGACAGCCAACCAATCACAGAGCCTGAACCGAGTCTTGAGACCGAGATGCATCTTGAGTAAGGGCCTTAGATAATTAAAAATGAAGCCTTGATTGATCCAGGTTCTGAGTAGAACCTACGTGTTATCCTTGACTTCGATCCACTTAATTATACTGTACTTGTGAAAAATTACTCCTGCAAGTACTTATATATTAATAATATCCTGCCTCACCTTGTACTTAATCTTTTCAATAATATTGCTTGGATTAAATAGGCGATCCAACTAAGATTTTAAAGTGTAATAAGTAATAAGTTTTTGCAAGTAAAAATTTAAGTACCTAAACTAGTACCTATACTTATTTATAAGATTCGAAAAAAAAAAAAATTAAGTACTTCAATTTTGCATTTTTAGACGGAAAAAAATAAAAAATAAGTCGATTATGAACATGGAATTCAGGTACGTCCCTTATCGTTCGAAATCATAGGCGCAGATTGCGGAAGAAAGCTTAAAATTAACCCATTGTTGTTAATATAATTTTTAACCGACTTCCAAAAAGGAGGAGGTTATATTATGTTCGTCTGTTTATATTTTTTTATATGTTCAACCATAACTTCGGTACTGGCTAAGTTCTTTGTCAAGTATCTCAGTTCTGGGCTGGTACCGACTTCAAAAGAATGAAAATTGAGTAAGTACAGAATTCGTTGAGATTTAGTCGAATTTTGAAAAAGGCACTTTAATGAAGAATAATAATTATTTCATACTTTTTAGGTCATTTTAAGAATATTGTTTTTTCCTTGGAAGTCGGGTTTAATTTTTTGTTAATTCGATACAGATTTTCACAAAGTAACATCGATTCAATTAGCTGGCTGATTGCATTGTAATCATTCTCGAGTCATCATAGTGTCATTGTGCTAGGTTAAGGTTTTGCCATTAATGGTGTCACTAGAAACTTTTTTTAATAAACAGCAGGTAGTTTTGTACCCAACTAACTTTTTAGATCGAAATTATTTTAACCAAATAATCTTCTTGAATCTTCTCCACAGGCAAACTCTAGAAAAAGGCATTATTAGTAGTTTTACTTCTAAGTATAAGGTGACATTCGTTTTCTATACAAATGGTAAACGTAGGACGAAATAAACGTTATTAAAGAGATAGCAATTGCAGCTGTTTTTTGGATTGCCCCTATGTTATAAATAGTCCTTAGTCTAATTAATTTATGCTAACAAGTTCTTCTTAATCTTTTTCAGACCCAGTTTACTTGGAGACCCTAATATTAATGTCGAAAGGTTCTCTGGAACGTGCCAAGTCTGTTCTGGAGAAGATGTTTACCGTCAGAGCTTTGTACCCACACTATTTCGAACTGTTTGATGTTCAGAAGGAGTTTCAGCTTATTAAGGAATCTAGGTATGATTTTTTAAAATTGTATTAAGTTTAAAGAAAATAAAAATACAGTAGGTAGTATAAAAAATTAAATATTTAGGTAGGTTTGATCTACTTTACAAACGCAACCAATAACCATATTCAAAATATCTACAGAATGTAACAAAACTGTACTTTAGGGTGTGTATAGAGTAAAGTTACAGCGCGGCGATGAAATAGAATCTTTTTTTTACTTTTGTATGGGAGAATGTATGACGCTGGGGCAGTGTTGCCGCTGGTCATTTGTAGGGTTACCGTACGCAAGAGATAAAATTACCGTATTGAAACAAAAATTGCCGTACATTTTTTATTTTATTATTTACTTACATGACAAAGAAAAATGTAGACATGAAACACAAGTCAAACATATAAAAAAAAATTCAGTTTATGAAAAAGATGCCACTGAATTAAAAAAAAAAAATATGAAAAAGGTGCCTTTTTCAATCAAATCTACAGGAGATTTGATTGAAAAAGGCAACACAGTCCACAGATCACTCTCTCCTCCAATCAAATCCACAATGTCACTTAATAAGGCATCCTTAGTAGCATTCTCTTCATTATCAGACGGTTTTTTTTATTTTCGCTATCATTTCGGGAGTTGACACCTTGTATAGTTCGAATGTTTGCTGGTAATATACTGTTTGCGCATTGCAATTTGCGCGCGAACGAACGAGATAAAAGACTAAAGACAGATAGATGTGTTAAATGTCGCTGTCGTGGGTTGGCCCTTGCAAGATTGGGAAATTCCCGAATACCAAAGACTATACAATAATAATTTAGAGTTGCGTTTATTTTTACGCAAACGCTGATTACGTTTCTTCTTCAAAATCTTACAGCATTTCTTAAATATAGTAATTAGTAGCTAGTGGTATACGGTATACCTAATACTTCTTAAGGCTATGATTGCCGTATTTTAGCGTACGGCAATGACCACTCTGCCGTATACCGTACAATTCGTCTTAAAAGAGCCTGAATGCCGTACGAAACGGCAATTACCGTACAAACGGCAACACTGCGCTGGGGAGCTCCCCCACACAAATCACAATAATATTTTTTCTCTTTTGGCGCTGCTACTTTTAGGGCCGACTACACCGGAATCATCCGGAATGGCAGAGGCGAGGCGAGCTCGTGGTCGCCGGCGGCCACCAGAGGCCACGAGCGGCCACGAGCGTCCAATGTCCATGGGCGGCCGTAGATTTCTCAAGCGATACTATGTATTACAATAATGAAGATAAAGTTTAAAATCATATGACACTGAAACTGCTCGCCTCGCCTCTGCCCTTCCGGTGTGTTTGAGCCTTACAGTGAACTCTTTTATCTATATAAGGGACACATACATACCCTTAAGTATTATCACTATGTTTTGTTACACCTAGTATTGTCATATCAGTGATTCTAAAAAGTTTGTTGACTGTTGCATTGTTTACTATGAGTACAAAATATGCCTTTTGATATGCCCTTTGTAGATGTAAGTTACACAATATGCTAACATCGTTTGTGCTTTGTTTTTTACAATTTAATCTAAGAAGATTATTGCCAAAAAATTGTAAAATCTTCCATTGTTAGCGTTTAAGTACCAAATTTTATTTATAGTTCAAATTTTAATTACTCTATTATTCCGAATTCAAAAATACTTAAGTACTTACTTACTTATATAAAAAATACTAATAAGCAGCCATTAATTATTTAGTTTTTAGCTGGAGTTAAAAACATTTTTTGTACAGTTTATTTCTTTGAGATATTGACGTAAGTAATACCAGGTAATACTTACAATATTATTACGCGTATTAAATTATTTTTATTATTATGACGAAGGTGACTTTAACAAAAACACATTTTTTTCAGTTACATATTGCCTTTGCCAAAGATGATAGAAGATTACTATAGGATAATGGTTTGGAAGTTCATTGGTAAATTTAGCAACCCCAAGATCATGGAGAGCGTTTACAAAAACATTTTTCTCGTGAGTAAACTTGACTCATTTTTATTTTACTCTAGACAATTTTAAATACCTACTTCAAAGAAGGCATAGATCAATGCCGAAAGTGTTTTTGTAGCAACATAAAGTGTATTAAAGTCAAATCCAACGAAAGCTATTAAGTATATAGGATACAGCTGTCAGCTAGGCATTATGATGTTAGCCTCCCCTTTTCAGTGACCATAATAATTCATGTCGTAACCATAAAGTTAATATACCGAGCGGAATAGAGCAACAATCTCGAGCTGTCAAACGAAACCGAAATTGGTTTTCATCTGTGTGTATCAATATGTGTATGCAGTTATACTCTTACACAAGCATGATTGAACATGAATCCTTTGTCAACGTGCCGATACGTGCCGACTGGACGTCAATAAAAGAGTTCGCTGTCATGTATCACACTTCTCTTTTTACTATGCAGTGTTACTGATAGTGATTTGGTATGGAGATACTTTGAGTCCCGGGAAAGGACATAGGATACTTTTTAGCCCGGAAAAATGTACGGTTCCCGCGCGATAAACGAATTTTGGCGCTACAGAGTTGCGAAAATACTTGATAAACTCTTACACTGTGGCTCGAAATTATTCAGGGTTTCTCTTAACAGAGTCTAGAGTACCTGAAGCGTTATGACTACCACACGGGCGCCGTTCTCGTGTACGACCTATCAGAGTGCGATCTCAAGGATGCCCTCACTGGAGTCAATCTCATGGAACTGAAGAACTGCTATAATATTGTGTTCGTGAGTATTGCGATCCCGTTCTCTTCAGAGGGCTATAGACTGTAGTGTTGTTGTCTCTTTTACCCATTTGGTAAAATTGAGATTAGCTTGACTCCGCGCGTTGTTCAACATTTTCTATGTTCTTATTCTTGCCTGTATAGCTACCGTAGTCCGTTCTATCTCTTTTATAAATAAGAAGGATGAGAGGGATAATAAAGTTCCAATTAGGTTCCAATTATATATTATAAATGTGGCAATTTGAACCACAATTACCTATTACCCACCCGCTATAGGCGCACAGGCCACTACACTTGACTCCACAGTCTGAACAAGGCTTGATTCGTCGTTTTGTCATATTTCTTGCGTTTATTCGCACTTTTATGTAGGTGCCTAGGTAGTTCTATAATATTATCGTAATACAGAACTAATTTACTCGAAACTATCCCAACAGGAAAGCTACGGCTTCAGGGTAAAAAGGATCCATCTGATCACGGCGTCGCAGATCGTGTACACCTTCATCAATTTCTTCCGTCACTTCTTGAAGAAGAAGATCTTCGACCGACTGACGGTACACAAGAGTATTGACGAGCTCCACCAGTTCTACCCCAAACACATCATGCCGAAAGACTATGGTGGGACAGAGAGGTCTTTGCGAGAATTGCAAGGTAAAAAATTTATGATTATGTGGCATTAATCGGCATTATATTATGGCCTTAATTAGTTTTGTTTGCATTATTTTGAAAGGTACCATCGAGGAAATTGATTCCAGTAGATTCCAGTTGATAGCAGTTGACGGACCAACGTCATTTGGTCGGATCATGTCATTTCAATGTAAATCTGTCGGTTCGACCGATCACAGCTCTAAGCCTCTAACATTGAATTGACAATAAGCTGACCAAAGGACGTAGGTCCGTCAACTGCCTATGAATCAATATAGTACGGTGTAAGCATTTTTTTTAACTGACTTCTGAAAAATGTCGGTATAACTTTGTTGTAAAATTGATCAGGGTAACGAGCAAATAGATCGTCTGATCTAGCTATTGATTTGGCAGTTACAATTTAACTTTAACATGCAAGCTTGCTGTTATGCATTCTTACGTTGTTGATTCTTGAAATCTCGTTGTTGTCTTTGGTCGTTATGTCACAAATATATTTTGTGAGGCCATAGTGTCTGAGAGGACGAGAGGGGAGGTGTCGACAAAAACTGGATCATTCTCATTGTAATTCGATCCATTAACACGTTGGTCGTTGAACAAGTAAACGTTATTGAACTGCTTCTTTATTTACAGATGATTTCTTATCACACCTATCTTCGGAGGACTTCAGTGCATACATGAAAGACATGGCCGACGCCAAAATCGACGAGTCCCAGAGAGTCGTTGTGCATAACGACGAACTTAATGGAACGTTCCGAACTTTGGCAATAGATTAAACCTATCGTAGAATTTGATTCATCATATACATATATATGCCATATATACCTACGGGCTACGTCGTTATTTTGTCGTGTCAAGTGACTCAAGTCAATTAATGTAAGCCGCAATATGATAATGGTGATGACGTATTTGGTGAACTTGATGTAACCCGACCAAATCACATAGACCGCTATACTATATCGATATAATTTATCGCCGAGAATTAATTTCTCTAAGTACGCTGTATTGTCGACTGTGACCTAGAGGAAGACTGGATTGTTTTAAAAAAAGAAAACCCTTTGTTCTAAGAATAGTTTTCACAAGTTGTAATTATTGCTATGAATTATGATATAATCCTAAAAGCGATAAGTATTTATGAAAATATTATTTAGTTTTTAAATATTATTTATAAAAATATTATTTTAGGGATTTATTAATAAGTAAGTACTTATAAGTTAATTTTGCATGCAGGTTATGCCAACGCTACATAGATGAGTATGAAATAATGTATGTATTTTGGTTATTTAAAACATAATTTATTATACTTACTTATTTATTTATTTATAAATTCTTTATTTGCATTATAAAACAATATAAAATAACAAAAACAACATTAGGCAAGAAACATACCAAATAGGCGGCTATATATACTTACTTACTTTTATCTAAATACGTAAATAAGTAAGTAATGTATTTTGGTTATTTAAAACATAATATATTTTTATCTTTAGTACTTACCTAATGCATATTATTTTGCATTAAGTATTCATTAAGTTAAATTATTAAGTACTTATGCTTTTTTAATAAAATTATAATTTTATTAAAATTACTTGCATATAAATATGCAAACTTATCTACATTATTTATTGTTTATTTTTGGAGTTCCAACTACTGTAATAACGGCTAGGTATAAAGTTAAGAATAATATTAAGTATACCTATTACTATTTACTTAATTAAGAAGTACTTATTGAAAAAGCCGAATATGGCTTCATTAGCGCTTTTTTTCGTACCTTAGGCTCTCGCAAAGGCCTTAAATTATTATTTAAAATAATTTAAAATACTTATACTTTTATTTTTAAAAAAAATCTAACTTAGTAACTGATTTTCCACGTTTCCTTTTATCAAGATCTATTTGTTTATAAACAAGTAGGAGTGAAACGTTGCATCACTATACATTGATAACTCTACATTTTGGACTTCAACACCCAAAGGTCAGTCTGATTAATGAGTTGCTTACTGAATACCAACTAAACGTTCATATTTCTTATTAAGTACTTCTTTGAGGTTTATATTGATCAACTATTTTGTCTTATCTTGAATATATGGAAAATTGGCACTAAAGGTCTTATGCTAATTTTGTGCAGTGCAACTCCTGTTAAAGATTATTGTAGACTCAATTTCATGCAATGTCTCTTTTTTCGATAGAGATAAAAAATCAAAATTTTGGATAGTACCATAACAAACGCTGAAAAAAATTGAGGAGTGAGGAATCAGATTTCGGATCTACTAACTCAGGGATCGTCAAACTTTTTTGTCAAGGGCCGCATATGCGGGCCGTTAACTGCTAACACCAGCCTACCTGAATAACCGAGGAGTTCTCTTCGGAGACCAGCATACACGTGGTGTAGGAGGACTTGAGCATGTTGATGAAGAGGTCGTTGGAGAGGACGTCCAGCTTCTTCACCTGTTCACCCTGGACATTGGTGTCTCCGGATATTCCATGGCTGCAAGGGAACATTGGCTTTAGAGTCTGCTGTATTCTTGCTTACAAATTTAGACTGGAACTAGTGCATAAAATTTTAGCCGTCATGATATTAAAGATACCGTAGATAAAAAATAATAATTTTAAAAGTTATTTGGGTCACAATGATGCGAACTTGATACTACATTCGTAGTATCAAGTTCACATCATTGTGACCAATCTATAAGGGTTCCGTTTTTTGCCATTTGGCTACGAAACCCTAAAACATTTAGAAATAGAACAACAGCGTAATATAATGAATAGACAAGGAAAAATACGAACAGTTTAGCTATCCCCGCCTTGCGTACAGCTGACTGAATGGCCTTGACGGCGGTCTGTATCGAGTTGAGCAACTGCGTGAGGTCTCCGGTGGCCGACGGCGCCGTCCTCTGCTGGTACAGCACCCAGCGAGTCAGCGTCATCGCGTTAACGTCAAAAGCGGGCCCCTGCTGAGACATTTTTGAAGCAAAAAAACGTGACAGAAACGACCCACGCGCGCTAACCAACTGGCCGTAAGATACCGGCTGGCGGATAGTGTTTAGAAATGTTATCAACGTGTTTTCGTCGAAAATATGATGTAACATTCGTTCCACGATAGTAAAATTCGATAATAGCTCGTAAAGCGTCAGCATTTGAATTGAAAATGGGTTAAAAAAAATTTTAGGTGAGAGGTGTGTCGATGACGCAAGTGCCTTTGGGATTTCTGATTGGTTCTGAAGTAAATTTTAATGAATAAAACTATTTGATAAATAATGAATAACCTGTTTTTCACATAAAATAAAACCAGGAAAATACCAGGCTACCAGTTAATTAGTGGTAAGGTTAGGATTATGGAAAACTCAGAACAGGAAAATAAGGGAAACCATATTATCGGGTGGCCGGTGGTACAAGTAGGTACTAGGTACCACCCGATATAATTTCCTCTATGCCTTGATGGAAAGCAACTTCCGTCGCCAATGAACACTCACAGCATCAGAAGAGCTGCAGGTGCGTTGCCCGCCTTTTAAGAGGAAATAGGGCTAATAGGGGAGGGTAGAGATGGGAAGGGAAGGGAATAGGGGAGGGTAGGGAAGGGAATAGGGTAGGGTAGGATTGGGCCTCCGGTAAACTCACTCACTCGGCGAAACACAGCGCAAGCGCTGTTTCACGCCGGTTTTTTGTGAGAACGTGGTATTTCATTCGTGCCGAAGCATGGCTCTTCCAGGTATAAACTACTGATGTATGATGTGGAGGAGTGGTGATGACGTTGTTTTGGTGGTATTTTGATTCGAAAGCATGTTTTGTTTCCGATTTCCTTGTTTTATATTTCATTGACATGATACACTTTAAAAAAGACTTTAAAATTAAAAATTAAGTGCCGTATGTTATGGCTAACATGGTTATTGTAATCAAAATAAAAACAAAAAAATCAATTTTTATAAAGCCTGACTAGAAAAATAAAAAACCTGCGCTGAGGGCGCTAAATGAACTATGATTATGGCAACATCTAGTACAGTCATACACTTACGAATTGGCTAGTGAACAATTTTTAGCTAGTGTTTAATTTCATAATAAAGACTAATTATTTTAGTATAAACTATTGCAGAAATAATTTTAAAAAAGCGTAGCGTTTATGTAAGTATAGTTTTAAAGTACTTATCACGAAATAAACTTCCTTAAAACTATAGGCATTAGGCACTTTAAAAAATACAACTTTATAATTTCATTATTCGCTTTTATTTAAGTTATTCATCAAACTCAGAATCTAAATATACAACAGATTCATAAAAAATACTTCATGATCTTCAGATTGTAGTGGTTCAATGTCATAATATCTCATCTCTGACTCTTCTTATTTCATTATTCTTAGGTGTAGAAAATAAAACTGAGATCTGACCTTCTCTTCGTATTTTCATTACAGACGATCAATATACACCTAAAAAACAGAACTTTTAAATTAAATTAGTCAAAAATTAGCCAATTCAAATTGTGCACAATATAATGAGGTACCTACCAGTCATGTTGACATGTTTTTATTGCATAGTCAAGAGCTCGTGCTCGTGTAGCTTTACACATTGGAGTCTGTACTGTCCATAGAGTATTACCTATCGGTCTATCGGTAATTCCGATAGGTTATATTAACTTTATGGTACTGGTAATATATACCTATGTATATATAGTACTAAGATACTGTTGTTATTACAATCGCTGTAGATGTAAGGCTCATAGTACAAGTGAAAAGCTTCCTGTGCTGTCGACTTTATCTACAATTCATACGGTCTACTTTTCTCATTCATAGAGAATGAGAAAAGTATGAATTTTAGTAGGTAAAATCAAATTGCCCCCCCCCCCCCCCCCCCCTGCGCCATCGGCTGGCGACGCCCTTGAAAGTCCGTGATGTTATTTAGAGGAATAGAGTCAATCCCTTCAGACCTTCTTTCCGACAAGTATTATTCATATTGGAAATAACTTTTCTTAACTGGCTTTTAATAGTTTTCGGCGTTTTAACGCTTAAATAACCAGGCGCGGTCGCAGCCTGAAATTTGGGGGGGGGTCACTCACTAGTCACTATACTAATTTTTTTTTATCTGCGCCCTCGGACGGTTCTGGCATGGGTTGACAGCTGTCTAAGGTCGGACGCAGTGGAGTTGAGGGGATAGCTAGAAATTTCCTTTTATTATTTGGCAAGATTTTGTAATTTTTCAATTTAATAATAATAATAAATAATAATATCTATGGACGCTTCACACCACGTCAGTCTGGCCCCGTGCTAAGTACCTAAAGGACTTGTGTTACAGGTACCAGACAACGGAAATATATTTAATACTTTTATACTATACATACCTATATTGAAGATTTTTATTATATCATACACATATTTAATACACATCCAGACCCGGGAACATTGAAAACTTTTTGTTCCGTCGGCGGGATTCGAACCCGCGACCCCCGGCTTGAGCTACCAACGCGCTCACCACTGAGCCACAGAGGTCGTCAAATTATTTGACCTTAGATTTTGGGGGGAGGGTAATGTCCCCCCCCCCCCCCCTCACTCACTTGGCCTAGAAATATATCACGCACAATCAAGAACACACTTTGACAGATGACAATTATGACATCTCATAACATTGTTGCCAGTTGAAGAAATTAGTTCCAATAGATTTCCGCAATATGGCGGGGTTTTTTATATTGTTGATCGGGCTTTAAATAACTTTCTTTAGGAATTTTACAGATTTTTTTATGGCAAAAGTACATGCTGATGCTTTAAAAACTTTCTTTAGGAATTTTACAGATTTTTTTTATGGTAAAAGTACATGCTGATGCTTTAAAAAATTTAGGAAGAAAATAAATAAATTATGTATTGTCAGTTGTCACTAATTGTCATTTGTCATGTGACATGTGTTGTGTCCATTTGACTTTTATATGCTGTGTCGACTGTCGGATATCCATTGTCAAATGTCAAACAAGTTTGTTATGTCGGCTGGGCTAGAGGATGCAAAGTAAATAAAAAGCGAAAATACAGGAAATATGGCACCGAAACTGAAATTTGCTGAAGGTAATTGAAATTACAAATAATACCAAAGATTATCTTGTCGTTTTTTGGTAAAACTTACATATAATTACTTAAATTTCAGGGGAGAAAGTGTTATGCTTCCATGGCCCGCTCATTTACGAGGCAAAATGCTTGAAAAGTTCTGTTACTAAAGATAAACATGTGAGATACCTGATACACTACGCCGGATGGAACAAAAAGTAAGTAATATTGCGGTAAAAACTCATTTTATCGTTACATGATAAAATGAGTTTTTACTTCTTCAATTCTTGAACTTGACTTGAACTTCACAACAATTTTTTCGACAAACGTTTTGCACGGCCGTGTCAGATTAGCGGATTTATCGGATTATAGAATACTCCATACATTTTTATACATTACAGTACCAATCCTAATGTTAAGGTTTTATCAGAACTATACATCATTTTATAAAGTGGCACTTCGGTACTATCGGTACTTGTCAACAAGATGTGATCATAACCGTTGTCATCATTGTAACAAAAAAATTACGTACCTAAATAAAAATTGAGCTAAATAATGTTTAATATATGTACGTAACTTAATATAATCTGCTAATGAGCCTATAATTGGTTTTCAGCTGGGATGAGTGGGTGCCGGAGAGCAGAGTCCTCAAATACAACGAAGCTAATGTTCAAAGACAGAAGGAAGTACAGAGAGCACACTCAGCACAACCAGTCAAAACTAAAAAGAGTAATTATTGTTTATACTGCTATTAATTGTTACTTTGATGGAAATGTACAAAATATTGAATGTCTCAAATATGTATTTCATCATTGCATGGTCAATACACATTTAATTTGATATCATTATATCATCCATACTGTGTTGTTTTACATCTTTGTAAAGTGTCATTCAAATGGTCACTAATATATTCAAACAATTGTAATACAAGGAATAAAAGTACCATAATATGTTAATTGAAACATGTAATTGTTTAACAATTTCAGCTCCAGCTAAGGGCCGGAAGTCGGAAGCAGCCAGCTCCACTCCAGCTAGGGAAGAATCCAGAGCATCTACACCTGCAGGTAAAATTATCATTATTTTAAACACCTCCATTGTGGGTATCACAGACACAATAGATTTTCAATTGTTATGCGGCAGCTGGCTGCCGCTTGGGGATTGATGGGTTAATAGAAAATATTATGTTCATTATTGTGATCTTATTATAATATGTGTGTTTTGTAAGTCACTGGAATTTTTTAAAGTTTCAAATATTACATTAAATTTATAATTGAAAACCAAATAGGGATTTGCATAATGATTAATTTGATGCCAATAAATACGCGCCTCTGGGCGTTGACCAATAACCGCGTCATAAGTTTCCAAATCTAAGCAGAGAGGGAATTTTAAATCACATTTCATGTTTTGTTTTTATAGGTAAAGATAAGGACAAAGAGGCTGATGCGACACCAACAACCACCACTAAAGCCACCAAAACACAAAGTAAAGACACACCAGCAGACTCAGGGTCAGATCAGCCTAAGTGAGTATTAATACATTGTGGTGCATGTGTTTCTTGGTTTTACAATTATTATTATATTTAATAAAAGAAACTTGTTTTGTTACATTATAATGAGAATTTTATTAATATAATATTGTAGTACGATAAAAATTGCCTATTGTCTTACATAATAATAAAATCAATTTAATTAGATATATTGGATAAAATTGAATTGAATAACATTTTAAACTTAGCTGAGGAGTGAGGTACAAACATTTTTGCCTTTCATTGCTTCTGGTTATACGTACAATATGTAACCGATAACATTAGGCATATTTATAATAATATTATATTATTATTTCATAAATTTTTGCACCTTTAAAATTTTTATTTCATAAGCATAAATTAAATATTACCTGTTATATTATGTCTGTAGTATTAATAAAAATACAGCAGTATTGTAACTTCCATTTTCTTTACATTTTCAGGAAAAAGCGCGGCCGGCTAGACATCTCTATTGAATCTGAAGAACAGTACCTCGCCAAAGTTGAAGTAAAAATCAAAATACCCGAGGAGTTGAAAGTGTGGCTTGTAGATGACTGGGACGTTATCACGAGGCAGCAAAAACTAGCTTTACTACCCGCTAAGATCACAGTGTCACAGATAGTTGACAACTACCTTGCCTCCAAGAAGTCGAGTAAACAGCACAACCAGGCAAAGGAATCTGTACTAGTTGATATAACTGAAGGCATTAAAGAGTACTTTAATGCGACATTGGGTTCACAATTATTATATAAGTTCGAAAGACCGCAGTACAGTGAGATTTTACAAGAATACCCTGACACACCAATGTCTCAGATATACGGATCTATACATTTGCTAAGGCTGTTTGCGAAAATGGGTCCAATGTTGGCATATACAGCGTTGGACGAGAAATCCTTACAACACGTACTAACGCACATACAAGATTTTCTAAAGTATATGGTGACGAATCGTTCTACGCTGTTTAACTTGCAAGATTATGGTAACGCTACCCCCGAATATCACAGAAAGGTTCAATAGTATTAGGCTTTTGCGATTCAGAGGTAAACAATGTGTTAAAGCCTAAAATTTCAGCCTTTTCTTAATCATTTTAGACAACAGTATGGTTATTTCTACATAAATAAAAATGAACTTTCAATTTTGTTAGTCATGCTAAAATTCGAAAACGGCTGAACCGATTTGACTAATTTTTATTTTGAAATATATTCGCTCATATAAAAAAAAATGTAGTAAAAAACTTAAAACGACAAATTTATTTTGTTTTTAGGTGCAAAATGACTGAAATTTTATTGTAAAATATATTGTAGGACCTTACGCCCTATTGTTACGAGTGAATCGCAATAATATTTTAAATAATTAGAATAAGCAATATCAGAAATGAAATTGAGAAATATTATCTGATTTATATTATAATTCTCTGATTTATATTATAATTCTTTTGAATACCGGCAGGCTAGATTTGTGAAAATGTACACTTGAAAATTGTATGATTTTATAAGCGTAAAGCATTTAAGGTTTTTTCGTGACGTTAGTTCTAAAAATGTGTAGATTTAATCAAATGAGCGTTAAAAGTGTTAAGAAATTATTGAATATTGGCTGTAAATTTTTGATTAAGAAAAAATGTTTTTCGGCAATTGTATAATGTTATGGTGATTTGGCATTGACTGGAAAATAAAGTAATTTTAAGGTTAAGTAATTTTAAGCAAGCTGCATGAGATATAGAATGTAAGTAAAATGCTATTCCTCCCTAAAATGTGTTTTTATTATTATTCTCCTCAGACATAATACAGAACCCATCTCCTTGTCTGTCAGGGAACTTTTATAACGGATCAGTTTTCTTAAATGAAATAAGGGGGCAAACGAGCAAACGGGTAACCTGATGGAAAGCAACTTTCGTCGCCCATGGACACTCGCAGCATCAGAAGAGCTGCAGCCTGTGCGTTGCCGCCCTTTTAAGAGGTAATAGGGTAGGTTAGGGATGGGAAGGGAATAGGGGAGGGTAGGGAAGGACACTCGCAGCATCAGAAGAGCTGCAGGTGCGTTGCCGGCCGTTTAAGAGGGAATAGGGGAAGATAGGGAAGGGAAGGGAAGGGAATAGGGGAGGGAAGGGAAAGGAATAGGGTAGGGGATTGGGCCTCCGGTAAACTCACTCACTCGGCGAAACACAGCGCAAGTGCTGTTTCACGCTGGTTTTCAGTGAGAACGTGGTATTTCTCCGGTCGAGCCGGCCCATTCGTGCCGAAGCATGGCTCTTCCACGTCTGAATACTAAGTTTGACGAAAGGTCCCTTACTGACTACCGTGACCGTGAGTACGTATTAACATACAGGGTGTAACAAAACAAGTGATAACACTTTAGGGTGTGTATGTGTGCCTCGTAGAAAGTTCACTGTGAAAGCAGCGCTGAAGGAACAATTTGTTTCACTTTTGTATGGTCAAACGCCTGAGCGTCACGAGTTTCCCATATAAAAGCGAAAAAAAAAATTGGTCTTTCAGTGCTGCTATTTTCACAGTGAACTTTCTACGAGGAACACATACACACCCTAAAGTATTATCACTTGTTTTGTTACACCCTGTTATTTACACGAAACCGGTGTGGGAGCTATTATTATATTATATCTGCATTGAAGATACAGATATAAAGAATGTTTTAAATTGATTGCATCGAGGATTTTTGTACGACAGTACTTACTACTTACAGAAGAGTGGAGAAGTCTCTTTGGACTATAGCAAAAATATGACCACAGTATACCGCGACCGTTGGCGCCAGTAACGAAACAGTTGCCATGCACTTATATGGATGATGATGATTAAGTATTACTGTAATGTGTTGCATGTGTTTATTGCACTGCATGGAATGTCCTGTCCGAACTTATTTTACCTTTACCAGACTCTTTATGCCAATAACATAAAGGTTATTTTCATTTACTCGATGTATAGCAGGGTCGGCGCCAGTGACTCAACTGGCGCGCGCCCGTGAGTTACCAAGTTGCCTTGAACTTACCTTATGATACGCATTATTGTGCATAAAAGGAAAAATATAAAATGGCGAATATCGATGAGGTGAGCTGAGGTTTTATATGAATTTTATTCTGTTTCAATTCGTTTTGATGCAAATGTAAACACAGCTCAGTTTGGTCTAAAATATATTAAGTATAGACAATGAAACATAATTTATTTTGATCATATATTCTATAATTCTGACCTATTACAAGATTCTAACAATTAAATAAATAAATAAATAAATAAATGTTTTTAGTAAATCCTCCAAAAAAGACGTCTTTCTAGCAACGCATTTAATCACGAGTTGGCACGAAGCATGTTTAGTAATTTCTACACGACCAAAACAAAATACATACCTAAAAATATACAATATTAATTAAAAAGTTTAAAAAAATATTAAAATAGTAATAAATGAGAACTTTGTCTCACTATAATGTTTGCAAATGACAATACTAGATGGCGCTACATACCCCAAAAGCTTAAAAAACTCAATAATTTATAATAATCAATGAGCTTTTTAGATTAAAAAAAAATGCAACTTTTGGCATCATCGTGTTAACAGAAAATATTTATATAGTTATGGTATATTTTCTGGGAAGTAAATTAACATTTATTTATTTACGTTAAATAGTATTGTAATGTTTCAGGTTTTATCTCAAACGAAACATGATAGGGTTCGTGTTTGTAGCATTATTTATTACGCGAGTTTAGGCTATCTGGGAGTTAGTAAGAATTTTTAACAATGCCAGTAAGTGATATAAGGATATTCTTATCGGCAAGTACGTGACCAAGTCTGTATTTAGCGCCAAGGTCAACCACCATATGGTGCTCAGGAAAGCACTGGCATCGCTCTTTATGGAAGTGATTTTATAAAGATTTTATCAAAGTAAACTGCAACTTTAAATTATGATCATACGTGATTTTTTGTCATCAATAGAATGCTATCAATCTGCAGTAAAGTTACCTGCCAAGTAGGTATATGAAAATTATTGGAATCCTACAGACATACCCAGGGCCTCCGCTTGTCGCTACCATATGTGCAATCTGCAATGTGTGCAATGCACACGGGCGCCATCCTCTAGGGGCGCCAAGTCGCCATCTTTAGGGGCGCCAAAACCGAGGACCCAAAAAATTTGCTTAAAGGGGCGCCAAAATCCTTTTTTTTGCACACAGGCGCCATAAGCCCTTACGGGGGCCCTAGACATACATACCTAGTACCTACATGTTATTTCTCATTACCTACCCCTTTACTTGGTAGGTAATGTCCAAATTTCCAAGAGCGTTTTATACAAAACTTCTGTGGGTACACCGTACATCTGCTTTTTATAAGATACTAGACAACGGCCGCAACTCCGTTGCGCCAAAACTCGTTTATCGCGCGGGAACTGTACATTTTTTTGGGATAAAAAGTATCCTATGTCCTTTCCCGGGACTCAAAGTATCTCCATACCAAATTTCAGCATAATCGGTTCAACGGTTTGGGCGTGAAGAGGTAACAGACAGACAGACAGACAGACACACTTTCGCATTTATAATATTAGTATGGATTATTTTCTTCACCATTGCTTTATAGGCTATACTTATACAAAACTGTATGAATGCCCCGGGTTGGGGAATGGAGATGTGCCTCAGTTAAGCTGAAGCACCGGCCGGGGGTATGTGGGACTGCCGACGAGAGCGACGGGCTTACCCACTAAAACCACCTGCTGTTCACCTTCAGCCGTCTAAAGGAAGGATGTCCCGGATCTAACAAACACAGGACTTCCTCCACGACCGGCCGGTCGACTACCTCAGAAGGGACCGGACTTCCACCAAAGTTAGGGAACGCTTCGGCATGCTGGACTGTGGACATAGGGCTCTCTCAATGAACCCCAAGATGATCTCTAGCTACTCCGTACTCGCATCCAACATGGACCCGCAAATAAACGGAGACCGTCGTCCCACCTAGTTGGAGGTCGACCGACCTTCAAAATGTATTAAATTCTAATTCGGAACTCTGTACCGTCGTAGCGGACGAGTCTGCGCTCCACAGATGTTTCGCGTTAAATCTGCAGGGTTCTGGAATGTTCGTCGGTAAATAATTACACGTTACGAAGCCTTTGACTGCCTTTAAAGGCGACAAGGTGGACGGCGGCGAACGAGGCCGCAAACTTCCACAATCAGGCCATTTCTGTCCTTAACACAATGACATATTATCGATTGCTTTTAATAAATCTCGACAAGTGCAATGAACAGGCTTACTTACAAAAATGTTAAAGATGAACTTCGTAGAATTTTGTATTATCGTTTTTAGCGAATAGTGAATTAGTGAATACCTACCCTTTTTATACTTTATATAATTTATACGTGGGAGAGCCATGCTTCGGCACGAATGGGTCGGCTCGACCGGAGAAATACCACGTTCGCACAGAAAACCGGCCTGAAACAGCGCTTGCGCTGTGTTTCGCCGAGTGATTTTACCGGAGGCCCAATCCCCTACCCTATTCCCTTCCCTTCCCTCCCCTATTCCCTTCCCTTCCCTTCCCTATCCTCCCCTATTACCCTATTCCCTCTTAAAAGGCCGGCAACGCACCTGCAGCTCTTCTGATGCTGCGAGTGTCCATGGGCGACAGAAGTTGCTTTCCATCAGGTGACCCGTTTGCTCGTTTGCCCCCATTATTTTCATAAAAAAACCCTTTTTTTTTTTTTTTTTTTCCGGAGGGGGAAATGCATTACGCATACCACCCAGGCGCAGGGGGCGACCCGAGTGGTTATGTGGGACTCCCGTAGCTAATGAGACCACGGTATACCCACTAAAACCCCCCCCCATCTTCCGCCACGCCGCATATTGACGGGGCCACAGGAACGATACACACATCTGCGACCCCGCCAGCGGCCCGAAGACACCACGATGGGCGCACAACACATGCGCCCTCCTCCTCGGCCCCCACCAAGGCTGTAGCAGACGCCCCCCGAGTCTGCTACTTGGAGGCCATGTGGCAGATCAAGTCTGTGGCTCTGCCACCGACCACACCTCGGCCGCAGAGGATAGGGCAAGCGGCGCACCGTAATACCTACTTGCCTCCTCCTCTGCGGCCCCACCAATGCCGTTCAAGCGGAACGGCCCCGCCAGCCCGCAGGGGGGACAGGGAAAGCGGCAACCTACCACAATGCCTCCCCCCCCCGCGACCCGTCCTCGGCCGCAGAGGATAGGGCAAGCGGCGCACCGTAATACCTACTTGCCTCCTCCTCTGCGGCCCCACCTCGGTGCGCATCCGCAGCGGACTCCTCCAGTCCGCTGGGAGCGCCCTCCTCGAGCCAGGCGGCAACACCGGCCGGCCCTGGTTGCCTCTTTGCTTCACCGCGGTTGTCCAAGCCGCGGTTACTAGAGCCCCACCGCCACGACAAGGCGTGCAACCATCGGGGGGTCATAAAAAAAAAAAAAAAAAAAAACCCTACCAGTGTACTCGTATTTTTTTTTTTTTGTTCTTTTAACAGGGTCTTTTAAATGTCACCTCCATAAGGTTTAATTGTCATAAAAAGTTCGAGGTAAAGTTAGGAAAACTACTACGGAAACCACGGAAGGGCCAAACTTGTAGTTTACATTTTTGTTGTAGACTGTAGAGCAACGATGTCAATACTATGGTGTAGAGCTGCCAACTGAGAGAGTAACATTTTTCTAGGCTAGTTTATTTTTAATTTGTATCCCACTTCTGATGTTGCAATTTGCATGAAGCGGACGTATGTATGATGCATCAGAGAAAGCAATCTGCTGGATGACAACATATATCCAGCGGTTTAAACGCTACATGTCACTTGTCAGTGGAATGTACATCTGTGACGCCAGCAGTGGGCTCACCGAAAGTATTTCTGGCGCAGACGCCACGCCGATATAAAAATAAACCATTATAGTTTATGCAACATCTGGATTCCTGTACGTAAAATGGTACCCTCATTGTTGTAATTAGGTTAAAGGCATTTGTTACTCCCCTGGTAATGCAGTATGCAATTGATTTTTAGGGCTTTCTGCCATGATGGGCCACGATTTCACTATGAAGATGGCTATGGCTTGCACAATTTTATATTGGTCCATCGTGGACTAATGTATAAAGACCACAGTACAGCAGCAGCTACTCACGTTTGGAAAAAGGAGCGGACTATATATCTCATAACATTGTCAGAGAAATACCTAGTGTTCTTTTTTTTTTAAATAAGGGGTCAAACGAGCAAACAGGTCACCTGATGGAAAGCAACTTCCGTCGCCCATGGACACTCGCAGCATCAGAAGAGCTGCAGGTGCGCTCCGGCATTTTAAGAGGGAATAGGGTAATAGGAGAGGGCAGGGTAGGGGATTGGACCTTCGGTAAACTCACTCACTCAGCGAATCACATTACACAGAGCAAGCGCTGTTTCACTTTTCTGTGAGCCGGTCCATTCGTTCCGAAGCATGGCTCTCCCACGCTCAAAATTATGTTATTAATGTAACTAAGCTTAAGGAATCTACCTCTATGTATATGGTACCTACTTACTACTTAACGGAAACATCTGCAGCAGTTTAATCTCAAAATGGTTTACTGTAGTTACTGATGGGGCGTCGGGTGGTCATTAACAGCAGTGACTGCAAGTTTAATGCAAACGTACACCGTGGTACTTATAGTCCGGGGTCCGTAGAACAATTTTTTTATTACTATTAGGCTAATTTTTTGTGAGCAGCTTCATTTTGATGAGACGAACAACAGTTTTATTTGCGAAAAATCTTGAAAGTGGTACCTAACAGAGATAGAAAGCCGAAAGGATTTAATAGTTTGATTTGATGGTCCTAAAATATGGATTGTTCTATTTGTAGGACAATGTTACCTACTCTTAAATTAATAGTTACACTAACTATACAAAAAATCAGCTGGTTAGGGTTCCGTTTTCCGTTCCGTTTAGGTTAATAGTTACAAAATTTAAGAGTAATATTGTCCTACAAATAGAACAATCCATATTTTTGGACTCGTCATCAATCAAAGTATTAAATCCTTCCTATGTTAGCTACCGCTTTCAAGATTTTTCGCAAATAAAATTGTTGTTCGTCTTATCAAAATGAAACTAAGTACCTACTCACAAAAAATTAGCTTGATAGTAAGTAAGTAATAAAAAAAATGTTTTACGGAACCCGGACTATTACGCATACGTCCTATCAAAAAAAGTGTGTTACATTTTGTAAAATCTGACTAACTCAAGTCCGTGCTAGAAACCGTGTGTATGCTAAGCGAGTTTTTATCTTTCGTTAATTACTGCCTGGTTAAAAAGTTGGATTTCTCTCAGCAAAAGTGTCCGGATTTCAACCGGACACTTTTCAAAAACCCGGCCGGACGCACCCCGGACGCTTTAAACTAGGACAACAAGTAGGACAAATCCGAGAAAATCCGGACGGATGGCAACCCTATCTCCAAGTTACATCTTAAGGATGCTAAAACGGAGTTTGTAGAATGAATCACATTTATTTTCTTCAAATTAAGTGATTCAGAGATTTTTGTGTCGAAATTGGGGACACTTAAGTTTTTTACCAATTTGGGTATCTTACTTTTATTCCGTGTATTCTAATTTTAGGTAAATACCTGTATCGTTAAGTAAAATATTATAATTAAATAACTACACAAAGTTAAACAAAGTCAGTAAACTATCCATTTCACCTAATTGCAATTTACGAAAAATGCCGTAACCCAATTTTTCAGTAAAATTATTCTGACTACATTTTTAACCAAAAATAATTAAATTATAGCCTTTGTATTAACTAAATAATTTGAATGAATAAAAATAGAGAATAATAATTTAGAAAATTAAATTTGCAATTATTTGTTTTTATGACGAAAACGAATTTACATACTTATTATGAGAATCAAACTTTACCTTCAGTCTTTCAGAATTTGTTTACTTAACATAATATTATGATAGTTTTCCTGTAACTATGACCTAATTTACTTAATTCTTTACACAGTAGCTGCATGTTTTCGATGATGATGATTTGTTGCAAAACGACATAATATTATTATGGGTCATCAATTTGAGGAACAATTGATGAGTGTCGTGATTTGAGTTCGTTCCAATTTCTGTTGATACTTGATAGGTTTCTTGTAAATAACGATGGACGCTAATATTTATTGGGAGCTATTAGTAATTGTTATTGATTAATTCTATTTATTGGCAGTTCACGAGAAAGATTAAGCTTAGCCTCGTTTATTTTCATAAAATTTATATTTAACAATATCTGGGCTGTGAGAATCTGTAAGGTTAATTAGGGATAGTAGAATAAGGAAAGAATCTCTAATCATAGAGAGATTAGAGATTCTTCCTTCTCTTCTTTCTCTTCTCGGAGTGTAGCTCTGTCTTCTGAGATCTAAATAATGCTTATCAACTTTTGTAAGCCTATCGGCACTTTTCCTTCCTTTTAAATACTTGCACTAGGAAGTTAAAATAGCAATAGGCTGAGAAATGCAGTTGACAGTATTTTGGCTGTTTAGACATTCTATGTCACCATTATAGACAATTTAGACCAATGACAGGGTTATGAATAATATTATGTCTAAAAAAAAGGTTTGGTCAAATGGATCATCTGAAAGGATGCAGGGACTCCGTATAAACTGAAGGCGGATTGCAAAATGGTTGCGATGGAAAACTTTAGAGGAAGCCATGCTGCATGTACACACTACACAGCATGGATGAGTAAAAGTCCTGTAGTCAAATCAAACATCCCCAGAGTTTTCTTTATTCCGCAAAAATTCTAACTGGCATTTGCACTCTTCTTATCTATCTATTTATCTAAAAGATTAATCACAGACCATAAAATCTATAAACAAAGGCTGGATAGCATCAAAAGTTGGTGATAACTTGGTAAATTGAACTTGGGGCCTCCAGCTTCTTGCTGGAAAAACATAACCTCCTAGCAGCAGTCGAATCGGGGTGGTTTCCATCTCCTTACGCGGCCGTAAGGCGACACCCGCCGCGCTCGAGCATCGCGCATCAGTCGCACCACAGCACGCGTCGACTCGACATGTAAGTATCCCAGTGTAGTGTTGTGTAGTGTTTATATTTTTTTATAAAAGTGTTGTAATAAGTTGACAGGTAAGTAGCTAGTTAAGATTCCAATGAACGTGGAAAAATTAAAAAAAATCGAGGGGGCTTTTTGCAAAAAATGTTGGCGTTTTTTAATAAAATATTTTAAACACTCAATCGAATGTTTGGTGTCTTGGAATGAAATAGACTGTAGAGACAAACATTTAAGTTTAATCATAAACAGTTAGTAAATTAATTAAATGTAAAAGAAGACATTTCAAGTTATGAACAGTTAATAAGTATAACTTATTTATGTCGTCCTCTATTCGAACGGGATACGCGCCAGTATTTTGTAATCGGCCCCCTGTTTCTATTTTTAAATATCGCGGTGCTCGGTTTCAGTTTTAATGGCCAATAGGATTGCTGTGTGTCAGAATTTCCCGCGTTTTTGGCACCTTGCCACCAATAGCGAAACAGCGCGGGAGTTTTAGGCAATGGACGCATGTGCTAAATTTTTATGTTCAGCCCAGATTTTTTACTATTTTTAAATTAGTAACAAGATGCTTTTTATTTTGTAAATCTCATATTTTAATGATAATAATAATTCTTATAAAGATTTTAGGTGTTAACTTACCTAGGTGTTAACACGTAGGTGTCAGCAGTTATTTTTTATATCAAGAACCTGATTTTGGACATAAATGCTAAACTTGCTGATTATTTATTAATCAAGGATGTGGTATTATCATTATTTGTTATAGCTGGACATTTCTATCACCTATCCTTTGAAAAGAAATTAGTACATAGTTCTACGAAAGTCTACGCATTTATCATCTGACATTGTGTGCACTGTGTAGTGTGCAAGCAAGTTATTATATTTTTATAGTTTATAACTAAAACTATAAACAACGGTTAACCGGCTATGATAAAATTGTCGCGTTAAAAAATATAATATTTGGAATTAATTAACTTACTTTAATTGTCTTGTTCAAAGTATAATAATTATTAATAGAAATAGTAGAGTAAAATTTAATCATTTTTCAAAAGCCACAGGCTTAAAAGTGAGAAACAGAAATTTTATTTTTTGGTTTACACGCTTTTGCATTGATGTCAAAAATTTTCAGTAGGTACACACTACATGACACTACCGAGAATCTATTAATCATATTTAAATATTATTATTATTATTCTTGGACCGAATACTTAGCTAAGCCTAGGTTTTTTATTTTATTACTATTATTAACTTTTACACACTTTTACGTACTTACCTACTTTAATATACATTTAGTGTCGTTCTCGTACATAAACTTAAGGCTCCTCATGATATTGGACAATGATGGTTAACCATGATTGTGACCATGATAGCAAATCTGTCTATCCGTCTATAGATTTTAATAGCACGCACAATTGACTACGATCATGGGCGAACACATTGTCATTGATCATTGGCGATCACAGAATATGTAAACTTTATAATTAGTTATAATTATTAATTATACTTAATAATCAACACTTTCGAAATCGCCTGTGTTTGTCCATCATGAGCATGGAGAGGCATTACATGTAAAACAACTCGTCTCACAACGAACTATGTATTTAATATTGTCATGAATCATGATCAATATGTGCTTTTGAAATACATACATACTTGTTGAGTTTATCACGTAAGGCTGTGTCAGTTTCAACGGAACTTCCATTGTTTAAATGTTTTACCTTTGTTCTTCGCATATTTACAATATCACATGTTTCTGATAGGGCATAACATTGACACACTAACTCATATTGTAAATTAATAATAGTAAAACGTACTTCCTAGCTACTAATAGTTCAAAATTAAGAAACATATTAGGTTAGCCTACCGGCTACCTATGCATGAAAGCAAATTAGCCACCTACATTCTACATCAATATCTCAAATTCCAAAATGACCCCAAAACAACTTAAAAATGGGGCCCTGTTATTTGCATCGATATAATGCCACGTCTATATTAATTTAAATTTTCATTTTACGTTACTTTGTCCTCCTCTTGTACAGATAATAATAATTATTACCTATTGGTTAAATGAAAATTGCAATATTCTTTGCGGATTGGTTAATGTTTGATTTAAAATTTAAATTCATAAATGGAATAATAATAGAATAAGTATATGTATTATTTTTCAATAAAAAAGTTTGGTCGTGTTCGCACTTCGCTAAGACATGCCTAAAACCTATGCCAATGAGCGCGTCGGACCGAAAAGTTGCATTTATTTTTATGAATGGCACGAAGAAGGAAGACAAATTATAGGAAGAATAGTTAACAAGGAAGAACAAAGTTCGATTCATTGTCCGAACTTGTCTTTTACAATAAGTTAAAAACTATAATATATCTATATATTGAAAATATCTTAATAAACTTCTTATTTTCTTATTATTTTTCATGTGCCTATCAATGGTAAAAATGCCGCACAGAATCATATGACCAAAATGTACATGCCCTACATGCACTTTTGAATTCTCACCAGCACTCAGTTGGACAGCTTACAAGTGACGGCATAGTGCTAAATCTTATTATTTTATATTATGCTCTAATATCGTCCTATATACGTCACCAGTAGTGTTAGCACGGCGACCAGCGGAAATGCGAAAGTATGGACAAACTGTGGAAATAAACCTAAGGTGCCGTTCCGATCTTTTTTCGTTCCGAAAAATTCAATTAAAATGCCACTTTATGACAGACTATAGTCACAAACTGTGGAGATAAACTTAAGGTGCCGTTCCGATCTTTTTTAGTTCCGAATAATTCAATTAAAAAGCCACTTTATGACAGACTATAGTTCTAAAAATTCAAATAATATCCTACATATACTATAGTGTGTCATAAAGTGGCATTTTAATTGAATTTTTCGGAACGAAAAAGATCGGAACGGCCTTAGGTTTATTTCCACAGTTTGTCCATACTTTCGCATTTCCGCTGGTCGCCGTGCTAACACTACAGGTGGTTCATATGACCTATCCATTTTCGACATGGGCCTGTACTCTATTAAGCTTATTTGACAAGTCCATTCTTCATAATCTAGATTCAAGACTTCTGAGTCAGCGATTTTTAGCAATCCAATGTTATGAATCAATTGTGAATCAGCAGGGAAGTATGTTGGAGTCAGGACCAACACCGGTCATCGAACTGCAACCTGTTTCCACAATTCCGACTTCTCCCGCACTGTGATATAGGTGACAGTTACACAAAAGGACATTGTTGGTACTTGGTACGAGTACTAAATTCTTCTTTCAAAATTATTATTATTGCTATGCACATAGATTAGGTACCTACATAATACTGTACACATAGCATGACGAGGCATTTAGCGTGGTGAAAAAGATCAAACCTTAGTTTTTCGAGGACGTAGTTAATATTTACATTAGCAGTAATTCATGTGCCCAAAGTATAATTAATTGATTTTCTGGGACTCAAAGTGTCTCCATAGCAAATTTTAGCAAAATCGGTTTAGCGGTTTGGACGTAAAGAGGTAACAGACAGACATACGGACGGACAGACAGAATGCTGACAGAAAAGTTTCCGCATTTATAATATGACTTTTTTTATGAAATAAGGGGGCAAACGAGCAAACGGGTCACCTGATGGAAAGCAACTTCCGTCGCCCATGGACACTTGTAGCATCAGAAGAGCTGCAGGTGCATTGCCGGCCTTTTAAGAGGGAATAGGGTAATAGGGGAGTGTACGGAAGGGAATAGGATAGGGAATTGGGCCTCCGGTAAACTCACTCACTCGGCGAAACACAGCGCAAGCGATGGTTCGCGCCGGTTTTTTTTGAGAACGTGGTATTTCTCCGGTCGAGCCGGCCCATTCGTGCCGAAGCATGACTCTCCCACGTTAAAATTATTTTATTAATGTAACTAAGCTTAAGGAATCTACCTATAGATATCTATGTATATGGTACTTACGTATACTTGATGAATTAGTAAGTATATACCTACATAATATCGCCAGCTCTCCTGCACTCTGGTTAAAACTCCTGTTTAATAACCTTCCACCTCTATTGACCCACTGCACCAACAAATCTCTGAACTCATCAGCATAGAAGCCGCATTCGTAGATAATTGCAATCTGACTTATTGACTTAATTCTAGTATGGATGGCGTGAGAGAATGCTCACAATGATCAACATTGGGGCTAGAATGTTCCCATCAATCATAACAATCACGGTGGGGTAAGGGGCCTAATAGTCCAGATAATAACAGGGTTAAAGTAACTGTTAAAGAAGAAATTTGAATGTTTCCAATTAAAATCCGAGAAATTGATAAATGGGGAGGGTTAAGCGTTATTGGGTTGAGTTAAATATCAATAATTATTTTTATTATTATTCAATATTAATCATGATCTGTCGGCTGGCTAGTATATATAAAACTCAAAGGTGACTGACTTGATTGACATAGTGATCTATCAATGCACAGCCCAAACCACTGGACGGATCGGGCTGAAATTTGGCAGGCATGCATGCATGTAGATGTTATGACGTAGGCATCAGGCTAAGAAAGGATTTTGATAAATTCTAACCCCATGGGGTTCAAATAGAGATAGAAAGTTTGTATATAATAATACTTAACGCGAGCAAAGCCGCGGGCAAAAGCGCGTCGTCATATAATTTACCAATTTACTCTTGCATTAGGTATACCTAGTGCAAGAGTAAATTGGTAAATTCAGTTTTTGATTGCCTTTGCCGGCCAAAACATCTTTGTTATAGGTATTGTATTCGTAAGTGGAATAAACATTATTAGATAATATATAGGTTAGGTTAGGTTAGGAGCGTCCGTGGCCTAATGGATAGACCTTTGGTTCACACTCTTAGAGGGTGCAGGTTCGAACCCAGGTGGAGACGTGTACCTATGAGACATTTTCTGATCTCAAGTACATAATACGGACGCTCGTACGGTGAAGGAAAACATCGTGAGGAAACCCGCACATAGTTGGTCCCAGACGTATTGACTAGTTCCTTCCTCTGGACTAGGCCGACTATGATGCGAGAATGCCGTATGCGCTTGGGCAACCAATACGGACATTTAAAAATCTTGTCCCAGGCACTACAGTATTTGAAGAGTGGTTATTTCGCTCTGAAAAATACTGTATAAATCATCCACAACGGATGTAAAGGCCTAGATATTTTAGGTTAGGTTAGGTTAGTCCTGTGTTAGACAGATCCAGGACATCCCTCCGTATACGGCTGAAGGCAAACCGCAGGTGGTTTTAGTGGGTAAGAGTCCCACATACCCCCGGGGTGCTTCAGCTAACTGAGGCACATCCCCAACCCGGGGCACCCATGATGGGTTTCCCCTGAGCGTCAAAACAAACCAAAAAAAAAAAACCAGGTTAGGTTAGCTAGGTTACAATAAAATACTTTAAATATAAAATATATATTTTATTGTCATAATATTTCGCAAACAAAACGAGCACCCAGCGTTTTGAATATACGGTACCTAGACACTAATTAATTATTTATTTATCATATTGTTTAGGATGGATAAATGATAAATCGAGGAATGAATAAAAAAATCAATCAATTAATTTTTCAACAACTCGGCGCGCGACGCGACTGATATGGCGTTAAAATCTTTTGTACTAAGCGTTTTACGTAGAGTTAATTTGCTTTGAGATTTTTTCTAAGCTTCCTAGTTAGTGTTTTGCATCAACCCCCTTTATTATATCGTCAATAGTACAAAAACTTTTAGCTATTGTTGTGTTTTATTATTTTCAGTACTTATCTAATAAAAATAATTTATTAGCATGTACGTAATAAATAACAGTATTAAAGTAAAGTTTTATTTTAAATATTACCGTAAAATAATTCAAGGTATTTGAATATTTTATATTTAACTTTTTTCGCGATTAAAGTCTAACTTCAGCCAGTGCACTTATAGTTAGTTATCTACTAAAATGTACCTACTTAATTCTATTTGGTTCAGTGCTTTAAATTATTAAAATATTTGCTACAAAGGTAGTTAAAATTTTCTACAAATATTTGGAATAAAATCCATACTTCCATACTAATATTATTGTTAAAAGTGCGTCTGCAATTCATATAGTGATTCGCTTAGATTAATGATTGGTCCCGCAAGCGGCGCTCGCGCGCGGAGACCAATCATTAATCGAAGCGAATCACTTATAAACTCCACTTTGCATGCAATTCATATAGTGATTCGCTTACATTAATGATTGGTCTCTCGCGCGGCGCTCGCGCGCGGCGACCAATCATTAATCGGAGCGAATCACTATATGAATTGCGCGCAAAGTAGAGTTTAAAAATGAATCATATTATGATTCAATATACAGTGTGTAACAAAAATAAGTGATAATACTTTAGGGTGTGTACGTGTTCCTAGTAGAGAGTTCACTGTGAAAGTAGCAGCTCTGAAAGACGAAATTTTTTTTTCACTTTTGTATGGGCAAGGGCCCGAGCGTCACAAGTTTCCCCATACAAAAGTGAAAAAAAATTTTGGTCTTTCAGCGCTGCCACTTTCACAGTGAACTCTCTACGAGAAACACGTACACGCCCTAAAGTATTATCACTTAGTTTTGTTACACCCTGTATTATGATTCTCCAAAGCGACCATTTTAGCCCCGCTGGCACTTACTTGGGAGTTGGGCCTATATGCCCTATAAGCATGGTCTTAACAGCTCAGATCCTTATTAAAAAGCTATAAAATATAAAGACGACTTCCAAATCGGAAACGCATAATATGCCTCTAGAACTCTCCATCGTGACCAAAATGGAAGCACACGTGGATAGAAAACTCAAGTGCGCTCTTAGATCCCCCAGCGTCAGTAGTGCATTGCCCTAGGTTCTATAAACAACGAACATCCGACTACAGTCCGGACATTAGCTACATTAAACTAATTTCCACATTCCTGATAGATTCAGTTATTATAGTCTCGTAGATTTCGTCTCAATGGTCCAAAAAACTCAAATTTCAGTTGACCAAATCAGTCCTTAGATCAATACTCATCGCAATTATAGCCGTGACAAAACGCATAATAAAAATGATATTGCGATGGGAATTCGCAGTTGTGCTTAATTTGTCACTAAGCTACGGGCTCCCCCTTAAGGCCCGTATTCACTTTCATTAGTAGTAAGTGCAAAAAAAACGTGATTAGAACTGTATTCACTTTGATTAGTGATTAAGTGCAGGTAACTAGTGCGGGTCATTAGTGATTAGGAGAAAGTAAGTGTGGACAACGACTAATCAGTGCAAGTGATTAGTCAGCTGCGTAGTAACGTGATTAAAAGCGTGTTCTATTTTTTGCGAGTGCAAGTGCGAGTACCCGTGTCCCGCGCGCCCTTCCTCCCTTCATTCGCAGCGTGCCTGCCAGCTATGAAATTGAGCTTTATTTTTTCTCAAAGATCAGGTAGACCTTCAGATAAACAAAAAAAAAAAAAACATTGTTTTATTCCTGAATAAATTTGAAGCAAATGTTTTCAGAATGTTGAAATGCAGGTTTCCGAAACTGAGGAAGGCCTGGCGGTCACAGGCTCTTGGTCCAGTAAATAAGATGGATCATTTTTGAATTTTTTGATCAATTTTGAATTCATTCTGGAGACAATGGAAATAGTGGGGGCTAATTAATTATAATTATCACTATACCTAATTTATTTCTTCTTTCAATTTAAAGAAAGTTTTTAATTTATCAAAATAAAGAGACGACCTCTGCGGCTCAATTAGTTGAGTGCATGAAGCTAATACAAAAGTGTGGCAGCTCAAGCCGCGGGTTCGAATCCCGCCGACGGAACAAAAAGTTTTCAATGTTCCCGGGTCTGGAGACTGGATGTGTATGAATATATTAAGTGTAGGTATAATATAGTATAATAAAAATCTTAAACAATATAATATGTAGGTATATTGTATACCTATCCATACTAATATTATAAATGCGAAAGTGTGTCTGTCTGTCTATGTATATTCTGTCTATCTGTATGTCTGTCTGTTACCACTTCACGCCCAAACCGTTAAACCAATTTTGCTCAAATTTAGTATGGATATACCTACTTTGAGTCACGGGAAAGGACATTGGATACTTTTTATCCCGGGAAAATGTACGGTTCCCGCGCGATAAACGAGTTTTGGCGCAACGGAGTTGCGGCCGTCATCTAGTCTAGTATAATTATATTTCCGTTGTCTGGTACCCGTAACAAAAGTCCTTCAGGTACTTAGCACGGGGCCAGACTGACGTGGTGTGAAGCGTCCATAGATATGATATTATTATTATATTATATTAAAAGTACAAAAGCTTTCAAAAGAGTTCCCGTTTCAGACAGCACCGCATTTAATACTTCTTTGAGTACTTCTTGCAATTGCAAGCTCGCGTCTCGATGTTCGGCCGTACTCGCTGGTTGACAAAAAAACAATCGCTGGTTGACAGCTACTACTGAATTTACTAAATAGAGCCACTAAATTATCACTAAATATGAATTGGACACCACTTGCACTACATACCTACACTCCACTGCCTCAATTACTAGTCACTTGCACTTGTACTAATGAAAGTGAATACAGGCCATTAGCGGCAAATTAAGAGGAGTCCACACCGCCGTTTTTCCATACAAACGTTGTCCCCTGTTTCCTCCCTGGATAATGCCGGTAGAGTTATGATTTTTTTACTCAATATCTATGGCCACTATTAGCATGTCCCTATGTTTTCTTTTTTTTCATAATTTTATTATTAAAAAGGATAAGAACTTCCAAAAAGCCAAAAAAATGGCCAGATTTTCCTCTGTGTTCAAACACCCAGAAAACAAAACAGGCTAAAATATACAAAAAAAAAAAAACATAGAAACACAGATTAAGCTTTGCTTTAATTCTTAATGAAAAAAGTACTTAAATCGGTTAAGTTTTGGAGAAGGAATCAGCGGACAACGAATCGAAGATTTTCTGTTCTTTTATTAGAACTTTTGTCGTGTTGTCTCTATCGCGCTCTGCGGTGGGAGACTTGAGATTGGTGAGACAGCAATACATTGTCATATACCTATTTTCAATTTCTCTCGCCCTTGACGTATACTCTTAAGGGGAACAGTATGATCCCAAGGTACGCAGTCCTATTTTAAATAGGACTGCATACCATGGGATCTAAATAGGCTATTTAGTTTACTAAGGTCACAAAGTAAAGCCGTCTGTTACTTTTAATTATGCGATTGGCCAATCCTGTTTGGTTCTCAATGTAGCGGTCTCGTGTAAGAATGCAGTTAAATACGGCAGACATAAAGGTGACAAAAGCAGCTAGCCCCAGCATTAACAGAGAAATTTTCCTTTCTTCCTTCTCAAATCCTCTTGTCTTAAGCTGTTCCGTTCATCTAACTCATAGATTAGATTGGTATAGTTAGTAGGTACATCACTGGTTGCTCTGAAGCGAAACCAATTCTTAATCATATGGTCCAAGTGTTTCGCCATTTACTGATAATGCATTTTGCCTGCAGTTTTTGTACCCGGAGCACAGAAGCAACAAGCCGCCACCATGGACGCGATCAAGAAGAAGATGCAGGCGATGAAGCTGGAGAAGGACAACGCGCTGGACCGCGCCGCCATGTGCGAGCAGCAGGCCAAGGACGCCAACCTGCGCGCTGAGAAGGTAACAGAATATTCTAGAACAGAGGTTCCCAAACACTTTTATTTATAGATCACATAGTTTGGCTGGATCCGGTAGACCACTTTGAGAATAACTGTTCTAGAAGATGCAGGCGATGTAGCTGAATTAACATAATGTCTTTTGCCCAGTTTCTGAGGTCAGGATCTATATTCTATTTGTTAGCGGCTGGGATTGGCTACCGTCAAAATATTCACCAATCAAATACGCTCTTAAATACTTAAACTCATGTCAAAAAAACCTAGGAAACTTGGCACTTGAAGAGCATCTGTGTCACTATAGGTTTTAGCATGACCGCAGCGACGGCAAATAACGACAACCGTAATGTCTCGACATCTTTTGCTTGTGCTGTCTACGGGTCAATTCAGATTGCAACGCGACGCGTAGATGCATTTCTTGAGACGTGACTCGTAAGATATCTTGCAAATCCGTCAAATTCATACAAAAGAAATGCATCAGACGGAACGCGACGCGTAGATGCATTTCTTGAGACGTGAGACGTCTTGCAAATCCGTCAAATCCATACTTTAGAAATGCATCAGACTGCAACGCGACGCATAGATGCATTTCTTCATCTACGCTTCGCATGCGGTCGAAATTGACCCTAAGGCGTCCTATTTACACAGTAAGTTCTTGGAGCCGTGATGATGCCGTGCTAGCGGCACTATCACTGGATATTGTAAACATTGGATCCAATGAATGCTGGACAGATTTGAACCTTAGCATTATATCAGTGTACATTTTATAATACCTGCAGCTAACGTCTGCTATAATAGTACGGTCTATCTATAATTGAAACCCGGCCATTTAGCCGAAACTTTTTCGTATTCGCTTCGTTAAAGAATCGCCGATCAAAATGTATGGAATTGACATAAGACGAGTCGAACGTCAACGTCATAATATTAACAAACGCTTAGGTATGTCAATTCCATACATTTTTATCGGCGATTCTATAACGAAGTGAAAACGAAAAGGTTTTGGCACACCCCCCAGCATTTTTGGTACTCGTCTCTTCAAATAACAATTTACAGAGTTTAAGGTTTAGGTATTCAAATATATTGCGAGACTATGCCACGAGCCTTAAATATTGTTGAGTTGCCATCAATTTAAATACTTACTATAAAACCGTCAACATTTCTGGTTGATTGGATTTAAATCAGTAAATACTACTTTAATGCCCTGCTGTAATTAGATCAGCGAAAGTGGAGTGTAATAAAAGTTGAATTACTCATGTAATACGATTCTCGGGTTAGGTGTTAAGCGTTATTGCCTTTTGCTTCATAGAATCCACACGCTTATATTAAATATTATAAAATAGCTGCGAATCTACTTACTGAATAACCGCCGTACTCAGAGACATTTAATTACCATTAACCTTCAATTTAATAAGGAGATTGACAGAATATAATGTATGGGGCTAATGCCAAAATTTTGAATTAATTACAATTAAGTTATTAATGTTTCACTCTGAGTGCGGAAATAAGTCTCTACTTACTTTTTCTCTAATAAGACAATCATTAAAATATCTAGTCTCTTCTTTTGTTGATTTTATTAAAAAATTTGTAGAAAAAATTTTAGCAAGGTATATTGGATAGGAAAATGTTTGCCATTTGTTTTTGCCCGTTCAAAAAACATCAATTTAAAAAAAATACGTAGGCACGTTTTAAAATGGCTGATTCTCTAGGTAATATTTCTTTGTTTTTCTACTTGCTTATAACATTCATTTTTGCTAATTAATTAAACGTAATTATTATTAAAAAAAAGGACAACTTGTGTACATTTTTGAGGTCTCGATAAAAGTTTTTCGACCTTATTATCATTTATTTTAGCAGATAATTATAATATAAGAAGGCCACCATCGCAATTGAAACCAGTAAAAACATGTGTTGTTATATATGTATTTAGTTTGAGTACAAGGCTGAGTTACTGTTTTATTGTTTTTATCATGTTTTACCAAAACAGTAAAAACTTAAGTGATATTAACATAAGTGCAGTAACGGTTTGTTATATTGATTTTCGTAAAAAATACTTAGGTATAGTCAGCTGAGTACTACGAGTAATCTATAGGCTATTCAAGGGTATCAAAATCAATCGCAACGTGGTCTTATAATGACATTGGCGTCCTATCTTAAACAAAGAAATAATTAACTACTGGGTTAACTATCAAACCGAAACAAAACAAACAATACCATTTTTAATGCTTTGACAATAATAATCTTAGATAATAAAAAAGTATTTATTGTGACAGGCCGAGGAGGAAGCCAGAGCGCTGCAGAAGAAGATCCAGACCATTGAGAACGACCTGGACCAGACCCAGGAGGCTCTCATGCAGGTCAACGCCAAGCTTGAAGAGAAGGAGAAGTCGCTCCAGAACGTACGTACCTACTTTTTTTTCCCGCCATTATGGACAATAATTAAACATACTTTTTTTTTAACTGGGCAGCTATAGCAGACACAGAATGCGCGATTACAACAACGATAGTGGTACTTCACGCAATTGACATTATTGTAGAGTATACACGATTATGCCCTGCACTGCATTTCATCGTCTGTTATTGTACCTTATGATTCTGAGTGTTAGAGGTCTCTATAACGTTTCCACCGACCATAAAACTCCCTATCCAGCCACCAGAACATCATGAAACTCTTAGGAATAGCTCTCAATATGGGGCCATAAGTTACATGTTACGGAAGGATTTGCGATGAGTAACTACTGAGGTATATGATTGATGATTCTGTAAAGGATTCTTCTTCTTCTTTTATTAATGGCAAACAATCGCTTTTTAGCAACATTCTGCCAGTGATCTGTAAAGGATTAAAAGTACAATAGGTACCTATACTCAAAATGTATCTGTCAAACTAAAAATGCGGTAATCTGCTTGTATCTTATGGATTAAATATCGATATTTAAATACTTACATACATAATATTTATTTATTTATTTATTTATTTAAAACTTTTGCACGTTTCTGTACAAAGGCGGGCTTAATGCCTCGTGGCATTATCTTCCAGCCAAACCTTAGGGTGTTGCAGAGAATGTGAGGTAGATGCAAACCCTTAGAGGACATATTAGAATTCGGGAAAACAACATTAATGTACTATCAATATTAAGTAAATATATACCTACTTACTCCTAATATTTTTAATTTCTTGAATGGTTCTAAACCTTTATGAATTATAAGTAGGTGCTTAAAAAATACATTAATTTATTACCTGTAAGAGTTTCCTAAAATAGATGTATTTTATGTTTAAAGAACAAAATATTTATAATAAAAAGTGCGATTAATGACAAGTTAACTAATTAAAGCGAGTAAAGTAGACGTGCGCGTTTCGTCATAATATTCTCTAGAAATCACTGTAGGGGGTTTTGCTGGCCGGTGTTTCGCGTACAGGCTTATTTATAACCTCTGACACCGAATATGGGCTCGCTGCCCAGTGTTTCGTTATAATTAGAACCGGGTGTGCCTCATCGACATGCACATGGTTACTCGCGTGTTTATACAAAATCAATCCGTGGTATATCTTACGTATTAATTCTTTTGATGTCGATTAAAAATCAATATTAATTTAATAATACTCGTGGGTATGAAAAATAAGTAAATAAAATTAAACTATTTTCGTCTACATTCGTCTTTGCCGCCTCCAGATCAATGGGTAAAAACAATGACTGTTATGACGGTAAAGCAGTTAACTTTCAGTTCTCAAAGTAAACAATAGATGGCGTTAGACGCGCGAATGCAGCGCCACGTTTGACGTTTGTTTTTGAGAAATTGTCAGTCAACATGGCGGCGCGCTCTGCGCTGCCGGTCGGAGTGCGCGGTGCCGTACAGTGATGTCCGCGCCCGCGCCCCACGCCCACGGGCGCACCCCCGTGAGGCGTAGGGGGCATCAACACCACCCGCGGCTGAGGGGCGACCGCGTCCCCGCCCCCGGCCCCGGCTCGACTCCGAACTCCTCTCCGTCCAAGAAAGTGACCTTAGACAGTCAAATTGACGATGTTGTGCCTTGTGTTAGTGCTAGTGAATCTCAAGAAGTGGCAAGGACGAGCAGTGACGATGCACTTTCTATTCCAAATACGAACTCGAATGTAAACGAACAGACTGACAAAAATGACTCGGAGTCGAACGGCACGTCCGACGACGACTTCTCGTTCCACGAGGAGCGGTCGGCGGGGGACGGCGCGGAGGTCGCCGTGGCTCCTACGGATGCCTCCGACGAGGACCCGGAGACGGCGGAGCTCGCCAAGCTGCGGTGCCCCAGCGAACGCACGGAAGTCCTTGCGGCCAGGGAGAACAGACGCAGAAGATGCGCCGACTACCCCGGCCTAGCTTTCGGCAGCTCCATATTTTCTTCCGACACGATGATGAAGTTTTCCATCATCAAGAACGAGTTGCAGAACATAAAGAACACGGCGTTAAAAAGGGTAACGTCCTATTCTATTCTTTTCCTGCGAGCGTGTGTATGACGGGCAGGCGGGGGCTAAACGCGCGTTTAAAAATAGTTCATTTTATTCTCGTTCCCTTCGGAAAATTTCTTTATTGTGGGAATTCGGCGCGTGGCGATCAGCTGAGCCATTGACATTTACTGGGAATTGTTTACGTGGGCGACTTGGATTGTCGCCGCTAGATGTCGCACTCACCGCTCCTCTTTGAAAATATCTTGAAAATTATTTAATTAACGAAAAATAACCATACAATTTTATATTTTTTATAATAATAATAGTATATATCAATCAATAAACAGAATCTTCCTATGAGATAATATCTAATAAGAACATCCTTATCTTCATCTCCTAAGTTTCAGTGCGGTGTTGATAAGCAAATACTGATCTAATTAAGTAGTTTACTTTTGAGCAATATTATTCAAAACTTGGCCCACTAATTAGCTATGAAACATTGTTAGAAATAATTATGTACATTGTGCATGCTTAGTATTCTTTACTGAAATTTTAATTAATTTTTGTATTTTACATTGTATAATGAGGCAATAACTACTGTATAGTTTATTTCATTATTTAGCTATATTAAGATTTCTTATTAGACTCAGTTTTATTTAAAAAATATGTTTTGATGCTTACAGCTTCAGATGTCCTATAAAACTACTAAGTTTCTTAATAAATAATAATTGATTGCAATATAATTTATTTGAAATATTACTGTACTTATATTGTATATGAAAGTGTCAACTGTCTAGGTATTGCTTTTCATTGATGGTTATGTTAACTTTGTTAAGTATTTCTGAGATCTTTCAGAGATTTCTGATCATAGCACTGGTTTTACAAAGTTTTCATTAAGTTTGAGTTATAGCCAGGACATAGTAAAAATTAGTATAGGTATTCACAAGAATTCAACTAAGGGTCAATTTATATTAGCGCAGAGTCGAAGCGCATTGAAGCAAAGTATCAAACTGAACATAGCAAATCCAACCTTAACTCTAAAGCATTAACACACACATTACATCTGAGAATTTTAAAAGTCACGCGCGCGTCGGGCGCCTCTGCGCGAATTCGCGCGCATGCTCTTGACCAACGCTGGTTAATCTCGCAGCAGTAATTTGTGCGTTACGTTCTGGAGTTAAGGTTGAATTTTCTTAGCTAGTACAGTTTTTGGGAATTCGCTTCGCTGCACTTCGACTCTGCTCTATTATAAATTGACCCTAAGAGAATTTCAGCACAATGTGATAATATAATTATGAGATTAGGAAACTATGCAAATGTATGTTTGAAATTTTTGTCGGCGACAGGTAATTGTGTTTGTAGACAAAATTCAATTTCAAAACTATGCGGTTGTCCAAGGTCAATTAACTGTTCGCAGTGACTCAGTTAGCAGTTTGTTCATGTGCACAGTTTTATAAAACTAGATGTCGGTAACATTGTTCAGACAGGTATTTGTTTATTGTATAATAAACAAATATCTGTCTGACTGTCCACCATAGATTTTTCTGTTGTAAAAACTATTGTTGCCAAACGCCAAAATGGATTTAGCAGTATATTCCGAATACCTATCTGCCACCTTTACAGAATGATTTAACACATTTTACATTAATTTTATATTAAGTATGGATTTAATTGCATTTCACACTAAATTTATAATTGCTATACAGCAATATAAGTTTCCTTCCTGATCAATTTGTCTTAGCACACAACTCTTTGAGCAAAATAATCTAAAATTAATCCAGTACCAGTTCTATCTGCAAGCAATCATGTAAGATTTTTTCTTATTGTTATAGAAGGAGAAATTTAGTTATTTAGTTATTCATTTTCTTTCATATTTTTGCATAACACTTAATTTGTAAAGTCCCTAAAGTCCCTTACTGCATGGGCGTACCCAGGTAGGGACAGGGGGGGGCGCCTGTTGATGCTATAAAGGATTTTGACAGAACCTTGATAAGCATTCAACACGATTTGAGAATCCTTTTACTTTTTTTTGGGAATTTTAGAGTTTATATTTAAATATTAGGTTACATAATTCAAAGTAAACATATTTAATGTTATCACTTATCAAGTTTTTAATTTGCATTTCTGTACAATGCTTTAGTTATCTTCCTAAATTACACCATATTACACATACATAACTGCATGTAGTTATCACACTTGGCACATACCTATGGCACATACATACATAAATTTAATGTTAAAACTAAATAATTTTATGTCAATAAATTCCCGATGTCACAACTAAGGCAGCACCTCCATCGTGGGTATCGCAGACACAATAGATTTTCAATTGTTATGTCGCAGCTGGCTGCCGCTTGGGGGATTGATGGTTTAATCAGGCATCTAAACTCTAAAGTCTAAACAAAAGCCTTGATCTTGAAAAATCTGATCCTCTAATAAAATAATCTTTGTAACATAGAAAGCTAAACCTATTGACTGCATACCATGAATTTTTCCCATGCGCTAATAACTACAATTATTACCATAATGTAGTTTTGATTTAAGATAAGCACAATTCCTCCTAAATTCATAACTAAAATACTCAGTGAAAATACTACAGAAAAAGTAGAAAGCTGGAAGTTAAAGATATTATCTTGTAATGCAATGGGAGACCTAATAATTTTATGCTTGACCTGTAATGAAAGCAGGTAGTATGAGGTAGTACTTAGTAGTTGTAATAGTATTTTATTCTACATGACTTTCATATTATTATAGGTAATTTATCTCAGTTTCTGAGTATGATGTTTATCTTTCATGTAACAAGCACTGAATAAAATTTTATGATAATTTGAAAGTTAGGTAGTCCGTAGTGTAGGCTTAGGTTCAACTCCTATGCTACCCTTTTAATTTTAAAAAAAGCTTCCATAGAGTAATCTTGACTAATAAATATCTGAATTAAAAGAAGTCTGGTCGATACTATTAAAAAAAAACAAAAGGTCGTACCTTCAGAAATCATGGTAACTATCCAATATAATAGGTATCATTCGTCATTTAAATGTTGATCATATTATTGAAGCATGTACGACTAGGTATACAATATTTTCGTAAGAATGTAGACGGAACGTGATCTTAGTCGCATGGAGGAGTCTCCGTGCGTGATATTTTGTGATCATAATCTCCCGGCACCAATTTGTTTAATTGATATTATACGTGTATGTTCGTTTGCTGATAGAGCTCATTATTTCTTCAATGTTCTATTTCAGTTTAAATTAAACGCACCAAGATTTACTGCCGCACTCAAAGTGGAACATTAATTACTTAATTGTAATTAATTTAAAATTTTGACATGAGCCCCATACATTATCTGTCAGTCTTCATTAAATTGAAGGTTAATCATAATTAAATGTCTCTGAGTACGGCGGTTAGAGAGGTAAATAACAAGTTGCCTTTGTAATCCCCGAGCAGATTTTGACATACTTGTCATATTGTAAAAATCTGCCCGTCTGTTATCCTATTGGCTATTACCTACTAGACGACGCCCGCAACTCCGTTAGGGTGAAGCCAAACGAGCGTAATTTTGTGAGTTGTGAGTCGCAGAACTTCGGCTGGCAGAAATTCTGCTGCATTCAGTTTCATACAAAAGTCCTGTTTGATTCACACGAGCGTAATTTTGTGAGTCATGATTTGTATAAAAAGATATTTACGCGGCAGAAATTCTGCGACTCACGACTCACGAGTCACGACTCACAAAATTACGCTTGTTTAGCTTCACCCTTACGCTAAAATTCGTTTATCGCGCGGGAACTGTACATTTTCCGGGACGAAAAGTATCCTATGTCTTTTCCCGGTGCTAAAAAGTATCTTCATACAAAATTTCTGCAAAATCGGTTCAGTGGCTACTGGCTTGGGCGTGAAGAGGTAACAACGTTCAAACCTCTGAAACTATTTTGCTTTGGAGATAATCGAGAGTCCCGCGGGGCTAAAATGGTAACTTTTAGAAATTCGTCTCAATAAATTCAGCGACGATATTACGAGCAATATCGTCGGTGATTCATCTAATTTTGTAAAATAACGTCCTACGTCAACGGCAATTCAATTCATTAGCAGATTCATAATTGAAACTATTGCCATTCTGAAAAAAAATAAAAACGAACATGACCGGTTTTGTTTCTACATTTATTTATGACTAGCTGTTGCCCGCGACTTCGTCCGCGTGGACTTCAGTTTATAGCGCGCGATGTCAACAAAATTGGTGTCAAAAGCTTTTATAAAAAAACCCTGGTATCCCTTAAATCAATACAGCTGTACAGTGTGCACACAATAAGTATTTCATTTTTTTATATTAAACTTTATATTTTATGCCAAATTTTAAAGCTTATTTAGCCCCCCAATTACACAACTTTACCCATAAACTATTTATCATTGATAGGTTTAAGGTTACGTCACTGCACAGATAAAGTACTGAGTTAATTAATACCGTGGAATAGATATAACAATCGAAAAAAATCGAAACTTAAATGTAAGATGATACCACCTCTTATAGAAATACTTTTGAGCAAGCGTCAGCGCGATCTCAGCGAGACTCACGGCGCCATCTATTATGAATTTTTGGAACTAACTTAATTTGAACAAATTTACGCATTTTTACCTCCTTACAACCCTTTTTTCCAGTAAAAAAGTAGCCTATGTCCTTTCTCAGGCTTTAGACTATCTGTATACAAAATTACATTACAATCGGTTCGGTAGTTTTGGCGTTTGGCGTGAAAGCGAGACTGACAGACAGACAGACAGAGATACTTTCGCATTTGTAATATTAGTATAGATTATGTGCACACTGCACAGCTGTTTTTGGGTATTTTGATTAATTAAGGGCCGCGCTACACCGGAATGGCAGCGGCGAGGCGACACTTTCAGCGCTGCCATTCCGGTGTAGCGGGGCCCTAAGAGGGGTACCACTTACCAGGGTTTTAAAAAGTTTTTAAATTTGACACAAATTTTGTTGACACCGCGCGCTATAAACTAAAGTCCACGCGGACGAAGTCGCGGGCAACAGCTAGATATGAAAAAAACAATATAATAATATAATAAAGTAGGTATGATTAGTTCTGTTACAATAATGAAGTAAAACGTTACGAGAAGTTTAAAAATGAATCGTAAATGATTCATTGTATGATTCACCTAAGCGACCATTTTAGCCCCGCCGGGAAAGGACAAAAAAGAGGTGCAAAAATTACGGCGCGATAATTTAATTTCGATTTTCGGCGCAATGAAGTCGCTGCAAGATCCAGGTAAAGTAAAATCTAGTAAACTGTAAAGCAGACCAAAGAGCGATAATTTGAATGTTAATAGTTAGCATTTATTAATTTACGATAGTAGTTTCCTTGTAAGTAGTTTGCGCACATAATTTATTTAATTAATATTTACCCTTCAAAGCGAATATTACTCCCACCTAAGTATGTCTAGCAGCCGCAAACACGATCATTAAATACTTATGCTAATTAAGTTACGTGTTTCTCAGCTACGCTTAATCCGACTTTGTCTTGTTCTCACTAGCCTTTAAAATGTGAAAACATTTCAGTCATACTGAATAGTAAATGTAACTTTGATGGAATCGATAAATCTATTTCGAAATTACTACGACTTTCTGATAAAAAAAGCACGTTTTTTTTAAATCAACATAGCATCAGTCATCACAATTCACACATTGTCTAAAGCTGACTGATTTCTTCAGCTATATCACATAGAGATCATAGTCCATACCATGTACCATCGATCTTAAAAAAATAAAATATTAAAGCATGTACCATCAGAGAAATTGGTTCATAGGCAGGTCTTCGTTTATCGTTTATAGCTGGTTTACACGTATTAAGTAGATAAGTAGTAACAAACTTTTAACTTAATTTGAAGTGCCTGCCCGAAATGTCTCAAGTAACAAGCCCCGCCTGCAAACATAATAGAAAATAGTCAAATTTCTAATTTCCTTGTTTAGTACTTAACTAAATTTTAACTTGCTACTTGCTACTAATTCATGAAGCCCTAAGCGGCCGCATCCGGCCGCGATCACAATAGATAAGCTATTGTGTCTCGTTATTCCACGATCGATGGGCTAAATTTTGTGTTTACATGCAATAAATAACTTAAAATTAAGTTAAAATGTAGTTAACTACTTATCAACTTAATACGTGTAAAACAGCCCTTAATTAAGTCGTTTGTGTCAAGTCAATGTCAGTCTTCATATTCTGTCCGGTGAGCTTGGCATAACCGACCAAATTACATGGTTCAGCCAACTGCCAATGAATCTACCTCATTGACAGTATATGGTATTGTACAATTTACAAGTCATGAAATATGCGGTTAAAATATGACAAGAGGTAGAGCAAGGCTGCCTCTATTAAGGTCAATGCCGCGTGATAACATCTGTGATAGCACTCGACTGAACCCTATAGATATAGTTTGTACGTACATATACAGCGTATGATTGTCCATTCTTCCCTAGTTAGGCTTATTGGGCCACTACACGTTCCTCACTGCGACTCTTGTTAGTAAGAATCGATATCAGTAGCAAAATACAAAAACCCTTTAGTAATCTCTGACAGCTCGAGAGACAAGCTAAACGTATCTTAGGATACGAAAAACTTACAATTAAGCTCTCTCAAGCAAAGCGGAAAAAATAACGAAGTTGCAATAACCAAAAAGCCATGGAAAGTAGAGGCACCATACTCCATAGGGATTATAGGATTATGGTCTAAGATTGTTTAGCCTAATGAACTTGTTTTAAGTTAAATGAGAAATCAAATAATAAGTGTCAATACTACCTAGGCTTGTAATTTGTAAAGTTGTTGGTCCATTAAATATCTCTTTAGCTCTTTGCATCAATATAAGAAAAGGCACACAAAAAAAAGTAATAATTTAAACATTTATAACGTTAGTGAAATTTAAACTTAATCCTTGAAAATCTATTGTGTCTGCGATGCCCACGACGAAGTTTTATATCATCAGACAAAACATAGCCTCAAAATCTTGGTTTTAAAGTAAGAAACACTCTTCAAATATTGAAAAACTCTTATTCTTTGAATAAAACAACAAACTCTTTAGTCCAGTGTCTTTTGTTATTGAAGTCATCGAACTCTTAATAAGAACTGAATCATGACATAATATATAGGATGTCCGACATACGTGTATTGATTCCTATTGGAATCTTATTTTAGGTACAACGGTGGCCCAAATAGCTTACGATAACTGAAGTAGATTGAATATTTATCAAGTCAGTAGTTAAACTAATGATTGTTTTAACTTTTATTGAGTAATTAAAATGGTTTATTACAGTAGATAAAATCTAAGTGCATTTTTCTGGACCATTACACCTGGAAACTGTAGTTAACAAAAAAATCATACCTATTGTGTATAATAAGTTTTTCATCTTCTCCATAGAATAGTATTATAATAAACTTATAGTACCCTTAATTTGGCCCGCCATTTATTGGATCTCTTTTTATTGGCCAGTCAGTAGGTACTCCAAAATAAGAAGAATCTGGATACATCTGGCTAATTCATTAGGTAGACAGTACTCAGAATGTAGATTAATGAAATGTAGAACCGACAGGAATGATATTTCATAGATTGCATTTTTTTCTGGGTGGTATCAAAAATGACAATTTGTAATTCCCATGCCGTAATCTTTAAAAACTGTGTGTATTTAAATTCATAACGCATATAGAGCAAACTGCAGAACGGAAGCAATGAAAGTTAATCGTTTCCTATTACAACTTTAATTGACTTTCGGTTTTAATTCTGCCAAAAATTGCTACTTTAATGTTAACGTTTCTTGCGTTAATGTGGCCTAATGTTTCGGTATGGTTCTGCATTACTCCTATTGGGTAGTCAAATTAACGGACTGAAGAACAGGTATACATACTTTCTAAATTACGTCATGCATTCTTGAATTTTGGATGCTCAGGCGAAGATGTGTCATCCTCGTCTGTTTCTATGTCAACATCCTCGAGAGGTTGCAGTTCAGCTAGCGTCACATAGATGGCGCTTTTTATATATTCTTTTAGGGCATTAAAATGTATTTTTACTATTTTGGACACCAAATTAAAACAACACTTTAGAAGAATTATTAGTTTCTTAACCTTTTTTGTTGTTTACATGTGATACAGACCCAAAAAGTTTAAATTTTATTACCATGTCTAACTATTTACACTATTTAAACACTTGTTGGCCTATAATAATAGCGATTGATATACTTCCGTTTCGTCCCATTGTAAATAGTCTGTGAACCATATCACCAATCCCAATTTTGAGTGTTTTTTGTGAAAAGGTTGTATTGACCCCACAGGATGTACTTTGGTACCCATTGTGGCGTAGAGGTCCCACGCGCAGTCGATAGGTGGAGCTAGCAGGCGCCACACGGGTCTAGCTGACATTTATTACTCGTGCTACATTCCTGATAAAATATTTTACAGTATTCGTCATTTGTTGAATTAAAATAAGATCTATTTAAATATCCTCGTAATCGTCCTGCATTTAATTGAGCGTTTGTTCGTGTGCGAGTGACCATAGCGTCGAGTGAACGTCATTAGTGTTGATAACGTTGCATCGTCTCGGCGGCCATTTTATTCGCCGGCTGTGTTTCGTGCTGAGGTGTCTGCGATACGAATTACAAAGCAGTAACGAGCGGGCCAGTCAGTTGGCATATTCGCGTGCGGGACGAAGGTGTATTTAGTTTTAGCTTTTAGACCTCCGAATACATTATAAGTGTGCAAAATGACGGCGAACATGCAGCAAGGTACCATTTTGGATGTGTTGAAGAAGAAAATGCGACAGACAAAAGAGGAAATGGAAAAATATAAGGATGAATGCGAAGAATACCACAAACGTTTACAAGTGGAGATAATGCGACGAGAAGAAGTAAGAATGTGTTGTGTATTGTGTATTATAATATTTGTGTTTCGTCGTGCTCGAGAAACTACGATAGGAACTAGTTACGGGAGTTATCAGTCGCCTTATAAATTTTACTATCTACCTATAGTGAGTAATGTCCGGCCATAGTTAGGTGTGCCGGCGACGTACGCATATTCGCCTCTCGTTCTCGTGCCGTTCGTCCGTGCGCGGAGAGAAAGAGACGGCGAATTTCTTTTTTCAATGCTCCCGTGTCCTCTCCCTGGCTAGTGTTTCGTTTCATAAAAAAATCTGCTACCTACTAATTGACATGGTCGCTCGGTACCCAGAATTAACGGCATTTAAAATATATTCGACTAAAACACGAGTGACCCGTGCCGGTTTTATGTAACAGGTTTTATTGGTATAGAGGTCGCGTATGAGATTCTGTGGCACATGATATTGTGGGCACGCCGATCGGAAATGTAAAATCGTGGCTAGGCTCTATTTAAATCTCATTGGCATGGTCTTCGGGCATCCTAGAAGTATGCGCGCCGGTGAACATAGGCGTGTCCAACCCTTATTGAACATGACGTAATTTAACCAAAACATAACATTTGTGATCTTATTGCAGCGATTTATTAAACAAAATAGCAACAAAATTGAATGAAAATCGAAATTAATTCCATGCAAAGTACTCGTTATCAACAACTCTAATCTTCCCGTGATAACAATTATACCAATCTAAAACTGATATCTCAGTGAATACGGAATTAAAGTGTGCATTAAAAGTAATGACATCATAAATCTGCGGCAAAATGGAAATATTTTTAGGAGTAATGTACGATGTAACTATCATTTTTGATGTGTCGTAGCGAAGAAGATAAAAAACTTAAGTACCTGCCCACATACAGGTACTTACAACCGGTGCCACTACAATTTTCGTTAACCGCTCTATATTGTATGTCGTTATTGATTCTACCATGAAATTTGAGACATGCTACGTTCTCAATAACGGATTAGTTTTGCTTTCAATTCTGTTTAAGTTAATAACCTTAGACAATTTTAACTTGTGCCTCCCCAATTTTGTCTACATCATTCAAATTAATTTACCTGTGCAATTAAATATACATATAGATGCAAACTATATGATCACGTTTCAATTTTCACAGTTAGTTAACAGTTTTTTAGCTTTTGTGAACGGTTCACCAGATTTCCAGGATGTAAAGCTTCACATAAGCATCGTTATTCAGTCGGAAATTTTATATCTCTCTTGCGTGACTGTAGTACACTAATGGTACTCGCTAATGCTTTTGTCATCGGAATCAATGAATAGTAATATGGGCTGGTCAAATATTTCTATACAATGCATTGAAACTAGCCCTCAGAATATTCGAAGGGAAGCCATAGAAACGCTTTACGCTGCAGAATTAAAATTAGATTCAAAGTTGACGACCCTTTTGATTAAGGAGCTTACTTTCGAACCGAAAAGGCTTTACAAAGCCTTACATTGACACTTGTAAATTCAACGCCCCAAGTCCAAGGTGACTCGTTTTGTAAGTAGATCGTTAATTAAACTTCTTCACACTTTATTGTGTAGTAATTTACTGATTTGCATTGTACTGTAACTAGTTTTTCTAGGATTGCCATTGATAAATGGAGTAAATTATTTTAAACTTAAAATGCATTTAAATATTCATACTATTGTAAACTTAAAACTTTAAAGAAATAGTCCATATAAATTCTTATACTTACAATAAATCTACCTAGATTGATTAGATAGATATTTAGGCCCTGGACCTCCAGGGCCATAGTTCATTTTATGCGACAGAAAATTTGACGATAGAAGCTGTTATAGACTCATGTTTATTATTAGACCGCCCTAATGATACAGGATAAAAGACAACTGGGACTCGTCCGTTCGCGGCAAGGACGCGTGATGTCATAAACATGTATCGTCGGAATATAAAGTGTAGCGAAACATTCCAAAAGGAATTCCTACCACGTATTATGGGCCGACGTTCAACAATGCCACCATCGAGTATGATGGAAGAATCTCGTTTTAAGACGGCTTTAAGAAACACGATGAGTAACGGTTGAAAAGTACTCATCTTTATTTGGAGTTTACGTGAGTAATTCGTCAAGGTTTAAATTGGTACGCCCTAACTTAATTGCTTTTTCGTTAACCGTCACTAGATGACTGTTCGTTGGCATCTTTAAGAACTTGTGTAATGTTGATAATGAGTGTGTCATAATGGCAATTTTCATTACGATTTAAAACTGGTCTGAATATAATTTTCATAATGTTGTCGGCATACTAATGGTACAAGATAGTTACGCAGCCAGTTCTACAATGAAATAATGTACTTAACATAAAATGACGTTTAAATTCTTAGCGATTTCGTGTGACCAATTTTCTGAAGTGTTCAATATAATAATTGTAACTAGAGATCGCCCAATGGTCGAAATTCGACCTTAGCTTCAACGACATTAGGACTACTACCTAATACCTATATCATTTTTTTTCAACTCTTGTCTCTGGGACTTAGCTGATCTCAGACTGGCCGTGTAAGCATTGTCTAATAGTATTTTAGATTCAATAAAAAAACTATAATCCATTTTCAATTTGTCAATTTGTTGTCAACAGACTTCAACCATAAATAAAAGAGTACAATTCGTATGTATAGGCTTGTCACTCAAAAATCTGTCATTTCTCATGTGTGTGTGTTGTAGTGTGTGTAATGTTTTATTTGTTAAAAAAATGTATGATAAAAGCATAATTTCAATATAATATTAGTTCGATGCACTTTTATTAGTTCGACGCTATTCACCATATAAACTATAACTGTGCAAAATTTCATTCACCTACGTTTCCCCATTTTGCGTCAAAAGGGATACAAAGTTTTTGGCTCACGTATTAATATATAGATATTGTTGTAACTTTGTATAATTTATATTCAATTAATTTTCTCTGCCGCAAATTTATTTTTTTGTTTTAGAAGAATAATAATTGACAATTGTTCATTGCAATATGCGGCATTCCTAACAATTAAAATAAAATATTAATTGTTCCATTCTTTGTTGCGTATTTGGTTTGGTAACCATCTTTTAAGTTTCTGTTCCAATTGTTATTGAATTGTTTGCCTCAACGTTTGTTTCTTTCGTTTTATCATTTAGCGGTTGATTTGACTCTAACCAACCAATAAAATTGCTTTAGTTTTAGCTCATGCGTAAAATAGGCATACGTTTAAATTACAATCTGAATCTCATATTTCCCAGGGTATACTAGTAGTTAGCATTTGGAAACCAGCACTGGAGGAAAGAAAGTACAGTTGTATATTGACTTGTTTTCTTGCAACTCCTATTTCGTAGCTTGTTTTCTCCAAAACCTATTTATAGTGCGTAACTGAAAATAGTATCAGTTACTTTATATGCCCAGAGAATTTGTATAATATAAACTGTCATGCTTAAAACTTTTAAAATATGACCTCCGAATAACATTTAATTTTAATAAATGAGTCATTCAGATAACCCCGATTAATTCTAAAAGCTCTTTATAATTTGCAAATCCTTCCGCAATCTTTAAATGGGTTTATTGAGAGGATGTTAATGGTAGGCTGTTTCATCAGCAGCTCGTCTTAAAATTCATTAAACTCCTTAGAATCAGGTATATTTCCGTAACGCCTATATTATACGAGAACTGGAATTGCGAGTTACGTGTCGATTCGCGTAAATCTGGGTCAGCTGAAAGAACCTTGTCACATGTGCTGATTTTAACCCTAGATTCTCGAACCTAACGGTATTTCTGACTTAAATTATTCGGTTCAGATCGATGAACTTTAAAACGTTATTTGCTTGTGTTTTTATTGGATGAGTATACTTATGTGATGTTTTTTATTTGCAGGCCGAATCAGAAGTGGCTGCACTCAACAGACGTATCCAACTCCTCGAAGAAGACCTGGAAAGGTCAGAGGAGCGTCTCGCTACCGCCACAGCTAAGCTGTCAGAGGCTAGCCAAGCTGCCGATGAGTCTGAACGGTAAGTGCCATACGCTGACCCACTAATCTGTTATTTTCCACTTTTGTTAGCGACCGGCTTTATGGTCTCAAAATTGTGGTTAACCACTTTCGTATTAAGAATTTGGACAAAGATAATATAAGGAAATATAATAAATAGATGTTTATATGCATAACAAAATGATGCATAGTCCAACTAAGTATGTAAGTTTTCCTGTAAAATTGTAAGCATTGCTGAAATATTATAGCGCTAGTATAAAACAGCGCTAGAAATATTACAGATAAATTTAGATTTTAATATAAATTTATAAGTAAAATAATTTGAAAATATATTTTAATGATAATTAAAAAATCATTAGGACTGTAATCTATGCATTTTTAAGGTTATTATACTTCTAAAATTACTTAGTTAATACTTTTGGCATGTGTGTTTCTTTGGTTTATATTTTCATCATTATTTCACTTTTATTTTGTTTCACTTGTTTTGTTTTTAATTACGTACCATTTAAAATAGTTGATCCTTTTATTTCAATTCTAGTTTCGTTTTCGTGTTTAACGCTGTCTTTAACTTTCGGTATAGTTATTTCGACCTCATACTATTCGATGTTTTAACCCGCATGTGTTTGGCCCTGCACTAACCAGAATACGCAAGGCCCTCGAGAACAGAACGAACATGGAGGACGACCGCGTCGCCATCCTGGAGGCTCAGCTGTCCCAGGCCAAACTCATTGCTGAGGAGTCTGACAAAAAATACGAAGAGGTGAACGCCTGTTTGTAACACGTAGTATGCTTGAAGATAATACAACAATTAGTAAGAATGTAACGAATCTTAGACGAGTTCTTTTATTTCTATTCATCTTCGTTCGGATCTTATAATTGCTGTTTAATTTCAAGCATACACACATGAAGAGAAAATGACAGTCATGATGAAATGTAATGCTTTTCAAAACAAGTTTCTTTAAAGATTTTGTTTCTAAATCTTTTACTTGTAATAATTTATGGCATTGTGCTATAAGTTTTAATGTTGTCATTTTCCCATCAGAATTAGTTATAAGCGAATATAATAGCGGCATGTTTATCGATTCTTCATTTTCAACAAGAAAATGTCCAATCGATGCACGCTGCCTTCTCTTTCAGGTTTCGAAATCATTGTCGCTTTTATGTTTAAACTCTATGTTCGTGTTTGCATGTCTTCTAATCTAAAATTCGGGTCACCCTTGATTAAATCTTTGAACAATTTATTGAACTCGATTGTTACGGCATACAGTGCCCGCAAGGTTCTGGAGAACAGGTCGTTGGCTGATGAGGAACGCATGGACGCCCTTGAAAACCAACTCAAAGAAGCCAGATTCTTAGCAGAGGAAGCCGACAAGAAATACGATGAGGTCTTTGAGTTGTAGTGTCGTTTGTTTTACTGTTCGCTTCTGAGTGCAACACGCATGATTTGGTATCTACTGAGCTGATAAGTCTGTATTTTTATAGCTACATAAAGATTCATTCGATTATCCAATTACCATAATAGAACATGCCATGAAGTATGTTCGAAAGATTCAAGGCCTGCAGCAGCCTTTTTCATAAATCATTACATACCCCGTTAACTTTGCGATGTTCCGAGTGATATGCCGATATAATAGACTAACATGTTTAGAGTGGCTTTTAATTGTTTTATTTGATTCTAATAAACTCCCAACTGACTTCTGACTTCTCCGTATTTGTGTTCCCTGTTTTTGTACTAAGAAATGATAAGTGTACTAGCGCAGTGAACGTAGTCTTATTAGTGATGTTGTCACAGATACGCTTGATAAAAAATCGATAAGGTATCTTACGTACGAAGTTTGAAGTAAAGTATTGAATAACATGTGCAACATATGGCTTGAATTGTCCTATTTCCCCTGACATATGACCCTGTGTAATGAAGGCAGTTACAGTCGAGCCCTAAATGGTGTCGTATCGTGCTTGACCGTACGTTTCTTTGCCTTATAAGGAGTAACCAGTTCAAGTGTGGCATACTTAGTTACATAAGTCATGCTGCCTTATAGGACTCATGATTGCCCAATATAGGCGATTGACTTTTAAAGTGACAATTATTTAATTGGACGCGCTTGGTCACTGCAATTAAATATTATATTCTACCGCATCCATGTTATTTGCAAATATGATAACGTGTTACTAATGACATGCAGTATCGTGAAGCAACTATCAGAAAATTAGTCATCATTCCTATCAAGTTCCATTTTCGAAATCCCCCATTAAAAATTTTTGTAGCTTTTTCGCTGCCTCTTCAAGGAATACCGTCCATCGATTAGGTGTATATTTTATGTTTAGCTAGTACCTTTAAACAGGATATTAAACGATGTGAAATCTCCAGGTGGCCCGTAAGCTGGCCATGGTTGAAGCAGACTTGGAGCGCGCTGAGGAGCGAGCGGAGGCCGGCGAATCGTAGGTTTCCTTGACGTTACGCCGACGGTCATCGCAACAATCAACGTCTATTGACTTGCAAATGTCTCGCATACACTGCAAGTTGCTTAGTTCCGCCAGCGCCCAATGAACATCCTAGGAATTTAATTACATATCTATGTTAATGAAGTGGCTCCGTTCGAAGACATTTCTTTAGCGCAAATGTAATTAAATCCGTGGATGTTTGGCAAAGCTGCAGATTTATATAAATGAATGCGACACATAAATTTCAGTCTCCGCGGTCCCCAAGACGTTGATTGTTCGAGTGTACCTTAGGCTCGTTTTGTTTTCGTCACAGTTTTGCATGGTTGTTTCGCATTCCTAACATTGCTACACCGTAACCAGATTTACCCACGTCTTCTAAATAGTATCTCCGCTATTTTTGCATGTCCCATTTTAGGTCTACAAGGGCGAGCCGGCTGTGTTCCAGATCGCTTAAGTTTATTTTAATTAACTGGTAGATCGATATGATTTAATTTTTAATTTTACTCGTACAGGAAAGTAGCGTTCAGTTTGGTATTTAGATGTGTAAAGACGCTATTTTCTTGTACCTCAAAAACAAGGGTTGCCCCATCTCATGAATTCTATTGTAATGTATAATAACTGTCATGTCCATGTGTCAACTAAATTTCTCTCTTCAGTGTGTGTCCTCCGGTTACACGTAGGCTAGGTCGTTAGGAAATATGTGTGGTATAGGGAACTTTTCGTTTTCAGATATGCACCGCATTACACCAGAATTACTGGCCGTATGCGTGCCGCACATATGCAAGCGCACACATCACTTAGCGATAAATTTAATGCACTAGATAGCACTTAGATTTTTTCTTTTAAATTTAAACGACATATTTTTTAATTCTAAATGTTTTGGGACAACCCTCGTTTATATTTAACATGAGTTATGTCGCCGCTCTCGACTCCCCGCTTGTATTCCTTTTGATGTGTGTCTGTTTGCTTTTTCACTTTTAGCGAAACCGCCTGATCCAGATGTTTTGTAATAAAGAACTATCGTTTATTGATTGTCCTACCCCTTTTGTTTTCTTATCTGTTAATGCTTCCTAAAACATTTTACAAAGCATACAGAACGTACTATATGTATAAACCGAGACAAACCTTCGTCGCAAAACAACAAAAGCGTTCGAAGCGAATACATGACTTTTACAACATTTAAAACTAGTCATGGCAAATCTATATCCGTAACTTCAACCAATCCCCATCCTAACCTCAAACTTGCACTAAGATCAGGCGGCATTAGCACGCACCACAAGCGTAAGTCACGAGCGGCGGGTAGTGTTGTGTGCGTGCGTGTGTGTACTAACGCTCGGCCGGCGGTAGGTGGCGCGCAAGCTCGTGCTAATGGAACAGGACCTAGAGCGCGCCGAGGAGCGGGCTGAACAGAGCGAATGGTAAGTCTCCAGGCCAGAGTCAGGTATGGTCTATAGACTGAAGGGTAGAGTAGCAGTAAGCCAGAATGGGGGTAATAACAAATAAGATAATGTTATTTCTTTTCTATAAAAATTTTAGTTTTGAGTAAAAAAGTTTTGGATTCTATAATATCTCGATCGTGGGAATAGCAGACACAATAGATTTTTAATAATTGTTATGCGATAGCCGGGTGCCGCTTGGGGATTGATAAAACGAAGGAACAATTTACTCTACTTTTTATATCCGTCAACAAACGAGAAGACGTCACAAGCCACTTCCGATCTGTTACGCCAAAAAATCCCGAAAATAAAATTGTAAACAGCAACGTAATGACGTATTCTTGTTTGAAATAGAACTTTCCAGAGAGACGGAATATCGTGACAATGTTATTCAAATTCGAATCTCAGTTTAAAAATTCAAATCTAGAACGTGTCTAAATTTTGTTTTTCGAACCATAGACGTAGGAGGGTCGTGAGTCGTGACTACTCGTCACGTCTTCCATGTGCAATAGATGTTTCGTCTCTTTTATAAACTGTATAACAATTTATAACAGTATTAATATAAGCATGCTTAAAAACTTAATTAAGAAGCTTTCATTAAACCTAACTTAGTTTTAAATTTTAATGCCCTTCTGGCTACATTCTCAGATAGTTTTACCAGCAATGGATAAACATTAAAATCATATTTTTACTCTGAAACTTGTTTTGTAATTGCAATGTTTTTTAAATTGCATCACTTAAATTCTATTAAAATTTCAATGAATAATGCATCAATGTATGAAATTATAAATTTGATTCATATTAAACAAAAAGTTAAAACCAATGTAGTTTGCGGTTTTCCTTCTTTTCCACGATTTAATTGTAAGTTTGTAATATTCCAGCAAAATCGTCGAGCTTGAGGAAGAGCTCCGTGTTGTCGGCAACAACTTGAAGTCTCTGGAAGTCTCCGAGGAGAAGGTATATTTTATATTAATTCCTTAGTAACTACCGAAGATAAAAGAGAAGCTAGATTACTGAAATGAGAATCAACAGCTAAATAGGCTAAAATAATCGAGATATCATTAAAGTTTTATCCATTTGATAGTGCAGCACCAACCAGTATTGAGAACTCAAGAAATTAGCGAGTTTGTGCGTTTATTTTATCCGATGTGCTCAATATACACAGGTAATGTGAGGAATGATATCACAACTTTCACATAGAAATTGCTTAAGGCATGACCGTTCACAGACTCAATCATATTTCGACAATTTACACGATATTCGAATTAGTTCCATCATTCACGAACGAGTTAAATGTCTCCTCAAAAGATATTAGACAGAACGCACCTACCGGTTTTATGAACATTATCGGTAATCGGATAGAACAACTAGGTTATATTAGTTATAGAGTAATAATGTGCTATTCCTAACAGGCTAACCAACGTGAGGAGGAGTACAAAAATCAGATCAAAACCCTCACCACCCGACTAAAGGAGGTGTGATGCGAACGAGATCGGTTCATTTGTGCGAGTGATTGTACGCTTGCCTAACTGCATTGCCGCACACTTTGATATTGTCCATGTCTTTTTTAAGAACTTCCATTACATATTAAGCACCCAATAAGGTCATTCAGCATAGACCGGTTCTCATAAAAAAGATATGGAACGTAGCCTCAGTATTTTAGCCCCTAATGATTTTACATCCTAGATGTTGTGTATAACAGTTTGAAGTTTTAGTTACTAGTATCTTTATGTTGCCGAATCATCGGCTTAACATTGCGATACTGCATGGAGTTGTCGTTATTTTATAATTTAACAAATCACAGGCAACCCAAAGGGAAGAGACATACGAGGTTCAAGTAAAACTACTCGACGCACAGCTCAAAGAGGTATGGAGGCGGTTCCTAGGTGCGGTCGTAGGCTCGCTCATGCTCATGTAGTCCTCGGACCTGTCCTATAACTGTAGGCGCTCTTGTGCTAACATCAGGGCTAGATCGTTGGTGTAGGCTCGTGTAGTCGAGTGGCTGTCAGCGGTTGGTGCTTCATCTATGTACTGTATTATAGGTTTATCCTTCTACGTATATATCTCTGTACTGTATATTATGTGTATTTCTTGTCTGTGTTGTGTTCGTACCGCTTGAGTTTTGTCTTTTGTGCATTCGACTATAACTTTGAATTGGGAGGATTTGACCCCATAACGGTGGATATTTTCTGCCATACTTGTCGGTAATCGATACAGCGTGTAGGATCACAATACAGACTGGCATGTGGTGGCTTACCATTAAGTAATCAGTCCTGTGTGGCTAGGCGATGGCGTCACGCGAACACGTCGAAGATCAAATCCACACGCTCTCTGAGAAACTGACGCAAGTAAGTTGCTTACATCACGGGCGTACAGTGCACCTTTAGTCGAAGGGCCTTTTCACATTAGATGACGATAGTAGCAAATATTGCTTGAATGACGATATGTCGCCAGATGTGAAAACGCCCAATGGTGCTTGATATCACATACCAACACAGATGACTAGCACACTGCACTGTATGGCTACAGTTGAAAACATTGGTCACAAATTACATTCTCATGAAGATCTATCTACCATCAGAGAAGTTACAAATGAAGTGACCAAAGTTTCTAAAAATTGCACATTAGAAGTCATTGCTTTAGTATTGTCTCGGGGTAACGGTGTATTGTTGTTTAGATTTAGTGGGACACGACACATCACCGCATTTGGTAAAGGTAAAGCATGCTGTGTCGCTTTGTGTTCATGTATAAATGTAAATATGGTTTGTTTAATACACAAAATATTTAATTTTAAAATGTTCAATTTAATTCAGATTCAGAGTTTGAATTTACTAAACATTTTGCATGGCTTTAATTTTGAATTATGATCAACTTCTTTTCTTTCTGTGATGTTGTTACATCTCATGATTCAGATGTCTAGTTTATATCGATTTTTTTTTCGATGAATTTACTGTTTAAAATTAAACAAAATTTTAAAAATTCTTGAAGATGAATAAAGAAAAGAAGTTGGTCAGACATAAGACAGATTATAAAATGTTCTTCAAAACTTTTCAGGCTGAAGCTCGCGCTGAGTTTGCCGAGCGCTCTGTCCAGAAACTCCAAAAGGAGGTCGACAGGCTTGAAGGTAATATACTCAGTTCAAATTTAGAGTTAGGTCTAAAAGGTTATCAAAAATCTCTTTCCAAGAAGATCCAATACGGTCCTACGAAATCTTGGAAATTGATTTTCTCAATTATATTTAGGGCACAGATTTAGGAATCAAAGTATTTAAAAGTAATATTTAATATGAGTTTTTAAGTTCCGACAGATTCGAAAATTTTGCAGTACAGCATTTCGGTTAAGTAAAATCTCTGAAGTCAAGTTGTAACACGTTTGAGAAATAACAAACGCTTAAACATCGCATCTAAATCTATCAGCCATCTGAGCTGTGTGTTCAATCAAAGCTGTACTATAGATGTGAAAGCTTATTTAATATCATTCCGCTTAAATTTTAGCTTAATTTTTTCTTTACTTATTTTCATAGTAACATATTTTTAATTATTATTTCGCACGAATGTGGATGACGCATCAAAATGTGATTGGAGATTATTTTTGATCTTATCAATTCTGATTTTTATTATTCATTATTCAATGCCTACGTTGCATTATATTAAAAAAATGTATATGTAACTTCGTTTTTCATTGTTGGTGCATTCTTCACAGTCGTATCTGTATTTTTTTCGTTAGCATGGATTTTAAATGTGTCCTGCTAGTTTGGTTGCTCGATTCTCGTCGTAGCATTCCTTTTAAATGTGATTTTGCATGATTGTTATTTTTGCCTAACTCACTCGATACGAATTAACTCAATGTAAAAGTTATTTAAATAAAGTTTTAAATTTTTATCTTTTTATACTTTTGAAATAATTAAAATAAGTGCAAGCATTCTAATTTTTTACAAGACGGTCAAGAAGTTCTAATTTTTATTTTCTGAAATAGAGTAATCTACATAAAAACTCTAAATACCTATAGACAAAATATTGAGTATGTTCGTATCGGTGGCTGTAATGTGTGTGGACTCACCGTGGCCGCGTCCGATCTTGCAGACGATCTGGTGGTCGAGCGCGAAAAGAGCAAAATACTTCAGGAGGAGATGGAGGCCACGCTCCACGACATCCAGAACATGTGAACGCCCTATAACACCCGCCCGTTACGCTAACCATCGATATCGTTAACACAACGCGCTACATCCCTATAACTGTCAATGTCAGTGTTCCCATAGACGACCGCTTCGATTTTCAAATTTTATCAGTTGACCGTAGTGTACCGGGCGGATCTAGATGTTAGAATATTGCCAGCTGCTTTTATGTAATAGAATGAGTATTAAGTACATACGGACGCCCACTGCCATGTGCAATTTTTTAATTCTTACACGATTATAATTTTTTTATCGATAAGCTGGCACAAGTGTTATTCCTCATGAAGCTCACTATTTAGAGGAAATCTAAAAGTCATTATTAGTTCTAGTTACGGCTGGCTTTTACTTGTAATATTCGACATTCCACTAAGGGGGACCAACTCGTGTACTCGTTACTAGTGTATAATTTGCATCGACACATTCCTCTTTATGAATTAATTTACTCATTCGTTTAGCGTTCTTATGTTCGAGGAATTCACTTTTTGCAATCATGAACTTTTTTATTTACTTAATTATAGAGAAGATTAGATTTTTATTTAATGTGTGATAGTAACACTGGATATATTTATGAGTATATGCTGATATGAAATAATATTTTATATCGTTTCGAGTATGATTCTTTGTCTCGTGTCATAATGCAGATTGTTGTTATTTATTGAATTCTCCGTAACGCGTTTGTAAGTAAATCGTTGAGTTAATTGTACACGTTTATCGAAGTCGTAGAGCTGGCAACACGCGCTCGAAAGCACACCGGCGCGTGCGCAACACATAATAAATTGCATTTTTGTATTACGAAAATGAAACGAACAATCGAGGGTAATCCGTTTTTTTTAAATGTTATCAATTAATAAATTAGATAAGTTTGTGAAAATTAATTTAATGATTTTTAGAGTATTCTAACACAAGTGTTTATAAATATATTATATTATTATTTTTATTGTGTTGTTTTTACTAATTCGTTTGACCTATCACTACCCCTACCGTCTCATTCTGATTCCATCAGCTATTTTATGTTTATCGATACACCATTTTAAAATATTCATCGATCATTGCAGTTAAAATTTCATCAAACTTTCAAATTAATATCGCGTCATATTCGTCCTTGTATGTATATATATATTTATCAGAATCATCAATAAACATCATACATCATATTATCAAACCATGGGACATTGAATCGGGGGTGGACCTGAGTTTCTAACGAAGCACCTAGCCCAGTTTTAAAGCATGTCCCCCGAGAAGCCGAAGGCGATGCGGACCGAAGACATCCGACGACACGAAATAGAGATCTCCCATAGAAGCATGGAAACTGTAAAGCATGATCACGGTCCGCGATGGTTTGAAGTGTCCCTCGTGAATAACGGACGAGGCATGGATGTGGGAGTGTTAGCATGCGGCCGGCTCCGCGCGCCCTCTAACCGTGTCGCCTGTCGCAGATGACCTCATCGTCGAACAGGAGAGGTACAACGACATCGGGGACGACATCGACGACACCGTGGTCGAGCTCATACCCGGCGTCGAGATGAGCTCCAGACAGATCGCCCAAATCAAGAAGGCGCAGGAGGAGAAGGAGGCCGCCAAGAGAGAGGCCGAGCGCAAGGCCCAGGAGGCCGCGAGGAAGGAGGCCGAGAAGAAGGAGCTGGAGAGATTGGCGGCCGAGAAGAAGGAGCAAGAGAAATTAGAGGCAGAAAGAAAGGAGGCCGAGAAAATAGAGGCTGAAAAACAGAAGGTGGCAGCGGAAGCCGAAGCTGCCGCAGCGGCGGCCGCGGCTGCTGCACAACCACCCGCGCCGGCCCCTCCCGCCGAGGGTGCGCCCGCCGCCCCGGCTGAAGGAGCTCCCCCCGCCGAAGGAGCTCCGGCTGCACCCCCAGCGGAGGGTGCTCCTGCGCCAGCTGCCGATGGAGCCGCACCTGCAGCCCCACCGGCCGAAGGTGCCGCACCACCGGCGGAGGGGGCTCCTGCCGCTCCTCCTGCCGAGGGTGCGGCCCCTCCGGCGGAGGGTGCTCCCGCTGCTCCTCCCGCGGAGGGAGCTCCAGCAGCACCCCCAGCGGAGGGAGCGGCACCACCCGCGGCTGCGCCTCCGGCAGACGCCGCTGCGCCCCCGGCGGAGGGAGCTGCGCCCGCAGCCCCCCCGACCGACGCGGCGGCGCCGGCACCGGCGGCCGATGCGGCCCCAGCGGAGGCCCCCGCGCCCCCACCGGCCGACGCCCCGGCTCCCGCGCCCCCAGCTGAGGCCCCGCCGGCGGCACCCGCTCCCGACGCCGCACCGCCCGCCGAAGCCCCGGCCTCCTAAAACAATAGATGTAGTTCGTTCGTTTTGTTCCCAAAAAACGATTCATCATTCGTGCTTACTATCGGCGAATAGGGGAACAAAACTAATATAGTCGTACGGTTTTTTATATTCTCAACATCAATCATCATTCGCGTAAAAATTCCAGAAATGTAAAGATTAGTCTATTTTAACAATAATTGATCGTAGCTGATGGAATTCGACGTTTTAACACTGCATGGGTGTAGCGTACTAACAGTGTCGGGTTACGTACTGAACGCGTCGGTCTCCGCAGACGATCTGATCTCGGGCAAGGAGCTGTTCCACGAAATGGGCGGCGAGCTGGACGTGGCTTTCAAGGACCTAGAGATGCCCGGCGCGACCGGCCGGGTGTGCGACCGGTGCACCTGCTGCCACTGAGCCGCCTCGCGTCACTCACCACGCATTTACACCGTAACACACCCATATACATAGGAACACGGACGCTTTTAATTGCATGCAGTTTTAAAACACGCTGTAGCCGACGCATGGCTTCGGAGTAACAGAAGAGCGACATGTAAGTTTACGCTGAACTAATTCGCTTCAAAAAACTTGACTTGGAAGAGTATAGATTCTTTAATGATAGAGGACTAGTTGAAATTGTAGAATTTATTGGTACACTTGGTCGATGTTAAACACCCGATGAATGTGCAGACGAACTCGTGGCCGAGAAGGAGAAATACAAGGACATTGGAGACGACCTCGACACCGCCTTTGTGGAGCTCATCCTCAAAGAATAAAATTCCAAGTGTACAAACGCGGGCACATGCGATTCACTATCTGTATAGATGTATTTACTTTATATTTTATACTCCTAATTTAAAGTAATATCCATTATGTTATGGCGGTATTTATTTTCAATTATTATTAATAAATAATTTATTATTGATGTTGTTGCATTTATTTTATTCCTACAATGAACTTTTAATGCGATGACTGAGAAGTTTTCTTGAATCCAGTTCAAAATTTGATTATTTATAAGAGTTTGAATTTCACAGCATATTTAAAAATTAAAACCTCTCTGTCACCTGGTGATGGCTGTTATGACTACCTAAGTACCTACGCACCTATACTCCGCTCGCGAGCTTCTAGAAATTGTTTTGAACGATGCTCCTTGTTTTGATCCTATCACTCTTTTGTGTTAATTTTTTTCATTTTCATTGCCGGTCAACAAGCCTCCGATTACTCGGTGCTCGCGTTCGGAGTGTTAACTATAGTTTTTATGAAATTAGTAGTTAGCTGCTATCAGTTATTTCTATGTATGTAGTTAGTGTAGTGCCTTGCTATTTATAGTTTAGCTTTTTATTTTGATTTGCTTGAAATTGTTTCTGCTGAACCTGCAGTACAGCTTCCAGGTTTTAAGAAAGATTAAGCTTTAGAATTGCTCTTAGATAAGTAATTAAATATACTTAGTAGGTATAGAAGAAATAATATTTTCATGAGAAGTTAATGAAGCAATTCATATTAGAGGACAAAAGAAGGTTTAAAGAAATAGGCAAGATCCTAGAAGACGCTTTCAGTAGCGTCAATAATTCAATCCTAATTACTTAAGATCGAATTATTGACAGAATAAAGTTTTAAATAAGAAAATTAAGCAAGAGCACTAAGCTAAAGAAAATAAAGAATAATAGAAGGAAAATAAGAACAAATTACATACTTGAAGGAAGGTTTATAATTTGAATTAAACTAAATGGAAAGGAAAGATAATAGAAGATTTTCCTGTGGTAGATATAGATTGCCAATCATTCGTGCTTAATAAATTTAAGTTCGAATTGTTGTCAGTCTTACAAGTTTTTATTAATGTAAGTATAATATCCTAATAGCCCAGAAACGAAAAATAGCAATAAGTATAAAAAGATTTGCGAAGAGATTCTGAGTATACCTACACAGTGAAGGAATCACTGAATAGGAACTAACCATTCTTACCTTTATCCAAGTTACTGACTACTGTCATTTAAGGTTTATCTTCAACTTTAATGAGTGTAAGCGTGTAGTTGACAGTTTTAATAATAAAGCCTATAGGGAATACAAAAGCCTTTGGATAATCTATTATTTCATACTTTCTATTAACATTACTAACTGGCGATAAGCAAAACATTACTAACCCTACTAATATTTTATTCAGATGAGGTCGTAGAAGAGAGGAGTAAGTACAAAGCGATAGCTGAGGAAGTGGACCAGACTTTTGCTGACTTATCCGGGTACTAACGGGCGCCATCTTGTTGTCAACATGGCGTTGAAGAGTCTACAAAATGAAGGGAGATTTGCTTCGTATGATTTGCTTTTTGCACATTGTATTATTTGAATCTTTTAGAAACCCTATAAAATACTCTAAAATTCTAAGTAAGTATTATTTAAAGTCATTATTGAATGTTATGATGAAAAATTTTTAATTATGAATGTGCCTTTTAAAGGTTTGGTCTGCTGCTAAAAAGTGTAGGCAATAAATGGAATAGAATAATATTTGTGGATGTAAGAAATATCTACGGTTATTGAAATAGAAGTATGTAAAATATTCAAACATAAAACTCACAATATAAAATATGAGGCCAGAGCTACGCTAGAGTTAGACTAGCTAGGCTAGTCTTGAAAGAAATTCGATGTTTACTGAGGAACTAAATTTAATTATATTATGTACTACCCTAAGGTCTATCTCCACGTCTACTTTTTAATAAAAGTATCTTATGAATGTATTGTATAGAGACCCAAAATGGTATACTTACCTACAGTAAAAGAGCTAATCACAAAACTATGTGATTTGTAACAGAGCCTATTACAAAGTAGGTGATATTCCTGAAAGGATCGGAATAATTGAAACTATTTAGAAGCATGTACCTGAGTAAAAACACAACTTGAGGTGTTTTTGCCCACCTGCTTCACCACCTATGCCACCGTATTTAAAGTTTTTAATAATATTTTAACCCATCGATCGTGGAATAACGAGACACAATAGCTTATCTATTGTTATCGCGGCCGGATGCGTCCGCTTAGGGCTTCATGAATTGGGTAAAAAAACATAAAGCGTGCTGAACGCTGCATTGCAATGCAGTTTTCTGAAGACATACGAGAACGCGCCCTGTTTCGCAAGAATTATAACATACTTGAATAATGTAATCTCTTGCTATAATTAAAATCTATTAACGATCTATTTTTAAGTTTGTATGTATAGCAATTTGGCACTATTTCAATTTCATAAGTTTGTAATATCTCACTCATTTGAAAAGGGTTTCTTTTAGTATAAGAATGCAATTCTTGAACATAACGATACCTGATATAGTGCGAGATTTCTCGAATGGTTTTAACGTCACTGCCTTTAATTTGCAAAACGATGCAGGCCATAATGTATCAACGATTACTTTAATTGTTTAATAATTTAGAATTCGTACCTATTTCCATTCGAATAATACTCTCTTGTATATTTTTGTATGGGCAGTTAATTGTAGTTTTATAACTAAACATTCCAGTTCTATTCAATATAATATTACATAGGTACCTAATCCATATTTGCATCAACTTTAAGAGTTTGCAATCAATGTCTGCTATATATGTAAGTGTTTAAGTTCACCTATACTTAATTGGATGGTAATCAAGCAGCTAAGGTTTTCTGCTATTCTCATTTCTAAATTACATTAGAAGACCATTTTGTGATAATTCTGATTCATTATCACGTAGTTCTTGGTTGTTTAATTGGTAAAACATTTTCTATACTTAACATAACTATAATACAGTTTTCATACCACAAGTTCAAAATTTGGAATTAAGTAACTGTAGCCTTGCAGGGCAATTATAAACCATAAGACGTATCTTAAATGTGGTAGTATCTACTACCTATATACCTATCAGTAACTTTGTAAAAAACACGAATTGTTTTATGTTAACTATTTTGCGTAACAAAGTATACCTATTTTAAGCTGTGTACCTATATTATTAAGTTTTCTCGACTTTTTTCAATATAACGACTGCTTAATTTTAATGATAAACAGTAAGCTTTTTTATGGAATGTGTCCAAAGCTTTGAAATACTTCGAAGTGAATATACGTTTCTTAAGACACAGTTGTTATTTTTTTAATACTTACCTTGTATGCTTGTAACCTTAAATAGCAAGATGGAATAGAAAATGCATGAAATTAGTAGCGAGGTGTTACATAGCCATGTCGCGCGGCCAAATGCAAACAGTTCTAACTAGCCAAACCGTCTACTCGCGACAAAATATGCTACTGAATGATACAAAAGAACTATAATGTCAACATAATCAATATTTTTAACAATCATAGATGAATGAAAATGGACAAAATGAATGTGGCACGACATCAAAATATAAAATATAAGTAGGTACTTTCCAATCAGATGATTAATATTTTAAATGCAACTGGATATTTTTATCCGGATATAAATAATTAATATAACACCTAAATTAAGCTCACGATGAAAGGTGCAGCCTCGTGGACTATCAGTAATACCTACCTACCTGGCTACCTACCTACGTACTAAAGTAATATGTTTGTCGTCTATTGTATATGTTATTTGTATATCTATCTACCTAGGTACGCTAGAAGACTGATTGACCGATTGCCAATAAATAACGTCCAACAAATCGTGAATCATGGGATAATTATTTTGTGAATATAATCAAACAAATAGTGATCGACACATATAAAGATCTTGGCTCAATATATAATAACGAGCTTTTGTCCGCGGCTTCGCTCGCGTTAAGTAGTATTATTATATACAAACTTTCATCCCCTATTTTTACCCCTTGGAGGTTGAATTGATCAAAATCCTTTCTTAGCGGATGCCTACGTCATATCATCTACCTGCATGCCAAATTTCAGCCCGATCAGTCCAGTGGTTCCGGCTGTGCGTTGATAGATCACCATGTCAGTCAGTCACCTTTGAGTTTTATATGTATATAAAGAAGAAGAAGATATATAAGTAATTAAAATAAAATATAGTAATAAACAAAAATTCCGTAAATAATAGCCGACTCAAAGACTAGATGTTAAATTTTGTTTCATAGCAACGGGTTTATTGCCTACGTGAGAATGTAAAGCCTTGATTACGTAGGCACCGTATATTTTGCCACGATAAAACTGTATTACCTCCTTATCTGGAATCTCCATATCGAAATTCCTCAAAATCTGATCAGTATTTTAAGCGCGAATAGTAACTAACAGAGAGATAGTCTTTCGAATCAATGATATTCGTTTGGATGCTGGACTGGCCGCAGGGCCGGATTATATTTTTAGGGTAGACAACAAGGAACCTTTATAGTTTCGATCTGTCCGTCCGTCTGTCTGACCGCGGTTTTGCTCAGAGACTATAGGACCTACAAAGCTGTAATTTGGCATGAATACACATATTTATGATGCCGACAAAATGGTACATATAAAGTCTTAAAAATAATAATTTATGGTACCTCCCCTACACATCAATCGGGGATAAAATTTTTTTTCGCGACGATCCCATCGTGTGGGATATCGTTGGATAGGCTTTTTAAAAATATTATGGTATATAGATCATTAATTTCTGATTTAGGGATCCATTTGAGAAATATTAAGATTTAAATCGGAAAAAGTCGTTATAGTCCAGTGTCCCCCCGCCCTTCTACCAGCTAAACCAGTGGCCCCAACCTTTTTTTCATGCGGGCCACATGTTTTGGTCTTGGTGTCGCGAGCCGCAACAAAAATTTTTTAGGGTTAAAAAATAACATTCTTCAAAATTAACGATTTAAAAGTGGAATAAATTTAACGACTATCACGTAGACTTTGCGTAATTTTGCCGGTGGGCGTGAATTTCAAATGTCCCGGCGGGCCGCGGGTTGGGGATAGCGGAGCTAAACGGTTGTTTCTGGAAATGTCAAAAAATTCACGGCAGTAGGAAATCTGCTGAATTTAAAAGGAAAACTATCACGGCTAAGATGACTTCATTAGTTATTGAGTAATAGTAGATCAACTAAAAAAAATGTATTCGGCGAAGTATAAAGGAACTTTTCATTCAAATTTCTTTGAAAGTAACTGAGACGATGTTGTTAGTAGTGTTAAACGCGTTATAACTAGCGGTACTACGGAACCCTATATTGCGCATAGCCCGATACGCACTTGGCCGGATTATGAGTATACGCTACTTTAATTTTGCCGCCCCTAGGTACAGGGCCGGTTCTAGCACTACCAGCGCCCTGGGCCAGATTTCTTCGGCGCCCAGGTTGTTGATAGTGCTGAAAAAATTTGGCGGCTCTTTTGTTTGCCTTCAGCACCCCTTTTATCCGGCACCCGGGGCGGTCGCCCAATTTAAAATCCATTCAGATAAAATAAATCACCCCCCAAGCCTCTACACAACGTCCCCATATTTTTTTCTGGGTCCCACGTCGCCCCCCTTTAGACCTTCAGCGCCAACAAGGGGGCGTTATCGCCCACTTTGGGAAAGGCTGTGCCAGACCCCAGAGGGAGATTAGATGAATGAATAAATAAACAACAAAAAAAGCCAAGAAAACTGAGCAGTAAGAAGAATAATCCGTGAAGTTTTATTAAATTACCTAAAACTATAATCTAACTAGGCACTTAACCCAAAAACGTAAGAAAGTAATGAACCCAACCCATCTTGTGCAACCCATCTATGATAAAAACAATCATCTAAAACCAAAAGTGGATTTTTGAACAGCTTTATTTTAAACATAAAAGGAAATGGTCGTAAAATTCTCTACATACCTATGAAAATAGGCAATCAAACTACAAAGGATCTGTTCACCGCCTACCATACTATTACCATTTTAGGTTGTCCCGAAATCTACAAAGTGCATTATTTAACACATTTCTGAAATACTACTACAAATTTTGTGTACAATGCTGAAGAATCCGCAAGAAGAGCGGCATGCGTGGGCGCAGACGGTCGCGCGGAATCCTGGATTTTGGCGCCCAAAATAGTCGGGCGGGCGGCGGAACGCGCGAGGGCGGCTCAGTGCGTGTCGCTCCGCCGTGTGAACAGCCCGCTAGGTGAGTGCCAGACCCCTCCGGACCTCCCGGACCCCCCCGGAGGTCTGGACCCCGGTGCAGTGCAGTGGACCACGCTTGGTGTTTGTGCTAACATAGATGTAATGTGATATCGGCGTGCCCGCCCGGATTCGGATTACACGGCTGAAAATAGTGCGCCCGCGCGTACCTATTTGCGTTCGGTATTTATTTAGCGATATGAGGAAATTTGGCTCAGATTTTTATTTAGCTGACATGCTCCGTATATAGCTTGAAATTGGGACGCGCAGGTGTCCTTCCAGTTCAAATCCGAAATAACTCGATATTTTTAACACGTTCTAAAGTCGTATCATATGACTGCAGTCAAGTGGATTTTGTCTCTTTTCATATTTTAAGTATTTATGATAGTTCATAGTTATTACATAAACGACTTTTGAGCATACAACGAAGTGGAGTGACTTATGAGTAGGTATATAACGAAGTGGAGTATCCTTCATTAATCTAAGAATTTATTACAAGTACTATTTTTCAAAAGTATGGGCAGGTTTACACTATAACAAACAATACAAAGTTAACTACATTAAATAATTTCAAAGCTTACCTGGCACTTGTCGATCGAGTCTTATACCTTCCGTCATGAAATATTTTCAGGACACACATTTTATTCCTAGCTGTAACTTCTATAGTTTAAACACTAACATTTATTAAAACCCTAACATTTATGTCAACAATATTCTTAAAAAAATAGATAATAACATTTATAAAATGCATAAAAAATTACAATTATTCAAACATTTTTGGACTAACAGTAAGTAGTATGCGATCTCCAAATTAATGATAATAAATCGAGTTACTTCTGCTTACTGTGTTATTAGCTCATCATCAAACTCACACATGGCATCAATGCAGCTCAAAGGCTGACCTTGACCTCAAGGTCAAGGACAAAACTTGAACCTACCACTTAGGTACTTTGCCAAGTGGGTAGATGGCGAAAACTTCAATTAATGCATAACATTGATCATGATGATGATGCAAACTTAGGCACAGCTGATTTGATATTTTTTTAACAATTTTTGTAGGCTATGACTTCCAGCACCTAAATATTATGAATTTTACCTGAAGTTTAAAATCTTTAACGTTCTCATGTCTGAAAGTTCGTCGGTTTTTAATAATAGAGTAAGGTTCAAATAGTTACTTTTTAGATTTTAATTTTATATGCTTACTTAAAAGGCTACCTTAGTTAGATATTAAACAAAGTTCTTAATAAGTTCTATTACTGTTCAAATTAGTAGACCTATTGATGACGCATTTTGCGTCTAATGGAACGTAGACAGATCTTTAATTGAAGTTTAGATGTGTACATAGGTAATTTTTTTTGTATTTATCGTTAGCTATTGTTTCTAGTTTGCATTTTGTTCAATATTAAATTACATATCTCTTGACAGCGGGCCAAATATATAGCAGGCGTCATGCATTTTGCCCGTTACTGCCCAAACAAACAGCGCTATAGTGTATATTAAAACTACACGGATTACGTATGTTCTATTTTTGAATTTGCCCACACTCTTTACTGGTTCGAAATTTAAAACGCGAATAGAATGTTTTACGGTTTGTTTTAGCGGGAATAGAATGTTTTTATGGCTTCGGGTGCAGTCGCTAGAATTTTCTTGGCTCTTCTACTCTACCATTATTATTGCTAGTGTAATGACTAATGAATAATGATAGATGTTCAAGTAATTAACTTTACATGTTCTAGGTATATTATCTGATTTTAGAATTGTTTCATAGTTAGTTAGGTTTACTTTAAAAATTCTATGCTTGTTAAAAAGAGTGCTGTCTCTTTCTAACCTATTTAAGTCATATCAAAACAAATTGCAATACTTCCGATACACTCGACCATGCGTATGCAATATAAATACAATGCGGAAATAACCGAGTACCAATCATTGTAAACAAACGAAAATTACATCAGTGAATCAAACAATCAAGGTTTATAATGAGGCTGGTCACTGAAAACGAGTGGCCAAATATCATTTACAAGGCTCATGAGCGGTTTAATGGGCATTCTGGCGATGGTCTGGCCGAATGCCAAACACGTACTGTCAGCAACACAAGTGCTGCATTCATTAGCTATATACTGCCATTTACACTGGTGGTACACTCGTTAACTTTACTTGTACTGTCAGCCACAAATGTGGATAACATTGACTGTATAACTACATGCCTGATTTCCGGAAATTATAAATATATTTTAGACAACGAGGACTAAATCATTTAGTTTAGAGCAAAATAAAATATCTGCGAAGCTTAGTTAAGAAAGTATGAAGCTTTATTTTTATATATTTTTAAATGTCCCTACATGTTAATACCTAACCTTTGAATTGTCAGTGCTTTATATGGAAGCTTCTTTGGGTTATACTAAACATCCCCTATCTTAATCTGACAGATCCGACGACAATTCAATATAAAAAAAAAAAAAAATTATCCACCACCTGAGAAATCTGATTTCTTTGCCATGATAACTAGACACCATAATATGTCGGAAGCCTATACAGAGGATTCCACACCGCCATTTTTTTCATACAAACGTTGTCCCCTGTTTCCTCCCTGGATAATGCTAGTAGAGTTATAATTTTTTTCCTGAATATCTACGGCCACTAATACAATGTCCCTATGTTTTCTTTTTTTTCATAATTTAATTATTAAATAAGATATGAACGTTCAAAAACCTAAAAAAATGGCCAGATTTTCCGCTGTGTTCAAACGTCCAGAAAACAGATTTGGCTAGATTATACAAAAAAAAGTAAAACATAGGAACACAGCTCAAGCCTTTTTTTAATCTTTAATGAAAAAAGTACTTAAATCGGTTAAGTTTTGGAGAAGGAATCAGGGGACAACGAATCGTTGATTTTCTGGATTTTCTGCAGTTGTCTCTATCGCGTTCTGCGGTATAGGCTTGAGGTAAGGGAGACAGCTATAGATATTACACGTACTTTTTTTTCATTTCTCTAGCCCCTGGTGTATCCTCTTAATCTGGCACGCTCGAGCTACTCCCGAAATCCCCTCTTCCCCTCCGCAACTATTATAAAGAGCCATGTTTATAAAAGCATGCTGCATCATTTTGGTCCACTGCATTTCTATGTAATCAATGTAATATCAATTATTAACTATAAAAAATTACCGACTCCTGCCTTCTTTCCAGGCCAGTGGCGTATTTCTTTTCGACCGGACAGTAAAAACAAAAAGCCGCCACCATGGACGCGATCAAGAAGAAGATGCAGGCGATGAAGCTGGAGAAGGACAATGCCATGGATAAGGCCGATACCTGCGAACAGCAGGCCAGGGATGCCAACCTCCGTGCTGAGAAGGTAATACAAATGTTTCCAATACATTATCTGTGGTGGCAACTGGCAATAACAGCTGAAATTGATTATCTTATATATTTAAAAGAGCAATTCTTGTATATAAATATATAATTGGAATCTCGGAATCGGCTCCAACGATTTTCATGAAATTTCGGGGGCGATAAATCGATCTAGCTAGGAATCATTTTTAGAAAATGTCATTTAATTCGTGTTTTATCGAATACCGAGCAAAGCTCGGTCACATAGCTAGTTATTATTATTAGACATTGGTGTCCCACTGCTGCTGCTGGGCAAAGCCTTCCCTTTTTTCCTTCCACACGACTCTATGCCTTGCTGTGTTAGGCCACGTTTTATATACAGCGTCTGGTTTGTCGCGCCACCTTTTCTTAGGCCCCCTGTTTCGCTGAAATCGATAGTTACAAAAAATATATTAAGAAACTCATTAATAATTACATATTTAAATCTTAAATATACAGGGTGTAACAAAACTAAGTGATAATACTTAAGGGTGTGTACGTGTTCCTTGTAAAGAGTTCACTGTGAAAGTAGCAGAGCTGATAAGACCATTTTTTTTTTCACTTTTGTATGAGCAAGCGCCCCAGCGTCACGAGTTTCCCCATACAAAAGTGAAAAAAATTTTTGGTCTTTCAGTGCTGCTGCTATCACAGTGAACTCTCTACAAGGAACACATACCTTAGTTACTTAGGTACCTACTTAGTTTTGTTACACATAATTGTAGATAAATTGATTCATAGGCACCTACATAATTTGGTCGGTTTGTGAAGTTAAAGATTAGTAATGATCCGTCGACATAGTATAGCCCGACCAGATTCTCTAGAGTCTAGATTTGTCTGCCGAGGAAACTATTTTTCTCACCTCCGGGCCGAAAACGTCAACTTTCTTCCCGCTGCGCTTACCGATGTTGCGGTTTTCCGCCTCCGTCGATGAGAAAAATAGTATACGCACCATGGGCAGTAAATGTTTGCTGACTTCGGCTTCGCCTCGGCCAACAATTACATGTGATCTGAGATATATTCCTTTACCTGCCCTAGGTGCGTAATGTACTATTTCTGAAAGGTAGCACAATACTCTTCGTGATATGTTACCGTCTGCATCAGACGATAGGAGAATAAAAAAAAACTTAAAATCTACACTTATCTTTAATTTCTGTTTCTCCTTGCAGGTGAACGAGGAAGTACGCGAGCTCCAGAAGAAGCTCACCCAGGTCGAGGAAGACTTAGTCCTCAACAAGAACAAGCTGGAGCAGGCCAACAAAGACCTGGAGGAAAAGGAGAAGCAGCTGACGGCGACCGAGGCGGAGGTGGCATCCCTCAACAGGAAGGTCCAGCAGATTGAGGAAGACCTCGAGAAGTCAGAGGAGAGGTCCGGAACCGCGCAACAGAAACTCCTGGAGGCGCAGCAGTCCGCTGACGAGAACAACCGGTAAATGTCGCCCTTAATTATACTGTTACTACATGATGCCCGCTACTCCGTTGCGCCAAAATTCTGTTATCGCGCGAGTACCGTACATTTTTCGAGATAAAAAGTATCTTATGTCCTTTTCCGGGACAAAATCGGTTCAGCGGTTTGGGCGTGAAGAGGTAACAGACAGACAGACACCTTCGCATTTGTAATATTAAGTATGGATTAGGGCTAAAATCCCATCGTTATAAAGTCGTTTCATAATGGCCGTATCCATGTGTACGGTGAAATCTCCAAGACTAAGATTTTTTTAAGATAGAGCTATTTGAATGGTAAGTGATTTGGACTACTTTCTGTATCTACAAAATGTAGAGTTTCTCTGTACTTTCCTTTTGTGTGTAAAGGTACGGAAACGTCTAACTTCGAAACAAGTTGACCTTAAAACCTTGAAATTTAAACTCTATATTTCTGGAACGTAAAGTTATTAAGAGTAACTTTAACAAGTACTCACCTAGTTGTAGTTAGCAACTTCGTAAAGGTTAAAATTGAACTTGGGCATTGAATTCACAAGTGTAAACGTGTGTGTTCGAATATAAAGGTCTCGGCCTTCTAAAATTAAGAGCGACTTAGAAATGCTTTTATAAAAACCTAAAGTCACTAACTGAAGACTGACGTGTTTATAAAAGAAACCTTTAAATAAAAGCATTTTGGTGCTTTTGCAGGGATTCGTTGCTCGTACATTAATATAATGAGAAGTTCTATTGAGTACATACACCTTACATAACAATAAAAATCTCCTTATCGCGTTTGTGATCTTGCTTAGAAGTTGTCTGGACTTACTTTTTGAGTTCGAATCTCGCTTTGAAAAAATGTTTTCAAAGCGACAAACTTTAACAAGTGACAAAAAATATGATCAGTGCGCCAGATCTATTGCCAGTCATGTGCCGACACGACTTCCTCTCAAAAGCAGAAACAGATGCGCTGTTTCTTTTTTTCAAGATTAAGAGGTAACTGACAATATTTGTTTTCAGTATGTGCAAAGTACTGGAGAACAGAGCACAACAGGACGAGGAGCGCATGGACCAGCTCACCAACCAGCTGAAGGAAGCCCGTCTGCTTGCCGAAGACGCTGACGGCAAGTCTGATGAGGTAAGCACTTACCATGTGTCAGAGAAGTTGATTTATTGGTAGTTGGTGGACCTGCGTAATTTGGTCGCGTTATGTCAAACCAAAAAATAATGAAGACTGTAGTATGTACAGAAATAGTTGATATTTAGACGAATTCTAAAAAAGGCACTATTATAGAGTAAGAGTTATTTAATACTTTTTAGTTCATATTATTATTTATTATTGTTTTACCTTGGAAGTCGGTTTTAATTTTTTGTTAAAAATAATAATTTTCTTTAAAAAACTGGATCTGACTGAACCGGGAACACAGGAGGGTCATAATTCCTCAAAAACGTATCACGTACTTCATTTATAAGTGCCCCTTTTTCATCAATGTAAACACATAATTTTAAAAGGCTTTCGATGGTTCAATTAAAAAACCAAAACAAAAGTATATGTGTATACCATATTAGCTTATTAGCTACGAATAATAAACTACTTATTAGGGAGATTAATCAGTTTACTATAATACGTCATTGAATTTCTTCACAAACACGTATTCGTGTAGGAGGCATTTGATGTTCAAGCCCACCCCTAGAGTCCTTAGACCGTGTTATGTACTACGCCTAAATTAGCGGCCATTGCTTTAGCTCGTTAGTTTTATAGACCTAACTGTGCCAACACTTTCTGATAATAATTTGTAGTTATATTTCTTACACATTTTTGTTAGATATATACGTTGTATAAAAGAAGAAATTGTTGAAATACTTTTGTGTTAGTAAAAGTTTTACTAAAATGTGCATTCAAATACTTTTCTGGGCATGCTTATTTAAGTTTGAAATTAGTTCAATGTAATTTTTACTGCACGTATTCCACTTTGGCACTGATTCAGCTACGAATAAATTATGTCTCAAAGTTATGACCCCTGGATACAACAGTTTTACTGAGAACTCTTTAAATTAGTTCTAAGCATAAATAAACCTGGCCAAACCAGAAAAGAAGTCTATACATCCACACTCTATCCACACTTTACTTTTAGCGCTTCTTTCAGACGAACGGCACTTGCCAACGGCAGATACAACTGCAGCCGTTGACAAGTGCTGTTCGTCTTTTTTTTTTTATGAAATAAGGGGGCAAACGAGCAAACGGTCACCTGAGGGAAAGCAACTTTCCCGTCGCCCATGGACACTCGCAGCATCAGAAGAACTGCAAGTGCGTTGCCGGCCTTTTAGGAGGGAATAGGGTAATAGGGGAGGGTAGAGAAGGGAAATGGGTAGGGGATTGGGCCTCCGGTAAACTCACTCACTCGGCGAAACACAGCGCAAGCGCTGTTTCACGTCGGTTTTCTGTGAGCCCGTGGTATTTCTGCGGTCGAGCTGGCCCATTCGTGCCGAAACATGGCTCTCCAACGTCTGTAAGAAGCCTTAGAAGCCTTAAAACTTTGTTATAAATAAATTAATTAATTAATATCTTTTTATTTAAAAATTAATACACTTTTTGAAAGTCAGAAGAACGTAGAATCTACGGTGCCTACCACCGGTTCGTGAACAATATATACAAAATTAAGGAAACCTAACTCTTCTGCTACCAGGTATCACGCAAGCTGGCGTTCGTTGAAGACGAGCTGGAGGTAGCTGAGGACCGTGTCAAGTCCGGAGACGCCAAAATCTCAGAACTTGAAGAAGAATTGAAGGTAAGAGATAAGAAAGAAGAAACAGATAAGAGATAAAAATTGCAGAGTAGCTTAAAGTAAAAGAAGAAACAGATAATACATAAAATAAATATGCAGAGTAGTTTAAAGTAGAAGAAGAAACAGATAATAGATAAAAAATAAGTATGCAGAGAAGTTAAATAATTCAAATCGAAAAATAAATTGCGGGGAAAATAAAAGGGAGGAGATCTACAGGGGGTAAACAAGGAGCTCCTATTACCCGATATGTTTCAACAAAAATACTTATGTAAATATTTCAGAAAGTTAAAAATACACATTAATCTTAAAAGTGTAAGTATACTAATGTTGTTTTAACTTTCTAGGTTGTAGGTAATTCCCTTAAATCACTCGAAGTATCCGAAGAGAAGGCCAACCAGAGAGTAGAGGAATTCAAGAAGCAGCTCAAGACTATCACATCCAAACTAAAGGAGGCTGAAGCCCGCGCCGAGTACGCCGAAAAGACCGTCAAGAAACTCCAGAAGGAGGTTGACAGGCTCGAAGGTAAGTTTGACAGTTGCCGCCCGTCCAAAATTGACAGTTTCTTCAGGTATCAAGAGTTAATTGCTAATTTAATATTGTCTCTCTTCTAATCATAACTTTTATAAATAATATTTCTGGATAAATCAATTATTAAAATAACTTTATAATATCTAACATTCGCTTTAATAAATTATAAAATAATATAATAAAAAAAACTTAATATGAATCTAATTTTCTTATTAATATCGGATAGGGTCATTCATGACTTATCGAGTAACCATTTTGCAGACGCATTATTCAACGAGAAGGAGAAGTACAAGGCGATATGCGATGATTTGGATAGCACCTTCGCCGAGCTTACAGGATACTAACCCACCCATAGATCTAGTTTAAATCAATACCGTCCATCGATATCCAAGTTATCCAATCATCGTCTAGGACCAGCCTGTATATACCAGCCATACATACGATTATTACGCATCACATTCTCGACTGAACCGTTTCAACTTTCAAAACCACCCTCAGCGTAATAATCCTATGCTATTCTTTCAATTTTTATTAATTTCTATCTTACTAACGTTATGTAAGCCGTATTCGACACAGGAAATTTATTCGCTAGGACTATTTCGAAATTTGACATCTTAGCCCGGCCGCACATTGTCCGAATTCTGATCAGAAACAGTTGAATTTCGCCGGACCGCCACCCCGCACACTATCCGAAATATCCTTCCGGCGAGTTCGCGCTCACTCGGCTCAGTACAAAATGTAAGAGACAGCGCGGACGTTCAACTGTTTCGTATCAGAAATTTCGGACAATGTGCGGCCGGGCTAAGACCAGTAACTGTCAAATTTTACATTGTAGACGAATTATTTTATTTTTGTTTGATCGACTGTGCCTTTAGTGATATTTAAGGGATTGTCATTAGTCGCACCTACAAATAATAGTATGTTATCTAGCATTTCTGACAATTCTTTATTATTACTTAAAACTACCCGCTTTCTATGTTGTGACTAATCTATCTTTTGCTTTACTGCTGCCACCGTGGGCCAATGCTTCCAAGGTACTACTTTAATCACATAAATATCTTATAAAATAATAAAATAAAGCTCTCTTCTGCTTGCGCTATAATATGTTTTATAAAATCTAAATTACTTCTTAAATAACAATAATGTTCTAATTGTACTCAAGATCATTACGACTATCGTATTTTGTTAATTTTTAAAGTGTCTTATAAAGTAGCCGCTACTTCATTGGGTTTTAATTCTTGGGTGTTATCTGTTAAGCTATTTTCTCTCTCTAACATATAGTGTTGGAGAGAGACGACTGATTTGGCTGCTCATATAGTTTGGAATTGTTAATTTACACGCTTTATGTGGTCGACAGACGAACTGGGCATCAACAAGGATCGGTACAAGAGCTTGGCTGATGAGATGGACTCTACTTTCGCTGAGTTGGCCGGATACTAGACTACCCTCACACACAAACACATTCACACACACGCAGCGCCGCTGCAGCCGCCACACAAACTTTTCGTGCTTGTGGTGTTAATATTTATTATTATGTAAATTTATTTACGATTTTCAATAAAATTATTTATAACTTGTATTTTTTATTTTCGTAATACCCGCCTCTTATAGTGCTACTAAAAGTTATCAGTAATAAAACCCTGTTCAAAACATATTTGAAGCCATATGATTCTTGCAATTGAATTCCAAACTATTATTGCACATCGCATCAAAATATTAAATCTCATAATATCAAATATTTCAATATATTTCGGCCATAAATCCTTTTTATACGACGTCATCAAGCGTAATGGCTGCGCTGACATATGTCACGTGACGTCTTTCCGGCCAAGATGGCGGCCGCCTGCGCGCGCTGACGGGCAGTCCGCATGCGCGCCTACCCTCAGAACACAATCGATAGTGCAGTACAGAAAACAGCCTGTTTGGTTCGACTTATTTTTGCGGTCCGACGGGAAATATACGCAGATTGTGGTTTTTGGGATACTAAGTAGCCAAGGTGTCGGTAGCAAGTAGCGTTCTGCCTGGGGCTATCACGATGAAGATACTGGCTCCGCACGATGGACCTGACATCGCTCCCGTCGACTCTGGTGAGTATATTTTGATAGAAACCCATTAAGTACATACAAAATATTCTTGTGATCAATAGAATGGAATGGAAAAGACATTTATTCCAATAAATAATTGTTGGAATACGTAAAACACGTTAGATTGGTTTTGAATTAGTGTTTTGTACAAAATATGATATTATGACGCAGAAGTTTTGTGTGTACCCGAAAATTATGATCAAACACGACACATTGCCTTCATACATGAAATGTATGAGTACATTCAGTAGCAATTTAGCACTGGTTTATTATAAGACTATTGATTTTGTTCTAAAATTAAAACATTCGTTAAGAACGTCCTTTCATGTTATAACAAATTAATATTATGTCGATACGCAGTACGTACTTAGAGTAATGGAATTTTAATTATACTTTAGTAACTACACCAGCAACTCAACTTTAATTGACATTAATGAAACTGATATAATAAAAGATCTATTGTTGTCCAGTTGCGTAGAGGGTTGAGAATTTTTATTCTTATATAAAAATACTAAAAATATTAGTTAATAGTGTGTAACGAAACGAACCTTTGCCTTTTATAAAAAAAATATTATTTATAAATTTTTATTTGATGCTACTTAAATGACTTTTTACCAAAACCAAGTAGGTAGGTTTTTCTTGACCGGCAGTCATTTAATTTTTGTTGCTCCTTAATATATAATCTTGCTGGCAAATAATATCAAGCTTATGGAAGAAAAGGTTGCTTCTTGTTTGCTTCCAGCAATGGACGAAACGTAATATGATATCATTTTACACTTTCAGACTCTACAATAAAGTGGTATGTCGGATCCGTCGGCGACCATAACGTTTAAAAAATGTATGTACTTCAAAATTGAGTTAAAGAATTCCACCTGAACTAACATACTTACAACATACAGAGCAAGTTAAATAAAAGCATTTAAAAAATTGCGGACAGTCACTCAAAATACTTATATAAAGACTAATAATATATTACTTCTACTAAGATGCGCATTTTCACCCTGCATTATTGCATTTTCACTCTGAAACGACGCAAAAAGTCCCACATTTTTAACAAACATTCACACAACAAACAATTAATGAAATCTAATACCACCTTAAACAAACAGGTCGGTTAATTGGTCGTATATTGAATCAAGCGGAGCTTACTAATGGCATCGTAACTTTACCCAGATTTATATTTAACCTTATTACTGGAGGTCTGATTATTTTGCCGAAACATTCCCTTACTTTGGTGGAAGACCGGTCCATTATGAGGCAGACCGATAGGGCGTGAAGCTGGTCCTGTGGTCCGAAGATCCAGGACACACCGTTATACGGCTGATGGCAAACCGCAGGTGGTTTTAGTGGGTAGGTTTGGCCCTCCTCGTCGGCCAGTCCCACACACCCCCGGGGTGCTTCAAGCTTAACTGAAGCACATCCCCCATCTTGAGGCAAGCATAGATAACATCTATTGTAATAAGTCGTGAGGCATTTAATTACCAGACTACGGTTGCAAAAGGACTGTATAGTGTATAGTATAGTATAGTGTATAGTATAGTGTATAATAATTTGTCGTCCTAACGTAGAGCTCAGTAATTATTAAAAGTTCAGTAAACTATTACACCGATTAAAATGATTTCATAATGGTCGCCTAACTTGCAGCGGGAAACGAAAAAACTTATAAGGGTGAAGCCAAACGAGCGTAATTTGTGAGTTGTGAGTCGCAGAAATTCTGCTGGCAGAAATTTTGCTCATCAGTAATTCTGTTGGACTGCCACACGAGCGTAGTTTTGTGACTTGTGAGTCGCAGAAATTTGTTAGGCTGCCAGACGAGTGCATTTTATTCAGTTGCTGTCCAACGTTTATATACCAGGTGTTTGTGTCGTGCAATGGAACCGTTGAAAATTTTGTGCATTTACGAAGCATATTTAGAAGACACAGAAGAAAAAAAGAAGCTGGGTAACTGGCTGGCCCTCTCTAGCCCATGTGGCACCCGTGTGCAAATATAAACCAGCGTCCCCTAGCAAGCGCGCGGTCAAAATGAAATGGATACAGAGTACAAGTACAGTTAATTGTCCGGCCACTTAAGGGCGAGGAGTTGCATATTTATAACCGCCTCCTTTTTAGCTCGATTCATTCACACATCAAGACAACAAGCAATTGTATATAACAATTTATTACAAACTTATAAATTACAATATATTACAAACATACAATTGTTTGTGATTTCGTTAGCTGCGGTCAAACCTCTACATCGGGCGGACGCATATGAATCGATCCTGCCGGCACAGAATACATATTAGTTGCTGCCGGTATAAGTCAGTACTCAAGATGCGACCCGGTCTCAAGACGCGGTTCGGCTATGTGATTGGTCCCAATTTTGACAGCCAACCAATCACAGAGCCTGAACCGTGTCTTGAGACCGAGATGCATCTTGAGTGCCGACTATTTATACCGGCCCTAAAGCTGTTCAAAAATTGAGGTACTCGTCAGCTAGACATTGTAGACAAAACATATTGTCTTATTCATTTTGTTGTATGAAACTCATTAATCAAAAAGCAAGTAATTACTCAATATCATGATAAGCTGGAGTTGATTTCACCACTTCACATCACCAACGATCACAACGCAATTTGGTGATTACACTTTTGTTTTCGTATAACAAGCGAAATGAAATTAACAAAAATAATCTTTGAGTTGTCCAAAACCTTTGATTGGCTATGTTTTGGTAGCTATAATAATTTTGTGGTAAGTGGGATAAAAAGCATATTAAGTAATAAGTTAATACCTATAACTTTATACAGAGCCTAAACTACCACAACTTTGAACAAAGTTTTTTTTTTTATTAAATAAGGGGGCAAACGAGCAAACGGGTCACCTGATGGTAAGCAACTACCGTCGCCCATGGACACTCGCAACATCAGAAGAGCTGCAGGTGCGTTGCCGGCCTTTTAAGAGGGTATACGCTCTTTTCTTGAAGGTTTGCAGGTCGTATCGGTCCGTTTAAAACTTTTGCGTGAAAAAACCATAAAGTTAATATACCTAGCGGAATAGAGAAACAAAGGCCTGAGCAAGAGAGATGTCACTATCAGTAACACTGCGTGGTAAAAAGAGACGTGTGATACATGACACCAGCACTCTTTTTTTGACGTCCAGTCGGCACGTGCCGCACGTTGACAATTTAATCTCATAGAATTCATGTTCAATCATGAATCATGCTTGTGTAAGTGTATACGTATACACATTTTTCACACAGATGAAAACCAATTTTGGTTTCGTTTGACAGCTTGATATTGTTGCTCTATTCCGCTAGGTATATTAACTTTATGGAAAAAACAAACGTACACACACTTACAAAATTTAATCTTTAATATGTTTGTATTTGAACGATAGGATATTTTATATTAGTATTTTTTCCTGGCCTGCAGTTCCATTGTTGAGCAAAGGCCTCCCCAGGGTCAAATTAGTATTGAGCTGTAAAATTCTCTTTTCTTCGCTCTTTCGGCATCTCTCATACTTGAGCAAACATAATCGCGAATACAATTATACAGAAAACTATAATATTAATACGCGGGCTACACACTAATATTAATGCGAAAGTGTGTCTACCTGTCTGTCTGTTACCTCTTCACGCCCAAACCGCTGAATCGGTATTGAGATACTTTGAGTCCCGGAAAAGGACATAGGATACTTTTTATCCCGGAAAAATGTACGGTTTCCGTGCGATAAACGAGTTTGGTGCAACGGAGTTGCGGGAGTCATCTAGTATGAATATTTTATAATATTAAGGGCATGTTTCACCACTTCCTGATAAATGACGAATAGGCTATCCACCAATTAACTTGACAGATCAAGTATGGAGAATCTGTCGAAAAGGTTGTGAATAGCCTATAAGCTTTGTCCACACTGTGCCTTTTTTTGTTCATCAAGGGCATGCGTTATAGCGCAGTCAACAGCGACGTGAGGCATGCCCGCGACAGAGTAGACAGAATTATAGAGTATGCCGACTTAGAACTGATGTTGAAATTTTTAAATTTGACGTATTATGACGAAAATCGTCGCTAGGGTTGTTAAATTGTTACCTACGAATTTAAAACTATGACATATTCGCTGGATGTGTTCCTCTTTGGTCGTATTGTTGTTTGTGCTTTGGCACATGCGATTAAAATTCTCAGAATCCAATTTTGAAATCTTTATTTTAAATATTTAAAAATAAATTATATCAGCCAGCGCGAGGCACATTCCGTTCATAATCCTAGTGAAACCCGACGAATTTGACAGATATTGAAACATGTCCGTTTCTTTGCAGTCGAACTACTGGTAGTTATGTCTATTGTGCCCGCGACGCTGATACTTTTCTTTCCAACGCGGGTGGATTTTGACGCATTCAATTATTGAATATGCCAAACGAAAGTTGAATAAAAAGATGATGACGAAAATTGAAGATGAAATTGCATAGTGTGGACATAGTTATTCGGCACTTTATCAGAAAGTGGTGAAACAGGCCCTAAGCTATTTATTAAGCAATAAATACATCATACAGACATTGACAGATGGGTTGTTATTGTAAATCATATATACGGTTTAATCCCCTTGACAGATGGATCTGCTCTCACGGAGGTATTCCCAAATTAGTTCACAAGATCGATGGCGGTGCCTAGAGGCTATATTTGTTAGTACTGAGATGTTGGGAGCTCTATACGTAATATATATTACTAGCTGTCCCGGCAAACGTTTCTTTGCCATATAAAACATTTCACCCGTATTATTTTATTGAAGTGACTAAATAAGTATGTCACAATGCAGGCAACGACCATCGCTATCCCGTCGCACAAACAATGGTCGCCGTCAACCTCGAGTTGTAATCATTTACTATTATTTATTCAACAAATGCACTTATCAATATAAAAAGTACCCAGTAGCCGATTCTCAGACCCACTGAATATGCATATAAAATTTGGTTAAAATCAGTATAGCCGTTTCGGAGGAGTACGCGGTGACTAACATTGTGACACGAGAATTTTATATATAAGAATATCTATTAAAATAACTTTTCTACACGAGTGCCGTAGCAAGGAGTAGGCGTAAAACCATTTTAAATAAAACCTTAAAATATACGAGACTCTATGTTAATCCAGATTTTTTTGTGAAATTAACTATTAATATTATCTTATTTAACACGGTTGGCCTAGAATCTCGATAATGTGCGATCTAATCGCCCCGCCTTGACTGCAATTTACTCGTGTAAGACTCTCATAGCTTATATTTTATAGCAATCTATATTTTATTAGGTGTAAACGCGAAAGTATGTCTAATGTCTATGTTTTTTCATTTATATTTTTTTTGCCTATACACGCCTAAGCTCAACTGATTCGGATGAAATTCAGGATGCAGACAATTTGAATCCTATAACAGTATAAAGAATAAAAAAACTTTTTTGTCATTGAGTAACAAATTCATTTTAAATGATAATTTATACATTGTGCAGAACAAATTCCATCCAAGAATTTAAACACTTTGATACTTCCTCTCCTATAATTTTATAACTTATGACATGATGTAAGTACTATCAGAGAAGTTCATTCCTAGGCAGATGGCGGACCTAAGTAATTTGGTCGCGTTAAGTCAAACCCATCAGACCGATCACAGCTAACATTGAATTGACATAAGCCGACCACATGACGTAGGTCCGTCTACTGCCTAGCAATCAATTTCCTCAATGGTACTCGTGTGCGAGCTAATAAGAATAAGGGCGTGCAAAGGTCAAAGGGACAGGGACCTCAACTCGACCTTCAGTACCTAATAAGCCCTGTCAATAAGCCCTTATGAGCCCTGTCATAAAATATGTTTATATATATATTTTTTATAATATTGATACTCTTGTGAATATTCTTCCAACAATAATGAGACACAACAATCTTTTTGAACCAGATATATTTACACAATTAATAAAAACACACAAATTTTCTTTAATAACATAAATATATCACACTTTATACGGGGGGAGAGCCATGCTTTGGCACGAATGGGCCGGCTCGACCGGATAAATACCACGTTCTCACAGAAAACCGGCGTAAAACAGCGCTTGCGCTGTGTTTCGCCGAGTGAGTGACTTTACCGGAGGCCCAATCCCCTACCCTATTCCCTTTCCTACCCTCCCCTATTCCCTTCCCTTCCCTACCCTCCCCTATTACCCTATTCCCTCTTAAAAGGCCGGCAACGCACATGCAGCTCTTCTGATGCTGCGAGTGTCCATGGGCGACGGAAGTTGCTTTCCATCAGGTGACCCGTTTGCTCGTTTGCCCCCTTATTTCATAAAAAAAAAAACTTAAGTGTGATATATTATCAACATTTCTTTTGATTTTTCACTTCAAAAGTATAGTAAATTGTAATAAAAACGTTAGAACCAGGTAGTATCATGTCACTAATCCCATGCTAAGTAATACTTTTAACTATGATTTCTATATCATTTTATGGTTTAATAATTGACGCATAAACAAATCACGAAATAGTCTTAATAGGACTTAAATTCCCAATTACAAAGAGAATAAAATAACTAAACAATAAAACAACACAGTCAGTTATATTTATTCAGTTGTACAAGGACGGAGCCTCGCTCAGGCCAGATTAATATATCTCCAGCTTAGGGTTTATAATTTAATCCGTCTGCCATCTGTTACCTCTCGTAACGAATCTGTAACAACTACATCACAGTATAAATTTTATACAGTAGACTCATTAGTTGAAATCTACGCAGATTGACATACAATATACAAGTGACATAACATTCCTTTAGTGCTTAGTTCAATAATTAAAAAAAATGAGTATTGAAATGTATATTTCAACGTTACCAACCAATTAAAAAATATATCATATGAAAATTATATATTTTTTAATTGGCAGAACTTACACCATGAAGAATATATTTTTTCTATTTTATGATATGAAATACTTGAAAAACTCTTACTTGAAAAATTATACGTAGTTTAGAAAAAGCCAAATTCATAATATCGAGGGTGAAAGGCTTTTAGCGACACTATGTGCGATATTGAGTTATATTATCAAACCCGTTACAGACAGACAAAAAGGTTCACGCGTGTGAGACATAACACTGAATTTCCTATCAAGTTTACTGCAGTCACGCTAATGTGCGTCAGATTCTGGCAATCTAGTAAGATGTTCATCTACTGTATATAACTTATATTGTGACTACGTCTCGTCGCTCAGAAATTTCATAAAGGTCAAAGCGATTTCAAGATTGAAATACATTTTGCATAACAGATTAAGTTTCTATTTCATACGCCAAGAATCAAGATTAATCTTATAATATCTTGTAGGTCAAGTTCTCAAAATTGGTTTTGACAGTAATCTTAGATTTTTATACTATGATAAAAACATTACAGTAGTATTTCGATGATTATAAGACTATGTACGATGTTGTGCTTTGCGCAATTTTTTATGATTTATGTACCATAAATCATATCGTATAGACGTGGGAGAGCCATGCACGAATAGGCCGGCTCGACCGGAGAAATATCGCGGGCTCACAGAAAACCGGCGTGAAACAGCGCTTGCGCTGTGTTTCGCCGTGTCAGTGAGTTTACCGGAGGCCCAATCCCCTACCCTATTCCCTTCCATACCTTTTCCTACCCTCCCCTAACCTCTTACTCTATTCCCTCTTAAAAGGCCGGCAACGCACCTGCAGCTCGTCTGAACCTGCGAGTGTCCATGGGCGACGGAAGTTGCTTTCCATCAGGTGACCCGTTTGCTCGCTTGCCCCCTTATTTCATAAAAAAAACCACACCACTTTAAAACTGTACAAAAACTACATATTTATGATATTTAACTCACAGCATGCTACAAGTAACTATTAAAGTTACTGGCTTAAGCCTGAAAAATAACGTAATTTTTCCATAAAAAATCAACTCTAAACGATTTTTAATATAAGATGATCATGATAAAATGATCAAGATAAGATAAATGTAGCCTTCGCTTATTATTGGAGGTTGTGTAGTAGTTCTACGCTTATCGTAGCGCTACGAGCTACGACGTGCTACGAAACGCTACGGGCTACGAGGTGCTACGCGGTATATAATAAAGCGAGGTAGCGAGTTTATATTCTATATTTTGACTAGCGACCCGCCCCGGCATCGCACGGGTACAAAATAATAATAACTTTATCGGTGCAGAAAATGGAGATTACAACCAATGTTTCTAATAATTAATCACAGTTTACAAAATTACAATCTCGTCACTGGTGGGTGAAGCACTGTTACCCTTGATAGGTTGAAAAACCTGTAGTAAGGGTTAACAGTCCCTTTCCCTATAGATGTTCCAAATTAAAAATTACTGACGTATATTTCCAAATTTAAACAAGACGTTAATATTATATTATATACTAGGGCATGCATATGTGTATATTTGCATTGTGACCGAGGGTTGATAAAAAGTTATGGCATAAGGCATTCCGTTTCATCGTAACTTTTATTTTGTAGGTATTTCCGGACTAGTTTCTTGCATATATTATATGTGGATTCGTACACTGGTACTTTTAGATTAAACTTATTATAAAGATATGGGCCCAAAAAGTAAAAGAACCGTTTTGTAAAAGACGGTCGCGGTTGGGGTATTTGGCATATTTTGTCCTTACGACGCTTCGTAATCGCGATGAAAGTAGTGTTTCGGTGTTGAAGGAGAACTACATGGCGAATGAATAATTGTCGAATATTCAGCACATTACAGTTTTTGTATAATACTGTGGTCGGAAAGAAGATTGGACGAAAAGTTGCAACCTTCAGGATTGCCCTATGAGATATCTCGAGCGGCTTCAATGAACTTTTTGTCACTCCGCCCCAGCAAGAGATACAATAAGAGATTATGGGTAGGCATAGGTCGTAATAGACTTTGCGGACTATTTCTTGGTTTGCAATGTGACGTAGATTTTTGAATATATAGATTAGTTTACGCATACGGCCTATCAGCGTGTTTATATGGATTTTAAAATTGAGGTATTTGTCTAGCGTCACACCTAGATATTTTATAATGGCCGACGGAGGATATTGTAGGGCAGTTACAAAGGGGTTGGAGTGCACCGGGGGAAGTCATGCAGATGTGTGATCTTAAAGATAAGCCAACTGTTGGTTGGGAATTGGGATTTACGGAGAAGGTAATAAAATTAGTTTTCGCAGAATTTAACGTAAGGGTATGGGATTTGAGCCATCTTTCAGCTACTGAAAAGCCATTTTGAGCTTTGCGTTCCAGATCTGTCCATGATTCCGCCACAAAGGTAAGTGCAGTGTCGTCGGCATAACAAATAACTTTTCCAAGAATTTTGAGTTGGCAGAGGTCATTTACATGCATTCTATTGCCGGCACTCAGAGAGATTTAATCACCACTTAACGTTACATAATTATTTAATGAAGATTTTTAAATTACCTCCATATTTTTATGTCAAACTCTACGTTAAGTTACAGTTCAGTAAAAATTGTAGTTCTCTGAGTTATAAAAGATTTAGTAAATTTTATAATTTGAGATTTTGATGTCCACTTACGTTACTAGCACTTATTAGTATGTTAATTTACGTTTCAAACGTAGTACAAAACAATACTAATTCAATAAAGCAATATTCTAAGATTTTGTGATTGAGATATTGTGTGAGATGAATTTCATGTTTATAACCTTTAACCGTAAGCAAAATATCGAGATCAGGGTGATAATCCGGCAAGCGGGGAACAGAATTGAGCTGTGTGCCAGTTTATTGCACAAATATATTATGACAATACAAGATACGTAAAAAGAGTTTAGATAAAGAATAATAAATCGTAAATATTTACTTATTTTACATTGATTACATCTTTTGGAGTTTTACTTTTATTGATAGCACCCATTCTAGTAAAAATGTTGACACAGCGATCAAAGGTCCACTAATATTTGTCTGGCATACTGGAAAAGTCACATAACAGACATTAAGGACAGTACATCTATACTAATATTATAAATAATAATAATAATATCTATGGACGCTTCACACCACGTCAGTCTGGCCCCGTGCTAAGTACCTGACGGACTTGTGTTACGGGTACCAGACAACGGAAATATATTTAATACTTTTATACTATACATATATTTAAGATTTTTATTACTTATACGATACATATATTTTATACACAACCATAACCCAGAAACATTGAAAATGTTTTGTTCCGTCGGCAGGATTCGAACCCGCGACCCCCGGCTTAAGAGGATACACCAGGGGCTAGAGAAATAAATAAAAAGTACTTGTAATATCTATAGCTGTCTCCCTTACCTCAAGCCTATACCGCAGAACGCGATAGAGACAACTGCAGAAAATCCAGAAAATCAACGATTCGTTGTCCCCTGATTCCTTCTCCAAAACTTAACCGATTTAAGTACTTTTTTCACTAAAGATTAAAGAAAGGCTTGAGCTGTGTTCCTATGTTTTGCTTTTTTTTTTGTATAATCTAGCCAAATCTGTTTTCTGGACGTTTGAACACAGCGGAAAATCTGGCCATTTTTTTGGGTTTTTGAACGTTCATATCTTATTTAATAATTAAATTATGAAAAAAATGAAAACATAGTGACATTGTATTAGTGGCCGTAGATATTCAGGAAAAAATTATAACTCTACTAGCATTATCCAGGGAGGAAACAGGGGACAACGTTTGTATGGAAAAAAGGGCGGTGTGGACTCCTCTTAAGCGCTGCCAACACGCTCAACCACTGAGCTACAGAGGCCGTCAAATACGAAAGTGTCTGTCCGCCTGTCTGTTACCTCTTCACGCCCAAAACACTTGACCGATTTTGCTATAAATTTCAGTCCCGGGAAAGGACAAATGATACTTAAATTAATTTTGGCGCAACGGAGTTGCAGGCGTCATCTAGTTCTAAAATAAATCTCATTCTTTACTTGTAAATATTGTATTTATTATAATAACCGCTTTATTTATATTGTTGAAACAACACGGAGACAGAGTAAGTAATGTAATTATTCTCTCAGTTACGAGGGTCAGCCTACACAAAAACAGCCTTTTTAAAATATATTTAGCCATGTTATTATTGTATCGCATATTTTTTATTATTTTTAAATCATTTTGTATAAAAATATTTTAGGTTTAGGTTGTGTTAATTTAAAAGTTTATTTTGATTTGAACTTATCGTGTAATTCAATTACTTAATTTAAACATAAAACAAAGTAAGTTCAGCCATCGAATTCGTAATTAAAAGTACTTTTAATGTTTGCACTTGAAGTAATTAGTCAATAGTCTAGACCAAGAGACCAAGTTCTAGAGTCTAGACTCTAGACTAGAGTCTAGACTTTAGAACTTGGTCTCTTCAACTTAAATTGCTTATGGAAAGTACTGTACAGAGTTTTTTGTTAGTATATCTCGACAATCTTAGTTTTTCTACGGGACGAAGTAAAAAAACAACGACATGAAAAAACCTCGTCGCAGAAACATGGTCGCTATAATCATATACAACAGTCATTCCCAAAGTGGGCGATAACGCCTTCTTGTGGGTGCTGAAGGTCTAAAGGGGGGTGGTGTGGGACCGAGAAAAAAATGGGGGCGTTGTATAGAGGCTTGAGAGGTAATTTATTTCATCTGGATGCATTTTAAATTGAAACAATGGGGGCGCTAAAACATTAAAATAAGTTTGGGAACCCACAATGTACAAGATTCTTGTCTCATTTTCCTCACGAAAAGTCCAAACAGCGAATCAATTTTTTTAAATGTCGTAATTTTGTATCAATTTCTGTGCCTCGTTATTTTGATAGGTACTTAAACCCATAACAGTAAAAGAAAGTACCTAAAATAATAAACGCTATAGTTAGATGGCAATTATAAATAATAAATATATTGTTAATAGATGACGCCCGCAACCCCGTTGCGCCAAAATTCGTTTGTCGCGCGGGAACCGTACATTTTTCCGGGATTAAAAGTTTCAAATGTCCTTTCCCGGGACTCAAAGTATTTCCATACATAATATCAAAATAGTACAGCGGTTTGGGCTTAAAGAGGTAACAGACAGACAAACTTTCGCATATTTTATTATATTAATATGGATAAGGCAAATTCCAGTATAATATCATAATATTCATTCTCTTTGAATCTATATCTATACCAAAATGTCAAGTAACACGTATTGTAACAATACATAATAATATTGTAATTTCTAAAACATCTGTTTAATTAATATTTTAATTCGATCCAGCTGCCAACCCGCTGTGGATGGATTTATACACGAGAGCGTTTGATATTAATAAATTGAATTTAGCTTTATGTTTTTTTGGGTTTCAGTCGTTTACGTTTTATTGGAAAATGTAATGTAAAAACATATTTTATTTCGTAAATGATAAATGTAATTATTGTGATTAAGAGTCCGGGTGCCATCGCAGTTCTCATACAAACGTAATACCAAGATAATTTCCCATACGAGAATATTTACCATATTTGAGTTATTATTTAGCTTAAGATAGTAATTACCTAGGTTCCTGTACAAAGATTCACTATTTACATACCAAAAAAAATATGAACGATGTAATCGTCCATATTTTTTGGTAAGTAAATATTTTCTCATTTTCTCTTAATGTACAGATTGGAATTATTAAAGGATTTGAGTTTTTTGGAAACGGCTGTGTTTCATGAAATTTTGCTTTTAGTTAGGTTTCATCACTGATTACTGAATAAACAATTCTTGAGTTATGTAGAACGTAGATACGTTTAAACTTTGAAATTCTAGCAAATCGTATTCTTCCCAATTCTGATACACAATTTTTAATTCTTCAATGTTATTTAAAATCTGTGTGCTACCAATAAAAGTCCTAATATCATGTTAAAACATTATAATATAGATAATATAAATATAAACTAGTCATTTACTATTCAGTTTTGGGTATACTTATACCGGCTGCTTCCTCATTTGCATAATCCCCATTTCACTTCACAAACATTATTTACAGGTTTGAGTGAGATTTGCAAATGTACGCCGGTATAAATGAGACATTTTATCTGGCGTCGTAACATCTGTAATTTGGGTGTCTGTGTGTAATTTGACGGTTTATATGTTGACATAAAACCGGGTGAATATGCGAAGGAAACAGGTGTTTCTAATATATTATTATGACGTGTCTGCGTGAATACTTTGCACTGAGTAAAAGGAAGAAACGTGTTCTGTGTTTAAAAGACAGGGAAGGGATTATGAAGGAAACAAGCTGGTTATTTTCTGTATTATGTTACTGACGTAGGTACAAAATTTAAAAAGTACTTAGTAAGAGTATAGAATTTGGAAGAATATATCCGCCTAGATGACGCCCGCAACTCCGTTGCGCCAAAACTCGTTCATTGCGTGGGAACCGTACATTTTCCCGGGATAAAAAGTATCCTATGTCCTTTCCCGTGACTTAAAGATTTTCAGCCAAATCGGTTCAGCGATTTGGGCGTGAAGAGGTAACAGACAGACAGACAGACACACTTTCGCATTTATAATGTTAGTATGGATGGTACTTCCAGGAAGTTGATTCATAGGTAGACCTACGAAGTTTGGTCGCATTATGTCAAACCCAGCCGACAGATCACAATTGACATTGAATTGACATGATCTGACCAAATGTCATGGGTCCGTCAACTGCCTACGAATCAACTTCTCTGAAAATCTCTTCTCGAAAAGTTACATCGAACATAAAATCAATCTTTCTAGTAATTAGTAATTACCGGTGATTTTTCCGACATTCTAATAATAATCAATTTACATTCCAATAATAATTGATTTAGTAAAATCAATTTACGTTCCAAATGGAGGGCCTTCGTAGAAACGTCACAGTCGTGGGCGGGCGGCGGGCGGCGGGCGGCGAGCGGTAATGGAAATTAATTTGTCAGCCTGCAGGCTTTTAACTTAACAAGTCGGCTTGTATTACCCCTGGACGGTTCAAGACGGACTTATACGAGTATTCTTATGGACACTTACTAAGTTCGGTACGCCAAAAATTTGAAGGATAGGATAGGATAGCTTTGTTGGCGTTATATTTCGCATATTATTATCGATAAATATGAAAGCATGTCTGTCTGTCTATTACCTCTTCACGCCGTAACCGCTGAATTGAAGCGAATGCGCAATTCCCGGCGATAAACGAATTTTGGCGAAACTCATCGTATTATTATGAGTAGATAACTAGATAGTAGATAGTAAAAGTTAAGGAAGAGATCATATATTATTATGATAGTACTATCTATTTTCTATATTATGGCTTCGCCTGCGGTTAGTTTTCGTTGGTCTTTACTCCTTACTATACTTATCAGTTGTCACCCTTTATATCGTTAGTAACATAGAATATCATTGCTTTATATACTCTGTTTAATTTTAATCCAACATTTTACAGAGCTACATTTCCTCTTCCATATTTTAAGAAAACCATTTTGCTTTAAATAAAAACGGACTGGATCAAACGAGAAAGGCCGTTTTAAAAATGAATATATCAGTTCTGGTTATTTATAGAAAAGTATTTCAAGCTACAAAGGCAGTATGAAGTCGTCAAAATTATTAAGCACCTGTATCCAATATCCCATTATCATGTCATCTAAATATAGAGAGCACGCTTCGACAACGTGACACCCAGTTTGCAACGTGCAGTTATGTATTGAGTGCAGAGTGCGGACCTATGTTATTTGTTATGGTGTAGGAAATGGGATGAAAAGTTTACATGTAGTTTAGAGAGAGTTCGTAGAGACCCCAATCGCAGCGTGAACACGCTATTCAATAATATAAATAATTTTGTATGTTGCATTAAGTTGAAAAAATCTTTTGATAGATACATTGCATAGTTAGTAATCAGATACTTAATAAGTAAAGGTGCAAGGCGAATAATATATCTGAAAAAATATCATAGTGATTTGACTAAAACTCTACTAAAAAAATTGAAAAGCTTATACAAGAGTTCTTCGCTGCTAACTTTATTTCTATAAAAATATATTTTACAACTTTTTTTCGTTATAAGTAATAACTAAAATAAAATACCAAGCTCACTATTTAATGCGTACCCAAAAATTGGAAAATTCATGACATATAATATTCAGTTTTATATTAAGTAGGTACCTATAATCAATTTCTTGAACAATATCTGCGTATTATGTACGTAAATCACCACCCTATTACACGAATGTGCTTCGTCTATACTAGGGTCCAGGGTCGTATAATTGCAGCGATTACCATCGACAACATCATAAAGATCAATATTGTACTCTCATAAGATTGGGTGCGTATTATGAGCTCTTGGGCGCATTATTAAGGAATAAGATGTTAGCTGCTATGGAGTGTGATAGTGCCAAATAAGAATTTGGGAGTCTTTTTATTATGTATACTATCAGAGATGTTAATTCCTAGGCAGATGGGGGACCTACGTAGTTTAGTCGCGTTACGTCAAACCCAACCGACCGATTCGAACCGTTTGATCCGACCAAATGACGTTGGTGAACTGCCTAGGAATCAATTTCCTCGATGGTATATTTCATGATGGTCAAATTGAAGCGATTAAGACGACGGTGTTGCGGGGTTCACGATCTACATAGTCTATAGCGCTGCTTAGTGCTTATATTACCAATTATGCGATGCCCGCAACTCCGTTGCGCCAAAATTCGTTTATCGCACGGAAACCGTTCATTTTTTCCGGAATTAAAAGTATCCTATACGTCCTTTCCCGGGACTCAAAGTATATATCCATACCAAAGGGGTACGAACCTTTGTGGCATAGGCCATAATCTTGATTTTTTTTTCAAAATTTCCGAGCACGATAAAAGTGCTCGGTCCTCTGCACTTAAATATTACAAGGCCATGCTTATTAAATTTTACGATATCATTATATTATATTTATTTGGATAGAGTACACTTATACAAACAAAAAATGTTAAATAACATGGTATCCGAAAGTGTCACGTTTCCAAGATATTTGGAAGTAAAGATCGCCATATTGTGTCCTTTGTACTCATATGGCTATCTTTACTTCTAAATATATTCTATCCAAATATACCACTTTTATCGTGCTCGGAAATTTTGAAAAAAAATCAAAATGGCCGGCGGCTAGATATGCCAGGCTCCATACAAAAATGTTCGAACCCTTTTCGTTTGAATTGGTTCAGCGGTTTGGGCGTGAAGAGGTAACAGACAGACACACACTTTCCCATTTATAATATAAGTCAGGAAAGTATGGATGGATGATCATCGTTGTAATGTGAAGAGTATAGTCTTTATTTGCTAGGTCATAATATCATCTAGATACACCTGTCTCTGAAGTCCGGAACGACGCAATACCAGCAATACCGTACGTCGCTTCGTCCCCACAACCGCAAATAGTTCGTATTTCCCCGAACATTTCCTATTATCCGACGCGGGCATTAGATGCCAGTCAATACATGGCCAGCAAATTGTCAGGGAAATTGAAGCCACACGATTTGTTTTCGAATTACCTGGAAAATTTGATTGAGAGTTTATTGGGGATCGCTTTTTAAATAAAATATAATAGTTGGCTCAAAGATGTTTAATTGAAACTCTAAGTGAAGAATTATTCAAGTAAATTTTAGAGTAAAATCTTGAATAATTCTCCAGTTCAGTAAAATTATATTTACTGGATCCAATAACATCATTATTAAGCCTTCTCTATTGAGATTTAAAATTAAATTTAAACGTAGCAGACAAGAATATTAAATTAGATTAGAATATTTTTTGTCACATGAGAAATAACACTATGGTAGCGCTCTACTTTTTTTTTTTAATGTAATAAGGGGGCAAACGAGCAAACGGGTCACCTGATGGAAAGCAACTTCCGTCGCCCATGGACACTTGCAGCATCAGAAGAGCTGCAGGTGCGTTGCCGGCCTTTTAAAAGGGAATAGGGTAATAGGGGAGGGTAGGGATGGGAAGGGAAGGGAAGGGAATAGGGGAGGGTAGGGAAGGGAATAGGGTAGGGGATTGGGCCTCCGGTAAACTCACTAACTCGGCGAAACACAGCGTAAGCGCTGTTTCACGCCGGTTTTCTGTGAGAACGTGGTATTTCTCCGGTCGAGCCGGCCCATTCGTGCCGAAGCATGGCTCTCCCACGTATATTTTAAACGAATACTTTAATATTGTTTACATATTTTATCACATTTTTGTCAAAACGGTATACGGTGAATCGTACTATCGAAGTGTGCGTCAGCTGAAATCAATCACGTGGGCTTCGGCCTGACCGAACATAACACCTCGCTCGGTCGGCAGATCTTCTTTACCGGCCACCCTTCTTATTCCTGGGCCTCTATCATGAGCTCTTAAATCCATTCACTTTACGTCCTTATACTTACTGTATAAGGACGTAAAGTGAATGGATTTAAGAGCTCATGATAGAGGCCTATCATGGCCAAAGTAAAAACGTGATACCTATCATGGCCAAAGTAAAAACGTGGTCAAACCGTCGAGTTAGGGCGTTTGTGCACTACACGGAATTTTACCATCCGGCGCGGCGCAGCATCTCGATTTCCTACCTTATTTATATGGCAAACGTGAAAGTTATGAACGCCGGACGGTAAAATTCCGTGTAGTGCACAAACGCCCTTATTTGTCTGTAGCGGCCATAACTTGTACGATTATGTTTGTTACATAAGTTCGCGTGCCTCGACAGCTCGACAGGTCTGTAATGAGATTACACGTAACTGAAAATCGTTACTCAATATCCGATTACGTTTAAACGCTTCCGTCATGGATTGGACATTGATATCAATAAATCATGAAGATCAAGGCTTTTGATAACAATATCAAGTCATGGGTTATGTCACTATGCATTATTCTTTGAGTGCAATTTTTTGTCCCAACTCCCATGACAGTAGGACTGCCTCTTACAAACTTGTTACATGTTATAAAATACTAGCTGTTGCCCGCGACTTCGTCCGCGTGGACTTCAGTTTATAGCGCTCGATGTCAACAAAATTGGTGTCAAAAGCTTTTATAAAAAAAACCCTGGTACCCCTTAAATCAAAACAGCTGTGCAGTGTGCACATAATATTTCATTTTTTAAAATTAAACTTTATATTTTATGCCAAATTTTAAAGCTTATTTAGCCCCCCAATTACATAACTTTACCCATAAACTATTTATCATTGATAGGTTTAAGGTTACGTCACTGTATATAATATAAAGTACTGACTTATTAAATAACGTGTAAAAAAGAAATAACAATCGAAAAAAATTGAAACTCGAATGTATAATGATACCCCTCTTATAGAAAGATGTTGGGCAAGCGTTAGCGCGATGTAAGAGACGCACGGCGCCATCTAGTATGATTTTTTGGAACTAACTTAATTTGAACAAATTTTCGTATTTTCACCCCCTTACAACCCTTTTTTCCAATAAAAAAGTAGCCTATGTCCTTTCTCAGGCTTTAGACTATCTGTATACAAAATTTCATTACAATCGGTTCGGTAGTTTTGGCGTGAAAGCGAGACAGACAGACAGACAGACAGACAGACAGACAGAGATACTTTCGCATTTATAATATTAAGTATAGATTTCGATGTTTAAATATTTTAGGCGTCGTGTCCTAGTGTACACGCAAATTTTAAGGACTAAAGTGATTTTGTAGGGACAGAAAAGGCGAAAATTGAACAATATATTATTTGTCAAAAGCATGTTGCACTGTTACCGCAAGATAAAATATTATTATCGCCCTGAGGTATAACGACAACTTTGTCCACATTGTTCTTTAGTGAGTGTGGCAAAGCGCGCGCCTACCCGGCAAGTGCGCCATATCCTACTTCTTACTTCCTACTAATATTATAAAGGCGAAAGTTTGTTTGGATGTAGATATAGATGTATGGATGTGTGGAGTTGTGGATGTATGGATGTTTGTTACTCTTTCACGCAAAAACTACTGAATGGATTTTAATGAAACTTTACAATATCATAGCACATCAGAATAACACATAGGTTACAATTTTAACCGACTTTCAAAATGCGGGAGGTGTTATGTTCGTTTTCTTATGTTCAATGATTACTCCGCCGTTTGTTAACCGATTTTCAAAATTTTTCTTTTGGTATATAGGGTAATATCCCAATTTGGTATTATATTCACAAAAGTGGTGATCTGATGAAGGATCCATAAGTAATCGAGGGAACTCCTCAAAATTTATAGGGAAACATGTGGTGACTTCGGTTTCGTAGAAGTATTCTAAGCATATGCTACCAACAAGTAAGATTTTGCACCGAGGTATACCTGGTATACCGTAGTTCGGAAGGCGCTGAGAGAACTCCTGATTCTTTATAGATACAAGTTTGGGAGTTTCTGCGTTGTTTTCAGAACGGAAAGCATATGCTACTATACAAATTACATTCATCATCATCATCACTACCATATTATACCATGCATCGTCCCATGGTTATGAACTTATGACTTATGAGCCTATAATGACTCTGTTATTGGTACTTCTCATAGTCTTTAAGATCGAGGTTCGAGTAATTTGTCAAGCGATAATTAAAAAACATCCATAAGTACCTACCTAATATTATAAACCTGAAGAGTAAGTATGTTTGCTTGAACGCGTTAATCTCAGGAACTACAGGTCCGATTTAAAAACTTATTTCAGTGTTAGATAGCTCATTTATCGAGTAAGGCTATACAAATATTATCACGCTAAGACTAATACAAACAAAGAAACTCAGGAAAATGTGGGAAAAACGGGGAAATATTAGAAATTACGAACTATATAATATAAATTTTTATGGCAATATTTGGCACAGATAAAGAGTAGACCAAGTGAAGGGAGTAGGGACATAAGCTATTTTTTATGGGAAAATATTGTACGGTTTCCGTAAAATTCGTAATTTACGCGGGCGAAGCCGCGCGGGACATCTAGTAGGCTCTATAAGATAAAACAAATAGAGTAATTTACAATATTCTGTTCTCAATGACGTAGTATCACCGTAGTATGGAATTCAAAGACGGTCCTATTTGGTCGACGATATTGGATGTAATATCGACTCCACATTAAAGAAATTTCTAGAACACGCTTACTACAGGTATCATAAAATACTTCAATACATTTTGTAGCTGTATTAAAGTAATATTTTAACGTTTCACATAACGTAAAACGTTTTACTACTTGCCGTTAGCCGTAGTTAAAACTTGCAGTAAAACGGCATGGACTATCCGTACAATATATTTTGTCAAAATAAACAACTCTTAGAGAAAAATAATATTGAAATAACTTTAGGTTAACCCAGCAAACGTCATTGGTCAGCTAAATATTATTAAATAACAAATAAGGCCATTTAGCCGAAACTTTTTCGTTTTCGCTTCGTTATAGAATCGCCGATCAAAATGTATGGAATTGACAAATCAAGTACCTAGTACTTCAAACAATTAAAGATTACAGATAATTCTAAGGGTTACCTGTATTGTCTGCACCACATGCAAAGTCACTCAAAAGGTTTTTTGATGAGCTCGACATGGCTCTCCTATGGTTTGGGTGCTAAAAATATTACTTATAGACTATACCTAGTAAATGATGAGAAACACCAAGGACCATAAAAATAAACTTATTAAAAAATATGTAGTACCTTACCTATCACGCGCACCTCTAAGTCGAGCTATAAACGAATCATTGTATGGGATGGAATAGCTCAATGATTTTATATTAATTATCGTTTTCATGCCCAAAAATATGTTCAAATGTTGTTTATTATGATTTCATGAACACTATTTACGCATCCACATCCGCTGACATTATTTTTCTTTTTTCTTCTTCTTTTCCTTTGTCATGTCGTTTGTTCTTTATATTTATAATTTTGACATATTATTAAGTAAGATGGAAATTATTAGGCATGCATTTATTAATAATTATTATGACAAATTATATTTAAGAATGTATCCTAAATTAACATTTGCACGTCGAGAAAATTGACAAAATATGTGAAGCACTGTTAGAATTATAGTAACACCTTATTGTACCATATTTATGCAAATAAAAAAAAAATAAAAAAAAAGACATAAGACGAGTCGAACGTCAACGTCATATTAAAGAACGCTTATGTCAATTCCATACATTTTCATCGGCGATTCTATAACGAAGCGAAAACAAAAAGATTTTGGCTTACCCCCCAGGTCTATTTAAACTGACGGCTGACTAATATTTAACGCTTTTCATGAAAAGTATTTGTTTCAACTTTCAAGTTCTCTTCTAGAATATTCTAGATCACTCTAGTATTCTATTCCCGAGTCTGGGTTGTCAGCGATCGTCGTATTTTACACTAAGCTCTCTGGGCTGAAGCCAAGTAAAAATTTGACTTCGTTACTTGTATGTATAAAGAATTTATCTCAAACTTGTTCTGCATTCAATAAATTCTTAGAGGATTAAGGTTGTGAACTTTTGGACAAACAATATTAAAATATGGACATACAATATTATTAGTGTCTCAACCATGAAGCTCTATAATAGCTTCATGGTCTCAACACTCTACATCATAGTTTGAACTATAGATTATTTAAGTTCAGTCCAATCTACATAAAATATAAGTACTGCTTAAGTCTAGTTAAGTAATTACTAATTTACTAGCTATAGCTAAATATCCCTAGCTAAAGCACCTAGGACATTTACAGATTGTCTCCAAATTCCTAATTATTTATCGTCATGTTACAAGACTTACAAGGTGTCACGCCTCAGTGTCACCCCGCGCCGTAATCAACCCGACCTCTGAGTTTGTGACCCTCGTCACCGACCTTGTGACCCAACACGTACGTCGTACACACGCTAAGCCACTTAGTTGCTGCTTCAATAACTTTAACCAAAAGATTCTTGATGTAATGGCTCTTAAATCCATTCAATGCTTTAAAGAAAAATTCTAACCAATGGATCATTTTTTAACTCCCGACAAAAAAGAGGGGTGTTATAAGTTTGACGTGTCTGTCTGTCTGTCTGTCTGTCTGTCTGTTTGTCTGTGTGTGTATCTGTCCGTGGCATCGTAGCATCCAAACGGGTGGACCGATTTTGATTTAGTTTTTTTTGTTTGAAAGCTGACATGATCGAGAGTGTTCTTAGCTATAATTCATCATCATCAGCCTGCTCAGTGTTGGACAATCAGGGTTTATCTGGTTCATGAAAGACCGTTAGTTAAAACAAGTTAGCAACTTGTAGTCGTTTGATGGGTTTTATATTTCCTTCTTGTTCGTGATATTTGTGAATATACAATATACGTATACACATAATAATGGAAAGTTGACCTGGTGCTGCAGCATCACCTGGTAATCAATAGGATATCCAACTCCTCGCCAACTAAGAGCAGAGGTTTCGTGTTTGGGCTCATTTTAATTGTGACAACCAGTAAGAAGTAGATAAAGTATAAACAGTAAATATTTACATGCTGCTGCTGCAGCATCACCTGGATTATATAGGAACCGAGCTTCGTATGAACCCAAAGCGGAGGTTTCATGTTTGGGCACATTTAACGGCCTCATGGAAAAGGACATTGATAGATGGTAATCATGAGAATATGATTCTGTTGATAGGAATTATTTTGCACTATAACCAACACAAGTTTAAAAAGTATGAAATAAAATTAAATTAAGAAATTTAAAAAAACCCCGCCAAAACAACTTTAAAAAGTAATGAAATAATATTTACTGCCTTTAAGTTCAAATAATTCCTAACTTGTGTAAAGTAATATTTTAGTCCATAATTGTTGTCAAGGTGTGTCGGGGGACCGCTAATGTAGATGTTTAATTTCACTTAACAAGTTTAAGGATCAATTCACAGCGATCTGAATCGAGATAGGTAATCAGCGACTTGGCGGTTGTAGGTTGTAGTTTACTTGGCGGTCCCCCGACACACCGTGACAACAATTATGGACTAAAATATTACTTTACACAAGTTAGGAATTATTTGAACTTAAAGGCAGTAAATATTATTTCGTTAGTTTTTAAAGTTGTTTTGGCGGGTTTTTTTTAAATTTCTTAATTTAATTTTATATAGTAGGTACCTACTGAATGTTAAAAGTTTTAATAGTTAATTTTTTTTTTAAACAAAATATCAATAGATAAAGACACCTAAAGGCACATTTTGCATTATTTTAAAGTTTTTGTTTTATTATTTTTTTAAATAATATTTACTAGACTAGTAAACTTTTCTTCCATGAAATAAAATTAATTTAAGCCGTAACAAAACTACTGCATCTTTCCCATTATACTAACATGTACTTCGTTTCCAGCGGGCGGCTGGCACAGCGCGACATTCTGGGTCCTGGTAGTGGGTTCCGCTGGCGCCGCCGTCATCGTGCTAGCCGCGCTGGCCTGCTGGGTCGCGCGCCGCCGCAACTCGCTCGCACACAAGCTGGGTGAGTTGAGAGACGAGTAGCCTGTCGAGTTAATGGCCTAAGGGTCAACGGGAATCATACGTAGACTCAAAAGTTTACAAGGCCTAGTATGCCACCCACAATCATTAATACGTTATTAATAGCTATTCCATCCATTCCCCTCCAGTTTTGCCAAACGATCTTTTGGTGGCCCGTGGTTTAAAAGCAGTATTTACAAAAACTATGGGATTGTATTATTTTTTCTCTATTTTTTATTATTTTTCTGGAAACAAGAGACGACACATGAAATCTTGGTCCATTAAGACACCTGTTAACATATTCTATGTAACATACAGGAGGCAAGCGCGGTCCAGACAAGGCGCTGGTATTCCAGCCACCTCGTCGCGCTACAGCGGTACGGTCGCCGGGTTCGGCCACACACTACCTGCGGAAATCGCCGTCGCCGACCGCGCCTCAACCCGCACCCACCACGCCCGCAGGATCGCCGCCGCATCCGCAGCCACCGCAACAGGTAGAGAATTTACACTCAGCTCTGTTGGGCAGGACACTTCCCTGCCGACTGGCAACGCGATAATGTAAATAGTTACTCGCGCTGCCACTCATCATGCCGCTGCCGTTGCCCGACTGCCATTACTGCCGCAGAAGTATTCAGGGCAATATTTCCGGCACCTGCAGGAGCAGCGGCAGTGACTCAGTGTAATCGGCCTAGAAGGTTGTTGCTTGACAGTTGACACATACGACGAAAAACGTTTTACGATGTTATCGGATGCACGCACACATACACACATTTAAACTACAGGCACAGAATATATAATAGTACTGCTACAGGTACGTAGTTAGATCATCCTGCAGTCAATATTTTTTTTCTTTTCACGTAACGTCGATGACACTGAAAATAATATTACTAACTCCTAATAAGTAATGCACTTAATGCTCAGTGCTCACGTTTGCTTTTATCTGTTGTATTCAATGTTGTATTGTATTGTATGTTACTATAGAGGATTTTCTGTTTAAATAGATAACATTATGATATATCATACATTATTACAATATTACATTATGTACGGTATGCGCCGTGTACGCTATACGTATTATTAAAAAGTTTCCTGCATTTGTGATAACATGAGAAATCGCTTAACAGCTTTCACGTCGGGAACAAGTTTCGTTTTTCGCGAGATTGAATTAAAACAAGCCCTTTTATGGTATCTTTGATGTTTTCCTACAAATATACTGCTTCAACTTATTGGAATCATTTTACGTGTCTGACTGCCGCACTCGGTGACATAAATTAATGATATACTTAAGCTTAACTTAAAAAAAAATAGAATTTTATATATACAATGTGTAACAAAAATAAGTGATATCACTTTAGGGTGTGTACGTGTTCCTTGTAGAGAGTTCACTCTGAAAGTAGCAGCTCTGAAAGACGAAATTTTTTTTTCACTTTTGTATGGGCAAGGGCCCGAGCGTCACGAGTTTCCCCATACAAAAATGAAAAAAATTTTTGGTCTTTCAGCGCTGCAACTTTCACAGTGAACTCTCTACAAGGAACACGTACACAGCCTAAAGTATTATCACTTATTTTTGTTAAGTACACCCTGTATACGGTCGAATTGGGAAACCTCCTCCTTTTTTGTAAGTCGGTTATTAATGAAATAAAAAGTTTGACAGAAAAAGTAGGTATGGAGTTAATTCCAATTAAAAAAAATTAATAACCGAACCGGCTAATCTCTGACCCAACACGGTTGTCAACTGTGTTTTTAAATTAAACTCATTACATTTGACCCTATACAATATCATATACACTTGAATTTCATGTTATAACATTCCCAAAGTTTCTGGGAATTCTTGGTTCTGACATTGTTCAATACAAAAATTCCCGGTTCATAAAATCATTACCTGTTAAATTGTATGTAGGCACGAGAATTTTCGTTTTGACAAACGTTTTTTATGGAAACTACAATATAAAGTAGCCATTACACGATGGCCCACGATGGCCCACTGCAGGCCACGCCATTGCGTGCCGCGCCTAAACATCGTCCGCCATCAAAACACCATTACCCCGTCTACACAATGGCGATGACTTGTAGGCCAGCATGGTCCATTGTGAAGAGGCACCTTTAAAAAACGAGGATTGACACTTTTGTCGAGATGACACTGTATCTATAGGCAATAATCTAAGGTCACATCAATCAAGTATTTACTGAGGACAATAAATGTGGCGGTCAGTGCGATAAAGCACCCCCGACACGTTTTCATAGTTACGGTCACTGATAGCTTTATAGTCTGTAAACTGTAGACGGGTTTATTAGTTTGGGTTCGTCTGGGTTAAACTACAGATAACTAAATAGTTATCACGTAAGTTAAATTAGCGATTTGAGTAGGCTTTATATTTGTGCGAAATCTATATATTAATACGCAAGCGAAAAACTTTGTAACCCTTTTTACGAAAAATGGGGAAACGTAGGTGCATGAAATTTTGCACAGTTATAGTTTATATGGTGAAGGAGTGCATCGAGCTAATATTATTTTGAAATTATACTTTTATCATACATTTTTTTAACAAATAAAACATTACACACACTACAACACACACACATGAGAAATGACAGATTTTTGAGTGACAAGCCTATACATACGAATTATACTCTTTTATTTATGGTTAAGTCTGTTGACAACAAGTTGACAAATTGAAAATGGATTATAGTTTTTTTTATTGAATCTAAGATACTAAAAGACAATGCTTACACGGCCAGTCTGAGATCAGCTGAGTCCCAGAGACAAGGGTTGAAATGATAAAGTCAATATATTTTACAAAATATATATGTAGTAGTTAGTCCTAATGTCATTAAAATTAAGGTCGAATTTCGACCATTGGGCGATCTCTAGTTTAATGAAATCGATCAGAATAATAAAGAAACAAGCAACCTTTATTCTATTAAGTACAGTTTGGAATATAATTTCCTGGTCTTAAGTGTTATCTTCTGAAGTGAAACATCTTGAGAAGACCACCTACACCTTGAGGGTGAAGCGTCTGCACTCTCGCTACAAAGTGAATTTCAGTTCCTTTGTGGTGAGAGTGCCGACTCAAGTTTTATCCATCTTCGAGGTGGTTCTGTCCCGCCGCCGGTGTAGTTTACCGGAGGTTTCGGGGGAGGCTCCCGAACGAAGCGCGCATCACGTAGCCGAAAGAGACTTTACGTGATAAAGTGTAGTGTGATTGTGTGCGTGAATGTGTAAATAATATACAATAGGATAAAATTGTTCGGCGTGCATCCGTTGTCTGAATGCCATAACACAAGTTTTTACTTAGCATGGGATTAGACGACGTGATGTACGCTACCTAGCTTATATATTTTATAATACTAAGTATTGTATAATATATATTACAAGCTTTTGCCCGCGGCTTCGCTCGCGTAAAGAACTTTCAATTGTGGAATTGATCATTTTGACATATTAATTTTATTTTATTGTCTGCTCCACATCGTGCAACTTATTTACAAGGAAAGTCCCGCACATACTAATTCTACCAAGCCTCAATTTTTAAATCAGACTAGCTCAACATTCAACAACATCCACAAAAATATGAGTTTTATGCATGGTATTTTTTTCGGATACAGCGGTCTAGTATGACGATAGTCTACTTGTATCTAATTAGTAATTATCAAACTCGGCGTTTATCGTAATCTTCAACAAGCAACAAGCATATTAATCTTACCCACAAACTTACTCACTAACTTAATCGTAGTCTTACAAACACAATTTAAAAAGTTGTTCCGTCATTTTGACATTTGAACTTTTTAATTATTTTTTCAAATCGCCAAGACTTTACTTTCATCATCATCAGGTGTCAGGAGGCAGCAGCCCGCACACGCCGACGACGGAGGTGGCTCCGCTAAGCAAGGAGCTTGCGGACGCCACCGCCACCGAGAAACCCAAGCCCACGGAGCCAGACACCACGGACGGACGACTGGGGGATCTGCATTTCAAGCTGCGGTAAGTGTCTTAAAAGTATATTTTTTTTATACCGGGCAAATGGCCCGCCACACATTCCCACCACTGCAACTCCTGTGTCGCCAGGATCAACCAACCACGAAAACCCTTTGACATGATCTCAGGTACCCGAGGGACATACTAAATCTGTCTTGGGACCCGCAACGAAATTAATCGGAAAAAAGGTAAAAGGAATAGGAGATATCCAATTTATATGCCTGAAAATTAGTAGCAGAACAGTTGCAACCAACGAAGCGTCGCAGTGACATTTCTGGTTTCTTTAATTCTTTATGGCATTTATGGTTTCTGCGCCTACCTTCTTGCCGAAAACTACCAAGGCAATTTCTAAGGAAATTTATTTAAACCAGTGGTGTCAACGCGATACTTTAGGTTGTCCGCTACTAACATATTTTAAACTTTATGAGAAGAAATCAAAAGCTTTTTAACCTGATTGTGCCAGAGTTGTTCTAGGGTTATGTTTGTCGAGTGTGTCTAAAATTTCTATGCCCTAGAGTCTAGAATACTCTAGACTCTAGAGTCTACATAGAGCTTTTAAACGGCTTATCTCACTCATCAGCTTATGTTACGTAAATTGTAGAACTTGACTAATAAATAGTTCAGTTTTTTTTACTAATGTCTAGTCACTCTAGTGGTACAGTTATAATAATTAGAAAATATCATTATGCACATATTACTGTTGTAGACGTTTAACGAGTAGGTACATGTCATATGCTATAATAGCGCTTTACATTAGTGAGGTCCTTTACGACAAAATAATAATAATAATAATAATAAGGGGGTGAGGCCGATACTTCCTAGTTAGTGTCCCCGGGCAACACATGGGTGCGCCATCCTGCCCACTGCAGAGTGAGGTACTCATGCGGCTGATCGTCGGTTCTTTCTCTGTCTTCACTATCTTTTCATCGTCTTTTTATTAATCGATCTTTATTTTGCAACGTTTTTATTTGTGTTTTGTCTATCTTTCACCTTCTTTTGTTTCATCTCGTACTATTTTTCCTTTTTTGTTAACTCTTATTCTGTGTTTACTTATAAAAACCTATGACATGCGACTACGTAATAGAAATATACCCCAGGCGGGTACCGGCGCGAAATGCAATGGAGAATCCCGCCCCGGGCCTTCGGGCCCGGGCAGTCCCACGTATTCTGGGGGGGACAACGTATCGCCTCGTTCTGCCCAGTCTGGTACTGCTGCAGCAAACATCGTTTCAACAACGAGCAACACACTCTCGTACCCTACATCACCCACTTCATCTGTCAGCTTGTTTCCATCACCTCACTCTTCGCCGAGATCTTACATGTTTGATAAATCATCTTCATCATCACGATCCACTTCACATTCCCCAATGTCAGACGTTGTTGCACAGGAAGCATCTGCTATTTACCCTATGCCCATCTCTGACACCATTTCGTCTACGAGTACCTCACAAAATATTGAAATACAACCCGTAGACCACCATACTCCACAATCACACCTCATCAACACACCAGTAACAAGTGTTTTGCAGGGCATGCTTCCTCCAACCACTCTTGCTGGCAAACGTAGACAACGGATGAAATGGACCGATCAAATAAATAGAGAACTTCTCCGTTGTTACTACACAGTCACATCATGCGAAACTAATCTCACAGCATTTAGATCATTACTTCATCAAAAATTCATTGAAAAATTTCCGGAATTAAGACACTTAACGGAACAAAGACTAGCAGATCAAATTAGAGTTATCCATAGGAATAATAGAATTGCTCCCCATGAAAGAGAATTCATAAAACAATCTGTAGCTAACTTAACTCAAACATCGGACATTCTCAGCGTTCAAAGTAGCTCACAAAGCACAGATATAATATGTTTAAGCCCTGCTAATCCATATACAGAATCTACCCAACCAAACACAAACGCCACAGCTCCTCACCATTCCCCTACTCAAACTTCATATCAGTTAAATACTTTAGACTCTTGTGATACCGTAGAAGATGCAACCACACAAGAGATAAACGTCTCGAACACACCATCGGCCAATCTAATAGATAATGAAAAAATTGAAAATGTTTTTAAAGAAATGGTAATCAAATACTCTGGTACTGATCCCTCTCTAAGGCCCATAATCCCAAAACTCCAAATCTCGCGTAGTGTAATTAAAACAATAACGGTATTAAATAATGTCATCGGAAAATATCTCGAAGAAAAGGTTACAACTGATATAGAAGAAGTCCAAAGCGCAATATATTGCGCGGCTATTACTGCTACGACTCTACATGTCAAGTTAAGAAAAACAAACACGAACAAATCAACCGATAAAACAATAGACTATAACAACCCAAAATGGCAAATACGGATCGAACACCGAATAAAACAACTACGTAAAGAAATAGGGCAACTAACACAATATCTGAAAGGCAATCTTAATACAAGAAATCAACAAAAAGTCAATCCCAATAATTACCCCATAGACCAATTAGCAGATAAACTAGATAATTTGAAACAAAAATTACAAGCCAATTCAAAACGATTAAGAAGACTTAAAATAAGTAATGAAAGAAGAAGACATAATATGTTATTTACTAATAATCAAAAAATCTTTTACCAGAATCTTAGTGCAGAAAATATAAAAATTACAGAACCACCAGATTTAGAGAAGGTTAAAAGCTATTGGGAGAACCTATGGTCAAATCCAGCCCTACATGAAGAACAATCTCCTTGGATTGATGCAGAAACTGAAGAATGGCAAAATATTGACATCATGCCAGACATTATAATACACAGAGAAGATGTTACTCACGCTATAAAGAAAAGTTTAAATTGGAAGTCCCCAGGACCTGACAAAATACATAATTATTGGATTAAATATTTCACTTCAACACATTGCTATATTGCCAATTTATTTAATTTATTTATACAAGATCCACAATCAATACCTCCGTTCCTTACGCAAGGAATTACATATTTAAAGCCGAAGGATACTGACACAACTAATCCTACAAAGTACCGCCCGATCACCTGTCTCCCAACGCTGTATAAATTACTTACATCAATAATTGCACAAAAACTAAATACACATATAACTCAAAATAATATCATACCTGAAGAGCAAAAAGGATGTGCTAAGGGATCAATGGGATGTAAAGAGCAAGTTATAATAGACTCCGAGATACATAATCAAGCCAAACAAAACCATAAAAACCTACACTATTCATATATTGATTATCAAAAGGCTTTTGACAGTGTTCCTCATTCGTGGCTTCTACATGTTTTAAAAATGTATAAGGTAAATAGTAAATTAATTCATTTCTTACAAAATATAATGACAACATGGTCTACTAGGCTTAATTTAAGAACTGTACATGGCGACTTAAATTCATCTTCAATTAAAATTAAACGCGGTATATTTCAAGGAGATTCACTGAGTCCTTTATGGTTTTGTTTGGCTCTGAATCCACTTACTAAAATCCTCAATAAGTCAGGCTACGGATATACAATAAACAAAACAAACAATACCAAAATAACACATTTGCTCTACATGGATGATATTAAACTCTACGCTAGCGACAGACAGCAACTAGAACACTTAATAAGATTGACAGAAAAATTTAGTATAGATATTAAAATGACATTTGGTATAGAAAAATGTAAAATTAACTGCATTATAAAAGGAAAGCATACACAAACAGAACCCCTAAATTTAGAACAACAAAATGGAATAATAGATAGCATGCAAGCAAAAGAGACTTATAAATATTTAGGGTTTTCACAAAGCATAGCAATAAATCACAAAGATATCAAAAATACTCTTAAATCTAAATATAAACAGAGACTAAACAAAATACTAGCTACACAACTATCTGCTCGAAATAAAGTGAAAGCCATAAATACCTACGCTATACCTATTTTAACATATTCATTTGGAATAATTAAATGGTCAGATTCGGAACTTGATGACTTAAACACCAAAACTCGAACTTTAAGCTACAAACATAACATTCATCATATTCACTCAGCAGTTGAAAGATTCACACTTAAAAGAAAATTAGGAGGCCGAGGTGTTATAGATATAAAAAATTTACATTATAACCAAATAAACAACATGCGATCTTATTTCCTTAACAAAGCTCAAACCAGCCAATTACATGATGCAATAGTAAGACTTCCCCATAAAGGTACACCACTACAGCTAAGCAACATCCAATTCAACCCAACACTTAAGATACTGAAAGACTCCGATAAGATACAAAAATGGAAAAGCAAAGCACTACACGGTAAATATCCTCACCACCTGGAACAAGAACATGTCGACCAATCAGCCTCATGTAGCTGGCTTTGCAAAGGCAACTTATATTCAGAGACAGAAGGTTTTCTAATAGCGATCCAAGACCAAATTATAAAAACACGCAACTATTCAAAGTTTATTCTTAAAGAGCCACTAGATACTGATAAATGTAGACTATGTCACCTAAGCGCCGAAACAACAGATCACATTACCGGAAGATGCAGCACACTAGCTACTAAAGAATACACACACCGCCACGACAACGCAGCCAAACACATTCATCAACTACTAGCAATTAAATACAAACTCATAGATTCACACACACCATACTATAAATACAAACCTCGCAATGTCCTTGAAAATAGCACTGTTAAACTCTACTGGGATCGTGACATAGTCACTGACCGTACCATCCTAAGCAATAGACCAGACATAACCCTTACAATAAAACCAGAAAAAACAACTTACCTCATAGATATCGCCGTCCCCAACACGAACAATCTAAAACAGAAACACAATGAGAAAATACAAAAATATATCCCACTAGCAGATGAAATCAAACAGATGTGGCATCAAGACGTTGTCAAAATTATCCCTATCATCATCTCATCAACCGGAGTAATACCGAAAACCCTCGCCGCTGCTCTGAAAACTCTAGACCTACATAAAAACACTTACATCCAAATTCAAAAATCCATAATCATAGATACATGTTCATTAGTTCGCCGTTTCTTTAACCCATCCTCATCTTTCCCTACACTCCAATCATAACACATCATTAACATGAATCAGGATACTTGGTTTATGCCCGTACCTGAGTCATTTCTCCGGCAAACAGCCGAGACTACTATTTCTCTATATAATAATAATAATAATAATAATAATAATAAGGGGGTGAAGCCGGTCCCTCCTAGTTGGTGTCCCCGGGCAACACTTGGGTGCGCCACCCCACTCTCTTCGGGGTGAGGTACTCACGTGGCTGATCATCGGTTCTTTCTTTCTCGTCACTATCTTTTCGTCACCTTTTTATTAATCACTCCTTGTTTTTGCAATTTTTTGTTTTTTTGGTTTGTCTAATTTTCACCCTCCTTTTTTTCTTCTCTACCTATATTTCCTTTTTAGTTAACTCTTCCTATTTTTGTTTTAATATAATAATATAATGAAAAATGCGACTACGTAATAGAAATATATTACCCCAGGCGGGTACCGGCGCGAAAAGCAATGGAGAATCCCGCCCCGGGCCTTCGGGCCCGGGCTGTCCCTCGTATTCTGGGGGGGGCACCGTATCGCATCCTACTGCCCAGTCTAGTACTGCTGCAGAGAATACTAATTTCCAAACAATAAGCAACACATATTCATATCCTTCATCTCCTACCTCATCCGTCAGCTTGTTTCCATCGCTTCACTCTTCACCACAGTCATTCATGCTCAATAACTCATTTTCATCACGATCCACTACATTATCACCATTGTCAGAGGATGTTACACAGGAAGCAATTGCTACTAATCCTGTGCCCATTCCTGACATCAGTCCGTCTACGAGAAAAAATTCTGAAAACATTAATCCAAATACCGTAGATCATAATACTCTTACACAGCCTCATATCATAAACACTCCAGTAAGAAGTGTTTTGCAGGAAATGCTTCCTCCAACCACTCTCGCTGGAAAAAGTAGACAACGGATGAAATGGACTGATCAAATAAACAAAGAACTTCTCCGTTGCTACTACATTGTAACATCATGCGAAGCCAACCTCACAGCATTCAGACCATCACTCCATAAAAAATTCACAGAATCTTACCCTGAACTGAGACACATATCTGAGCAACGATTAGCAGATCAAATCAGAGTTATACATCGCAATAACAGAATACCAAGTCATGAAAGAGACAAGATAAAAAATACAGTAGCGCATTCGTTCGATTGTTCCAACGACCAGAACAATACAATATGTAGCATAGACACACAGCTTAGCCCCTGCGATATTCTGACAATCTCACATAATGCAACGGACGACCCAACTCTACAGCATTCTACAATTCAACCCACAAATAATAATCAACCCATAATTCTATCAAACTCTTCTGAAACTGTAGAAAATGCAATAATACCACAGACAGACATACTCACAACTGACGCCGATCAAACGCAGAATAACAAAATTAGTCAAGTATTTACAGAAATGTTACTTAATTACGCCGACACAGATCCAACACTCAGACCGGCAATACCAAAAATCCAGATTACACGCAACATAATAAAGACGGTAAATTTACTTAACAAGTTAATAGGAGAACATCTAGAAGCGAAAGAAACACCAGATATAGCGGAAATCCACAGTGCCATTTATTGCGCTGCAATAACAACTACAACTCTACACACTAAACTTAATAACCCCCCTGAAAAAGATATAGCAAATAAAACAAGAGACCCGAAAAATCCAAAATGGCAACTACGAATTGAAAACAGAGTCAAGAAACTACGAAAAGAAATTGGACAGCTTACACAGTACCTTAAAGGAAATCTTAGCCACACAAAACAACGAAAATTAAACCCTAACAATCTCACTGACGATCAAATAGTAGAATTATTAGATACTCTGAAACAAAAACTGCAAGCACAATCAAAAAAACTCCGCCGACTTAAAATCAGTAACTCTAGAAGAACGGATAATTTACTTTTCACTAACAACCAAAAGCTCTTTTACCAAAATTTAAACACCGAAAACATTAAAATCACACAACCGCCTAGTACAGATGCACTTAAGGACTATTGGGAAAACCTATGGTCCAAACCAGCCCATCACAACCTACACGCTTCATGGCTTGATACCGAAATAAATGAATGTCACAATATTAACCCAATGCCTGAAATCATAATAGATGATAATGATGTCACATACGCCATAAAGAAGACTCTGAACTGGAAAGCACCAGGACCAGATAAAATTCAAAATTATTGGATAAAATATTTTACTTCAACACATCACTACATCGCAAAAGCATTCAATTCAGCCCTCCAGGATCCCAAATTAGTACCGCTATTTATGATGCAAGGAATAACATATCTAAAGCCTAAAGATAAAAATGATACAAAAAATCCGACTAAATACCGTCCAATCACCTGCCTTCCAACTCTTTACAAACTACTTACGTCAATAATCACACAAAAACTAAATACGCACATTACTGATAATAAAATAATCCCTGAAGAACAAAAAGGCTGTGCTAAAGGCTCAATGGGCTGTAAAGAACAACTTATCATCGACGCCCAAATACACAATCAAACTAAAAAAGATCATAAGAACCTTTATTACGCATACATAGATTACCAAAAAGCCTTTGATAGTGTCCCGCATTCTTGGTTGATACATGTCCTACAAATATATAAGATTAATAATACTTTAATTCACTTTTTACAATACATAATGCATAAATGGTCTACTAAACTCAATCTAAGAACAGTCAATACCACCGTCAGTACCTCACCAATTAAAATTAAACGTGGCATTTTCCAAGGCGACTCACTTAGCCCCTTATGGTTTTGCTTAGCTTTAAACCCTCTATCTAAAACTCTGAATAGGTCAAACTTAGGATACATTATAGATAAAGCCAATAAAATCAAAATCACTCACCTTCTTTACATGGACGACATAAAACTGTTCGCACCTGACAGGCAACAACTGGAACACCTATTAAAATTAACGGAAAAATTTAGCGCTGATATTTACATGACATTTGGAACTGATAAATGTAAAATTAATTGCATTCTTAAGGGCAAACATACACATACAGAACCACTCAACTTAGAACTACAAGAAGGAACAATTGACAGCATGCAAGCTAAAGACACATATAAGTACCTAGGTTATATACAAAATACAGCTATAGATCATAAAGAAATAAAAAATACTTTAAAAATTAAATACAAACAGAGACTTAATAAAATTTTGAAAACTCAATTGTCAGGCCGAAACAAAATTAAAGCTGTAAATACCTATGCGATCCCTATATTAACATATTCATTTGGAATTATCAGGTGGTCTGACACTGATTTGGAAGCTCTCAACACCGCAACCCGAACCGCTTGTTACAAACACAATATTCACCACATCCATTCAGCAGTTGAAAGATTTACAATAAAGAGGAAGCAGGGAGGGCGTGGCTTTATAGACATAAAAAATCTACATTACACACAAATAGATAACCTCCGAAAATATTTCAAGACAAAAGCTAACACAAGCCCACTCCATAAAGCCATTGTAAGTCTACCTCATTCTGGAACACCGCTACAGTTTAATAATGACCAATTTGACCCTCAAAATAAAATAATTAAAATTGACAACAAAATAGAAAAATGGAAGAGCAAGGCTCTACATGGTAAATTTCCGTACCAGTTAAGCCAGGACCATATCGATCAAGCCGCGTCATTCTGTTGGTTAACTAAGGGCAACATTTATAGTGAAACAGAAGGGTTTTTAATAGCTATACAGGACCAAATTATCAAAACTCGCAACTACTCCAAATTTATCCTCAAAGAATTCGTAGAAACTGATAAGTGTAGATTATGCCACCAAACCACTGAGACAATAGACCATATTACCGGAGGATGCAGTTCACTAGCAAATAAAGAATATACTCACCGTCACGATAACGTAGCCAAACATATACATCAATTAATAGCAATCAAGTTTAACCTTATAGATACGCATACACCGTACTACAAATACAAACCATCTAACGTTCTAGAAAATGACTCCGTAAAACTCTACTGGGATCGCGATATCGTCACAGACCGCACCATTCTAAGCAATAGACCAGATATGACCCTCACAATTAAATCTGAAAAAACCACTTACCTTATAGACGTCGCCGTTCCAAACACCAACAACCTGAAACAGAAACACACAGAAAAAATCCAAAAATACATACCGCTCGCAGATGAGATCAAACAAATGTGGCATCAAAACACAGTAAAAATAATCCCGATTGTCATCTCCTCAACCGGTGTTATTCCAAAAACGCTTGCCGCTGCACTTAAATCCCTTGACCTTCACAAAAACACATATATACAGTTACAAAAGTCAATCGTTATAGATACCTGCTCTATAGTCCGCCGCTTCCTTAATTCATCTTCATCCTTCCCTTCAACTCATACCAATTAAACTTTTTTCACACTACATGAACAGGATACTTGGCAATCGCCCGTACCTGCTTCATTCTACCGGTTAAAGCCGAGACAAATCTATTTTAAATAATAATAATAATAATAATATCTATGTACGCTTCACACCACGTCAGTCTGGCCCCGTGGTAAGTACCTGAATGACTTGTGTTACGAGTACCAGACAACGGAAATATAATATTTAATACTTTTATACTATACATACATTTAAGATTTGTATTATAAGATACACATATTTAATACACATCCATGACCCAGGAACTTCGAAAACTTTTTGTTCCGTCGGCGGGATTCGAACCCGCGACCCCCGGCTTGAGCTACCAACGCCCTCACCACTGAGCCACAGAGGTCGTCGAAAATAGCTGGTAGAGAATGTAAAATTAGTAAATATTTTCAACATTTAACGGTGCCCGCTGCCCTAGTTTACTCAACACGTTACGTCTAATGACTGTAAACGTACAGACACCATTCATCCGCGAAAATCAATACTGTGTGTACATACCCTTATGTACATTGTCCATTGTTGCACTGTGACGTCACTTCCAGGTAAAATAGCGAACATGACAGCAGTCTAAAATAGTCTATGGAAACTCCTCTATTGTTAAGTTTGTCATTTGCAGGAAAGGGGCTGCTCACCCTTACCTTACAACCTAGACAGGTACCCTCAGTCAAAGTATAGCAATGTGACATATCCCTAAATATTGCTATACTGTGCCTCAGTAAATAACAATGCAAGAATACGGCTGTAAGGAAAGGTATTTCGACCAAGCGAGGCGGCATGCTACAGTTAGGCCCTGAATCTTTGCTACTCCCCCCCCATTCGCAATAGAATGTGAAACAAATATACCTAATATTCAACAAAGTTGTTTATTGGTTCTTACATAATGCCAATCAAAGCACCTGACCCTAACTTGACATCATACATACTTAAACCTAGATCTCAAAATCTGTAACGTCTAGAAAACTAATTTTTTTACACGAGTAACTTCAGTTCATGAAGATTAAATGCTCAAAACGAAAACACGATTACTGAATAAATGCTCGATAGTTCTAAAAAAGCATTGATAAAACCTAAATTTGCTCAAAATACTTTTTTCGTAATCGTTATAGTTCGTGTTTTATTCATAGTAAAACTAACTTGGCGATGATTCCGCGTCCACCTTTTTCACCTGGCATACGAAAGACGGGCGTGGGTGTGAATAGAGAAGGACGATGTTTGGTTTTTCGTTTAGTAGATGGATTGTTAGAAAACTTTAGAAACCATGTTATCATCTATATAAGCACTATTATTGGTTCTTAGACAGTTGTAATTATTGTAGGTATTATTTAAGTGCGCAAAGGCAAAAGCAATTAGTTCTTTTGTATATTGTCTTTTCTATTATAAATATAAAACTACCCAGGTTACTCTTTTGTCTACCGCGAAAATGTTACCGGGAAAGTATCTAAAAGAGAAAAATAGAGCTTTGTTTAGTCGGAGCTAGGCTTTGCAAGTTAACGAGATATCGATCTTGTTTGAAACACTTTGATGCTGTTCAATTATTTTTCTCTTTGTGTTTGTTTGTATTTTAATCATTTTTTGTTTTGGAGTTGTTCATCATTGGCAAAAAAAAAATACGAATCAGTTTCCAAATTTAAATGTAGAGTTCCATAGCATGACATTTCACATTGATCGAAAATCTGTGCCCTTTTTGGAATACATAATTTAAATGTTATTCAAATATGGAATTCCATTCAGCATGACGTAGATTGTAAGGCCCCATCCCCACTCGCGCGCGAACCGCGCGCGACGCCGCGAAATTTCCGCGAAACGTGAGTGTGGATCCGATTCGCATATTTTTCGCACTTCGCGGCTGGTTCCCCGACCTCATCCACACTCGCGCGCAAACCGTGCGCGACGCCGCGGCGCCGCGAAATTCCTGCGAAGCATGAGTGAGAGATCCGATTCGCATATGTTTCGCACTTCGCGGCCCGTTCCCTGATTGTTGTCGGTTTTCTGTCCCGCGACAAAGATATTTTTTTTAAATATTTATTTTAATAAGGGCTTTTGCCATACAAGACATGCCAGCATTGTTTAGTGAACAGATAATTAATCCTACTTTATACTTTATTACTTTTAAATACTTTGTTACTTTGTATACTTTATTACTTTATACTTTATAATATTATAAAGGCGAAAGTTTGTTTGGATGTATGGATGTTTGTTACTCTTTCACGCAAAATTTACTGTAATGTATCTTAATGAAACTTTATAATAATATTATAGCTTATACATCAGAATAACACGTAGACTACAATTTTAACTGACTTTCAAAATGGGAGAGGTGTTATGTTCGTTTTTTTATATTCAACGATTACTCCGCCGTTTGTGAACCGATTTTCAAATTTTTTCTTTTGGCGTAAAGAGTATCATCCCAATTTGTTACAATACTCACAAAAGTGGTGATCTAAACCTGGGAGCCATGACTAATCGAGGGAACTCCTCAAAATATATATGGAAACATGAGGTGACTTCGGTTTCGTGGGAAGTAGTCTAAGCATAATATGCAATCACCAAGTAAGATTTTGCACCAAGGTATACCATGATTAGGTTGGGAAGGTGCTGAGAGAACTCCTTTGCATTGCTTTAAGAACGGAAAGCATATGCTACTAAGTACTATACAAATTACATTCATCATCACTACCATATTATACCTTATAAAGTTATATGCATCCCATGATTATGAGCCTATTATGACCCATTGGTACTTTTCATAGTCATTTAGATCAAGATTCGATTTTGTCAAGCGATTTAAAAAATATTTATTTCTTTGATTAAACACGTTAATCACAGGAACTATTGGTCCGATAAAAAAAAAAATTTGTGTTAGATAGAAAATTATTAGCAAGGGTTTATCTCACGAACTACTAAAGCAATTTTGTATGTTATTTGGCACAGATATAGAGTAGACTACGTGAAGAGAGATAAGCTATTTTGTTGCAAAAAGATGTACGATTTTCGTAAAATTCCTAATAATTTACGCGAGCGAAGCCGCGCGGGCCATCTAGTTTATAATATAAAGTAAGATAAATACGGCTCAAGAGCGCAAACTACACTTCGGACATGTCGCGAACTTTGCGAGTGTAGATTAGTGTAGATTTGGCAGTATGCGCGATCCGCGCCGCGGTTCGCGGCGTGCTGTAGCGCGCGAGTGTGGGTCAGCAGATTTGGCTGTATACTCGATCCGCGCCGCGATTCGCGGCGCGCTGACGCGCGCGAGTGTGGATCAGCAGTAACAACGGAAGAAGAAAAGATTACACACACACACATGGATTAAAACCAATTTTAGAAAAAAAAACAAATATTTAAGAATAGGTAATTTGACCTTTTTAAAAGATAAAAAAAAAACAAATAAGGCATAGGAGGATATTGGAATGACCTTGTAAGGTCAGTTAGAGTGATGGGGACGATAAATACAAGTCGTATAAGTTTTACGAGCGGCGGCGATGTTTTACTGCGGAACTTATTGATGATGGCTGTGGGGCTCTGACGGTCGCCTGTTTTTAGATTCTATTTGTTTTTACCCGTAGAAGGCTAATTTAGTGGGTGATATAGCTTATTACAGCTTAAATTATAGTTAAGACCTGTAATACAGTGAGTAAAAACGAAATACGCATGTAAATATAGAGGGGGCCCCATATTCAAAATTTGTGTATACACTACTCCAAAACTCCTTTCCTTTGAGGGTTGCATGCTACGAATAATAAAAACTACATTGTAGCTTTTTATTCTTCAAATTTTCTGTACGTACGTCGTAATCCTTCGTATTTAAATCAACAAAATAAGATTTATTTTATACTTAACAATAAACATTGTAAAACTAATCCAACATTCATCTACTAAAGTAGCATTTGTAATAGTTACATTTCTGTATTTCCGGTTAACCTTAAAACTATAAATCAAATGAAACAATTTAATTATGCTAAGCTCACGAAATAACAATTTAATTAGTAGACATTAAGCACGATAACAAACATGTAAGTAAGTCAACGAATAAGGAGAGTTAACAAGTCCCGAGTCCCGATATAGACGGAGCCCTGACAAAATCAATAAGGCTTCGTTCCCGACTCATAAAAGACGATAAACGAATATTTTATCAATATACTAGACATTCAAGGAATGTTGAATATTGGTGTTTATGTTCTGGATTACATTAAGTAAGTGTGATGACTGATGAGACAATTAAAAACTTTATGCGTAAGAATAATTCCTCTCCTATTATCATCTCTTATGTGATATATTGTCTACCTTCTACAAACTAGATCTTATTATTCTTACCTAGAGGTAAGACTCTCTAGAGAGAAGAAAGAAGAAAAAAGAAGCGAAGACCGCTTCTGAAAGAAAGTCATAATAATTATCTGTATCTAGCTGCATCTTAATCTCTCATGATTAATCCTGTCGCAACTTTTTAAAACGAGGGTCAAAGTAATCAAAATAATGATTCAATTGTTTTGACCTTATATAATACTAGATGTCCCGCGCGGCTTCGCCCGCGTAAATTAGGAATTTTACAGAAACCGTACATTTTCCCATAAAAAATATTTTCCCCGTTTTTCCCGCATTTTCCTGAGTTTCTTTGGTCGTATTAGTTAAGACTAATACGACCAAAGCGTGATAATATATTATATAATATAGCCTGTAGTCAAACTATTTTTAGAAATAAAATAAAGATTTTTTTTAAATTATCGCTTGACAAACTCGAGTCTCGATCTAAAAGACTATGAAATGGTATAATATGGTAGTGATGATGATGATGATGATGATGAATGTAATTTGCATAGTAGCATATGGTTCCTGTTCTTAAAACAACGCCGAAACTCCCAAACTTGTATCTATAAAGAATCAGGAGTTCTCTCAGCACCTTCCGAACCACGGTATACCAGGTATATCTCGGTGCAAACTTTTACTTGTTGGTAGCATATGCTTAGAATACTTCTCACGAAACCGAAGTCACCACACGTTTCCCTATAAGTTTTGAGGAGTTCCCTCGATCCTTCATCAGATCACCACTTTTGTGGATATAAAAATCGGGTAACATACGGCGGAGTAATCGTTGAATATAAGAAAACGAACATAACACCTCCCCCATTTTGAAAGTCGGTTAAAATTGTAGCCTATGTGTTATTCTGATGTATAAGCTATATTATTGTAAAGTTTCATTAAAATCCGTTCAGTAGTTTTTGCGTGAAAGAGTAACAAACATCCATACATCCACACATCCATACATCCAAACAAACTTTCGCCTTTATAATATTAGTAGGATGTAGCCTATAATATATTATCACGCTAAGACCAATAGAAGCGGAGCACCAATGAAGAATGTTTCAAAATCGGGTGATTTTTCCTATTGTGCTGCGTAAACGATAAAAGTTTCGCAAAAATTGGCAGAATTTTCTTTATTTACCCATGAATTAGTTACTCTCTCGGGTCTGTGGCTGTTTGGTTGTTCGTTTTGTTCGGTGTTGCTATGTGTCTGTGCGGATGATTTTCTTGCTCTCTGTATTCGATGCCTATCCCTATCCTGGCTGAGGCGAGCCTCACGCTCTACAGATGATTCTCTTTCTCTCTGTATTCGATTTCTATCACTATTCTGGCTGAGGCGAGCCTCACGCTCTACAGATGATTCTCTTTCTCTCTGTATTCGATTTCTATCACTATTCTGGCTGAGGCGAGCCTCACGCTCTACAGACGATTCTCTTTCTCTCTGTATTCGATTTCTATCACTATTCTGGCTGAGGCGAGCCTCACGCTCTACAGACGATTCTCTTTCTCTCTGTATTCGAATTTTATCATTTTTCCGACTGAGGCGAGCCTCACGCTCTACAGACGATTCTCTTTCTCTCTGTATCCGATTTCTATCACTATTCTGGCTGAGGCGAGTCTCACGTTCCGTTGACGATTCTTCATCTCTTGCTGAACGTGCTCTTTTGGCATTCACTGTACTACGACCTATGTTCGAACGACGACGTCTTCCAGGCATGATCGTATAGTAATACCCACAAAGCAACAAATAACCCAATCGCAAAGCAAAAACAAAAGTCCGTTTTTCTAACCAAGTCAAATATATTTTTATCGACAATTCAAAAACCAAAGAACCAGAAACAATGAATATCTGAAAGAAAGCGCTGTGGTTGCTTCTCTGCGTTACCGTCTGCACAACCACACAATGACGAAATACACTATCTACTACAATAACATAAGCCCGAAGCTTATGAGAGCCCCCGGCCGGTTCCGCCGTAACCGCTATGTCCCTCGGCCGCCGCCGCGCGACATATTTTTTGATTCCGCGTAAGTTTATACGTTTGAAAACTTCTAAAGTATTGATCGAAATTGTATAGTGTAAAAGACAATTATAATCTACATTTAATGTCTTAGCTTCCAAACATGTTTATTTGGATAAGGGTTAATGTTGTAAATTGTTAAAATCGCTTCGTAAATAAGCCATTATTTTTCGTAAAAAGTAAAGAACAAAAATGGCTATTGTGAGTTATCCCTAAGAAATAGACATATACCATCGCGGACTTTTTTGTTTACCTTATTAAGGTGTACAATACTGTAGTACATTATTTTGATCTATCTCGTAGGGTTTAGCCAGCGTTTGCAATATAAACGCAAAAAAATTAATTTATTTACGACATAACATTAGAAACTTCTAAAATTATCAGTGTTTCTCTACCATATTATGCATATGTTATACATATAAACCTTCCTATTGAAACACTCAATCTATTAAAAAAAACTGCATCAAAATCCGTTGAGTAGTTTTAAAGATCTAAGCATACATACACACATACATACAGACAGCGGAAAGCGACTTTGTTTTATACTATTTAGAGATATCACCCCTGATTCACGGGTAGTGAAAACATTCTTTGATTGATTTCTTACCTCAGAGAAAAGGTTCCGTTTGAAAACTTTTGGGATTTGTTATTCGTCTTCCGACTTTGTGAGTTGTCCCTTGTCAAGCTCGACAAATGGTACAAACGTAATTTGCTACTTCAGGGACGAGTAAAGTCTGTTTTGTAAGTCTAGATATAATTTTTAAGTCTGGAGGAAATGGCCTATGGTCTAAGATATATTATTAAATTTACTTAGAAATAAGACTAATCTTTACCGCTTACCTACACGACCGTTGATGTCAATTTAGAAGATGTCAATAGCATGCATTTATGGACGTGGAGTTCAAAAATTGTACGAAAGTTATTTCGGCCTTGAAAATTGGATCATTCTTGGAAAAAAGCGAAAAGTCATATTATCGTTTTTATTGTGTAAGGTTAATTATTATTATGCTTCTTCCATGACTATAACCAACTTAACACCCCACAGGTACGAGAACGAGAAGAGCGCTCTAGTAGTATCGGTGGTGTCGTGCCAGGGTCTGCCGGGCCGCGAGCCTGCCGGCCCAGACCCCTACGTAAAGCTGCAGCTGCTGCCCGACAAGCAGCACAAGGTTAAGACCAGGTGAGACCATGAATATTACTTGATATGTATATATATGCATCTTGATTCTTGCGACAGATATTATGTGTAATATTAGCTGCAAACAAATTTTCGCGTATGAAATTAATAGTGCAATGGGCGTAGCCAGGATTCTATATTATAGTGGGGGGGTGAGGCCAGTTCGAAAAGACTGATTTTTAAGCTTCCAGTCTGAAAAAATTATGTGGAATGATATATTTGCTTTTATAAATAAATATTTGCCAATGACACTCCTACAAAATTTGATCGCTTGGCTCGTCTCGGGGTGGCACTATGCCGTGCCTCCAGATATTATGATAACAGCTGCAATGGTAATGTGAAAATTAATATTTAAATTGATAGATGATACCAAAATATGAAAAACCCGGCATAATAATTTCTCGCTGCAATCCCCAGAGTGGCGTCGTATTAAAAATGGAAACCTATTTTAAAAAATGACGCAGACGGTCGCGGCCGGTCCCTAGATAATAAGATTTATTTTAGTTTCTCTATTATCGTGTCTACTTTGACGACGTTATAATATTGTGATTTGACCCATTTTCTGGAGACCCAATAATCTTAAACAAACAAAGAACAAAAGCTTTTGTTTTCATAAATCTTGAAATGCAATCTAAAGAAGATGAATATCAGTAATGAGCTTATCTCGCATTCTTTATCATTTTGTTATGAATAAAATAATTTACGAGATAAAGATTCAAGCCGTTTTCTTTTGTTTTGCTCCGCGTTCCTGAATCTTGGCAAGATTCGCGTCTGGAGTTGTTAAGTGATTTTCTTAAAATTTTTTTCACAATATAATAATGTGACCTTTAGGTAACTATTGATTTTCCACCCAACGAGCAACACAGTAAAATAAATGCTATAAGTTATTCCTCACAAATTATATTCTTTTGTAGAACTTCTTAACATTTTACATCAATAACGCAGAACGGTCTGTTAACAATAAAATGCCGGCAACGCACCTGTAGTTCTTCTAATGTTGCGAGTGTCTATGGGCGATAGTAGTTGCTTTCCATTAGGTGACCCGTTTGCTTGTTTGCCCCCCTTATTTTATATTAAAAAATAACAAGAAACCCCAGAAACTGGAGTAAGAAAACGAAGAGCGATCTTTGACCTTTATCCTTATATACAAATACACAGTAACAAAATATAACGTTGTCGTTCCAGGGTGGTCCGCAAGACCCGGTGCCCGGTGTACGACGAGGACTTCACGTTCTATGGCATCGCGCCGCACCAGCTCGCCGCCATCACGCTGCACTTCGTCGTGCTCAGCTTTGACAGGTAGGAGGCTAGTGATGTACTAGAATGCAGAAAAGAAAATTCGTAGAATACCTGCCAGGAGCAAGCTTGTAAAATAGCCTTTTTTCTTGGGACTGTTATTACTGGACCCGCCTTTAAAGTATGTATACTTAAAATTACAATGAGTGACTTGAAGAGCTTAAATGTAAATCCATAACTCTCTTTTTCTTATACTCTCTTAATTCTACTCTAAGCCTGTGCAGATGTCGCGACTAATATAGCTTCTTAATATACTTTCGTGATTTATCACTTAATTTGTCTATGATGCAGATACTCGCGTGATGAGATCATCGGCGAGGTGGTGGCGCCATTGTCGGCGCTGCAGCTGCACTCCGGCGAGCCCACTGCGCTCTGCCGCGAGATACAGCCGCGCAGCCTCAAGGTATTGCCCACACTTTAGTAGAACCACAGATTCCTAAGGGCCTATATTATGCAACAGTGTTATACGGTATACCACAGTCCACAAGTCTCTGTAATTATTAGTTTGCAGCTAACAAATCCTTCGATACTTAGGGCTTGTACTTAATACTGATAAGTGCCAGATAGGCTATCCACAACTTATCCGACTGATACTCTAAACTCTCAGATAAGACGTGGATAGCCTATCCAGCCCTTATCAGTAAGTGGTGAAACAAGCCCTAAGTATCGAAGGATTTGTTAGCTGCAAACTAATAATTACAAAGACTTGTGGACTGTGGTATACCGTATAACACTGTTGCATAATATACAACCTGTATTATATTGTACCTAATTTCCTAGCTATTGTAATAGAACTATAGCATATTATTGTACATTTTTCTATAAACCTAGGTCCACGCTTTTCACATAGCCGAAAACTAAATTTAATATTACTGGTAAGTAATATTAAATGGACCTAGGTTCACAGAAAAATGTACAATAATATGCTATAGTTCTATTACAACAGCTAGGAAATTAGGCCGGATTCTGCATAAAAGGAACTATAATCCTATATTACTTATCCAGTAACGAATCGGTTACTGGAGTTATTGTTTATACAATAACCTCCAATCTTCAGATGCGCACGGCCGGTCGCGGGGAGCTGCTGGTGTCGCTGTGCTGGCAGCCGGCAGCAGCGCGGCTGACTGTCGTGCTGCTCAAGGCCAGGAACCTGCCCAAGATGGACGTCACGGGATTAGCTGACCCGTAAGTGGAGGGCTTTAAGTGTAGCTTGGAAGTTAACGCCTGCGATAACGAGTTGCAATAATACCCTGAAGATAGACTTAAGACTTTTTTGGACCCTTTCGACCTTAAAGACGCGAGTTCAAAAAGATTTGTATACATAGCTAACTAAGCTAAATTCGTGAACGAAAATATAGACACTCTGATTTAAGGATAGTAGACACTCACTTACTCATTTATAGTCACAGACAAAACATTGCCTAATCATGGCTACTAATACAAACAATATTGTTAACTATGTTGAAGGTATATCCACATATGGTACCTACTCAATAATTCCAGTTACGTGAAGATGTACCTGCTGTACAACGGGCAGCGCATAGCCAAGAAGAAGACGCACGTGAAGAAGCGCACCCTCAATCCGGTGTTTAACGAGTCGTTCGTGTTCGACGTGCCGGCCGCGCCAGCCGCCGCGCTCGACCACGTCGCGCTAGAGCTGCTGGTGCTCGACTGGGACCGTGTTACCAAGAACGAGGTATTTATACCACCAGCTTAGAGGGTAGTTGTTGAAACAACCAAAACGTAGACCACGTCGCGCTAGAGCTGGTACTCGACTGGGACCGTGTTTATCATGAACGAGGTATTTATACCACGGCATTAAAGAGGGTAGCTGTTGAAAGGACCATAGCGTACCCAGGCTGATCCTCATTGCTTTAAGGTAGATAAATGATAACATAATAATAATAAATATTAAATATGCCTAAAGACATAAATTGTGAGGCTCCTAAAACTTCTGGGATTAAAAGAGAATGCCGTTCGCATTTTTATTTCAGTTAGTACACAGCCAGCGATTATTTATTATCACACACACCGTCAGTCTTAATGTTGTCAGTCCATTAAGAAAATAAAATATAAAATAACTCAACACCTTCCCAGTTTTCTTTATTAATCCATCAATCCCCAAGCGGCAGCCGGCTACCACATGATAATTAAAAATCTATTGTGTCTGCGATACCCACGATGGAGGTGTTAAGATTATTTTACTGTATCTTACTCTCTTGCAGGTAATCGGTCGGCTTGAACTCGGCGCGGAGGGTGCAGGCAGTGCCCGTCACCACTGGCGTGAAGTTCAGAACGCGCCGCGTCGCCAGATCGCCGACTGGCACAAGCTGCGCGAATAAACACACATAGACAAAAAGGCAACCATACGGACAGACATACCTGTAGATACACACACAACACAACAGACATACTGATACCTACATAGATTCCAACACGCGAACACACATAGACATTAACCCAGAACAAGAGCAATACTCTCCGAATACCTCAATTCCCAATTCCCTTAGAAGTAAATCGAAATTTATGTTAATGTAGGAATATGAACAGGATAAAAGTTTTTTATATAATGACATTCCATGACGTTGCATATTCACAGTGCATTACATAAGTCACATGCGACGCTTCATAATGAATCTTTTCAAACACTAAATACTTATCGACATTTTACAGGACAAAATATTACATACTTTATGCATTTTTGTTCAAAAAATATTGAATGTAAAATGTTTAAAATGATAAATAACTAATAAAATAAAAAATGATTATAAAATAATACTGGGATAACAAGCCAAAGTACAGAAGCAGGCGAATTTGATTTAGCTTTAATTGGTAAAAAATAGATTTAGTAAAACTAATTAAATTTTATTTGTAGTTGTAAATTATGGTTACAAAAATATATTTTCAATTTCCCTTGAGATATTGGAGATATAATCAATTTTAAATATTTGATGTTCTACATTAATAATATAATTAATGTATGTAATATAAACAAAATGTGAAAAAAAAAAACGCCGCACCGGGTCTAGCAGACACATAGCGATTAACGAGGTGCAGTAATATTTTTGCGCGGCAATCAAGGGGTTAGGTACGATTTTTTTTTCTGAAAAATCCTGTGACATTTTAATTTATTATCCACAAATGTTGTTTACCACAGTTTGAAGAATTATTTCTCTCGAGTCTCGATCAATGAACATTTTACCTAATAAGGTAAAGGTGCTGATTGATCGAGAGAATTCATTCTGAGAAAGCAGAAATGTCTTGTAAATGTAGTAATCAAGATTTTAGTTGATTTTATGACAGAACTACTCATAACATCGTTGCTGTATATTGCTTTTATATTGTGTTATTTCAAACGCACATTCCAAAGCCCGTTAGTCTTGTCTCAAAGTTAGATTTTGTAGGTAATGTAGAGAAACACCTAAAATGCATTGGCAATACTTTTCGTTACAAAACCAGATACGGTAGTATTTTTACTTTGTCTTGTATAGTAACGAAAAGCTTGAGATAATAGTACAAAATATTAATTTTTTTTTTTAAATATAGGTTTGCAGTCCAGTGCAATTGAAGCTTTAAATATTTTACAGCATTCGTCTTTTCCTTGACAATATTTAGCTAACTAAATAATTTATATATTTTGCATAATTTACAAACGGAAAGTATTGTCCAACATAATATAAAATATTACCCCATGGGTTATGAGTGCTCGAAATAAAAATAAAAAGTTATTTTTCGTAAATAACAAATATAGAGCATCTGGGCGCCTGGTCAATACAATAAATACGGTACTCGTATTACTGGTAATTTAGGCAGTCAGTGTTTCGTCAAAATTCTTTAACAGATCCTACACATATCTAATTGTAAGACAATTCAACTACCTACTACATAAGTTATTATTCGTATATTACAATAAGCGAGTACACTACGTAACGAGCGAAATCATAAGCACGTCGATGTTTATTAATTGAATGTAAAACATTTCGGATTGTAAAAAGAAAATTATATTCGTAGATAGTAGAAAAATTTAAATCATTACTTATCAATTATCATACTGTGTATTTTTGTCAGTCAAATTTTATGCTAAAGAAGTTATTTTGCGAAGTAGATCTCTTAAATCATCGATAATCATTTAAACTTAGGATTTTTATCGGTAACTTATATTTCAGAATTCATAGCGGCTCGATCGCGAATTCTGAGCGATACTCACAATATTAGTTTCATAACGTATGTTAGGTTAGAGAAAAGTCTATTTTATACTAGTAGTGTTATAAGAGTAACTATGTATTGAATATATAACGGCTCGTCGACGAAGCTTTGCAGTCACACGTACCTTATATACCTTATGTACTGTCACAGCCCTATGTCTTACACCCCGAGTATATAGTCTGTGATTGAACCACTTAGCAGCTATTTCGTATATGTGTATTTATTTAACCGACGCACCACCGGCTCGTGCTTATTATTTTAGTAACTCAATGTGAAATTCGTAAATGTGCATTTAATGTGTAGCGATTTTCTTGTATATTCGATGTATCCATACTTCAGACATTCCAAAATCTATTTGTAAATATCATCGAAATAACGAATATTAGGTACATTTTAGTCGATATTACTAAAATTAATTGTATTAATTTTAAGATACGATTTCTCTTCAGTTGTTAACTACATTTTATAATTTGTTAATGTTAACGCGTAGTAGATTCGCTAATAATAAAATGTGGACTATGTGTTTGTGAATCCTGCACATACGTAGGAGGCAAGTTGCATTTTACTGTGACAGCAAATGATTTACAAACTTAAAAGTTACGAACATTTTTTTCGTATTTTTTATCGCTTAGTCTCCTGCTATAGTTTAGCAAACGTTGTACGACCGCCCTAAGTGTTACCGCATTCGAATTTCTCATGATTTTATTTTAGTTTTCGAATAATAATTTGAATTGTATATAATATTGATTTAAATCGTTTAATAATTTTGTCTTATGCGGTACGACTTAAGGGGGATTGGATAAACAGCCCGGCACGACACATCACCAATATCAAGTTTGTATACTAAGTTTAGTAAATAAATTGACTGGTGCTTTCACAGTAATTGTTAGTTTTATTTTTCCCCGTTAACATTTTTATTTATTAAAAAAATAGCAATGAACACGTAGTTAGCGGTTAGCTATTAAAAAGGTTATGAGTTAAAAAAAGTTTATACGTGGGAGAGCCATGCTTCGGCACGAATGGGCCGGCTCGACCGGAGAAATATTATGTTCTCACAGAAAACCGGCGTGAAACAGCGCTTGCGCTATGTTTCGCCCAGTGAGTGAGTTTACCGGAGGCCCAATCCCCTATCCTATTCCCTACCCTCCCCTATTCCCTTCCCTTCCCTACCCTCCCCTATTACCCTATTCCCTCTTTAAAGGCCGGCAACGCACCTGCAGCTCCTCTGATGCTGCGAGTGTCCATGGGCGACGGAAGTTGCTTTCCATCAGGTGACCCGTTTGCTCGTTTGCCCCCTTATTTCATTAAAAAAAAAACCATACCCGCTACGTGAATTTCGCAAGCCGTAGCGGGTGCTACGATAGTTGCTACGACAGTTTATTAAATCTACCATTAGCTAAAAGCCGAGCTTTGTGAGGGCTCGCGTTGTTTTCCGCGTAGTAATAATCTTGAGTCAATAGTGGCAACAGGTAGGCACTTGTGCCAGTTTAGTTTGGTCGTAAAGGGCCCCGAAGACGATCAAACGGTTTGACTCAAACACGTAAATTTTGGTTTGACTCTAACCGATTTGATCGTTTACAAAGCTAGTTTGAACGGTTTGTCAAACATTTACGTGTTTGAAGCTTGTTTGATGAAATTTCATATTTTCGTTGTGTTTGACGCGCCGTTTGATCGTGTTCCGACGCGTTTGAAGGTTTGATCAAACCCGGCTTAGTTTAGTGCTGGATTATGAAGAAGAAAAAAGAAAGAAGCTGTAGTTTCTAGCACTTTCTGTAGATGTTCGTGGGTAAAACGATATTATGTTAGTCCATAGTCCATACCATTCTTTGGACCAGTTTTTTTTTTAATGAAATAAGGGGCAAACGAGCAAACGGGTCACCTGATGGAAAGCAACTTCCGTCGCCCATGGACACTCGCAGCATCAGAAGAGCTGTAGGTGCGTTGCAGGCGTTTTAAGAGGGAATAGGGTAATAGGGGACGGTAGGGATGGGAAGGGAATAGGGGAGGGTAGGGAAGGGAATAGGTTAGGGGATTGGGCCTCCGGTAAACTCACTCACTCGGCGAAACACAGCGCAAGCGCTGTTTCACGCCGGTTTTCTGTGAGAACGTGGTATTTCTTCGGTCGAGCCGGCCCATTCGTGCAGAAGCATGGCTCTCCCACGTATATCTTTTTTATCTCTTCTGACAGGGGACATTAACGTTATAAACATAAGATAAGAAAATCGCGATCCTCGTTCTAGAATCTAGAGCATCTTCTGCATCACAAGACGTGTACTCGACAGCGCGTATTGAATGAAACTGCGCAGTGTCGTTTGACAAACCGTTCAAACCGACATCAAACGGTTGCATCAAACACGTAAGGTTTGAATCAAACCGTTTGATCGTCTTCGGGCCTCTTAAGACTTAAGTCGGCTGTCAAATTTTTTTTTTATTAATATAGAACTATTTATTAGGTATTTTGAGCATAACTGTACTAAAAGGAATGTATTAAGCTAAGTACTCACATACGGTTTTGCTCGATCGAGCCATAACGTCGAGCAAAATTTATATTATTCTGAATGTTTGGTATCTTTCATCTATTAAATTGCAGATTTTTTCAATTTACCACGGAAAAACAATAAAAAGCGGCATTATATTATTATCAATTGTATATTTGATATCAAATCTTAAACATATAACACAGCTTAAGTGAGAATATACATACGTACGTGTGCATGAATACTACCTATTATATTGCAGGCTGTCAAGATAGTGAAGAAATTAAAAAGTGGCAACATCGTAGTGTCATCACTTTCAAATCAATCTAAGAAAAACTGAAAAAAAAAGACTGTAATTTTGAATTGAGGACATCATGGAAATGTCCAAATTGACCGATGTGTAATGACGCGGTAACGTTGCAAGTTTTTCTTCTATAGGACATATTACTGCAAAGTTTTCACGCTAGAGCACCAGCACAGACAGTAGACAAAAAGTTTCGTTCGACGTTTGACAACGTTCCTGCCAAAAATGTTCTGATAAAACGGGTGTCAGATTTATTACTGTATGGGCTAGTACTAGCGCCCTCCGACCTTTGCGTTATATACCCTATTCATGGGTGTAGCCAGGATTCCATATAGGGGGGGATAGGTCTTTAAGGGAGGGGAGGTTTAAGAAAATCCTATGAGTATGTCACAATAGTATTGAAGGTGAGGTAAAAATTAAAAACAAAATAATTTATGAGCAAGCGAACTGGATTTAATGCCTCCCCTCTCACGCCGCAACTCTCTCCGCTCCACGTTTAGCTATGAAACTCGTGAGCATTAGCGTCCGATCGCTCTTGTAGGGGGGCAGCTGCTCCTCCCACCCCCCACCCATATTTGCGAATATGACAAACGCGTCATTGCACTAAACATTCACTTCAAAATGAATGTCAAATGTGAAAGTTCAAGTTCAAAATGAATGTCAAAAGTGGGTACTAACATGAATATTGTAAAGTTTTTAATAAATAACAAATTTAACTAGAAATTAATTTCGATAAACATATTTAAAACATTAATTCAATTCATACACACGTTCGTTACAATAACTAAGTTATTCTACTCCTTAAATATTAGTGAAAACATCAAATAGACAAGTAATGTGAGATCTGGCGAGAAACAAAATGGCGAATTTTTGCTAATTGCAAGCTTGCACAATTATTTTAAAAATATCTCTAGGATTGCACGTGCACAGTGCTGGTTGCATTCGAATTTCAAATTATTATATTCCAAGATCAACTTGTAATTCGAATTTGATTTGATTTTAAATCTTGGTAGATTTTAATTCTGAAAAACGAAGTTAGAGACTTAACATACGTACTAACAATTGAGGAGCTGCCAGCTGGCGAACAAAACCGGACAAGGCCACCAGAGTGCAAAAGTATATTTTTTTCCGAATAATCTTCTCTTGAGCCATCTGCGTCAATTTGTGTTAATTATTTCAATCAAAACCGGTTAAAAACGCTTTAAAAAAGTCAATTTTCAAACAAAACTGTATAAGTTCAGTAGTAGTAGTAGATATTAGTTTATTAACCACTTTGTAATTTTTTTTTCTCGCGGACTAATCTGGTTTTGTTCGCCAGCTTCTCCTACAGTTATTATAATTAATATAAAACATCGACAACATAAATTACCTAAACATAAATAAAGACGTAAGTGGATGAAGTGGAATAACTAACATTTTTTCAAATAAGGGCTCATTTTTTCCCATAAAATTTTAACAAACCACGTAACTTTCCCACTTTACCTTCTAGCTAATAACTAATAAGGCTACACATAAAAACCACTTTTTTATTTCAAATCATCTTCCGGGTCCTAAAGCCTTCATTTATGCAAAAAAAACAATATTTAGATTGTTAAATATTCATCTAGTACTTACGTCTTCAAATATGCAACGTGTTTAATATTTATTGCGCATTGATATGGCGTATATACTAGTCTAAACACAAATAACCTCCTCTTTGGAAGGTCGGTTAAGCATCTACTTTAACACTCATTAAAACACAATATTGATATTGTCATGTTAATACAATTCGGGACGTCTCTTTGATATCATCTAGCTAAAAGTGTTAAGTTTTTAAGAAAATTTCCTTAGATGAATGATTGGTCTCGCGGACTCTCGCGCTCGCGCTACGACTAGATACCGTCGGAGTACTTGAAAAATGCGGCAACAAATAATACGCCTCATCAGGCGTAACCGCGCCAGTCGCGCCGCAAGCTTCGGGTGAGGTAGATGTGTCGATAATTTTCGAAATTTTAAGTTACGTCTGTAGCAAAATGCCAATTTGCGTAGTGAGACTATGCAATAATAACACTACAAGAAACAAGAAAGGTACTGACATCACATACTATCAGTAAATATTATATAAATCGTCATAAACACAGAAAAATAATATAAACCTGAAAATTCGAATCGGAGTACCGCTCGATGTTCAGTGTTGCCAATTACCATAAACTAAAAATTCCTAAATTTTTCTGAGATTGTGATTTTTATTTATTTATTTACTATATCTTATTTTTTTATATATACATAGTGGATGAGTGGATGAGCGCATTAAAATCTCTAGCTAGGGTAGCTGGTTCGAATCCCGCCAACGGAACAAAAAGTTTTCAAAGTTCCTGGATCATGAATGTGTGCTAATAAATATGAATTATGAGTATCATATTATAATAAAAATCTTAAATACAGTTTATATTTTATGTAAGTACCTACACAATACAGTAACAAATGAGAAAACAAATTTAACATTTCCTTTTTTATGACTCATTCTTAACTTTCGTTAAACTTCCTACCATTGTTTTTGTATTGTTTTCTCATCAACATTGTACCCATTATATTTCGTTGACCTAAACAACGTTGTTATTTTATCGCATTCTTTTCGAATGGACTTTATTCCAATTCCAAAGTAAAGTTTATCTGGTGATTAAAAAATAAGCACTTACTATACAATAATAATAAATTACAAGACCACAGCAACTAATTTTTCTCCATTGATTGAGCACCAGTCACGTATCTGGCAACCCGATTATATACGCACACAACAATATTTGTGCATTGTTTTACACACACTACAATATTGAGGTGCCGCATTCGGGAATCTGTGTTTTCTATACAGCGCGGTATCTAGTCGAGCGCGCGCGCGAGACCAATAATTTATCTAAGAAAATTTCATTAATACCCATATCGAAAGATAACGAATTTAGAAAGTAAAGACCCGAAATCTTTGTTATCGTTTCGACATAATATTACAAAAATTGTCAAAGCCCAAAGCCATGCGAAGTTCAAAAACAAAATAGTTTTTTAGGGATTGGACATTTAAGCATCGCTTAGCGACATATTCAAATTCAAATTCAAATGTCTTTATTGCCAGAATGTTGTTGATATAAAGGTCTTATATTGCTCTCATCTCATGTTAAATCTCAATCAAATGTTAACGAACTTCGTTATCGCAAATAGCGATGGCAATTTTTATCTACGCCGATTCGAAATCATTGAGATAGATCCTTCAGGGTAAGGGCAAGTTTGTGCAAAACCTATATTAAAATACTTTAAATATTTCATAATGATTCGATAGTCGATACCCAGTGCTTAGTGTGTACAAAATTAGCGCCTCAAATGAAATCGTTGTCAACATAAGACTTCTGTTCTTACGTAGGTTCTTACTCTTTTAGCATTTGTTTAGTTTTTATTCCAAATATATAATAACATAATATATATTATACATAATGGTCTTGATCATTCATACGACATCTATAAATTATAACATACCTGTTTAATATCATGTACAAAAACCTTCCGTTACTGATAAAATAGGTAAAAGTACTATCTAAGAAATTGATTCTTAGGCAGTTGACGGATAGAGATCATTTGGTCGGTTTATGTCAATTCAATATTAGCGAATCTTAGCGACCAAATTATGTAGGTCCGCTATCTGCCTAGGAATCAACTTCTCTGGATATACATACTTAGACATAGGTACATTTTAAAATTACTATTAGCAGCATGCTTAGACTAAGATATTATACATTCAAAAGGTATTTGGTCGTTCGTCACTTAATAAATCAGGGCAAACAATAACATCACTTAATTAAATTAACAACTAATATATTGCTAGCAGAGAGATATGACATTACTTGAGATATGTTTCTTTTAAAACTAGATATTAAAGTTTTGGTCCGAAGTTTGTCATTTATAAAATGTCTATTGGCCGTTGCTTTAATAGGTTAAAATAGATACTTATTATTTTCTTATTCTGATATAAAACTGAGATTTTTAGAAGACGATATAAAATCAAGTTGAATTTTTCAACTCATAGTCATATAAACTTTTTATTGAACTAAGCCCACAAACTTCAGCCAATAGATCATACTTAAAATAATAAAATATACGGTAAAATGTGATTCGAGTTCAGAAAATATGTAATCTACATATATAGAAGACTTGTTAGCAATTTAATAAATAAAATAAAAATTAAGCTTAAAATACAGGCAATACTTCTAAAAGTTACAATAAGTAGGTTAGCATGTGAAACTCGGAGTTCGTCGGATAAAAAATGTGATATCATTTATAGAGAGAAATACTCAAACATTCAAGGAAGTAGGACTAAAGCTAACGCTAGGTGGACTACAGCCTTTATCGTCCTCAATTTGAGGAGGAACCGGAGCCCCGAAGACAGGCCTTGGCGATGAAAAACTTTGATGTTGGGTGAAGATAAAAACATTGACATAAGAGCGTTTTGGTGGACTATTTAGTACGCTCTTATGGAGAGTCTTATGGTGGACTATTACACAGCTTACTATCAACATAAGGTAGATAGAATATGTACATACTTTTACCTTGTGGGCTTAAGGAGTTTATAATAATATAATTCATTTGATATCAGACGTACTGTAAACTCACAATGGAATAGTGCACAAAATTGTAAAATTGGTAACATTATTATAAACTAGTTCTCGTTACATTGATACACATATTTACACTCATCGTAGCACTCATCCTACAATTGCACACAAAAGTGGCAAGAATTTATTATTCCAAAGAATAAAAACACTTTACAAAACAATTTATACCTATGTAGCTAGTAGTTACGGCAATGAAAATAATATTTAACTTTTCCAATTATATTTTGCAACTAATCAATAATTTACACGTACGCATAAAAATATGGAAATGTTCATACTACTCATTAAAATCCGATTGTGACCTGAGGTCCATTCTACCTATGTACTTCGAAATTCAGATAAATTCGAACAATTTCAACGTGATTATGGCATTTTACGGCAAGATTATACTAATATCTACACCGAGTGCAATCGTCTAGAAATACCAATCTCAATTCAACTAAAATATTTGAGTATTTTACAGTATCAAAATATTTAATAAAAATTTCTATAAACCGGCTTTGTAGTGTAATAAAATATTCCTACTGGACACAATTTAACGATATAGAAACGATAACGAAATTAGATAACGAAAAATATTATCGCCATTTAAAAAGAAATCGCTTAATCACGTGGACAATCCTATTTATCTTTTCGTTTTTACTTTTCTATCGTTTCTATTTCGTCTAAGCATCCAAAAACGTTTTTAATAGATTTAAAATTACTAGATATTTCGATATTGGTACATTTGAAAATTGTAGCGTTTTATAACAATTGAATTATTAAGTTTACTGCCGCACTCAGCGTGGAACATTAATAACATAAATATAATTAAGTAATTAAAAAAAAAAATACAAAAAGCTTTGCATACATTTTCTGTCAAAATCTTTATTAAAATTGAAGGTTTTATAATTATAATTAAATGTCTCTGAGTACGGCAAATAGACATGCAAAGCTTTTAACAAAATCCTGCATTCCGAAGAAAAAAATATGTTGGTCAAAATATAAATAGGTGAAATTGAATTTTTTGTATTAAAAACAATACACAGTTTATGGCTTCAAAACGTACGATTAAAATTCATCGTTCATCATGCTTAATAATTCAATGTAAAAAACCATATAACTAGAGAGCAGTGCTTGTGGTTAGTTCAAGCGTTATTACCGTGTACACCTATCTAATAAATTCTACACAAAAATCTCCACTTGTGAAGATAACCAGATCTTACAACAAACTGCCTGACATTTGGAATTTAGAATTCTAATTTCAAAACAATTTTTCCTCCTACATCCGTTATAATTTTAAATACAAAGTTTCTGATCCTTAAACCAAATTGATGTATTTGACGTAGAAGTTTTCTACTGGCAGCATAGCTGGCGTGATACGACAAAACGTAGGACGCACAGAGCACAATAGAGGACTCGCCTGCAAGCTATACGCTTAAAATGAGCATACTGGCATAAACGCACATATGCGCACAATTTTCTGCGTATGTGTAGCGCACACAAAACCGCGATCTGTACATGCTTCGCACGCACACATCGCTATGTTCTGTAAGTGCTTTACGCACACACACAATCTGCGTATGCTTACAACGCTGTCTGTAAGTGCACGTTACGCACACATGCATGACGACATCCCCTAAATATGTAGGACGGTACACATGGTCACTGTGTGGTCGATTATAGCAGCCCCCGGTCCAGTTCTTTCCGCAGCATGCGCGTGAGTTTGAGCACGTCCTCATCGACCTGGCCGGCGAAGAGGGAATCTAACAACTCACCCCTCGACGCGAGATTGAACACTCCGGCTAGGCGGGACACGGACTTCTCTGATAGATGCCTCTCTACTACCGACCTGAAATGTGAAATGTTTCTTTCTTGGTTATATAGCGTGTAGTAAGCTTATGGTAACTATTGTAGTACTTCTTTACGCACGCTTGACTTGGGGAGTAAGCTGGCAATTGCGTGACGAGAGCGTTACGAAAAGTTTGATTGAAGTGAGGCGGACGGAGACTGTGCCCATGCACATCTTCTTCTTCTTTCAAAATACATATTTAAAGATGGAGTTCAAGGAGTTTCACTTCAGTAGTGTGGTCTAAAGCACACTCGTTTTTTGTGTTAGTTTGATTCAATAGTGCTCAATCTAGTATCCAGCATATCCAACTCACTTGAGCGACTGGTGTGACTCCCGCAGCGCGTCCTGCAGAAACACGCGGTCGTACGAAAACTCCACCTCGCAGAACGAGATCACCGCCATCAGCACCGTCTGAAAAAAAAAACAATTTTGAAATTCGAAGGAACAGAAAATGCGAGCATGTGTATTGTGTGTTAGTGTGTATCATTTTAAAATTCGAATGAACAGATTTAACAAAAGCGAGCGTAAAGTTGGCGTAAAGAATATCGAAAAGATATAAGATAGAAGAAACTTAGGGAAGAATAAAATAATTTGTGGTTGACATAGGTAATATTTTAATATTGATATAATATTTCGTCCCGATATAACTAATATAAGTACTTCGATTCGACTACGTTTAATTCGTTTAAAACTTCGTTATCGATTCGGTAATTATTTTTGTCTGTAAGCTCTTATCTTTCTATCCTTATCTATGTATTTGACATAAATTATAGCACTGTTATGTATTATATCAATAGTATCTTCTGTTAAAGTACCTCAAGCTCATAAACCACGGATGAGGTCAAACTCAAAAACTCGACCATAAAGATAATATTATTTTTAAGAGGGGTTATCTTCTTATAACAACACTCTCACCATGCTGTTGTTATTGTTTATATCAACTTTACATCCTAGAAATACAGCACAATAAACTACAGACTATGTTCGATGTGTAGCTTACATAAAATTGATGTTGTGTAAATTATTACATGAATTATTAATTATTATTATAAACTTGCAGCAGCTACCATTTTATTATTAAATGAAGTTTGTAGTCCCAGCAGACTACATTTGCCTTTTTTTGCGCCGGGAAAATGCTTTTAAGCATCTTGCGGGGGATGGGGGTCCTATCCGCAAATAATTGACACGAATGGGCCGGGTCGACCGGAGAAATACCACGTTCTCACAGAAAACCAGCGTGAAACAGCGCTTGCGCTGTTGCGCCGAGTGAGTGAGTTTACCGGAGGCCCAATCCCCTACCCTATTCCCTTCCCTACCCTCCCCTATTCCCTTCCCTTCTCTACTCTCCCCTATTCCCTTCCCTTTCCTTCCCTACCCTCCCCTATTCCCTTCCCTTCTCTACTCTCCCCTATTCCCTTCCCTTTCCTTCCTTACCCTCCCCTATTACCTTGTTCCCTCTTAAAAGGCCGGCAACGCACTTGCAGCTCTTCTGATGCTGCGAGTGTCCATGGGCGACGGAAGTTGCTTTCCATCACGTGACCCGTTTGCTCGTTTGCTCTTTTATTTCATTAAAAAAAAAGTTGGTCTCCGCTGCGTCCGAAGATGGTGGTGGACGCAGCTCTTACAAACTAAAACCTCGGCGGCACCGTACTCCACTATGCGCCTTGGGCGTGCCGCGGGATCGCATGAGCTAGGGCCGCATTTATATTTTTTATGACTTTAATTTTGCCGCCCCTATGTACGGTACGAACTCTGCCGCCATCCTAGGACTCCCTAGGACGCCAAAGGAAGTAGCCGCCCATAGGCCATGGCCTATACTGCCTATACATAAATCCGGATCTGCCCTACACCACGACTCCGTCGGCAAGCGTCTGCTACAGCGCAGGCTCTACTTTGTGGGGATTTTTGCATGTGCCGTAGCCTACATCTCCTGTCTCGCTCTCACACTACGCGTGTCTCACTCACGTGGAACTTGCTGCGGAAGGCGGCGAGGGCGCGCTCGTCGGCGGGCGACAGCTGGTTGTGTCGCCGCAGCACGCCCAGCTTCACCGCCGCCTTGATCACGTGCTTCACCAGCCGCTCCGCCTCCCGCCTCTCCACGCGCTCGCGGAGCACCGTCAGGAACTGAAATGTAATAAACACCTTGTTAATAAAACAAAAATATATCGTAATACTCTATTTACACTCGCGCGCGAGCCACGAGGCGAGCCGCGAGACGCGCCGCGAGTTCTGAGTGTAAACTCGAGCTCGCGGCTCGTCTCGCGGCGCGGCTCGCGTCGGGAGCGATTTCCAGCTCCTTTGGAAATCGCTCCCGACGCGAGCCGCGCCGCGAGACGAGGGGGACGCGAGCTTTGTGTTTACACTCGCGCTTCGACGCGAGCTGCGAGACGCGCCGCGAGCCGAGCCACGAGGCGCGAGTATAAATCTCGTATAACAAACAAAGTTATTAACAAAAAAAATACAAAAAGCCAACATCACGCGGTATTCCTAGGCGGTCACCCATCCAAGTACTAACCGCGCCCGACGTTGCTTAACTTCGGTGATCGGACGAGAACCGGTGTATTCAACGTGGTATGGACGTTGGCGAACACTAAGTGCAAACGACTTTTCTGATTTCGATGTTATACATAAAGCAACATAAAATATACTAACAAAAAGCCAACATCACAGGCGCGGTCGCAGCCAGAAATTTGAAGGGGGGTCACTCAGTAGTCACTACACTATTTTTTTTTATCTGCGCCCTCGGACGGTTCTGGGTTTTATTTTATTTTCAATTTTACCTTACGTTTTGGGGAGGGTCATGTCGCCTGTGACCCCCATCTTCGGACCGCGCCTGCAACATCATGCGGTATTCCTAAATCCCAGGCCACCATGGCGGCGGTGAGCGTTGTATATTTGACCTTTAACTTAACTGAGTTAACAATAACTAACTCCTGTATTAAATTTTATTAAAATCGCTCCAGCCGTTTAGACGGTAAGAGGAACAAACATACAAACTCAAAAACATTCGCATTTATAATACTAGTATGATATGATTATACTTCGCTTTTTGAAACTAGCTAAAAGCCAAGCTTTGTGAGGGCTCGCGTCGTTTTTTTGCCTGCTAATAATCATGAAGCTAATACAGAGAACTTAGTATTAGCTCCGTGGTAATAATCTTTTAGAATTTAGGGTGTTTAGAGTTCACACAGTACGGCGCGGCGCCGCAGCGGCACCGCAACCGCGGCGTTGCCGCTGCATTAAACTGCAGGCGCTGATGCACCCTAAGGCAGTTTTTTTATATATTTTAATAGTAACCAAACCTTGACTAACCGATAATAAAACATTTAAGTACATAATATTATAATAAACTACCCTGCATAGCATGGCCTCAAGTTTATTCAATGAAATAGCAAACATAGCACCTTAAATTTTTAACTTCGCTGGCGTAAACTAACGCAACATTATTTCATGTTTATTCGCGGCGAGCACGAGGGAGGTGTGTAATGTTAATAATGAAAATTAATGGACACACGGCACACGGCGCCGCAGCCTGAATATTTTAACGCTCGGGTTTTGGTGTTTATTACATAAAGGTGCCTCTTCACAATGGTCCACGCTGGCCCACGAAAAGTCATCGTATAGACTATAAGGCGGGTCCACATCAAGCGAGCCGCCTCGGGCGAGGCCCGCCGCGCGCGGCAAGCGAGCAGCCGCAGGCGAGGCATGCTCGCCAAGGGCGAGGCGGACGCCCGAGCCATTGCTTACAAAGACACGATGGCACCGCAGGTACGCACAGCCGTGGCAGCAGCTAGCATATGCTTTTATTCTGCTATAAACAACTATAAAAAATAGTCCGAGAATCTCGTCTGTATGATCCTAACAAAGACTCCATTTTTTTAGATCCTTAACAGGAATATTCATTTTGCGGCTGATTTTTCTCCAAGAATCTTCCCTCATCTTTTAATTACATAAAAATAATATTAATGTTTTGAACGGTGAGGTCCCAGTCGGTGTGGCGGCCAGTAGATCCGACATTTTACGATTTCCTTAGATTTTATGCTGCTCCACCCTTTGCCAAGACATGTTGTGACATTGGCTTGGTGGAAAGGGGTCACTGAAGCTGGGAAAAGTTTCTAGGGTGTTAAAGAGATATCGTTCTGTGTCGAATCTACCCGCCATGTTGCTTAGGACTTTAGCGTTCCTGTCTTTTATAGCCATTTTTATAATCTTTTATGTGTTCGGTTGACACCTCCGTGGCTCTTTTTATGAAGCTTGCCACAGCATCTCCATCAGTGTCATTGTAATAGACACAGGTGTTAGTGTGCCGGGATATAACTACAACTGCATAAGGAACGCTGTCATGGATTGCCAGCTTTCGGGACTTGGTCTGTATGATGATCACCGAGGGACTCGTTAATCCCTGAGCTTCATGGATAGTGAGGACGCGAGAGTCCGTTCCCGATCCATAGCCTGTATTAGTGAGGGCTGCTTTCTCCTCTTGTGTGTGGACAAGATACAGGGTATTTAGATCGGTTTTAGGTATTCTCGCTCCTGTATACTTCATTAGCTTTAGGGACCGCACAATTTCCTTCGATGAATAGATGTTATTATAGACCATGCTTAAGGCGTATGCCACATCCATTGGGCTCCTGTGTGTGCAAGACAACTCCTGGGTGATGCTGGTTACCAGGTTTGGACGAGTGTAATTAAGTTTAAAGAGGTTTTCACGCTCTATAAACGGAAGTTGGTTAATATCTCCAATGAGGATGACATCGTTGGCGCCTGTTAACTGATTCGCCATGACGATTGAGCCGAAATGGTTCATGAGGGCCTCGTCAACTATCAACCTTTTGTAGGTTCCTTTTGTCCCATTTACCATGGTACGAACTTTATCTTTAACTTTGTTGCCAGTTCGTAGCGATAGCCTTTGCTTTAGATCCTCGGCTGCTTCGATTGTCGTTGTTATTATAACGTCTGTTTCCTCATTGAAGTTATTAATGATCCAAGTTGTCTTCCCACATCCAGGAACAAAGTAGTTCATAGGTTTTGCGAATATGTCCCAGTCCATGCTGGATTCGGGGTCCCCAGATAGGACTTCTGCCATTTCTAGTATCCTGTCTTCCAGCATTATTCTGGTACATTCCGCTATTACCACTATTGGATCCTCAGATTTTGTGATAAATTTGAGTGTTCCCGTGCGTTTTGTCTCATCCTCGTCCAGAACCCCGAATCCGCAGTCGGCACTTAATGCCGCCATATACTGCCCTGTCATCGCCCCGGCAATTATTGTGGAGGTGACATTGTCGTATATGGCAGCTTTTGCATCCTCGAGTCTCACTTCTAACAGCTTTTGATTTTTCCGCTGATAGGCCTGCATGATCTTACTGCAGGTCAAGAGCTTTATGGTCTTATTTGCTCTTATTATCGCCTGGAACTCGAGGAAGGCATTTATTGTATGATCTTCGGGGTTCTGGGCCAGTCTGAGTTTTGGCGGGAGCACTTGCCCGAGATCGGCCCTATATCTTTTGTTTTTATTTGCCGGTGTTTGTGTAGATGGTTCCCTCAAAAAAGCCTCCATTGCTAAAGCCTGCCGATTTGATTGTGTAGCCTTGATCCGAGAAAGGGTGTTTTTATCCTCGATCATTCTTTCACGATGAAGTACTTTTTTGATGAAGCCCACAAACGCTTTTAATTTGGCCATTGTGTTTAGAGACTTCTTAATTTCATTTTTATTTCTCTCTTTCTCATCCTCTTTTTTGTTCTCCCGTGATACTTGGAGTCGTTCACTTGCGGAGGATGAGTTCGCCTTATTGCTGGGTTGGGACGCTGCTGGCTGATCATCACGATTCTTTTTTAGGAAGCTTAGGTCATCCCCTCTGTTCTCGTAGACGATTATCTCATGATGTTCTGAGGCTTTTACTATTCCATAGTAATTTGCAGCCCTGCCTTTGTCCTGTCCCAGTGACATGGCGTCTCGCTGATTATGTGTGGGGTGGTACTGTGTCTTATCCCCATTGCTCCCAACTCCTTCAAAGACGAACATGCCCGTTCAAAGGCTGTTTGCGCATCCCATTCGAATACTATTATCGTTTTGGTGTCTGATTTCAGTATTCTGCATGGTTGGCCAGCGAAGGTAGTTGTTGGGAGAGCTAAATATTTGCTCATTTTCATGTTCGTCTTTGATGTACTTCCGTTTAGGATTGCTGCTAGTCCCGGTGAGATGTTGACGTGGTTGGGAGTGCTAAGACGGCTGCATGTTATACCCAATGTTTCCGTTGGATTTGACATAAAGAGAGGGATCAGCCTTAGTTTAATTTTCGGTTCCCCGTTTTGTCCGCGGGCTAGTAATTGTTGGGTTTGCTCTAGGGTCGGCTGTGTTACAATTTCGGTTGAAACTGCCCGTTGTATTTCTGTGTGTGCCTGTGATTGTGTTGATTATTGAGTTGAGTTGATTATCGCGCAACATAATTTTCTTAGAATCTAATATGAACCTTATCCTACGGTAATAGAGCTCAATTTCCCTCGCTAACCTGGTCCAGCAGTTTGGCGGTATGTTCGTCGAGAACTAGCGCGCGCGCGCTGGCCGCGCCGCCGACGCGCGATAGGAACTTCTTCTGCGCGCGGAGCGAGATGTCGCGCGCGCACCACGCACCCCCCTCCATCGCTGGAATAGACAGACATATACAGATAAAAATATATTATGTAACATAAGGCAGTTATTATTAACTAGACGTACCGCGCGGCTTCGCCCCTGTCAATTTAGAATTTCACAAATTAGCTAAATTATAATATAATATAGGCTATATGTACACAATATCTTCATTATTTTGAAGTCAGTACCAGTTTTAAATATAAAAAATATTTTGTCATAGAACTCAGTATTATTAGCTGGTACCGTCTTCAAAATATTGAAGATAATATTATGTACCTACAGAAATAGTTGAGGTTTAGGAGAATTATGCCTAAGGCACTTCAAAGAGTAAGAATTATTATTTAATACTTTTTTATTCATTATAAATTATTATTGTTAATTTAAATTCTCAGAAGTAATAAAGTGCGTTAACGCTTTTCAGTTAAGGCTGAATTTGTTATGTTCAGTTTTAATAATTCGCTTCGATGCGTTTCGAGTCGTTAACGCTTTTCAGTTAAGGCTGAATTTGTTATGTTCAGTTTTAATAATTCGCTTCGATGCGTTTCGAGTTTCCACTCTGCGCTAGTATAAATTGACCCTTACTGCCAGCCCGTGCTATGCCACACTTATTTACTGGCGTAGCATTCTCGTAGCGCTACGCAGGGCAAGTGCTACGGCGCTACGATTGAGCCCGTATAATAAATATTAAATCTATGGATTGAGCCCTACGGCCTACGCCAAGCATGGCCACGATAGAAAAAGAACTTTCTTCATATATATATATTGTGGTTTCCTTAAAGATAAGAAACATACATATTGAAGATCTGTCATTTTGTCTTTCAAATCTGTCAGCATTTCTATAGATTCATACTACGATTAATAAAAACTAAGGAAGAGTAACTGTGTCAAAAATTTGTTCCGATTCTGCAAAATGTGACCCGAACCCGAATAGATGCATACTTTATGCAAAAAGAGCCCCGAACACATGCAAGAATCTATATATTAATGGGTAGTATTTAATCGAGTGACTGTAAATTACAGTTTTAGGTGTCAAAATTACTAAATTTGGGTTACAGAATTACTATTTGAGCGACTGAGAGTGAGTGACGAGAAATTAACAGAACAGCTACTTAGAAATTATTTATTTGATTTACTTAAAATACAAAATGAGCAGCTTTATAATTTTTGAGCGACCTAATATCTGTTTGAGTATCAACGTTACGTCCTGCATTTTTTTCAATATTTGGCAAATGTAATTTTTATACTGAGCGGCATTTTATCTTAAATGAAGTGTTTCGAATACCAAAAACCACTTTGAAAAATACACTAATGAGCAGAGTAAAATGAGCACACATTAAAACAAAAAAATGAATATGAAATAACTATTTGATGAAACACTTTTATTCAGGGACTACTACGGACAGGGATAGAATTTTTTTTTATTACTATCAAGCAAATTTTTTGTGAGTAGCTTCATTTGGATAAGAGGAACAACAATTTTATATGTGAAAAAAAGTGGTAGCTAACAGAGATAGAAAGGATTTCATACTTTGATTTGATGATCCCAAAACATGTATTGTTCTATTTTAGGAACTTAAATTATATAACGGTAAAAGTTTAGAATCATACCCAACGATTTAGAGGGGTAGGGGAGGGGGGGGGGGGTGGGGGTAAACCCCGTTTATATATAAAATCATTAATAAATTACACAAATTATAATCCTTAACGGAACGTCAAAGAAATGGGTAAAATTTTAATGGCGACCTATACCAAAAAAAAACAACTGGCTTCAATTATGACTCGACGGAGCCCCGCTACGCTGGGCTCCTACTTCTGGGTGATTTACAAAAAAATAACCACGATGGCTGAGGCGGCGACCCTAGCCATCTAACCTAACCCAAAAAAGTCGTATTGGTCCGCAGCCTAACTCACCTGACTGCAACGATTCGTCGCCCCGCCCCCATTCGAATTCGCACGCATTTAACGATATGTAGTTTTCATTAAACACGTATCAAAATATAAAGCCTCAAATAGAATATCAGTAACCAATTATCATTAATAAAGCAGCTCACAAAAGTTTGCTCAAAATAAACTTTTTAGTAGCTCGTAATAAATAACCTCACTTAGAAAAATTGAATCTATATTTAATATTGAAGTTGCCCGCTATGTATTTCCAGTCGCTCACTTAGTAATACCACAGTATAGCAATATAGGGATATGTCATATTGCTATACTGTGGTAATACAGTCGCTCGGATAGAATTTTAATATCTGAAATAGATTAATCGCAATACACATTTTGTAAGCTCGTTCTGGATTTTATTATAAATCAATATTAGTCGTTAGTTTAGTTTATTTTTCGCTTAGTCAAATTAATACCGCTCATGTTATTAAAACAGTATGTTCATCATCAGTCGCAAAGTAATTTTTTATTCGCTCGTTTTATTATCTTAATATATATATTTCTTGTGTGCGTATGTATGTGACTGAACTCCTCCTAAACGACTGGACCAATTTTGATGAAATTTTTTGTGTGTGTTCGTGGAGGTTCGAGAATGGTTTAGATTTACAGTTTGGTCTACTGGAAAATGTTTTTTCAATTAATTTCTTATTTATAAGGAGTTGTTGATTTTGGAATGTTTTACATTAGATCCGGCGGACGGCGCTATCATCGCATTCAATATTATTCTATTTCAATTTTAGTTTGTCCTGACAGATGGTGCTACGATTAATTTGAAAAAAAATTTGTTATTCAATTCATGTGCTGATTAAAATATTAAATAAATAACACATAGGCTACAATTTTAACCGACTTTCAAAATGGGGGAGGTGTTATGTTCGTTTTCTTATATTCAACGATTACTCCGCCGTTTGTTAACCGATTTTCAAAATTTTTCTTTTAGTATATAGGGTATCATCCCAATTTGGTATTATATTCAGAAAAGTGGTGATCTGATGAAGGATCCATAAGTAATCGAGGGAACTCCTCAAAAACAGGGAAACATATGGTGACTTCGGTTTCGTGAGAAGTATTCTAAGCATATGCTACCAACAAGTAAGATTTTGCACCGAGATATACCTGGTATACCGTGGTTCGGAAGGTGCTGAGAGAATTCCTGATTCTTTATAGATACAAGTTTGGGAGTTTCGGCGTTGTTTTAAGAACAGAAAGCATATGCTACTATGCAAATTACATTCTTCATCATCATCATCACTACCATATTATACTATTTCATAGTCTTTTAGATCGAGACTCGAGTTTGTCAAGCGATAATTAAAAAAAATCTATATCTACCTAATATTATAAACCTGAAGAGTATGTTTGCTTGAACGCGTCAATCTCAGAAACTACAGGTCCGATTTGAAAACTTATATCAGTGTTAGATAGATCATTTATCGAGTAAGACTCATCATTTATCGAGAAGTTTATATTATATTATTACTCTAAGACTAATACGACAGAAGAAACTCAGGAAAATGTGGGAAAAACGGGGGAAATATTTTTTATGGGAAAATGTACCTACGGATTCTATAAAATTTCTAATTTACGCGGGCGAAGCCGCGCGGGACATCTAGTTTCCCTATATTAATGCGCAAGCGAAAAACTTTGTATCCCTTTTGACGAAAAATGCGGAAACGTAGGTAAATGAAATTTTGCACAGTTATAGTTTATATGGTAAAGAAGTGCATCGAGCTAATATTATTTTGAAATTATGCTTTTATCATACATTTTTTTAAGAAATAAAACATTACACACACTACAACACACACACTAGGAAAGATGTCAGATTGTCTGTTGACAACAAGTTGATAAATTGAAAATGGATTATAGTATTTTTTTATTGAATCTGAGATACTGTTAGACAATGCTTACACGGCCAGTTTGGGATCAGCTGAGTCCCAGAGACAAAGGTTGAAATTTTTATAAGAAAGTCAATATTTAAAAAAAAGTATAGGTAGTAATCCTAATGTCGTTGAAACTAAGGTCGAATTTCGACCATTGGGAGATCTCAAGTATTATATTATTAACAAATAACAAGTATTATTAAAAGCCACCATTAATATGACAATTAAGATTATTAAGATCTATCGGAACTATCACGAACACTGCCCTAATAATAAGTTATTGTATTACAGCTATAAATTCTCATTATCACCCGACTTAGACAACGGCGGTACAACTATAAGAGCGGTATATCACCAATTTAGTTAAAGTTATAGATGTGATGTGTTTTAACCGACTACAAAGAAAGGACATTTAAATTCTTAATACTTTTCGTATGTAGTTTTTCACTGCTAAATTAAAGTTAATCTATTTATTTACGAGTATATTAAACTAATCTTAAAAGAGTAAATTTATTTAGGCATGAAAATATCCTACATCCTTTTCCTACATATATTTTTATGACATAAGGGGGCAAACGAGCAAACGGGTCACGTGATGGAAAGCAACTTCCGTCGCCCATGGACACTCGCAGCTTCAGAAGAGCTGCAGGTGCGTTGCCGGCCTTTTAAGAGGGAATAGGGTAATAGGGGAGGGTAGGGAAGGGAATAGGCTAGGGGATTGGGCTTCCGGTAAACACAATCACTCGGCGAAACACAACGCAAGCGCTTTTTCACGCCGGTTTTCTGTGAGAACGTGGTATTTCTCCGGTCGAGCCGGCCAATTCGTGCCGAAGCATGGCTCTCCCGTGAGTAAATGTCTCCATACCCATCAAAATCGTTTTAGCGGTTTAAAGCTGAAGAGGCGAATTAGCATTTCGTAGTAATTCTTTGATATTTGTCTATGATACGATAAAATATTTATTTTATGTAACACTTTCAATAGATACCTAAATCTGTGGTAGACTTGTCGAAACCGTCCTTGAGAACTAAACCTACTTGAACTTTCTTCATTTCTTTGTCTACGTTTCTGTTTCGCTTTTTTACGATCAGCGTTCCTTTATTAAATTTGACGCCATTATATGCCAGGGGGAAAACATTCAATTCGGGGGTAGAGCTCTTGAGTGTAGATTCTAGAAATAAAATTCGAAGTTTATTTATACTATGAAGTAGTATTATTATTATTTATTAAACATTGTAGGTACGTTTATAATTTTTTGTCAACGTTAATTTGAGAATATTCTTCTCTAAAAAACTTAAAGAGGAATATGCCAATCTATACTTACGTTCTGACCCTCTATTTTTGGCCAAACCTAATCAAAGAACAGCATTTCTGCATCTGCGCAAAACTAAGTTTATTACATTTTGTGTCTGGTTAATTTAGTGACAAATAAGCCGCTAATTAGTTATTAACAGTAAACTAAACGACCTCGGATATTTCGGTGTCAACATAATAACACAATAAGCGGCTTATACGTGGTATTGTTAATATTAAATATTGATCGACATGGACCTTCGATTCGATAATAGTATTTTAAAAAGATAACTAACCGACTTCACAATTTATAATTAAATAGTTAATTGAGAATTAAAATTGCATTACCTCAAAACTACTGAACCGATTTTGATGAAACTTGTAGTGTTCCCTAAGTTGAACAATACCTAGTACAACACAAAAAAATAATGGCTTAAATCGGACTAGTAATTTCGGAGATATGCGAACACAAACATAAAAACTAGGAATAATAAAAACTAAGGAAACGTAACTCCCATACTTCAACCGTTTTAAATTTGGCTCCTTTTCGAAAACTAAAATATGACAATTTAGATTTTCGCCAAGGTCGTATCCCAGGTAACGTATCATAATATTGCGCACCGGATGACAGCCTGCGCGGTTATTGTCATTGTCATAGTTATGAAACAAATAATTGTCAAAAGCGGATAGTATTATGCAGTATACACCAAGCACATCGGCTACTATCACGAAGAAACGAGCACATAATTATTATTTAAAATCAAAAATTTTCCTCTGATACTTAAGACATCGATAATAATTATAATATTATACATGTAATAAGTTAACCCACGACCTCCGAGTCAAGAGCCGCGCTCTATACCACTAGACCACGGAGGCGTTCAGGGATTAATAAACTTATAAATTATCTTTTTAGCTTACAAAAATACCGATTGGAAAGCCCAAAAAACGTTGTTCAAAACTTACGTATTTAATGTTAAATCCACGTGTTTGAGGCATTCTTTGACCATTCTTATGGTTTAATATTTAACGGAACCACAGAACTCAACAATATCTAGCATTAAATGTTCACTAAAAACCTTTATTACCACTTTTATTACATGAAATATGCAGACAGACTCCTTTGTTATGTCCTAGTAAGTAGGACATAACATTACACGCTTTTGACGCTTAAACACCGATATAAGGCTCTCTCTAGTCTATAGTAAGTACCTCAATGTGTCAGCCAGACCCTAAAATTTCGTTTATGATTAAATTGTTACATCTTGCTTATCACTGTCCATGGCGAATTTGTAAAAAAATTGTAATTATATATTTTTTTGATTATTACACTTTTAGAATAATATGTAAATTTAATAAGACAAACACAAAGAGACCAGCTTAATTTTATACAAATACCTACCCTAGCATCCAACTTAAATAAACCATCTTTTTGGGTCGACAAAAATACAAGAAAAAACGTATCTGTATGTCTTCTACACCATTTTCTACACCACACAGGGCATTTAGGCATTTTAACAACAAAAATATTGTAAAAAGCTACGTAAAAAGTAAGTTAACAAACCTATGTAAACAAATTGTAAAATGAGTTTGACAAAATTGTCATGTCAACCTAGTTGAATGTCACTCGAGTATACATACACGAAAAATGTGTACCGAACACATGCATAAATTTGCATGTACTCGGGTCACATTTTGTAGCCTTTTGGTGCACTTTTTTTGACGGAGTTACTCTTCGTTAGTTTTTATTATTCGTAGCATAAAAACATAAATGCATAAAACAAGTTGAATTATATTTCATAGGTAGATGGGGGACCCAGGTACGTTATTTGGTCGCGTTATGTCAAACCCAGCCGACAGATTACTCATATTGAATTGACATAACCTGACTGAATGACGTACGTCTGCCATCTGCCTGTGAATAAATTTTTTCGATAGTACAATTTTATTTAGACTACGGCCAAGCAAAAAGACAGTTATATTTTTTCGGTCATATCCTCATCTCCCGTATGGTCTAGTGGCTAGGATACCTGGCTTTCACCCAGGAGGCTCGGGTTCGATTCCCGGTACGGGAAAATCCTTTTTATTGTTTTTTTTCTTTATTTTTTATTTATTATTATTCATTTTATAACCTTATTCCGTTTTATAACTTTTTTAAGGTAATAAAATTCCTTTAAAGGTGCTTAATATTATGTTCGTTTAACAAGTTTCCGCAAAATGTCATTGAGTAATGAGTACACCACAAATGGCTATTATTGCCTCGTAAAAGCTGGTCTTCCGCGAGGTCGGTTCCTCAAGCCCAGGGTCAGGGTCAAGGTTGGGGTTCAATTATCCGATAACCATAATAAGGTCATAATGGTGCCATAATGGATAGTTTCTGAATTTAATTCGTGTTCTATATCTATATCAAATCTATACTAATATTATAAATGCGAAAGTATCTCTGTCTGTCTGTCTGTCTGTCTGTCTGTCTGTCTGTCTGTCTGTCTGTCTGTCTGTCTCGCTTTCACGCCAAAACTACTGAACCGATTGCAATGAAATTTTGTACACAGTTATTCTAGAGTCTGAGAAAGGACATAGGCTACATTTTGATGTGGGAAAATATCTTATTTCCATGAAAATATCGATGAAAATTACTTCGCATTGCGCGTGGCCAGCGCTCATCCCGGGGGTCCTGGGTTCGAGTCCCGCAGGCGGAACAAAAAGTTTTCAATGTTCCTGGGTCTTGGATGTGTATTAAAATAATATTTCAAAAATCTTAAATATATTTTATGTATAATATTATAAAAAATCCAGAAATATATCGACGCGATGCAATGAACATTTTAGTTCTAATACGATTCAACAGATGGCGCTTTTTTTTTACTTCGTTGTAACATAGAACTAATCATACTTATTAGTTATTATGTTTTTGTTTATAGTTTTTAATACGTTAGAATATTATGTTTAATAATATTATCACTTGCTATAATAATAATCAATCTATCTGATCTTATAGAACTCCTACTGCATTTCTAAGGAGTTCGAGTGTGTTGTGTTGGCCTATATTCCATCCAGAAAATATTTTTACATTTTAATTCTAATATATGAAAACAGATGGCGCTTTATTTTTTACTTCATTATTATAACAGAACTAATCATACCTACTTTATTATATATTATTGTTTTTATTCATAACTAGCTGTTGCCCGCGACTTCGTCCGCGTGGACTTTAGTTTATAGTGCGCGGTGTCAACAAAATTTGTGTCAAATTTAAAAACTTTTTAAAACCCTGGTAAGTGGTACCCCTCTTAGGGCCGCGCAGCGCGCTACACCGGAATGGCAGCGCTGAAAGTGCTCGCCTCGCCGCTGCCATTCCGGTGTAGCGCGGCCCTTAATTAATCAAAATACCCAAAAACAGCTGTGCAGTGTGCACATAATCTGTACTAATATTATGAATGCGAAAGTATCTCTGTCTGTCTGTCTGTCTGTCAGTCTCGCTTTCACGCCAAACTCCAAAACTACCGAACCGATTGTAATGAAATTTTGTATACTGATAGTCTAAAGCCTGAGAAAGGACACAGGCTACTTTTTTACTGGAAAAAAGGGTTGTAAGGGTCGTAAATTTGTTCAAAAAATTCATAATGGCGTTCATATGGCGCCGTGCGTCTTCTACATGGCGCTGACGCTTGCTCAAAAGTCTTTCTATAAGAGGTGGTATCATCTTACATTTAAGTCTCGATTTTTTTCGATTGTTATATCTATTCTACGGTATTAAATAACTCAGTACTTTATCTGTGCAGGCAGTGACGTAACCTTAAGACCAAATTTCACCAACGACTGTTAAAGTTAATGCTCGAATTAGTATCACGTTAGCTGTTTCGTTTTTCATATGAATGAAAGAGAAGACAGGATATTTTAACAAGCTGTTAACACTAACAGACGTTGGTGAAATTGGGGCTAAACCTATCAATGATAAATAGTTTATGGGTAAAGTTGTGTAATTGGGGGGCTAAATAAGCTTTAAAATTTGGCATAATATATAAAGTTTAACATACAAAAATGAAGTACTTATTGTTTGCACACTGCACAGCTGTATTGATTTAAGGGGTACCAGGGTTTTTTTATAAAAGCTTTTGACACCAATTTTGTTGACATCGCGCGCTATAAACTGAAGTCCACGCGGACGAAGTCGCGGGCAACAGCTAGTATGAAATAAAAGTAAAGCAAGATAAGGTAGGTTGAGACTTAGGTCTATAGGGAGTAATTACGACCTAAAAACGTAACTTACGAGGCTTAGAGAATAATAGCTTATTATTACAATGCTCTGAATCTTAAGCTGCAGTTATATTAAGTTTTTTTCTCGCGATATAGCTTAAAAATATTTTTAAATTTAACACAAGACACCATAGAAATCTCTAACAAGGAAAAAATGGAACACAATGATATATTTACAAAACTACTTAGGGACCCATTACACTTATTGCTCGTAATCCCAATACGCCCCTGCTTTGTATTCAGCGGGGCTCCGGATAGAATACATCGAGTATTTTTCTCAATTAAGGTTCATTTAGATTTGTTTGAGTTAAGTCGGTGACAGTTGACGCTGTGAATTTAAATTTGACGCTTAGAATTGGTGGGTTCTACTGGTTCATTAGGCTTTTGTTCCAATAAATGGAGAGAATTGCACAATTATTATGGTGTAACTAATGTCGTTAATTCGGAACTTGATTATTTCTATGACACTATGACGCCCGCAACTCCATTCTGCAAAATTCGTTTATCACCCGGAAACCGTACACTTTACCGGAATAAAAAGAATCCTATGTCCATTTCTGGGACTCAAAGTATCTCCATACCAAATTTCAACTAAATCAATTCAGCGGTTTGCGCGTCAGGAGGTAACAGACAAACTGACAGACACACTTTCGCATTTATAATATTAGTAACTATATGGATGTACTGCCACCTATATAATAGTTCTTGCGCGGTCTCTAAAGATAAATCTACACCAAAGTAAACACTCACAAGCTAGAAAGTGAAAATCGCAGGTTTGATATTTGCACTAAGCACAACTAAAATCCTGGATACTAAATGCAAAAGTGTATGTTACCTATTCACGCATAAATACAATATATTTTGAGGAATATTCGAAAATAGATAATATAAATAATAATATACGTTATTTGATATAAAACTAAAGCACTTACGCACAAGTGCGTCGCGAACAGCTGTCTTTAATATACCCGAGCGAAGTTAGGAAGTTGGTATAAACTTTTTATTGTTATGTCCTTGTGAGTAAGTGGAGTGTTTCGCACGTGCAATGTGTCATAGCTTTCGAAGAAAAAATCTAAAGATATATTAAAAATACATGACGCAAATCATAATATTAATACGCGAACGAAAAACTTTGTAACCCTTTTTACGAAAAATGACGAAACGTAGGCGCGTGAAATTTTGCACAGTTATAGTTTATATGGTGAAGGAGTGCATCGAACTAATATTATTTTGGAATTATGCTTATATCATACATTTTTTTAACAAATAAAACATTACACACACTACAACACACACTACAACACACACACATGAGAAATGACAGATTTTTGAGTGACAAGCCTATACATACGAATTATTCTCTTTTATTTATGGTTGAAGTCTGTTGACAACAAGTTGACAAATTGAAAATGGATTATAGTTTTTTTTATTAGACAATGCTTACACGGCCAGTCTGAGATCAGCTGAGCCCCAGAGACGAGAGTTGAAAAAAATATATAATGATAAAGTCAATATTTTTTTACAAATTAAACGTAGTAGTCCTAATGTCGTTGAAACTAAGGTCGAATTTCGACCATTGGGCGATCTCTAGTTGCATTAATGAGCCTGCCTAGTATACGCCAACGAGATATCTCACTCTCGAGATAATTAAAAACTCATTATGTCAAAATCTCGACATTATCTCGATAAAACTCTATAAAAATGTGTTATTTCGATGATAGATCTACGCGAGAAAAAATATTTGTCATGCTAGGCTGAATAGAGATGAAGATACAATCCATCAAACATCGAGAATCGAGGAGTCCCAATCCCCTACCCTATTCCCTTCCCTACCCTTCTATATTCCCTAGAGGGAATAGGGGTGGGACCCCTATTCCCTCTTAAAAGGCCGGCAACGCACCTGCAGCTCTTCCGATGCTGCGAGTGTCCATGGGCGACGCAAGTTGCTTTCCATCAGGTGACCCGTTTGCTTTGCCCCCTGCACACAAATAAATAAATGAAAACTTGTGAGTTATCTGGTTCACCATGACTCAATATTATCAGGCTTATTCATTGAGGGTATTTACAGAAGTTGTTATGAGCTTAGCGTAGTAAATATTTACTTGTGGCTTAGTAATTGCGCCTAATGTGTAAACCTACCGCAATCATTAATTACACATAGCCATTTCAATCTTAGCAAAATTGTAGTTGGTTTGTATTTGCTTTGCATAAATTAGCTCTTTAAGAAACCAGTTCCTACCATTTTATACGATATATGGATAGAAACTATCAATACGAAAGCGTGACTGCCTTAAAGTCCCGCGGAAATAGTTGGGGGTTCAGCAAGGTTCCATTTAGGCACCTCTGCTCTACCATCATACATATCTAAGTAACGCGTTATAGCAAGGTTCCCTTTACGGACCTCTGCTCTACATAATATCTAATGTGTGGGGTGTTCAGCAGGGTTCCGTTCTAGAACCCCTGCTCTACAAAACAGCTAAGATGTGGGGTGTTCTGCAAGGTGCCGTTTTCGGATCCCTGCTCTACATAATAGCTAACACGTTATAGGGTGTCCTGCAAGGTTTCGTTTAGGCACCCCTGTTCTACACAACAGCTAACGCGTGGGGTGTCCAGCAAGGTGCTGTTTACGGACCCCTGCTCTACATAATATCTCAAGGCCTTAGCTTCAGGTTCTCTGCCAAGCCCGAGGTCGACGTCGCACGCGATACCGCTGTTACCGCCGGGGGTTCCGCTGCCGCGCTGCAGTGACTCAGCTGATCAATATCTGAATGGATTTTGCCAATTCATATACGGTAATGGAACCTATATTAATAACTAGGGAACTCGTTAGCAGCGAGGGCATTTAGGGTTCCGTAGCCAAAAAAAAAAATCAGTCGGAAAAAAACCCATATAGTTTCGCCGTGTCTCTCTGTCTGTCCATCCGTCCATCTCAGAAATTGCGTACTATATATAATATAGTTAAAATAACTTAGGGCCATAAAAGAATGGTAGAGACAATCGCAAGATTCTACTTTACAAGTGCTGATGAACAACAGATTTTTTTAATGTCAAAATGACCCCAAAAACGGTCGAGCAGGACTCGTGGACTACATCAGGAGCAAGACCAACTTCGTCTTGAGGGTCGAGCGCTTGGAGTCCCGCCACAAAGTGAATTTTAGCTCCTTTGTGGTGAGAGTCCCGACGCACCATCTACCGACCTTCGAGAAGAAGGAGTTCTGGCCGATTGGAGTCGTCTACAGGAGGTTCCGAGGACGACTTCCGAACACGTCGCGCCCCACATCGCAGACAATACGTGTTTAGTGTTTTAGTGTTAGTGTTAGCTTTTAGTATAATTGTATGTATGTTAGTCTATAAGGTATTTATAATATGGGCCAAGATGCCTGAATTAAATAAATAAATAAAAAAAAACCTCGAATTGGAGCTATTATTTGACCATGTTTTATGCTTAATTAATTAAACAGTGCAGTACTTATCTACTCAGTTTAATTAAAATTGTTGTAGAAGCAGTAATTTTAATGATGTGAAATGTGAATATTATGAATAGTAAATACCAAAGCTCTGACGCCTTTCAAGGGCGATTCCTACATTATCTAAAGTTCATCTAGAATTTTAATTAAACGTTTAGTATTTACTGATAAAGATCTAGATTCTATGCTATTTTAAAAGCTTTTATTTAACTTGCTCTGTATGTATGTAATTATGTATGTTACGATGGAATTTTGCAACTCAATTTTAAGGTAGATATATTTAACCGATTGAGCTGTTAATGAATCAATGTGTAATAATAATAATAATAATAATCTTTATTTGCAAAAATATGGTCATAAGATGGTACAATTTTACAGTGTCTCACATATTTTGGTCGATTTTCTCGACATGCAAACATTAAAATATGAACATTGGTCAAGACTCAAGATAGTAACATTAGTTCCATAATAATCATTACATTGTCATAATCACTACACAATTAATAATCAAATTTATAAGTTAAGGCATATAATATCGTATTTTTAAACATGTCAATTAAAAAATATTAAAATTAGCAATGCATACAGTAATTAAATTAAATTCATCATCTAAAACGATTTAAAAAACAAAAAGAAAAAAAAAAAAAAAGAGCGATAAGATGAAGGAGAATAGATGAAGAAAAAAAAAAAAAAAGAAGTTATAATGTCAGTGTCATCTTTACAGTTCTGTGCTATACATTGTGGTCATATAATCAAGTCTATACAATAATTATTTATTGATTATAATAATAAATTAAATAAAAATGTCAATCCAATAAAAATGTCAGTCAAATTTACAATTATTAAAATTATTAAATAAGGGTTATTTACCATAGATGTCAAAGAATTTAAAATTACAGAATTATTTAATTGTAGTAGTAAATTATAAAAAATATCAACAATCTAATTTTAACTTGATCAAAACCTTCCTACATTTTGTCTGTCTTCAAAATATTCTTTATTTGAATAAAAACATTTGTCTAACAGCCAAGAAAACAAACTATTTTTAAATTTATTGTAGGTTGTTATATTTTTTATATTATTTGGTAGCTTATTATATATATTTATTGACATGATAAATGCATTTCTACGATAAATTTCAAGATTTTGTTTAGGTACCCAAATTTTATGCTTATGCCTACTTGATCCTTGTTTCTGCATTTCTTGATTTGTTGGAAATAAATATTGGTATTTTTTAACAAAGAGACAGATCTCAAATATATACTGACACGGTAGGGGGAGAATTTTCAGGTCTTTAAATAGCGGTTTACAATGTTCCAAGTAGTCAGCTCCCGCTATAGCCCTTATGCATCTTTTTTGAACAATAAATGCCCTTGTGATATCTGATGAGTTCCCCCATAATATTAACCCATATCTTAAAATAGACGCAACATATCCGTGGTATGCCATTAGTGCTGAATTAACAGATGCTATATTTCTAATTCTTCTCAAGGCAAATATAAATCGATTCAATTTATTACACACATTGTCAACATGGTCTTTCCACTTCATGTCATTGTCAATTGTAAAACCTAGAAAGTTTGTTGTTGTCACACATTTTATAGGATCTAATTCATTGTCATTATCATCAATTTTTTTATTAAATTTAATAATTTTTGTCTTATCTAAATTAATTTTCAAATTATTCTTATTTAGCCAATTTATTATATTATTCAATTCAATTTTAATATCATGATTTAATTGTCCTTTTTTACATTTAATTATCAATGTCGTATCATCAGCAAACATAATACATTCATGATTTGTTGAATGTGGCAAGTCGTTAATATACAATAAAAATAGAATAGGACCAAGTATACTGCCCTGTGGGACTCCGATAGTATTCAATTTGAATTGCGACTGATATTTTTTTAATCTTTTGTTGGATAAATTAGTTATTTCTGTACACTGTGTCCTATTTTCTAAGTAAGATTTAAACCAATCGTTAGCATTTCCTCTGATACCACATTTATCTAATTTATTGAGTAGCATTTTATGTTCCACAAAATCAAAGGCCTTACTCATATCCAAGAATACTGCGGCGGCTTCTAGACCTTTGTCAATAGCCTCACCGATTTGTTTAATTAGAGAGAAACAAGCTAGGGTGGTAGAGCTCCCTTTTATAAAACCAAATTGTTGCTTAGTCAATATATTATTAGTGCTAAGGTAACTCATTAATTTATTTGGTCAATGCTAGCCTTACCCCGTGTGGGGACATTTATATTAATATCTAGATTATGGTTGTATAGTAAAGCTTTAAGTTCTTTCGTCTCATTTGAATTTTTTAAAATATCTATGTTCCAATCCCCACATATGATTATATTCTTTTTATTACCTTTATTTATTTTATGTAATAAATAATTAAGTTTATCAAAAAATACCTTAAGATTAGCTTTTGGTATTCTGTATATTGTAATAATAATTGTATTCAAATTTAACAACTCTACTCCGCAACATTCGAATTCAAAGCATTTAGTAATTTCTTTTGTTATATTTAGGTCTTTGAATTCCATATCCTCTTGAATAAGAATACAGGACCCGCCCCTCTTTTGATCATGTCGTGAAAAGTGAGATGCTAGTTTATAGCCAGGTAGGTAAATATTCTTTTCTGCTCCTGTGTTTAAAAATGTTTCCGTTAGGCATATTACTTGTATATGACCAATTTTATTTTTTAAAACCGTCTCTATTGTTATTTGTAAGTTATCTAGTTTATTCAAAATACCAGCTATATTCTGGTGAAAAATGGTTAATTGATTATTTGTTTTCCTAAAAAATTCCCTACTTTGTCAAATTTTTTATTACTGTTTAAGGGTTGAAAGTAATTTGTAATTTTATTTTCATGGCTGTTATTTTTATAATTTTTACTATTTATTGTCAATTTTATTATTTTATTTTTAAGTGATTCAGTCATTACTACTTCTGTATTGTTTTCCTTCTTATTGTTATTTTCCTTCTTGCCTGTAATATATGCCATATCGTAATCTTTTATTCCTATTTCTATATTAATTTTGTAGCTTATCTCTTTTAAAAATATTTTTGAGCTATTCACAAAACCTGATTTAATGGGCAGTATTGTTATGCCTACTAATTTTCCATAATATTCTTTTATTTTTCTATTTATGTCAATTGTATTTAAATATTTACTATACATAATTGGCACAATTAACACGTTTGTATTAGATAATTTTGATAATATTGCATTTAAGTTTTGAATGATATGGTCACCATTTTTGTCGTTTGCTCCTATGCCTAAAACAACATAATCTGCTTTTGTAAATTTATTTATAGTTTCATTTTTTATCTCACCAATTATATTATTACTATTTGCATTTGGTTTTATAATAGCCGTAACGTTATATCTATCATTCCATTTGTTATATTTATTTTGCCTATCATCTGCTATTACAGCACCTAACCCTCTTAATTGTTGGTCGCCAAAAATACAAATTTTTGGTTTTATATTGCTCTTTTCTGAGATTTTTCTATTTTCACAATTTTTGGTACTAAGGATGTATTTTTTGTAAAAATGATACTGCTCAATGTTTGTACAAATTGTTTTAGTCAGATATTGTAAATAAGGTATACTTTGATCCAGTCTTATGCTAGGGTCGATGAAAATGGCATAGCTATAATTTTTTATTAGGAGTTCAATATTATAGTTGAGTAGTTTAGTGTTAAGAAAACGATTTTGCTTTATGCCTATAACGAATACTTGACAATTTCTTAATCTAGATAAGGTATTACAGAGTTTAGAAAATAGTTGATATGGATTGTATGTTACTAACCAAGCTTATAAAAAGCCTATTGAACAGCAATCGTATTTTGTAGTGACCATAGTGTTAATTCACCACAAATAATATAACAAAACATAGACTCTTAAATAGTATTTTCGGCGAAAGCAGGGATATTTAAATATGATGTACTTAAGTAACATAAAATAGTTCGAACCATGCATATTTACACACATCTGAAATGCCTATTACAATAAACTTAAATACCAATTAAGTGATATTTTAAAAACCTTACATAACATTAAAGAACTCGTGATGAACCTTAACAATATTTTTGACCATAAAGGGAAAAGGGGTCAAAAAATCGTTGAAACACAAGCAATTTACCTCCTAACAGCGATAAGCTGGTGTTTTCCAGTCACGTCGTATATTATTATGCATCGCCTTACGTATTATACATATTGATTTTATTTTCCTCATAACCGATCAGCTATAAATACTTTGGTTTTATTGATAATATTGTAATGGGCTGGCTACTCCTATTTTAGTAAAACCGTAATCAGTGCTATAGGTAAATTTATATTATTGTAGCGATATTCTGCATTGAATTATATTATCAGGGCGAGCGTATATCCCACAACTTGTACATTTGGTCGTACACTTTACGAAAAACTATCACGCCTAATGATTTGTGCTTTAAGGCTGTCTACATACACGCGGCGGTGCCGCTCCATTACGCTCCATTACTCATCCTTGTGTTTCTATTTGCCTTACACACGGCGCCGCGGCGGCGGCGATTCTTTACCGCGGCGGCGAAAAACGCTGCCGTTGTGGCGCCGTCTGTAAACACGCTTACATAGTAATTTTATTTATAATATGTAGATGTGTTATTATCGATCCGTCAAGGTTTTTTTTATAATAATAGGTACTTAGATGAATTATGATCATCAGTCAGTCAAGGTGTGACGCCGCGAGCCCTCACAATTCACAAAGCTTCATGGCTTTTGGCTTAGTATTATTAATAATAGACGATTTGTGGCTAAGTTGTTTATTTGTTTTCCAAATAATTGTTTAAGAACTTTAGGTTTAATCCTGTTCTGAGGTTTAAGCTAATATTCGGGAGGATTAAACCAATAACATTGCAGATAAATTGCTATTTCATAAACGTAGGCGTTTATGAAAACTAACTTGATTATTGAGATTTGAGGCCTTTTCCACGTTGGCCATGATTACGACCAAGATATCGAAGCTGTAGCATGCATAATCGACATCGATCATGGACAAATAAAAATTAAAATACAAGATAACGGCCGCAACTCCGTTACGACAAAACTCGTTTATCGCGCGGGGACCGTACATTTTCCGGGATAAAAAGTATCCTATGTCCTTTCCCGGGTCTCAAAGTATCTACATACAACATTTTAGCAAAATCAGTTCAGCGGTTTGGGCGTGAAGAGATAAAGACAGACAGACAGACAGACATTTATAATAATAGTATGGAAGTATGGATGTCTCTACACGTTATGTAAAATCGTTTGTATTGGTCCGTCATGAAACAACAACAACAGCTTCAATAAAGCCGCATGTCAACATCATGGTGAGACCGCACTACGCGACACTGCGGCAGTGACGCGACGCGACACTTCATGTTCCATGGAACTGACGTTTTACAAACGTGAATCTGCGGGGTTAAAATGGTCGCTAAATCATATAATTAATCATATTATGATTCAATATATCGCGGGGCTAAAATCATATAATTAATCATATTATGATTCAATATATGATTCTCCAAAGCGACCATTTTAGCCCCGCTGCAGTTGCCCCGTCCCGTTTTACAAAATATGTTAGTTCGATGGAACGTCAAGTCGTGTCGGTGTCGTGTGATCGTGTCGCGGTTTAGTGCGGTCTCGCCTTAGATACAGGGTGTAACAAAACTAATAATATACTTAATACTTTAGACTTAGAGTGTGTATGAGCTTATATAGAGTTTACTGCGTATGAACTTATAATATAGAACCCTAAACAGAGTTCGCTGAGAAAGTAGCAGCGCTGAAAAAGTAACTTTTTTCACCTTTGTATGGAAAAATTCATGATGCGGGGGGGCTTGCACTTAGAAATCACAAAAAAAATTGCTCGTTCAGCACTGCTACTTTCACAGTGCTCTATACATATATGAGATATATATTCTCATACACACCCTAAAGCGTTATCACTTAGTTTTGTTACATTATTGTAGAATGATAACAATCGTGCTGACGATGATGATACTGGCATATTGTGTCACAGTGAGTTTAACTCATTGAGTTCTGTTACACAACTACCTTCAATTAAGAGTCGAGACTCAATTGTCTGAGACGGCCACTGACCCGGCTTAACGAAACAATTAAGACCTTTAATTGGAAAAAAAATACCAGCGGGACGCCGTGCCTGGCCGATGGGAAACGTCAAAATTAAAAAAAAAATTGCCAGTAAGTACTGCGGTACTGCATGCCACATTTGAAATATTAACTGTCTGCTCAAAACCCTTAGGACCTGTTTCACCACTTCCTGATAAGTGCCGGATAGGTTATCCACAACTTAACTTGACAGACAGAGTATCTGTCAAATAAGTTGTGGATAGCCTATCCGGCACCATATCAGGAAGTGGTGATACAGACCCTAATTCTCGTATTTAACTTGGGGTTAATTTGTCTACAATTGTACAATTCATTATAAGTGAATTAAAAGTGCAAGATAATTTTGATTGAGTTTATTGCATGAAATGTGGTGTAATAAAAAAGTCTTAAAATAGGGTATACTGTATGGATCATTCTGCTTTATCGTGGCGTGCAAAATAATTTCAAAATTATATTGATTCGAAATTATAAAGATTCCTAGTAGTCATTACGGAACCCTAAAAAGATGGTACGCACTGTACATCAAAGATTGCAAGAAACACCATTTACTATGAAATTATTTTTCTATCTTTTTATCGCCCCATTTTATCTTCAAAATAAATCAGTTACACGTGGCCATTTTCTTAAAGGAAAAATCTCTTTTCATGTTGAACAAAAGCCCCTCTTTCATCTTATATATAAAATTCTCGTGTCACAATGTTAGTCACCGTACTCCTCCGAAACGGCTTTACTGATGTTTACCAAATTTTATATGCATATTCAGTCGATCTGAGAATCGGCTACTGGCTACTTTTTATATTGATAAACTGTGCATTTGTTGAATAAATAATAGTAAATTATTACCACTCGAGACTGACGGCGGCCATTATTTGTGCGACGGGACAGCGATGGACGTTGCCATGGTGCCATACTTATTTAATAAAATAATAAAATGGGCGAAATACTTTATTATGGCAAAACGACGTTTGCCGGGACAGCTAGTATTTCATAAAAATCATCGTTCACTTGAACAATATAGATTCGTAAAGATTTTATCTGCAACTACATATTATAATTATGAAGCCCGCAACTCCGTCGCACCAAAATCCGTTTATCGCACGGGAACTGTACATCTTTCCGGGATAAAAGATTCCTATGTCTCTTCCCGGAACTCAAATTAGCTCCATAACAAATTTCAGCGAAATCGGTTCAACGGTTTAAGCATGAAGAGGTAAGAGACAGACAGACAGACGCGCTTTCGCATTTATAATATTAGTAGGAATATCCTTTTGTATCCGAATCTATATATATAAAACTCAAAGGTGACTGACTGACATGGTGATCTATCAACGCACAGCCCAAACCACTGGACCGATCGGGCTGAAATTTCAATTCCATCCCTAAGGGGTTAAAATAGGGGATGAAAGTTTGTATATAATAATACTTCTTAACGCGAGCGAAGCCGCGGGCAAAAGCTTGTATTATATAATTCGGATACTGGTACAGGTAAAACTCATTATCTCAGATATAAGAGACTAGTGGAGCGAATATTATTGATATTACGATACATTGAGGTGAGGACTGAGGAGGTGTTGCGGTATACTCGGCTACTAGCTGTGCCCCGCGGTGTTACCCGCGATTTATTAGGTAAACTATATTGAGTATTAATAGGTAAATAGTTATTGGTAATTAGAGACAAAATTAATTGAGTTTGATCATCGGAAACATCAATTTTTGATGAATGAGGGATGGAAGTTGATTAACTTGTCATATGCTATTGTTTTTAACCGACTTCCAAAACGAAGGAGATAAAAATATATTATGTTTTATGTTCAGATTTTTTTATGATTTATGATTAACTTCGCTTCGCTTCGCTTCTGTGAAACGATTTCCAACACTTCGCAGTGTAAGGGGGGGGGGGTCCGCCCCCCCAAGCAGGCGACAGGGCGAAAGCCTATTAATCAATTTAAAAAATGAACATAACACCTCCTCCGTTCCGGAAGTCGGTTAAAAATGTAGACCATGTGTTAATCCACGATATCAGCTAGCGGCTTGTAAATTTTTGTCGAAATCGGCTCAAGAACAGCAGAGTAGTCGTTGAACAAAAAAAATCAAATGAAAACGATCATAACATCTCCTCCATTTTGAAAGTCGGTTAAAAATGTAGCCTATGTGTTAATCCAGGATGTCAGCTACCTCCTTGTAAAATTTTGTCGAAATCGGTCCAGCCGCTTAAGCGTGAAGAAGTAACAAACATACAAACTCACAAACGCACAAACTCACAATCTCACATACTTTCGGCTTCATAATATTAGTAGGATAGTAGGATTATAGTCCACACTGTGCGCTTTCATCTTCAATTTTCGTCATCAACTTTCATATTAGCGCATTCAATAATTGAATGCGTCTAGGAACGCAACGCCAATATTGTAATTTTTGAAGTTTTGGATACGGTCAGAGGGCATGCGTCGCGGGCATGCCTCACGATCGCTTTTGACTGCGCTATAACGCATGCCCTTGACGAACAGAAAAAGGCACAGTGTGGACAAAGCTAATTGGCATATTCGGTGTCTTTTATTCGGCTTTATTCGAAGTTCGAACACAAAAACGTGCGGTGGCGATAAGTATAAACTTATCACGAGTTATACTTATGCAACTCACAGTCCTGCAAGGTTCTTGTGGCACTGGTACAATGTGACATTATTATCTGGACATGGCTGACGAATTATAGCTTTCACTCAAAATGGCAAATAAACTATTGTTTCGCATGTGGCACCTTAAAATATGGTTATTGGTGGCGTTAGTTTCATGTTGACTTTTTTTTATTATGAAATAAGGGGGGCAAACGAGCTAACGGGTCACACTCGCAGCATCAAAAGAAACTCGCAGCATCTGAAGAGCTGCAGATGCGTTGCCAGCCTTTTAAAAGGGAATAGTAATAGGTGAGGGGAAGGGGTAGGGGAGGGTAGGAAAGGTAAGGGGAGGGAATAGGGGAGGGTAGGGAAGGGAATAGAGTAGGGTATTGGGCCTCCGGTATAAAACTCACTCACTCGGCGAAACACAGCGCCATCGCTGTTTCACGCCGGTTTTCTGTGAGAACGTGGTATTTCTCCGGTCGAGCCGGCCCATTCGTGCCGAAGCATGGCTCACCTACGTATTGTTTTGCATGTGGCACCTTAAAATATGGTTGCGTTAGTTTCATGTTGAGTTCTCTCCAAAAGAGCCATGTAGATCTGTACCTAGTGATTTTGTCTATCTACTACATTTAAAAAGTGTTCTTCCGCATCTGTGATTATAATTTTTAGAAAAAGCTACTTATAGTTCGGCATCGCTATTAACGGTTTCATGGACCATGGTGTTGAACTGAATAACAATAAACTCCGTTACTTAACTGTGATCAATATGCATAAATTATATGCTTCACCAGCAAGATCTATTGCGTACGAGTAAGGAAGATTATTTGAACAATAATATTTTAATTTAAATAAGAGTTATCAACGTTTGCCTCTACCAATGCAACCGATACAATTATTGTTGACTAGATGACGCCCGTAACTCCGTTGCGCAGAAATTAGCTTGTCGCGCGAGAACCGTACATTATTCCGGGCTAAAAAATATCATATTTCCTTTCCCAGGACTCAAAGTATCCCTATACCAATTTTTTTTTTATGAAATAAGGGGCAAACGAGCAAACGGGTCACCTGATGGAAAGCAACCACCGTCGCCCATGGACACTCGCAGCATCAGAAGAGCTGCATGTGCGTTGCCGGCCTTTTAAGAGGGAATAGGATAATAGGGGAGGGCAGGGATGGGAAGGGAAGAGAAGGCACGAATGGCCATTATTAAAACAGTCAAAAAATTAGACAGACAAACTTTCGCAATTTATAATATTAGTATGAATTCTTTTGGCGAATATTAAATCAACTACCGCATATGCGACGAATGCCGAATGTTTGTCAACCAGTAGCGTCCCTAGCACATAAATCGCGATCGAGGGCCGACCGAAACATTAAACACACCTATGTCCAATATTTGCTACGTACGTATTTTCCATTGCCGTAGTTCACAGTTATTTCACCTCCGAGTTGACTCTTATGTCTTCGGTATAGGGGTTAAAATGCAGAGTTAGGCTGTGAATAAAAAGACATAATTAGGCTGTTCGACATGGCTCAGAGTTCTTTGCTGTCATTTATAGTATGGACAAAGAAGGAGCAAAAGGGCAACGGATACGTCTAACAAAAGGTATTAACGCCACACAATAAAAGCGAACATTCAAAAACCATTTTTCGGTTCGACTGTGCTTGCGGTTCGACAAAACGTGGCCCATGAATTTACAAGTACTGTAGACCCTCGCTAATCCGGCCCCTGGCTAGTCCGGCGCTCCTTTGTAATCCGACTAACATGCCTATCACTTGAAAATTAAACGTCCCGAAATAAAAAGGTACTACGAGTATAATATGCGTACCTGGCTTTAGGAAAATGATTTGTTCAGATAAAACCTTATCATTTTGATTTGTAAATTTGTAATGTATTGTAATGTGGAAAAACACAAGGCAGTACTCAGAAAACTGCTAGGCAAGTGTCAAGCGTATGACGAGGCCCAAGGACTCAGGTATAACTCTAAGAAAAGAGAACTACTTGTTTTCCAACCCCGTGAACATAAAGTTAGCACAATACCACCCGTGTTTCTTAATGAAGTTCCACTTGCTAGAGTCCATAAATTTAAATACCTGGGTCATTGGGTAACTGATACGCTTGTTGACGATGTAGACATTGAGAGGGAGCGAAGAGCGTTGGCCGTGTGTGGGAACATGTTAGCTCGTAGATTTGCAAGATGCTCAGATGAGGTAAAAGTGACTTTATTTAAAGCTTACTGCCAGTCCTTTTACACATGCAATCTATGGGCGAGCTACACCCAGCGCGCGATAAATGCTCTTCGTGTTCAATACAATAATATCTATAGAATGCTGTTAGGACTACCAAGGTACTGTAGTGCCTCAGGCATGTTTGCAGAAATTCGCACTGATGGCTTTAACGCCATAATAAGAAAAAGAGTGGCGTCATTGATGCAGCGTGTCAGAAGTAGTAATAACAGCATTCTAAGGGTATTATCAAATCTTGATGGTTTGGTAAGGCGTTGGATAGGTTCACGTTAAATAGGAATAGGCTCATTAAAAGTTCCAACGCCTCACCATTCCTAATACACAAATTGTTGCTATTGTTATTTGATAATGTGATGACTGATGTACTAACATAGTTTAAGTCTCAATTATATTATTTACTAACACTATGGATTTTTGTTGTGATCCGAAATAAAAGTTATTATTATTATTATAAAATCCAACATCTATAGACTAGTGTAGACTATATCTAATTCTAAATATTATGAAACAAATTTAACAAAGTCGCTTTTTTCCCTCATGTCCCTTTGTTCCCTTTAATCTTTAAAACTACGCAACGGATTTTGATGATTCTTGAAGTGTTAGATAGCCCATTTATCGAGGAAGGCTATAGGCTATATTTTATCACGCTAAGACTAATAGGAGTGAAGAAATAGTGTGGAAAAAACGGGGAAATTTATTTGAAAGGGCTTATCTCGCGAACTACTGGAGCAATTTTAATGTTATTTGGCACGGATAAGAAGTAGATCACGTGAAGGATTATAGGCTATCGATTTTAATATTTTTTTCAGTGGCTATATATTTTAAACCCGTGCCGGCCACGCCGGGGCGGGTCGCTATTATTCAATAATCCGAAACGGCCATGCAAATATACTGTAAATAATAATATAACGAAGGAGAAGGAAGGAATATTTCATTAGTAAACCAGCAAACCTTAAAATATAATCATTGCTATGCTCGTGGCTATGCTCATAAAAATTTTGAACTAAACTGCGTTGAACCTCTTGAATATGATCCAACAGAACAGCTTTAAAAGCTATTATCCATATCTGATAAAATTTTGGCCCTCGAACGGTTCATTTGAAGTTATCAGCTACCTGGCTGGCTGCCAGAATGCCTGATACTAATACTTTCCGCTGTTCGCTGCATGATAGTTTTAAACACGCATATGCACTAGCCTGAAATCTGAATGCTAATCGAGTGTTGAAAATATTATTATTTATTATTACCTACATATTCAACTTGTACGTACAACTTATACGTGGGAGAGCCATGCTTCGGCACGAATGGGCCGGCTCTACCGGAGAAATACCACGTTCTCACAGAAAACCGGCGTGAAACAGCGCTTGCGCTGTTTCACGCCGAGTGAGTTTACCGGAGGCCCAATCCCCTACCCTATTCCCTTCCCTACTCTCCCCTATTCCCTTCCCTTCCCATTCCTACCCTCCCCTATTACCCTATTCCCCCTTAAAAGGCCGGCAACGCACCTGCAGCTCTGCTGATGCTGCGAGTGTCCATGGGCGACGGAAGTTGCTTTCCATCAGGTGACCCGTTTGCTCGTTTGCCCCCTTATTTCATAAAAAAAAAAACTTAATTAGAAATTAATACAGTAGTTAACAAAGGTTATGCGACACAAAGATAATGCATATTTCTGCTTTCCTCCAAACAAAGTCTTTGATTTCCTTCTTGCATCAATTATAACATTATATGCAGGCGTGGTCGCGATCAACGTCTACTTAGTAAGTTTTTAAACTAGTTATTGTAAAATATTTTCTTACAAAAGCAGTACAGACCTAAATATTAAGATTACCTAATAATTTTGCCCAAATTATTTTATAAGGCTTAATCCACACTAAAGACGGCTTTTTCTCATTCTAAACGCTTTCTTAGAATTTTAGGTTAGTAAACACTCCCGAAGCTCGAAATTACATAGGACAATGGGAAGCTTTTCCCCGTTCCCGCGCTATAAACTTTAGGCGCAAACGAGGGATGTCTGGCACTATGTAGCCGTAGGGTCTATGGTGTCAAACAGCAGTCATATGTTACGAAATAGCTTTCACATGTCACGAATCACGATAAGTATAGCTGTCATTCAACAGATAATCTACTAAATTAGATTCCGTGGTACCTTGTTGTTTCACCAGACATACAATAATAGAGCAAAGTCAACTCAGCCACTCTGACATTGGCAACTCGCTGAGGCCGCCATAATTTAAGAAGAAGAAGAAGTATAGCTCTCTGACCCGACATTTGATACGGTACGAAAGACCCTACGGCTACATAGCGCAAAACTTCCCCCATTAGCAGGCAACGTCTAGATTTCAAAAAATAGTAAGGTTTAAATTTTAATAGCATGTCATACAATCGTATCTTGTGTGTCGGGCCTAAAAGGTGTCGTGTTATGGCTTGCGTGACCACAGCGATCGATGATATACCGGTACAACACCGTAGTCCGTACCCTAAAAGACAAAGTTACATTCAAACTCCGACTAACTATAATCTTTATAACTACAGTACCTGGATGCTCGGTATTATAGCAAACACTCATTGACTTCGTGTTACTTAATAACGCCATCTGCTGGTCGTTAAAACAATTAGTTGCTCACATAATAGTATTATTATTCGCCAATAGATGTCAGGAAGAGTCATATTTTTCAGATTATCGATAAAACACGAGTAAAAAGACATTTTCTGAAAATAATTCCTAGCTAGATCGATTTATCCCCCCCGAAACCCCCTATGTACTAAATTCCAATTAAAATAACCGAGATTCCAATTATATATAGGTGTATATATTATATATATATACACCTATACAGGCTGTAACAAAAATAAGTGATAATAATTTAGGGTGTGTATGTGTTCCTTGTAGAGAGTTTACTGTGAAAGTAGCAGCGCTGAAAGATCAAATTTTTTTTTCACTTTTGTATGGGGAAACTCGTGACGCTCGGGCCCTTGCCCATACAAAAGTGAAAAAATTTTTTCGTCTTTCAGAGCTGCTACTTTCACAGTTAACTCTCTACAAGGAACACGTACACACCCTAAAGTATTATCACTTATTTTTGTTACACCCTGTATATAATTGCGCACAAGTCAAAAACAATGGTAGACTAAGGTGGATTGAAAGTTGACGCAATCTTTTGGCTCAAAGGATGACAAAGAAACCAAAGCTGCTGATAGTATAATTTAATTTTTAGGGCTCCGTAGCCAAATGGTAAAAAACGGAACCCTTATTCATTCCACCAATAGAACGTGCTAGAACGCTTCCACGAATTTTATTGTTCCCATCCAACGTGCGCCGTCCTCGGTCCACTTTTGTTCCTGCTTCAGCTAAATCCGTTTAAGGGCTTTTTAGGGGAGAATCATATACCTATATAATATAGATATGCCTTATCATATTGAGGCACTCTTCGGGTTTGGTTGGGGCCAGTATAAGTCTTTGTCATGAAAGTGTGAACAAATAACCCAAGTGGTAAAACTCAATTTCAAAAGTTAATACTTAATTATTGTCATAAAATTGTGCTGCAAAATATTTAGGTACTGCGTTTCTCAAACCACTGCAAACGCTATTTAAAACAAAAAAGTAAAGCTTGATCATCGTGATGATCATCATTACAATGCAGAAGCTAATCAAAGATATTGCCATGTTTTAAAAACAAAACCCCTCGACAAATCCACATCACTGACCACTGGCATGTGGATTCCACGCGCGCATGGAAATTTCTAGACCCCTTCCCTTGAATCCATAATGTAATTCCCGCATACTTTGCGTACTGGCTGAAAAAACTACAACACGAACTGGAGCTTATTTATAGCATTTTTTAAACATTTCTATGCATAATAAGGCAGCGTTTCCACCAGAGATGTGCTGCGAGGAATGTGTTTTTGAGAACCAATAGAATCACTTCATTTCAAGTGGTGGTTCATTGACGTGACCTCACTCAGCGCAGCAGTTCTATATATATTTTTTATAATAATATAATATCTATGGACGCTTCACACCACGTCAGTCTGGCCCCGTGCTAAATACTAAAGGACTTGTGTTACGGGTACTTAATTACGGGTAACTTTGAAAACTTTTTGTTCCCGCGTCGGCGATTCAAACCCGCGACCCCCGGCTTGAACTACCAACAGCCCACCAACTGAGTCACAGAGTTCGTCATTGGATCTTAATCTCTGGAAGCGCAGCCTAAGAGGGTAAGTTTTTTTTTTTTTAATGAGGGGGCAAACGAGCAAACGTGTCACCTGATGGAAAGCAACTTCCGTCGCCCATGGACACTCGCAGCATCAGAAGAGCTGCAGGTGCGTTGCCGGCCTTTTAAGAAGGAATAGGAGGGGGATAGGAATATAGGATAATAGGGGATTTCCCTTCTCTTCCCTTCCCATCCCTACGATGGGAAGGGAAGGGAAGGGAAAAGGGGAGGATAGGGAAGGGAATTGGGCCTCCGGTAAACTCACTCACTCGGCGAAACACAGCGCAAGCTGCTGTTCTGTGAGAGCCATGCTTCAGCACGAATGGGCCGGCTCGACCGGAGAAATACCACGTTCTCACAGAAAGCCTTAAAATGAGTTTACCGGAGGCCCAATCCCCTACCTACCCTATTCCTTTCCCTACCCTCCCCTATTCACTTCCCTTCCCTACCCTCCCCTATTACCCTATTCCCTCTTAAAAGGCCGGCAACGCATTTGCAGATCTTCTGATGCTGCGAGTGTCCATAGGCGACGGAAGTTGTTTTCCATCAGGTGACCCGTTTGCTCGTTTGCCCCCTTATTTCATTAAAAAAAAAACACAAAATCGCTTAAATGGTTTGTTTATTAATGTGTTAATGTCTGTTACGTCTTCACAGACGTAACAGACAGATAGACACACTTTTGCATTTATAATATTAGTATAGAGGATGTGTCATGTGCATGTCCATTGCCCCTGGTATTGTGAGCAATATTTATGACAGCGGGATGCCGCGTGCAGTCGCCGAGCGTTCCTAATCTGTCAGCTTCAGGTTTCACTTTTCAGGGGCGTTTATAAACCTAGCACGTAACGCCCCCTTAATGCAGTCGTGTATGAGTGAAAAGCCCTTACACAACTGGAATTTGTACTAAAAAACCACCCCTTAGCCTGAAAAGATAAAGTGATTTCTATCTATAATTTTTTTTAAATTAGGTTATTATTTTTCGCTATGGAGTTGACCGTTTTAGCAATATGTATCTGCTTTTTAATGATAATATCTTAGCTGTTTACTATAAAGCCACAATATTATACGTGTTAATTAAAATTAAGCCCTGCTGAAACATTTTCCATAAACTTAGCGTAATTATAAGCTTCAGACATTAAGGTCATCCCTCGAGCAAACGACCTTGACCATTATACATTTGACGCGTTGCCGAGATCGCACAAAAATCCAATTTTTTTACTCATCCCAGTTCAAAATTGATAAAAAAAAAATTCAAACGGGGAATATATAGTTATTGAAATTGTCTATCTATTGTCGTGTGTTTCAAATTTAAAACGTAATTTGTAAATACTATGGAGATGCTGAAAGTATGCTTCAATTTTAATAAATTGGTATTACTTTGGAAGCTAATATCATGAGTATAATAAACAAAAATAGGAAATTAATAACGGGGAAAGGAATGTTGATATACTAAAGATTATTGCTGTATTTTTATTATAACTTTGTAGCTTTCAAATTATGAGTTTATAAGGTAAATTCCGGCATCTCCGTAGGGGGAGCGCCTTAACATAAGCCTTCAGTTGCCTATAATGGCGTCTAATTATACGTTACAGTTTTTTAATAAATCTCACATGCAAAACAATGTACTAAGCCCTCCCAACCCTCAGCCCTTACGTGCCCACCCACCGTCTGACAGACGAGCAACGTGCTATTGACAACGTGACTCTATAACGAGCGCTTCCTTTACTGCAATTATATCGAAAGGTTGCAGCTTTAATAACTGGCTGTATATTAGTTGGACGCACAGATAATTGCTAGTTGTAGAGTTATTGCAACTTTTCAAAATAGCTTGAAATAAATATTAGGGAACGTGCGCTACGATGGAGCTGCGAGCTGGTGCAGCCAATCCCAAACTTAAAATTGGTTATTTGATATTATACTCTACTACCTACAGTGCCACGATCCCTATGGTGTAGCAAAAAAAACAATCTATCTGTATAATAAATCTAACAGACCCCATAGCAGTGGCGAAAACTAGATTTTCTTAAAGTCCTAGCCTATGGTTCGTATGACAAAGACGTCTTGCAAAATTTAAGATCGAGCTAAGCCGATAGGATGGAACCCCACGCCACTCTTCGATAGTTATAATACAAAATACTTATTATGCATACACCAAATATATCCTATGTGATACGCCTGATTTATCCTATGATTTTGGTTTTAAAAGCAAAAAGCAATTTTTACTTAATACTTTTTTTTTCTTTCATGCCTCTGCAGTGTATTCAAAAATATTTCACAATACTGAATCCAAGCACCAAATGTTTTTATAATAAAAAACCCTCAACTACATTAAACCTATTTTGTCGTAGGCGGCAGGTAGGTCACTCGTTAAAAAAACATTAAATATGCAAGTGCTCCATTTTCATTGCTATCCTTGACATGAAGTATTTAAGTGTGTCAGGTAGACTACTTTTAATAAACAATAGAATTATTTATGATCGACAGACAAGGTGATTTTATGGGCTTTGAATTAAAGAATATCAATTGGTTGACTTGTAGGTGTAGCAAATAATTATTGAAAGCATTAAATTATAAAAATAAAATGACTTTTAAAGGCCGGCAACGCACCTGCAGCTCTTTTGATGTTGCGAGTGTCCATGGGCGACGGTAGTTGCTTACCATCAGGTGACCCGTTTGCTCGTTTGCCCTCTTATTTAATAAAAAAATAAAAAATAATAAAAAGACTGTATCGTCTGTAAGCTAGAGAGCTTACAGACAAGCTCTCTAGCTTACAGACGACTGTTATAAGAAGCGACAAGACCTAAACAAATTAATTTTCCACTACCCCTGACGAACAGACAGTGACGGATTAAGACTACTTGATGCCCTAAGCAATCTATGCCTGTGTGCCCCCCCCTATCCGTATGTCAACTGGAATCGGTCTTTAAACTTTTACCACCTAAAAACATAAGTTTTTTCCAAGAAACTTTTTTGGTGTGGTTTTTTTGGTGACGTGAGAGTGAGATGTGATGCCCTAAGGATGGATGTTTTTTGTCCTTATTCTGGTGCCCCCTCAGACGCGATGCCCTAGGCAATTGCTTAATTTGATTAAGGGTTGATCCGTCACTGCGAACAGAGGTGTTATTCATACAAGTTTGATGTGATGTGCATGTATTTGTCCGTGGTATATCGTTGCATTCAGACGACTGGAGTCTGGATCGATTTGGAGCTTTTCTTGATTAGAATCTGATAAGATCGCGAGTGTTCCCAGCAATAACTCGTCACAGTCAGCCTTCTCGCTGAAAATTTTATATTTAGTTTTTTTAACGGTTGTTTTTTCAATTTCTTATTTATGAAAAGCTTCCTCCACACTGTGCTTTTTTCTGTTCGTCAAAGGCATGCGTTATAGTGCAGTCAACAGCGAACGTGAGGCATGCCCGCGAGTCGCGACACATGCCGTCTGACCGTACGCAAAACTTCAAAAATGACAATGCGTTCTTTGACGCATTCAATTATCGAATGCGCCAATATGAAAGTTGATGACGAAAATTGAAGATGAAAGTGCACAGTGTGGACATAGCTAAACCTGAATCAGAGCATTTTATATTTTTGCATTGTGCTGCATAATATTATTATGCTCTCTGATACAAAAAAAACTCCTTCAGAGCAAATCAAAGCGAATGTTTCTCTTTCACCTCATGGAAAATATTTACTGTGTGCAGACTGCAGGTGCAAACTTACTTTGATCTATTCTTAGAATACTTCGCAACAGACAAACAGTATTGAGATTTATGCATACGGCATAAGTGCATTATCTACACTAGGGTTGCTGAGGATTCCTCTTCCTCATAATGAGGAAGTTCCGCAATAATTTGGGTTCCTCAACCGTTACCGCATCCTCATAAATAAAAATACAAAAATCCTCTTCCGCTATCGCTTCCTCAAAATTTAGGAGGAATTTATGAGGAATTTCACTGCGCATGCGCGTCGCGTATCTAATCATGGCAACGCACACGCCAGAGCGCGATGCCGGACCGAACGGGCGAGCGAGACCTACCCTCTCGCCACCCGCGCTGTTCCTTGCTTGTTTGTTTTAATTTGATTGACATAATATAGCAAGCGTTGTTTTGTTTACGCGTGTACGCACTACGCAGAAACGCACGGAGTGCGAATAATCTAATAATTTGATTTCTTTTATCGAAAATCGAAATGAGACCGAAGTGTAGTGCTATATATATTTTTTTTTTAATTTGGTTCACAAAACAAGATACAATTCACAATACATGCAGTTATAAATAATAGAGTATAAAAATGACTAATACTTGGGAATGTATCTCTCTAGGAAGTGAACACAACATGCACATAACAAAATAAAAGAGTTGTCAACTAAATACTAAATTAAATACAGTTACAAAAAGAAAAGGAAAAAAAAGACAGCCATTACCCTAACCGAAGATCCCCATAAGAGACTTTTTAGAAAAGACAAGAGAACCAGAGAATATGTCGTAAGCCGTATTGATAGCATTATAAGATGAACATATCAGGGGTTCCCAGACTTTTTTTGTCCACTGCCCACTTTGAGAACAAAATATGTTTAAGTGCCCCCATTGTTTCACCTACTTTCTTTTCCTAATTTAAATCAAGGGGCTTTTACCACAAATTTGTCACTAATATTAGCCCCCCCAGCCTCTACAAAATGCCGCCATTTTTTCTGAGTCCCACACTGACTTTAGACCTTCAGCGCCCACAAGGAGGCGTAATCGCCCACATTGGGAAACGCTGTACTATATGGACGTACTTCCTCTTCCGCTTCCTCATCCGCATCCTCTTCCTCAAAAAAATATCCTCTTCCTCATCCGCATCCTCTAAATTTGCGCGTGACAATTCCTCTTCCTCCTCCTCTTCCTCATAATCACTTCCTCAACAACCCTAATCTACACTATAAATTCACCATATAGGTATAAATATATTTTAGTTATATTTTATAGCCGTCCCGGCGTCGCACGGGTATAAAATATATAGCCACTGAAAAAAATGATTTAAATCGATAGCCTATGATCCTTCACGTAGTCTATTTCTTATCTGTGCCAAATAACACAAAAATTGCTGCAGTTATAAGTAGTTCGCGAGATAAGCCCTATCAAATAATTTCCCCCGTTTTTTCCACATTCTCCTATTAGTCTTAGCGTGATAAAATATAGCCCATTAGCCTTCCTCAATAAATGGGCTATCTAACACTGAAAGAATTTTTCAAATCAGACCAGTAGTTCCTGAGATAAGCGCGTTCAAGTTAGCCCTTTCAAATAATTTTCCCCGTTTTTTCCATATTTTCCTCTATTTCTTCGCTCCTATTAGTCTTAGCGTGATAAAATAAAGCCTATAGGCTTCCTCGATAAATGGGCTATCTAACACTGAAAGAATCATCAAAATCCGTTGCGTAGTTTTAAAGATTAAAGGGAACAAAGGGACATGAGAGAAAAAAAGCGACTTTGTTTTATAATATTACTAGATGTTACCCGCGACTTCGTCCGCGTCAACAAAATGTAAAATACATAGGTAAAAAATAAAAAAGTTAAAATATGTCCTCCTCCTTTTTGGAAGTCGGTTAAAAAGTAGCCTAAGTTACTCCTTATTACATCAGCTATCAGCCAATAAGAGTCCCGTCAAAATCGGTCCAGCCATTTCGGAGATTAGCCGGAACAAACAGACAGACATACAGACAGACAAAAATTCGAAAAATTGTTATTTTGGTGTGAGTACCGTCTAAATATTCAGATACATGTAGTAAAAAACGGTTATTTTAATATTACAAACAGACACTCCAATTTTATTTATATGTATAGATGTATAGATGTATAGATTCACCATATAGGTATAACTTTAATTTAGTTGTAAATTCATGACGCTGCTGAAAAATTATAAAGGATACCTACACAATCTAAAGTATTTTACTTTGTTTTGTTATACCCTGTATACTATTACTTGGTTTATTAATGATCAATATAATATTGAATTCATTTACTCGACGCATCATGTGATTAAAGTCCTAACTGTTGTTATAAGCGACCCCTCACGCATTACACAAAAATATATTCTAAGCTGGCGACATCGCACTGACGTCGTATGAGATAAAATATCACCAACCCTTCCTAGCGCGTTGAAGTGTTACACAAACACAATATCCTTTGCAAACGAACATAAATTACGTCTACCTGCAAATAAATGGAATCCAGGACTTACATATGATACAGGAATGTCAATTGTGTATGTTTGTTCCCGCAGTAGGAAAAGCTACGGTACGGAACACTTCGTGCGCGAGTCCGACTTGCACTTGGCCGATTATTACAGGTTATTTTTATCACCATCGTTATCATCCGAAGTTGATAATAATTTCGGTTTCGCCTGTTTAGGTGTGTAGTAGTGTGTTTTATGCTAAGTACTCACATACGGTTTTGCTCGATAGTTTTACTCCAAATCGAGCAATAACCACCGTGTGGACCGTAAAACTGATAGCTTGAAGGCTCGCTTCGAGCCGGCTCGATGGAATTAAATATGTCAAATATGTCATTTCCTTCGATTTGGAGTAAATTATAAGTTTATGAGTAAAACTATCGAGCAAAACCGTATGTGAATACTAAGCATTATAGATCCACATGACATATCCCATGACACTGTCATCCAAATCCTTCATTACTATTAATATATTGATATCATATAGATACTATAATATTATAATATTTTGTTAAAATAGGAGCAGTATCGAGGGTAAGGACATACACGCATAAACTGCCGAAATCATTACACTTCCTTTTAGCTTCGACATAATCAGGTAATCAAGGACAAAGTTGGCTGAGACCCATTAAAAAATCTGCTCTAACATCTCCAAACTCCAAGCTAAGCTGGAATAAGTCACGTTCATAATGAACTTGAAACATGAAGAAACCTGATATTCTCGAGTTCTTTATTCTTGACATTACGCTGTATTAGGTTACATCAAGGAAACGGTTGCAATCGATCCGTATTCACATCCTTATTTGCTAATCAAATCAAATCAAATCAATCAAATCATTTATTTGCAGAATAAGTAGGTGAAAAGATGTTACAGATTTATAATACAGGAGGTGCAACTTATTCTAACCTATATGAGGCATGCAAATTATTATTATTGTCAAAGTTCAATTACATTATTATATATTATATTACTAAGCTACTGGTAAAAATTTGCTAATAGCTGGATACTTACGGCCGTTCCCAATATTTGATCTATCTCTGGTTTTGCCCTACTAGAGATAGGAATAGCTCACAATTGACTTAAAATATATGTCTCTAATGTCTAATGTGAGCTATTCCTATATCTAGTAGGGCAAAACCAGAGATAGATCAAATATTGGGAATGGCCGTTAGACAACTTGTATTCGATAACAATAGCACATAAAACATCGTGTCGAGCTAGACAGGCATAAAAATTCATGCATGTTTGTTTTCTACCTTCGTTGTAGAGATTATCGAATGCAAGGTGTCCAAATCTCCAGCTTCTGATATAATTAATAATATAGCTTTCGACCGTCACCGGTGGCTACCTCCACTATTAAACACATTTTATGATACATAATGTTTGCACAGCCAAGGCACATAATCCATACTCCCATGCTTATAATGTGTGCTAATATACAAGACGAGCTTTTGCCCGCGGCTTCGCTCGCGTTAAGAAGTATTATTATATACAAACTTTCATCCCCTATTTGAACCCCTTGGGGTTGGAATTTATCAAAATCCTTTCTTAGTGGATGCCTACGTTATAACATCTACCTGCATGCCAAATTTCAGCCCGATCCGTCCAGTGGATTGGCCTGTGCGTTGATAGATCACTATGTCAATCAGTCAGTCACCTTTGAGTTTTATATATACAGATGTTAGTGTAAACACCGTTATCCTTGAAACCATTAAATGAGCCCCTCAAAATGAACAACTTTTCTATGAGAACAATGCTGGGAACTAAAAACAATCCGTCTTCATACCCATATAAATTGACGATTCGGGCATCCGTATGGGTATGAAGACGGCATTTTTTTTGAGTTCCCAGCATTGTTCTCATAGAAAAAGTTGTTCATTTTGACGGGCTCATATTTTGATGGTTTCAAGAATAACGGTGTTTATAAGCACTAACACACTGTATAATGCGAAAGTGAAGTGTCTTTCTGTTATCTCTTCACGCCTAAGCCAATGAACCGACTTGGCTGAAAGGTATGGAAATACTTATAGTGAAGACTGAAGCGCAACGAAGTTTCGAGCGTCATCGAGTATTTTTACCGACTTCCAAAAAGGAGAAGGTTATACGTTCGGCTGTATGTATCTTTTTTTTCTTTTTTTTTTTGTACGTTCAACGATAACTCAGCCATTTGTGATCCAATTTTCAAAATTCTTTTTGTGTTGTATAGGGTTTAACTCGAATTTGGTACCATGTTCACAAAAATGGTGATCTGATGATGGGATCCTGGAGGAATCGAGGGGACTCCTTGAAATTTGTATAGAAATATATAGTGATTTCAATTTTTTCTGAAGCATTCGAGGTAAATGCTACCAAAAAGTAAGATTTCGCACCAGGTTATACCCTGGATCCGAAGGTACCAAACAGAACTTTTGAATCCTTATAGATACAGGTTCAGAGATGTCGGCGTTGTTTTAACAACTGAAAGCATAAGCCAACACATCAATTAATTTGATCATCATCATCAATATCATAATTATGCCATGGGTCATCACATTATGACTTTTATGACCCAATTATTGATGCTTTTCGTGATATTTTGCATCGAAGCAGATGTTTTTGATGATTATTTCGCTGTTTGTCGACCGATTTTCAAAATTCTTGTGTTGTTGTATAGGATATAAGCTTGATTTTATATAATAATTACGAAAGTGGTGAGCTGATGATGGGATCTATGAGCAATCGAGGGAAATCCTTGAAATTTATCAAAAGACTCATAGTGGTTAAAATCTTGTTTCTAGTAACTAAAACATATGTTACGAATAAGAGAAAGTTCATACGAAGGTGTCTTTTGGTCCAAAGGGACTGAATAGAACTCCTGAACCTTTAAAGATAAAAGTTTTTAAATTGCAGCATCGCTTAGATAACTGCAAGCATTTACCACAATTTCGCTTACAGTAACATAATGTGAATAGTTAACATTCGTAGTGGTTATTTACGCATAAAGCTTTATCTTGTATATAACTAAAAAGAGTGAAATTATTATTTTTAACAAAAAATTAAAACCGACTTCCAAGGTAAAAACAATAATAATATGAACTAAAAAGTATTAAATAACTCTTAATATTAAAATAATATATGAAACTGTTTTTGTAGAATATCTACATTCCTCTCCTGATTCAGTACATAAGAAAAATAATCGGCCAAGTGTGAGTCGGACTCGCGCACGAAGGGTTCCGTACCGCGAAAGTAGACAAAAATGTGTTTTTTGTATGGGAGCCCCCCTCGAAAATTTATTTAATTTTTATTTTATTATTAATTATTAAAGAACACATATAATTGAGGATTTTGTAAAAATTTTAAGTGCCTACTTGTTACCATTACCACAGTATAGCAATATGACATACTATTACTGAGATAGAGCAAAAAAAGCCAAAAAAATCACATTTGATGTGTGCGAGCCCCCTTAATTTTTTAAGGTTCCGTACCCAAAGGGTTTTTACCCTTTGGGTACGACAACGAAGACAATGAAGTCTCAGTAATAGGATCCCGTTTTTACCCTTTGGGTACGGAACCCTAAAAATTACTAAAATAAAAATTCAGTAACTCGTAAAATACCTGTTACATAAAATCTTTTATTTTTACAGTTATAAACAATCTTAAAAGTTATTAATATATTTTCCCGCGATATAAAAGACAGAACCTTATGAAAGTCAAGAGGCTTTTCTCTCGAAATACGACGAAACGAGCTTAAATTGGGGGAAATTTGACAGCGGAAAAATTACATTTCCCAACGAAATTATACGAGAATTTGTACGTGGGTCAAATATTACCGGGGAATATTGCTATTAAGAAAATGTTTCTGTAATAATATAGAGTTAGGTTTTGTGTATTGACACCTAAAAAAAAGGTATGATTATAGCCGTAGGGGCATATAATAATACTCTTCTGTTTTGAAATTAGGTTTTAATCATTAAGCCCTATAAAAATTTGCTTCTACTCACCTAAGTTCTAAGTCTGCCGTTACTTGATAAATGAAAAATGCATTTTGGCACATACTTAATATCTGAGGCACATAATATTATAATTTGCGAAAGCAATTTGCGCGTGTTTACATATTTTTTACGACAAAGGCGACTCGCATAAAGATGCAAACGAGATTTTTATCGTTGCCTAATGAGGTCGGTGACTCGCGAATTCTGATGAATCAGCCATCGGAGGTCTGTCAGGCAACTCGTTAATCATAAGGCGATCGATTTTGCTGTTATTAGCCCCCGACAAAAAAGAGGGGTATTAATAACAGTTATAAGTTTGATGTGTCTGTCTGTCTGTCCGTCTGTCTGTGGCATCGTAGCATCCAAACGGGTGGACCGATTTTGATCTAGTTTTTTGTTATAACTCAGGTGAACTTGTTAACAAGGTCCTAACTCCTACCTTAAGGTGACTGATTTTGCCGCAGGCTATTGCGAGTTGCGACCGACAAAAAATAAAATGCTACTTTATGATATAGATAGGCTGTAGGTTTTATTTTCTACCGACATTGGTCTAGCGTCCCATGCCGTCGCTGCTTCGTTGTGGCGTAGAGCAATATGAAACCTATAGCCTATGTCATAAAGTGGCATTTTATTTGAATTTCTGTCGGTGACGTCCCGGCGACGGCGGAGGTGGCCAAGCGGTCGGGTGGGAGTTGGGACCCCATGTCGCCTCCCCTTCTTCGCTACTTTCTAATAAGCGCAAGGTGGAAATTTTATTGACGGCTAGGGGGTGAGAGACGTGCGAGTAAGTACGCGGACTTATGGCTCGACGATCTTAATCGCCTGTGTGTCAGCAAAAGCCGCGAGCCGCGAGCCTGGGGACAAGGTAATCCAGTTCGAGCGATTCACGTGTGTCACCGACGCGAGCCGATTAAGTTCGCGAACTTAAAACCCGCGTGCTTTAAGTTCATACGTCTATCAGGCCTTTCACACATAAAACTGCGAATTTGCAAAAATCTGCAACAAAACTGATACATTACGATGCGATATGATGCGAATTCGCCAAAATTTACTTGTCGCGTAGGAACCATATTTTTTTCCGTGACAACAACTTTCCTATGTCCTTTCTCGGGACTCAATGTTCGCCAAAAGTCTCGAGGGTCATCTAGTATTTAAATATCTATATTATAAATGAAAATGAATTTTATGTGAGTCTTGCAGCCTCTCGCTTCTCGGGAACGGCTGAAGCGATTTGTCTTGAAATATTCGTTAAATAAGTCTAGGGAAGGTTCATATTAGGATTTAGGAGGGTCATCAAGTAGCTTATAACAATAACGTCCATAATACATGTACATAATTTTTCCTTTTTCCTTCATTCCTTAACTTTGTCTACCGTATAGGCATTATATTACTCTTATCGTACACAAAACTGGCATTATCTTGTGCAATACACTTTTATTACTGTCATACATGGTTGTACAAGGTACACGATGTTTGAAGCTGCGGAAATGCCAGTAAAGGACCATTGACACGAATAAAGGAGTAAGGACACTGATCACGCCACATACTATCTGCGTCGTAAAGTTTCATTCGTATGAGCGTTAAACATGACCGTATATTTTTATTTTTTTCTTTGCTGTATTATTAGTTTAGATTTTTTTTATTTACTAAGTCACACGACTTGATGAAACGAAGAAGTAACACTAAAATTATAATGTTATTTCAATGTATAAGATGTTTTAAAAAAATATATTTCGATCTGTATTTAATTTTTTAAAAGTGCTATCTAAGTCTACCGAGCTTTAATAGGGCATTAGTAAGTATTAGGGTACTTATATTAACAATTGTTATATTATGTGTAGTAAGGTCACAAAATATAAAGTAAATATTATGATTTTCAGAATCTCACACAGTCACAGAATATAAATATTAGTAGTACCAACAGAATTCCCACTCGTGAAATTCGTTTAAAAAAATAACAACTCATGCTACGATACTATAAAGTTCAAATTCCGACCGCGCAGTGCTAGGTGCCTACAATTATATTTACCTACATGTGCGCTCCCTTTCTATCGCGTAAGAGGTACCCTTTCTGACGAAATCAAGATTGTCACCTTTTAGAAAATAAAATAATCTTCTTTTAATTACTATAGCTACTAATAGCAAACTTTTTTATAGTAAAATCAAATTTTAGTAACTTAACGTATATTTTATAATAGTTTTATATTCGATTATAGTGTTGGAGCTGGTCTGGAATTTTTTACAACTTAAACATAGTAACTTGTATTTATTTATGTGTAGTATGCGGTTTGTTTGTAACAAATTGGTTTATTTGCTATGTTTGTGTATTTTTTTATCTTTTTTTGTATTTTAAATTCTTAAATTACTTTATTGAAATATTTCTTTGCCTTTTTTCAATTGTTCATATTTATCAGATTAATAACGATTATGTCACAGCGGTTAAATCAGTACGTAGATATATGTGACAAAAAAATCTTGCGCGCGCGTCACCGCTCGCTTGTGAGTCCCTTGTGAGTTGTGATCTGCCCCTTTAAAGGGGTACTTACAGTTCGTACCTAAACGGGCGAGTGGGACAGGCCTGACACAGTTTGCGATTAAAATATCAGCGTATGAAAAGCGCTCATCAAACATCACACATTGCATGTTATGACTTCTGACTTCTGAGTCATAACTCATAACTCATACACGATCTAGACAGAATCAAGGTAAAATAAGCATGACTAAGTTTTTACTACATTATCGCGATTACCCATCGTGGGAAAAAATGCCGTTTGCCTTTTCCTCTCATTGTTTTAAGTACAAAGCATTTGCAACTGAACTGTAAATAGAAATTGCAGAATATGCATTTAATGCACATTTAGCTCCAAAATTACAAGCTAAGAAAAAGCTTTTAACTTTAAATTATTAAAAACATATTTATTACAATAATGTTCTTCTATCTGTTATTGATTTTCAAAACTACTTGAAGAGACGGGATTTTGTAGCGCCTTTACTTGTCGAGAAAAGTTTTAATGTAACTTTGTCCTAGGGTGAGATCAAAGCGTTGGACCCTACATAAAAGGCAAGTAAGATGAGAGTCTTCGAGTTATAAAAAAGTTTTACTGATCAATAAAATTGAATCTGAGACACCACCGTTATAAACAGGCTTAAAAGGTTAACAGTAGATGAAGAAGAATAGAAATACTGACAGATGGATGATGGTAGAGACAAAATGACTTTTTTATAATAATAATAATATCTATGGACGCTTCACACCACGTCAGTCTGGCCCCGTGGTGAATTCCTGAAGGACTTGTGTTACGGGTACCAGATAACGGAAATATATTTAATACTTTTATACTATACATATATTTAGGATTTTTATTGTTTTATTATATAAATGATACACATATTTAATACACGTCCATGACCCAGGAACTTAGAAAAATTTTTGTTCCTTTTTTTTCTTAAAGCGGCTGATTCTGTGTGTTAAACATGTAAATACATATAAAAATGTATCCAATGATCAAGGCTGATCAAGGATATTTTTTGAAAATCTGCTGTCAAAAATTGCCATCAGGTTCTGATAGACATATATATATAATAACCAACTCTATGTTCCTATGTACGCGCATGAAAATTCCTCTAGTCCAAATGTTTAGCCATAATTTACGCCAACACCATACAAAACCCATGTCGACACTCGAGACCCAAATATTCGATGTTAACCCTAACACGGTCAATCTCCACGCCTTGCTATGGGCTTGGTTTATGCTGATGCGTCACATTTTTTACATATTTTGTGAACTTTATGACCCAGGAATTAAGGTCGAAAAATGCTAAACTGTTAAACCGTACATATTAATATGCTGCAGTAATGCCAACAGACCTTTTGTGAGCCTGTGACGCCATTGTTCATATCTGATACCGTACATTTTAATGTTAAACATCTGGTGACGTATTCTGATGATTCAGTTTTGGCAGCATTTTCGCGCAACTTTTTAGGGTTCCGTAGTCAACAAGGAACCCTTATAGTTTCGGTCTGTCCATCCATCTGTATGTCTGTCTGTCTGTCTGTCCGTCTGTCTGTCCGCGGTTTTTCTCAGAGACTATAAGGCCTACAAAGCTGTGATTCGGCATGAATGTAAAATGTACATATTAATGCCGCGACGCCGACAAAATGGTATACAAAAACTTAAAAAAAAAATTATGGTAGGTACCATCGAGTTGATTCCTATGCAATTGACAGACCAACGTTATTTGGTCGAATATGTCAATTCAATGTTGATTGTGATCTGTCAGCTGGGTTTGACGTAACGCAACCAAACTACTTAGGTCCCCGATTTGTATAGGAATCAACTTATCTGATAGTACCTCCCATACACATCAAGTGGGGGTGGTTTATTTTTTCCGTGTCCACCCCACCGTGTGGAGTGTCGTTGGATATGTTTTTAAAAAACATTATGAGTATTCAAAGACCATTTTCCGATTCAGGGATCCGTTTGTGAAATATGAAGTTTTAAAGTGGAAAAAATCGTTAGAGTCCGGTGTCCCGTTTCTACCAGCTAAACGGTAGCATTGTATCTTCGTTCCTTGCCAGATCCAATCCGCTTTCTAACGAACAGCAAGATGGCATTTTCTCGAAAAGTCAAACAAACGTTGGTAACGTTGGTTTGGAAGTATGTATATCTATACATAGGTACATATTAATATAAAACAAAGTAACTTTTTTTCCCTCATGTCGCTTTGTTCCCTTTAATATTTAAAACTACGCAACGCATTTTGATTTTTCATAAGCTAGGTGTTTATAAAGAATAAAAAATTAATAATTTTTAGTTGTAAAAATATTGTAGTGCAAACAAATGGCAAAAATTCGTTTTCTTAATTTTTAATTTTTATAGATAAAAGTACTAGATAATATACTTAGTAGGGACGTCAACATGATCCAGGGGGGGGGGGGCAGCTGCCCCCCCCTCGGTACGCCCATGCGCTCAAAGACCGAAAACGCTTAGTGAGCAAAAAAATGGCTCACGCGCGCGTTTCAATGAAAACAGGCCAGTTAAATGTTGCAATTAAAAATAGTAGAATTATAGTACTGGTTAAGCGTATTCTGATGACTCAAGTTTTGTAGAATTTTCTCGCGTAATATTTACTAGCTGTTTGACCGAGCTTTGCTCGGTATCCGATGAAAATGACATTTTCTTGAAATGATTTCTAGCTAGATCGATTTATCGCCCCCGAAACACCCTATATACTAAATTTCAATGTTGGGATTCCGATTCCGAGATTCCAATTACAAGAATTGCTCGTTTAAAGATACTAGCTATATAAAGATATAAGATAAGATTTTGCAGTGACAAAACATATGCAGTTTACATATTTCATTAAATCAACAAAACATAATATTACTTACTTATATAAAAACGTAAAATAACATAAATAAAAATAAAAGAAATAAAAAAAAACTTACAAGATTTGGCTACCATGAAGAAAACTTAAATAAATTCAGGACAAAAACAATGGGCTCCAACACTTCAGATCCTGTAAACAAAATAAAAATAAAATTAAAAAAATATAAACAAAAAAGTTAGCAAAAAGATTCGAAAATAAATAAAACAGGGTAAAACAGGGTTAAATAAAGTAAATTTATACAAATAAAACGAAATTCAATGTTTCCCTTTTCTTCGTCTCTATTTTTTAAGTTACTAACTTAAAACATTATTGAAAGTATATTTTTCAACATGCATTCATACTATCCATACTAATATTGTACATAGCGAAAGTGTGTCTGTCTGTCTTTCTGTCTGTTACCTCTTCACGCTTAAACCGCTGAACCGATTTTGATGCGTACGAAGATACTTTGAGTCCTGGGAAAGAATATAGGATACTTTTTACCCGGAAACATGAACGAATTTCTGCGCAACGGAGTTGCGACTTGCGAGCACATAAAGTTAATATACCTAGCGGAATAGAGCAACAATCTCGAGCTGTCAAACAAAACGGAAATTGGTTTACATCTGTGTGTAAAAATATGTGTACGTATACACTAACACAAGCATGATTGAACATGAATTCTATGAGATTAAATTGTCAACGTGCCGATAAGTGCCGACTGGACGTCAAAAAAAGAGTTCTGCTGTCATGTATCACACGTCTCTTTTTACCACGCAGTGTTACTGATAGTGACATCTCGCTTGCTAAGGCCTTTGTTTCTCTATTCAGATAGGTATATTACTTAACTTTACTTATGTGCGAGCATCAGCGAGTGAGTAAAATATAAATTTTTTAAACACATTAATCTGTCTAAAATATTATAATATGAGGTCAAAGTTCAAGCCTCTGCGAAAGAAAACTTTTTCACGCGTTTTTACCACTTTTTGACAAGATAGAAACGTGATAAGAAAAAGCTTTAATTGATATAATAAATATTGTGTTCAAGCCCCCAAACATCAATTGGTTGTTCAAATTATTAATAAATGAACTAGGAAATTTGAAATAAAACATCTTTGGACTAGGAAATTCTAATTAATATTATTATTTTCGATACAATCCTAGTTTGATTATTGATTGATTATTGACCAACTCTATCAAAAATCAATAAAAACAAGTTGTATACTAAGAAAATAAAAGCGACTTCAAAATTGTACTAAAAATTAAAAACAAATCATCGGATTTTAATTAAACTTTAAGTATTCCCTAAGTTGAACAATACCTAGTACAGCAGAAAAAAAACTTAAAATTTTAACATAATATTCCTTCTAATTTTAATATTTCGGAAAGTAATAATGTCACTTTCACTAAAAGTTGCAAAACTATTCGGCATTAATGTACCATCAACCAGTTTGAACGTGTGTGACGGTTATGAGCCATATCTCCTAACTTGTCTCATTAATGCAGCTATGGCGCTATTCCCCGAATTCCTCATCCATTTGGGCGACGAATTTCACAGAAATCATGCAACCTTGACCTGGAGGAATTCTTGATATTTCACAGATAATAATAATCTATCCAGTATCCATCCATCCATATTATAAAAAGGAAAATTCATTATATCTGTTGCCGCTACACGCTTTAACCACTGACACCGATTTTGAGGAAATTTGGAAAAATTATAATATTGTACATCCACATGCTTAAATAATTCCGGGAAAGGACACTTTAAACGTAAATATTTTGAGCAAATGAACTTGCAGGCGACATTATTAATCTAAATTAATTTAAATTAAGTTATGCAGCTATGCTTCGTGGTTAAAACATCTTGCATATTAAGCAGCCTCCACACGTTGGCCGTGTTTGCCGAACAGAAGGGGACGGCGCTATACCAGAAAGAAAGACGCAAATAATTCAATCTCTTTCTTTAGTATAGCGCCGTCCTCTTCTGTTCGGCCAAACACGGCCAACGTGTGGAGGCTGCTTTATGGCGGTGGACACAAACACATAACGTTAGCTCCTGGGCCCATAACCTGCGAGGGGTAACTCTTACGGCTTCATGTTTATTGCGTACCCACACGTAATACGATTTACGTAATACCCGAGTTAGTCACTACTCACTATAAACTGACCCATTTATTTTTAAATCACAAACGTCATTGTACTTTTAATTGATTAAGTAATGAAATAACTAGATTGACTGGAAGTTTCCAAAGTTTTAATCGTTATACGTCTATTATGATTTTCTTTCCAACTAAATCCAAGTAAATGTTTAGAAAATACTTTTGGAACGAAGTTCCTTATCGCGCGTTCGACGTAAAGAAGGCTAGACAGAACGATATTTGACCTCGACACTTTTTTATTAGTACCTGCATGGTAGGGGCAGAGGGCGTTGATAGTATTCCTGTGTGTCAACTAGATGGCGTTTTTGAGAATAAGCAGCGACGCGTTGTTAGTATTCCTGGGCGTCAATAGATGGCGTTTTTTAATAATTTTTTGAGTGTATATATTATTGTATACAGGTTTTTTGAACATAAGAAATAACTTCATCCCATTCGGGTGTCCCTTGGCACCTCTCAAGTTTTTATTTTTTTCCAGTTTTCATTGACCAGTGACCACCCCCTAAATTAAGTGTCCAGTAGTTACAATAACCTGTTCATAAGTTCCACAAGGGCCTAATATAGAACAATTACGCTAGGTGAGTGGTGAGTGGTGACGCTTATCGCTATGGCCGGTTGCTAAAAACAGACTATTCTAATTTACTATATGGCTAGGTGCATTAACAAACTGCTTAATATTATAATTTATACACCATACAGGTGCTGATGCTAATGATGTATTTTGGGCATGTGACCGGTTTAAGGCGCCTTAAATACGTTCACCTCATGATTGGCTCCGGCTAATGCATTCCGCAGCTGGTTCATATCATCTCAGATGCATAAAGATGCAGTACATCAATTCGATTTGATTTTCCTGATTTTCCTTTTCCTGATAAATCAGCTTGCATAGTTAAATTGAAAATTTCTATCATGTAGTTTTTACAATGGATAGATAAACTAATAAAATGGTTTCTCAATTCTTGAAAAATATGTAAATAATTCAGCATATTATGTACATTTTATATCTAATGAAGTAATAAGTAATGAGTTTCCCGCAGTAGGACAACCAAAAAAAATATCTCCAAGTCTGACAAATTGGTGTGAAAATACGTTGGTCTATGCGACGAAAAAATTGGCCCTTACCTGCCAATACCCATAATACATAGCTGATCTTTCGTCAATCCTTTTTTTTAAATAAGGGGGGAAAACGAGCAAACGGGTTAACTGATGAAAAGCACCTACCGTCGCCGCTGCAGGTGCCTTTTAAGAGGGAATACGCTCTCTTCTTAATGGTTTCTGCCTGTTCTAGGAACATCCTTTCTGTTATACGTCTTACTGGTTTATGAATGGAAAATGGATCAGAATGCGTGCACATTTTATAGCAAAACTGAAATCACTGCAGGAAACTGGGAGCTATTATTGAGTATTGACATCCAATTAGTTACAGGAAATGGTGATAATGCATGACCAGTTTCCTTATGAGTTTGCTCGTTGTCGACAAATTTTATGTCTCACAGGAAATTTCTATGTTGCGATCAAAACGTTGTTTCCCCATTTTAAAATATTCTATAGGCCGATTTCCTTTCAGTACACTAAGGAGCTAGTGTTTCACCACTTCCAGATCAGTGCCGGATATGCTTTCCACTACTTAACTTGACAGATAGAGTATGGAGTATCTGTCAGATAAGTTGTGGATAGCCTATCCCGTACTTATCAGGAAGTGGTAAAACAGGCCCTAAGTCAGCCGTGTCCTTCAACACAGACACAATAAATAGACATGACACTGTATTATTTGCTTCTATTAGTTAAGTTCTTTGATAACATCAAACATGCAGCTAACTTGTGCGCCAGATTTAGTCGGCTTAGAGTAAAGATGTTAGATGGTCTACACTGCACTGCATAGATATCATTTAAAATTATGTTTGTAGGCTAGTCTCATAATATACTGGCATAAAGTATAAGGTTTGAGAATTATTGTGACACGCCTCCTGGTTTGGAACATGGCTAAAAGGATGTACAAAATTTGGCTAAACATAATATCCAGAAAAATATACTAAAACTTTAAATTATAACATGTGATAATTCCTTTAATAAAGGGAAGCATGGTCTTTTATCCTAACTCCAAATAAAAGCTACTAAGATAACATAACCACCAATGTCCGCACATTAGGAATATTTTTACCTCCACGTAGAAAAATCCAGGAAAAGGGTCGGGAACCTTCATTATGCCCGTAATGAAATTCCCTTTGATCACACGCTCGTCTTTGACATCTCGGCCATGCCGATTATACATGGACCTGCTCGTTATTTACACCGACACAAACAATACAACAAACGTTACAGCTACATTATTGTGATAAACGATGCTTAAGAGGATACACCAGGGGCGAGATAAATTAAAAATAGGTATTTGAAAATGTATTGCTGCCTCACCAATCTCAAGTCTCCCACCGCAGAGCGCGATAGAGACAACACGACAAAAGTTCTAATAAAAGAACAGAAAATCTTCGATTCGTTGTCCGCTGATTCCTTCTCCAAAACTTAACCGATTTAAGTACTTTTTTCATTAAGAATTAAAGCAAGGCTTGAGCTGTGTTCCTATGTTTTATTTTTTTGTATATTTTAGCCAGTTTTGTTTTCTGGGTGTTTGAACACAGAGGAAAATCTGGCGATTTTTTTGGGTTTTTGGACGTTATTATCTTTTTTAATAATAAAATTATGAAAAAAAAGAAAACATAGGGACATGCTAATAGTGGCCATAGACATTCAGGAAAAAAATCATAACTCTAGCGGCATTATCTAGGGAGGAAACAGGGGACAGCGTTTGTATGGAAAATCGGTGGTGTGGACTCCTCTTAAGTACCAGCGGTTCGTACTTTTTAGTCAACGCGGTAATTGGGAACACAAAAATGAAACAAATGAGATGTTGGAAAAGCTTTTTCTAGAATTAGAGCGGTAAAAAAGAAAATATTTCTGAAAAATGTTTTTTTAACACGAGTTCAAATCAGCAAAAAAGGTACATGTAGAGTCCCCAAATTCAGTATCGACGAAAAGTTCCTAAATCCAGATTCGTCCTAAAGGGAAAATGCGATACTGGCTGCGGTCTCTGCTAAAACTCGCCTCTCGATCGGGTATCAATGACATGCAAGGTATGTTCACTTCGGTGTAACCGCAGCCGTATAGGATGGCTTGCGTGAAAACATTCAATTTCCTCCGCGACCGGTCCACAGCGCATTCGGTCATTACTCACACATGGCTGTTTTGCATATCAGTTACACGCGTTTTAAAATTACTAGAGATCGCCCAATGGTCGAAATTCGACCTTAGTTTCAACGACATTAGGACTACTTTTTTTTTTTTTTTTTTTTTTTTTTATGATATAAGGGGGCAAACGAGCAAACGGGTCACCTGATGGAAAGCAACTTCCGTCGCCCATAGACACTCGCAGCATCAGAAGAGCTGCAGGTGCGTTGCCGGCCTTTTAATAGGGAATAGGGAAACATGAGAGGGTAGGGAAGGGAAGGGAATAGGGGAGGGTATGGAAGGGAATAGGGTAGGGGATTGGGCTTCCGGTAAACTCACTCACTCGGCGAAACACAGCGCAAGCGCTGTTTCACGCCGGTTTTCTGTGAGGACGTGGTATTTCTCCGGTCGAGCCGGCCCATTCGTGCCGAAGCATGGCTCTCCCACGTACAAATATTTTGTAAAAAATATTGACTATCATTTTTTTTTCAACTCTTGTCTCTGGGACTTAGCTGATCTCAGACTGGCCGTGTAAGCATTGTCATGTCATTTATCTATAATATCTTAGATTCAATAAAAAAAAAACTATAATCCATTTTCAATTTGTCAACTTGTTGACAACAACCATAACCATAGACTTAATATATACTGTCGTATAAGTCTATGACCATAACAGACTTCAACCATAAATAAAAGAGTATAATTCGTATGTATAGGTTTGTCACTCAAAAATCTGTCATTTCTCATGTGTGTGTGTGTTGTAGTGTGTGTAATGTTTTATTTGTTAAAAAAAATATGGTAAAAGCATAATTTCAAAATAATATTAATTCGATGCACTCCTTCACCATATAAACTATAACTGTGCAAAATTTCATGCACCTACGTTTCCCCATTTTTCGTAAAAAGGGTTACAAAGTTTTTCGTTCGCGTATTAATATTATGATAACACGTTCAATGCTCTTGAAATGTTACATAATTATGTGCAGCATATTTGAAACGAGACTTTAATTTAAACTCGTGATGGGGATAAAGGAAGTATTTATTTACTAAACGACATTTAGAAAGTAGATTCTCATTATGACCTTGTGTTATAATGAACCAATAGCGATTACGAATGTGTGGAAACTGGGAAGGCATATTTGTCTATGATTGCTCATGATCGTCGACTATCCTCACGCAATCATGGCGGCAATCTCGGTTATTCATCAAACTAGCAGTGCACAACAAAATTGACTTTGAAGAGATTAGTCGGCAAAGTTATCCAATGATTTAGTTATTCACGTCTGTCACTATAAGCGCCATAGAGTATGCAATTATCATGGCAAATGAGCTGGTGCGAGATTCATTGCATAGTTTATACTCCACTGGGTGTTAGCTGTTAACATCGGAATTCTATGAGAATTTTACTGCAATGTTATGCCTCGGAATCGGGAAATCTATAATATACCTAACTGCAATGTTATCTGTTATCACACTAGAGGCAGCATCAGCGTAGACAGTAAACAAAAAGTTTTGTTCGACATTTGGCAACGTGTCTGTCAACATTCTCACACGACGCGCGACGTGTGCAACATGGCGGATTTTGACCGGATTCAAAATCAAAAATCAAATCAAAATATTTTTTACTCAGTTACTCTGAACAAAAATGTTTCCGAACGTCGTTACTAAGGTGCCTACCACCGGTTCGAGAACTAACCCGGCGAGAAAAACCGGCGTAAGAAACTCGCACGGGGCCATCTTTTACTAAAAAGATGGAAAATTACAAATACAGCATTAGTAGTAGATTATTTACTGTATGTGTTTGTACCACCCTCTGTTCTGACCTTTGCGTAATACTCCCTATATAATGAGAGTAATCCTTATTTCGTTGTCATAATATTATTAGAAGTGTAATAACGGAATCTGATTTACGATAAACGTCAAAACTCATGCCTGGCGTCTGTGGCTTTGTCGGGAGTTTATCTACTCAATTAAAAGCACTATCGAATAGATAAGCCACCCACAAAACCGCAGAGAGCTCCATCCAGCTTTACAGTTACGCTTTACCACTAACGGTATATTATAACTTGTATCGTAAACGTTAAAGACATGTCTTCCTTACTGCTAATGGCATTACATAAAATTTATTGAATTTATAACCCGGAGTCATTTACTCGTACTACAGTCTGTAATAATTATTATAGAATATATTATAAGGATACTGAACAATAATTATTTCAACTTATTATTAAATATTTTTACCTCAGTTAACTGTAGCAAAGCACCAAGTAATATTATAAACGAAAGTGTGCGCCTTTGCCAGTCTTTCTTCTTGTTACTTAACCAATTTTAATGAAATTTGGTATGGAGATAGTTTAAGTTCAAGGTAAGGACATAGTGATTATTGCAGCAAAACGTACAAATCGTACGCAATAAAAAAATGTACCATGTTTAGTGATTAGTCAGTCTCTACAATCTTAGATGCTCTACTTTTAAAGTGTGTAAAACATGAAGTAGTTTATCTGCGTCTGTAGTTAATCAATTATTTTTTTGCAAAATTTACATATAAAAGTGCATACCATTGTGAAATCTGATTAAATTCCATGTTTAAAAAGTTATTGTCTTAAAGAATACGAAAGTGAGAAAATCCATTGACTCACGCATGTCGACCATCGACTCTTGTAACAGTTTGCATTATAAGCCGCACTAGAGACAAATTTTAATTACTTAAATGTAGCTTAAATGTAATTGATGAAAGGTCTGACAGATAACGTATGGGGCTTATATCAAATCTAATAAGTCTTCATTTAATTACAGTTATGTATTAATTATTCGTCTCTGAATGCGATAGTAAGACATTTATTTATACAAAATGTTAGTGTAAACACCGTTATCCTTGAAACCATCAAATGAGCCCGTCAAATGTTTTATTGTTCTCATAGAAAAAAAACTTTTTCTATGTGAACAATAAAATGCTGGGAACTCAAAAAAATCCATCTTCATACCCATACAAATTGCCGATCCGTATGGGTATGAAGACGGCTTTTGTTTTGAGTTACCAGCATTGTTCTCATGGATAAAGTTATTCATTTTGACGGGCTCATTTGATGGTTTCAAGGATAACGGTTATTACACTAACACACTGTATAATTGGAAAATTAATTGTGTTGAATGGGAACCATACATATTTTCAGATTAAAAACTAACCTTAGATATCCTTACCGGGACTCCGATCAAATTTAATTATGGAGATCCGAGATACCATACCAAATATCACCAAAATCAGTGATTAATGTGTGAAGAGTTGAAAGACAGACACATCATCACATTTATATTATGAATTACCGAGATCATCACAACGGAACGCGCGTGATATCAATAGAGCTATAGAATTCTCACTTTCTACTTGTAAAATCGTGGGACAATAGTCTTTTAAATACTTCTTGTTGACGCTATTATCTGACTGGAGTTCAAGATACAATTTTATATTAATACAAAATGATGCAAAACGAAATAAACAAATTAATGCAAAAAGTTGTTTTAGCCATATCAGAGAAGTTGATTCCTAGGCAAATGGCGGTTCCTAAGTAATTTGGTCGAGTTAAGTCAAACCCATCCGACCGATCACAGCTTATACTGAATTGACATAAGCCGTCCACATGACGTAGGTCCGTCAACTGTCTAGGAATCAATTTCCTAGATGGTAAAAATATTAGCACATTAGCAATCGGTCTAGGTGTTTTGGAGGAGTTTTGCAACAAACGCGGTAGATGAACTAGTCGTAGCTCTACGTAAAAGCATCGCTTGTTTTTAAACGCTTTTCATTTTCACCCCGTCATACAAAAAATTCACCCCGAATTTTGAGAACGTAATATGCTGTTATTTTGCATATTATAAAGGCTTATTGGCTTCGCCTGCGTTATCACTTATGACTTATCATATTTTATTCTCTATGCTTATGAGATTTTTCTTAAATTGTCATACTGACTTAACCGCTCTACATTTTTTGTTGATTTTAGGGTTCCGTACCCAAAGGGAACTGAGACTTCGATGTCTGTCTGTCTGTCTCCAGACTGTATCTCAAGAACCGCTATATTTCTGAAATTTTCACAGATTGTATATCTGTTGCCGCTATAACAACAAATACTAAAAATAAAATAAATTAAATATTTAAGGGGGGCAACAGACGTATTTTTTTTTTGCTATTTTGTGCTCTATGTCACTAATGGCAACAGGTAGGCTCTTGAAATGTTCACAAAATACTCAGTTGTATTTATACTTTAATAATTGATGGTAAAATTAAAATAAACTCAAAAATTAAGGGAGAGGAACTCCCATAGAAAAAACACATTTTGTTGGCAATTTTTGCTCTATAATGGTCGGGAACACTTCGTGCGCGAGTCCAACTCGCACTTGACAGATTATTTCTGATACTAGTTCTAAGGAAGCTTCAGTGACAAGTGACGACTACTCATATGGCAAACAGTGAATCATTTCATAATGCAGGATATAGTGATAAAGTTACTCCAGTACCTACCCGACTACGGCAAATAACTTATGAATCTTAATCCCATGATTCATGCTGTATTAGCCTAAATTCAAAAATATATCTTTGTTGTCCTGTAGCTAGATTATGGTATTTAATTTTACATTAATTTTTTAGTGGATAAGTCTGGTAGACCAGTTCCACGTTCCTCTGGGCGCTTCAGCTAATTGAGGCACATCCCCAACTCGGGGCACCCAAGAGGTTTCCCCTGAGCTGCGTCATAAAAAAAGGATTCTATCAAGCAGCAAAATATTATTTCAATAAAGATACGTCAAACAACTGATTTTGGTGAAAATCAGTTGTTTGAAATTCTAGAGAAACTACACGACTCTGTTCAGCCCCCCTAGACTAGTGGCAAAACGCTAACGCTACAAAATGTATGCGATTTGACATAAGTCATCGCTTCGCTAGCGAATACTAATGTCAAATCCATACATTTTGTAGCGTTAGCGTTAGCGCTAGCGTTAGCGTTTTGCCACTTGTCTCGGGGGGCTGGTGAGAACAGAGTCTGCCATATAGTTTCTCTAGAATTTTATTTACTCTCAGAATTCATACTAGAGAAATAAGTATTAAATGATATCGTTAATTAAACTGGTTTATTATTTACGTAACAATATTAATGTTAATACAACCGTTAAAAAGTCACGCGCGCGTTGGACAGAGTGACTAACGCCGAAGATATGCCTGTATCAATAACAATGAGAGCCTGTATTGGCAATATTAGTTTACTGGTTTGTTTGGTCATTGTTTGCATTCTTACGACTGCAATCAAAGACATTTTATTTATTTTTTAAATTTTAATTTAATGAAGAATTTGAGTGATAATTCTGTAAAATAAATTCTAATAAAAAGAGTCTGGAGATTAACGGTCGTATGAATAAAAAAATCTTAGTGAAGGTTTTAACAGTTTTCTAACTTAAATGTTCGCTAAAGTTATTAACCGTCTTATAACTTATAAAATCTTTGAAGTTTAGTTAATCATTATTCGTAAGTTAACTGATCATTAAATGTCTCGTGCGGCCGTTAGACATTAAGGGCCTGTTTCACCACTTCCTGATAAAGTGCTGGATAGTCTACTTTTTTGACAGATTCTCCATACTCTATCTGTCAAGTTAAGTAGTGGATAGCTTATCCGGCACTTAACAGGAAGTGGTGAAACAGGCCCTTAATAACTCACTCTGCTAGGACAAAATATATAAAATAACAAGTAAACCTACTAAGTACCAGTTAAAAATCAAAATGAATATTTAGTAAAAAATATTATGAAACTTTAAATCTTCTCACTTCATTCAAGTAACTAAAGTTACAAGTTTGTATGGAACTTATTCCGACTCAAGTTTTTAGAATTTGTTTTTTTCCAGTCAGTCTAGATTTCTAGAACCACCTAGCTATAGGGATGCACTTTAAGTCAAAATTCAAAACCCTTTTCGTCGCATCCTATACTACTTCACTACAAGGTACTATTGTGTGTAGGCCCTTGTATCCGATCCGGGATAAGGGCATCCCTATCCCTCAATAAGGGCGTGGTTGATCGCCGTTAACGAACAGCTGTCCGCACACCTGCCTAACGGCTGGCAAACATCTTGAGTCGCCATTTTTAAGTGTGGCTTTTTGAGGACGGGAATTTCTAATGAGTATAAATGTTTGTAGTTTGAAAACCAACAATCAAGTTAGCTAGTAAGTTTGCTTGTAAAAGTAAAGTTTAAGACTAATTATTGTTATTTATCTAGATTCTAGAGCCTCTAGAGGTAGAGAAGGGAGTCCCTTTGCGAAACATTGCGGTGTCTGTCATGATTGCAGTCTGTGTGTAGTCGCATTTCTGATTTCGAACTTTATATTGTTATCAGCTAGCAGTGCAGTGGTATCAAAATGAAGCTACTCACAAAAAATTTGCTTGATAGTAATAAAAAAAATTGTTCTAGAGCTCCCTGACTATTATACATACGTAGTGTTTTTAGTTGAAATAACATTAAACTCTGACATTTGAAGTTCGAGGGCCTAGAAATTATTAATTTATACGTCTTCGTTCTTTGGCCTCTTGGGATTGAAATCGTGGGAGGGCAAAATATTATACTCGTAAGGGCGATATTTACACAGAATATGTATTATACAGTGAAATACCACAGTCGTGTCTTGAAACTAAACTCACTCCTTACATAGATGATTGCAAGTGACGATGTACTGTATTCTTTTGCTACTGAAATTATGCTATATGCATGTGCTTATTTGGAGTCTCTGACGTGACTGTGTGCGTTTAAAAAACTTTTACGACTTGGTCAGTAAAAGCCCGTTTAACGGTCTAGAAACTATGAGGCTTTTAGCATTTTCCTGGGAATTTCTAGAAGGAAATAACTCTACACCTCAGACCAATATAAAAGCTATGTCTACCGATTAAAGTAGACATTGCCCTCGGCCGAGCACATTAAATATAATACGATATTATACAATACTAGCTAACAACCCGCGACTTCGTCCGCGTCAACAAAATGTGATAAGTTGATAACAAAGACAGACGTATGGTATGTAATTTGGACCATATCTTATGCAACATCAAAAATCATTTGAAAATCGGTCCACAAACGGTGGAGTAAAATACATAGGTAAAACATAAAAAAGTAAAAAATATCCTTTTCCTTTTTGGAAGTCGGTTAAAAAGTAGCCTAAGTTACTCCTTATTACATCAGCTATCTGCCAATAAAAGTCCCGTTAAAATCGGTCCAGACATTTCGGAGATTAGAAGGTAAAAACAGACAGACATACAGACAGACAAAAAATTTAAAAATTGATATTTTGGTGTATGTACCGTCTAAATATTCATATGCATTTAGTAAAAAACGGTTATTTCAATATTACAAACAGACACTCCAATTTTATTTATATGTATGTATAGATGTATAGATACTGTATACCATAAAGTTAATATACCTAGCGGCCTAGCGGAATAGAGAAACAAAGGCCTGAGCAAGCGAGATGTCACTATCAGTAACACTGCGTGGTAAAAAGAGACGTGTGATACATGACAGCAGAACTCTTTTTTTGACGTCCAGTCGGCACTTATCGGCACGTTGACAATTTAATCTCATAGAATTCATGTTTAATCATGCTTGTGTAAGTGTATACGTACACATATTTTTCACACAGATGTAAACCAATTTCGGTTTCGTTTGACAGCTCGAGATTGTTGCTCTATTTCGCTAGGTATATTAACTTTATGATAGGTATCTACATACTACATACCGAGGGCCCTGTCTCGGTACTCTATTCGGTAGGTGTAATCAGTCCTTTATTGCAGTGTTTCCCAACCTGCCGTCTCTGGACCATACATATTCAGAATTTTTTGCTGTTTATTTTATTAAGGGGGTCCCTAAAAACTGTATATAATTTACTAGGGGTCCGTGGCAGTAAAAGGTTGGGAAACACTGCTTTATTGTACGCTTGTATTGAGGTAGACTCTAGCCAGTAGAGAAAGTAGCTTTTAATTTTTACTTCCGACATAAACAGTCTCATTGGCGTACTGCCCCCCCCCCCCCCCCCCCCCCCTCACATATTTTCAGGCAGATTAATAAAAGTCAATTTTCATGATTTTTCAATATGCCAGACCAACTATCTTCTCGAAACAGGTATGCTGCCCCCCAATAGCTAAAATCCTGGGTACGCCCATAAACAGTTTAAACTATTATGTTGAATTTTATACCCATCTCTAATTATTATTATTAATTCTCCTAATACCTATATTACACAAAATATTATAAATCACCTCTCATACCCAACTCAAATTGAACATTTGAACGGTAGCGAATTCCGAGTATAACATCAAAGGACCTAACTATTGATATTATTTCCACGAAACTGTTGGATGCTTAATGAGATCAAACCTTTTGAGGTACGCGCACATCAAAAGGGAGCCGGAGCGGAGCGGATCGCATTTTCCATACAATATGTTCTATGGCCAAGTTAGGCAATGTTACATGTAAAATTCTTGCCTGTCGCCAAAAGGCCCGTTTGGCAGTTCTCTGGACTATCCCGGTACAACTATACATTTTAAAAATTCACAACATATTTTATCTTAATTCTTAGTGCAATGGTCAAATAACTCATTCAGATTGGCAAATGGCTTTTGCAGGGAAACTATGGCCGTATTTTAAAGCAAAAAAAAAACCTATTCTATAATCGATCTCAGAATGAGTTTGTAAAGAAAGAAAGATGCTGATATTCATTTTGTTAGCCCTAAACTCGCTTCTAATCTCAAAATATACAATCAGCAATATCCATTTCACTCTAAATTCCTTGAAGGGTATTTTAAGCCCTGCCAAGGACAAGGACTTCCTTAATCAATAGCTATTCAATTCATGGCCGTTTAAATGTTGGCCCTTCAAAGGGACGACCGTATTTATGACTTGGTATTAGTGAAGACTTAGAAATAATTTATTATACTTAATTGAATATAGTATTGATGTAGTATGGCTACTATTTCGGACTTCTACTAGTTAGGGATTGTCCATTAATTACGTTAATTATTTAAGGATGGGGTGGGGGGAAAAGGCCAAAACAACGTGAAAAATTCACAGTCCATATATATTTTTTTATGAGCTAAGGGGGCAAACGAGCATACGGGTCACCTGATGGAAAGCAACTTCCGTCGCCCATGGACACTCGCAGCATCAGAAGAGCTGCAGGTGCGTTGCCGGCCTTTTAAGAGGGAATAGGGTAATAGGGGAGGGTAGGGAAGGGAATAGGGTAGGGGATTGGGCCTCCGGTAAACTCACTACTCTAGTGAGTGAGTTTACCGGAGGCCCAATCTCTTCATATTTACGATAAGTACTTATAAGATTATGTGGAAAATGATTTATTACCTACTAGACGAGTGAGTTTATTGCACTGACATAATATAAACTTGTGGTTTATTGCATATTTTAGGTACTTAAGTAAAACTAGAAGATTCACGATAACTGTGGCAAGAACCGATATAGTTCTATAATCTATTAGAGACGCTGTGTCTTATGTTTGTCTACAAAATCTTAGTGCATCCGTGTAATCGAGATCTAATAAAAAAAACTCGACCCCAACTATGTATTCGACTGCAAATAAAAGATCTACTAAGCGACGAAGCTCATTTAAAAATTAAATGTAGTTAAGCTTTCAATTACCTAATTGGTTAAGCCAGTATCAATTAATGTAATGTTAATTAAGGCTAATATTAGGCTAATATGTATATTTGTCATACCTACACGGGAATTTTTGACTCGAAACTTGATTTCAAATGGCGTGCATTCGAAATTTACATTATGATTCCTGCCCAAAAAAAATTATAATTCGATTTAAATTTAGAACATCAACGCGCATCTAAGACGTATTTTTTTCTTGCTTAATTGCAATTTGCAAACGAATCTTTACCAAAATGCCTTAGGCTGATTATTATTTGACCTAGTTTAAACAAGAATATTTTTATTATTCACGTCTCCAATGGCACGTAACGGTTAATAAACTAGCCGTTACCCGCGACATGATCTGCAAAACATTTAAATAAATAACATATTAACACGCGTATTGTTAACTGGGCATCACGTTTTAAGGCCAAAAATCCAAAAGACTATAAAATAGCAGGCGCAAAGGTTCGGCTGGTACGCTTTTAGTCACACACTTTGCGCCTGCTATTTTATAGTTTTTTGATCGTCGTTTTTTTATACATCAATTAAATCGAGCTAAAAAAACGAATCGCCCTAGATGTATTCTTTGTCTTTAATTCAGTGCAAAAATTATCTGAAAATTCCAAATAATTTGGACATAGTATGGAAAATTCGTTAAAAGAAGAGGTAAGTTTGGGATTTTTTTCTATCGAGTGAAGTTCATGATATTGTGTAATGGAATATAATATAAATTTCACTGTGTTAGATCCTTAACTAACACATAATATTATATTTTTTCAGAATTTAAATTACTATATTTTTGTGTCTACTGTCACTTTTAAATCTTGAAAATCGTCCGTTTCTGGGAATACAGGGCCTTAAGGAAACTCTATTGAAGCAGGTGTCAAGTTAATTTCTGCGTGTTGTTCATATTATTATTATTATTTCTTGTGTGAGTTTATCGTCGTTAACTATTGTAAATATGCGGTTAGTTTCGTGTCGCATGACTATACTTACCTACTCTTAATAGTATTCTAGATAGACAACTATAATAGTTTTCTATGGAAACGATAGACGATACTTGAAATTGTGTATTGTGGTTCCTTCAATAAGAATAGGGATGACGTAAAATTTTTTTTCTTGGTGTAAGTGATTCAAAAATAGGAATATCGGTGAAAAAATGACTTTGATAGCTTAAAAACTCTCCAAGATATCCATACAAAATGTTACCTGACTGTGACGTCACGCTTAGGTAGTTTGTTCGATAGCTATCAAAATCAAAATGCGTTTATGAAAGTAGCTTGATAAGAATTTTTTTTATAAATTGCCTTATCGAATGATATACAAAAATTAAGGCATTTTATAAAAAAAAATCGACTTGACTATCCAACTTTGAAGGCTCATAACAAAAAAATACTTATTTTATGAAGCTGAAATTTTGGGAATACCTATTTTTTATCGCTATGTCTTTATTTTATTCTTATACAAAAAGCAACCGTAATGCCTCATGGTAAGTGATTGCCGCCGCCCGTGGAAACCAGCAACACCAGGCAAGTCATACGTTTGTAAATTCTGTGATGTAGGGTACATTTTGTGGTCCTTCCTTATACTAGTAATCTGCAGCCTTCTTGGCCAAATTATAATCTAGACACGCGGGTAGCGTCTCAAGCCAAGTTCAAGTAGGTAAGTATAACAGAACTGGCGAGCAGCACCGTGTGTACTAATTAAAAATATTTAACTCATTAATAATTGCTATCGATAGTTAAACTTAAAGAGCGAGAAAAAATATAATGCGTTCGAGCGCGCGAAATTATTGACATGTATTTTTTTTCTTCTCTATAATATTTTTAAATGAAAAATAATATCCTCAGGAATAAAAATATTATTCCTAATTTAAGTAAGTAGTTGATTTATCAAATGTTTTCACCTATAATTGCAATAAGTATTTAATTAATAATTTTATGTGGCATGTTAAAGTAATGGGAAAATATCTAATTACAGTAATTAAATAATACTCACAGGAGCTGGAGACATGGCACTCATTGAGGACACACTGGTAGATAATCCAGGATTCCAACTCAATCATCGTAGAAGCTGTCATGGTTATAATGATTGCACTTTTATTTTACGTACGAGCTTTTCATAGATTGCACAGTTCAGTAAAACAAACTGGCTAGTATTTATTTTTGTGTTACGAGTTCCATCAGATGTCGATTCACATGCAAACAATCCCGATGTTTTGATCCACCCACGTCTCAAAATATGAACCGCTCAATTTCCTGTACAATGCACCTCACAGACACCGATCTATTTCTGTACTGGCTGCCCCAGCCGGGCCAGCCCCCAGCTGAATTGATGTTCAGTGTTGCCAGTTAGTAAGTACTTAAAGTGCAATGTCAGTGAAATTAAATTTCTGACAATATTAATAAAATTATTAAATTATTATAATTAATTTTAAATGTATTAATATATTTCTGTATGTATTTTCTGAATTTGTACTCCCAAGCGTTATTTGCTTGCATAACCAATTTTGTTACATCGACAATAATGAGCAACATAAAAAATACGTCAGACTTAAATTAAAAATAATAAAATACTTGTTATTACTATGGTTAAAAATAACAAATATTTTAGGTTTTTTTTATATTCCTATAACGACCGAAATGTTGTGCTGAAGAAGCAGTCACAAAACTTTGTGTTATGCCCACCATTGACCATGATACCATTGGACGATCTGCGTGTATCGTCCAATGGTATCGTCACATAGCACGAAGCTTCATACGATAGACGCATGTGCGGCCGCGGCATTACACTAATTCCAAAAAGCCTGGCCGTTTCCTTATTTGTACCTTTCATGGTGATTTAAGGATTTAATGCCGCACTCAGACCGTCGTACTCAGAAACATTTAATTATGATTAACCTTCAATTTATTGAAAAGTTTGACAGATAATTTTGTATTGATTACATTTAAGTAATTAATGTTCCACTCTGAGCGCGACAGAGAGACATATAATATAAATAACTTAACCGTAATTAAATGAAGAGTCTGACAGATAATATTGTATGGGCCATGGGGCGTCAAAATGTTCATTTAATTACAATTAACTAATTACTTCTTATTCCTTTATATAATTACAATTAACTAATTACTATTTATTAAGTGCCGCACTCTGAGACATTTAATGATGAATTAAACTTAAATTTAATGGAAATCTTCATTTGATATTATGTTAAAATCTTCATTTAATTCACATTTTGTGAGAAATAAAGTCTTAAACCGTAAACCGTATTTAATTACAATTAAGTAATTAATATTCATCTTTGAGTGCGGCGGTGAGAGCTGCAGTTACCAAGCTTTCTGGCAAACATATCGAACCTTGCAATATTTTCTAAATGTCAACTGTCAAATAAAAGACGTCATTTTGACATATTTTAATTCAGCGAGTTTTGTCGATGTACATCGATTGTAGAATCGATTAAATTTTTTATTTTTGTTTAAAGTAAGTATTTCCGACATTAATATATGGTTGTTTTTATTACCATTTAAATAATTTAATACATTTTGTTAATTATGTAGTGCCCTTAAACTAATTGATATACTAATTTCTCATTTTCTTTTGACATTTGCTTTAAAAAAAAATCGATAACTGTGTCGATTAAAATTTTCAAGCTCTTTGTCACTCTTTCTTATCTGTATAATTTGTGCTTGTCAAAACTGTCAAAATATTCCATTTGACATTTCGTTTTTCAATTTTTCACAGGTTGTTTCGTTTGTTGAAAGTGTAATGTGTATTTGTAAATATTAAAGACGTAAATTATAAAAGTGGTTGGAAATTTACTCCAAAAGTGCATAAGAACTATCGATAGTGAAACATTAGATGAGTGAACATTTTTTCCAATCGTTCAAGCCCTAAAAGGTGCGTATAATTTGAATATTTTTGCGAGTTATATTTTTGTAACACCTGTTTTGAATGACAATATTTTATCGCTTTGTGTTGTTTGTTACTTCATTTCATTAGTAGTCTGACTTTAAACTGTACATAGTTTATCTAGGCTCGTAATATAAGTAGGCGTATCGTTTAAATTGGAGGCGTTCTAAGCCAAAATATTGGGTACGTTATATGGCTTAATTTGGCTTAACCTTGAGCGTTTATTATGTATTCGAGTGTCGTCAACACTGCTAAACGCTACGAGGTATGGACTTAGTACCAGTTACCACCTATGTTAGAAATGTGTATTAATTGATCCAAATCTCATGTAGGGTAACCTTTATGATAATAATAATTGCTCAATAGTGTTTAACAAAATATGTTACAAAAATAAAAATAGGTACATATTATCTTAGATTATAAGTAACAACTATACATTTTAATTTAATTAATTGTGAATGAAACAAAATACTCAAGTCTTGAAAAAAATATTATGCTGCATGATATCTAAATTGGTAGCTTAATATGTAATAACCAATTTGAAAATAAAATAATTCTAAGTAATTTAACCTTTCAACTTGACCCTTTGTTCCCTTTAATCTTTAAAACAACGCAACAGATTTTGATGATTCTTTGAGTGTTAGATAGCCCATTTATCGAGAAAGGCTATAGGCTATGTTTTATCACGGTAAGACTAATAGGAACGAAGAAATAGAGAAACATGTGGAAAAAACGGGGAAAATTATTTGAAAGGGCTAACTTGAACATGCTAATCTCAACAACTACTGGTCTGATTAGAATTCTTTCAGTGTTAGATAGCCCATTTATTGAGAAAGGCTATAAAGCTATATTTTATCACGCTAAGACTAATAGGAGAATTAAAAAAAAAAACGGTAAATTATTTGAAAGGGCTTATCTCGCAAACTACTGGAGCAATTTTTATGTTATTTGACACAGATAAGAAGTAGAGTGGACTTCACGTGGGTGAAGGATCATAGGCTTTTATATCGATTTTAATCATTTTTTCAGTGGCTAGCTACCCGTGCGATGCCGGGGCGGGTCGCTAGTTATAAATAAACAGAGTAGTAGGTATTTCCGCTATAAATAAAACTGATGTTAATAATGCAATCTATAAACAGATTTATGACTCATGTTTAAATTGTATGCATGATCTACGTATATAATTATGTTAAAGAGAACTTGTTACAATTTCTTGTATAGAAGCATAAACCAAATTTTATGTAATTTGTGTCATGTAATTAAAATGTAAATATTGCATCCTAATTACAATGAAACAGTGACTGGCTGTGGATTTTAGTTGTTCTCTACATATTATATTAGTTTAAACAAAATTTGGTGATGATCAAAAATTCCATAATTGCATAATAGGCATGATGACTATTTTTTTAAGGACACTTAAAAAATAGAAACATTGTTGAAAGAATGACTCTGATAGCTTAAAAATTCACCAAGATATGACCATTCAAATATCCCATAAAAAAGACCTGCCCGAAACGCTCCATACAAAGTGCGAAAGACTGACGTCAGTCTTTCGTAGTTTGTATGCATCGGGAGACAACTTTGTTCGACAGGTATATTAAATATTGCGTTTATGAAAGTGGTTTCATAACAAAAGTTGCTTTTAATTGCATAAGTTATCGAATTGTATACAAATATTAAGAAATTTAATTGAAAAAAAAATCGACTTCAATATCCAACTTTAAAGGCGCATAACAAAAAAAATACAAATGCTATAAAGCTGAAATTTTGGGAACACTTATTTTTTATCGTGATTTCTTTATTTTATTAACAAAATTCGCTTATCTTTGACCTTGTCATCATCCCTATTGTTAACATTAAATGTTTGATTATGTTTTTATTCTAAGTGGTGTTAAGATTAAAATCAGACAAACCATCAAACATCTTTACTTACATTTTTACTTTTTTAAATTGCAGCTGTTAGTGTACAATATCATAGATAAGCATTCCATATCATTTTAAATAATATTATGTGGGCAGAATAACCAAATGTATGCTGTCTCGAAAATCTTCACTTAGCATCCAAATTTTTTATATTGGGCTAAGCCATGTTTTGCTATTGGTGTACATATTTAGGCTGTATTTCTCAAAACCTATATAATATGTATAGTAAGTACATTGAACCATGAAGGGTCCTTCATGGTATTTGCACTTGCCATCTTTAACCTAGCAGGTTCATTGAACCATAACATCTACTTGTGCAGTCACATCAAGTTTCCTGACTTTCCCTTCTATATCACCATGCATGGAAGATTTGTGGTTAAACTGGTACATTTAGTACAAAAAACTAGGCCTTTTCATTTGTTGTGGATGATTTATACAGTATTATCAGAGTGAAGTAACCACTCCTCAAATACTGTAGTGCCTGGGACAAGATTTAAATGGTTTACATTTAATACAATACTTGAAAGAAATGTAATTATTTAATCACTAGATAGGGTTGCCATCTGTCCGGATTTCCCCGGATTTGTCCTAGTTTGAAGGGCGTCCGGGGTGCGTCCGGCCGGTTTTTTGAAAAGCGTCCGGGTAAAATCCAAACACTTTTGATGAGAGAAATTTAACTTTTAAGTAATGCAGCAATAAACGAAAGATAAAAACTCGCTAAGCATACATACGGTTTTTGCACGGACTTGAGTTAATTAGATTTTTACAAATTCTTCTTGGAAAAGCAAAAACTGGCAAGACGTTATCGTAAATACTGTTTAAGAGGTGTCCGGGGAAATGACCACATTTCGGCCAAATGTCCGGGAATTTTGTCGTGCCTGACCGGCGAAGCGAATTTGGGTGATGGCAAACCCTATCACTAGATGATCCGCAATTCCGTTTCGCCTTTTTTTCGAAAGGGTCTAAGGTACTGGTCTGGTTAAGACCATGGTAGTTTAATCGTGGCTAATAACTAGTCTGTTGCTAGTTGTTTTGGAGATAAACATGAGGGGGCCTGGCCCCCTCCCCTAAAGTCACTCGTGTGACATTCTAATCGGGCTATATTTGGGAGAGCTACGAAAATAAGCTATTTTTATCTGACGTGGGGCGATTTCGCCTAAATTCGTTTATTGCGAGTGAACTGTACATTTATTCGCAACAAAAACCATTTTATTCTATTTGTCCTTTCCTAGAATAGGGATGATGACAAGGTCAAAGATTAACGTATTTTGTTAATAAAATAAATAAATCACGGTAAAACATAAGTGTTTCCAAAATTTCAGCTCGATAGTATTTGTATTTTTTTTGTTATGCGCCTTCAAAGTTGGATAATCAAGTCATTTTTTTTTTCAATTATATTTCTTAATATTTGTATACCATTCGATAACTTATGCAATTAAAAGCAACTTTTGTTATGAAACCACTTTCATAAACGCAATATTTAATATACCTGTCGAACAAAGTTGTCTCCCGATGCGTACAAACTACGAAAGAGTGACGTCAGTCTTTCGTAGCACTTTTGTATGGAGCGTTTCAGGCAGGTCTATTTTATGAGATGTTTGAATTGTCATATCTTGGTGAATTTTTAAGCTATCAGAGTCATTCTTTCAGCGATGTTTCTATTTTTTAAGGGTCGTTCAATTACCAATAAGAAAAAAAAATAGTCATCAAGCCTATTCAAAGTATCTCCTTGCCAAATTTCATCGAAATCGATTCAGCGTTCGCGTTTATAATAATAATTAACCCATCGATCGTGGAATAACGAGACACAATAGCTTATCTATTTTTATCGCGGCCGGATGCGGCCGCTTAGGGCTTCATGAATATTAGTATGGGTAATACCAGTAACTTTAACAATTTAGGGCCTGATTACCACTGAGTACTGACTAATCACCGATAAAATTGGCCGAAAGCCACACTACTAGGTAGGCGTAACAAGGCCCTTAATATTATATTGTACTTGGAAATATCACTCTATCAGTCATGTTAATTATGTAGAACTCAATCTCCGACTTCTCAGTTTCAGGATCGCGTCGCCTAAACCTAGCTACGCCACTGCTATGTATCGAGATCATATTTTAGGTTCACTTCCAACTTTAACGTTAAGAAACTGCCCTTTTTAATTTCCTGGGTATCTAGTACCGTGTATTTCGTCAATTTCCAAGTACATATTTTAGTGCTCACTGCTCGTATTTCGTAAGTTAATGAATATTTTACGTTCTAGGTTCACTGGTTTGCCTTCGTGTCGCGGCGTATAAGCGGAGAAAGTGTCAATATATCGTACATTACACTTTACGTGACTTAATTTCATTAGCTTATGACTGCTCACGACGATAGAGCTGTGTACTGGGATTAAAATTGTATGAGAATGCTAGTTTTGAAATATTTTCAAAGCTACCCGCAATGGCAACCAGAACCTTACCAGACTTGACAAAGTAACAGAAAATCTGTCCCTTTAAGTGTTTTAGTCCGTGTGTTCTGTTTACTTACAGCATTATTGTAAGTGATACTGTAGTCTGTAAGTAAAGAGAAAGAGGTGTTTGCAATTTTTTTGTCTGAATAAAGGCAAAGTTTTGGAATTTTGTTGATGTTACCTATATAAATCTGACCTTGGCCTAGGTCGCTAAACTTAATTTAAGCAAAATTTAAGGCTGCATTCACATTAAAGCAGCATGAAGGCAGCCTTAGCCCGCGTTGCCAGATTTTTTTGTGCCAAGTCGGGACTTTGGAACTTTTTGAGTGAAAATAGCAGGATTATTTCTTCAAAAGCGGGACATAATAAAAAAACGTATTATAAAATCAAAAGTTTTCAATTTGTATCTTTTTATTTGACTTTAAATTACGTTTACGTGACAATAGGTAGCAAGAGTAGCCATAAAAAAATCTACCACTCTATCTCCCACACTCATCTTCATTACGCACCTTTCTTTCTAAGCACGCTTTTCAGACGTGCGCGTTTTCTGCTCGCGCGGATTCATCATTCAGTTTTGATTTAAAAATCGGGACGCCCCGCAAAAATCGGGACGTCTAGCAACGCTGATTTAAGTTGACCATACACTCCCTGACCTTCCGGCAAACTGCATAATATTATGGCTGATGTAATGTAAAAGAACACTAAAGCTGGTGATGATACCTTCAGACCTTGAATGCAACGTATCAGTTTCAGGACACAATTGCCCAGCACATGCACGTAATGCTTTTGTACTTGGTACGGTCGGGGAAAACGATAACGTGGGAAATGCTACAATCATTAGGTACAGCCTACAGGTCTTGTTTATTTTTAGTAATATTTATAAGTAATAAGTCGTAGTCCGTAGATGAGATGTAAACTATTCGTTTCCGTTCCCTAAACAGAAAAATCCTTATATAATACGTAAAATTATGAATGTGAAAGTGTGTCTGTGAGATAATAGAGATACCGATGCCGGGGAAAGGACATAGGATACTTTTTTATCCCTGAAAAATGTACGGTGAAGCGATAAACGAGTTGTGGCACAACGCCGCGCAGTTACAGGCTTCATCATCATAATGAAATGTAGAGTGCGGGATAAAGATGGTCTAGACCAGAGGTACGCAAACTGTTATAGTACGGTGGTGATCTTTTAGGAAATATAGGATAGTCTAAGCGATAAGTTGAGAATGGCGAAATATAGAGATAAGGGTCATAAAATACATATCGGAGTTTTTAACAAAAAACGTAATACCTTTTTTTTGGCAACCTAATTTGCTTATAACTTTTGCAATTTTTTGTGTGCTAATACACGCTTCCGGTACATTTTTCTAGACGTCTTCCCGAATCTAATGAGCTATCGTACGTATATATATGACCCTTATATTATTCCATATATACCTTTATATTTCGCCATTCTCAACTTATCGCTTAGACTAGGAGTCTGTAATAGTTTTCTATCCTCACCTAATTCAAGGGAAGCCCGTAACCTACTAGACATATTAAATTTAAACTAGCTGTTGCCCGCGACTTTGTCCGCGTTAGCACGTCCCAAGTATTATTACGTACAAAAATATTCAATGTACAGAATTGACCTTCCTACGATTTTATTATATTTAAATGTTCCGCGCGGCTTCGCCCGCGTAATTTAGGAATTTTACGCAACCGTACATTCTTCCGCAAAAAAACAGCCTATGTCCCTTCACGTGGTCTATTCTTCATGTTTGCCAAATAACATAAAAATTGCTCTAGTAGTTCTTAAGATAATAAGCAATTTCATATAATTTTCCCCGTTTGTTCCACATTTTCCTCTATTTGTTCGCTCCTATTAATCATAGCGTGATAAAATATAGCATATAGCCTTTTCCGACAAATGGGCTATCTAACACTGAAATAATTTTTCAAATCGGACTGTTTTTTCCTGAGATTAGCGCGTTCAAATAAGCCCTTTCAAATAATTTCCCTCGTTGTTTCCACACTTTTCACTATTACTTGGCTCCTTTTAATATTGGCGTGATAAAATATAGCCTATAGCCTTCCTCAATAAAATATGAGCTATCTAGCACTGAAAGAAATTTTTCAAATCGGACCAGTAGTTCCTGAGATTAGCGCGTTCAAATAAGCCTCTCAAATAATTTCCCACCGTTTTTTCCACATTTTTCTCTATTTCTTCGCTCTTATTAGTGTTGGCGTGATAAAATATAGCTTATAGCCTTCCTCAATAAATGGGCTATCTAACACTGAAAGAATTTTTCAAATCGGACCAGTAGTTCCTGAGATTAGCGCGTTCAAACAAACAAACTCTTCCACTTTATAATATTAGTATAGATTTTTCCACATTTTCCTCTATTTATTTGCTCTTATTAGTCTTAGTGTGATAAAATATAGCATATAGCCTTCCTCGATAAATGGGCTATCTAACACTGAAAGAATTTTTCAAATCGGACCAGTAGTTCCTGAGATTAGCGCGTTCAAACAAACAAACAAACTCTTTCGCTTTATAATATTAGTATAGATATTTCGTTGTAAGTAATATGTATATAGATTGTATTATTATTTAAAGTATTTTATGTTGTGATTGATTTGTTTATAAGCTTTATGGGGTTGGCATAGTGGGTCACCGACAAAACCCCTTAAATAAATTGATTAAAAAAAATAGACCACTTTCGTTGGACCCTTTTTTTGCGTTGGGGAAATGCGTTTACGCATCCGCAGTCTGGGGAAGGCTACCGGGGTATGTGGGACTCCCTGGGGGCGGAGGGCCGCGCCCGGGCATACCCACTAAAACCCCAACGGTGTTCCTGCTCTTCCGCTTAGGCAGACTTTCGTTGGACCCAGCAAAATTTTGAAAGTGGGGGTCCATCTGGACCACTTTGCGAATTACTGGTGTAGACTTAAGCCTATCGTACACTTGACAGACCGTCATAGTTTTTCTAAGTAGTTATATGTATAAAGTGGAATGTTCGATATGACTTATCAGCTAATGATCTACTTACTATACACTATCTGTGACGTCGATTTTGCCCATGTTCTTATCAATTACATTTAAAAATGTAACTAAATAGTGAATAGTATAGTGAGTCATTCTGTCATCTGGGAGAGCGATCAAGAACTTCGGCAGGTTTGTGTCGGCAAACCACCGTGGTTTGCAGACAGAAACCGTGTGAAATAATAGTATGAGTTAATCAAGGCACTATATTGGACTGATTTGACTGAAATTATACCATGATCTTACATAAATCGTGAGTGAAATAACACAGGTCGTAATTCTAGTGTTGGTGTCATAGTAAAGTTCAAGAAACCTTTGGGTGTGATCCAAAACTCTAGCAGTATACTGGTCATTCGATTTGACGAGATTTTCATTGGCTACCAAGAAGCCAGGCACTGCGCACTATACTGTAGATCTACCATGAGTTTAAAGCTATAGTATTTTTCGATACTCGATACCGACTACCGTAAATTTTTAGTATGGCAAATTTTATAGCGCCTCTAGAGGTTACTTGCGGAATTAAAATCGCTATACTAAATAATATTTACGTGTCGGTATCGAGTATCGATAACTATAGCTTTAAACTCATGGTAGAGCTGCTGTAGAGTTTAGGAACACACTGTTTTGTTTTCCTACAGTTATTTATGTAGGAGTTAGACGTAGGCAGTAGCCATATGGTGCGTACATCTACGAATACGAATACGAATCTTGGTGTCGTAGTTAGACACTATTACGTCTTTAATACGGAAATGAATAGAGCATACATTAGAATACATTAATTTTTGTTTAAACCTCTTAGGAAAACTAATGAGTTCAGATCTTAAGATAGGTACTATTAAAATTTAAACTAAATCTTCATACGCGGCAAAGTTCGTGTCAAGAGAAAAATTCTTTCTCCACCACGCACGGTGCGAAGAGTCCTTTTAGATTAATGGAAGCTGCACAACCACTATTTTATTTTGATCTCGCAATTTCGTTGCATCGAAATTCATTAAAGGAGTGAGCACACTGAGACGGGCCGTGCCGGGGCTCAGCGTGCCGGGGCTCATCGCAAAAATCCGCCTCCATACAATTTGTATGGAAGCAGAAATCCGCTGCGCACCGACACAGTGTGCGATACGCGATCCTTTTTATGGTTTAAGCGTGAAGAGCTGTAACTGATAGACATACTTAGCAAAAACAGTAGTAATTTAATATTAAACATAATATTATGCCCGATTTTAAAGGGTTTTTGAAAGAAGCTTATCTGTTCTCTAGGGTTTTTTGATTAACGTCAAAACATTGACCAATCAATGACGTTGTTGAAAAGATTATCTCCTGTCAAAGAAGAAACGGAGCATATTAAGCGATTAATATCTAAATGCTGAAGTTACAACCCTAGTTCATATATTTTAACACCTTGACGCAGACTATGCGACCTCATTAGCCGTACTCGTGAGGATTGTCTTCCGTCTACCGGACTAGTTAAGGCGCTGATCGCACTATTGTTGTCTACAGGAAGACTTGGAAGAAATTAGTTGAAAGAAATGCTCGTTTTACTACCTTTCTTTAGAGATAACACGTTCCGCGCGGCTCCGCATAATGAGTAAATTACAAGGGAACCATACATTTTAAGAAAAAAAAACCCTTCATGCTCTTCTCCGTGGTCTATTATATCTGTGCCAAATTACATAACAAATCGGTCCAGTAGTTCGTGAGATTAGCGCGAACAAACTATAGATAAAGGATTTCGTTTATGAAGATGTTTCAGGTTCATTTATTGGTACACGTTTTGACATTAGCTAATGAAAAGCGCTGTTGAACATACAAACCTCTGACAACACAACCTCCGAAATCGGGAGGCTTTTTTTTACATGGGGAATTAATGCTTTACGCATCCCCGGCGATTGGGGCTATCGGCCGGGGTATGTGGGACTCCTGCTAGTCTACCCACTAAAACCCCATGGTGCTCCACTCATCGCTTAAGAGGATACACCAGGGGCTAGAGAAATGAAAAAAAAGCACGTGTAATATCTATAGTTGTCTCCCTTACCTCAAGCCTATACCGCAGAACGCGATAGAGACAACTGCAGAAAATCCAGAAAATCAACGATTCGTTGTCCCCTGATTCCTTCTGCAAAACTTAACCGATTTAAGTACTTTTTTCATTAAAGATTAAAAAAAGGCTTGAGCTGTGTTCCTATGTTTTGCTTTTTTTGTATAATCTAGCCAAATCTGTTTTCTGGACGTTTGAACACAGCGGAAAATCTGGCCATTTTTTTGGGTTTTTGAACGTTCATATCTTATTTAATAATTAAATTATGAAAAAAAAAAGAAAACATAGGGACATCGTATTAGTAGTCGTAGATATTCAGGAAAAAAAATATAACTCTACTAGCATTATCCAGGGAGGAAACAGGGGACAACGTTTGTATGGAAAAAATGGCGGTGTGGACTCCTCTTAAGGTAGAGTTGCGGGTACGATAGAACCTACTGCAACTCCACCATGTCAGATGAAGGCTAGAGACAAAATGTAATATCATGCCTGTCGCACGTTTATCATTGAGGCTCCTTCTTACTCCCAAAAATAATTATACCTAGTGGCTAGTCCCATTATCGTATTTCCAATTTCAGTTTAAATAGCATGCAGTCTCTTTCGCTTACGCAAATAATTATACTTGCGAGTGGGACAGACTGACGAGTGACATTTTAATCAATGCACCGTTTTATTTTTAAAAGTCCTAAAAACGGAGCTATTAAAACATCCTTTTAGTCATGAAACGAAAATAAAAAGTATCTCCCGTATCGTTTGTACGTGGGAGGGTGTCACCTTTGTGTTTTGGCAGCGTACTTGTAAACAATTACCCAGGTGTACGCTTCCAGAAGTGTCTAAATTCTAATGTCTATATTAGCTTGTTTAATTGTATCTAAACATGGTATTGTATGCTTTTTAAGGGTACACAAGGAGCCGTAAAGGATGTGTTGAAAATATTAAAAAATATCCTTTAATTGATGGGAGGCCCTCGAAAGTGTTTTGGCCATTTTCAGATCTTCAAGAGTTTTAGTTTTCGAAAATAGTAGCAAAAAGTCCTAATAGGCCTGCGGAATTTTAGAACTAATGCCTAATAAGATGTAGAGACATTACTACTAAAATCATGGTAGAGCTACATGAATAGATTTGCTCTAGGTGCGAATGCTGCGGCCTACGAGTTAAGACATAATTATGACAATAATTCTATACATAAATGTTTACATTGGTAATTGATAATATTCCCAAAATGTTAGGTAATCCTAAAACGTGATTCAAAATGTTCTTTTTTATTTGCAGGGTCTTCGGATATGGTGATGGAAAGTAATTCGATAACGGAAAAAATAAATGATGGTAAGAATATTTAATTATATTTTGACTCATTGTATTCTTCATGTCCTAACTTCTAAAATAGTTTTGGGTTGTTCCTCGGCCTCCTAAGACCATATAAGAGGGTTTTTGTGGTTGGCTACCGCGACCGCCGTCAATCCTGGCTTACAGGAGTTGCAGTATTGGATAGTGGCGAAGTTCTATAAAAAAGTCCATCTCTAATTTTGTTAACTGTATATTTATATTGGCATATTTGAACATTTTGCATAATGCATATTCTTTAAAGCTATGTATCTAGTACTTAATAATTACTTTATTATTATCTAATTTATTGTTATTAAGGTATTCAGTTTATCTAATGAGTTATTCCATTATTATATTATTAAGATTAATAATAATTAACGCAATTATTCAGTTATTTAATGTAGAGCAATGCCAAATGCCGATTACGGTGTGATCAATACAACCTTCATAGTCTCTATGTAGTTCAAGTTAAAGGCTACAACGTATTGTTGTATGAACTTGTATGAGGAACATTTTGATTCTTCTTTGAAGAAAATACATCTAGGTTTTTCTGTCTTCACTCTTCGCTATAAATTCCATTATTATGCAGTAAACAAGTACATTTGATGGGCATTATCTGGGGGCACGGCAGTGCCCCAGCCAAGCTTTTTAGCAAAGGCACAAATATTCTGAGTAATCATACTCTTATTACTTGCATTTGGTAAAGTCTACAGTCAAGTTATAACACCAATAGTCAGTTCTCTATTCTGCTATTTTATTTCAATATTAACACAGCTTTGATCGTATCCGGATCCTACGAACAATAAACTATTATTCTCATCTACCAATCATATTGCTTCAGACGTTGGCCTAACATTTAATGCATTCCCCAAGGTTGACCATGGGCCATGAATCCATACTTCCACACTAATACATATATTACTAGCTGTTGCCCGCGACTTCGTCTGCGTGGACTTCAGTTATAGCGCGCGATGTCAACAAAATTGGTGTCAAAAGCTTTTATAAAAAAACCTTGGTACCCCTTAAATCAAAACAGCTGTGCAGTGTGCACATAATATTTCATTTTTTTTAATTATACTTTATATATTATGCCAAATTTTAAAGCTTATTTAGTCCCCCAATTACACAACTTTACCCATAAACTATTTATCATTGATAGGTTTAAGGTTACGTCACTGTATCACTGTATATAATAATATAAATTACTGACTTATTAAATAACGTAAAAAAAAAATAACAGTCGAAAAAAATCGAAACTCGAATGTATAATGATACCACCTCTAATAGAAAGATGTTGGGCAAGCGTTAGCGCGATGTTAGAGACGCACGGCGCCATCTAGTATAAATTTTTGGAACTAACTTAATTTGAACAAATTTTCGTATTTTCACCCCCTTACAACCCTTTTTTCCAGTTGAAAAGTAGCCTATGTCCTTTCTCAGACTTTAGACTATCTGTATACAAAATTTCATTACAATCGGTTCGGTAGTTTTGGCGTGAAAGCGAGACAGACAGACAGACAGACATACAGAGATACTTTCGCATTTATAATATTAGTATAGATAAATGCGTAAGTGTGTCTGTCTGTCTGCTACTTCTTCACGCCCAAAACGCTGAACCGATTTGCGGAAATTTGGTATGGAGATACTTTGAGTCCCGTGAAAGAACATAGGATACGTTTTATCCCGGAAAAATGTACGGTTCCCGCGCCATTAAGGGAACTTTGGCGCTACGGAGTTGCGGGCGTCATCTAGTGATGAATAAATTATACAGGCTAATGAACACTTCAAAGGACCTTAATATTCGTCTTTAAGGCTGCGTTTCCACCAGAGCTGAGCGGAGCAGTGTTGCGAGGAATGTGTTTTTGAGAACCAATAGCATCGCCGCGCTGAGCGATGTCATGGCAAAGTCATGTCAATGAAGCGATTCTATTGGTTAAGAGGATACAACAGGGGCTAGAGAAATGAAAAAAAAGTACGTGTAATATCTATAGCTGTCTCCCTTACCTCAAGCCTATACCGCAGAACGCGATAGAGACAACTGCAGAAAATCCAAAAAATCAACGATTCGTTGTCCCCTGATTCCTTCTCCAAAACTTAACCGATTTAAGTACTTTTTTCATTAAAGATTAAAAAAAGCTTGATATGTGTTCCTATGTTTTGCTTTTTTGGTATAATCTAGCCAAATCTGTTTTCTGGACGTTTGAACACAGCGGAAAATCTGGCCATTTTTTTGGGTTTTAGAACGTTCATATCTTATTTAATAATTTAATTATGAAAAAAAAGAAAACATAGGAACATCGTATTAGTGGCCGTAGATATTCAGGAAAAAAATTATAACTGTACTAGTATTATCCAGGGAGGAAACAGGGGACAACGTTTGTATGGAAAAAAGGGCGGTGTGGACTCCTCTTAAGGCTGCGTTTCCAACAGAGCTGAGCGGAGCAGTGTTGCGAGGAATGTGTTTTTGAGAACCAATAGCATCGCCGCGCTGAGCGATGTCATGGCAAAGTCATGTCAATGAAGCGATTCTATTGGTTAATTAAAAAACACAACATTCCTCGCAACACAGCTTCGCACAGCTCTGGTGGAAAGGCAGCCTAATTGCCCATGATCGATGTCGATTGTGGACGTTGTCCACAGCTGCGCGAGCATGGATATCCATCAAGGCTTGGACCTTGTGAGGCCTTTATGACTTTTATGAGAATGCCACTTTGTAGTTTTATTTTGCCAACACAAGAAACTGTGTAAGATTATTTTGCCGAAAATCTTAATTTATTTCTCGAGGTAATTTTGTGAAAAGCTGTAAAAAACAGATGTCTTGAAACTCTGATCCGACTTCGCCTAATTCGTCATAAAACGACCCACGCAGCGTCCGACATAATGTAGGTCGTGGACTATTTTATTTTTGTATGTAGATTAAGTACATACAGTGTTTATAAACGAGTACTGGAAATTAGACCATGTTAGAATAATATGGAGTTATTTAAATTTTTCTATGTAACAGATCCGTTTTCTTATTATGTATCAAACCTTATTCTCCTGTTCTGAGTATTTAACCTACTTCAAAAAAGGTTGCCACTATAATTATCGACTATTCATTTTGATTTTTGATTGATATATATATATATATATATATATATATATATATATATATATATATATATATATATATATATATATATATATATATATATATATCTTAAGATTTCGCACTTAACACCGACTTATCTCTGTTTAATAGCACCGTCAAATTAATGTGTAGTGTGACCCAGTCTACAAACGTCCATGTAACTTCTAACTATCGCGCGTTCGGCGTAAATCTGAAGGCTAGACAGAACGATATTTGACCTTGATTTCAACTCGACACTTCTTTATTAGTAAATAGTACCTGCATGTTAGGGGCAGAGGACGTTGATAGTAAGTATTCCTGTGCGTCAACTAGATGGCGTTTTTTTAGTGTATATATGTATACAGGTTTTTTTAAGATAAGAAATAACTTCGTTCCACTCGGGTGTCCCTTGACACCTCTCAAGTTTTTTTTTAAACTCCGAGACGTACTAGCGCCAAACCGAAGTTTTGATCCAGCAAGAACTTCGGCAGTATTACCATAATAATTCTGAATGCCTCATATATATGGACCGTTGCAAAACAAAGTTTTACAGCTGTTCAAGAACTTTGTTGATAGTTCCACTTCGGATTGATTGTTGCGAAGGCAATGTCAGACAATGGAGGCAATGAGGCGTGGGCAGGATGGGTTCGGCACAATACTGTGACCCTGGGCTCAGACAATACACCTTCACGTAACAGGAAGAAAATAGGATGTAATGAAACTATAGAATTCTACAGGGTGTAACAAAACTAAGTGATAATACTTCAGGTGTGTACATGTTTCTTGTAGAGAGTTTTCTGTGAAAGTAGCAGCGCTGAAAGACCGATTTTTTTTCACTTTTGCATGGGGAAACTCGTGACACTGCGGCGCTCGTCCATACAAAAGTGAAAAAAATGTTGTAAAGTATTATCAATTACTTTTGTTATATGATTCATCACAATTCACAATCAATAAACAGTTCTTGTTCTAAAACTTAAAAGTACGTCCGTTGTGCTTTAGCCTTTTACCTTTAGTTCTTTGACTTTCGTACACTGCAACCCTGTGCTGTCTCCCGCTATGTTTGGAAAGAGGAAATAAGAATATTTTCTACTCCTTTCCTATTTTCTACTGGATTAATTTATGTACGGGTCCCAAGTCATCTTCAGCATGTCCCTGATTTTGATCATATCAAAGACTTCTCGTGGTTGATTACCGCTGTCGATCAAAATACTGTTTTTGTTACAACTGGAGGCATTGGTTGCTGCGCCGCAGTTTTATACTTTTGTATACCGGTGTAATGTAATTTTGTTATGTAACTTTTCATATTTTGTTTTAGTAAATAAACCATTCATTCAAACCATTCGATCATTCGTTCAATTCTAGCGTCACAGGGGAGTATAGATACATACTCTCGAAAAAATCTACTTTCTGGCGCAGTCGGGTAAAAAATCGTAATGTTTTCAGAGCGGCTGCGACCAAAGGCAGGCGGTGACGTGATGCCGGAGCGGTCGGTGGCCATGGACCTCGACCTCAACTACGCCGCGCCGTCCAACCTGGTCCTCACTCCGGCACCGGAATGTGAGTGAATAATCCTGGAAGTTAAGATTAAAACGTGGGAGAGCCATGCTTCGGCACGAATGGGCCGGCTCGACCAGAGAAATACCACGTTCTCACATAAAAACGGCGTGAAAGAGCGCTTGCGCTGTGTTTTGCCGAGTGAGTTTACCGGAGGCCCAATTCCCTTTCCTATCCTCCCCTATTCCCTTCCCTTCCCATCCCTACCCTCCCTTATTACCCTATTCCCTCTTAAAAGGCCGGCAACGCACCGGCAGCTCTTCTGATGCAGCGAGTGTCCATGGGCGACGGAAGTTGCTTTCCATCAGGTGACCCGTTTGCTCATTTGCCCCCTTATTTCGTAAAAAAAAATGATAGGAGTAGCTAGTAGTCTACTACTAAATTCGTTTCACTGGGATTTGAGAAATTACCACACTTAGGGCCTGTTTCACCACTTACTGATAATGTGCCGGATAGGCTATCCGCATCTTCACACATACGACAGATTCTCCATACTTTATCTGTCAAGTTAAGTGGTGGATAGCCTATCCGACACTTATCAGGAAGTGGCGAAACAGGCCCTCAATGGTTTGGTCGCGGTTTGTCGATTCCAAGTCTCAAAATAAGCATTGTGAATCAGGCCTCTAGTCTCTGAAAAGTAGAGAATTGAATATATAGATCGAGCTGAAAAATTAATACTTTAGAAAGAATTTGGGCCTGATTACACCAACCGAGTCTCTACTCGGTGTGGCGAGACAGTGCAAACAGACAGTTTGATTGGCCGAGGGCACTGTCTCGCGAGTCGCGACTCTACTCGATAGGTGTAAAAAGCCTCGTAAGCGTCAGAATAAACTACATGCTAAATGCTAATACTTTGACAGTGAAGAGTTGAAGACACATACACGCCCCAAAGTATTGCCACTATGTTTTGTTACTTAAGTGTATTAATATTTTTAATCTTAAAACTAATATGTTGTCAGGTCGCAAGCTCTCCCGCGGTATATCCCGGGCAACAGACAACGAGGGCCTCGTGTGGGCGCTCCGCAGCAACACGGAGCCCGACCACAGCCCGCTGTCGGACCACATACTGCTGCTGCCGGACATATCTGTCTATCCGCCGGACTTCAGGTGAGAACAGACGAGTTCAGGCTCCCGCACAAAACTGCGAATTCGCATCGCATCGCAAATATCTGCGACTAAACTCATAATAAAAATGACATTGCGATTTGCGTTATGTGTGGGAGCCCTTATACCTTAAATGTCATCGGTATAAAGGTCCTTGAGTTTCTAGAAGATTCGAGGGTGACAAGGTCCGGAGAAAATATCTCGGAATGGGACTCATAGTAATGACTTATAGTATAGAGAGCGCTAAAGGGTTGTCATGTCCTGAAATGTCTTTCACTGTATTTAAAAAGGCTTTTTTGCCTTAATGTTTTTGAGGAAATAGCTGTAACATACTGTAGCTTTTTTCAACAAATATTGTGACGTTCACGGTTCAGCTTAGCACGTGCGACTGTTTTGAATTTTTCTTCAAAAACAAAGGTAACCAAACAAAAATTAATTAAAGCCTGAACCAATTTTTTTTAATCTACCCGCATTGTCGAAATTTTAAAATGTTGTAATATTTTATTGTTCTCATAAAGCTGCGCATGCACTGGATCGGAATCGGAGCGTACGGATTGGTTGCTTTGTATTGATTTGTATGGTACTGCGTGCACTGGATCGGCATTTCTGCGCCTGAGACCGGAATTTATGCCGATGACCTCATCCGCAGCCGCGTCTATGGGTCAATTTATATATTTAGTGCAGAGTCAAAGCGCATCGAAACAAAGTATCAAAACTGAACATAGCAAATCCAACCTTAACTCCAAAGCGTTAACGCACACATTTCATATATACATTAATAACTAAATTGCCGATGCGGAATCCGAATGCAGTGGACGCACCCCATCGGCATTTCGTAAATGACGACGCTCCGTACGCTCCGATTCCGATGCAGTGGACGCGCAGCTTAAAAGTGACGAAATGTCTTAATGGGAAATAAAGATCGTTAAACCGAACCCACTCTTAAGACAAAAATAAACATAAAGGATGTTATTTTGTTATTTATTTCGTACACAAGTCATAACAAGAGCACGACCTTAAACTTTTTGCCCTTCCTTTTATTTTCCTTGATTGTTTGACCACAAACTTGCACGTAAATCTAATGTATTATGTTTTATGACTCATAAAAGTACCCTCGTTTGTTTAATATGCGTTTTCTCACGTTTTTCCACTTAATAATTGAGTAGTAAGAATTAACATTTTAAAAGAAAAAGATAAATAAATTGCCTTAGTTCACATTTCATACAATAGTTATTGTGATTGCCAATAACTTTTAGTTCTTAGAATGTTGTTAATGATTTTGTAATTAAAATTATGTAATTGATATTAGATTGATTCTTTGTTCTAAGATCGTAGTTAACTACTATATATTTTTTATTGTCTAGGTGTCCCGGTTCTTAGGATACAGCCTAGCGACAGACAGCATAGTCTTAGTAAAAGGGTGCCGTTTTTATCTTTTGGGTACGGAACCCTAAAAAGACATAAACCGACGCCTGACAGTAGTATATAGGCGTTAAGGTGGAATAGCCATAGGTACATAATATATTATATTTCACACATGTGCTCTGATGAATTAGTATAAAAAAATTGCTAGTTTTCTCTCCAGAGTCGAGCTTAGCCTCATACAGCCATCGATTATTTGCAGCTCACGCAATTATTGCTGCCAAAATCATTAGACTTCCTTCTAAACAAGTCGGGTAAAAAGTTGTATGAATCATTTGAGTGTCGAATCAGCCAGCATGACAGACGTGGCGCGACGCCAACACGCGACCAGACGTTGAACCGACAGCCTTGTAGTTAGGTAACTGTCTTCCGTGATCTGTGTTCTATCATGGAATTATAGTATGTATAGGGGCATTTCAGAAATTCCGTAAGAAGTCTTGCCCACATTTTGCTGACTTAAAATAGAAATAATAATCAGCAGCTCAACAATCTTAGCACTTTTGTATAAAACATTAAACAGCTTGATTTTTTTTGTGTTAGACAATTTAATCTACATTATATACCTAGTTTACCTACCTAGTAAAAGTTTCTTACTTTTGAATATTTGGATACTATTTGAAAAAAAAAAACATCTGCTGCAATACATTTTAACATGTTTCCCATAACTGTGCACAACATCTGTAATAATGTCCATACAAAAGAACTATTTTTTTTTCAGTTTTTTTCCTATCCAGCTGATTATATTCAGTTCTACTTGTATAACAAATGTTACTTTTACCATTCCAGGATATACATCGAGAAAGATCTCCTCGAGACAGCCACACTAGTCACTTTAGAATCAGCGAATATCCTCAACTGGTGGCGAACGGGCCGCGTTCCCGGAGCTCCTAGACTATTGCCGTTAGCGACATCTGGTGACGGCAACTGTTTGCCACATGCTGCCAGCTTAGCGGCTTATGGCTTCCACGACAGACTGCTGGCTTTGAGGACGAAGCTGCAAGCTTTATTGTCGGGAGAAAATGGAGAGGCGTTGTCAAGTAAGTAGATTTGGGCTCCTGGATAAACTAGCAACCTCTCGCGACATTCTATTAATGTTAATTGACTATAATTAATTTATCATTATGTTGTAGATAACCAAATTAGGCTAGTATGCCTTCAACGAAATTATATATAATTTATTCTACAAACCACATAATAATAACCTCTCAAAAGCGCTAGAAATTTCGTGTTACAGACTCCTCTTACTTCTTATAAACTCTAAGATTACATGTTACGTCGTTTTGCCACTTTTGTTAAGGCTTCTTACAGACCAATGTCAGCCAATGTCATTGCCAACGGCAGATGCAACTTCAGCCGTCGACGCGTTGACGGCTGCCGTCGACAAGTGTCAGGTGCATTTGTATCTGCCGTTGGCAAGTGCCGTTCGTTTGTAAGAAGCCTAAGCCATAGAGCCGCTCAGCTCATTCTCAACTTCATCTCTCTACTAAGTAACCAGGTATTTTGCCACTTTTCAGGGGCGATCGAGCGGCGATGGCGGTGGTCGGAAAGCCAGTCGCTTCGCGCAGCCGGCTTGCGGCTGTCAGAGGCGGAGTGGCGGCGCGAGTGGGCGGACGCGGTGCGGGCGGCGTCAGCGGAGCCCCGTCCTCGCGCCCCCGCCGCCGCGCCGCATTATGCGGCTTTGGAGCACTTACACGTGTTTGCGTTAGCGCACGTTATGAGACGACCGGTGATTGTGTTCGCTGACGTCGCTTTGAGGGTAAGTAGCTATGGACTTCGAAGGCGAGGATAAGTACCATATTGTCAAGCTGCGAGAAATCGGGTGCTAGGATTTAGGAAGCTTTATACCCAACGATAAAAGAAAGTAAAATAACACATACCCGCACATGGCCGAGCCTTTATAAAATATGTGTAATAATAGCGAAGGTGACGTGCTACATATTTAATTTGCGCAGTCGTATTCCCTTCCCCTCCCTTCCCTACCCTTCCCTATTACCCTATTCCCTCTTAAAAAGTCGGCAACGCACTTGCAGCTCTTCTGATGCTACGAGTGTCCATGGGCGATGGAAGTTGCTTTCCATCAGGTGACCCGTTTGCTCGTTTGCCCCCTTATTTAATAAAAAAAAAAAAGTCGTGTCTAGTTTTTAACCAACATAGACTATAAAACAAAAAAATGCACTATGTTATTCGACCTTTATGAGGCGAGAAAATAGCAATAATTTAATTTACACATGATTACTATTACAGGACTACAGCGGCGAGCCAGTAGCTCCAATCCCCTTCGGTGGCATCTACTTGCCACTGGAGTTGCCACCGTCACAATGCGGCCGCTGTCCAGTGCTGCTGGCTTACGACGCTGGCCACTTCTCGGCTCTGGTGCCAACGGAACCCCTACCCAGAGACGGAGCCAGGGTTCCCTTGGAAGACCACGCAGGAAACCATATGCCCATACGGTAAGTGGGATAGATGTACTTTTGACTTTTGTATGTGCGCTAAGAATATAATATAATTTATTATTATTTTTAACAAAAAATTAAAACCGACTTCCAAGGTAAAAACAATAATAACATCCTTATAATATGAACTAAAAAGTATTAAATAATTTTTCCTATCTAATAGTGCCTTTTTCCGAATTCGGCTAAAACTCTACTATTTCTGTACTCAATCTTCATCATTTTGAAGTCGGTACCAGATAGCTGAATCTTCAGTCTGCCAGAATATTTGAAACTTTTGGAACTGAAAAATTTCGAAAGTCGGTTCACAAACCGCAGAGTAATCGTTGAACATACACAAATAAAAATAAAAAATAAAAATATCCACAGCCGAACATATAACCTCCTCCTTTTTGGAAGTCGGTTAAAAAGATACATAACTGAATTGATGCTGAGAAAATAAAAGTAATGTACTTACTTATAATTAACTAGCTGTTGCCCGCGACTTCGTCCGCGTTAGTATAGTAGATCACGTCAAGTATTATTTATTGTAAAAAATATTCAATGTACAGCATTGACTTTCCTACGATTTTATTATATATAGATGTTCCGCGCGGCTTCGCTTGCGTAATTTAAGAAATTCACGCAACCGTACATTTTGCAGCAAAAAATAGCCTATGTGCCTTCACGTGGTCTGTTCTTCATGTTTGCCAAATAACATAAAAATTGTTCATTTTCCCCCGTTTTTTTCACATTTTCATCTATTTCTTCGCTCCTATAAGTCTTAGCGTGATAAAATATAGCCTATAGTCTTCATCGATAAATGGGGTATCCAACAGTAAAAGAATTTTTCAAATCGGACCAGTAGTTCCTGAGATTAGCGCGTTCAAACAAACAAACAAACAAACTCTTCCCAAATATAATATTAGTATAGATAAGTTTCACACACTATTTTAATGGTAGAATGGAAGCATCACATAAATAAGATAACACCGTTGTAAATGTACTGCATTCTGTGAATAAAATATTTGATTTGAAAAATAGTTTATATTCTAGAAGTGTGAGTAGGGTAGATATAGTTTTGTGTGTACGAGATAAAAGTAATGTAGATGATATTGTATTGTTTGTTATACATTTACCTAATTAGATATAACAAAAATATTTAAACAACACAAAGCTGCACAATATTTTGTTACTGTCAGCGACATTAAAAAACGCTCTCGGTAGACAAAGAGTAAAATATTGTACTGACTACCAGTGTATCTGTTGTGTATTTCAATCAATCAATAATTACACAGCGAATAACTTAGGTATACCAGCTTGCTGTCTCTTTCTGTCAATAAACAACTTAAATCTTTATGGCAATATAAATTTTGTATGTATTTTCAGATTCAACGTAGACCCGGGAGATGATTTTAACTGGGACGAGGAGCCAGACCAAAAAACCATAAACAATCTGCTACCAGACGAATTCCAACGAAACGCCATGCTAGCCGCCTACTTAGATCTAGAAAGAGTGGAATGCCTAGCTCCTCAACCGTCAGAGGAATTAAGAAGATCACTAGATGCGTTGTCGACTAAAAGTTCCAAACAAATGAACTCTGTGGTCAAACAGTTTGGGAGTATTGGCCGATCTATGGGCAGTAAGTTGAAGAAGAATTTCGGGTCTATGGTGAAGCTTTCTAGCAAGAGTAACAATGATGATGTTTTGGTCCGAAGGCCGTCTACTTGTGAGGTGTTGTGCTGCAGAGTGTTGGCAGCAAGAGCACCGGTACAGGAGGAAATGGTGAAGAATTACTTGAATGAGGCTTGGATAGGGTAAGAATGTTTCCTGAAATTTTTTAAAGCAAAGTATAGTATGGATTTCTCTGTCTATTCTAAATCTGTGATTTTCATTCAATTTTTCTAAGCCAATTAACAATTTTAAATAATTAAAAAATTGGGACGTATCTAAGGCCGGTATAAATAGTCAGTACTCAAGATGCATCTCGATCTCAAGACGCAGTTCGGCTCTATGATTGGTCCAAATTTTGACAGCCAACCAATTACAGACCGAGATGCATCTGAGTACTGACTATTTATACCGGTCTAAGTGCCACGGCATCAAAGTTTCTACAACTCGAAGATATGAAACACGCAGATGATAAGCTAGTTATAACAAAATACCATCTCGCTTGATCGAAATCGCATAAAGATTTAAGGCCCATATCAAAGGGAGACTCCCTTTGATATGGACCTTAAATCTTTATGGCAATTAATTATTAAATATAAAAATGAGTATACATACTTACCCACAAAATATACATAATGTTTGTGACTTTTTACAGATACACGACAGAACAAAACCGAAAGGAGCAAGATGCGCCGTCTCAACCACGCTACGGCACAGGCCGGTCTCAGTTTTACACGGAAGCTGGCAACGCCGCGCACGCCGCCGCCCGCGCCGCTCCATCTCGCTCCCGCACTACCGACCGCACGCTATATCTGTCTCGCTCTACCTTCTACGACGATCGCCCCCCTTCGCCCCGCCCATGCCGCGCGCCGCTCTGTCCGTACTTTGGAAGCGAGGCGTATGACTACTATTGTTCGCGGTGCGTGCGTATGAATTGATATCTGTCCCGCTCTAACACGTAGCGGTATGATTCTATCTCGCTCTTGGGTATGATATCTGCGAAAATATAATGTACAGTGCGTATTCGGTTACCGAACCTAACCTAAAGGTTGAATTTTTTTTTTATTTCACTACAATATTTTCATAACAAAGTTCATTTTACCGCCTTAAATTATTAGTGTTTTATTTAAAAAATATATGTTACCAGATCGGTATTTTTAGAAATTATAAACCGTTTTTAACAAACGTCGAAGATATTATTTCCTTCTGCGAAGTGGTAACATATAAGTATAAATGTCTAATTATATTTAAATAAAAACGTTTTAAAATTTAAATGTTTAAGATTAGGCAGGGTCGATAAGAAAAGCTTTTTAAACTTTAAGATTAGCGATTTTAAATAAACCAAACATATTTTTGTATACATATTTAGACTATTATAGATGTCTATAGTACTATAAATTGCCGTTAAAAAGGATGTTTCCCTGTTTGTAGTTTTGACTCTTGAGGTAGTATTTTGATTAGAAATTTAAAATAAAATCACACTTATTTTTATACCAACCTTAAATATTATTTTCATTACAAAGCATACTTAACAGTGCACAGTGTACGGAGGAGACGAAAAATCGGAAATTTTCAATTTTCTTCAATTTTGAATAGGCATTAGTATAATGAATGCGAGAGTAGAACACCCGCGTGTCAATTCACAATCGTTTTGATGCTACGAGCTACCAAAAACTTTTACATAATAAATAAAATTTTGTATTCCACCTGAAAGCCTATTAAATAAGGTATATTTCAAGCCTTTTTCCTGATCCGCTGTGTCGATATTTTACCTACAATAAAATAATTTTCATTTTTAGGTTTTTATTTTTTTTGATCCAAAACCAAACAAAACGCGCAATCGAAAATATCGACAAATTAAAGGTATACAAGCATTCTATACACACAAAAAAATCACCCGTGAGATCTGTTATTCATTCTACTCTCGCATTCATTATACTAATGCCTATTCAAAATTGAAGAAAATAGAAAATTTCCGATTTTTCGTCTCCTCCGTACACTGCGCAGTGCAGTATATAATGTTTAAAATATAAACAGTTACATTTTTGTACCCTTGAAAAACTAAAGATAACTGTTAAAGCGATCGTATTACTAGTTGTAAGATTTTAGTTTAACCCACTTACTAGTAAAAATATTTACACAATAGGCAATATAATTAGTAAACCAATTTAAGCCTATACATATTGTGTAACATACACGTCTTGTCTGATACGTTGGAAAATAGCCTTGATAAACAAGAACAAAACATTGTATAGCACATCCATTGTATAACTATTTTTATTAGTAATTGTTTAGTTATGTAGTTTTTAAATTATTTACAAAAAACATGAAAACATCATCCATAAAGGAAATAGTTAGTGCCAAGTATTTGAAATTATGACAAAGTTAATGAAAAGAAAGGATTTAAAGTTATGAAATGAAGTAGGTATAGAAATAATATTTAACAAACTAATTGTTCTGATTGCTTAAAATGTTCAAGTTTTTTCTGTAGGTAATGCTAATTATATTATATTATATCCTCTAAGAAAAGAATAAGGCTACATTCGACCAAACACATTTGCTGATAAATATCCAAAAAGCTTCCCAAAAAATGTGTTCAGTGCTAGATTACAACAGGGTGTACAAAATCTTAATTCAGACAATAATTGTCATGAAGTTGATAAAATATGATTGATCATCAGAACATCTTTACAAACTTGTTATATTAATGAAACAAATGTTTCCAATGTTTACACATGTTATACAGGATTGTTTTTTCACCAGTACAATAAATCAACAAACGTGATAGTTGTCAAAAATAAAAAATACTAGCGATTTTTGTTACTACCCCCCTGGAACAAAAAAACAAAAATATCAAGCCCCGGACTTATCCGCTAAACTACTAAAAATGTGGACGCATTACGCATTAGAGGCCGGCCGATCGCTTACCTCACCCCGCCGCCCTCTACCTCATACCGCACCCGTTGTCGCCTTGTATTTAGTGCGCCCAAGCGGTATTAGATTATATTCATACGTGGGAGAGCCATGCTTCGGCACGAATGGGCCGGCTCGACCTGAGAAATACCACGTTCTCACAGAAAACCGGCGTGAAACAGCGCTTGCGCTGTGTTTCGCCGAGTGAGTGAGTATACCGGAGGCCCAATCCCCTACCCTATTCCCTTCCCTACCCTCCCCTATTCCCTTCCCTTCCATACCCTCCCTATTCCCTCTTAAAAGGCCGGCAACGCACTTGCAGCTCTTCTGATACTGCGAGTGTCCATGGGCGACGGAAGTTGCTTTCCATCAGGTGACCCGTTTGCTCGTTTGCCCCCTTATTACATTAAAAAAATAAATATTGAAATGATTTTTTTTGTGAAATATACTCTATTATCGATACCAATGACGAGGTAAAATTTATTGTACTGGTGAAAAACTAATCCTGTATTCTGTTTGCAGTAACACAACAGTGGACACTGTTGAGTTCTTCGTAATAAATATAAATATACACAGTAGAAACATTTTCAAGATCTGCTGTCTATGTGTCTCATTCGACTTTCCGAATGTTTCAGACAAAGATCTTGAATCTCTGTGTAAATAGTGGCAAGAGAGCATTATCCATTTGCAAGTTTTTAAATCTCAAACTATTGATAAAATCAGTATGTATATAATACGAGCCAAGGAACAAATGATAAATAAATAGAAATGACATATGAACTGAATTCACTATTCCTTGCCAGGAAATGATTAACATAATATTGTGTAAATTAGCCATGCCCCCCGCATGGCTTGTTCTATGGCTTATTAAAACATTTCTATTTTATTATTAGTTCTTTGGTTAATATAAGGACAAATAAATATCAAATTATTAAAATAAACTGTGATGAGTTGCAGCTTTCCACATAGATTAAATATAGATAAGTATTTTCCTACTAAAACCTCCTATCATATTGTTAAGGTTGACAAGAACTATTTTAAGATTTGTGTATTCTTGTTATTACTTGTTAAAGTTTTGTGAAAAACATATTGAAAGTTACATTAATAGAAAGTATTTTAAATACTCGACTTCTAGAATACTGTTACATAGGTGATAGGACAAGAGAATTCTCTCTACCTTATGTGACATTACCAACATATTTTATTGAGTGTGTAAACTTAGGATATCTATAATTACCTATAACCAACCTAAGAGAAGCTGGAATCTGTATAGATATTTTTTAACCTTGTAGCTACAATAATTGTTCCCGTCCTGTTTTTGTTTGCTAACAATTAAAGTTTTTGATCTTCTAGTCCTAATTAGTATAGTTAAGTTGTATTTTATTTAATTGTAAGTTTTTTTTGTATAAATTTTGTTAATTGTTTTTGTTGTACCTTATTTTTAACAGTTTTTTAACATAATAATAATGTGTTATAGGCTGGGTCTACAAGATTATAAAAAATATGTAAAATGGGAGAAAATTCATAGCACTAAAAATATGCCTTTGTACTGAAAATATAGTGTAAAATAGAACACAAAAATGTCAAGCTAATAAACTATATAATGAATGGCTTTGGTGTCCTCAATTCTCAACTCTAATAAAATATTATACAGGGTGCAATTTAACCTTCCTGCCAAATTTTAATATATTGAGCCTTGTTAAAAATAAAAATACACGTATTTTTTCTTTTAAAGTCACTCAGTACTAAAATGTTGAGAAATACCTTCGGCAAATTATCCTAAAAAACACTACAATTAATGGACACGATGCGTCGGCCGCGCGCGCGCCTCATCCCGCGTCACCCCCTTTCATTCCCCCGCGCCGCGAGTAACCGTTCTGCAATGTTTTAAATGGGGTAAAATATGTCATTGAAAAAAATAACACTCAATTTTTTTTTTGTTAAATGGACTCTCCTAATGATACCTAAGCCCTGGAAAAAATTTGGCAGGAAGGTTTAATTGCACCCTGTATTGCAGAAATCTATTTTCAGTGTTCTGGATTTTCTCTGGACTTTTAGATTTTGGAGCCAGCCAGCATGGTTGCAATATGAGTTTGTGTTTTCATGAGATAATTTAGAAATTAACAGAAGTTTCATTTCTATTATTATAACTCATAGAAAGTCTTGCAACCATAAATATTTTACACTCTTAATTTCTAGATTAGGATATATTGTTTTGTACTTACAAGAGAGATACAGTTTGAGTTCAAAATAAATATTAATAAAAGTACTCATTCAACGTAAATGTACACCTAAATACAAAAATTATTGATTGTGTTACAATAATCTTCAAGTTATGATTTTGACTGATATTCTCATAACATGCTCATAACTTGTAGGTTAGAGATGCATATCATGTTTTACTAGAAATAAAGTGGTTGTATTTTTCAAATAGCCTTTTTTAAAATTTATTCCCTACCTTAGTTTTGAGAAATTATAGTCAGGCATAAAAGTGAAGAAATTAAAAAGTGGCAACATCGTAGTGTCATCCCTTTTTTCTAAATCGATTTGAAAGGGATGACACTACGATGTTGCCACTTTTAAATTTCTTCACTTTTATGCTAGATTATAAGTCTTATTATCAGGTCTTATTAATTGGTCCAAAACTAAAATAATGACCAATAGCACGAAGCGTAGGGTCGAGGTAGACGAGCAAGAAATGCAATATGTCGACGAGTACATCTACTTGGGCCAGTTAGTTTCTTTTGAAAATAGACAAGGGAAGGAAGTCGATCGTCGAATCGAAAACGCCTGGAAGAGCTACTGGTCCATGAAGACGCTGATGAAGGGAAATTTACCAATCTCCCTAAAGCGCAGACTCGTCGACATGAGTATTCTGCCTGTCCTAACCTACGGTGCACAAACTTGGTCATGGACCGATTCACAAAAGTCCCAACTCGGGGTTTGCCAAAGAGCAATGGAGCGCAGTATGTTAGGAGTAAAACTTCTGGACAAAATAAGGAACACCACACTGCGCTCCAAAACAGGTATCAAGGATGTAGGTGTCAAGGCTGCCAAGCTGAAATGGGATTGGGCGGGTCACGTCGGCCGTATGCATTCCGACCGCTGGGCCTTGCCCAGCGGTCGGAATGCAACAGAGTGGGCACCTGAAGACGGACGCCGCCGCCGAGGCCGGCCTAGAAAAAGATGGCGTGATGAGCTGGAGGCATACCAGCCAGGCTGGCCAGCGGTGGCGCAGGAGAGAGACAGATGAAAGTCTTTGGGGGAGGCCTATGCCCAGCAGTGGGACAGTTTAAGCTTATAATAATAATATCAGGGCCGTCTCTAGCCCATGTGGCGCCCGTGTGCAAACATTACCCTAGTGCCCCCTAACAAGCGCGCGCGCGTTCATAATGAAATGGGTACAAAGTAAAAGTACAATTTGTCCGGCCGCTTAAGGGTGAGGACTCTAAGCGGTGGCTTCTTTCGTTCCACCAAACGAACTATTTTATTTTATTTTATTTTTATTTATTTTATTAGAAAGGAACAGTAAACAGCTACACTATGTACATATAACTATAGCATAAACAAAGTACAATAATAATAATAGTGTAGCCCACAGCACTGTCCACAGATTTCTTATATTATATTTTACTTAACAAAAGCTAGGATGGCTACTAATCATGCACCAGATATCGCTGACACTACATTAAAAAACTAGTTAAAATATAACAGTAACAATAAAGTAAGAGCCACTAAGAACTAAAAACTAAAAAGTAAACAGTAAAGAGAAATAAAAAATATATATATAAAAAAAATATAAAATATATATTGACTACATTTGAAGAATAACAACAGAAATGACTACTATAACTACTAACATTAACTACTACTAACATCTAAATTATGTTACACCTATAGTTAACACCTATGTTAACGTTTTACAACTTGTAAATCGCTTACATAAGTGTATGATATAAACACAATCTAAACTTAGATAGAGAACATGCAAAAATATCAATGTGCTCGAAATAAATGTTATATGTCTCAACCATACGTCTAATTGGTGAGCGTTCTCCGCTGTTAGTACGACAGGCACCCACAGCGAACAATTTGCCTGCGCGCACCTGTCTTCTATGGACAGTTCTGGGGACCGCGTAGCATATAACATTATTGAGGTCCAGACAGTCGTACTTATTATGTATAATGTTATACAAAATCATGCCTTCTAACTGCTTACGTCTATCACTGAGTGTCAGGAGTCCGTATTTACTGAGCAGTTGGGAGTAGGGTAGATATGACTTGTGACATCTGTAATGCATGGCCCGAAGGAACTTAAATTGGACATTCTCAATTACATCTATGTACTTATTATAATATGGATTCCAGATAGGCACTGCATACTCCAGCTGAGAACGTACCAGTGTCTTGTATAGGCATAAGTATGAGGAGGAATGTTTAAAGTCATTGGTAGCTCTCATTATAAATCCAAACATCTGATACGCCTTATTTACAATTTTATCAACATGGGTTTTGAGACAGAGTTTTGTATCAAGCAGAATACCGAGATCTCTGACACTGTCCACGTTCTTTAGAGGCTTATTGCAGAGTGAATAGGTAAATCTAATGACCATTTTATTTTTAGTGAAAGTAATATAATTACATTTGGGGATGCTTAATTTCAATTTTCTAGCTAAACAATATGCTGACAGTCTGTCAAGATCCTCCTGTAGAAGAACACAATCGTGTGGACTCTTAATTGCTCTATAGACTTTTAGATCATCCGCGTATAGAAGAAATTTGGAGTTCTTAAAGCAGTTGCCGATGTCATTGATGAATAGTATGAAGAGCAAGGGACCTAGAATAGATCCCTGTGGTACGCCTGAGGTAACATGGGAGAACTCTGAATGATAACCATTAACTACGACCCTTTGTACGCGGTTGGTGATATAAGAGCGGAACCATCTCAACAAATCCCCTCGTATACCGTTGTATGCAATTTTGTCGAGTAGCAACTCGTGATCCACTTTGTCGAAGGCCTTTTGGAAATCCGTATATATGGTGTCAACTTGTACACGATTGTCGATGTTATTAAAAAGGAATACAGAGAAAGTTAGTAAATTGGTGGTAGTTGACCTATGCTTCACAAAGCCGTGCTGTTGTTGTATAATAGCCTTGTGCAGCACAGGATATATCTTATTATGCACCAAGCGTTCAAATAGTTTGGAGAGAGAGGACAATATTGATATCGGACGGTAGTTTGAAACATCTCTCCTGGAACCACCTTTATGTACTGGAGTAATGTTTGCTTGTTTCCAAAGCTTAGGCATCACACCCTTCTTAATACATTTGTTATACATAAGCATTAGAGGCTTACAGATAGAAGATGCAGTGTTCCTCAGAAAGTATGGCGACAGACCATCAGGACCAGGGCCCTTGCTTGGATCGAGAGCTTTGAGCGCAGATCTAACTGTGTCTTCACTAAAGTGAAGGTCAGTAATATGTATGTCATTTGAGGCGGTTTCTGTGGGTTCTCGTATATTGAGCGTGGATGACACTGGTTCGTATACAGATGAAAAAAAGTTGGAGAACATGTTACATACGGATTGAGGATCGTTTGAGGTATCTCCGTTGAGTTGCACTTGTTCAGGAATACCTGCTTTATCCTTACTGTTATGAACGTAGACCCAAAAATCTTTAATATTGGTGTGAATACTATGTTCTACTGATTGAATGTACTTTGTAAAGCTGCTTGCACACATTTCCTTAAAAGTTGCTCTGTATTGTGAGAATTGCTCATAATCGGACAGATTTTCATATTTTTTCCACTTGATCCAGAACTTCTGTTTTTTTCTAAAAGTTTTAATAAGGGTTTTTGAGAACCATACAGGGAAACCAGAGGTCTTGGTTGAGGCTCGGGGTGTATGAGGCTTAATAATATTATCAATGTAATTGTAAAATGTGTCAAGAGCATCATCGGGGTCCAGAGAACTGAGGAGCTGAAACCAGTCTGTATTTTCAATTTTTAGGTTAATCTCATGATAATTAGATTTATAGAAGTTATATTTCTGTAGAGGTCGCCTTTTCAGGGTAACGGTATGTACATTGAGATTAACTTCACATGTAAAAGGAGGGTGAAATTCATCAACCGGAAGAAGTGGAAACAGAGCAGCGGAAATTTTACATGTGGTATTACTTAAAATTAAATCTAGAATATTGCCTTTCGAGTTGGTAATATTATCATTGTACTGAGTGTAGTCAAGCAGTGCCATAAAATTAAGTAATTGCATACTATTGGTACTTGTAACCCCAGAGTAAATTATACTGGAGGATGTTGAGGGTCCTGGAATATTCCATTTAATTTCCGGGAAGTTGTAATCACCCAAAACAAGCGCGTATTCGACGCCCGGCTGGTTCAACAAATCTTGCAGATATTCAAAATGTTCTGCGTATACGTTGTTAGTTGATCTAGGCGGTATGTAGGTGGCGCTAATGACATGGTACTTGAAAGACTGAGTACTGGGCACTTGAACTTGTATGTGCTCAATAGTATTAGATGTAAAATGAAAAGAGGTAACCAGTTCCGAAGATTTGAGCCCACGCAGCACAGCAACCAGGACACCCCCACCATCACTCTTCCCAGTACAAATTCGATCACGATCCCGTCTGTATACAACATAGCGTTGGTCAATGAATTCATTATTATTAATTTCGGGTATAAGCCAAGTCTCCGTAAGAACTACTATATCATATGCACTACTCAGGATGTTCATGTACAATGTACATGCTCAGCACAACTATAACAGCACATCAAGTTACCACATACGTACTGTCAAATTTCTCCAATATAAAACAGATAACAAACTCTATTGTTATTTGTTTGTAGATTGAAGTTTTTTTCGGTTTTCACCATGATGTGCTCTTGAGGCTTGACTGACCCTAACAAGCCTAACCCCAAAATGTAAATTTAATATCGCTTAAGTACTTCAATTTTACTTTAAATTTCATGTTCTATACTTATTTAACACTAGCTGTTGCCCGCGACTTCGTCCGCGTGGACTTCAGTTTATAGCGCGCGATGTCAACAAAATTGGTGTCAAAAGCTTTTATAAAAAAAAACCCTGGTACCCCTTAAATCAAAACAGCTGTGCAGTGTGTACATAATATTTAATTTTTTAAATTAAACTTTATATTTTATGCCAAATTTTAAAGCTTATTTAGGCCCATAATTACACAACTTTACCCATAAACTATTTAGTACTGTTATAAAGTACTGAGTTATTTAATAACCTAAAAGAGTAATAACAATCGAAAAAAAAATCAAAACCTGAATATAAGATGATACCACCTCTTAAAGAAAGAAGTCTGGGCAAGCGTCACCGCGATGTAGGAGACGCACGGTGCCATCTATTATGAATTTTTGGATCTAACTTAATTTGAACAAATTTACGCATTTTCACCCCCTTACAACCCTTTTTTTCAGTAAAAAAGTAGCATATGTCCTTTCTCAGGCTTTAGACTATCTGTATACAAAATTTCATTACAATCGGTTCGGTAGTTTTGGCGTGAAAGCGAGACAGACAGACAGACAGACAGAGATACTTTCGCATTTATAATATTAGTATAGATCACATCATCACAACATCAGTATTAATTCGATTTCATTGAAGAGCTCTAACTTCTCTACATCCGAAGAGCCAGCATGGCACAATTTGTTTTCTAAATTAGAACACTGTGCTTTTTTGTATCTAAATCCAAATCCTCCCACTACCTATTTTGAAAAAACGAGCGATAGGACACTCACTATTACACCAAATAATATAATCTTCATTTATGTGTTAGGTTCATTTCACGTTGAAAAATAAAGATTATAATATTTAAATATTGCAAAAGCCGAGCCGCTCATGGCGTGCCTTGCTTTGCTGTAATTCTACAAATATAAGAAGTCCTTCAGATATTACACAAAAATGTTTGCAAGCTGGAGTTCTTTTTACGTTGGTCAATAAAGCGTGGGCCGTGGCGGCCGGCCAGCGCGGGCGCGCGCCGAGTGCGAGCGGCGCTCGGCGTCCCTAGAACTGCGGCGCCCGTGTGCACCGCACACATTGCACCTAAGGGAAAGACGCCCCTGCTTAGTATTATGAAAAATTATTATACTTATTATTATGGTTAAGTAATTAATATTCGCCTCTCAGTGTGGTAGAAGATGTCTTTAACAACATGCAAGTGTTTTGATTTATTATTTGCACACTCAGAGGGAAACTACAGAAACCATCTACAAATTTTAGACGTGGGAGAGCCATGCTTCGGCACGAATGGGCCGGCTTGACCGGAGAAATACCACGTCCTCACAGAAAACCGGCGTGAAACAGCGCTTGCGCTGTATTTCGCCGAGTGAGTGAGTTTGCCGGAGGCCCAATCCCCTACCCTATTCCTTTCCCTACCCTCCCTTATTCCGTTAACTTTCCATCCCCACCTTCCCCTATTACCCTATTCCCTCTTAAAAGGCCGGCGACGCACCTGCAGCTCTTCTGATGCTGCGAGTGTCCATGGGCGACGGAAGTTGCTTTCCATCAGGTGACCCGTTTGCTCGTTTGCCCCCTTATTTCATTAAAAAAAAAATCAACAATCTACATCATAAACCTATAATGCTAGTATATATTATGTCTATGTCTACATCATAAACCTATGATCTACATTGAGTATTGACATAAGAAGGTCTTTGTTAACCTTCAATTTAATGAAAAGTTTGGCAGATAATGTACGGGGCTTATGTCAAAATTTTTAATTATATTTTACTACGAAAAAAACTATTTATTAACATTTTTAAGTGATTATTGTACTACTCTGAGTGTGGCAGTAAAGCCTAAAGGACTCGCACGTCTGTCACCCCTTTTAAAGTTACAATTTTTATCTATCAATAATTATAATTTACTATAAATAACAGATAAATTAAAATTGGGAATCTCTTTCCCAGTGCCCCATGACAATATTTTGTTAGCATTGTATTATTTTACTCAGGTAACAGGTTTCTGTAACGTCGGCTGTACACTCTCGCCGAGAGCTCTCGGGCGAGAGTCTCGTGCGAGAGCCCCTTGCCCGAGTGCGATCATGTACATTCTCGCTTAGTTCAATCGCAGTTATGAACTCAGAGAAGATGGACCATTATTTTTCTCTATGCATCGAAAGATATCATTGTAATCCAAAGATCTATAATCAAATTTTATTTTATTTCTCACAGATAATGACTGATAATAACGTTTATTATTGTTATTTTTCTGTTCTGCACTGTCTAGCGGCGCGACTAGTAGTGAAAAACGCTAGAGTGTACAGTAATGCGCTCGCTTTCCTCGCGAGACCCTTTGTCTTGGGCGCAAAATACCGACACCGGACCGAGAGGGTCCGAGACAGGCGAGACGAGGCGAGCGCACCCATTTACACTCTCGCACTCGGGCCGCCTCGCTGTGTCTCGGCGAGAATGTACAACCGACATAAAATGTTACTTTGGTCACTTCAGCTTACGCTTTTAAAAAAATATAATGAAACGTAAAAAACAATCTCTTCAGTCTTCTTAGTCTGTGACTCTGTGGTAAAAAAAACAAATGTCAAAACGTAAAATGTTTGCAAAAAGATGCATTCTCCAAATATAACATAATTTTAGAAAAATATAAAGTTATTACGGTGTAAATAATGTCCGGAGGTCTTATTGATAAAGTATATATAGGATTAGACAATGCGCCAGCCGCATTCGACATAAAATCAAGAATACTCGGTCCCGTAAGTATGACGAACAAGCTTAGCGATTATTAGACAAATATCCACAGATTGCGTGATTTGTTGATATTTTACAGAATGGAACAAACCTCGAGTACATAAGGTCCGAAACGGGAGTAGTGGCAGTGTTGAAAAATGACAAATTCGAACCATTGCATTTGGCGTTGCACCATACGCGCTCCGAAGCTCTAGCATCGGCTAGATCTCTGGCACAGAATCTAATAGAGACGATTCGAGCTGAGCTGGCGCAATGGAGCGCGGCGCAGGCCGGTGGGCCACCCCCGGCGCTGAACGTTCCGCCGCCGACGTTGACGACCACCGCCGCGCCTCCTCCCGCGCCGCCGCCAGTCGCGTCGGCCGTCTCCACACCGTCCTCGATGTCGACGACGGCACACCCGACCGTCATACCGCCGGTGGTGAGCGTGGCGCCCGCGTCCGCTCCGCTTATGACCGTCCGTCAGCCAACGGTACTACAACTTCTACCTCAGCAGCAGTATGTTCTTAACCAAGACAATGGGCAGCTAATTCCTATAGTTCAACCGGGCGTGCAAGTATCCAATACTAATTTCACATCGTTACCAATGGCTCAGCAACTGAGTGCGCTCCAGCAGCCCAATTTCGGGACTCAACTAGTAGACTTATCCAGTATGCAGCCCATAAATGTGACACAATTGAGATTAAGCGGAGTGCCTTCGTCGATGTCTATGATACTGCCCAACAGTTTCTCAATTCCTCAAGCGAGCTTAACGGGTGCCGATACGACTACAGTCAGCTCTGCGACAGCCACACCCGTCGTATGTGCAGCTCCCAGTACTAATTCCTCGCAGAAAATCTTGTACAGCACGGAGAAGGTAGATAAAGATGTGAGGTACCACATACAAGGAACTGATGCAATGCAATGGACCGTGCCGGGCTCTCAGACTATGTTAATACCTTATCAGCAGTTTCAGGACCTTACATCTAATCAGACAGGCCTGACAAACATACAGCCACAACAATATGTTTCTGTAAGTAGAATATTCAGCTTTTTATTCATAGTATAACTATAAGCAGGGCATTTACATAAACAATTAACCAATTCAGTGCGGATGACACGGCAGACATGTCATATATTTATTTAACATGTGGCAAATGTTATTTCGAAATGATTGTATCTCCCTCAAATTACACTTTAAAAGGTTCTGCTCTGAACAAAATCATCTTAATTTTCCACGTCAACAAACAATCCTATAAGCTTTGTTTCTGAATATTCATACTAATATTATAGATGCGATAGTCTGTCTGTCTGTCTGTTACCTCTTCCCGCCAAAACCGCTGAACCGATTTTGCTGAAATTTGCCATGGAGATACTTTGAGTCCCAGAAAACTAAACGAATTAGGAAGTATCCTAAGTCCTTTCTCGGGATCTCCCGCAAATTACATTTTAGAAGGTTCTACTCTGAACAAAACCATCTTAATTTTCCATGTAAAACAAGCATATAGGCTTTGTTTATTCTGTGAATTAAAAAAAGTTGGGGCTGTCATTTTTCTAACTTTAAAACCTACAAAAGGTTTGCAACATCTATGGTGAGACATATCCAACTTCTATGGCGTATGACACGGCTAACGTGTCACGAGAAAATTGTATTCCGCCACTACTAAAAGTTTTAAAAAATGTGCGACGCAATGAATCGGTTAACTGAATCTCTACAATATTTTATCAAGATTCATCACTCTTAATCAAAAGTCCAGTCAATGAGAGTGATGAGTCAGTCACCGCTCCGTATTCACCCCGAGTGAGCAGCTTGCTAGAACGTTGTGTTTGTGCATTCGCTTAAAGTACCTTCGCACTAGTGATGGGATTCACCAATCCGAGTTATCGATATCCATAGCGACGACTATACAGTCAATGGATCGCTACTTGACAAGGTATATTTTATTTATCGTGGAAGCTTATGTTACTTCTCTTAAAGTCATCCCGGTATCATGAGAATTCTTAACATTGAATTCATACTATGATTTCATAATGTATAGGTATCACTATTATAATAATTATTTTATGTTTTAATGTTATAAAGTATGTTACAAGTAGCCTGAAAAGATCAGCTGAAGATAGTGAAGATGTTTGGAGGTTTCCTAAGAAAACTGCACCATCTAAACTGCAGGAACGTTACGACCATAGCCGTAACCTAACATCTAACAGCTATGAAACACTAAATGTCGATAATGTAGTACATCCAATCGACCAAAATCTACGTGAAGCTACCATACCTGTAAAGAAGAAAGGTCACATTCCACCAGTAATCTTGGATATCAAACCGGAATGGACTCATAAAACCATCTAGGATTTGGTCTCACAGCATACCAAAACATACTACTTACAATATAGGGCTAATAACAAGGTCGCAATTATATGTCACACACCTGATGCCCACCAGGCCGTTAAAAATGGACTAACAAAAGAGAATGCTCCTTTCGTGACATACACTCGCAAAGATGAAAAAACACCTAAAGTTGTCATTAAAGGCCTACCAGCTCAAGTTGAAGAGGAATTACCAGCCGAGTTTGAGAACCTAGGATTCCATAATGCCAAAGTAATACGGCTGACCGCTAAAAATAAAGATTCTCCGAGAAATTCTCCATACCTTTTGGAATTCCCAGCTGGAACAGACATTGCGGCGATACGAAAGCTTAAGTACATATGTAAGTGTGTCATCACTGTAGAAAAATATAAACCTAAGCGATCCATCGGTACTCAATGTTTTAGATGTCAGGGATTTGGCCACTCATCTCGTAATTGCAACATGCCACCTCGTTGTGTCAAGTGTACCCTAGCACATGCTACTGCCGAATGTCCCAAGAAAGACCGGATTGAACCTGCCAAATGCTGCAACTGTGAACAAGACCATCCAGCTAACTATAGCAAATGCAAAACAAGACTTGACTACTTACAGAAGACGCAGCAAAAGAAAAAAGTGCTACCGCTACACCCTCCACAAACTGCAACAAAACTCACCTGGCTGCCTAAAGCAAGAGATAATGGACCACACTTAATTAACAATATACCCAAGGTATATGATGTGAATCATGGTCTTCTACCTGAGACCGAATTCCCACCTCTTCCGAAGCCTCCAGCGAAAGGTATCCGCGGTTTCGAACAAACCAAGATTGATGATAGGCCTCCTGATTTAAAATTGCCGCACAGATTACAAAATTCTGATGACACGACTAGGGAAATGATAGAAATTTTAGTGATAATCAAAAATATAAAAAAGGAATTTACAGATTGTACAACTTTATTAGATAAAGTTTTGCTTATTATGTATAATTTGGGTCAATATGTGTAACAATAATAATTTATTGCGTATCATTACTTGGAACGCTGAATTCATTTGAGCCTGCCTAGTAGCTACCGCCCTATTAGCCTATTGCCTACATTGGGTAAACTTTTCGAAAAAATTATATTGGCGAGACTAAAAAAGGCCACTGATAAAAAATTTCCCAATGAGCAATTTGGATTCCGGACTGGTCACTCTACCGCCCAGCAGCTTGCGCGTTTGGCTGAAAGCTTTTGATACTGTTTGGCATGATGGGCTCCTTCACAAGCTGATTATTTGTGGTGTACCCTTATGTATAGTCAAATTGATAAAGTCTTACTTACTGGGTCGTAAAATCGCAGTCCACATTGGGGATACAAAGTCCGTTTATCTGTTTGTTGAAGCTGGTGTTCCCCAGGGATCCATACTGACACCGTACTTATTTTTAATTTTCATTTATGATGTTCCTATCCAACCCCGCACGCTCCTGGCTTGTTTTGCCGACGATACAGCTTCTTACACATCTTCAAAAGATATTGACATCGTGATAGGCCGTCTTCAGTTTTCCCTAGAATTGTTGCAAAATTTCTTTACCACATGGAAATTAAAACTCAATGAGAGCAAGACGGAAGTCATTCTTTTTACTCGGCAAAGAAAACTTCCCAAAAGATTATTGAATATATCAGGTCACTCTGTACCGTGTAGTTCGTCCGTAAAATATTTAGGTGTAACTCTGGATGCTAAGTTGAATTATTGGTCCAAACACGTTAGCCAGCTTCGCATTAAAGGAGCACAGGCAATTGGCTCTCTTCATCCTATCTTGAATAGAAGAAGTTCGCTTAGCCCCCACACTAAACTAAGAATTTACTCAACATTAGTTCGACCCTGCATAACATAATATGCGTGCACCGTTTGGAGTAGCACTTCTAATACAAATTACCAACTATTGCAGACTATTCAGAATAAAGCCCTTAAAATTGCTTACAATACGAAATTTCGTACCAATCTCAGTAACATTCACTTAGAATTAAAATTCCCTACGTTACGAGAATTTATTCTTAAACTTGCACATAAATTTTATCAGAAAAATAAAACCCATTACAATACACTAATTTCATCCATTGCACGAACTAAAAAAGAAGACCTAAATTACTGCTTAAGGTTCAGATAAGTTAAAACTTGACGACTTGAAAGACGTGGGAGAGCCATGCTTTGGCGCGAATGGGCTAGCTCGACCGTAGAAATACCATGTTCTCACAGAAAACCGGCGTGAAACAGCGCTTGCGCTGTGTTTCGCCGAGTGAGTGAGTTTACCGGAGACCCAATCCCCTACCCTATTCCCTTCCCTACCTCCCCTATTCCCTACCCTCCCCTATTCCCTTCCCTTCCCATCCCTACCCTATTCCCTCTTAAAAGGTCGGCAACGCACCTGCAGCTCTTCTGATTATGCGAGTGTCCATGGGCGACGGAAGTTGCTTTCCATCAGGTGACCCGTTTGCTCGTTTGCCCCCTTATTTCATAAAAAAAAACTATAAATTATTATTACTTATAGCTTAAACAATTTGATCACAGATTGCTCCAGCAAATAGTTTTCAACAAACTTCATTACCACTATCAGCGGCACAACTACATCAACTACAAGCCACTGGAACCATTATGCAACTAAATCAAAAGGTTAGTGCTCTTTTATATTCCTTGAAAAGTTATCCAACTTAAATTGGCAGTATCTTGAAGTCTATATTATTTTTAGTGTGAAATTGGCAATGTTGTAAGAAGGCAAAATTTTGGTCAAAATAAATAAATTCTGGAACTTTATATTTTAAATACTTAAATTAAAGACCTGCATATTTTTATTATATAAAATAAAGTTATATACTCTCTCAACAGCCAATAGTAAGCAGCGCGTCCCTAATTAATATAATATCAACAGGACAAGCGTCTTCACCACATATTATATCAGTGAGCATAAGAAATATTATAGTAGTGGTTTTCTGTTAATTTTCCTTTTCATTTTTTCAGCTTTATCACAATTATTTGCGCTATTTTACGGTATCACCTTTCTATGTTTCATATTTAGATGTTCTACACTAACCTTAGTAAATAATATCAGTCATAAAATTAACTGTGGTGTAAAACAGACAATTAATTTCTTACCTATTTACCCAATAGTCATTGTACTTATAATATTCTCTTAGTCATTAATTTCTCTACCTAAACATCTAAAATCAACTAAACAAATGAAGTTAAAACTATACATCTAACTATACTTATATTTTATCCAGTATTGCTTCTGCACCCAAGTCTAATTTAAGGTTTTGGGCTTTAACTGTCACCAGTATGTACAATATTGACAAAGTTGGCGCTCCATCAGTTCCTAAAGCATAACGACATCTCAAAATATTTAAACAAATTGACCCAAAAACTGCAGATAAGATTCAAATTATGTGTGCATAAAAGTCTGTTTCAGCATTTTCTTCTAATGCCTATTCCCAAGCTTTAACTTTGTCAATATTTCTAAGTTTAAAAAACAATAACATATTAACAATTAAGTTCTATTTTAGACCTCCTCTACATCAACAAAAAGTATAGGACAAGAGGCGAGAGGACAAAAAAGATTGTCAGATGGTACACCGAGTCAATTGCAGCTCCGACCAATCGCACCCGCTGGGTAAGTCCTACAAGACATTAGTTTAAGCTAATACAACAATCATTCGATTGTATATCTGTAGAGATTGTTTTTTCTATTGAAAATTTACATCAAATATTGCCAATATTGGAACATACCCTAGCATAATTACACATAGACGAATAGAACAATACTCACGAATTGGTCTATCTTTCGTCTCGTCTATAGTAATTGTGCTAGGCAAACATTTAAATGTTAACATATGATTAGTTGCATGTTTCAACGTAACATTAAATAAGCAATCACTACAACTTCCAAAAATCGTCGTCACCGCGAATTATATGAGCCGAGTCCAATTAGCTTCTTCCAAATTTCCAGGCCACATAATGGACACTTCAGAATATTTATTTAGCAAATTCTTAAGACAAATTCACAGTGCAAGGTCAAGGCATCAAGGTCTCAAGGGGGTTTCCTCTCTTCTGTGCATGTGATCGTGTGAGGTTTTAACGTGTGTGTAATCCGTTCTGCTGCCGCAGGTCTCATGTTAGCCTGGACAAGACTTCGACTCGAGACTCACGGTCGTGGACAGCCGCAGGTACAAGATTTACTGAAGCTTACAAACAGACAAACATATTTGAATTTATATTCTACTGGGAGTGGGAGTACTATTTGCGATAGAAAATTTAAGTTAGCACATCAATCATTCAATACTATACTTGTGTAGGTGAATATCAAAACCCAGCAAGTCACACCCATACTCGAAACTGAACTCTTGTCGATTTTATTGAATTTTGTGAGAAAAATGGAACAACGCAGTATATACAAATTAGTGTGGTGAATCCTGAAAGAGCAAAGAAGATGTCTGTGTCAAAAGTTAAAAAGAAAAATGCCCAGAATAAAGTTGAAAAAAACATATTTCTCTCATTTGCTAAGTTTCGCTTATGGTGGACATACCGGGATTTGATATTTGCCTACACACTTTAAGCATTGCGTAAATCTATACATGTACGTACTTAAAGAGCATTTTAACATGTTTTTGCTAGTGTATGTATGCGCACAAAAATTGAATCAACTCATTTCAGCGTAAGGAGCTCCTAATTTTGAAGAACTATATAATATCAGGAAATTAGTGTGTATGATGGGTAGGTGCAAATATTTTTGTCTGTTCATAATATAGAACTTAATTATTATTTACTACAAATATCAAAGCACACAACTAAAACGGGTGCCACATATATTATAAGCAAAGCGTTTCATTTTCAGAGTACATTCAGTTCCTTGATTTGCAGCTACAACCGTTTGTTAACGTGTCATCAAGATCTTTTAAATAAATTATTCTTTAACATATTCATGATAACCCATAGACGCACAGGTGACTCCACGGCTGATTTTACAATGGGGGATGCAGATTTCCGCGATTCCTGTATCAATTTAACCAGTAATACTGCTCTTATTCATTCTCTAACTTATTGGAACTGCCATCTTTATCTGCTTCGTTCTGGCCTTCAAAGCTTCGGGTGCCAAACCTTAGAATATTTTCCACAGGCATCCTGACAAGCGCTGTCTTCATCCATATGCATCACTCTGTTCATGCAGGCCTAGTTTCGGAAGTCATAATTCTTTAATAACTTACCTCCCACTTTTAGATTTGTAAATCTGGAACTCTATGTTGCTGACACGACTCAAGCTTCCATAACTGCAGCTGCTTTGCATTTTTGCGTAATTTGCATCGGCGTAAGCTTAGTTTATTGGACATCTGCAACTTCGTAATAAACATCGCTTTAGGCTTCTTCGATTGCAGGTATCAGATTCTTTAGGTACCTCCTGACAGATTCCTGGGAACAACACACGGAACAACCTCGCATGAATTCCTTGTCGCAGAGCAACCCAAAAGACAATCATCAACGGAATTCTTTATGCTAGTTTGATTTGAGATTTCATTATTTTGCATGTTGATTGTTGCAGTGGTGACAGATCTTCTTGTAGTATATTTGGAGACACATCTCCCAGGTTTCCTGATGTGAATCATCAGGAAAGACAGCAATCTAATGTTTTTCTTCATTCCATTTCTATAGAGTTATATTTTAATCGTTTGTAGCAGATTGTGCAGTGACAAATCGTGGTTCCTGTTAGCAAGACAACAATATTTTACGTTCTTGCGTTCTTACATTTCGCAATATGCGTCCTAAACTCCTAATGCTATTGACGCTATCAGCGTTGCAATAAATTAGCGCAATGCTTCGCGTCGCTACTTTCTTAATTTCATTTATCTTTGCAACAGCAAAGAAGCCTAAACAGAGCCAGTCCAAGGAAGAAATTCTAGCCTGGTTGCTTCTTCGGAACTAATCTAAATATTTTTCTACCAGATTTATAGCAGCTGTCCGCAGTCCAGAACGAGAAAGTTCGTGTCACATCACATATTATATGTTTAGTGTTTAAGGCAATGCGTACCTAATACGATAAAATTATACAAGTTACTTCTGATTCCGAAATTAAATTTCCTTCTCTGCAAAGAACCTCAAATATCGGAATTGAAGTAGTTGTATATTTTTTAAAAAGCGTAGCTCCTGTTTTTATTTTCCTGGCAAGTTCTATAGCTTATGCTATTGCAGGTAGAGAAAATACGGTTGTCAGTATGGGAATGAAGATCAATCCAGCGCACGGTACCATTATACACGTATCTTCGGGACAGCAAACTAAGTAAGTTGAAGAATAAAAATCTATGGTTACTTTACATACATCATACAACACTTCGTAGAATACTCGTTACAAACATATATTTCCTTTCAGTGTTTCGGCGTCCGGAATAACTCAAGATGGTTCAGGAATGTACATAAAGCAGATAGATAGAAACTCCATTCAGATCCAAACCAACAAAGACGGACAAAAGCAGGACTTGAACTCGAGCAAAATGCAAAGCACCGCCCAAAACGTTCAAATGATCACGGTTCCGCAGGGAATGACAGTATTACAAAACCCTTTAAACATAAGCCAGATGCCGACCGTGATCGGTCAACCGAACAGTCACGTATACATGATACCGACCAACCATCCCAATTTGGTGCAGGGAACGATTCCTCAGGGATTGCTCGGGCAGCAGATGCTGCAGCCGGGGCAGAATGTGACTGTGATGCAGCCGAACCAGCTGGGAGTTCCTGGGGGCGTCCAGTACAATGTTCCCATAATGCCGATGAACATGCCTCCCAACTCCCAGTACATGCAAGGACTGAATCTCAACGCGCAAATTTCGGCTCAGCAGCTGAACGCGGCGCTCGCCAACCAACAGCTTGCGAATTCCAACCTTGCTGTATCCGGAACCATTCCTATAGTGCAGGCTCCGCCGCCCTCGTCGCCGATAACTAACGCTCAGACCGCGATGACGCAGCAGGCTCAGCAAATGTTGCCGCAGAATTCGACGTTCATCACACCGACATCCCAATACGCCCAGATGCCTCAGTATATGATGCAGGCCAATTCTGGAACGTTAACGATGCCTGGAAACAATCCCGCGGTCCAGTATAGCATTCCGCCGGCACAGGCTGCCACCCCAGCACAGAATACTGCGGGCAATGGACAGTCCTCGACGTCCGAAAACGAGAACTCGAACGGAACGAACGGTCAAACCAACTACATTTCTTCTTCGTCGCAGGAGAGCAGCTACATACCAGGGACGACCACGATGCAAAACGCGCAGCAAAATTTCACTTCCGATGCTAGCACGACTCCCACTGCAGGTTTCACTTCGACTAACCAGACTGTTTCTCAACAAACATACTCGAATAACGGCAGCGGCACACAAGCGTCTACGTACAACGGCAGCCAAACGTCAACACAGCCACCAAACTACGCACAGAACACATCGAACCCCCAAACACCGAACCAAACATACGCGACAGTATCCACGCCCACCTCACAAACGTCGCAGACCAATTTCTCCCCATCCACAACACCAGCTCCGATTCAGACATACGCCGGTGCGTCTATGCCTACTTTACCGAACGTGGCTTTTCCGCCGAATCAAACACATCAGAACCCGTATCCGAATGCAACGGGTCAGAACATGGCGGCCTACGCCAACAATCAGTATCAGTACACCAGCCGCCCCTGGTTTAGGCCGAGATACGGCTCCCCCCAGGGCTCCCCCTACTCGGGCGGTGTTCCCCCCGGGAATGGACCCCCTATGCCGGTCCCCCCGCCATCGAGCAACTACAACTACTGGCAGGACAGTTGAAACTCTGAGTGATGTACCGATTCTGGCGTTACCTTGAAAGTTCGGTTGATCCGAAAACTTGCGTTCTTCCTTTGACTAAAAGTTTTACTTTGTTCAGTATATTAAATATTTTGTAAATAATTTAAGTTTTAAGCGTAAATGCTTGCAATGTCGACGAAATTTTCTTATTGAAAACTTTAAAATACCAAACTTATGATTAGTTTAAAAGTGAGGGTAGAAAGAATTTGAGGCATCTTGCTCCATACACTATGTAATGCTATTTTTATTATATTTATTTTTTTAGTCACAACTCACTTTTATGTGGACTTGTTTTAAATACTTGAAATGAAATTTTACGTCTAATCTGTACTCAAATTGATGTTTCTATGTTTTTGTGGCCCGTTAAAAACATTTTTAACATTAAATCATTTACATGTTAGTCAAAGAATATTGTTTTGTCCTATAGTCAAAATGAAATAAAGTGTCTCCAGCGGTCGTTGACCTTTTTAGTCAAGGAGCTATATGAAAAATGCTCGCACTGTATTCAGTTAACTTAAGAAAAAAATGGAACTGTTATAAGTTATAACTAGACACAGACTATTAAAAATTCATCGGAAAACCTCATCGACAACTCATACCTCTAGAAGATGTTTCTTGTTTTGTAACTTCATTGTCAATCGCGATTTCTATGGAAAACGATGACGTATGACAAGTTGGGCAATACGAGAATAACTTGCCCGAAAGAAGCTTTGTTTCGACTTTGGGACTAAAGCATAAAGCTAGCGGAATAGAGCAACAATCGTGAGCTGTCAAACGAAACCGAAATTGATTTACACAAGCATCTTTCTAAGAGATTAAATTGTCAACGTGCCGATAAGTGCCGACTGGACGTCAAACAGATGAAAAAAATTGGTTCTGCTGTCATGTATAACACGTGTCGTACCACGCAGTGTTACTAATAGTGACATCTCGCTTGCTCAGGCCTTTGTTTCTCTATTCCGCTAGGTATATTAACTTTATGGACTAAAGGCTGATTTAATTCATCAAGTATGGAAAGACAAAACAGCAATTAATGAAGTGATAACATAGTATAAAATCTGAATGTATCTCATTATTACATTAAATTCTTGGATAAAATGGAATGGTCGAACAACATTATAACCCGGTCACAATATCTGTAAACTTCGCTAAGCGCCTTTATGACGTCATTAAATCTATAGATATTTTGGTCGGGAAGTAAATATAAGAGACTGCTTTATAAAGATTACATTTATAAAATGTATAGAGAACTATAGATAAATCTATATTATCGCAATGTAAATTTATTGTTTCATTTCATAGTTTAAGTGAAGGTAGAGTAAGAAAATATTCAAATTTCCCGCCTTGAGTATTTTTAAAATGCTGCATACTGTATGCTGATAAAAACTTACACGCTGAACAATCTTTGTACAATGTTTTGTCTTTTCAGGCGATTTTTCAATGTATTAGACAAGGACAAAACATTGTATAGCATATATCATTTTTATTTAGTAAGAACGAGGTCCTCCAGCAGCAGCTATTATTATCGACAACACTATTTAATAAAAAATGAATGTCAATAAGTGCCAAAGTTTTTCTCAATTTCTAATTATTTTTGGTTGTTTTGACTGATTCTATATGGATTGTGTGCAAAATTTTGAACTCAAGAATAAAACACATTTAATGGCATGAACTTGGAAAACCGTTATTCGGTCAGCGCATCTCTATTCATGTTGAACGAAATAAAGAACAGACATCAAAACGTGAGGAAAGCGCATCAACTGTTGAAGAGGCAAGCAGATGCTCTTCGAAGCAGATTGCGGCAAGTTGCTTTAGAGCTGTGTGCCACCCAAGCACTGGTCAGCCATGCTATGAAGGAAGCTTATATCGCGCTAGCAGCAGTTAAATTTACGAATGGAGAATCGAATGCGTTTATTCTTGAAAATGTTGCCAAGGTAAACTTCGCGCCAGCAGTCGGTTCAAATTTATTAGGACTATTATAGTCAGAATTCAGATGACGCAATAGTGTTGGTTATCCCTTTTGAACTTTACATTTTTATAGCACTGAAACTATCCTTTGTTCTTTCCCAGGTATCAAAATATATCCATACCTTTCATCACCATAAGTTCAGTGGTTTTAGCGTGACAGACACACTTACTTTGACATAAACATTTTATTGGACGTTCCCGAAGGATTTGGGATAGTTATTTGTTGTTTTTTCATAATAATATATTGACCAAATAATCTATTCTCATTACATTAACATAGGCACAAGTTCGTGTTCAGCGCACTCAAGAAAATATAGCGGGAGTACCGACAATGTCATTACGAGCAGTTGAAGTCCCCTACGTTGGGGACGTCCTGAAGTATTCCGGCCTTGCGGCTGGTGGACATCGCACGAGCGAAGCAAAAAAGTCTTTCAGAAATGCCGTAACGGTATTATTGAAATTTGCAACTTTGAGGAGCACTTGTGGAATCTTGAATAACGCTCTACAGTCTACGCAAAGGTATTAGTAAAGGTGTAGCAGTTACTCGTCGATTGAAACAAAGAAAACGTTCTGAAATGAAAAGAACGCCAGCCGTCTTTGAATACGTTCGCAAAACGATTTCTTCTGTGCACAGGTATTTAATGGTATGGTCATGGTATATGAGAGATTTTTTGTCGTTTTCAGAAAAGTGAATGGGATTGAAAAAGTTATAATGCCCAAGTTGCTGAACACTGAAATTTACATTACGAAAGAACTTGACGAAAGAGTAAGTTACTTAACCATAGGCAGAATCTATATATATAAAACTCAAAGGTGACTGACTGACTGATTGACATAGTGATTTATCAACGCACAGCCCAAACCACTGGACCGATCGGGCTGAAATTTGGCATGCAGGTAGATGTTATGACGTAGGCATTCGCTAAGAATGGATTTTGATAAATTCCAACCCCAAGGGGTTCAAATAGGGGATGAAAGTTTGTATATAATAATACTTCTTAACGCGCAAAAAAAAAAGCTCGTGTTTTATAAAAATAAACATTTTGTATATAAACCTCATATTTCATTTTGAATTTTGATTTCACAGGAAAGAGAGGAATTTTATAGACTAAAAATGGTAAAAGCAAAGAAAAGAATAATAAAATTGTCTGAATTGAGGAACCGTCAAAAAGGTTTATATTCTTCAGAAAAAACTTTGTCTACATCAGTATCGGTAATATCAGAGACCAGTATATTTATTAATCTATGGTAATATCTACCAAATGTTCCGTTATAAGCGATCAGTCTTCATATTATTCTTGGGAATGGTCATCATTGGAGTCAAGTTGTTCACAAAACTCAAACGTTTAAGGGCCCCGAAGACGATCAAACGGTTTGACTCAAACCGATTTGATCGTTTACAAAGCTAGTTTGAACGGTTTGTCAAACATTTACGTGTTTGAAGCTTGTTTGATGAAATTTCATATTTTCGTTGTGTTTGACGCGCCGTTTGTTCGTGTTCCGACGCGTTTGAAGGTTTGATCAAACCCGGCTTAGTTTAGTGCTGGATTATGAAGAAGAAAAAAAGAATTCTGTAGATGTTCGTGGGTAAAACGATATTATGTTAGTCCATAGTCCATACCATTCTTTGGACCAGTCTTTTTTTATGAAATAAGGGGGCAAACGAGCAAACGGGTCACCTGATGGAGAGCAACTTCTGTCGCCCATGGACACTCGCAGCATCAGAAGAGCTGCAGGTGCGTTGCAGGCCTTTTAAGAGGGAATAGGGGAGGATAAGGATGGGAAGAGAATAGGGGAGGGTAGGGAAGGGAATATGTTAGGTGATTGGGCCTCCGGTAAACTCACTCACTCGGCGAAACACAGCGCAAGCGCTGTTTCACGCCGGTTTTCTGTGAGAACGTGGTATTTCTTCGGTCGAGCGGCCCATTCGTGCAGAAGCATGGCTCTCCCACGTATATCTTTTTTTTCTCTTCTGACAGAGGACATTAACGTTATAAACAGAAGATAAGAAAATCGCGATCGTCGTTCTAGAATCTAGAGCATCTTCTGCATCACAAGACGTGTACTCGACAGCGCGTATTGAATGAAACTGCGCAGTGTCGTTTGACAAACCGTTCAAACTGACATCAAACGGTTGCATCAAACACGTAAGGTTTGAATCAACCCATTTGATCGTCTCCGGGGCTCTTAACTTATTTTATGTGAATTATGCATTGAATATTGACATAAGAAACTTAAAGGTCTTTGGAATTATGTATCTGTACTATTATACAGGATGTAACAAAAATAACTGATAATACTTTAGAGTGTGTACGTGTACCTTGTAGAGAGTTCACTGTGAAAGTAGCAGCGCTGAAAGACCGAATTTTTTTTTTTTTACTTTTGTAAGGGGAAACTCGTGATGCTCGGGCCCTTGCCCATACAAAAGTGAAAAAAAATCGTCTTTCAGAGCTGCTACTTTCACAGTGAACTCTCTACAAGAAACACGTACACATCCTAAAGTATTATCAATTATTTTTGTTACACACTGTAGATACACATTTTTTCTAAACCCTGGAATTTTATTAGATATAATACGGTATATTATTTTAAAGGAGCTTACACTGGAGCTAATTAAAAAAGTTACTGTTTAGTTACGTGTTTTATTATTTTAAAGATAAACCATCATAGAACCCAACCATCGTCCAATCTCTCGCCCATCGGCTTTGAAAAGTCCTGGCATTTCCGAAATTTTTCCAATATCTCGCCCTGGAGAAAATATTTTTTGTTAAGTTTATAATTCACAACTTTTATAAGAATACATTATGAAAATACCATGTAATTAATATGTAGTACGTTGTACGTAGTACATATTAATTCCATGGAACATACCCAAAGCTAGATATAGGTTACTGCAAATGGTCTTTCGAGGTTATGAGAGGCGCCATCTTGTGACATGGATAGATTATATTACTTTTGCCTTTCATTTGTTTTATGACAATACATTTAAATTACTCACTGGCCCGGTTTTTCTGATAGTTTCGCTATAGAAAGTTGTTGGGCTCGATCCTGTTCCGTAAAGAGGATATTTTAAATGCATCTGAAAAATCGTTACTTTTGAAAAAGTTAGTTTTTTACAAAGCTGAAAGCACGTATGAATCTAATAGTTACATCTTACATTTTTATCAGCTGCTTCTTCAAGTTTTCTAGGTTCAAAATTAGCTTTAATATAATTAGCGTCATACTCCGTACAGTATTCCTGTATTGGCTGCGGTGAAGACATTTCTTTTATAACTTGTTCGTACATTTCTTTCCAATACAAATCCCGAAGCATCCGCTTTCGTATTCCTTCTAAAAAATTAGAAGAAGTATAGTAGAATAATAATATTATAGTAACCACTAACCATGTAGGAACCATGTGAGTCTACAGACTATTCTCACAAAACTTACCACTTGGGTAGGCAGAAGCCTTATGAATTCCGTAACTGTTATGCATTTCACTACCCTGAGCCTCAGCTGGTCTTCCATCCTGCAATATCCAACTGCGACTGTAGTTAGGATATTCATTATAGGCAGACGGCTCAACTGGATCTTTTGGATGTAAAGTTATTCGCTCTATAGGCCGAAGTTTTACATCGGTACTTTCTTTGTCAGGTTCTTTTATTTCAGCCTGAATTTCTTTGTCCATGTCGTAAGATTTTACTTGAAATATAAAAATATCTAAAAATATTTTTCTTGTTTCTAGATTGCTATTTTGTTTCCATGGCAATAGAATTTTATTTAAAAAAAACAATGACCATAGACGACACTCGACAGTTGACAGATGACATTGACATTTTACTACTGTCATAAGTCATTTTCGTATTTCAATTGTCAATAAAAAACGAAAATGTCGGAGGCCTATCAATTGGCCAAAAAACAAGATTTGCCTCCGCCAGGAGGCTACAAACCTATTCCATTTAAGAGGCTACCAGCTAAACAATATTTCAGTGGTGGGTTACACATTTCTATAAAGATAAGCTTGACAATTCTTATTATGTAACCTCTTCCAATAGGTTAACTCAATCTTTATTTTCTCTATCTTTCTTTCAGGATACACTTTATTCGCAGCATTCGTAGGCGTTACATCCTTCGGTTTATACTTGTACAGCATAACAGCTAAGAAAATCCTTAAACATGACATTGAAATGCGCTCAGCAAAACTGGCAGTGTACCCGATGTTATTGGCGGAGCGCGATCGTGAATACTTGAAGCAGCTCCGCAGAAACCGCGATGCGGAGGCTGAACTCATGAAGGATGTTCCTGGATGGGAGGTATGGCCTTAAATATCCTCATTTTTTCTTTGATCTGAACATAAACAAAGTGCTATAAATGTGCAACCAAGTTTGATATTGTAAGTTTCTTTAATACATGATACAAATTCAAAGCTTTATACTCTGTAGTACAAACTCCAGTTCAGTATCAAGAACACATTGTTGTCTAGTATAATATAGCTTTAAATGTTATAGCAAGTACTTGCTTACACAAAAAAAAATATTATCTGTCATTTAACATGTTCAACATTTCAGGTGGGCACCTACTATGGAGAGCCCGTGTACAAGAATCTACCCAAAGACACCCTCGTGGATCCCATCTTCCATGAATACTATGTTCACAGCTCTCCCTCCAACTGGTTTAAGAGGGCATACGCTGCGCTGCGCTCTTAATACTCCTCTGAGCTTAGTCCAGTCAGTACAGCTTTCTTGTTTCTGCTGATTGGTTAGAAGTGATTTTTATGTTCTTAAATTAATTAATAGTTAGTGCTGGACTCTTAATAAATTGTAAATTAATTAAATGTTTTATTATTTATGAAATTAATTTTGTCATAAATACAACTTTAGGAGCATAATAAATATGTCAAGAAAGATAAATAACATAAATAAAAAGCTGTTTTGTTTAATATTTTTTATTTATAAATTTCTTGTAAAAAATGCATAACAGTATATTGTTATAAACTACATAAAATAAATTTCAAGCATTATAATATTATTAAGAGTATTTCCAAAAAAATCATACAACTAAATAATTTCATTGTAACTATATTACTGCATCACTGGAATTTTATCAGGTCACTAATTATTGCATAAAAATAATCTTAAACAACAAAATATTTTTGTCTTGATCTATGACACTTTTAAGTTTTAATCTCTTTTTTTGTTCTTTCAATGGTTTTAAAATTAAAACCAGTCCCCAACCTTGTCAAGTATAAATATATAGTCCTTACCCCTAATACCATTACCTAACTAAGTAAGCACAGCACAGAAAACACATTCATGAAATTGACTAAAGTATACATTTTTGTTTTCTCAAGTAAATAAATTGGTATTTTTCATAAGCTAGAACAACATATTAATTAAATTTTTCCACTAACATAATCTCAATAAATGAATATCCCAACAGCGGCTCGCTCTTCACAAAAAAGACCTCCATGTATTTTGATGACTGTCTTTAATATGAAAGAGAAAAAGAAAAGAATACCCTAAGGTTGGGTTGCACCAGATGCGTGGTCAAAATTAAAGTTATGGTTATAGTTAAGGCAGATTTAACTTTAACCTTAACTTTGACCGGAGAAATTGACAGATACCAGCTGGTCCAACAAGGTAATCTATGATCGTGGGGGCGCTGCTGGTAAAGGAGAACTGTCAAAAATGGCGTTTTGTATGATGACAGCGTTAGTTCCTTTTTTTCGCCACGTACAATATTTAAGCCCGGCCGCACATTTCTGATACGAAACAGTTGAATTTCGCCGGACCGCCACCCCGCACACTATCCGAAATATCCTTCCAGCGAGTTCGAGCTCACTCGGCTCATTACAAAATATAAGAGACAGCGCGGGGGCATTTTCAAAAAAATGTGTACCCCTGGCTTTTACCTTGTCCCTTGACTTCGCTACAGATTATTTGTAAAAAATTACATACTAACATTTTGTAATTTTAATGTAGGAGCAAAAACAAGTTTTCTTTTATTAAAGTACATTCACGTTTGTATAAAATTTTATTTAGTATGAGATTTATAAGGTACTTAAAAACGTACCGAAAACTATTAAATTCACCTGTCCCCTTCCCATAAGTTGTAACAAAATCTTTAATAACAATTTTTTTTCTTAGAGTAAGTTGCTTAAAAAACATATTTTAGATTCCTAAATATTTAATGTATCAATTGAATGTCTTGTTATTGAAAAATCTAACATAATTTAACTACAAATTAATTAAAGTTGTTTGGCGGGGGTTTTTTTAAATTTCTTAAATTAATTTTATTTCATACTTTTTAAACTTGTGTTGGTTATAGTGCAGAATAATCATATTCTCATGATTACCATCTATCAATGTTCTTTTCAATAAGGCCGTTAATATGAGCCCAAACATGAAACCTCCACTTTGGGTTCATACGAAGCTCGGTTTCTAGCTATAGAATCCAGGTGATGCTGCAGCAGCAGCATGTAAATATTTACTGTCTATCTACATCTTACTGGCTGTCGCAATTAAAATAAGCCCAAACACGAAACTTCTGCTCAAAGTTGGCGAGTTGGATATCCTATTGATTACCAGGTGATGCTGCAGCACCAGGTCAACTTTCCAGTAATATGTGTATATGTATATTGTATACTCACAAATGTCACGAACTAGAATGAAATATAAGACCTATCAAACGACAACAAGTTGCTAACGGCCTTTCATGAACCAGATAAACCCTGATTGTCCAGCAATGAGCAGGCTGATGATGATGACATATAGCTAAGAACACTCTCGATCATGTCAGCTTTTAAACAAAAAAAACTAGATCAAAATCGGTCCACCCGTTTGGATGCCACGGACAGATACACACACAGACAAACAGACAGATAGACAGACACGTCAAACTTATAACACCCCTCTTTTTTGTGGGGGTTAAAAATGTTTAAATAAAAGGTTTTTGTGTTATAAAAATTTCTTTAAATATGTTAAATATTACTTACTCATGTAAAAAAATGAAAAATAACCTAGTGGGTAGGTCACATAGTCACACTATGGATTAAAAATAATTGCTACTCCTGTTGCTCCTTGAAATTATCTATATTTTTTTTAATAAACAATTAAATATGCATTTCACTAGATTAAATAAACGAAGAAATCCATTTATTGCTGTATTTTTTTGTATTAAATTATATTTTACATTTAGTCGCACAACGGAATCTGTTTCGTCGAAAATTCGATTTTGTTTCAATAATATCAGAATAATATAACGTTTTCGGCGTACTTTTTAACTTATTCCATTAGTTCAATATTTTTCCTTGTATATGACATTCAAATAAAGGTAAATAAATGACCTTAAAAAATATAGACATATTTTTGCAAGGGTACACGTTTTTTTGAAAATGCCCGCGGACGTTCAACTGTTTCATATCAGAAATTTCGGACAATGTGCGGCCGGGCTTAAACTTTGTCGAGATCTATGGTTATAGTTAAATATGGCGTCTTGATGGCGTCCATTTTTAACTTTAACCAAAGGTTTGACCTTTTGCATTGTAGTTAAAGTTACAGTTATAGTTAAAGTTAGTTGGTGCAACCCAACCTAAGAACCCCATCTTTAGATTTAAATTTAAGTCAGTTACAAAATCATTTTTTTGTTATGGTGAATAACTTCTATCTTATAGCTATCATATGTGTATATTAGGTGACTCTTGCTTCTATCTGGGCGGGTCTTACAACCTAATTATTTTTTGTCTTATCTAAGGTATATTTCATCAAAGTTTGTACCCATGCTACGTACAGAACCTTTCCACCCCTCTCCCTAAAGAATGTATGGGTATTCCCTTAAGGCCCTCATACATGGGGAGACCGATTGAATCTGGTCGGAATGGCGCAGGCTAAACTAACCAGGATAATTACATATATTGCGACAGCTATGCAACAGACGTTGACAGACAGCAGCAGTCTAAAGGTACAATTCCGTGCATCGCGATCGCTCGCGGCCGCGCGGGCCCTACGACTGTCGTCGGCCGCTTGCGACAATAGTCAATGTATGAAAATGTATGACACCGCTTCCGAGGCCCGCGACAGACGCGCGCGACATTGTCATATTATATTAACTTCAAGACATGTCGTCGGCCGCGCGCGTCTGTCGCGGGCCTCAGCAGACGCGCCTTTACCAATTACCCCCGAAACTGATATGATTCCGATTTACGAGTCTAATTAGTTTTAAATTGAGCCGCAGCAGGACCGTGCGCTAGTATAAGTTCTGTCAGGAGTGGGAAAAGCCGTTGAGGTCGAATTAGTTCCAAATTGAGCCGCAGCACGATTTCGCGCTATAATATGTCGGAAGTAGCAAAAGCTTTGAGCTTGAGCTGATTCAATTCTAGATTGGATTCTGATTCTGTCCGGAGTGAGGCAGCTGATTACCTGCAGTCAAACCTGCGGTATTTTGTTTATGAATGTAACTTTGATCGACAACAGATTTTCTGCAATATCTGCTGTTAGCAGTGCAGTGGGTTTAGCACCACCAGCACTAGACTAGACTCACGCCTCTCGAAATTGCGCTCGTTTAGCTTCACCCTTAATCGCCTGTCGCAAGATACGCAATACCTTGCGGATAATTAATAGAGAGATAGCTTCTCCGTATATGGGGGCCTCTATACGCATCTTACAAATATGTTAATAATATGCCACAACCCTTACTTACATTTCCTTATCACAATCTTTGGTTTCAGTTTCTTTGATCTGAGCTTGGTCATATGCGACATAACCATAAACATACCGGGTATAGTTAAAAACAATAAATACACTCTCAAAAACGTAGGCATATGGAAAGCGAAGTTCCATTCGTTCGGTAAAGCTATGGAGAACTTGTTTGTCTCCTCAAAGTAAGGAATGTTACGTAGTACTACCATTGATTCGCAGAGAATACCGAGTGGGTACAGGGGTATCCAGATAGAGTACCGCAGCCATGTCAGCAAGTATATTTCTTTGTTGTACAGCTGGGCTATATAAAATGGATACCTGTAACAACAAGATATTTTACTAAGGTCTTATAGTACAGGTTCCCAACAATTTCTTTTAATTACTATCAAGCAATTTTTTCGTGAGTAGCTTCATTTTGATAAGACGAAGAACAATTTCCTGTGATTGCTAACAGAGATAGAAAGGATTTAGTATTTCGATTTGATGGTCCTAATATAAGGATTGTTCTATTTGTAGGACAATGTTACTCTTAAATTATATAACTATTAACCTATCAATATACAAAAAAACAGCTGGTTAGGGTTCCGTAGTCAACGAGGACTTGTTGATTACAGAATTTGTAATCAACAAGTCAATTGTAAGCGAGTTTAAAGCGATGCGTCCATTAATCTAGAGCAGTGCCGAATTCATATTTTTAATGAGACACATGTACCATCGCGGAAATTGATTTATAGCCAGTTGACAGATCCACGTCATTTGGTCGGATCATGGCGACATTCGTCAATTCAATGTCAATTGACATTGAATTGACAGATGTTGTGTTAATTGACAAAAATGAAATTGACAAAAAATTGACAATTGACACGAGACATGATCACAATTGTGATCCGCCGGCTGGGTTTGACGTAACGCGATAAGCGACCAAACTACGTAGGTCCCCCATCTGCCTAGAAATTAACTTGTCTGATAGTACTTGAATTCTGAAAATTTCTCATTGGTACACACTACACGCCTCCACCCGCGATCGAACCTGCACCCTCGTGAGTGCGAAATATAGGTCTACCTACTAGGCAACGGACGCTCGGGATCTCTACACCCCTAATCAATATCAATATCCTTCATTTGAGTCTGGTAAAATTCATACCTAATAATCTCCACGGTGCTCCATACAAGGAACAGGTAGAACACGACGGGTTTGGCGTGCATGCGCGGCTCAGCCTCTATCATAGCGAACAACACGAACGCTCGCCCGCCCACTTGCATAAACGCCATTAGTGGACTGCCCTGAAACGTTAAGAAAAGCATCTAGAGCCTTAAGGCGCTTTCCCACGTGCCACGACAAAATGCGGTAACGACTTCAGGCGCCATACATTTAGGGGGGTATTACATTATCATTTATATTGGATCATTTCTATGATCATATATAGGATTAAATATATATGATCATTTGATCATATCTGCATATTACATTATCATATTTCATTGATCCTATTTTACGTCATATGTGGTTTCAATAGCCAATGGAGAGCGCTAACGTTGACAGATATTGACGTCAGGGTTACTAGATCTCAGAGAATTCGATTTGTCAAAAGACATTGTCATTTTTAATATGGCTTGTTTTTTGTTATTTCAGCAAAATTATCCAAGTATATAATTAGAAAAATAATTACATTACATTATTTGAAATATATTAACGAACAAGAAATTAAAAACTCTTTTTTATATTAAATAACTGGCATCACCTATTTCTATGACCGTATTGGATCCAATCTCTTAGTAAATGTCAAAAATCTATGATCAAGGAGGAAATGAATCATATGTCTATATTACATTATCCAATATAATTGACTCAATGATCTCGGATCCAATATATATGATAATCTAATATCCCCCAGTACATTTCTATATACCGTTTTCACACGCAACGACACCGCACAGCACGACACACGATTTTTAGATAAAAATCTTAAATATGTATAGTATAAAAATATTAATTTATATTTCCGTTGTCTGGTACCCGTAACACAAGTCCTTCAGGTACTTAGCACGAGGCCAGACTGACATGGTGTGAAGCGTCCATAGATTATTTTTTTTACATTTTAATAGCAAAATTTTCATAAATATTGTATATATTTGACGTGGGAGAGCCATGCTTCGGCACGAATGGACCGGCTCGACCGGAGAGATACCACGTCCTCACAGAAAAACGGCGTGAAACAGCGATTCCGCTGTGTTTCGCCGAGTAAGTGAGTTTACCGGAGGCCCAATCCCCTACCCTTTTCCTTTCCCTACCCTCCCCTATTTCCTTCCGTACCCTCCCCTATTCCCTTCCCTACCCTCCCCTATTACCCCTTAGAAGGCCGGCAACGCACCTGCAGCTCTTCTGATGCTGCGAGTGTCCATGGGCGACGGAAGTTGCTTTCCATCAGGTGACCAGTTTGCTCGTTTGCCCCCTTATTTCAATTTTTAAAAATTAAAAAAAAAAAAAAAATTACATGTTCCCTATTGTAATAGTTGTGGATTTTTATTCAGGTGTGATGTGTGTAAATATAATTAAAAAAATATATATACACACGCACGAAAATTGACTTGCAAAAACGTGATACTCACCTAAACCTTTGGACACCAGTGTGAAAACCTATAGGCAAAAAAAAAACTAATGCCTAATATCTCAGTCACAGAATAAGATTGCCTATTCAATATTCATTTATCATACTTGATTCATTGTCGCAAACTAACCTGTTATTTCAAGTTAACAAACAACTTACCTTAGTATATCCGAACATGGGATGCATAACTTCCAAAAACATCATTAGCTGGAGGAACTTCATAGCAGACCCAACATGCTCGTACGTGGTAGGCACAGATTCATACTCCAACTTGGCGTACCTCACTCCCATCACAGCGAGGATATACATAAATCCGATGAATTGGAATAGATTGTATATCACTAGGTACACTTTTTTCAAGTCTTCTGGAAATAATTTTCAGTAAGAAACATTTGATAGCAACAAACAGGTAAACAGATATAGACTAACTACCAGTTAGTGCACAACAGACACGAATTTAATCTTGTTTTTACTAAATAGAAACAAGTAAGGAAAATATGGTGTTGAAAACTTGTTTACGTAGTTATATTATTACATTGCTAGAAAGTAGAAACTATGAAAAACTTCAACCATAATACAATATACCTTTCCTGTAGCCAATTTCCTCCTTCTGCAACATATCGTACATGCCAGGGTAGTCTTTCATCACATCCCGTGTCTCATCCTCGCTGTCACAATCCTCTGACTTCCACAGGTCAAAGTTTATCTAAAATTTTATAATTTTATTTTATTTTAAGATACATGGAAAACTTACAGCTATTGTTACAATGAGATTAAAAAAAAACGGAATACATAATAAGGAGCCAATTAGTATAATAATAATAATACCTAGTACTACTGCAACACAATTTACATTTTAGACAAGAATATCAGTTATTTTTTTATTTTTTTTTATTAAATAAGGGGGCAAACGAGCAAACGGGTCACCTGATGGTAAGCAACTACCGTCGCCCATGGACACTCGCAACATCAGAAGAGCTGCAGGTGCGTTGCCGGCCTTTTAAGAGGGTATACGCTCTTTTCTTGAAGGTTTGCAGGTCGTATCGGTCCGGAAATACTGCTGGTGACAGTTCATTCCAGAGTTTTACAGTGCGCGGCAGAAAGTTACGCGAAAAACGCACTGTGGAAGACTGCCACTCATCAAGGTGATGAGGATGGTATGTTTTTCGCGTGGGACGATAGCGAAAAGTTGCAGGTGGTATGATTCCGAACAATTCCTCAGAGCACTCCCCGTGATACAACCGATAGAGGATGCAGAGTGAAGCAACATCTCGGCGTAATTCCAGGGGGTCCAAGCTATTTGAAACACTATGGCAGTCAACAATTCGAGCAGCCCTTCGTTGGATACGATCCAGAGGGAGCAGTTGGTATTTTGGCGCCCCTGCCCAGAGATGAGAACAGTATTCCATATGAGGCCGAACCTGCGCCTTGTAGAGTTGTAGGCGTTGGTCCGGACTGAAGTACTGTCTCGCTCTGTTAAGAACGCCAAGCTTCTTCGAGGCTAATTTGGCCTTACCCTCAAGATGATATCGGAACTGGACTTCGCTCGATATGTTGACGCCAAGTATCTCAATGCTAGGGGAGATGGTTAAAGATGTGCCCTCGAAACGAGGATAAACGACCATTGGTGACTTTTTAGTGGTGAACGCGCAGACTTGTGTCTTGGCGGGGTTGAATTGGACTAAGTTACGTCTACCCCATTCAGAGACCTTCTCCAATGAATTCTCCACCTTAGACACAAGTTCGTTTCGACTCTCAGTGACATTTTGCCGAGAAATATTAGGGGAGCCGGTATATAAAGCATCACCTGTACTATCATCCGCATAGCAATGAATGCCTTTGGTTTGTAACATGTCATTGATATGCAGTATGAATAGAGTAGGCGATAGCACACAGCCCTGAGGGACACCAGCATTAACAGACTGAGTTTCCGAGCATTCGCCGTCAAATACGACCTTTATGCTTCTGTCTGCTAAGAAACTAGTGACCCACTTACATAATTTCTCGGGCAGCCCGTATGATGGAAGCTTTGATAGCAGCGCTTTATGCCAAACCCGATCGAAGGCCTTCGCAATGTCCAAACTAACAGCCAATGCCTCTCCCTTCGACTCAATTGCCTGAGCCCAACGATGAGTCAGGTATGCCAAGAGATCACCAGCCGAGCGACCCTTACGGAACCCGTATTGTTTGTCGCTTAGCAATCCCTGGCCGTCCAAGTATCGAAGAAGCTGGCTATTGATAATGGATTCCATTATCTTCGAGAAGAGAGAGGTTATAGCGATTGGTCTGTAGTTGGAAGGATTTGAGCGATCACCTTTTTTGGGGATCGGGTGCACCAAGGCTGTCTTCCAGGAAGCCGGGACTATGCCAGTGGAATAGGAGAGCCGAAAAAGACGCGTCAAGACCGGAGCCAACTCTGGAGCACACTTTTTCAACACAATAGGCGGGATTCCGTCAGGCCCACTCGACTTTTGGATATCAAGAGAACAGAGGGCTTTTCGCACTGAGCGCTGATGAAACCTTTTTTTTAGTTTTTTTAGCTGATGAAAAATTTTTTTAGTGTTATCTTATTTCTTACATTACAGTATTTCATACAGAGGAGATAAACAACTTAAAGATATTTAAAGGTTAGTGAGAAATCTGGCACCATTTTTTAGGGTTCCGTAGCCAAAGGGTAAAAACGGGACCCTATTACTATGACTTTGATGTCTGTCTCCAGGCTGTATCTCAAGAACCGCTACACCTAGACTTCTGAAATTTTCAGTTTGTGTAATTGTATATAGCTGTTGCCGCTATAACAACAAATACTAAAAACAAAATAAATTAAATATTTAAGGGGGCACCATCCCATACAACAAATCATGTGATTTTTTTTGCTATTTTTTGCTCTATATCAATAATGACAACAGGTAGGCACTTGATATGTTCACAAAATACTCAATTGTATTTATACTTTAATAATTGATACTAAAATTAAAGTAAACTTAATAATTAAGGGGGGCTTCCATACAAAAAACACATTTTTTGGCTATTTTTGCTCTGTAATAGTACGGAACCCTTCGTGCGCGAGTCCAACTCGCAAGTTATATGCTACGAACTGAGACATAGGACATTTTAAATTTTTTATTTTAATTTCAATGTGCTAATAGCAAATTATTGGGCTTTTGAAACAACTTACCTTTACCCATGCTGGTTTCTGTGGTTGTGCCGTCAGCCGGGGCCACCAAGCTGCCTTTTCCTTTGACATGATCACATCCACTCTATTATCAAAGATTCTGACCATAGCCCCATCATTGTTCTCACCCTGAAATATGAAAATATAATACTTATAATATTAGGTTAAGCAAATATGTACTTATTTTACTTCTTAATCCTTCCATGGCGGATTCATGGAAATGCTATTGTATTCATTGTTGTCGCGATCACTGGTGCTCTTATGGGGCTTGAGGAATAAGTAAGTCAGTTATTTTTATATTATACTCTTACAAAAAATGATACTTCATTTAAAATATCATTTTACATTTTACATTGGTCTGGAAGTTTGATTTAAAATTGTTTATAATATTATCAAAATTGTATATTTGTGTAATGTATAGTTAGGTCATAATGGGATCTTCTTTGTCATACCACCATGAGAACACAATTTCAATTTAATCCTTCGATCGTGGATTCTTGGAAATCTATTGTTATTATATTGTTGTCGAGATCACCGGTGATGTTATGGGGCTTGATTTCTATTCATCTTAATAAAATTGTAATATGTAAACTTGTGCTCGGACTTGGATTCTAAGTAGTTATGACCCTAAATTATAATTAAGGTGATCTTTAAAAACAATAGAAGTCATTTACACTAAGTAAGTACCTTAGGAAATTATTTTTTGCAATAAACAAAATGTTACATAAAGAGGTCCCTTTCTCTTTGGCTGTCTCTTTTTCTAGAATATATTTAAAGTCTCAAAATCTAGTTGGCTCAATTCAATGCTACTCAATAATTGCTAATACATGTTTCAACATGATATTATTGTGGGGATTTTGAGAGACAAATACTATTTTAAATTGTTTAGCATTGTACAAAATATTGAATCTTTCAACAAATGTTATTGAGCCCCTCCGAAATTAAAGCTTGGCTACGCCTGTGTACTTGTAGTGTACTTACAGATTTAACAGGCGAAAATAAATCCAGGCTAAATTCATATTGGCTTTCTCCATGGGCTCCTACACCTTTAGCAGCAAACTTGATGGTGTTATCTACTACTGAAATGTCCGGCTTAGCAACGTTCTTCAAATCTATCTTGAGCGATACGGCTTTATCAGTTTGAGCCCAGTAAACAAATGGACTTGGTACCGTCATTTCAACCGGCTATTTTTATGTAATATTCGTCTCCTGAAAGTATTAAGTTTTTTTTTGTTATTTTTAGAGGAGCTTTGTCATCTACCAACATTTATTGTTTGAATAACATGCAAAGTTACTTGAATTTTATAAAAAAAAAACTGCACCACGGTCCACGAAAACATGAAAGTTATACCTAATTAATGCATACAAACAAATACATACAAAAATATTATTAAATTTGAAAATACTCTTTTTAAGGAAAATTTACCTGCGTATTATTATTTAATGTTTATAATTTAATTATTTTTGTCTCTATTTTCCAATTTCCACAAAATTCTTGTTGCGGAGTGGTTGTGGACTTCTTCTTCTTCTTTATAAATGGCCTCTTTTGAGGAATAGCCAAATGCCAATGTCAGTTTCGGAATGCGGGCTACGGCTGTCACTTCTACTTGTCAAATGTATTTCTTCTTCTTCGTCCATAATCCATTTATAATTTATGATAGGTAATATTTCGATGAAGAAGTAGGGTAAAATCATAGACTTAATATAGCATTATAGGTTTATGGGTAAAATCATAGACTTAATGGCTGCGTTCCAGAAGACGTTAATTTTGACCAAAACGCTCAAAACGTCCCCTTCTGCCGTTCCATTTGACGACCGCGGTCGTGTTGATCGCGGCTATGACGTCACTCATGACGTCATCATTTTCGCTCTAAACGACCCTCGATGAAGATGGGTCAAAGTGGTCGTTCTAGTTTTTTTTTTAATTTTAACGTAACTATATCGCGAAAGCCATGTTCGGAAAGTTTTCACGACAGAGTAGAGACAAAAAACTTTATATTATTTCATTACAAATAATATTTTAATTGAAATATGTATATTAAATGAAATAACATTTTATGAAATATTTTGATTGGAAAATAAATTGTTTTAAATGAAAGGTCAAATGATTTCTTATAAAATATAATACTAATTTTCATCTCTCCTATACCTGTTGACCTCGTACTTGACTAAGCATTACGCGGTATTGTTACCTAACGTTTATAATATGTGACAATAGTCAATATTCAACGTATGTGGTTTTGTTATTAAAATATGATTCAATGTGAAAACTCAAATACATATACTTATGTAATAAAAGTTTAACTATATTAAAATATTAAAAAATGTAATACTAAAAACGAAACAAATATAATATTATGTATTTTATTTGTAAAATAAATGTAACTATAAACAATTACTTTTATTTACGACTTGAAGAAAAGGATCGTAATATCCAAGTTCGGTTCAATGTACCTATGTATAAAAAAAAATTATAGTTCTTTTTTTAAACTTTTCTCAAAACGCTCAAAACGATCCATAATCCGTTCCACTTGGGTTTGTATCACTGACGCTCACATGCTAGTGGAACGGGAAAAACTACAGTCTTGAGCGTTAGCGTTTCAACGTCATCTGGAACGTAGGGAATATATACTGTAAAATACCATTCATTAGAATTTTTCACTTTATAATTTGATCGTAAAAATAAAAGTTTGTGGTTTTTATGCGACGTAAATAATAATGGTATTAATATTGAGGAGCATTCGCGTTACAATAAAAATAGAGTATTTTTTATCAGGTTGCGGTGTAACCAAAATAAAACATCTAGTTTCGTCGCCATGGTCATCGCGTGCGCATATTATACTAGTAATCTGTGGCGTGCGCCTTGGTTTTGCAAATGAAAAGAAAAAATTAAGAATCATGCTAGTTTTTAAATTACTTTTTATGATACACATTGCGTACGTTATTATAAACGTGTTATTGTATAAATAAACATCTATTACGTATGTTACCCCTTACCCTTTTCGTTTATGTTTTATTAGGAAATCCCTGGATTGTGTAGTATGTTCCTATTATTTTTGTTTCCGAAGTAGGCAAATGGCAAGCCTCTAGTTTATATTTCATTCAAGAACCTGTGGGATCTATTTCACTTCCTAAAAGATACCTACTATTAGCGCGCAATCGTTATGTGCATGGCAAGAAGGGCCTTAACCTTGCAGTGGCCCTTCTTTTATATTGATTTAACATTTTAATAGCAAAATTTTCATAAATATTATATTTGCATGTTCCCTATTGCCATGCACGTAACGATTGCGCGCTAACAGGGATTTCCCCGCGACACCGTTTTGTTTTAAGCAGTTTTCAGGAGGGAGGGGGGGCTTGGGGAGGCCCATCCCTCCCAAGATTCGACCGGTGCCGAAGCTCGCTAAAAATTGAATTAAGGCGAGGATAAACCCCAATTTGTTATTCCGTGACTCCCGGTTTACCTAGTTCCAATATAATAACGAAGTGTTAAAAAATATGAGATATAAAGCACAATATTCAAAATACCTTAAACCATAAACATTTTAATAAAACGTAATACTTTGGCTGTAATTAATTTACGTATTAACTAGGATAATTGTACATTTTATTTGAATAAATTGTTAGTAAATCTATATTAAAAATTCTTTAACCGAACAATTTTGTTTCTTAATATTTATTTCCAAAGATATTTAAAAAAAACATGAAAAATAGAGAAGATCCGCCCGAGAACCTATAGTTTTATGCTAAGCTGAAATGAATCTTATTGCGATGCGTATACGCTTGGTCTTTGGTTGTGTGCAAGGTTATCGTTTTTGATTGAGATTAATCCCCGCCTTAAAGGAAAAATTTTTAGGAAAGGACTATGAGAAGAAACGTCCCCACCAACCAACAGAGCAGAAACAGGTGTCATTCGAAAGATCTACTAGAATAGAGAATTTTTTACTATGGCGACATCTGTCAAATACGTGGGGTTACAGTGCAATTCCATCAAACTTGGCGCGGCGTCGTCATCGTGCCATGACACGACGCGACGCTGCCACTCTGACACGGTGCGACGCCGCACAGTGTCCCGGTGAAGCGAACGGTACACCGCGCGCCCCTATTCAGGGTGAAACTTCCGAAAAATGGCGTTCCAAACTTAAACGAGGCATGTGAAATACCTATCAAACAAAGTCGCGTAGTGGAAATATTGTCAGATTTCAATCAAAGAACCACGGGGCGGCGCACTGTTCGTGGCACCGGAAGTCGGAACACGCGTCACGTGTCACGGTGGCGGCGTCGTATCGTGGCACGGTAACGATGCCGCGCCGTGTTTGATGGTGACGCGGCCTTAGCTTTTGTAATAATATATTGTTTTTATTTTATTTTTTCTCTTTTACATAATATGCATTTCCTTAATGTTTAAAGAAATAATGTTAAAATATGGAGATCATATTAATATTATTGTCTTCAATTAAATCGTCATTTGTTTGTAAGTACATGAAATTAAAAACCAGCACAGTGCGTATCGGGTCACGCGCAATATAGGGCTCTGTAGTACCGCTAGTTTTTGATAATTTTTGTATCGTCAATGAATGTACATTTGTAACGTGTTTTTCACCACCAACAATACCATTTCTCAATAAGTTTTCTTAGCCGTGATAGTTTTCCTTTAAAATCAGCATTATATCTTCTACTCCCGCGAATTTTTCCACATTTCCAGAAGCAACCTGAGCTAAACAGCTAAATCTAAGCCTGAAACCTGAGCTAAAACAATTTGAGCTAGTGGAAGGGGGGGACACTGGACTCTAACGATTTTTTCCACTTTAAAACTTCATATTTCACAAGTGGATCCCTAAATCGGAAAATGATCTTTGAATACTCTGAATAATATTTTTTAAAAACGTACCCAACGACAACCCACACGATAGGATGGACGTGGTAAAAAAAAAAACCCCGGCTTGATGTGTATGGAGAGCTACCATAAAAAATATATTTTATATACCATTTTGTCGCCATCATTAAGATAATATGCATACATGCCTAAATACAGCTTTGTAGGCTCTATAGTCTCTGAGAAAAACCGCGGACAGACGGACAGACACACAGACGGACGGACAGATCGAAACTATAAGGGTTCCTTGTTGACTACGGAACCCTGATATGCTTTTTGTTTTTAGAAAAAAAGTATTTTTTTGTTCAAAAATAAACACCTTTTTCTTTGGAGAAAAGTTTATTTTTTTAATAAACCCCATTGATTTTGAAACTGACACTGGTACAGGGTACTTAAGACTTTTCTGGGTCCCAGTGAACAAATCGAGACGCATCCCATGACTGTTGAAGGGTGGGGACGGGGTCCATACAAAATCCCCCATAGGCCAACTATGAGCTTTCAATAAGTACCGAATTTTTTTCTCGGCAACGCACCGTTTTAGCGATATGAGCAAAAAGCTAAAAATATTAAAACTTGAACCCGTCCTCCCACCCTAGGCGATATCGTTATAATATATAGCCTATATTATGTCCTAAGTATTATTTTTCAAAAATATTCACCCCCTTACTAATAAACGCTGTATAAGCTTTGAATAGTTAAACAGTGTTTTGTCTTCTTCAATCCAATTAAAAATGTCACTTGTGTGACAGAAACAAAACAGTGTATAACTATTCAAAGCTTATACAACGTTTATTAGTAAGGGGGTCAATGTACAGAATTGACTTACCTTCGATTTTATTATATGTATAGATATTGTTTTATTTATATAAAAAATACGATTTAAAAAGTAACTTGAAACGGAACCGATTTCAAAACACAGTCAGCTTTCGGTGACGTCACACCTGTGACCTGCTATCCCCACGTTCCATTTAGCGTTAAAAACGATCAAAACGCTCAAAATGTCTCTTATCGCGTTTCGATCGTTTTAACGCTAAATGGAACGCGGGGAAGGGCAGTCATACAGACTATAGATCCGTTGCGGCGCCAAAATTTAAATTGACCATTTTAAACCGCGGTTTTTGCAGTAAATTTTAGTGTTTTAATTTCATAATATATACTTGTGGTCTATTCTACATGGAGTTCTTTAAAAATAAACACAAAAATAAAATATCACATCTTCTCTATTTCAATCGTGGGACTCAAAGTGTCTCCATACAAATTTTTAGCAAAATCCGTTCTGGTTTGGGCGTGAAAGGTAATCGACAGACAGACAGACTAACGGACTTTTTAAAAGTTATAATATCAGTATGGGTAATATGTTACTATGTAATATTGGTAAGAATTTTAAAAAAATCAAGTCATTTTTGTTAAATATTTATTATTTAGTTATAAATACTGTTACGGACACCAGTGAAACTTATCGAATGAACACAGACAACATTAATTCCCTACTCGATACTAGATGGCGTTAGGTGCACGAGTACATGCTCGAACTTTGTAGAAACTTTCCACACTTGTTTACGCGAATCGGGCAAGGAACTTGCTGGAACTCGTCTCACCCATATAAATAGCTGCAGGTAGACGGGCCGGCAATTCAGTTCGATACGAGCTATCATCAAGGCGCCTTCGAAGTGAGAAACAAGTGATCAAAAACTAATTCTAGTGGAACCTACGACTTCGCTACGACCTAGGACAGTGAAAGTGCTCAGTGAATTGGATCTAGTGCTTAGTGTTGGACTTAGTGCCAGTGAATAAAGTCATCAAGAGAGTCAGCAGGTCTTTCTCTCCAAATCCTTCGAACCCTAGATTGCATTTTTGTCTTGGTTACCAGCTGTATATATTTTAATATTTATTAGTGGGTAGAACATGAAGGTATAATACTATGGGTAGAAGGTTTTCATCTGCTTTAAGTACGGTTTAATTTTTTGTACGGCTCATGAAGGTATAATACTATTGGGAGCCTTATATTTTGACAGTTGATAATGTTACTCTTTCTTACTAACGATGCTGTAAGTTGAGTGAAAGAGGAAGCTCATATCGGTGTGTAAACGTCAAAAGCCTGTAATGTTATGTCCTGTTATATATTCCGTGTGTCCTACCGAGTAGAACATAACAAAGGAGTCGGTCTGCATATTTCATGTTTTAAAAGTGCTAATAAAAGTGCTTAGTGAACGTTAAATGCAATATCTTGTTGGGTTTTGTGGGTCCGCTAAATAATAAACCATAAAAACGAAGGAATGCCCCAAACACGTGGATTTAACAAAACATACGTAAGTTTTCAACAACGTTTTTTGGGCTTATCAATCGGTATTTTTTGTAACTTAAAAAGAAAATTTATAAGTTTATTAATAGCTTAATCATGCTGTTTATGAAATTAGTGATAAAAATGTCACATCAAGTAATAATTTGGCTACAAATATAGCATAGATTTTTACGTGTGCTTTAGGGATGTACCTTGGTTGAAGTATAAATTTATATCGATAAAAATATTGTCATGGACTAAATGTTTTTTTTTTCAGGATTTGAAAATGCTTCAAAATAGACGAAATATTTAGACGCAAGTTTCAAACGTAAGTTTGAAACAATGATTTTATTGAAATAAAAAAGTTCTAACGGAGAGTAAAATGATCAACAACTCTTACACCTCCCCCCTGTAAGTAGTCAAATCGTTACTTGGATTTACTTTTTGAAATTTATTTTTTAATAAATACCAGACACAATAGATATTCAGTTGTTATGCGGCACCTGGGTTCTGTTACTTGGTGGGTCCTGAGAGACTTTTTTAAAAAAAATCACTTTTATTAAAACTAGAATATTTATTTAAAAAACTTAATAATTATCTTAAGAGAGAACCTGCACCCGACGAAGGTCCAATTCGATCTGATCAAAAAATACGGAAAATGGAATAACAGAAACAGCAAAAGTTTGCAATTGCAATTCATGGAAATGCAACTGAAAACCTAAGCGTTTTTACTACACATACGTTGACATGTGACTTCCGATATAACAGCCCCCCCGTTAAGATCGATCATCACATCTTAAAGTGATGAGAGATTGAAATTACTTTAAGCGCGAGAAATTGGACTTTCGTTTGGAGTATACAAGGAAGTAGCTAAATTATAAATTATTTAATTAATGACATTTATTTAAAAATTAAAACTTAACTAACACACAATAAAAACACAAAATTATAAAAAGACACAAAAATTTTAATAAGAGATTATTATAATATGTAATTATTATAGAAAATAATGTTTATCATTATTTATTCAATATTCAAATAAAATCATACAGTAATAAAATTGTTACATTTCATGATCCTTTACAACATTAGTTATAACAACATTTCTTTTCAAAGGAGTCGGTGTGCTTACAAAATTTGTTTCTTCCAACATAGAATCATTCTTTACACTATTATTATCTTTAAATACTACAAGAGATGTTGGATGATCAGTGCGAGTCTTTGAATTATGACACTGATTAAAGATTTGAATACAACAAGGATTTTTCTGAGAAGTAATATTTTTGCGACATTTATATAAGAGATAAAATATGAATAATATGCTACTAAATAAACTTAAGGACATGTAATAATTTCCATATGTATCAAAGTGAGATGGATTTTCTAAATTATACAACTCATCTTCCATCGAACGAAGATGGATGCTGGCATGAAGTAAAGAATCAAGATTACCAATGTTCTTTAAATTAGAATGTGGAAGTTTAGAAAAAGTTTTATTAATTTTAGTTTGTTCACAACAATCGTCTAATAAAATGTTGAAATTGGAAATTACATTTGTTACGTTGCCGAGTGATGTTTCATCAACTGCGGTGAACTGCAAAGTCTTATAAAATGCTTTACAATGTTTAGGTAAGGTCAGGATGCCAGTACCAAATAAAATTACATCTAAATTTACGTCAGACTTTTCGCAGGTAATATGAGATTTCCCTGGTTCTGATTGTACAAAGATCCAACGGTTAAAACTAAGCTTATGAAATACATCTATAGAACCATGAACAATTTTAGCTACACAAGAGTCTGGGAGTTTAGTAACCACTTCAGTCAATAACGTTGTTTCACACGTAGGATTGGCAACGACTGAGAACAAGTCGGCGAGCACACACACATAACACTTTTCACTTATTAATTTGCACTTGTCAATGTCCCTTAATAGTGAATAGAACATGCGATCACCTGTTACTGCTACATATGAGCTAGTCGGCTCTATTAGAATATAGGTGTCTGGTTTCAATATATCGTATGGGACGGGTAATGGTATTATATTATAAAGATTATAGGTTTGAGGTAGGACTAAAGTAATGTGAAGGACGAATATTATTTTATTTTGATGATAATAGCAAACTAATTTAGAAATATCGGTTAATTCCTGAATATTTTGTAGCGTTAATGGTATAGGCAAATCATAATGGCTAGGGAGTTTATTTCTATGTTTATCTAATTCGTTATATAACTGATAGGGACTGAGTACAGTCGGGTGTAAAATATTAAGTTTTGCAAATAAAATAGCATTATTTATGTCGTCGATATCGAATGACGACGTTAAGATTATAGCTTCCAAAGAGTTGGATAAAGAGTTAATTTGAGTTTTTAAAGTAAGCTTATCATTAGTATTTGAAACTGAATCTAGTATTTTATGTATTGTTTCCATATTTTCCAAAAGATGTTTTTCATTTAAATTAACTTTTGACATAGAATTATTAAACGATGAAATAGTGGATTGTATGACATGAATATTATCTTTCATAAGATGAGCGAGATGTTTCTCGTCTGTCTGGACACTATTTATAGCCTCTGAATATTTGACAGCATCTTCAGCATCCAATGTACCGAAGATAGTTTTCAAGATAGAACCTCCTAAGTCAATAAGACCTCTTTTAAAACGCTGTTTTGTGTTATCATTGTGAAGCAAATATGAAACCGAAGAAAACTTATTAACATTAATAAGGTGCTGATTTTTCAGCGCCGTAAGAGAATTTATGCAATCCGACTGTATTTTCGACGACGTAAGAGAATTACAAAATACGCTTAATTTTTCTAATAAAAATTCTACCTTATCTAGATTCGGTTGAACATGACTTATATCTAAATATGCTAAGACTTTCCAATCATTATTAGTAAACTTAACATCTAAGAGCTTATCGAAATAGAGGCCCGGACTACTAATGATGGGCGATACGTAATCTGATATAGCTAGCGGCGACAGCGCGCATCTGAAATAGAACGAAAGGACTTATGTTACGATTATGTTATAGTTATTATATAGTTACTACTAACTTACTGACCTAGGACACTATGACGTATCGTCACTTGCTGGCTTTATTTCATCGAAATGATGACGTACGTGCTTACGATTAATTAATAACGTAGCCGTATGATTACCGTTGAGCTTTATTATTTTATAAGGGCCTTTCCACACTGGGGACAAGGCTTTATTTTGCTTATGGTGGCAACGGACATACACCATATCGCCAGCATTAAAAATGATAGGCTTTGTTCGTATATCATAATAATTTTTTGACTTTTCTTTAGACGCTTGAATATTTTGTAGAGCCTTTTGACGGCTGTAATAAAGACGATGATTTAATGCTCGAATATAGTCTGTATATGTATTATTATCGAGAACATCTATGCTAGATGGTATGTAAGGCTTAAAACCGAATAGAAGTTCTAGAGGGGAATAACCCGTTGTACTATGCACATTTGAATTATAAGCTATCATAGCGCTTGGGATGTAAAGGTCCCAAGTATTTTGATTTTCGCCTATATAAGATCTTAAATATTCTTTAAGGGTGGAGTGGCTCCTTTCGAGAGCTCCACAAGTTTGAGGATGGTATGGTGAAGCGAAAATATGCTTAATACTGAATAATTTAGCTAATTGTTTAAAGAGATCTGAACAAAAGTTTGTGCCTTGGTCTGAAATTATCATTTTAGGTATTCCCATGTGAGCAATATAATTAACGAGAGTTCTAGCTGTGTCTTCAGCTGAACATGACTGCATAGGATAAGCCTGTGAAAATTTTGTGAGATCATCTTGAACGGTAAGTAAAAATTTATATTTATATTCATATGTTTCAGGCAATGGACCGACAAGATCTAAATATATTTTTTCATTAGGCCGCGATGCTGTGGAAGTAATTATCATTGGAGCCCGATTGGTTTGACGTAAGGGCTTATTAACTTGACAGGAGCGACAATTTTTAACATAATCTTCGATATCTTGTCTCATATTTTTCCACCAAAATTGAGATTTTATTCTCTCCAGCATACGCGAGATACCGGGATGTCCGGCTACAGGTGAGTCATGATTATCTTTTAAAATTTGCTTAATTTCACTAGGTGTAGGATATTTTATACAATTATGATAGATATGAATTTTAATATTAGTGTTATGAAAAAGAAACGAAATAATATTATATATTTTTGTGAACGAAAGTTTAGAGAAGGGATCTGTGAAATCTGATATTGCTATCTCTTTCTCTTCGGCATACCAGTATTTTATCATGTCTCTATATTCACGAAGGACATTAAATATATCTTTGTAAGTCATTTCATCAAAATGATTTAATTTAATAAACAAATGAGTAAATACATGATTATCGTTAGATGTTGAATAATATGAATGAAGTTCGCGTTCAATATTTCGAATATTAGGCTCACTAGTAGATGCGTCTATAATTTCGCTACAATAAGGAATAGAATCATCTAAATCGACTGATGTAGGATACGCGATTAATTTTATTTTAGTTTTTAATAGGTTTTCATTATGTTCTTGAATTACGGTGTCAAAAGTAACACCGGATTGTTTCGAGATTTGAAGAAATTGTTCGTAAGTTTCAGATATTGACGGAAGGTTATGAGAGTCGATGTCACTTCCGGGTGACAGTGTAGGATTACATAACATTGAATTATCAGTTGTATTTTCATCTAAGGCATGTACTGGATAACGAGATAATGCGTCAGCGTTAGCGTTTAATTTTCCTTTTTTATATACAATTTCATAATCATACTCTTCTAATTTAAGGCGCCATCTAATGAGTCTGGATCCGGGATCTTTGACACTGAACAGCCACACTAATGGTTTGTGGTCTGTTATTATTTTAAACTTACGGCCATATAGATAGGGACGGAACGTTTTTACACCGAATAAAATCGCTAAGAGTTCTTTCTCTATGGTAGAATAATTGCCTTCGGCATTATTTAGGGTTCGTGACGCATACGAGATAGGTTTATCTTTGCCTATGTCTCCTTGCGATAATACAGCACCTACCGCGTAATTAGAAGCGTCGGTAGTTAATAAGAAAGGTTGATTGAAGTCTGGATATTGAAGTAAAGGTGCTGAAGTTAATTTATCTTTAAGGTTATTAAAAGCTAATTCTTGCTGATGAGACCAATTAAATATTGCATCCTTTTTCAATAGAGATGTCAAAGGTTTTGTGAGTTGTGAAAAGTTATTTATAAAACGTCGATAGTATCCGACTAAGCCTAGGAAGGATTTTATATCCTTTGGATTTTTAGGAGTTGGGAATTGAGTTACGGCCTTAATTTTATCTGGATTTGGGCAGACACCTTTGTCTGTGATTATGTGACCTAAATAAGCAACTTCGCGCCTGAGAAACTCACACTTGTCGGGTTGTAATTTTAAGTTAAATTTTCTTAAACGATCAAAGACTAATTTTAGTTTTGAAATATGACTCTGAAGGTCGTGACTATAAATAATAGTATCATCTAAATATATATATGCATGCAACCCCTGAAGACCCGAGAGAACCGTATTCATCAGTCTCTGAAATGTAGCCGGGGCGTTTTTCAGCCCAAAAGGCATTCTAGTGAATTCGTAGTGTCCAGAGACACTCGAATTTGTATTTATAGTGAATCCTGTCTTCGGGGCGTCTTTAGAACTCATCCTAACCTGATGAAAGCCACTAGATAAATCGAGGGTGCTGAAATATTTACTATGTCCTAACTGATCTAAAATATCTGTGATGAGAGGTAGCGGATAACTTTCTGATACAGTGACGTCATTTAACTTACGATAATCTATTACTATTCGCCACTTCTTTTTACCTGAAGCGTCCATCTTTTTAGGAACGACCCATACAGGAGCACTCCAAGGTGAAACCGAAGGACGTATGATATTTTGGTCAAGCATTTTACGAATCTGTGAATCTACCTCTTCCTTATGACATTCTGGGAAACGATATGATTTTACGTGAATAGGAGGCGCGTCTCCTGAATCTATGTTATGTTCGATCGCGCTTGTAAATGTTAGGGGTTCACCTTCCATATGAAAAATATCTGTGTAGTGTGAGCAACATTCCAAAAGACTTTCTTTTTCTTCTTGATTTAAATGTGAGCAGCGAATAAGATCGAGGACTTTTTGGACTCTATCAGAACTAGAATAAGAAATAGAATTTACGGATTGAGACGGAATATTACACGAAGAATTTTCTTGTTCGAAAGGGCTTAACTCTACGGAATAATCTTTAATTTCGATAGCTGAGTCGGTAGTATTTAAAATTGAAACATTAAATCTTTTATTTGATTTTATAGTGACAATACTATTAGCAAAATAAACACCATCTTTTAAAGTATGGTCTAATAATAAACCTTGATTATTCGGATAACGCTCAGGTGTGTAATTAGATACCGCGCACTCGATGACGGCTTCGGAACGAGCTGGAATTATATAAGTTGGTTGGACATAGTTCATATCCATGGTTTGCCCGCAAATATTAATTGTTTTAGAATCGTAGTTAATGTTGGCTTTAAAATGACCGAGAAAATCACTACCGATTATACCGTCATATTCTAAACTTACATCGTCATTAAATATATGAAATTTATAATTATAAATATTATTAGATAAGTAGAAATTAATTTGAGATGTACCTAGAGACTCGGAGCATTGCTCGATATTATTTATTCCTTTTATTTTAATGATTTCGCGAGACAAAATGTATTTATTATTTAAACTAGATTTTTTAATTAGACTTATACTTGCGCCAGTATCAATAAGAAAACGTAAATTACGCACAGAAAATTCAGTTTTTAATTCGATATGAGGCAATGATATTTTTGTTATAAATGATTTTATTTCATAAATTGGAGTTTCAGATTGGACTTGATTTTTGTTTTGAGATTGGGCACATATTTGGGACTGGTTACCCGCGGCTCTGCCCGTTGATTTTCGATTTTGGACACATATTTGGGACTGGTTACCCGTGGCTCTGTCCATCGATTTTTGATTTTGGACACATATTTGGGACTGGTTACCCGTGGCTCTGTCCATCGATTTTTGATTTTGGACACATATTTGGGACTGGTTACCCGTGGCTCTGTCCATTAAAATATGATTTTGGACACTACTTTGGGGCTGGTTACCCGTGTCTTGGTCCATTGAAAATTGATTTTGGACACTACTTTGGGGCTGGTTACCCGTGTCTTGGTCCATTGGAAAATGATTTTGGACACTACTTTGGGGCTGGTTACCCGTGTCTTGGTCCATTGATTTTGTATTAAAATAAGTTAATTTATTTTTAGATTTAGAAGGAATTCGCAATGTGCCTAAATTAGTCGGAAAACGGCGGCACTTTTTCGTAATCCGATCATTTAGTTTAAAGAATTGTCGCCGACATTTTCACAAGAAATTTCATAAGGTGTCGGTGACGGTGGCGACGGCGGCTCGTATGTAATATGATGCGCGTTCGCGGACTTATTGTAATTATTAGAATGATTATTATATGAATTGCGATTTTCATGATTGTATTTATAAGAATTACGATTTTCATTATTAAATTTCCTTCTATAACAATCTTTAATATCATGACCGTCTTTCTTGCAATATCTACAAAAAGCTTGAGAGCTGGATTGATTATTATTATTTAAATTAAATGATCTTTGACCTTGAAATTTTGAAAAATCACGAGGCGGATAAGAACGCCTATCTTTATAATTACATTCAGATTCCGTATGCCCTGTCTTTCCGCAGGTTTTACACCTAGATTTAGTAATATTAGTTTTATATAAAAGATTTTGAATTTTTTCTTCTTCTAGAGCAATATTGATGGCGTCATTTAGATTTTTAGGACTTCTGCATCTAACGTTATTACTTAAGCGCGAATGTAACCCTAATGAAAATGAAAATAATGCTAAATCCTCTGTCATAGCGATGCGACCAGAGATATCTTTTTTAAGAGAATCAGAATTATAGATTTCGGACTGTAAATCAGTAAGACAACTTTCAATACGCAGAGCAAATTGTGCAACAGATTCATTTAATTGCTGCTTACATGACTGTAGATCTAGTAATAAATGGTTATAGTGTTTTCTTTCGCCGAAATTTTGTTTGAGGAAACTTTTTAATTGATTAAAATCTTCAAAAACTTTATGTGAACAGGCAATTTGAGCCTTGCCTTCTAGACGCGATAATATATATTTATTTAATAAATTCTTTTGAGACGGCGATGCTAAATCTAAGGCGTTTTGACAATTAGTTAGAAAAGCAGTTAGAGTTTCACGATCTCCTTTATAGGGACTAATAAAATTACATAATACATTAATAGGGAATTGTTCGCTTACTGAGACTTCTGCCTTTTTATCGACCGACATTTTTAAATTAATTTAAAGAATTATTTTTTTCTAGATTAATTTTTAAATAATTAGGTATAATATTGTTACTTTATGGATAAGAAATTGGTAAGGAATTTGGTAAGTATATTGAACGACACTGATAAAAAATATAGCTGAAATGTAGCAATAACAAATAATAATATGCTTTACTCACAGGGACAGGAACACTAGGAACTTGAGCGGCATAGCAGCACGGCGAGCGACAGCAGGCAGCGGCGGCGCGTTTCCAAACGCAACCACGTCAGGAACAACGAGAGCGACAGCAGAAGGGCAGCACGACGACCGGGACGGCGGCAGAACAGCAGCAGGAACAATGACAGGAACGATGGCAGGAACGGCGGCGTTACGGATATATCGCGATTCGCGCGCGAGATGTCGGGGTGCAGGAGTGCAGGACTGGTCTGCAGGCTTACGACGAAAGGCTTATTGTCGAGACACAGTGCACTTGAGTTTTACGAAGTGGACAAGGACACAATCACACTCCGGAGACGAATTGGTTCATAGTTTTTCTATTCACTCAGTTCTCTTTTCACTTTTCAGTTCAGTTTTCGCGAACCGTTAAGGAATACCAGCGAAACGACGGATTTAATGCTGGTATCCCACTTCTGACACCACTGTTACTTGGTGGGTCCTGAGAGACTTTTTAAAAAAAATCACTTTTATTAAAACTAGAATATTTATTTAAAAAACTTAATAATTATCTTAAGAGAGAACCTGCACCCGACGAAGGTCCAATTCGATCTGATCAAAAAATACGGAAAATGGAATAACAGAAACAGCAAAAGTTTGCAATTGCAATTCATGGAAATGCAACTGAAAACCTAAGCGTTTTTACTACACATACGTTGACATGTGACTTCCGATATAACAGTTCCGCTTGGGGCTTGATGGGTTAAATATGGAAAACTTACATAAAGCATATTGCCCTGTATACAATATTATAATATGTATATATTTTATAGTATTAAGTACATTTAATGTCACTAAACCAACTATTTTTTTAGGTTTTTGGAATACTTCTAAAGAAAAGTTCAATATGATGGTGATGACGGAGAGACCTATAATGAAGATATTATTATTTTTAAGTTTAGATTATAACCGAGTAATCTGGTGGTGAGATGGAGTGAGGAGGGATGGTTTAAGTGAGGAAAATCCCCCTTATCACTACCACCCTCAGGAGACCCCCCCGTTAAGGAGACTGTTGTCAACTGTTTTCAGTATAATTCTCGAGGCATACTAAGGTTAGCTCAAGTTTATATTTTTATAATATGGATTTAAATATTCAATACTCGTATGTATTCGCAGTCATTAATTGTGGATCAACCCACATTTTTTAAGTTATGGATGCTATTTTAAATTATCTAAAGAACATGACTGCATTCATATCGCAATGTGTAATTTTTTGTAGCATGATACACAAATGCAGTCATTAAACAGAGTCCAATAATTATAAAGCAGACAACCTTCCCCGTAATCCATATTTAAAAATTGCTAAATATTTCATATTTTTTCATTTAAATTTTGACATGTCCTAATTTTTTGTTAATTAATGTGCAAAAAATGGAATAAATACTTTTTGAATATTGATACTAATAAACAAATTATTTTTAGTTTAAAGAAATGCTCCTAGAGAAGAGGTCAATGTGATGATGTTGACAATTGGGAACCTATATGGAAGTTAATATTATATTTACTTCAAAAGCTGCGAACATATTCAATAAAACCTTATGTTTGAATATTTTTTATTTTCATTTAATTTCAAATTTTTAATATGTGTGTACTGTGTAATATTATACAATGTGTCCTAACACAGGTGTCCGATCCTTACATGTTATGATGTATGGCATATTTTATTGATTGAAAGATCGGTATTGGGACAGTGGACACATTATATAATTATGTGTCCCGTCACGAATATCCAATGCTTTAACGTCTTTATTTCTTCGATAATACATAATATTTGTTATTTTACAAAATTGTTGTTTAATAGTAATTAAGTATAATAAAGTATTTTTGTTTTTCTAATGTTTTCTTATAAAAACTGTTGATTTTATTGATATTACACTCCGGACAAGCCTTCGTGGCTTATGGAGTATACATATTATGTATATTTTAAACAATTTGTGTAATTGTATACTTAAATATTTTATTTATATAAAAGTATTTTTATTTTTCATATACTTTTGAACATGCGGGTCGAATTGATAACCGCCTTTTTTAATCCATACTAATATTATAAATGCGAAAGTATCTCTGTCTGTCTGTCTGTCTGTCTGTCTCGCTTTCACGCCAAAACTACTGAACCGATTGCAATGAAATTTTGTACACAGTTATTCTAGAGTCTGAGAAAGGACATAGGCTACATTTTGATGTGGGAAAATATCTTATTTCCATAAAAATATCGATGAAAATTAATTCGCATTGCGCGTGGGCAGCGCTCATCCCGGGGGTCCTGGGTTCGAGTCCCGCAGGCGGAACAAAAAGTTTTCAATGTTCCTGGGTCTTGGATGTGTATTAAAATGATATTTCAAAAATCTTAAATGTATTAATTTGTGTATAATATTATAAAAAATCCAGAAATATATCGATGTAATGAACATTTTAGTTCTAATACGATTCAACAGATGGCGTTTTATTTTTTACTTTATTGTAACATAGAACTAATCATACTTATTAGTTAGTATGTTTTTGTTTATAGTTTTTAATACGTTAGAATATTATGTTTAATAATATAATCACTTGGTATAATAATAATCAATCTATTTTATCTTGTAGAACTCCTACTGCATTTCTAATATATGTGACAAGTTGACAACAGAAGGCGCTCTAAAATAAAGGAGTTCGAGTGTACCGTGTTGGCCTATATTCCATCCAGAAAATATATCAATGCAATCAACATTTTAATTCTAATATATGAAAACAGATGGCGTTTTATTTTTTACTTTATTATTGTAACAGAACTAATCATACCTACTTTACTATATAATATTGTTTTTATTCATAACTAGCTATTGCCCACGACTTCGTCCGCGTGGACTTTAGTTTATAGCGCGCTTTGTCAACAAAATTTGTGTCAAATTTAAAAACTTTTTAAAACCCTGGTAAGTGGTACACCTCTTAGGGCCGCGCTACACCGGAATGGCAGCGCTGAAAGTGCTCGCCTCGCCGCTGCCATTCCGGTGTAGCGCGGCTCTTAATTAATCAAAATACCCAAAAACAGCTGTGTAGTGTGCACATAATCTATACTAATATTATAAATGCGAAAGTATCTCTGTCTGTCTGTCTGTCTGTCAGTCTCGCTTTCACGCCAAACGCCAAAACTACCGAACCGATTGTAATGAAATTTTGTATACAGATAGTCTAAAGCCTGAGAAAGGACATAGGCTACTTTTTTACTGGAAAAAAGGGTTGTAAGGGGGTGAAAATGCGTAAATTTGTTCAAATTAAGTTAGTTCCAACAATTCATATAGATGATGGCGCCGTGCGTCTTCTACATCGCGCTGACGCTTGCTCAAAAGTCTTTCTATAAGACGTGGTATTATCTTACATTTAAGTTTCGATTTTTTTCGATTGTTATATCTATTCTACGGTATTAAATAACTCAGTACTTTATCTGTGCAGTGACGTAACCTTAAACCTATCAATGATAAATAGTTTATGGGTAAAGTTGTGTAATTGGAGGGCTAAATAAGCTTTAAAATTTGGCATAAAATATAATGTTTAATATAAAAAAATTAAATACTTATTGTGTGCACACTGCACAGCCGTATTGATTTAAGGGGTACCAGGGTTTTTTTATAAAAGCTTTTGACACCAATTTTGTTGACATCGCGCGCTATAAAGTACTATAAACTGAAGTCCACGCGGACGAAGTCGCGGGCAACAGCTAGTGTCCTATAAATCTATAACGTGATAAAAATCTATAACATAAAATTATGGTCGACTATTGGTCGATAGCTGTAGGCTAATTTTATATTTTTATCGATTACGCCCATCCCTTCACGCACACTATGGCAATTGCACACATGCATAAAATGGCCACGCGCTGGCGAGCTAAGAATCCATCTATCTATATCCTTAATCTATGGTACGGCTGCAGGCTTGAGGCCATAAACCTATAATGCTAAGTATATATCATAAACCTATTATGCTAAAGACCAACAAAGAGTGCGAGAGAGAAGAAAATCCTTTATGGAATTATAACAAGATGAAAAGAGAGAGGCAGTCTAATGAAAATTGTAACCACTTTCATTTGACAGGTCGTCAAAAGTCGTCAGTCGTTTTTATGCCCTTTCGGTATTTCTAATATTATATTGTTCAATTTGTTTGTTATTTTGAATAAATATTATTATATTTAAAAATTGTGACTTGTGCTGTAAGTATTTGCAGTGTAAATCATAAGAATAATCCTGAAAAATATACATTTCACAGCAATGATATTCTATGTTACTAACGTACGTAACGTATTTTAGAAACTCATTGTTTCACAGGTAATTAATCTTCATGTCCTAATTGCTACGATGTGTTTATTTTTGCTATATTCTGTCTTTAGTTCTCTATTTCTAATAAAATATTGTGAATACTCCCTTTTACTTTCATATTTTGCGTAACTAAAGGTACTATTGTTATTATATTACACAAATTTTGAAGAAACATTTTTCATCAAATTTTTTTACATATACGCTAGTGCTTGAATCAAATTTATCGATATGCTTATCGATTATATTATTATATTATTATTTTACAATAACATAAAGCTAAAATAAAAATCATTTACCTTTATATTTATCACCTTAAACCCGGCCGCACATTTCTCCCAGAAATTTCTGATCAGAAAAATTCGGACGCCCGGCGGAACGCACTCTGTTCATACATTTTGTTGTAGACCCATCATACTAAAAGAATTTCTGACGTGTCAAAATGTATGAGCGGGGCGGGGCGTCCGAATTTTTGTTATTAGAAATTCGGATAATGTGCGGCCAGACTAAAAGGACATATTATCTTATTTTAACTAATATAATATAGTATAGTATAATAAAGCTAATATAATAGCTAATATAATATAACTACTATAATATAGAGTGACTCTAAAACTAGAGGAAGGTTTATATTTATATATCATAATCATTTATTTTACAGATTCCCTCAAGATCCTCTAATAAGAGGAAAATGGCTGAAATTAATTGGGCGTGTTGGTTGGAATCCCAAGAAGGTTATTAATCGAAAGATTTTGAACGTTTTCTGGGACCATATGTTCCCATTTAAATATCAAGGAGTCACCTCGATTTCTCATGGTTTCCATCAGCAGACCACCACTTTTGTGAACATGATACCTACTCGAAACAATACAATGTACAACAAAAGAAAAATTTTGAAAATCGGTTCATAAACGGCGGAGTAATCGTTGAACATACATAAAAAATATATCCAGAGCCGAACGTCTAGACTCCTCCTATTTGGAAGTCGGTTAAAAATAATTGTAATAAAAATATTATGATAATAAGAATAAAATATAATATACTAGTATAGTGTGTTGCTTACTTTCAACGTTTACTTTCAATGTAAGGGCTGATTTACCAGATAGATTTTACCTGAGTAATAAATAAGTAACTTTATAATGTGTTATGTGTATATTATTTACCCCTATAAGAACCTCATGTCATAACATATCCGACGATTGAAAAATCGTTCCAAAAGAAAATGTGTATCTACTTTTCAATCGTCACCTTTTTTTGCCAATTAAAATTTATGATATCTAATTTGAAATACAAATCTGTCAAAGTTGCATATTATTTATTTCTTATAGAAACTCAGGTAAAATAACTCGAACGGACTATACTATCGATAACAAAATACTATACTATCGATAGTATAATATACATCACTAGCACACGCACACATTGACAGATCGAAAATGGTCACGCATTTTCGGGTTGTCAGGTGGTCTATACGACAGTATATATTATGTCTATGGTATACAGGGTGTAACAAAAATAAGTAATAATACTTTAGGGTGTGTACGTGTTCCTTGTAGAGAGTTCACTGTGAAAGTTGCAGCGCTGAAAGACCAAAAATTTTTTTCACTTTTGTATGGGGAAACTCGTGACGCTCGGGCCCTTGCCCATACAAAAGTGAAAAAAAATTGTTGTCTTTCAGAGCTGCTACTTTCACAGTGAACTCTCTACAAGGAACACGTACACACCCTAAAGTATTATCACTTATTTTTGTTACACACTGTATATTAAGTCTATGCTTGAGGCTACAGCTGGTTACTTTTTTTAAATAAGCAGTAAAGTTTGCCATAGACATTTACAAGAAGAAGTAGAAGAAATAAGTATATCTTGTCAAAACGCCGTTCGGTTCGACCTATCGATGGGTATTGAATGAATTTCTGTGAAATTAATATCAAAATCTTATCATTTGCAATTAAATTACCACATCCACGAATAGAAATGGTTTAAATTTCACATTAGAAGAAAGTAATATAAAGTGGTGGTGCGCCGAATCTTGTTCAAGAATCCAAAATGTCCGTTCCTAGCACTGGTTTGAGCAAACTCAAAAAGAAACATATTCGCGTAAAACATCAGAAAGTTAAATTGTTCCGAGCTAACGAGCCCCTTCTATCTGTTTTTATGTGGGGTGTTAATCACACGGTAAATATGATCTTCACTTTATTCTTGTGTCGTCTGAACTAATTGTGTGCTTACTTTTACGATTATAGAGCGTAGTAGAAAGAATACGGAATGCCTCGTTGTATAAGTGTAATTACCAATTTATATAGGGCAAATCATTTTGGCACCATATCAATTAAGCGGCGTTTGTCCTTTAGACAAAGCCAAATGTAGGAGGCACTGCAGTAATAAAGACTGCCAAATTAATTGTATGTCATGTGAAGTTAATTATCTGCCATCCTCATATAAAGGCATAAACAATATACACACGCATAACAATAATCAAGTGTGCATACCAGTATTGTGCCAAGAATCAAACTATTAATAAGCTAAAAACTTTACATTCATAGATTACTCTAATAAGAAGTACTATGTATTTAGATTGAAATAATATTTACCTGAATTTATCTAGAAACAAGAAATGTTTTCAGTATAATTGTAGTAATACAATAGGGTAAATATTGATATAACAATTATTCAACTATAATTATTGAGGACACTTCTAGTGCAATAATAGTGGGAAGTAGACCATAATACAAATTTTATAATATTATTTGTTTTATTGTTTAACTGTTAATACAACAACTTTAAGGACACTATCACAAAAATTATTAAAAAATTAGCAGGTCAGTACGAATATTGACGTTAAGGACATTAAAATAATATTCAGTATCAGCGCGCCTTGTACAGTGGCAGTTACGACGCTCGCCACATTCTTGATAGGGCTAAAATGTATGAAGAAATTTGAGAGTGTTTCTTATTTTTCTTATAAATGGAAATATTATTTATTTTTATATAAAATATTTAGCTATTCGTACAGGGGACTAAATAAGCAACAATTTTTTCTATAATATTTAACTTTATCCCAAAAAGGGATTTCAAATAGGTTTTATGCATAAATATATAAACAAAGCATCGTTGAGCTTTATATAATTTGAGACACACATTTGCCTATTTAAAGACTATATTATCTATTTAAAGCTTCTTGTTACATTTTTTTCTGCTTCCTTTTCTGCGACAGAGATAAGGCAGAACTATTGAATATTAAGCTATCACTTTTACTTGTAAGGTATCTGTGAAGTGAAAATATATTGAAAATTTTATTAGGTCCTACCTAATAAAATTTTCAATATATTTTTATATTTTCAATATCTTTAATAATCCATCCACTTACACATATTATAAATTCGAAAGTGTGTCTGTCTGTCTGTTAGATCTTCACGCCCAAACCGCTGAACCGATTTTGCTGCAATTTGCTATGGCGTTACTTTTAATTCCGGGACAGGACAAAGGATGCTTTTTATCCTGGAAAAATGTATGGTTTCCGCGCGATAAACGAATTTTGCCGCGACGGAGTTGCGGGCGTCATCTAGTTGCTAATAAAAAGATCCACACTGTGTATGACAAAATGTATATCTTGACACACAAGGATCATAAAGGTCTATCCTTTTTGATCGTTGTGTGTCAAGATACTTTTCTAATCAGACAATAACAAATCAGTGTATCTGTATAAATATGGTGAATCTTTTTATTAGTCAGAGTAGTAATTAAGAATGTCTAATACTGAAGTGCTGTGTGATCAATTAAGTCTTTAATTTGTAGATTAACGAGTTGAGTCATGTGTCCATACCAGTTATGCTGCTGCCCGATGATTTCCGGGCGTACTCCAAACTTAAAGTGGACAATCATCTTTTTAACAAGTTAGTATAGCAAAATGAAATTAAGTACTAATAGTTTTGGTAGACTTTTTTATAGAAAATTAAAATAAAAAACCAACAAATTAGACATTGGACATACTAAATATTAATTAGGACATATTTCTAAACAATATTATAAAATTGTAATAGTGTTTGGTTCATCTGACTAGAATTAATTTCATATAAATTCTTATGACATATTCAATAATGTCATAATATTGTAGAAACTTACTTTGTTATTGTTAAAAAAAGGTAAAGGATTAAACCTAAAATAAAAGTTACTTATCTTGCCCCTCCTGATATTACTTAGAAGTATTAAAACACACCTCTTGTAATTCAATATTCAGTAGCCTTAATATATTGTAATGCCTAGTTAAAAACCAAATAATAAAGAGTTGCTTTTAATGTAAAATATGTGACAGTACTGAGAATTCTTAAGTCCATTGTCCTGTTGGATATTAATGTCTTGTGAGTTGTGCACAAATCTAATGACTATTTTCCAATTGTTCAATACTTTATTTCTATGTTTTGTATATTGAAACTGGTTCTGGCTTTTTATTTTTCATAAAAGGTATTTTACAAGTTGTTTTTTGCAGAGAGAATATGCCTTCGCATTTCAAGGTGAAGGAATATTGTCCACTTGTATTCAGAAATTTGAGAGAGAGATTCGGAATTGACGATATAGACTACAAGGAATCACTTACAAGGTAAGGTTCATTTATATATGATCATCACATGATTGCCAGACCAAATTAAAAAGGAAGAGCGAACACACAATAATATTGTTTAAATGTATTCTTCATTATGTATAAAAATGCATAGAATATGCACATTAAACATTTATAAGGTTATGTTTGAAGAGGTTGCTCTGTATTTTTTATTTTGACAAAGTTCTATCTTTGTTTTTTCATTGGTCTGAGAAACACTGTGGGTAAATGTAAAAGAGGATGTCCTGTATTATAGTGCATAATTATACGGTTGATAACTATTCTTATTAAATATTTTAATTTAGGCATTTCCTTTTGAACCTGTTTTCTTTTGCCCGCCGATAACATAAGGTAGTTGACACGTCCGAGGCACGTGTATCTAACAATTTATTCTATTTATCAGTAATTTATGTATTCTTATATTTATTTTCTCGATCCCACTATAATCCCGTTACGGTATCCCCTATCCCTCCTCTCCTCTCCCTAGGTTTAGAAAGCCAGATAACTACCTCTGCTCGCGGATGACGAAGCGGCTAAAAAATATGCTCAGAAGATCGGCCACCGCCCCGTCCGGGGTCGGCGAGCGAAGCCATGAGGGGATATTGCACGATGCCAGTGCGTTTGTCAAGTGTAGCTTGACGATAAAGAGACTGAGGTCAGCTTAAAGTTTATGTAGTGCGCCTATGCAGCACGGCATTCATCCCCACTCACACACTGGCCCCGAGCCAACGGCACCCACCGGTAACGTAAATATGGATTGAAGTTTGCCTCCCCCGCGGTAACTCTCCGAACCTCACCTACCCTCCCCCCCCTCATGTTTGAGTTGCAATGTTTTGTTTATATTATTATTATTAATTTATAATACACTAAGCCGGCCCCAAGATGAGCAATTTTCTTGCGCGTCTAGGAATATGGCGCGCCTTCAATCTAAGGCCGGTATAAATAGTCAGTATTTAAGAGCGCATATGACCCTAACTTGACTACATACTTTAACCTAGATCTCAAAATCTGTAAGGTCTAGAAAACTGATTTTTTGACACAAGTAACTTCAGTTCATGAAGATTAAATTCTCAAGACGAAAACACGATTACTCAAAAAATGCTCGATAGTTTATTTTTAACCCCCGACAAAAAAGAGGGGTGTTATAAGTTTGACGTGTCTGTCTGTCTGTATGTCTGTCTGTCTGTCTGTTTGTGTGTGTATCTGTCCGTGGCATCGTAGCATCCAAACGGGTGGACCGATTTTGATCTAGTTTTTTTTGTTTGAAAGCTGACATGATCGAGAGTGTTCTTGACACACCGTGACAACAATAGGCATGATGACTATTTTTTTTTTCTTATCGGTAATTGAAGGACAATTAAAAAATAGAAACATCGTTGAAAGAATGACTCTGATAGCTTAAAAATTCACCAAGATATGACAATTCAAATATCTCATAAAAAAGACCTGCCCGAAACGCTCCATACAAAGTGCTACGAAAGACTGACGTCAGTCTTTCGTAGTTTGTACGCATCGGGAGACAACTTTGTTCGATAGGTATATTAAATATTGCGTTTATGAAAGTGGTTTCATAACAAAAGTTGCTTTTAATTGCATAAGTTATCGAATTGTATACAAATATTATGAAATTTAATTGAAAAAAAATTCGACTTGAATATCCAACTTTAAAGGCGCTTAACAAAAAAAATACAAATGCTATCAAGCTGAAATTTCGGGACCACTTATTTTTTACCGTGATTTCTTTATTTTATTAATAAAATTCGCTTGTCTTTGACCTTGTCATCATCCCTATTATGGACTAAAATATTACTTTACACAAGTTAGGAATTATTTGAACTTAAAGGCAATAAATATTATTTCATTACTTTTTAAAGTTGTTTTGGCGGGGGTTTTTTTAAATTTCTTAATTTAATTTTATTTACAAAGAACCTTATTTTAAACACATTTTTGCTTGAATCTTCGAAGTTTGCTGTCTTTTCTTTAATATTTTTTAATATCTAAAAAGGTATTGATAAAACCTAAATTTGCTCAAAACACTTTTTTCATAATCATTATAGTTCGTCTTTTATTCAAGTAAAACTAACTCTGCGATGATTCCGCGCAGTCCTTTTTCACCTGGCATATGAAAGACGGGCGTGAGTGTGAAGAGAGAAGGACGATGATGGATTTTTAGAGTCAGGTGAGCTCTTCAGATGCGACCAGGTCTCAAGACGCGATTCGGCTCTGTGATTGGTCCAAATTTTGACAGACAACCAATCACAGAGCCTGAACCGTGTCTTGAGATCGAGATGCATGTTGAGTACTGACTATTTATACCGGCCTGATTGTCAAATAAACTGTTCAATAATTGCTCGTCTAGGAGCCGGCTTACACATACGCACATACCTATACATAAGGTGAGTATTTATAATAAGAGGCCATTATGCACTCAGGCTAAAATATTCTGCCTAATCATCGGCTTTGGCCCTTGGCCCACCAGAGCTAAAGATTTGCAGAACCATTATCTGAGTGTGACTGAATAAATGTTATTTAAAAGGCCGAGCACTTACACAAACAGCATGTACATTGCGGACACTAAAGCACAAATTATAATGATGCTCTTTTAAATTATAGGCCAAAGGCGAGTCGGACTCGCGCACGAAGGGTTCCGTACCGCTATAGAGCGAAAGTAGGCAAAAATTGTGTTTTTATATGGGAGCCCCCCGTAAATAATTTTTTTGTGTGTTTTATTATTAATTATTAAAGTACAAATAAAATTAAGGATTTAGTGAAATTTTCAAGTGCCTACCACCAGGTGGTGTCCATAAAGGCACCAGCCTTTATGGACTACGAGCAAAAAAGGCCAACAAAATTACGTTTGTTGTATGGGAGCCCCCTTAAATAATAACTTTATTTTATTTTAGCATTTTTTGTTATAACGGCAACAGAAATGCACAATCTGTAAAAATGTCAGTAGTCTAGCTATAGCGGGTTTTGAGATTCAGCCTGGAGACAGACGGACAGACATCAAAGTCTCAGTGATTTTTTTATTTGTATAAAATCAAAGTTTAAATTTTCCATGAATGATATTATGACGATTTATATTATGAGTCTTTGTATGCGGTAAACCATTTCGCATAAACCTTTTGTGATTGTGTGTGAGAGAATTGTAAATGAAAGACTTGAATTATTTGGTTTCATATTCTCTTGTGTATTTGTGACCTCTGGATTGTGACTTCTGACTAATATGTGTGTATTGAACGAAAGTAATAAACATTAAACGCTCGTATTTTATAATCCAATAAACCTTTTATCTGTAAGATTTGCTTTGATATTTGATTTTACGACTTTGAAATATGATTATAACAGCACATGTTTTAATTTAATATGTTGAGAGGACTTCATATTAAATGGAATTTATATTATTTTGTATGTATATTGTATTGTATGTCTAAAATACAGGCAAATTTATATACCACTGTTGATTTTAGTAACTACAAAAAGTACACGTTATGGCGGGCCGCATCAGGGAGGGTCATATTTCTACAGTATAGTTTTTCGTGCACTACGTGTGGAAATTACGGCCCTGTTCCACTGACAGTCTACTGTGTACACTGACAGTATCCTTCCCAAAGGGTACATTTGTAAACAAATTTCAACTCTATGTTAAAGATTTTAAGTGACCCCTCTACCCCCATCCCTAGGTTTTTTATTGTGGAAACAAATTTCAACACTATGTCAAAGACTTTAAGTGATCAATTTGTTTGCAGGTCGCAGCCGATTCCCGACGACTCGTCGGGCAAGTCCGGCGCCAAGTTCTACCAGAGCTACGACCGGCTGTTCATACTGAAGACGCTCACATCGGAGGAGGTGGAACGGATGCACTCCTTCCTCAAACATTATCACCCTGTGAGTTGAATGTTTCTAATTATGTATGGGACCAGAATAGTTTTTATGGCACAAAAATTGGAACACACAAAGATGCGCGATTATTATTTCTAGTCTTATTTTTCCATATTCCGGTTATAAACAATGCGGCCCGTCCCGTTGCGGCCCGCTATAACGTCTTAGTACCATGCCAAAGCCTATAAATACCAGCAACATTAACACAAAACGATTTTATATCAAGAAGTATTAGGAATTATGTAAATCAAGAGTTTTTGACAATTATTTCTTAAACCAACGCGAGCACTTTCTGACTGGTATTTTGTGGGCTAACTGGCTATATACAAATTAAAACAAATTATGAAGTTCTTATATTTTCTACTCTATCCGTTTCTTAGCTTCAAACGAATCTATATCAATTGCAATGCTATATTAACCTTTTATGTTACCGGTTATCTTATCCGTAAGGATGCTAATGTATTTTCTCAGTATTTCCCACTTGTTATTGTTTTATCTAGTACAGTCAACAGATAAACAATAATTCCATGTACTCATCTAATCTGAGATGTTATTTTTAGTTTTATAGTCTTGTTTTATTCGCTCATTTATGTAATATGGAAAATGACTAATGCAATAGCTATGAGTAAACTAAGACTAAAAATAACAGAACCTAATGTGTGATTAACGCAAATAAATATTTTTATTTTCTTTATTTATTTTCGTATATTTTTTTTCGTATCGAAATGCTTGCTTGTGACCCTTTTAGATTGCATTTTATTTATTTTCTTTCCATCTATTCGCACTATTGGCACCTACACAATTTTGTTTCTAAACACCTAAAGGTTGACTGGTAGAGAATGCCATTTGGCATTAAGTCCACTTATGTACCAACATTGTGCAAAAGTATACATAAATAAAAATAAAAATTCCTGTCGATTTTCCATTTTCGCACTTTATGAACTGAAATTCGTCAAAATCGGTTGCGGTAAAAAGGTAATTACAGACAGATGGAGAACTCATTTTAAATAACATTTGTATTTATTCATGCAAATATCAGAACTAAAGAGCGCGAAGTGTCGCGTAACTCCGCTGGGCGTAGTGTCGCTTAGTTTGGTATAACCTAACCAATACGTTTTGTATATCTCTGTGGCTGTGGCTCAGTTGGTGGGCTATTGGTAGCTCAAGCCGGGGGTCGCGGGTTCGAATCCCGCCGACGGAACAAAAAGTTTTTCAAAGTCCTGGGTCCTGGATGTGTATAATATAATAAAAATCTTAAATATATGTATAGTATAAAAGTATTAAATACATTTCCGTTGTCTGATACCCGTAACACAAGTCCTTCAGGTACTTAGCACTGGGGCCAGACTGACGTGGTGTGAAGCGTCCATAGATATTATTATTATTATTATTATTATTTCCATCTCTTTCAGTACATAGTGGAGCTACATGGCAAGACGCTGCTGCCGCAGTATCTCGGTCTCGGATGGAGCGATCTTCCATCTCTTTCCAACTACTACATTTGTCATATCCCCATCTCTTTCAGTACATAGTGGAGCGACACGGCAAGACGCTGCTGCCGCAGTATCTTGGCATGTACCGGCTGACGGTGGACGGCATAGAGCACTACCTCGTCGCGACGCGCAACGTTTTCTCCAACCACCTCAATATACACAAGTGAGTGTTTTGGACAGGAATTCCCAATTTAATAAAGACCATAACGAATTGAGTGGCGGTCGAAAAGAAAGATCTTCTGACCGAGCGAGATAGCATGCTCGGGCAGGCTGAAGCCCTCTGACTTGTATATATCTTACCGTTCTCCGAAACTTCGATAGCGCGATGCAGGATTGTAAGGCAAACTTAACGTACATATTATCCCCATTCTCTAACAACCATAGAAAATTGAAATGAAATCGGCTCTGTGGTTTGGACGTGAAAGACATAACAGACAAACACGCAGAGGTACCGCTGTGTGTGTGTCTGGCAAAGACAAGACAATTTTGTCCTTTTCTGATATTTTCAAATACAGGGTATAGTAATTAACTATAATTTCTGTAAGGCTTCAGTCTCAAAATCAGCTGGCAGCGGGGCGAGTGCGGCGGCGGCGCGTTCCAATGTATAAATTTATTTGGACAGGCCTCGGCGCGGCGGCCCGGTGATTTCGGGACTGAAGCCTAAGTAACTATAGTTAATCATAACTTGGTAAATGTCCTTATTCTAGGAAGTACGACCTGAAGGGCTCGACGGTGGATCGCGAGGCGTCGGAGAAGGAGCTGGAGAAGGAGCTGCCGACGCTCAAGGACAACGACTTCATCAAGCAGGGCGTCAGGATCGACATCGGCGACGCTGCCAAGGACAAGCTGCTGGAGACGCTGACGGCCGATGTCGAGGTAATGACGCTGACGGCTGATATCGAGGTAGCGACGGCTGATGTCGAGGTAGTGACGGCTGATGTCGAGGTAGTGACGGCTGATGTCGAGGTAGTGACGGCTGATGTCGAGGTAATGACGGCTGATGTCGAGGTAGTGACGGCTGATGTCGAGGTAGTGACGGCTGATGTCGAGGTAATGACGGCTGATGTCGAGGTAGTGACGGCTGATGTCGAGGTATTGACGGCTGATGTCGAGGTAGTGACGGCTGATGTCGAGGTAATGACGCTGACGGCCGATGTCGAGGTAATGATGAAGAAACTCGGGGCAACGGACGTTGCGTTTCATATAAACACATGCGTATAATATATGCGCTTGATTCGTCTTATATAACCTGTAGTGTTTTATTCTAATTTCCAGTTCCTCACAAAGCTCCACCTGATGGACTACTCGCTGCTACTGGGGGTGCACGAGTGCGGGCGCGGCGAGGCGGAGGCCGAGGCGGCGCGCGAGGCTGACCCCGACTCCGAGAATGAGACGGACAGCGATAGCGACACGGACAGACACGACAGGTAAAGCCGTTGTTGATTGTTGAATTTTGATAATTTACTGTTAATTTCAAGATAAACACGTTGATCGTGATTTAAAAACCATAAAACACATTTCATATAAGCTATGGGCAAATTAAAGTGTATGCTTGAACCAATTTATGTACCATCGAGGAAATACGTCATTTGGTCGGATCATGTCAATTTAATGTTAATCACTGATCTGTCGGCTTGGTTTAATGTAACGCGACCAAACTACATAGGTCCCCCATCTGCTTAGGAATCAACTTCTTCGACAGTACATACAAATTTTGGAAGCTTAAATCACCATTCTCTGTTGGCAAAATAGGAATCCCTTTTTTCAAAGAGGTCATTTTGTTTGATTATTATGTGTTATAACAGTTGACCAATCGTGTTATGCTATGGGTAATTCAAAGACAAAGCCATGATGAATACTGACAATGAACTATAATTTCTTAGCTTTAGTCATTGCTGAGAAAAATCGATATCGCTACAGCCAAATTATCAAGGCGTCGCGTTTAGTCATTGCTGAGAAAAATCGATATCGCTACAGCCAAATTATCAGTGAGCCTGCTCACATTCGGCGGCTTACAGTCAGTTTGGTCTGAACACGGCCTTAGTATGGCAATAATATGGACTGTAATTTTTTTTCTTACTCATTATTAACGTACCAATCACCATCCCGCCGGACCAAAATGGGTAAATCCAACTAAATATTAATTTAAACATCAGTAGAAAATAGTCATATTTGGAAGAAAAATTCTACCAAATTGTAAAAAATACCATGATGCTGACAACCCTAATATTTGTTTTGATTATATTTAATTATTTAAAACTACCGAAGTACACCTGGTGATGATTTATATACGACCGGTTTCGTGTTTAAGTTAAATTTGTAGTAATTAATGAATATAGTGGAAAAAGTGCAAGTAATATTGTGTTTTATTTGTGTTCACCATTTATTTACCTGTAATGTCCCCAGGTGGGGCTACAACACGCCGCCCGACAGCCCCGGCGGCCGCGTGCGTCCCCGGTACGGCCGATACGAGGGCATCATACCCGAGCTCGACATATACGCCATACCCTCGCACGAAGGTGAGATTGTGGGAGATTCATGAGACTGTGTGAGATTACGATGATCTCTAACTATACGCCATGCCTTCCCATGAAGGTGAGATTGTGTGAGATTCACGAGATCGTTTGAGGTTGTGTGAGATTCGTGAAAACGAGTGAGATTTGTGAGATTCGTGAGATTGTGTGAGATATGTAAAATTCTGTGAGATTCACGAGATCGTGTTAGATTAGTGAGATTGTGTTAGATTAGTGAGATTGTGTTAGATTAGTGAGATTGTGTGAGATTCACGAGATTGTGTTATATTAGTGAGATTTATATTATGTGTGATTAAGATGGATGATATTGCGATGATCTTGAACTATACGCTAAACCATCGCACGAAGGTGAGATTGGGACAGGAATCTCAAGTGAACTCGCGAGAGTTTGCTTAGGATTCGTGAGATTAAGTGAGTGTGTGAGATTAGGAGACTTTTGGAGATATTTGAGATTGAGATTGATGAGATTACAGTGGTCTACGACATACCTATGTCGGACCTATACGCAATACCTTCGCATGAAGGCGAGATCTATAAGATTTGCGAGATTGCGAGTTTCGCGAGATTGTGCGTGCTATTCTGTACGACGTCAACAATATTAACAAGTGTTACCTTACATTTCAGGTTCCCAGAAGAAGGAGATATATTTCGTCGCGCTAATTGACGTGTTAACGCACTATGGTGTCAAGAAACAGGTACTTTATTTTATTATCATGGAATTGCTTTTATAACATAAAGATACGAGGGCATCATACCCGAGCTCGACATATACGCCATACCCTCGCACGAAGGTGAGGTTATTTCAATTTGTTTATGATCTAAATGTTGTTCTTTCAGCGCTGTTACTTTCACAGTCAACTCTTTATAAGGGACACATTTTATGAGGGATTTTTTTTTTATGAAATAAGGGGGCAAACGAGCAAACGGGTCACCTGATGGACAGCAACTTCCGTCGCCCATGGACACTCGCAGCATGGTGCTGCAGGTGCGTTGCCGGCCTTTTAAGAGGGAATAGGGTAATAGCGGAGGGTAGGGAAGGGAATACGGGAGGGTAGGGAAGGAAATAAGAGAGGGTAGGGAAGAGAAAGGGTAGGGGATTGGGCCTCCGGTAAACTCACTCACTCGGCGAAACACAACGCATACGCTGCTTCACGCCGGTTTTCTGTGAGCCTATGGTATATCTCCAGTCGAGCCGGCCCATTCGTGCCCAAGGATGGCTCCCCCACGTCACAAATATTTGACACAATATTTGTGTTTACATATATTTGACACAATAGACCCTACGGCTACATAGCTCCATGTAGTGCCAAGTGAAATATTAAAAACTCTCATTTCACATATCTCAGTAAGCATAACAAACGAAAATCGCATCAATTTTTTGTCTCAAGTCTATATTTCACGTTCCCCAGGCGGCGAAAGCGGCGAAGACTGTGAAATACGGCAGCAACGTCGACGGCATATCGACCTGCGACCCCGAGCAGTACGGCAAACGGTTCATTGAGTTCGTAGCCAAGGCCATCGAGGGTTAAACGTGTACTGCCTCTGTGTGTGCTGACAGGACACCCTAGTTCACTGTATCTCAGTCAGTTGATATAATATTATAACTTCTGTAGATGGCAACACCAGCATAGAATGTAAATAAACAGTTTCGACGTTTGACAACGTTTCTGCCAATATTCTCATATGACATGTGCAACATGTCAGATTTTGGTCGGATTATTTACTGTATGTGCTAGTGTCGCCCTCTGCTCCTTGCTAGTGTCGACCTTTGCGTAATATTCCCTATTAATTAATATTACTCCCCACACCGGTTTCGGTGAGTTTCATTGAAACCAGGCCTGTTACGCAGGAGTAATTTTATAGTGCCCAAGTGTGTGCGCAGTACACAAGAGCACTCTCTATTCCTTTCACTCTCACAACCCAGTGGGACGGACGACCGTCCCCGACGTTGGGAAATGTCCATTTTCCATGTTATAATTTACTGACTGAGAATATAAATTCATCTTTTATGCCATCGCTAACTGGTAACACATGTTTAAAACACCGACATGTTTAAAATGTATACCTATATCTGTAAAAAACTAAAGAAAAGCAATAAATGTATTCTAAGTTTCACTTAGATACGTATAGGATATAAATATTGCTCTTTAAAGCTGTAGTAATATATATTTCTACTCTTTGTCAGTTGACACTGTAATATGATATAGAATGTTACAAAGCAATAAACTATAGAATATTTGCAGTACGCCTAAGTATTTTTAACCAAAAAATGGAGGTTGATGATACACAGTTTATTTTGTTATACCATTGACGATGGATGAATATAATATAAGCAATAAAATCCTGTATTAGTATTTAATATAGCAAACTACGATTGACAAAATAAAAGACCACTACTCCGTGTGCGAGCTCAGAACAACTGTTGTTTGGTTTTGTGAGTAAAATGTCAGTGTGGTTTGATTGGCTAATACTGATTAGTATTGTTGGTGCAGCATCAACGACAATTATTTCCGCAACTAGATTGGTAAAAGACAAGTCATATTGAGCATAAGTGGGCGTTTATCCATGTATAGTCTGTTAAAAAAGTTAAGAAATAAAAAAATGGCAACATTGTAGTGTCATCTTTTTTTTCTTAGATTGATTTGAAAGGGATGACACTACTTCTTCACTTTTTTGACAAACTATATAAAGATGGGAAAGCCTAGACATGTAGCTAAATAAACCAAAGCTCGCGAACGGAGTATACCTCATAAAAGGCTTCCTTAACTAGCAGAAAGATAGAATGATAATGTGTTATTGTGACTTAATTAAGTTGCAATAAATCAATTTGTTTAATAGATTTGAAAGGAACTGTAAAGCAATATCACTTATATTATGATAAAATCTAAGAGGTTATGTCTTACAGATTTGTATGAAAGTGTCTACGAGGTGTCCAAAGTCAAACACACTAAAAGAGGCAGTATTCTTTGTGATCAGCTAGTTCTTCGAACATAATTTATTCAAAAGAAACACGTATCAGTCGATATCCGCTTATAAGCTTAAATTATACTTAAAACGTTTGTGATTATCTGATTTGCGTATGACAATACCTTAATCTTTATCGATTTTGTTATGTTATTTTTAAAATACAAGTTCTTAAATTGGAAGTTGGACATTTATTGGGTTGAAAACTCAAGTTTCGTTTATTAATTATTTGTTATCTACAATAAACAGATAAAGATTGATGTATTGTTTTAAATTATGTATTCAAAATAATACGATCACCGTGTATATGAAATATTAAGGCTACTTGCTTAGCGCGTCTTTTGATTGTCCAGCAAATATTAAAATGGCTCGTAATGTTTACCTAAATTGATGAAGAAAGTGTTAAGATGAGTAATATTTTGTACCGTTGTTAAATTTATTCATAGACGTGAGCCTACAAAATTTGGCCGAATTTATGTCAATGTAAGTCGAGATCTGTCAGACGGGCTCGATATAACGCAACCAAATAACGTAGGTCATATTCTGTCTATGAATCAGATTTATCGATAGTACAAAATATAACTACAGATTGTCTTCTTTGAGTTTGTCTTTCAGAAACGAGTACGCCGACCATTTTAATATGTATATGTAAAATATTGTCAATTTTCTCCTTTTCTCTCTCTTTCTCTCCTTAGTGACAGGAATGACAGTGTTTGTGACACTTTTGTAAGTAGCGAGTGCCATAAGTGTGTCAAATTCGATCCTCAACTTTTTTCTAAAATGGCATGAGTATTGAGTATACCTGATATAGTGGAATTTATTGTAGCTCTATAAATGCTAGATTAGTATAGTTAATGTCTGCCCGTTCGGAATTTAAAAAATATGTAATTAAAGGTTAGTTAACGAGATGCGAGGGTCAGGTATGGGCCAGGACACAACACTGTGTTGCGGCGTCGCATCGCACAGAAATGCGATGCGTTGTCACAACTCAAAAGTGTCATCGGAAATCTCGCTGTCGCAAATTTCCACGATGCGTTCTGCGACGTCGTAGATTTTTACGATGCGACGCCGCAACGCACTGTTGTGGTCTGGCCCTTTGATGTGAGGATTGCGGGTGAGTTTTGGTCACTTCTTGTCGCAAGCTCATTAGCGATTACTAATATGGCGTCGAATTTGTTGCCATTGTTAGCCACTAGGGGCGCTATTTCGGTCCTATATAAATTACTGTTTACGTCCTCATCATATAAGTGACAAAACTTAAACTCAGCAAGCTAATGATGCTATGGTAATGCGCATAATAAACCCAGATATCAAATTTGTATCTATTGCGTGCCTCGTCGCGTTGCGTCTCGGTGTGACTGACCCTAAAGGTGACCGATATTTGCCGCAAGCGACCGCGAACAACAAAAATTCAAATAAAATTCCACTTTATGATATAGGCTGTAGGTTTATTTTCTATCGACATTGGTCTAGCGTCCTATGCCGTCGCTGCTTTGTTGTGGCGTAGAGCAATATGAAACCTATATACAGTGGCATTTTATTTGAAATTTGTGGGTCGCAGTCGCTTGCTGCGTTGATCGGAAAGGTGGCTTTCGGATCTTTGCCGCGAGCGACCGCGACCGACGAAAATTCAAACGAAATACCACTTTATGACATAGGTATAGGTTTAATTTTACTCTACCAAAAGCTTTTACGCCACCACCGGCGGCAGCACGAGTCGCCACGCAAATGTCAGTAGAAAATTATACTTATAGCTGACTTATAGTCTATGTCATAAAGTGGCATTTTGTTTGAATTTTTACCGGTCGCGGTCGCTCGCGGCAAAGATCCGAAAGCCACCTTTAGAGAACCATAAAAGTTACGTCACAGATGTGATTGTGTGAAGCTGGTTTCAGACTATGCTATAATATAATAGCATATATTATATAGCTCTTACGCGTAGCACAAGAATATCGCGCACTATACATTGTTATGGACACGTTCACACTGTACTGTACTAAGTATATATTATTGGCTTGCTATACGCTATGTAATGATGCGGGATATTCTTGTGCTATGAGCTATATAGTGTGTTAGTGTAAACACCGTTATCCTTGAAACCATCAAATGAGCCCGTCAAAATGAACAACTTTTTCTATGATTCGGATCGGATCCATACGGATGCCCGGATCGGCAATTTGTATGGATATGAAGACGGATTTTTTTTAGTTCCCAGCATTATTCTCATAGAAAAAGTTGTTCATTTTGACGGGCTTATTTGATGGTTTCAAGGATAAGGGTGTTTACACTAACATCTTGTATACTTACTATGATATTCTATTATATTATAGCGTAGTCTGAAACCAGCTTAATTGGCTTAAAAGTCTGTTTAAACTTGAAATTGTAAACGCTGTTGTTCTGTTGTCTTTCTCGAAGTGAGTTTTTCTCTTTACCAAAATAAATCTATTGTGAGCACATTTCGCTGATGTTTCAGGGCTCGTTTATCGTTACTAGTTTTTATAACGTTTCGCTACGTAGTATTAGTGCTAAGATGTAATTGTTAAAGTCTTTTAAAGTTGAAACAATCGCTGTTGAATAGATATAGGAAAGTGGGGACCAGATTGGCATAAAAATGAAAATTAAGAAAAGTAATAATCTTGTAGGACGCGATGGTCGGAAAGTCACCTATATATAGTGTCTATTGTAATTTGTATTGTATTTAAGAAAAATGTAGCATTTGCAAACGTCTGATGTTACCTTAGTTGTAATTATTGCACACGATAATAGTATTCTAAAGCCATAATAATATCTTATATCTAACTACAAAAAAAAAAGCCAAAGCCATAACGACCCATAAAAGCATTCGAACATGTTAAGTCTGGTTCCCACTTCATTTATTAATGTTTGAATAAACTTTGCAATTATAATGTATTTGATTGTAAATGAATACAAAGGGCCCTCTTCACGTTGGGGCCGATCGATGTTGATCTTGGGCAATTATAGAAGAATATTTCCATCTATAGGTTTGCCTGTCCATCATAGGCCAACATAGAGGCCGCATATACAAGTGGTTATGACATTGCCAATTCGGCCGCATAGCTCGCTTAGTTTCAATCTAGTGTAGGTACTGTAATTTTGTTATTTATTATTCTATGTAAAATTAAATCGTTAGGAATTCCTTCAGTTGCGTTGTGAAATGCTCACAATGCAGTCTATTCGGCCTTCAAATCAGCAGATGTTTTATATTATTTTTACGAATGTTTTTTTTTTACTCATTTGGGTACAGGGTTGCCATTTATATTTCGTTTTTTGTCACAACTGAATCATAGTCGTTAGTTTTGATATCTTGTAATTAGCGATGAATTGAAACATCTAAAAACAGTATTTTTAAATATTGAAAATTTTGTATTCCCCGGGAGAATAGCTTTTGTGATAGTTATCGTTATACTTTAATTTAAGGTCCCCGTTTTCAATTGCACAGTTTAACACACAAAATAATGTAAGGGAGTAAGTTTAGTCCCCGTCTGACCTACATTTTGTATGTAGTTTCTTGTATGTGCTAGTGAAATCGTCAGTTGCCATCGATTTGTGTATAGATCGGTTTGTGTATTGAGTAAACAATTTTATTAATATTAATCTCATTCGAAATGAATTGTATGGTTTTGATAATTTCAATGGTGTAGGTTGCCTCGGCATATATTATCGCTGCTTCACTGGAGCATGATCGACAAATGTGGATTGTCTAGTCTCTAATTTGTGTAAACATGTACCTATATGGAACATTGAAATTATAATTTTCTAAATATTCGGTTATAAAGATTTGGAAAAATTTATTTCTTTTTTTTAAACCCTTTGGTATGCCGTATGAAGAATGTATGACCATAGAAAATATGAGAGTGAATGTAAATACTGACAGATTTTAAGGACAAAATGACAGACCCTTTTACAGTCAATGTAAAATTTTGTCTGGAGTCTGGACCCCTAGACGATAAATTTTATTGTGCAATATTATTAAACAATATTGAACGGGCCCGCCTTATTTTATTCAATAGAATACAACTTTTTTGACAACTAGATTGAAATTTTGTTGCAAAATTATGGTAGGTCTTGCGGGCATGTAAATCATGTTGCGCATATTATGCACGTAAAGCATGTGCAAAATATTAAGAGCTAACTATAATGGTGAAAATAAAGCCGAAAAATAGTATAAAATGAAAGATTTATTAATATAATTTGGAATAAACTAGTCCATCCTTGTCTTGACGTGTTTTTCTGTGATCTTGTCCTTCTCAATGATGTAAACTGTAGCTCCCCAACCAGAAATCGCGTCGCGGTCAGCAGCATTCACTAACGCCTGAAATGAATTTTGTATATAATTGTTATGTAAACACTTTATATAAACAATTTAATATCAATATTCCAACTTGAAATAAAAGCATTTACAGAATTATTTAGTTTGCCAAATGATTCTTCCAAATTAAATTTTATTGGAATGAATTTGATAAACTTTAAATTGCAAATTATTTTCATAAAGCAAATGTTGATGGTAGCATATTCATGTCCAGAGTTTATACATATAAGTGACTTACTTATATTTGGATTTTGGAGTTACTGATTAGAGGTAAAATACATCTGAATTCACTGTTTACCTGAGAGATGGTCTCGAACAGCTCGTCGGGCTTGAGGTTTGGCTCCCAGAGAGCTTCACACATACCATATAGCTGTTCCGAGCATGTGCCAGACACAACAAAATCTTCTGGCTCATTGGGACATCCAATCTATAACAATATATTTAGTAGCTTGGAAAATGTTTATTTATCTAAGTTTTTATCTGACAAAGTATTTGCTTTTCTTTTTAATAAAACAGCTAAAATATGCATGTATTAGAACATTGAATAGTATGTAAAAATTTGTGGAGCATTTGATACTTTACAAAGATAAATAAAATGAATCCATACGCGTAAAATAAGGCCACTTTCATTGAGGGGAAATCTCTGAAAAATGTAATTTTATCATAGTTTTACAGGTAAAAATTTTGGCTCCTCTCGTGCGCCACAACGGAAAAGATACCCATGGCACCTCTGCGGCGCCATCCGCACAGAATTAATTAATACACTATATTATATTAACACCTTAAAGATATTATTTAAAGCATGGCATAATCATTGGGCTAATGGAGCTCTGCCATCTTCAATTTTGCATGGAAATAATAGAGTATTAAAAAAATGCATAGTTTATGAATACTATTTACCAAATCCATATTGCAGACATAGGGCTGGTTTGTGTAGGGATCGAGACCAGCAATCACGGGCTCCACAAAGTAGGGGCCAAAGCGCCTCTCATATAACAGGTTGGACAGCATCGCTGAGAAGGTCTTGGGTTTCATTATTCTGTTCTCTCTCAGCTCATAGAGATTCATTCTGAAATTATTGTACATTAAAATTGTAGATGAGAAAAGGTCTAAATACTCTAAAAGTAGCAGTAATGTCTACAAAGCAATATCAAACTGCCTGGACTTAAAACAGCTAATGTATACTGAAATTACCTGAATTTAAGCCTTTGAAATACAGTTTGGGTATCAGTGGCAAGGCCAGGTAGGCCTACAAACAGAGTGGGTCCCATTTGATACACTTTTGGGAAGTTTGTGGATATGGTTTGAGCTTGTATACCATAACGCTTGTCGGTGGCGATTGCCACACAGTTATCGCCTTTCATGGCAACCACTGCGCCTCCATTGTAGGCTAATATCGACTGAAAATAAATACAGAAATTGTATAAAACTGGTGAACACTTGCAGTAAAATGCATGCAAGAATATGGATCACTTGAAGACCGGCTTCAAAAACAACCAAATCGCAAACTTGATAAGTACACGAATCCATGAAACTGACACTCACCATTGTGAAATTTTAATTCTATTGAATAAAATAAGTTTTTGTGGCAATTTAATTACTATTTTACAAAGGAATAATTATTTTATTCGCGAAAGACAATGATAATTTGAAAACGAAAAATGACATATCATCCAATCACAGATGTAAAATATCTTTTCCCTCTTCTTTTTTTTTTCTTATTATGGCACTTAGGCTATATAACCATGACTAGTGTCAGGCCTGTCCCACTCGCGTGTTTAGGTATCGAACTGTAAGTACCCCTTTAAAAGGGGTAGATCACAAGGGACTCACAGGCGAGCAGTGACGCGCGCGCAAGATTTTTTCGTCGCATATATCTACGTACTGATTTAACCGCTGTGACATAATCGTTATTAATCTGATAAATATGAACAATTGAAAAAAGTCAAAGAAATATTTCAATAAAGTATTTTAAGACTTTAAAATACAAAAAAAGATAAAAAAAAAATACATAAACATAGCAAATAAATTAATTTGTTACAAACAAACCGCATACTACACATAAATAAACACAAGGTACTATGTTTAAGTTGTGAAAACTTCCTGACCAGCTCCTACACTATAATCGAATATAAAACTATTATAAAATATACGTTGGGTTACTATTTGATTATTATTATAAAAAAGTTTGCTATTAGTAGCTATAGTAATTATTATTAAAAGATAATTATTTTATTTTCTAAAAGGTGACAATCTTGATTTCGTCAGAAAGGGTGCCTCTTACGCGATAGAAAGAGAGCGTACATGTAGGCAAATATAATTGTAGGCACCTAGCACTGCGCGGTCGGAATTTAAACTTTATAATATCGCAGCATGAGTTGTTATTTTTTTTAACGGGTTGCACGAGTGGGAAATCTGTTGGTACTACTAATATATATTCTGTGCCAGTGTCAAGTATTTTAAAAGGAGTAAAAGTGTTCTGTGATTATAAATGGTGGGAAAACAATATTGTTGCATACAATTTTCAGCATCGTTTCTTTATATCGTCAGGTCAAAAGTCTAGTCAAAGTCGAAGTAAAAAGTCAATACAGTCAAGGAGTCAAGTCGGTCGATTCAGTAAAGTGGTAGACGCTTTACTGAAACTTTGGTTGGAGTTTTGGAGGGAACACGAAAGAGCTCGTTTCTGGATATTGAATCACTTTCCTACACTTGTGCGCGATAGTCGATAACGAATATCTAAAGGTTAATATCCTACCAATATTACACATTAAAAACCTCATTAACACAATTTTAGGAAAATAATAATACAAAAACACAACATCACTCCTTCACATTCCCGACAAAACTCCCCCTCTTTTTTCACAAATTATACAGGGTGTAACAAAAATAAGTGATAATACTTTAGGGTGTGTAAGTTTTCCTTGTATAGAGTTCACTGTGAAAGTAGCAGCGCTGAAAGACCGACATTTTTTTTCACTTTTGTATGGGGAAACTTGTGACACTCGGACCCTTGCCCATACAAAAGTGAAAAAAATTTTTCTTCTTTCAGAGCTGCCACTTTCACAGTAAACTCTCTACAAGGAACACGCACACACCCTAAAGTATTATCACTTATTTTTGTTACACACTGTAGACAGAATTGACACGGGTGCTGTGCACGGTTACGGTCGTTTGATAATTGATATTTCTATATTCAAGTATAAAAATGAATTATAAAATCGACAATTTTGGGTTAGTCGCCCCCTTAAGCCCGGCCGCACATTGTCCGAATTCTGATCAGAAACAGTTGAATTTCGCCGGACCGCCACCCCGCACACTATCCGAAATATCCTTCTGGCGAGTTCGAGCTCACTCGGTTCAGTACAAAATGTAAGAGACAGCGAGGACGTTCAACGGGGATTGTCCATTTTTTTTTTAGTTTTGCTCATTACAAAAACATTTCGAGGAATAAGGTCAGTGATCGTTTTTCTGTTTATAAACGAAAAAAATACCCATTAGTTACTTATATTTTCGAACAAATATGTTTAACCTTAGTTTGACCTTCAATGGCGTTAACGCCATTTAATTATATATTATTAGCAATAAATTCGACCAACATTACGTTTCCAACTTTTGGTAAGCTTCTCGTATCAGCTTTCACATAATGAGAACTTGCATTTGACGAACCAGCCATTATAAATAAGATTAAAAGGAAATTTAAAACATACTGCGGAGATCAATTAGCCGCCGATGATGACGTCAGAGCGAAACTTTAAAAATTTATTGAGAAAGAACTAGCCAATGAATTTCAAAATTATTTAATTTATATTCTTAAAATACCCTATTTTAACGAAAAAAAAATATAAAAAGTACATGTGATTTTTTTTGGGACAATGCCCACTGTTTCTGATCAGAAATTTCGGACAATGTGCGGCCGGGCTGATACTCTATAGCAGGGGTCAGTTGTCACCAAATGGCGGACCGCGGTCCGCATCCGGTCCGCCGCGCGCCGACGGACCAAGCATCTTCGTTAAAGGGCCCATTCACGGCAGGACTGCGGCAGTCCTGCCGTGAATGGGCCCTTTTATAGAGAATATAAATTCTAAGTTTAGAATGACCACTTTTATTGAGCAAATTATTAAATTAAGTAATTAAAGTTAATTTCAAATATTCAAAATTCAAATTCTTTAATTTAAATTAATATTTGGTGACGCCTAATGTAAAAAACCGTGTTGGATATTATGTTTCAAACATAGAATTATAAGTGATTATAACCTTTAGAAAAGGCATTCCATACAATCGTTAGCGCGAAAATATTGTGTCACCCTCGAAATGAGTGAGCTCACTCATCTGAGAGCAGTGTGCCATAGGACGCGGTGACAGTCGGACGTGTTTAATGCATTGATTACGTAAAATATGCATTGAAAGCGTAAAATGATTGAAAGAGAAAGTAGTATATGCTATTAAGTACTGTAAGACAAAAAAGGACGACAATATTTTCTCGATACACATTTTGCATGCAAAAACATTGCTACAGTTTTGATGGCGTATGCCATATCCATAGAAAAGGCATTCCATACAATCGTCAGCGCGAAAATGTGTCACCTCCGAAATGAGTGAGCTCACTCATCTGAGAGCAGTGTACCATAGGACGCGGTGACAGTCGGACGTGTTTAAAGCATTGATTACGTAAAATATGCATTGAAAGCGTAAAATGATTGAAAGAGAAAGTAGTATATGCTAATAGCATATACTACTTTAAGACAAAAAAGGACGACAATATTTTCTCGATACACATATTGCATGCAAAAACATTGCTACAGTTTTGATGGCGCATGCCCTCTGTATTAGCTCCGTGCGTATGCCATATCCAAGTATTGACATCGTTGGTTTCAAATTGCTTGTTTTCTATGAGAGGCCGGGCCGGCGGCGGAAAACAAGAAATTTGACAGCAAAAAATGGAAAGGGCGTAAGCGGCAAAATATTTTGTCGCGTAATAAAACCATAAATATATTTCATTTAAGCTATGGGCAAATTAAAATGTATGCTTGAACCAATCTATGTAGAAATTTTGGAAGCTTTAAATCACTCTCCTCTGTTGGCATTAGAATGCCTATTTTTACAGAGGATTGATTATTCTGTGTTATAAAAGTTGACCAATCGTGTTATGCTATAGGTAATTCCATAAACCTATAATGCTCAGTATATTATATTAAGTCTATGGGTAATTCATGGGTAATTCAAAGACCACTGATCTCCGTTGTATAATGGAGGTCAGTGTCAAAGACAGAGACATATGATGAATACTGACAATTTTTTAGCTTTAGTCATTGCTGAGAAAAATCGTTATAGCTACAGCCAAATTATCAAGGCGTCGCATTGCACAAAGAATTAAGCGTAAATTTATTTTTGGATAGGTTATACTTAAAGGTAATATTATCAATTAGGTATTTATTAGATGGAAGGGTCGGTATTTATTGACGTTCTTGTAACAATTTTCCATACATATCTAAACGCGATGTCATTCTAAATCCCCATTGATCTTTCACCTGACGACACAAGTTCAGGTCGATTTCTGCCAAAAGAAGACCATCTTTATGTCTGGAGAGACCTGGAGTTCTGATTCCATTAGGGGCGGTAACGTAGCTGGAGCCGTAGAAGCTTCTTGTCTTTCTGCCATCTTTTATCGCAAACTCTTCGGTGCCAACCCTGTTAATACTACAGGTGAAGTAGTGATTGGCGATAGCCGCGTTTCTTGCTTCGACACCCCAAAACGATTCTCCAAACTCAGAAATAGTAGCAGCCGGGTTGAACACTATTTCAGCGCCATTCAGAGCGAACATTAGCCAGTTTAAAGCATGATGCCGTCCATAGCAGATATTTATAGCTATTTTACCGTATTTTGTCTCGAAAACGGGGTGACCAGTGTTGCCAGGAGAATAATAAGCCGTCTCACTAAAGCTGCCAACGCTCGGCAAATGATTTTTCCGATGTTTTCCAAGATATTTTCCGTTTTCGTCTATAACCACTGCTGTGTTCCACCAAACTTTTTTGTCATTCTCTAATATTGGTGAAATTATAACCATTTTGTATTTTTTCGCCAATTTACTCAAAAATAAAGTGCTAGGGCCATCCTCGGCAGATTCGGCGAAAGCAGACCATTTTTCCTTTTCACCTGTGCACAGAAAGAACGGCATAGGCCAAGTTTCTGGCAAACATAGTATTTGCACATTTTCTTCCGCTGCTATTACAATACTCTTCTCGATTTTGTTAAATACAGCATTTCTCTGTTCTTCTACTGGTTTAGCAGTATCCAAAACAATAGAATGTTGAATCAGTCCTAACCTAACTTTTCTCGGTGGTCTTGTGTCTTCTTTAGCAGCATCAAAACGATATCCAGCCAATTCCAAATTCAAATTATCACTTTTTGATTTCGTCGAATCTTTAATTGCCAATAAACAATGTTCTTCCTGTCCATAATATATTCGATTGAATTGTTTAATCTTCTCATTATTCAAGTTTTTTGCCACTATTGTATCAAGCGACTCCATTTTGTAACTAAAAGTTGATAATGGAGTTGATATAGTGTTACCAGTGTTGCCAGAGCTGTATGTTCGAAAGTTACATATTGTCAATTGTCATGCGAAAAGTAACATTTTTAGGGGAAAAGTAACATTTCGTATTGCTTATATATTGATTATATTTTTTATTTTTACGAAGGCATTTTACTTTGTTTAGCTCCAAGTCTACCAACATGACGGTCATTAAACAAAACTTTAAACTAAGGTGCGACAAGTCTTTAATTAAATAAACGTGGGCGGGGGCGCTGCTGATAAAGGAGAACTGTCAATAATGGCGTTTTTGTATGATGGCAGCGTTAGTTGCTTTTTTCGCCACGTTCATTTAAAGCCTTGTCAACTGTAACGACAAAACTCAATAAAACTTATTGCGTTTCGTTTTCGCATTTTTGGTTTCAAACGTCTTTTTTTTTTCAATTAAGTACCAAAAGTAACGTAAAAGTAACATCTGTAGCCATGCGACATGAATGTAACATGCAGCCCGGGCCAAAAGTAACGTAAAATGTTACAAAAGTAACATTCTGGCAACGCTGAGTGTTACGCAAGGCCGATTACACAGCAAACATTATGGTATGTAGGCCCGTTCGCAATTAATTTACCTCATGCGGCCGTTCCCAATATTTGATCTATCTCTGGTTTTGCCCTACTAGAGATAGGAATAGCTCACATTAGACATTAGAGACATATATTTTATGTCAATTGTGAGCTATTCCTATCTCTAGTAAGGCAAAACCAGAGATAGATCAAATATTGGGAACGGCCGTTAGTTTATGACTGTTATCCTTAAATCGTTGGAATAAAATTTCTGTTAGAAAACATATCTAAAGGACTGTACTGAGACCGGTTGAAACGTTGATGTATTGACTATTAAGTATTAGAACTGGACTGGTAGTTTACATACTAATAAGGACATGATCCTCCACTCTCTAGAATATTAGCGGGATGTCAGGCGCCTCACGTACTTAGTGCATCGCTGAATATGCATAGATGCACATATAATCTAAGATTCTAATACAGATTTAGATGTGGTATTGGCAAATTAGGTTTATTTATCAAAGCTGTATCTTAAAATCACCATCAGTATCACTGACTAAAGTTCATTTCTTTGTTTTGAATTTGAGGAGGGTTAGGCTGCCTCTAGTCTGCAAAGAATAATTATAACTAGCTATTTGACCGAGCTTTGCTCGGTATTCGATAAAACACGAATTAAATTACATTTTCTAAAAATGATTCCTAGCTAGATCGATTTATCTCCCCCCAAAACCCTCTATACTTATACTAAATACCATGAACATAAAAAAAAGTTTACAGATATAAGATTAGGTACTTACTAAGGAAATGCAATCATTGTCAGGTTCAATTAGGTGGTGAAACGCCAATTAGATTCTGTAGGCCCCTAGTTCTTAAATGAAACATTATTATACACACGCCCTAAACTTCTCCAGTACAAGAACTCGTATCAATATATACTTACTCACCAAATATTTTCACTGGACGAGTTGAGTTATCTAAGTAAGGCCGAAGGTCGTTATGATGGAATAAATAAATATGCACCCGACGCCGGCCGGCGCGCGCGCTTATATACCGCCTCACGTAGCTCCAGGCACCAGTCACAGCCAGCCAGCCGAGCCAGCAACATGGAGAAGGAAACTAAGAGCCTCGAAACCATCATCGAGAATAACCTGAGCGGCAACGATTTGGACGAGTTCAACAGAATCTACTACGGACGGAAGGATCATCATGCGGTCCCAATCAAAGATACCTCGCTAGCAGCAGCCAAGGAGAACAACTTTGAAATCGCAGCGTACGCCTTCCCAGCCAAAAAGGAGTCTACCAGACCACCTAGAATCGTCAAGGTCGGCGTCATCCAGCACTCCACCCCCCTACCCACCGACCGTCCCATCAACGAGCAGAAGAATGCTATCCTCGCGAAAGTCAAGAAGATGATCGACGTCGCCGGCCAGGAAGGAGTCAACATCCTCTGTTTCCAGGAGCTCTGGAACATGCCCTTCGCGTTCTGCACCCGGGAGAAGCAGCCGTGGTGCGAGTTCGCCGAATCTGCCGAGGATGGACCGACTACGAGGTTCCTGAGGGAGCTCTGCATTAAATACGCCATGGTCATCGTATCCTCCATCCTCGAGAGAGACGAGAAGCACGCGGACATTCTCTGGAACACAGCAGTCGTCATCAGCGACACAGGTAAGGTGATCGGCAAGCATAGGAAGAACCACATCCCTAGAGTTGGCGACTTCAACGAGTCCAACTACTACATGGAAGGTAACACCGGTCATCCAGTCTTCGCGACGCGCTACGGCAAGATCGCCGTCAACATCTGCTTCGGCCGCCACCACGTGTTAAACTGGATGATGTTCGGCCAGAACGGTGCTGAGATCGTCTTCAACCCATCGGCGACCATCGCGGCGGAAGCGGGCAGCGAGTACATGTGGAACATCGAGGCGAGGAACGCTGCCATCACCAACTGCTATTTTACGGCGGCTATCAACAGGGTCGGCTATGAAGAGTTCCCCAACGAATTCACGTCTGCGGACGGCAAGCCGGCTCATAAAGACCTGGGTCTGTTCTACGGCTCCAGCTACTTCTGCGGCCCCGACGGGGTGAGGTGCCCAGGGTTGTCGCGCACCAAGGATGGTCTTCTGATCTCTGTAATGGATCTGAACATGAACAGACAGATCAGGGACCGCCGCTGCTACTATATGACTCAGCGCCTAGACATGTACGTTGATAGCCTCAAGAAGGTTCTAGATCTCGAATTCAAGCCCCAGGTTGTCCACGAGAACGAGAAATGAAAACTTCTACCGATTTAACTCCCGTTTTTAATGAATATAGTATTTTTTAATCTAATTTTGTTTTTTTCCCTGAGACCTTAACAAAATATAATTATTTCTAAGGCACATTAACATATTATTTGTATAGCTAAACTTTACCTTAGTTTATGTTAAGGTACATTCAAAATCAGCGTTGCATGTATCCATGGACGCTAGCAATCGCTTAATACCATTCGTTGATCCATCGTTATGTATGATGGATGCTTGAAATAGACTTCTAAGTACGGTATTTTGCATTATGAATAAACACTTACTAGTCTGTTTAAAATATTTCCTGTCATCAAAGCTTTTTAATGGCTTTGGATTTACTTTAAAATTACGTATAAGTAGATAATTATTATTAATATTGATAATAATTATTATAATTTATAGTTTCTGACCAGCCTAATGCAGTTTTAACAAGCGCATAATTCTATCTAAGATTTACGCAGTTCTAATTATTGTACAATATTATGAAATGAGCACAGAATAGTAATTAAATTACAGAAAATAATGTTTATCTAATGGTTTGTTTATCTTATGCAATAGTTATAAATGCTGTCGTGTGGGTGGTATTTATTTATAATAATAATTATTCGATTAGATGAAGGAATTTATTGTTTGCTTATTATTTTTAATTTTTTCCTTATTTTGATGACAAATGACAAAGTTAGCTCTCATTATGCTTACCTCAATTATTCATTATAGCTCAATAGTTGGTGTTAAATTAGTATGCCGTTCCCCGCAAGTCACAACTTTGCTCGCGCATAAATTCTTGTCGCGCGGGAACCGTACATGTTTTTGTGATAAAGCTATTTATCATATTAATATTTATTATGTACTTTCGCGCGCGACTCCAAGTACAAGCTGTACAAAAAATAAAATAAATTTTCGGATTTATTATAATAGTATGGTAATCAGTCAAAGCCTTTAGCAACTAATATAACATATTCTGTGCCTTTAGTATAAAAATGCATACCTACGTACAAGTAGATAGAGTAGGGTATTTGAGAGTCAACAAATTCAGTGGGTAGCAACTTACAGTCAAACAAAAGTCCAAAATTCGTTTATATACTTAATATTATAATAACTCGAAAAGATGAAAATATATTAATACATCACGTTATAAGAGGAAACGACCCTTAACAGAAGAAACAGTTTTGATTTCCAAGAGTAATTTTGGCACACATTTAATTTTGGTGCGCCTTTTAATTTAATTCAGCGTTTTTCTCACTTACTTTTAATCGGTAACCCTAATGTCTAACACTCAGTGTTGCAAGTGACAAAAATATAATGGCGAAGTGCGAAACTCGGCTGTAATTTGTGTGTAATTTCCGACAAGAGATGTCGCTAATGTGTCGCTCTCGCAACTCCATCTAGCCATAAAACTTGCAAATAACAATGCAGTCGCATCACCCTTATTGTAATGTACAATAGATATGTTTTCGCTGAGCAAACATAAGATAATGCGGTTACCTTCAAGTGCACTTATGGTGTTGGAGCCCGTGACATCCATTACAATAATGATGTGTTTTTTTCAGGGCTGCCGACAAAAAACTATTTTTAGTTTTTTCAAGGAACTTTACTTTTTTAAACAAATATTTAAATCCTAAAATTTTAAGGAAAAAAATATTAACACACCTAGTTAGTTAAGCTGAGCATTTACAACGCTATAAAGTATAAACTATAACATTTCAGAAGTTCTGAAAAGAGACTCAAAGTAAATTACCATAATCTATAAAATCGGTAAAATCGTAAATCTTTAACATTTTTTTTTATGAAATAAGGGGGCAAACGAGCAAACGGGTCACCTGATGGAAAGCAACTTCCGTCGCCCATAGACACTCGCAGCATCAGAAGAGCTGCAAGTGCGTTGCCGGCCTTTTAAGAGGGAATAGGGTAATAGGGGAGGGTAGGGAAGGGAAGGGAAGGGAATAGTTGAGGGTAGGGAAGGGAATAGGGTAGGGGTTAGGGGATTGGGCCTCCGGTAAACTCACTCACTCGGCGAAACACAGCGCAAGGGCTGTTTCACGCCGGTTTTCTGTGAGAACGTGGTATTAATCCGGTCGAGTCGGCCCATTCGTGCCGAAGCATGGCTCTCCCACGTACAACATTTGAGTTCTCACACAGATAGAGAAATAGTTTGAAGTGTTTTTTTATTCATTTAAAAACAAAACAACTAAAACTAGAGAGTGCCAACCCTACGACCAACTGGGTCGCGTAGCCTGTAGTGCTGGGAGCGGAAGTCAGCGCCATCTTCTTCAGCTAAAACGCCAGCCTAAAAAGTTCAGTCGAGCGCCTCTTGTGGTGTCTCTGTAGGTACTGTGTTGTCGCCTCTATATCTTAGTATCATCATCATTCATCATCAAATATCTTGGACTATCATCACCAACAGCTGCTATTAAAGTTTCTTTAGATTTGTTACTATCAAAGAATTATATCGATGGGTCTTAAAAATATCATCATTATTAAACAAAAAAGATGGCATTATAATAATTTATAGACTCTACACTCCTGTGTCTATTTTGGAGTTACTAAGTAATTAAAAACTTTAGCTGATAATGTATAAAATGTTCAGTTTCTAGAGCTAACTAATAATAAATAATAACACACAGTGTCACAGTTTATACTAGTACAGTTTCCAACGCTATACATATTATTGTATTGAGTAATGTACTGATTGTGTTTTCCATATTATGTAAGACTCATTGTAAAACCGATTTGATTTAAATAAAGTTTATTATTATTATCCATACTAATAATAATAATACTCCCCACACCGGTTTCGGTGACGGTGGCCGGTTTCATTGAAACCAGACCAGGTACGCAGGAGTAATTTTATAGTGCCCAAGTGTGTGCGCAGTACACAAGAGCACTCTCTATTCCTTTACTCTCATAACCCAGTGGGACGGAAGACCGACACGACTGGCGAGAGATCAGGCGCAGGACCGACTTTTTACATGCCCATCCGACGCATGGATCATCTTACTTGTCAGACAATCAGGTGATCAGCCTGCATTGTCCTAACCAAACTTGGAAATAACATGTTTCCAACGCGGGATTCGAACCCACGACCTCCGGAGTCGAGAGCGACGCTGTAACCACTAGACCACGGAGGCGTTATACTAATACCATACTAATATTATAAATGCGAAAGTGTATCTGTCTGTCTGTGTGGCATGGAGATACTTGAAGTCCCGGGAAAAGGACATAGGATACTTTTTGTTCCGACAAAATGTACGGTCCCCGCGCTATAAACGAGTTTTGGCGCAACGGAGTTGCGGGCGTCATCTAGTTATTAATAGATAGCATAATACTAACGATCGCGATGGCGCCAAAACCAAATTACGCCATTTTGTTTTTATTTTTGCATCTGGCAATTAAAGTCATTACGTTCGAAAGAAATATGGCCGCACTACCGTTTCCGGCAACTTTTTAATTTTTCATTTACGGTCGGTGGTTTCAATTTTTTCCGCTAATTTTTCATTTAAGTTTGTTGCACGTTCTGCCCCGGGGACTGTAGTAATTAGCACAAAATATGGAAATTAATGTTTGTGCCTTCATCTAAAAGAAATTAAGAAATTAAAAACACGATCTTGTCCGCGAATTTGAGTTAGAGCTGTAGAGATAATTTTAATCGGGAAAAGATTTCTCAAAAACTTTTAAATTTATTCTAAGTTTTTTAGGAACTTTTTAACCGATTCCGTAAAAACGCCTAGGCTGTACATCTTTTTATTTTTATACTCTCCACACAAAGTAGCAACTATTTAATATGTGCCAGAGATACATATTTAAAATTTGACGAAAACTGAATAAAACTGTTGCATTTTTCCAGATTTCAATAGGGTTGTGCGATTCCATCTGAGCTCCGTTCCATTTCCTGCTCCTGTCGCGGTTCCGCACAAACCAAAAAACTCCCACTATTACACCAACTTGATTTGACTAGCGACAGGAAAACTGTGGACTTGCCTTCTTTATTCCTTTTTTTTACCCTGACGAAAAATAAAAGTCATGAAGTCAAAATCAGTGTCTGTCCGTACAGCTTAAAATAGATGGACCGATTGTGATCTTACTTTCATGGGCGTACCTATGGGGGGGGGGGGGTCAGCATACCTGTTTCGAGATGGTCGGTCTGAAATAGTACATTACGCACCTAGGGCAGGAAAATAAGAAATGTCTCAGATCACATGTACTTGTTGGCCGAGGTGAAGCCAAGTCAACAAACATGTGATCTGAGGCTTTCTTATTTACTGCCCATGGTGCGTATACTATTTTTTTCATCGACGGAGGCAGAAAACGGCAACATCTGTAAGCGCAGCGGGAAGAAAGTTGACGTTTTCCGCCCGGAGGTGAGAAAATATATTTTGTTTCCAACACTTCATATTGCGCAGAGTAGGTAACACGTTTTTAATTCCCACTTGCCTACCTGGCAATTGACGTTTATTAGCTGCACCCTCCTGCCCCCACCTGGGTCCGCCCATGCCTACTTTTTTGTTTGAAAACTTTATCGAAGGCTGATCGAAGGTATCATTGCAGGCTGCGTTCGTTTAATCATCACCTGCAGCTTCACAACTCAGGGGTTGCTAAAAATAACTACTTAAATACTGTTTAAAGTTAATTTGACAAATTCCGCCAACGATTATTATACGGAAAACGCCGAAACCACGGAATGACAATTTTCATTTTCCTGTTGTTTTAAAGTTTAATAAACAAAAGAATAATTACATCGGGCACTAACTTGATAATAACATTTTTTTTTGTAATCTGAACACGTGACGATTGTTTATGTTTTTGTTGTGATACGATTCTTTACTGAAATGTGTTAATGTACTTTGTTGATAGTTAGCTCAGACGTAACTGTACTAATTAAAAATATTCTATACTAGATGTTCCGCGCGGCTTCGCCCGCGTAATTTAGGAATGTCACGGAAAACGTACATTTTCCGCAAAAATTTCCTTTCACGTGGTTTAGGGGTAATACAATAATTTAACATTAGATAATTATTATTGCTTTGTCTTTTTAGTACATTTTTATTTAACGCATCAGATTACTTATAAAATAATATAATATGCAAAAGTTAGGTTAGATTTCAGAAATTGTAGAAAAAAAATAAAGAGTAATCGACTCTACGGATTCTGTTCCATATGTGCGGCGGCAAATTGAAAAGCACACTCGAAAACCCCTTTAGTGTCACGTTAGGGGCACAATGGACCCCCGCCTTACACCCCATGGACGAGTTTTATCGTTTTAAAAAATTGACACTTCGGAAACGACGGACAATATTAAAAAAGTTATGAACTAGTTCGATCAGATTATGCCTTCAGAGCGCAGCCTTTGTACGATAGTCAGATGTTACATACTGTAATCAATGTTTGATGTGGTTAAGGCTTAGGGGCTCACATAATGCGATCGTTGTTAAAATGTTAACTGGTATAAAAAGATTTCTTAGGAAGCAAATATAACAATTACGACCCCCATAAAAAGGATGCGATGAATCGAAACGACATCATTCAGTCATGTGACATTTTTTATCGCTATGATTAAAGTATTAAGTCACATACAATTTAATGAAAACTTCTAAATTCTAATCTCTAGCCTCCATAATAATATTATGGAGGCTAGAGATTAGAGACAACATTATTCTACAATAGAATGTAGACAGCCGAAATGCCTTACTGAACACAGCATTATTCAATAATTATTAACATCAAGCAGATTCATTGACAGGTATACTATATTACATTATAATAATAGAGAGCAGCCGGTAAAAATGTTTATAATTGTGGTAATTGTTTGGTCGTGGGGCGCTAACTCAATAACGTGTGATGATGGATCGCAGGCGGGGATACTGTATGTTACTAATTTTATAGTATACTTACAGGTATAGTAGAGATTAGAGGTACATTTGTTTATTGAAGATCGTCGGTAAAATTCCGGTAGTGGCGTAGATAGTCTTAGGTAGAGCCGATCTCCGTTTCCCAGGTGCAGATTGTGTGCAGCTTATGAGAACTTGAAATAAGTACATATTATAATTTAGACAGCTACTTATATCAAAGTAAAGGAACACAAAATGTTCGTGTTCTTTTCTAATCTCTGTTATTTAAATATATTTTTTTCTCTCATTTTTTTCATTTTCCTTATGACTTTTTAGGCTTTTTTATTTTTGTTTCTATAAATATTTTACGTTTCCATTCAATTTGAATCTAATATTACTATTTTGCTATTATTTGTCAAATACTTCTCAAGCACATAATATTATTTAGACACAATAAAATTCCAGCGTACCTATCTGACTTAATTTTAGTGAAACCGGCCATAGATCTACCGACCGAAATCTATCTAAAAAAATCGGTTCACAAACGGCGGAGCAATCGTTGAACATACAAAAAAGAAATCCACAGCCGAATATATAACCTCCTCGTTTTTTGGAAGTCGGTTAAAAATAGTGTGGGAGAATGCTAGTGATTTTTGGGACACAAAACATTAATTTACTGATTAGTGAGTCAACATCCATCTTATGATGAACTTGCGGGAAGTTTAAAGTGTCGGCCCTGACGTATGCCCCTGTGGGACCCATCCGTTATACCGGGGAAGAACAAATTTTAGTTATTACATACCGGGAATACTGCACACGTATAAAACTATATTGTCGATGAATTGTGCAAAATATACTATGATGCATGTAATAATTGTAATAATTTGTCTGCTTGTCTTTGTATGGCACGTTGGAACATTTACGTGAAAAGACGTCGAACTCTAAAGAGTTATAATAAATATTATGCTGCGTACATAATATCTTTATTCCTAAGAGTAAGAGAGTTGATTTCGGGTTGATGCTTTGGTGTGATCTTAGTTTTGTCTCCAGTCTCCAGATAAAATATTCAGGCTGTTTTGATTCCCAAAAGTATACTAAAATCCTAAATTTACACGTTACTAACGAATACCAACGATTCTATGATCTAAACCACGAGGCTAGTAACAAATATGAAGTTAGTCTGTGGCCTCGGGTCAGGTTTGGAACATACTAAACTGATTTACGTCACAAAGAAACGTTAATCTTTAAGCGAGCTTATTAATTGTTGTGTGAAACTACACGTATCCCACGGAACTTTTGGCTTTATTGTCTTTAGATGAGACAGTACTAAGAATATTATTGTTTTACAATTGCCCTAATTGGGAATCCAAAATGGCTGGCTCCAGTGGGAATAAAAGGGCACGACATTTGGCCCGTCACGACCTTTGCAAAGGGCAGACCAGCCATAAAAATATGTGGTAGTGACATTCCACCAGACATTTTGGACTGAATGCCAAAATTTTTAGTTTAGCTTGAAAAGCTCCAGTTGGGTCAAACCACGGTCAAACCCATTTGTTTAAAGATAGAGAGTGCTATCATATATGGCATTCACTAGTGACAATAGCGAAGTTATATAATATAATATCGATAAAAAAAATCTCCACAGCCGAACAAATAACCTCCTCCTTTTTGGAAGTCGGTTAAAAATGTATGAGATTTAACATCTTACTTATCCTGCAAAGAAGAGAAAAAAGGTTTCCCTCGCAAAAAGTTTTAAGATATCATAGAGTTAGATTAACTTTTACTGTTTGTGCTTTTGTACCTACGTTTCATTAACACTAGAGTTCTCTTTAGGAAAATATAGCTAATTACCTATCCATTAGGTTGTTATTTGTAACTTAACTATTATTTCTTAATTTTTTTCCATGTTTATATTTTATCAAACAGACTAGAACCTAGAAACGAAGTAACATTCTAGCAACTTTATGTTTATGTATTTGTATTCTCATTTAAGTAAGTACATCACAGAATAAAGACGCCATCATCCCAAGAATTAAGAAGCCCTAATAAACATTTTGTTACAATTTAAAGTTGATTTAGAGCTCAGATCATAAATCTCAACCCTTCATTTCGTAATAAACCCGTATTATCTCCGCAAATCCCGAATCCTACTGTACTAATTTCGTGCCATTAATTTCAAATCTTTGTGGGGAGACGTTAAAAATGTACTAAGTATCGCGCTTAAATGATTATTCTCTTCAATTCAGAGTTATTTTACCTTTAACACGCCTTAAATGTTACATAGCATAAAGGCCGAAGTGCCTTTATGCTATGTAACATTTAAAGCGCTTCACTTCGGACTATGTGACTGTGATGGATAACAATGATTGTCAGCATGATTGTCCGTATGCACAATTGACGCAGAACAGTCGAATATGCAATGCACCTCTACACTTTTTTGACTAGTAAGTATTTTTCCGGCTGTGTATGAAGAATTTGCTTTTGAATATATGTGTACATTGCAATAGAAAATACACATCTGTGAATTATTATTGTTACCAACTTTAGTAAATCAATTCTATCTATAATTATTCTACAATAGATTGTGGAATCGCGGCAAATTTTTATAGGCGCTTTACCATATTAATTTATACGCATTTGGGTTTTCTTTAGCATTAATACCTCGATCGTGAGAATCGCAGACACAATATATTTTCAATTGTTATGAGACAGCCGGGTGCCGCTTGGCCCTTGGGGATTGATGGGTAACGGACAAGAGCGAAATTATGTGGTTTTAATGGTTACAAATCTAAAGCTAAGTTTAATTTATTCAGAACATTGATATTTTAATTACCGCGGCATCAAAAGTAGGCAGGTGTTACGATCCTCGACAATAATGACTTACGACGGAGTTAAGTTTTATATCAACAACGTGAACCCAATTTGGAGTCTGAAATCTTTTGGATTTTGCAAGCAGGTTTGCTTTAGCTTTACTTATATTGGCAAGGGTAAAAATACCTCAAAAAGAATAAAACCTCCTAAAAAGGCCCTTCGCCTAAAAAAAATATATCAAAATAGTCAAAATACGCATTTTTTACGATAGGTAGAACGATACTATAAATGTTACAGTAACCAATCGTAAAACGTATTTTTTTTTAATGAAATAAGGGGGCAAACGAGCAAACGGGTCACCTGATGAAAATCAACTTCCGTCGCCCATAGACACTCGCAGCATCAGAAGAGCTGCAGGTGCGTTGCCGGCCTTTTAAGAGGGAATAGGGTAATAGGGGAAGGTAGGGATGGAAAGGGAACGGAATAAGGGAGGGTAGGGAAGGGAATAGGCTAGGGGATTGGGCCTTCGGTAAACTCACTCACTCGGCGAAACACAGCGCAAGCGCTGTTTCACGCCGGTTTTCTGTGAGGACGTGGTATTTTTCCGGTCGAGCCGGCCCATTCGTGCCGAAGCATGGCTCTCCCACGTCTAAAGTTAGATTTAGTTTAAGTTATAGTATAACAGATAACTTACTACTTAATACTTATCTACAACTGAATAACGAATGTATAAATTGTATTATGAATAAAAGCTTTTAAAAAGTAATTGTTATTTTCTAGTTTCTACATTCAAATATTAGGGCCTGTTTAACCACTTCCTTATAAGTGCCGAATAGGCTATGTACACAGTTTTTGACAGATTCTCCATACTTCATCTGTCAAGTCAAGTGGTGGATAGCCTTTTCGGCACTTTTCGGAAGTGGTGAAACGGGCTCTTAGTCTTCAATTTCCAAATAACACCAAAATTAGTCTTTAACTACTTGTACTATTATCTATTCTGTGCTTTAACTTCCAAAGGACTTAAAGTCGAGTAAGTAGTAACATAATAAGTATATGAATTTTTTGTAGAGTCATTATTTCGTCTTATGATTTTATTACACCTTACATTTTATACTGTACTAGATGACTCAGAGAACTTCGTGTCACTTCCCTCGTAATATAAACCTTACCTGCCCCCCTAGACAAGTGGCAAAACGCTAACGCTAACGCTAGCGCTACAAAATGTATGCGATTTGACATAAGTCATCGCTTCGCTAGCGAATACTAATGTCAAATCCATACATTTTGTAGCGGTAGCGTTAGCGCTAGCGTTAGCGTTTTGCCACTTGTCTAGGGGGGCTGTACTTTCACGAATATTTCAAGACTAAAATTAGCCAAATCTGTTCGGCCGTTCTTGAGTCTTAGAGAGACTAACAAAATTTTGAATTAATTTTTATTTATACAGTGTGTAACAAAAATAAGTGATAATACTTTAGGGTGTGTACGTGTTCCTAGTAGAGAGTTCACTGTGAAAGTAGCAGTGCTGAAAGACGAAATTTTTTTTCACTTTTGTATGGGCAAGGGCCCGAGCGTCATGAGTTTTCCCATACTAAAGTGAAAAAAATGTTGGTCTTTCAGCGCTGCTACTTTCACAGTGAACTCTCTACAAGGAACACGTACACACCCTAAAGTATTATCACTTATTTTTGTTGCACCCTGTATAGATTTCTTACATTATTTTTATGCGGCGCTTTCTTATTTCTTTTATTTACATTATTACCTCACCTCTTCTCTAATACTCACAGATAAATAGCTAAATAGCTGTGCATTGTCGTCTGTTTGTCCGTAAGAAGTGGATCTTTACGGTCGGTTTGCGATGTCTCCCTAACCCTTTTGTGTGCAGTCGGATAACACCCCTTCTACTCTGATGCTTTTTAGATGTTAATCGGTGTTATATTAGATTTTTTAAAGTATTACACTTGCTGTAAATCATAATATAAAAAATGTGGCCTTTGTGGTTTTTGAACGAATATTATGCACAAAGAAATTAATGTTGTTTCTTCATTGTCAGTTGAAAAGGTGACATAACTTACCTATGAATTGGGAGCGTTCTAAGCACGGAGCTCTTTGTATTAGCTCCGTGGTTCTAAGTTATAACCACTCATACTGCGGGGCTAAAATGGTCGCTTTGAAGAATCATGATAATATGAATCATAATATGATTCATTTTTCTAAAATCGCAAAATGCAACTCTGCTTGCAATTCATTTCTGTATTTTTGTACTGATTTGACATTTTGTCAGTTTGACAGTTTTGGCAATTCATTTGCTGAATTGATTGAGAGGAATTGCTAAAAGTTACCATTTTAGCCCCTCTGATCTTTGCTTCAAAATAATCAAAATGTATACGTGGGAGAGCCATGCTTCGGCACGAATGGGCCGGCTCGACCGGAGAAATACCACGTTCTCACAGAAAACCGGCGTGAAACAGCGCTTGCGCTGTGTTTCGCCGAGTGAGTGAGTTTACCGGAGTCCCAATCCCCTACCCTATTCCCTTTCCTACTTACTCTATTTCCTCTTAAAAGGCCGGTAACGCACCTGCAGCTCTTCTGATGCTGCGAGTGTCCATGGGCGACGGAAGTTGCTTTCCATCAGGTGACCCGTTTGCTCGTTTGTCCCCTTATTTCATTAAAAAAAACGGAGTGCTATATAGAACTCTACGATAGAGAATAAAGAGTTATATTTGGTGCATCTGAATCTTCTCAAAACTTCAGTCCAAGTGTAAACTAAACGTAATAAAAATAAAAACCGATTGAAATTAAAAAAAAAAAAACAATATAAATTATTTCCTGGATATTTGATTTAACGACAAAGAAATCTCCTACGAAAAAGTCACCTGTCACACCTTATTTCTAACAATCTTGATACTTCTGGGCAATGAAGACTCGGCTCCCCTTTTTTAAATCTTGTCAGCATGAAGATTGGCAGTGAAACGTTTAAGACGGCTTACTTTACATTCCGCAGAGTTGTCGCATATTTTTCTAACAACTTATTGAGACGTCACGTAGCACGCTCCGTAGAACTTGATACTTGTCCGGATTCTTTGCAACTTCCTTTAATACCGTAAAGCCGTTTACCGTTAGTACCGTATGTTGTAAAATAAGGTTCCGTTTAAGCCTTAAGGGCTGTACATTTTATAACTTGGACCAGATGATATTGTTGGATACATTTGACTACAGAGTCGTTTCCAAAAGTACTCAAGAGTAGTTAAATGTTTAATAAGTATTCTTATAAGGGTAGGTTTAAAATAATTAAAAACTCCAAAAAGAGTTATATAGCAATAGCGCGTTTACGATTGCTCGGAGTTCTTATTAAATCCAGATACTATGTTCCTGATGGTACCATCGCAAAATTGATTCATGGGCAGTTGACGGACCTGCAAAATTTGGTTGGATTATGTCAATTCAATGTAATCCGCGATCTATAGGCTGGGATTGACATAACTTGACCAAATCTAGGTACTTATATCCTCCATCTGCCTAGGAATCAAAATATCTTTACGATTTACGAGATTACATTGAAATTTGAACTCGATATAAAACGATTCGAATACGGCAATTGCGAATTGCGTTTACACCGAGAAAATCTCAGCAAATATCAAGACCTCGTCATCCATATGCAAATGCCTCAGTCACAATAATCAGCAGTAAGCGATACTCTGTGGATTGTGGAACTCACTCCCCCTCACTCCCCGTCACTCCCCCGAGCCGGGTTTAACATATCTAATGCGATTTGCGTGTCGCCGTAACCGTTAAGATGTTGACTTTTTTGTCAGTTATTTACATTTATATTTTTATTTATCCCAGCTTTTTGCCTCAGTTCGGTAGATTTTACTCTTATTATTGCACCAGAGAAGATTGAAAACGGCATTTTTTTGAGTTCCCAGCATTGTTCTCATAGAAAAAGTTGTTCATTTTGTCGGGCTCATTTGATGGTTTCAAGGATAACGGTGTTTATTATACTAACACATGGTAGTATTTTGGTATCTAAAAGTAGCTTAATGTAGTAAATTCTGGGGCTAAAATATTACATAAATAAATTAGCGACTATCTGGATTTTGCCATCCATTTATCCATTGCATCATTTTTGCATTTTATGGCATAATCTAATATATAAAAATAAGTCGGATTTCCTTCCTGACGCTATAACTCCAGAACGCACGAACCGATTTCCACGGGTTTGCATTCGTTGGAAAGGTCTCGGGCTCCGTGAGGTCTATAGATAAAAATAATAAGAGAAAAGCAGGAAAACAGGGAAAATCATTTTATGGCAAAACAACATTTGCCGGGACAGCTAGTTTGTAATAAAATATTACTTAGCTCAAACTTAGCTGAAATAAATAATCGTTTGATATCAAAATATATTTCTGTACCTATTTTATTTTTAATGTTAAATCGACGATCAAGAGAGTTATTATATTTTACAATATTGTTCTCTCTGGCTTACAACATCACTACAAATACATTATTTTTAAATCCCTACAAAATAATAGAAATCAAAACGCCTATATAAATTAGTACAGCAATAGCACATTCGTAATAGCTATAAAGTGCCGCAAGTGTCGATGGGTTTTCATTGTTGGGGTGGGTTTATTGTGGCTGTATCGCTTTTTATTTGCATGTCGGCAAACGCTAGGGTGTATGTAGAACGAATTATAAAATCGTATTCGTAAGCCTATGACTCATTTTTTTTTAATTTTATGGGTAAAAAGTTATCAAGAATTTTAAACATTGCATTTAGAACTTTTTGTAGGTTTAGTACTTTTTAATTATTCGTTGTTGCCCACAAGTTTATTTGTTGCTGCGGAATAAAACTTAGCGTTTGCCTTTTCCCGAGACTCAAAGTACCTGTATCAGTCCTTTCATAAAAAAAAACAGTTAATTAAGACTTGTGAGATAATTAATGGACAAAATCAAAATCAAAATATTTTTATATCTAAACTAGATGTCCCGCGCGGCTTCGCCCGCGTAAATTAGAAATTTTACAGAATCCGTAGGTACATTTTCCCATAAAAAATATTTCCCCCGTTTTTCCCACATTTTCCTGAGTTTCTTCTGTCGTATTAGTCTTAGAGTAATAATATAATATAACCTTCTCGATAAATGATGAGTCTTACTCGATAAATGATCTATCTAACACTGAGATAAGTTTTTAAATCGGACCTGTAGTTTCTGAGATTGACGCGTTCAAGCAAACATACTCTTCAGGTTTATAATATTAGGTAGATATAGATTTTTTTTAATTATCGCTTGACAAACTCGAGTCTCGATCTAAAAGACTATGAAATGGTATAATATGGTAGTGATGATGATGATGATGATGATGAAGAATGTAATTTGCATAGTAGCATATGCTTTCTGTTCTTAAAACAACGCCGAAACTCCCAAACTTGTATCTATAAAGAATCAGGAATTCTCTCAGCACCTTCCGAACCACGGTATACCAGGTATATCTCGGTGCAAAATCTTACTTGTTGGTAGCATATGCTTAGAATACTTCTCACGAAACCGAAGTCACCATATGTTTCCCTATAAGTTTTGAGGAGTTCCCTCGATTACTTATGGATCCTTCATCAGATCACCACTTTTCTGAATATAATACCAAATTGGGATGATACCCTATATACCAAAAGAAAAATTTTGAAAATCGGTTAACAAACGGCGGAGTAATCGTTGAATATAAAAAAACGAACATAACACCTCCCCCATTTTGAAAGTCGGTTAAAATTGTAGCCTATGTGTTATTTATTTAATATTTTAATCAGCACATGAATTGAATAACAAAATTTTTTTCAAATTAATCGTAGCACCATCTGTCAGGACAAACTAAAATTGAAATAGAATAATATTGAATGCGATGATAGCGCCGTCCGCCGGATCTAATGTAAAACATTCCAAAATCAACAACTCCTTATAAATAAGAAATTAATTGAAAAAACATTTTCCAGTAGACCAAACTGTAAATCTAAACCATTCTCGAATCTCCACGAACACACACAAAAAATTTCATCAAAATTGGTCCAGTCGTTTAGGAGGAGTTCAGTCACATACACACGCACACAAGAAATATATATATTAAGATAGGTTAACAAAGTTAACACTTTTAGAACATCGCGTCTACATGAGGCCTACCACCATGCATGCAATAACCTTATATTATCTGCATTCACATATTTTTTAATATTAGTCTATACTAATGTAAAAAAATATAAAAACTAATTACATACTATTCGCATCAATAGTCTATACTATTGATGCGAATATAATTTGTTAAATATTATTAAACAATCAAGTTTCAATTGTGGTATAATAATAATTTATTAACCCCTTTGGCTCAAAAAATTAGTTCCCCTTAAAATATTTATTATAATTAATCGTAGTCATTTTTGTCGTAGCACTGAACACGTAGCGTCGTAGCACTACGTAGCACCACGTAGCACTAATACGTAGCACTAATACGTAGCTCGCCGTAGACGACGTTTATTGTTTTTAAAAGTTTCCATATTTTACTTTCAAATAAACAAGACATCTCGAATGTTTTACACTATTGTCCTTTACTATAGAGTAGAATAATCTTACTTTTTTAAACCCAAAAAGTAAAAAACAAAGATTCAACTTCCTAAAATATAGTTGAATCTTTTAGTTTTGAATTTATTTCCTAACACAAGCAATAATTCTTCTTTAAATACTTATAACATACTAATTACATACAGTAATATCTCATCGTTATGAGAGACGCGCCTACTATCAAGCATAATAATTACTGTATGCAATAATTATACTTGATGGTAGGCGCCACAATGTATACACAATTGATACTAAACTGCAATAACACTTGACAAAGCCACTCAACATGTAATCTCGACCTCACCTGACAATCTGCCTAAACACAGCCCTAGATTAATATATCCCTCTGTCTCTTTCTGTCTCATGATGGTTACCACGAGTGCGAGCGAGACGGCAGGTGTCAGCAATTAGTATGTCTGTTCGCGGGAGATTTATACGCTCATTTGTAAATAATGAAGGCGCCACTCATTGTGATGGAACTGCCATTGTGGACGACCTACCGCTGGTAGACCTAGGGTTGACACTTAAAAGAAATTAAGCAGGAATTCTTGAAAATGTTTGCATGCTATCTTTATTCAAACTTCTTTTGTGTTCTATGTTACCATAATATTTATTTGATTTAAAAAAGATAATTGATCTTTTTTAAATATAATTTTAAAGCAAATTGTGAATGCTATGTATTTATTATTAAATGTCACGGGCTAGGCTCATTTTCATTTTTCATTTTCATTTATGTATTCAGTATTCCACTCCAATTTTCTTGGAAACTTCGAGTAAAATTTTTACGTTGGCAACCCTAAGGGCCGGCCAATTACTTAAAGTCATGCAGATCTGTCCCTACACCTTCTATTGTCCGTCTCGTCAATCCCTCACGGCTCACCACAAGTTTACTGGCAAATGGGTTTACTGCCTCTATTAGAGAAGAAGACTGCCATGAGGGTTAAAAAAATAAAGAAAGTGATTTTGAGGTTAAGTCCCAATTTCACCAGGGCTTATTAGTGTTAACAGCTTGTTAAAATGTCATGTCTTCTCTTTCATTCATGAGAAAAACGAAAGAGGTAACGTGATACTAATTCAAGCGTTAACTTGTAACAGTCGTTGGTGAAGTTGGGACTAAAGATTATATTTTTCAGAAAGTCGTTATAAAATGTTTTATCTATTTAGGGTCAATGTATACTAGCGCAGAGTCGAAGCGCATCGAAGCGAATTATTAAAACTGAACATAACAAATTCAACCTTAAGTCCAAAGCGTTAACGCACTTTATTACTTCTGAGAAATTAAAAAAGGCGCGCGCATCCGCGCGAATTCGCTTGAATGCGTCCGACCAACGCTGATTGGACTAGCAGAAGTAATGTATGCGTTACGCTCTGGAGTTAAGGTTGAATTTTCTGTATTCAGTCTTTGGGAATCCGTTTCGCTTCGCTTTGACTCTGCGCTATTATAAATTGACCCTAGGATAGTTAAAAATCTAGCACGTTGCCGGTAGGAAGAATAAAGGGCTAAGAATACTACATATATTACACTAGATGACGCCCGCAACTCCGATGCGACAAAATTCATTATTCATTAGTAACCTATGTCCTTTCCCGGGACTCTAAGTATCTCCATGCCAAATTTCAGCGGTATGGGTGTGAAGAGGTTAAAGACAGACAGACACACTTTCGCATTTATAATAATGGTATTGATATGGGTTATAGCCAGGTTTGTACGATAACAGCAGCATAACTACAAGCCACATAACTATTCGTATTTAGTAATAAAACACTTTCCCCTTACATGGCTCGCTATGGATAGTGGGCATTCCCATCCATTTTAAATTATTAATCAGAGTGGGCACTGGTCTTAATTGTTGTGATGACATACTGCAGCCCGGGGCACGCGGGGCCCGTGGCATCGGCGGGGCACGGGGCACGGGGCACGGGGCCTCGCGGGGAATTTCATTACGAGCACCGCCACGGGGGCACCGCCATTGTCCACTGAGTTATGGCCAGCGATACATGTCGCTGGGTTTATGCCAAATTGGGATGATTCAAAACTATTTACTTTAAAAGTGACTGTTTGATAATAATATGACTTTATGGTTGATAATAATAATAGCTCCCACACCGGTTTCGGTGACGGTGGCCGGTTTCATTGAAACCAGGCCAGCTACGCAGTAGTAATTTTATAGTGTCCAAGTGTGTGCGCAGTACACAAGAGCACTCTCTATTCCTTTACTCTCATAACCCAGTGGGACGGACGACTGACACGGCTGGCGAGAGATCAGGCGCAGGACCGACTTTTTACATGCCCAACCGACGCATGGATCATCTTACTTGTCAGACAATCAGGTGATCAGCCTGCATTGTCCTAAACAAACTTGGAAATAACATGTTTCGAAAGCGGGAATCGAACCCACGACCTCCGAGCCGCGCTCTATACCACTAGACCACGGAGGCGTTATGGTTGATAACAAACCAGTTGAAAGGAAATTCGTATAAAGCACTAAAACTGGACGTATTTTCCCAGACACAAACTACCCGTTCACGTTTCCTGAGACGCAGAACATCACCAATGTCCTAACCTCAATTTAATCGATTCAGCGTAATGGCATAACAAACAAATAGACAGACTAACATACTATTATAGGCAGACAGTCATTGGAGCAACAACGTAATTTTTATGAAAAGCTGTTAGACGATAAATACATAATATTGGTTATGTAAATACACAAAATCTCTTTACATTCAAAGGTTGGTCCTCTCTATCTCACAAATATTACGTTTAACTTTCACGTATATTATATTTTCATTATTATTTCACGTAATGGATAAGAAATAAGAATTGAAAGCAACTGCTCCCCAACGTTACCGCAGCCCGCTGAAGGTTTCAATTGGCCGGCGACTAATTGTGTGAAATATGCGGCCGCTGTACCGCATACTTGGTACTGACAGTGACATTGCGCAACTATCATCATCATCGTGGATCACCATCCACATCTGGTGACGATGAAAAAAAACAGTAGATGATTTATACAGTATTTTTCAGAGCGAAATAACCACTCCTCAAATACTGTACAAGATGTAGTGGACAAGATTTTTAAATGTTCGTATGGTAATATGGTTGCCCAAGCGCATACGGCATTCTCGCATCATAGTCGGCCTAGTCCAGAGGAAAGAACTAGTCAATACGTCTGGGACCAACTATGTGCGGGTTTCCTCACGATGTTTTCCTTCACCGTACGAGCGTCCGTATTATGTACTTGAGATCAGAAAATGTCTCATATGTACACGCCTCCACCTGGGTTCGAATCTAGGAGTGCGAACTGAAGGTCTACCCATTAGGCCACGGACGCTCCTCCTGATGATGAAGATAACGACAAAAAACTGGTAATCCATACTAATAATTATAAATGCGAAAGTGTGTCTGTCTGAACTCTGATACCTCTTTACGCCAAAACCGCTTGTAGGGCATAAAGGGGTAACAGACAGAACCGCGCCGATTTTGCTGTTTGGTACGAATACACTTTGAGTCCCAGAAGAGGAGACAGGATACTTATTATCCTGGAAGAATGTACGGTTCCCCGGGATAAACGAATTTTGGCGCAACGGAGTTGCAGGCGTTCAAGAACTTAATACCTAATAACTATGTTATCATACATAATTATTATAGGTTTTGCTCGCGTGGCAGCTTGTGCCCGCGAATCAGAACCTCAATAAACCCATGATTAACACTATTGATCACAAGCTAGACTTTCGTGAATAATTGAGACAACTCTGCGTAGTAGGTACTCAAGTACCCCTTTTAATCTTGCCCTGGTTATTCTTTTTCATTTGGCATTTTAAGTTATTTAATTAGAGCATAGTATGTCGGTCTACTATGGTAGTGTTACGGTACATGGTATACGGACACGTAGTGCCATCTAGCGACAAACCAGCGAAACTTACCGAGGGAACACAGGCAACCTAAATCCCCTACTCAACACTAGATGGAGTGAGATGCGCAAGAACATATTCGAACCTTCTAGAAAAGTCCATTTGTTTACGTGTTTACCGGTTTATTTTGTTTACGTGTTTAGTTGTTTATGTTTATTGTGGTACATGCTCGAGCTTCCTAGAAAGTTCCCATACTTGTTTACTTGTTTACGTGAATCGGGAACTTTCTGGAGTTCGTCTCGCCATATAAAAAGCCGCAGGTAGACGGCCCGTCAGTTCAGTTCGGTTCGAGCGATCATCAAGGCGATTTCCGAGTGACAACAAGTGATCAATAGTGAGTGAACCAGTGAAACCTTCGACTTGGCTACGACCTAGGACAGTGATAGTGCTTAGTGATTGGACCTAGTGATTAGTGTTTGGACTTAGTGCTAAGTGTTGTGACCTAGTATTTAGTGCAGTGTTAATAAAGTCTTCAAGAGAGTCACCAGGTCTTTCTCTCCAAATCCTCGAACCCTAGCACGTAACAGTACTAATTATTTATTATGCAATAAGCAATAAGTATTAATTACAAATAACAATAGCGCATGTAGAGGTAAGTATATTTAGTTCAAAGTGTTCTTATCCGGTGATGGATGAGAGCTCTAATGTGACCAGCACTTGAGGTGATGGGTATTTATTACCACTTAGTGGTACCACTTAGTTCAGTGGTTGCACTTGGATGCACGAGGGTGCTGATTCGAATTTGACGAGAAGTTTTATTTCACCGGACGGAGAATACCAGTATTTTGTTACTGAAACTCACTCTTGTTAATTTTTTTGTCCGTCTGTTTCTCGAGGACCGCGATGGATAGATGAAATTGACAAACATTTCTGTAAAAAGTTGATTTATATGCCATGGTCGCAAACGCTTGTAAGCTATTATTTACTTTTTTGATGAAAATCACGTCATTTATTCTTTGTTAGTAGCCAGTAGTTATACCTAATCATAATAATATACAAAGAAACCACTTTGTAATGAAAATAATATTAAAGAAATTATTAAAATATGGAATAGGTACAGGACCTGCGGTATTTCAGCAGTGCTAGCATAACAACAGTAGACATGGGAAAGAATCAACATACTGACAGATTTTATCGACAACATGGCGGATTTCCATTGTCTAACTGTCACTTTGTCTATTCAGTCATCAGTTAGAGAAGGCAAAGTGACAGTTAGACAATGGAAATCCGCCATGTTGTCGATAAAATCATGATAAAATCTGTCAGTATCTCGATTCTTTCCCATGTCTACTGTTGCTATGCTAGCCCTGCTGGAATACTTCACTATAAATTCCATGTAGTGTCCCATAATTACATACCAAAAACAAAGGGTTGGAACCACAAAAACAATAAATAGTTAATGATACATATGTACAGGGAGGGGTCAAAGGTGACCAATAGTAGACCGGAAAGGGTCCGAATTGGACTTCCGGAATGGAACTTCCGGTTTTTAAACGAGGGAACATTCGCCAGGTGGACGACACCGCACCTGCACTGATTTCGATGTTATCATTATTTTAGTAACTGACTGCATTGACTCAGGGGTATTCATAAAGGTTATGTTTAGTCAACTAACCGCCGCCCTCTGAGCCGTCAAATAACGCTAATGCTAAGTACTCACATACGGTTTTGCTCGATAGTTTTACTCCAAATCGAGCAATAACCACTACACCATGTGGACCGCAAAACTGACAGCTCGAAGGCTCGCTTCGAGCCGGTTCGATGGAATTAAATATGTCAAATATGTCATTTCCTTCGATTCGGAGTAAAACTATCGAGCAAAACCGTATGTGAGTACTTAGCATATCATTAGCTTAAGCCGAAATTAAACTTAATAAAACGAAATAAAACCTCATCAAAGTTAAGATTGGTAGCTTTGTTATAAAAGTATGGATCCACGAAAAATTGTGAAATGCTTCGTTAAAAAAATGTCTATGGCTGCGTTATTTTAATGCATTAGAAAGACCGCTGTGAGTTGTTGTCACAACATGGCAACTCTGTAAAGAGGGGTACCTATAAAATGTATAGCTGAATATCGTGTTATCTACTTGAGCTCTTTGCTTAAGTTAACCGTTTATTTAGTACTATTTCTCTCGTCATTTACGAAAGAGAAGACATGATATTTTAATCAGTAGTTACACTGGCACAAGAGCTTACAACGAGTCTGTATTCTAAGAAGTGTTTAAGATTTGTGTACAACGACGTACGTCCGGCATGCATTACTGTTAATTCATATTGTGTATGTGTGTGCAAGTCGACATTAATTTGTATTTCCTCAGACACAGCTGCTGTCAATTTAAGAGTAATGCACAATTTACAAACAAGATCGTGACCATGAGAATTGAGACGTTGATGTTTTAACTTTCAGCATCAAATCTAACCTTTAAATGTTGCTAAAGATTAGTTAATAAAGATCCTTATTAATTATAGGTGACAATAGCATAGTGTATAATATTGTACAGTGATAAGATATACATTATACACTGTATATCTTTAATTATTCGTGCTATCAGATTATAAATAAAGAAAACCATAGTAAAAGGACTCCCCTCTTTTTACTATGTAGTAACTTTAAAAAAGTTGACAGTACCTAAGCTCAGTCTTTATATTTTAGTTTAGTAAGTAGTGTCAGAGATTATATGGGACTGTATCAACGGAATATCGACCGTTTCGTGCTTTACTAGCAAGCACTTTTCTTACCTATTCTTTTTAACGCAAATTAACTATAATATCCATGTCTACATCCGTAAATGATAGCAATGATATTTATTTAATTAGTCACTGAGATCCGTCTCGCATTGTTCCACGAAATTGGAAGCCCTGATTAATCGTGCCTACCCCTGCTATTTGTCAGCCAGCCAACTGCGACCCCCTCCCCGCCTCTCACCTGGGCGCTAAAGGGGCGAGAAGGGGGGTTTTTGATAGTTCAAATTACGTTAGACGGCAATAATTCTTAGTTGGCACCGGCCAAACAGAAGATAATGTTTAAGGAACATTGTTTGATGTGATTGAGATTGGCGACTGGAGTGGAGCATGAACGTGTTTGTTAAGTGTTAGCTGGTTAAGTTCAAAGTAAATCATCGGTGTAAACGACAAAATTTCAAAATTGGCCGATGGAACACCTTTAAAATAAAAGTAAAATGTTCTTAGACCTTACTCCTAAGTCTCCTAACTATATAATAGGAAAAAACGGCACAGTGAAAATTTCAGACTCAAATTTGTAGACACGTTTCAGCACTACCAACCGCTGTTTTTCAATCTGCAGTTAGATCTAGGGTTGTCACAAAAAATATATTATTTTTATTTGTACTTACCTAATTATAGAAATCGGAAGCTATGCTTGTATAAATTAGAGATCTCAATAAAGTTCTATCCTATAAATTCAAAATTTAATGTTTCCAGCCCTTCCATGATCCATATTATGCACAAGATGAAATCCTGCGGAGACAATTTATTTCTCGCAACAATCAGCCTATGTCCTTCGGTTTTCCCCGTGGTAACCTCATAATATTCTATCGATTATTTCTTTTATTAAAACCGCTACATAGTTTTCGATGCAAGGAAACAAAACTCTCATCCTTATAATATTATTACAGATTAAAATATTCTCGTCGTAAATTCTTTATGTTCTTTGTCCAATCGTCTTGATTATAATTATCTTAATGAACATTTCGTCGGCCGGTTCCCTTGGGAGGTTGTTACCATCGTTTAATTACACACCTATACGCAATTACTGGGGGAAGTATTTGTCTACAACCTTGTCGACAACCCTAATACACACTTGCGACTGAAATTATACAGGGTGTAACAAAAATAAGTGATAATACTTTAGGGTGTGTATGTGTTCCTTGTCTGTGAAAGTGGCAGCGCTGAAAGACCAAAAATTTTTTTCACTTTTGTATGGGGAAACTCGTGACGCTCGGGCCTTTGCCCATACAAAAGTGAAAAAATTTTTTCGTCTTTCAGAGCTGCTACTTTCACAGTGAACTCTCTACAAGGAACACGTACACACCCTAAAGTATTATCACTTATTTTTGTTACACACTGTATACGACGTTGAATACACCGGTTCTCGTCCGATCACAGAAGTTAAGTTGGCTTTTTGTTTTTGGTGTTTGCCAATGTCCATACCACGTTGAATACACCGGTACTCGTCGGATCACCGAAGTTAAGCATCGTCGGGCGCGGTTAGTACTTGGATGGGTGACCGCCTGGGAATACCGCGTGATGTTAACTTTTTGTTACTTCCAAAATATTTTATCCTACTCATTTTAACACATTAAGGGCTTTCTCAAGCTTATTTCTTACAAGTTTCTTCCTAATTTAAAATACGATTTTACTAAATCGCTAGTCTGCAACGGGCCTAATTTTATCTCGTTCAACGCTTCTCGAGGACTAGAGAGCAAAGATTAGATTACAGATACGTAGATGTCGCCGGAAAATCTTGGGTTTCGGCAAACAAGGGGCGGAATGTTTAAATTATGGGAAAGGGGAGAGTCACTGGAACAAGCAGTTACTACCGCAACTAGGGTTTTTTTTTCTTTTTTTAGTAGAGTATCTTGGGCCAGCGCTGTCAACGGGTTAATTAAGAGAGTGCAGTGTTGATAACGGTAGTTAAAAACTCTTAAAAATTACTTCCCATGATTTATAGGTAAATATTCTTTTTTAAGGGGACTTCAAAGTCTTCTAAATTTTTATGAATTTATAATTATTAAAATTAGGAGTAAATAAATGTTGGATGAAATAAATGATGATGATAAAATTCTACAAAATATTGGTTGATGGTTCGTTCAAACAACTTTAGGTACTAGTACATAATCCTACTATCCTACTTCCTACTAATATTATAAAGGCGAAAGTTTGTTTGGATGTATGGATGTTTGGATGTATGGATGTTTGTTACTCTTTCACGCAAAAACTACGAAACGGATTTTAATGAAACTTTACAATAATATAGCTTATACATCAGAATAACACATAGGCTACAATTTTAACCGACTCTCAAAATGGGGGAGGTGTTATGTTCGTTTTCTTATATTCAACGATTACTCCGCCGTTTGTTAACCGATTTTAAAAATTTTTGTTTCAGTATATAGGGTATCATCCCAATTTGGTATTATATTCAGAAAAGTGGTGATCTGATGAAGGATCCATAAGTAATCGAGGGAACTCCTCAAAACTTATAGGGAAACATGTGGTGACTTCGGTTTCGTGAGAAGTACTAGTAAGATTTTGCACCCATATACCTGGTATACCGTGGTTCGGGAGGTGCTTATAATATTATGTCTTTTGTCGTAAATCGTAATATAGTTGATGTTAACATTATCCATTTATTCCTACCGAATATTATAAACCTGAAGAGTATGTTTGCTTGAACGCGTTAATCTCAGGAACTACAGGTCCGATTTAAAAACTTATCTCAGTGTTAGATAGATCATTTATCGAGTAAGACTATAGGCTATATTATATTATCACGCTAAGACTAATACGACCGAAGAAACTCAGGAAAATGTGGGAGAAACGGGGGAAATATTTTTTATGAGAAAATGTACGGTTTCTGTAAAATTCCTAATTTAAGCGGGCGAAGCCGCGCGGGACATCTAGTAATATTATAATTATGTAATAAAAATACGCTAGAAATTCTAATTATTAATCACAGATATTATAAGCCCGTCCGTCTGTTCGTTCCCGGGCAAGCGCGGATGTAATCCAGGTCCTCATAAATTTCCACGACCTCACATGAGGGAAGTACATTTATTTAATTCATTGTATTTTTCTATATTATGTGCCCGAATATTCGATTGTAATACAAGGTGTATTTTCCAGAATTGCTTGGAAACAAAATTACAATAAGTTTAGTCTGTTTCATGAAACTTCTGAAGGGATTTTTTTTCAAAATTTTTTAAAATAAGCATCATGGTCTTTGAGCCCCGACTTTACCCTTTGGGTACATTACGTCAATTTTATTACTTCACATCATAATAGGTCTTAAGAAATAAAACAAGTAATTACAGGCAATGATGATAGTATCATAGATTTACAGGTCTTGGTGGTCCACCTGCCAGCACCAAGAAATGCCAAAACTGTATGACTGAACTAAACTTTTGCATGGTTTAGTTCAGTCATGGCAGTTTTGGCATTTTTTTGGTGGTGCTTAATTTTCTATGACTGAACTAAACGATGCAATCTGGTCATTTTCCCTCATCATTACAGTAATTAGACATATGGCGGTATGGGGTATAAGTGATATAACAGGGTCGAACTCCGCTGACCATAAATTACGGGAACTGCGGACGATTTGTCCGCGAATCCCGTGTCAATGGCGGATTATCCCGGACAATTGTACCTAATCCAACAACATTGGGAGTATTTATTGTGGTCAACCCCTCCGATGAAGATTCTTGAGGAGAATTAATTGTCTTTACGAGTTGGAATCGAAACACGTAGTTATGTTTTGTGGGTATGTCAAAATCAATTAAAATTAAATATACTTAGTTTGGTGCGAGCGTTGTATTATCCAAAAAAAAAAAGATAAACTTTTAAAATATCAAATTTATTAATTTATTGTCTTGTGAGATATTTATAAATTTTAAGGTACGTGTGCTTTCATATTATCGTAGGTACAATTTTTCTGAGTAGGTTATTAAAATATTTCTTATATAAATGAGTTACTGCAATGCAATGCAAGTTAATCGGAAAAGTACAGTATAATGTCAAATTATTCTGTACTTTTCCGATTAACTTGCAACTCCTGACTCCATATTCTGCCCTTAATCATCTACAGTCGACCAAGAAAACGCGAAACATTCGGCCGGTAGTCCAGTCAATTTCCTAAGTGGTGTGTAATGACAGATTAGCGCTACCCCGCGCGCACCTGGGCCCGGGGACTCCCCGGCATAACTCACTCCACCCCGCCGAGCAATAAATTCATCACGATTAGTCCGGCCCTGTGTGGTGGAGAGCATTTTATTGCAGTTCATATTCATTTTTCTTGTCCATTTGTGCCAACGTGCTCCATAAGCCGCGAAAAACTCACAGATCCTCGGCAAGAATGAAAGAGAGGTGCCGTTTTTGACTTTCAGTGAAGCAAAGTAGCGACATTTAATTGTTGGAACCAGACAAAGCTAAAATTATGTTAACTAGAAATATACTTATTATTGGTGTATTAGGTTATAATTAGGCGAAAGTGAATTAAAAGATACCTGTACCGTTAATTTAAAAGAAAAAGAGCAATTTAAATATAATTCTTCTTTAATACTAACTATCAAATGTTTTCCCTACAATGTAACGTTTAATTTTTCTGCATCTTTTTCTTGTAATTCTATATCAACGTCGTTTTCAAAAGCCTTTTCCGCTTTCAGCCAATGTGGCGGTATTCTTTTCTGCGGTATAGGCTTTTCACTAAGCTCTTTAGCTCCTGCTGCATTTAATCTAGGTATTTTACTAGGTCTAACATTCTTCTCTGTATATTCTTTGTATCTCGAAATACCTACCTTTATTTCTGTTTCAGGCTGTGCTATATTAATGTGTAATGTTGGGGCCGTTTCTTTTCTAATTGGAACATTTTTTTCATTGTTCGCAGCTCTTTCTTGTCTTCTTATCTCTGTTGTACGTTTTCTAATTCTAAATATTTTCTTTTCTTTTTTCTTCGGTGCTACAGGTTTGGTGCTATATGTATTCATAGTATCAGCTATTATATCATTTGTGCAAGGGTGTTGTAAAGTCTTACAGTTTTCTTCAATGTGTGTAAGAGCTTTACTTACTATGCCTTTTGAACTTTCTTTCTGAAGTTTTTGTGATAAGTGTTGAGAAGGATTTCTATGTCCTGCAGTACCAGTATCATTAATTTCTAAGGTTCCACCTACAGATGCCTCTTTAGTTTTGGCTTTCATTAAATACTGTGAATAATCAAAGTTTTGCAAAATCTTTTCACTTGAAAGTGCACCTTTATTGGATTTATGTGACTGACGAGATTTAGACTTATTTATGTTCTTCTTTCTGTCTACTTCACATTCAGTTTCAATGATATCACGAGGGATAGGTTTTGTTTTAGATTGAGATTTGATAAGTGGTTTGGATTCGGTACGTCTATCGTCGACGTATGGGATATTCTGACGAGAAAAGGCCGAATCTGTGCTATATCTAGTCCCGTATATAGAGGGTTGTAGGTTCATAGTGTTATAACTCCGATCACTAGAACTGCTCAAATAATGTATTTCACTATCAGTATCATCGTCAGTAGTGCCAAGATAGTACGCGTCTTTTTTATTCTTTCTTTTAAAACAAAACAGTAGGTTCCATTTTCGTTTTCTTTTTTTCTTTTTACAGCAAACTACATAGTACAATGCCGGAATACACCAAACCAACTCTACGAATACAATAATGGCAATAATCACTTTTTTGCCAGAAAATAAGAAAAACGAAGTGTTGCAGGAATTAATGACTTTGTTGTAGCCAGATTTTAAAGACTTGAAGAAGTTTCCAGGCAGTTTACTATGGTTCATTAATCCAAGAACTCCTCCAAAAGGTACATAGAGGCAGTCATCGCTTAGATGAGGAGCAACATCAGTCATCAGCCACGACTGAAATCTGTTGTCAAAGTCCTTCCAATTATCAAAATTATTGACGCAATTCTGTATCAATTCGTAGTAGTTTACTAGAAATGTGGAAGAATTAGAGCAGTCCAGAGGAACTAAAGATGGGTTTTTGAGTGGCATAAACATTGTGCTAGGACAGATGTCCCAGTTAATAACTGGAACGGGAACAGCATATCCTGAATCCGATTTTTCGTAAAATGTTAGATCGTCACAGGTACCTTCGTAGTTCCTTGAATTACGCTTTTTGAAATCTGCCACATCAATTGGAAAATAGTTGATCAATTCTTCATCTTTCCTCCAGCCTTCTCCGTTAGTATTTAGTTCCTTCTTAATATCGTCATACAATTTATTTACCTTTAATACGTTATCCAAAGATATAGTCCCACCGTAGTATGAGTATTTGGATACTGGCAATACCCAGGATTTGAGGTAGCCTCCTATTGCATCTGATAAAGCATATTTCATTACATTTCTTGTTTCTGGATCGGTCTCTCGTTTTACAACATCATAGGAGTGATCAAAGTATCGTAGCAAATGATCAAGATATTCATCATTTATAGAATCTACTAGATTAGGAGACGGTAGAATGTTTTGTAAATGTTTTCGAGCTTCCAACATATTAATCGTAGTTGCATCCCAACATCTCTTATTTGTATCGGATTTTTTGAATAGAACTGATCCAACGTTGAGTTTTTCACCATCAAAATAAGCATTTATGTTAATAAACACTATAAATAAATATAAAATTACTAAATTCATTGTAAAAGAGAGTTCCAAATTAAACGTCTACAAAACATCTCTGACATCTGGATGTCACAGCAGAATGGACAATAATTATAGACAACTACTGGATGATTTGCTGGATGATAGGCATCCATTACACGCTCATGCAAGCGGCAGTCAATTCCGTCAATCATGAATTATACGTTTGACTGATGATGACTGATGGACTGACGAATGATATAAGACGGTCAAAGCCAAAATTTTCAAAGGCCATACGTTTCTAATTTTTTTCCTATTTTGTCAGATTTGACAACACTCACTCAAAATTCGTGACTGATGCATGAAGCAAAAATCAAGATATCCAGATTTTCGTCAATCAACTTCATGCAACCGTCTGTCACGCTCTTCACTTCACTTCACGGTAGGTTGTCCACCAGTTACAGCCTGACCAGACCAGATAGCCTACCGTGTAAGAGCGTTTAACGAATGTTAAACGTAAAACGAAACGTAACGTAAAACGTAACGTAAAACGAAAAAACACGATTAACGATGACGAATATTCATAGACTAAATAGTCTATGAATATTCGTCATCGTTAATCGTGGACCCATAAAGTTAATACCTAGCGGAAGTTAATATAGGTACCTACCTTCCGCTAGGTATATTAACTTTATGCGTGGACCTAAATCTTTGACCTAAATACTGGAAATTCTGTAAATTCAGCAGCTTTTAAATATGTGCACCGATTTTGATATAATTTTTTTATCTGTCAGGATAGAAGGTGTTTAAAGCATAATCAGATTGTTCACTTAAACATTTGAGGGTTTCCTAAAATATTTTTTACCCCTTTATCTACCTCAAATCAAACAGAAGCCCACTCCACACTACCGCAGCTATGGATCTGGGAATCGTACAGATCATACGTGTCATTTGTTAGCGGATCCCTCTCTGCCCCGCTTATAAATCACATGTTACTAATTATTTCATTAAACGTCTACATAATTGTTAACCAGCCTGTTTCTTGAGGGGAGGTTATACGGTAGATTTGTCTATGGAAGTAGTTATATTGGAGCTATATTGCAATGCACTTTAACAGTGGCTTCGGTTCGTCGCCAAATTAAGAATTGTCCCAAGTTATACAATGTAACTAGAGAGATGTTTTGCACTCCTTTCTATAGTATCCAAGACAGACTCAAGTACAAAGATATAATTTAGCAAGTGACCGAAAATGCTACAAAATTAAAAAAAAAACGCTGTTGACTCCTGTGTAATGTTTGATGTTCACTAAAGGGAGGGGCAGAAAATGTAATTACCTCTATCATTACTTTGCTTACTTCTTAATTGCGTTGCATTCTTTGAGAAGTAATTTGATTTTGGAAACATAGGTAATAACAAACGGATTTCAGAAGAAGAACTTTTGTTCTTGTCTGTACGATTCTGTCTCATTCTATGTAGAATTAACTAGCGGTAACACTAGCGTGACGACGGGACGCAAGTCGTGACGTCACGGCCAATTACCGTGACAGATCACCGCGAGACTGGCTGAGGAATTTCAATATAGGTCTGAACTCTACATAGGCGAGACACGGGAAGTTGAGGTCACTTAATAAGGACTACAATATGGTAACAACAATCCCGCCGACGGAACAAAAAGTTTTCAAAGTTCCTGGTTCATGGATGTGTATTAAATATTATATGTATCATAGTTATAATAAAAATCTTAAATATAACAGCACATTATAAAAGTATTAAAATATTTCCGTTATCTTGTACCCGTACACCCGCGATAAATACCTTTAGGTACTTAGCGCGGGGCCATACTCACGTGGTGTTATGTGAGGTTACAATCCAAACAATAAAACACCCTGTAAAAAGAAAATCCAAAAAACACATTGCCTTTAAATTGCCATGCATAGCTTGAAGGAAGATTAATTAAATGGAATTTCAAAGAAAGCTAAAACATAAATAATAAATGCACTACACGTTTTACATGGATGATGGAAAAGATCTAAGTAGCTTAAAATCTCCAGACATACTTAATTAAATGATAATGCAACCGTTGCCGAGGAACCATTTATCTTTAAATAATAAATAGGTATACAAGTTAGTAGTTATTATGTCTTAGATGGTTTTAGTAATGATCTTAGATGTTGCCGGCAATTAATACAGATATTATTAACGGTAAGGTAAACAATATGTGGGTCCTCACGCAATCAAAGGGATAACCCTTCAGTTATAGTGCCCTAATGACGTGTGTAACTAATACTGTTATACATAGATTTCAGGCCCTTCTATTGATTACAATCATTATAATAGTTGATAATTGCAGTTGATTGGTTTTGTAAAATGATTATAGCAACAAAAAGCCAACATCACGCGGTATTCCCAGGCGGTCACCCATCCAAGTACTAACCGCGCCCGACGTTGCTTAACTTCGGTGATCGGACGAGAACCGGTGTATTCAACGTGGTATGGACGTTGGCGAACACTGAGCGCAAACGACTCTACCGATGTCGATATTATACATAAAGCAACAAAATATATTATAGTCAACAAGAAGACAAAAAGCCAACATCACGCGGTATTCCCAGGCGGTCACCCATCCAAGTACTAACCGCGCTCGACGTTGCTTAACTTCGGTGATCGGACCCCAATCATAAAAAAAACTTTCATTAATAAGCATTTTTACTCTTGTGATTTTTAAACAATAAATTTAAAACACAAGAAACAAAATATATCTTATAAGTACTTACCAACAAAATAAGTATATTTATCTTATATCTATTTCTAGGCCGTAATTAAGGAAGTGCATATTAGTAATGTGTAATTTTTACCGGCACCCTTAATTAGGGGTCGGGGGTGGCCCGGGTGAGTAATGGCCGCGGTCGGCAGTCGGTCGACGATTCACCGCCGTTTCTTGTGTATTACGATTAGTGATAAACGCACTTCACGGTTAATGTCTAGATATTGTAGTAGGAGAAACCGGCCAAGTGTGGGTCGGAAGGGTAATTGCCGAAATATTTATTTTATTTTAATAAGTATTAATTAAATTATCATATTGTATGTCGTATGCATTATTATAAGTACTTACCTACTTACTTTTGAATTTTGACGAACAGACCTAGCCTGGTGCTTTCAACCAAGCTAGGTCTGTTCAGGGTCGATAAAGATACCTCATTTACTTATATCTATTTATTTAAATAATATAATAAAATGTGGCTTAAAAATAATAACAACTTTTTTTTAATCTATTTGCACCTCAATTAAAAAAAACTTAATATTTTGCAAGAAGTAAAAAAGGAGAAAAATGGAAACTATTCCTAAATTGGCCTTTTAGGACTCTGAAGATACTTCATAATATTAGGCCCTTGACATTTATCAGTAACCCTGATTTAAAGCATTTTTTTTTTTTTAAGAAAAACTTCATGATATTTCCTATCCTATACTGCAATGTGTGTCGTTGTTAAAACATCGACGTTGTTGTTTTAAACTCTGTAAAAAGCTCTTGAGATAATGGAACAAGTCGTTAATATTTTATGTTGTAATAATTCATTTGCACTTCTGTTTCGACCTACACTGTACTCCATGTTTCTGGCTTTAGATAAATTTAGAACTCATATTTCTCTAAGCACCAAAATAATACTATAGTCTGGCATATAAGTAAAGAAATTAAAACGCGGCAACATCGTAGTCGTTATGTCTATTGTGGTAGTGTCATCCCTTTTAAAAATCTAAGAAAAGAGGCATGACACTACGATGTTGCCACTTTTTAAGTTCTTCACTCTTATGCCAGACTATACCTAAAAGCAATCGAGGATTTATAAATAAAATCTTTAACTTTTAAAATAAAAGAAATATATTTTTTAAGTTCTTTAAAATACTTTCGCCGCTTGCTCCATAAAAAAAGTTACATCAAAATTCGAAAGTGTCAAACTTAAAACGTAAATTTTTTGCCATTCGATTTTCAAAACCATCGCGCGTGATTTTTATTTGCTCTCGTATAATGGGGTATTTGTGATTGACAAGTAATAAGCCGTGATTTCCCCTGCGACTCCGCCCTTGGAAGAAATCATCGCTGACACACAACTAGACATGTCACTATAGCGGTTGACATCTCAATTTGCTGGAAAAGATGACACTACTAACGACTCAAGCGGGGTAAAAGTCTCCATCAAACGTTGTCAAAATTGATCTTGATTCTTGATCATTTAAGTATCTTAATGTACAAAAAACTTGAAAATGGCACATTTATTCTTCGTGATCTTGAACTACTTAATATTAAAAAAATGAAGATACCTACCTGCTTAAATATAATATTTATATACCTACATAAATAATTTTATAGATGATCTAAGTACATAAATAGTTAAACTTTACAGTACTGAAGTGTGGATTATCATAATTTAATCCACAACGTACTGGTACTATCAGAGAAGTTTATATTTATGGGCAGATGGCAAACTTACTTAATTTGGTAGCGTTATGTCAAACCCAGCAACCGTAGAATCATGTAACATTGAATTGACATAACTCGACCAAAAAAATGTTGGTCCGGAATGACCGGAATCTGCCCATGAATCAATTCCGACGACGGTACCTACATAGAATCCCGCAATTCCCAAGGAATCGAATAGTTTCAATATTTAAGTTTTCAGATGTATGCTCCTTTCTTACATTTAAAAAATATTGATAATGAAAAGATTAAAAACCCTAAATCGGCGTAAAGGATCTAGAAGACCCGTCAGCGAAAAGTTTTGTCGCGCAGGAAATTACGCCCGCGCACAATTTCCACTCAGTAATCCGTTCGGATATCTGACGCGGTCGGATATTTTTATTAGAAATCGACATGCAGCGATTCAAACTGACAAAATTAAATAAAAATGATTAATACAAGCTAAAACAACTTAATATGTCAGAACTCAGAACTATGTTGATACATCTGCATAAGTAAAAATAAATTTGTTGTAGTAAGGCCGTAGGTCCTTTAAAACGGTTTATTACTATACCACCAGCAAAATATGGCTACTTTGCTGGTAGGATAAATATATTACAATACTAAATCATCCAGTCAGTGGCAATATGTATATATTATTAATTTTTATATTAAGTACATACAAAGTAAACGAAATAATAATACTTTCGATTCTATTCGTAACCTTTGTTCCAGCTAATCAATGATTTACCTGCCACCGAAATATCTGACCAGACAAATGTCAGACCAAATGGAATAAGGAATGAACTAGCGCACGTTAATTTATTATCACATGGGGTCAATTATTACCTACTTCTGTTTAGGGTTAATGCCTCCATATTTTTGGCTACAATCCTAGAAAGTAGTGTTATGCTAGTAAATTTGTTTTACCACAGAATATAATTTTATATATTTAGTAGTACCAAGTTTTACTAAGAAAACTTCTGTTAAAAACCTCATAATAAAAATAAAACAGAGTAAGTATAATCAATGATATTCTACTTTGAGTTTTTCATCATTGAAGTATAATAATTATAATAACAATTACTATATCCATTCATTGGACAAACAGCAGCTGCTGCCATTAAAAAATTACTTATACAAACCACAATACAAATCAGTTTAATTTAGATAATGACGAATAACAATGTATCGTTAAGAGGATACCACAGCAGCTAGAGAAATGAAAAAAAAGTACGTGTAATATCTATAGCTGTCTCCCTTACCTCAAGCCTATACCGCAGAACGCGATAGAGACAACTGCAGAAAATCCAGAAAATCAACGATTCGTTGTCCCCTGATTCCTTCTCCAAAACTTAACCGATTTAAGTACTTTTTTCATTAAATATTAAAAAAAGGCTTGAGCTGTGTTCCTATGTTTTGCTTTTTTTGTATAATCTATCCAAATCTGTTTTCTGGACGTTTGAACACAGCGGAAAATCTGGCCATTTTTTTGGGTTTTTGAACGTTCATATCTTATTTAATAATTAAATTATGAAAAAAAGGAAAACATAGGGACATTGTATTAGTGGCCGTAGATATTCAGGAAAAAAATTATAACTCTACTAGCATTATCCAGGGAGGAAACAGGGGACAGCGTTTGTATGGGAAAAATGGCGGTGTGGAATCCTCTTAAATGCTCATTGAATGATCACGGCCCACGGGCCACGTGCCAGTTGCCCACGCGTGGTCACGCTCTGGTGATCATCCTTTGGTTCAGTAGAATTGTAAATACTATCAAAATATTTTTACTTAAAATCTTTTCCGACAAGTTTCCGTTTAGAGTAACACTGAATTGAAAATGTCTTTATTTAAAATATTTTAATATTAAGAAATAATTTATATACATAATTAAAATAAATAAAAAGGAAAAGAAATATTTAAAAATAATAAAAATTAATAAGTAATTAAGTAATATTAAAACAAAAGTTAAAATGAATTGTGGAGATGCTGGGATTTGAACCCAGGACTTTCAGCATGCGAAGCAGACACTCTACCACTGAGTTACATCCCCGATGTTAACGATGTTGAAATTATAGTTCTAATGAATCAACACAATATACAAAAGAAAATAAAGTTTTCTATAGTATTTTTTTCCATTACATATTTTAAAAATAATTGTTTTTAGAAACTATACCCCAATATTACACATTTTTTTTCTTTTTATCAATTTCCAAACGTCATTCAATTAACCATAAAGCCTATGAATTACAGAAACATTTGTTTATTTTTCTTAATAGTTTTCAAGCAGAAAATTCTAATAAGACGATTAATTATAATTCTAATAAGCTAGAGTTAAAAAAAAAACAAACACACAAAACTAGTTCCATCATCCGCCACTAGATGGCGCTGAACCAAATAAAGTAGTTCGTCAAAAACAATCGCTCGTTTTAATCCTCGCCGCTATCTGATGTTTTTCCAGCTCTGCCCTTATAATTAACAGCAATATTATTATATGCGATAAAAGTAGTTGTTTAAAACAGATAATATTAAGCTTCTGTAATAATATCTAATGTTTTGAAGGTTTTACAGTTTGCTATAGTGGAAAAGGTGGAATTGATAATTTGAATTTCAGAAAAACATACAAAATAATACTTAATAGGTGCAATTGCGGTATCCAAAGAGTAGAAAATGAACCTATAATATAGACTTTATCATAACACAATAATATCAATTTGCTCTTTGCTTAGGCATATGCATGTTTAAATTAATTATATGTCCGACAAAACTCAAATAGCTTTTTTAACGTACCAGACAAGACAAAGCCAACAACTTGAACAAGCGTATACATTTTCTGTATTAAAAAGACAGCATTTAGATTCTGAAATATCCTTTGGAATATAGTACTTACAAGTTACAACGGGGTGCCTAGGCTAGTCCTTCATCATAACGTAGAGTTGTGTACATTCGGAAGTTGGCAGCATACGAAAGAGCGTGGATTTTAATTAAGCGCCTGGCTCTAACGTCCGGACAGCTGTACCTACATCAGGGCTGGCAAAAAAGTTTTGTGAAACTGAAAAATAAAATTAAGTTACACTTCGTGCTCCCCTTGCAAAATTCACAAAAATAGAGACTTGAGAGTGTTATTTTGAATTTAAACTTTTATGTTCATGTTTGAAAAAAATGATAACAAAGAAAGATCGAATACTAAGGTTGGGTTGCACCAACTAACTTTAACTATAACTGTAACTATAACTTTAACTACAATGCAAAATGTTAAATCTTTGGTTAAAGTTAAAAATGGACGCCATCAAGACGCCATATTTAACCATAACCATAGAGCTCGACAAGGTTTTAAATGCACGTGGCGAAAAAAGGAACTAACGCTGTCATCATACAAAAACGCTATTTTTGACAGTTTTCCTTTACCAGCAGCGCCCCCGCCCACGTTCATTTATAACCTTTTGGACCAGCTGTCATCTGTCAATTTCTCCGGTCAAAGTTAAGGTTAAAGTTAAATTTAGCCTTAGCTATAACCATAACTTTAACCACGCCTCTGGTGCAACCCAACCTAAGTCTAAAATCTTTGCCCACCAAAAACATGATTGCAAAAGTGTTAAAATACTGTAAATTGTTATAAAACTACGAGGCTAATTCTAAATTAATGAAATTGAAAAAAGTGGAATTTTAAAAATTCGTTGTCAATTTATAAATATTTATAATAATAATTATGTTAGTTGTTACACTTTGTAAATTATAATATTATAATCTACGAACAATAAAAACTAGGGAAAAGTAACTCCGTCAAAAAACATGCTCCACAATACTTGTCAAAAAAGTGTACCTAAGGTACACTTTTCAATACATATTTTGCAATATTTAGGTGGCCTTGAGCGGTACTAGGCTGACGTTACATGACAGATCAAAAGGAACCAAATTTAAAACGGTAATAGTATGGGAGTTACGATTCCTTAGTTTTTATTATTTGAAGATTATAATACAATTTTGGAAACCACTTAAAAAAAACTTTTAAGTGTCAACCCTCACTACCACATCGTGTGTGCCGTGGTCTGTGAAAATCACATAAAAATCATCTCTTTTGTTCCACCCCCTACCCCATTCTACCCCATGATAATTGTAACACCGTTTTAACACTTTTCAATTGTAATGTTTGTGGTTCGAATGTTTTTTGACTTTGATAGAGTTTAATGCGCTCGACAGGGGATCACGAATTTTGGCTTTAGTCTTTCAGATACTACTGTTTTAGGGTTCCGTACCCAAAGGGTAAAAACGAGACCCTATTCATGAGACTTCGATGTGTCTGTCCGTCTGTCTGTCTTCAAGCTGTATCTCAAGAACCGCTATAGCTAGAGCTCTGAAATTTTCACAGATTGTATATATCTGTTGCCGCTATAACAAACAAATACTAAAAACAAAATAAAATTAATATTTAAAGGGGGCTCCCATACAACAAACGTGATTTTTTTGGCCTTTTTTGCTCGATATCAATAATGGCAATAGATATAGGCACTTCATATTTTCACAAAGGCCTTAATTAAGTATATGTCTACTTCAATATTTATGAATAATATTAAAATACATACAAAAACACAATTTTTCGCCTATATTTCCTCTGTAACGGTACGGAACCCTTCGTGCGCGAGTCCGACTCGCACTTGATTATTGTATTAGTAATTAGTTTGCTGAGGAGTGGCTTATCCAAAAGATAGTATTCTTATATTTGTACAGAAGACAAAATATTCGGATAAGCTAACCTAGACATTTTGTCATTTGTAAATTGTAGGTAATCGTTGAAATTCGTAAATAAACCAGTTACAAATAATTGTAGAGTTAAGTATTTTCATTTTTTTAATTTGCGTCGTTAACAAACATTTAAATTGTGTCATTAGCCGTTGCCCTTGTCAAAAAAATCGACGACGCACCCGCCTTTTTATTAAAAAAAACATTCAAATTTCAACAAAAAATAATATTGGGTGTTATTGTTTCCCTAGTTGAGCGATCTAAAAGGAGATGGAAACTAAGTCATACATTTTTAGACCAACGTGTTATAAAAACATCAAACGTGTCTACTAAAAAAAACGTCCGAGAATAATAATTGTCACTTTAAACTTTAAAGTTTTTACACGCTACTCTACTTACTACCTACCATATTTCCTACCTTATAAACTACCTTCCATTTACATAAAACCATAAGGTTTTTACGTTGACCCAATATTTCCAGTTTTGACACAATAGTCCGTCGCGGGTGCAACGGGACCGCGACCCGCTCTAGGCGTACCTGTATAGGCACGTACCTATATAGTTACGTACTACGTACTCATATAGGCACAGTGTGCCAGTATAGTACCGGGTGCATCCAGGTACAGGTAATGCGAACATCTTCCCCGTTTCGAGGACGCGGTTCACGAATTCGGATGTTCGAATTTTTGAATTTAATTTTAGAACACTTTTTTTTTTACTAATGAAAATAATCATGAGGATTAATTTGATTTTTTAAAATTACATTAGAAACAAAGATTAGAAATAAGTTCCACAGTTTGAATTGCATTTGTATCCAACTCCTCTATCGGTGAATTTAGAACTTTTAAAGGATAATAGGCAAAAGAAATGTAATAAATATAATTATACGTAATAATATTATAATATGTATTCGAGTTGCATGCAAATATTGGCAATCTTTTTTTTTTTACTTTCAACGCTTAGCAAGTCTTTACTCTGAATTTTAATTGATGAAATCTCAATTCGATTGTGGATTAATCCTATTAGGAAATATTATACCTATTATTATGTAAGTATCAAATTTGAGTACATAATGAATTTTTGATTTCTGCACTAAATGAAAATCGCAGGTATCTTATCATACGGCTTATCACTACGAATAATAAAAACTAGCTTTTCATTCAGATAATAATGATAAAATCTTTGCAGCAATAATATAAGAATCCAATTGTCTGTCCATTTTGATACACAAATAACCACGAAGCTTAAACAAAACTGTATGTTAGCTTCATGCAAGTAACAAACTTTTCTGTTACTAACCAAACCTTAGAATATAATATTTTAGTGATATTTAGGACATTACTGTACCTCCACGATTCGCGTACCGAGCGTGCTCATGCAATTCTGTAAGGATACCCCGATCCACGCTTTATCGGATCGTGCGGCGGACGAGCGGGACGGGTATATACAGTACTAGCAGGTGCGAGCGAGACAGCGTGCAGATGACCAGCCAGTTAGGGTCAGGGGTGAACGCTCTGGGATGCGCCCGCGGTGTAGGTCAGCATCAGGTGCGCTACTGACTCCGACCGCTGACACCGCTGACATCGCTGACACTGACAATGATAGTGTCACCTGTTTGTTGATATCATCAGCAACTGACGTGTTATTTGTCTAATAGGTAATATTTTAAATGTAAAATGCACTAAGCGAGTCATGCTTTGTGCCGAAACTAAACAACCTTGTTTAGTCTCAATAAAATCCTTTCAAAAATTAAGAACCATACTCCGATTCTACTATTTTAAATCAATACAATGCAGTTTCGTCACTTAAGGGGCCGGGTGCCATCGAAATTCTCATATATAAGTACGTAATACCAAAATCATTTTCTCATACGAAAATATTAAACATGTTTGAGTTATTTCGCCAGTATTGTTCGCCAGCTTTATGTCCTTCAGACTATACTTAAAAAACACTGCATTTACACCTTCGATCCTAATATAACGGCAATACGGCGCAGAAAAGATAGAGTTTTTAACTTACCACAATGCAATACCTCATTCGCTCAACGCTTCTTCGATTACCAGGGTTGTTATTTATATAATAAAATCAATAAGTGTCTAAAAATTTACCCCTTGACAAAACACAAATGTAAGTCTGTAGTGAGTCAATGGCTACACAATTTGAAATACGGTCCTACGGAAAACTTACTTCACTAACCTCCATTGCATCCATATATCCACGTTCAGACCCTCGCATTGATGTATGCACATCGCACACACTGACATACACAGGCACACACACACGCACACACACACAAACACACATACACACACACACACACATAATATAATATAATGCTGTAGCATGATTGTAAACTAGAATCTAACCTAAATAACTAAAATGTTCTTTGGGGTGAGGACCTGGTGATTTGTAATACAGGCATGACCTATAATGGACACCAGCTCTTTACAATTTCACCTGACTGTCAATAATTCAGTTAATATTACTACTTGAACTTGTATTGTGAGGAGAAATAAAGATTATTATTATTATTATTATTCAGCTTAAAATAGTAATTACCTAGGTTCCTGCGGCGGAAAAGATTACTACAAAATATTTAATGATTTTGGTATTACGAATGTATGAGAATTTCGATGGTACCCGGCCTCTTAAATAGTAGAATAGAAATACTGGCACTCCGAATTAAATATTTGAGAAGGATTTTGTAGAAGCCGATCTTGCTACTGCACCATTATTAGTTTCGCTTACTTAGTACATTTTCCAACATCGATGTTAAGACTTATGAATTATGAATTTCGATAATCTGGCATCTGCAGACTGCAGCAATATGCAGTCCTGATACTTGAGTCTTAACCATAAGTAGTAGTGCCTTAAAATTAAGGCGACACCTTGATAATTTGGCTGTAGCGACTAGCGATATCGATTTTTCTCAGCAATGACTAAAGCTAAGAAATTATAGTTCTTTGTCAGTATTATCATGTCTTTGTCTTTGAATTACCCATAGCATAACACGATTGGTCAACTTTTATAACACAGAATAATCAATCAAAAAGACCTCTGTAAAAAAGGGATTCTTATTTTGCCAACAGAGGAGAGTGATTTAAGCTTTCAAAATTTGTACATAGATTGGTTCAAGCATACACTTTAATTTGCCCATAGTTTATATGATATGTATTGATGGTTTTTAAATTAAGTACGCGACAAAACCCATTTTATCGCTTACGCCCTTTCCATTTTTTGCTGTTCCATCGTTCCAAACATATCCAACAGGTTTTTTACTTTAACGCGGCGTCACCTTAAGGAAAACATCACAATATATTTTAAGAGGAAATTTTAAAAGATGCTTGCAAACAAAATTCTGTTATCTTGAGAAGATTCTGTGTTAGTATAATATTTTCTGTTAGCTTTTTAAACTAAAATTGATACACAGAGGTGTGTACCAACTTAATTTCTCACATAACACCTAGCTTGTCGCTAATTTATGTTGTAAATCGACCGGCGGCGTTGGGCGGTGCAGGTGGTGTAATGACGCATTACCGGTGCGGACGGCGCGTGAAATTTGTTGTAAGCGACACTTGATTTACGATCGCGACACGTCGGACGTCACTTTATAGCGAATTCGGACCACCCTGTATATGTCGTAGGATGATTTGATAAATCCGTGTTTTCGCGAAATCCCTAGAATTTTCGCGAAAATTCTAGGGATTTCGCGAAAACACGGATTTATCAAATCATCCTACGACATATATAACATAAAACAGTGGAACGGTCAGATCTCTTTAAAAAATTACCTAATATCTAAGTATGGAAGATACGGCATCAAATAGGGCAAGTCACTCAATCTTTGGCGCTGATACTTCGCGCCTATGGAGTGTAGATGGAGGAGAACTATCTCTGTATGTAAAAAGTGTCCACTAAAATGCGTTAAATAAGGGTGGCGCTACAGTAGCAACAGGGTAAATTTTAAGTCATTTAGCAGCTTTTATTTCAGCTATTTCAGGTTATACTAGCTGTTGCCCGCGACTTCGTCCGCGTCAACACAAATGGCGTAGTTGTCCGAGAACAAATACATAAAAAGTAAAATATATCCTACTCCTTTTCGGAAGTCGGTTAAAAAGTAGAATAAGTTATTCCTTACTACATCAACTATTTGCCAAAAAAAGTCCCGTCAAAATCGCTCTTGCCATTTCAGAGATTAGCCGGAACAAACAGACAGACAGACAGACATACAGACAAAAATTATAAAAAATGTTGTTTTGGTATATGTAGCGTAAATATATTCATATGCATGTAGTAAAAAACAGTTCTTTCAATATTACAAACAGACACTACAATTTTATTTATATGTACAGATTTTAATATACTTAAATTTATATTTTGTCAGCTATTTTAGGTTATATTTTAATATACTTCAATTTATATTTTTTTACGTTTGATAAAAAATAAAATCTAATTTGCTTTAAATTTTCGGCCTTTTCGAGCAGGAAAGTGAAAATTCATGTTACAATCCCTTGAAAACTTGTCGGTGTCAGCATGTAGGCGAAGTATTCAATAAATTCCAAATCTGAATTCCAACAGAATGTTTCGACAAAGCCACAATCATATTCCCACAAACTGAAAACTATGCAAGGGGACGCATCTACCCTTAAAGGGGACGCATCTTATCTGGCGACAATTACATAACTTTCCTATCCACTGCGCATATCCTTCTAGTTAAAATAAAATTCCAAAACATAAAACGCAATGGATAACTAAGAACATAATAAAACAACCCCACAAAAGATAATATTGCTTAAAAAATTGATATTTTATTGCGCGCGGGGTCCACTTTTCTGCAATATATTTTCTTTGTAGTTTTCCTCGGTTTATGAAGATTTGTGAAATAGTTCTTATGGGTGTGACATAGAGGTTTTTGTCTGGGGGTAGATTTGTAAGTTAGATGCGTCGTCACACGCACGACCGGGCGGTATATCATATTGTGAATAAATCGCTGTCTGTAGTCGAAACGGCGTATTCTATTAAGGAATAAACAAGCTTAGGTTTTATATGCACGTTTTTTATTTATTTAGATGACGTAATTTTGGTACAGTTGCATAATAATATTGAAAGTCAAAATAACAATAACCAAGTTTAAAGTTATCAGACTGTTGGTATGTCTCCTCTAGGTATATGTCTTGTCATTCATTTTGCAGCAGCAATAGTCTTTGGTGTCACTCTGATGCACTTGTTAACAAGAAATATCTAACTATTATAATTTTGTAACAGCTTACTGCTAACATGAAATAAATACAAAAGTGGTTCAGTAACTCTATCTCTTATTTTACCTGTCACCTTCACCTAAACTAATAGGATTCTAGCAAAGATTTCTGATACTGCATAATAATGTAAGATTCCACGCCATATTAGCATATTACGATCTATACTTACCAACGATCTGATGATACATGACCCAAAAAGCAGAGTAGACAGAATGATAGAGTATGCCGACTTAGAACTGATGTTGAAATTTTTAAATTTGACGTATTATGACGAAAATCGTCGCTAGGGTTGTTAACTTGTTACCTACGAATTTAAAAATATGACATATTCGATGGACGTGTTCCTCTTTGGTCGTATTGTTGTTTGTGTTTTGGCACATGCGATTAAAATTGTCAGAATCAAATTTTGAAATCTTTATTTTAAATATTTAAAAATAAATTATATCAGCCAGCGCGAGGCACATTCCGTTCATAATCCTAGTGAAACTCGACGAATTTGACAGATATTGAAACCTGTCCGTTTCTTTGCAGTCGAACTACTGGTCGTTATGTCTATTGTGCAAAAAGGTATTCAAGAAGAAAAGGTAATTGTAATTCGACATTGACATAATGCCTAGTAGCACAACGGCTGTCCACTAGTGGTCCATTATAAACGTATTAACACAGTTTCTCACGCTCAAGACGCATCACCCACGTAAGGTCCCAATAAATCGAAAGGAGAGAATAGTTGACCCCAAAATAATACCGCGACACCGTGTTTGGACTCCAAGTATAATAGCAACAAAAGGATAAACAGAACAAATACAAAATTCGAATCCTAAATTCTACTTCCATTCGAATTTCAACCTTCGTTCTTTAGCAGTATAGTTCTACCAAAAATTATAGCGGGTGCAACAAAGTTTGGTGCTCGGATTATGTTTTTGGTATTTTCAATTGTTTCGGTGACAATGTCGTGGGAAGAGGCCGTTTAGCGAAATCTTAGTTTTGTATTGACCGCGGGACATGTGGTCAGTTTATAACATAGTATTTAGCGATTGATTTAGTTTACACTTTATGGAGGGTGTAAAATTCTTTGATAGTTTGATGTAGTAAGAGTTAAATTATTTTATTTGAAGTTTTACCAAGCTGAATATGAAATAAATAATAATGCTTAGTACTTTTAAGCGTAGTTCTAAGCATTATTTTTTAAATTATATTTTCTTAATCTGTCTTTTTTTAAAACTTACATCTGATTTTAAGATACAAACAAACAAACAAATATACTTTATTGTGCACATATTGATATCATTACAAACACAAATAGGTACAATATAATTAATCGAACTGCACACAAAGGCGGCCTTATTACTTTAAAACAATATCTTCCAGGCAACCTTTAACATGTCTTAAGAGATTATTACATATCTTATATCTAATATTTATTTAAATGCGAATTATCAGAAACAAACTAACATTTTTTTAAATTTGCATTTTTAATTTGTCTTTCGTATATTTGTCTTGTTATTGCTAAAATTAGTAAAAAAAATTCATCAAATTTTGGTGCTTACATTCATTTACATCATCCGACATTTTACTATCTAAACGACTATCGAAACCTATGCATCTGTGTGTATGCGCAAGCGCCGGCTGTGCTATTGTTCCGGGCGGTATAGTATTAACTATTGTCCACCACTCAAACCCCGCAGCGGGCATCTCTCTTGTGTCTTACGAGCTCTTGGGCTTTTTAGGGTTAGGCTTTTGATTTTATAGATTAAAAGCTAGTTCTTCGACCTGAAATCAAATTCAGTTATAATATTAAGTATAATGTTTCTAATTACATTAGACATCAACGCGAACCAAGCTTATTATAATATTATATTAAAAAAAATTATAACTTAGGGCCTGTTTCACCACTTTCTGATGAACTGCCTAAACAAGTATGGAGAATCTGTCAAAAAAGTTGTGAATGGCCTCACAACTTTTTTGACAGATTCTCCATACTTGATCTGTCAAGTTAATTGGTGGATAGCCTTATCAGGAAGTGGTGAAACAGGCCCTTAGCCTTATAATATTATTTTTATTGCCTGAAACTTCGTTGCCCTAAAATTTCCTTACTAAAAACCTACAAAAACTGACGTAACGTATTTATCTCCTTTTGAAGAGACTGAGACTTGAAGTATTCCCATACAAAATTTTATTAAATCAAGAGCTCATACAAACATACACCCAGACAGACAGTTCGTCAAACAGACATATTTTTTGCATAGTTGATAGTACTCAATGATATCATTATTAATCCCATACTGATCCCATATTGAATACTGGTCGCTTAGCACATTTTACATGTCACGCGCCATTTTTTAGTTTTTTTTAATAATCAAAGATTTGAATTAAGAACAAAACACTTCTGACGTAATTCGCGTTACCTCCGGGGAGTTCACCCTCGATCGAGTATCGGTGACGTGACGGCTGATGAATTAAAACAATGTGCGGGTGCGGTGACGCCATGTTTTTCATTACGGGCCCGTTCGCCCTATCTCCTTTACGCTTTTTGTTCTAACCGCCGAATATTCGGGTTGTGGACGGTGCAATAGATGCCAGTTAAGACGTTGAGAAGTAGTATTATCTAACTTTATATTATAATAAGTATAAATTATTACTAGCTCCTAACATATCATATAGGAATACAATTTTAAAATTTTAATTTTTTTAACCACTTACCTACTAATAAAAATACACTGTGTATACCTGATGTTTATATTATATATGTGGTGTTCTTGTCTGTTAGGTTAGAAAAAACGCTTGATAAAAATGTAGAATTTAGACACAGTACCTATGTTCAAAATCAATGTTGAGAAAAATCTACAGTTAAAAACCGTACTTAGTAAGATATGTATCTTACTAAATAAATATTTGTACATAATTATTTAAGCAAGAAATGATTCTTTAATATAGCTTGGTTTTCAACAAATTGGCCTGGTCGCTGGTCTTTCTTTGCCTTTTTGCAATGTACATACATAGGACATTCATAAAAATGTAGATCGTAACCACCTATAGTGTTAAATATAGTGACCATAACGTAAACACCTAATCACAGTACAGTTTCCCCGCGATTGGGAAAGAGTTGGAGGGTTCAACACTTGCAGCTAATGCGCTGTATTATGTTTGTGGCTGCTTCATTACACCCGGGTTTATGAGGCAGAACCTGGGTTTTGTTGTAGACTCTTGTGTTCAGGACTTCAGGTGAAAAAAAGAGTTCTTTTGACAAGAGGTTTCTGTAAAAGAAAATTAATAGTCGAGGCTCTTAGGTTGTGTTATATTGTGTAGTTTTAGTGTAATTCTGCATTTTTTAGTTGCTTGATTTTAGTATAAGTAACAGCATGAAATCATTTTAACTATTATAAGCACTTTAGTTTGCGGCTTTGCATGCCTGCTGTATGAACGGCCGTTAAAGTAAGACCCGTTTTTTTATAATGCAGAGGTGTATCCCACTCTACATAAAACCAATCTTAATATATATATTTCTTGTGTGCGTGTGTATGTGACTGAACTCCTCCTAAACGACTGGACCAATTTTGATGAAATTTTTTGTGTGTGTTCGTGGAGATTCGAGAATGGTTTAGATTTACAGTTTGGTCTACTGGAAAATGTTTTTTCAATTAATTTCTTATTTATAAGGAGTTGTTGATTTTGGAATGTTTTACATTAGATCCGGCGGACGGCGCTATCATCGCATTCAATATTATTCTATTTCAATTTTAGTTTGTCCTGACAGATGGTGCTACGATTAATTTGAAAAAATTTTGTTATTCAATTCATGTGCTGATTAAAATATTAAATAAATAACACATAGGCTACAATTTTAACCGACTTTCAAAATGGGGGAGGTGTTATGTTCGTTTTCTTATATTCAACGATTACTCCGCCGTTTGTTAACCGATTTTCAAAATTTTTCTTTTGGTATATAGGGTATCATCCCAATTTGGTATTATATTCAGAAAAGTGGTGATCTGATGAAGGATCCATAAGTAATCGAGGGAACTCCTCAAAACTTATAGGGAAACATATGGTGACTTCGGTTTCGTGAGAAGTATTCTAAGCATATGCTACCAACAAGTAAGATTTTGCACCGAGATATACCTGGTATACCGTGGTTCGGAAGGTGCTGAGAGAATTCCTGATTCTTTATAGATACAAGTTTGGGAGTTTCGGCGTTGTTTTAAGAACAGAAAGCATATGCTACTATGCAAATTACATTCTTCATCATCATCATCATCATCATCACTACCATATTATACCATTTCATAGTCTTTTAGATCGAGACTCGAGTTTGTCAAGCGATAATTAAAAAAAATCTATATCTACCTAATATTATAAACCTGAAGAGTATGTTTGCTTGAACGCGTCAATCTCAGAAACTACAGGTCCGATTTAAAAACTTATCTCAGTGTTAGATAGATCATTTATCGAGTAAGACTCATCATTTATCGAGAAGGTTATATTATATTATTACTCTAAGACTAATACGACAGAAGAAACTCAGGAAAATGTGGGAAAAACGGGGGATATATTTTTTATGGGAAAATGTACCCACGGATTCTGTAAAATTTCTAATTTACGCGGGCGAAGCCGCGCGGGACATCTAGTCACTGTATAAAACCCATTAACACCTCAAAACAAAGTACTCAAAAAAACCGATTAAATTAAAACTGATTGATACATCGACCCTCGGGGTCCGGTAGACCCCGCGCGGTCGCGCCGGTCCGGCAGACCCCAAACAAAAGTCGTTAATTAACGAGCAATGATCCATCAGTGGGTTTTTTACGTTTTAATTAGTGGAACATGTCGCCATTTTCGAACACCCCGATTCTATTTCAATGTAGATTCGTTGCCAGTTCATTTCATTCCTTTTTGTTAAACTTCTGTTAAACTGAGTGTTAAACAGAACAATGGTATATTTTCATAAAGATTCAAAATTTATAATAGCGTTTTCGGCATGTAGAACTCAAAGACTTCTATTTAAACTGAGGATAGAATTCTTTGGTAGAACTGCCCCGGGGCAGGGCAGGCAGGGCAGGCCGAATGGATACGGAAATAACCGATGTTTAAATTATTACATAAATTCTACGTATTGCAATAGTACTGTCCAAGTGCTTGGTGGATCATCGGTTTTGTTCGGCTATTTCCGTATCCATTCGTCCTGCCCTGCCCCAGTATAGCTACCGCTATAAGTTACACTTAAAACTGCAAAAGTAAGTCGTTTGTTTGACGTCTACGAGAATGCCTTTTAGAAAGATATAAACAGACTGAATCGAAAAAAGAACGAAACTGCATTAATGTTGCATGAAAATGGTAGAATCAGGACAGTGGTCACATTTGCTATCGATTTCAATTACGTGATAGTGGGAAGGCCTGCAAAATATTATTATGTAGAGATCAACTATGTAGCTTCTTATTGCTTTTAATATTATACTAATTAATTTTAAATGTCTGTCTATCTGTCCTTTACGTTTAGTAAAAGGTTTGCGTGGTTTAGTTTTTAATGCAACTAAATGTTTCTCGTGCCATAGTTTCAGCGCCACGAAATTGCAGATAACTGCATCTAGCAACAATAGGTGTACTTATCTTATAGCTAAGCTATCTTGAATCTACTGGCTTTTAAAAGCTTTTTCTAAACAAATAATAATATGTATTATGTTTCACCGAGAATCGGGATTAGCAACTCCGTAATGAATTACCTTCTGTTTGTCAGAATATGCATGGATTAGGAATGGCCCGATTGAGGACCTTATCTTTGAACCTACCTGCTCTTAACGGATTTCCGTCCTGTATATTTTCATATCCTCCTTCCCAAACCGAATGTAAGCCCTATAATAAAGTCCTAAGGTTTATAATTGAGCGGTTAAGATAAAAAGGTGTCGAATTTTAAGTCGCGGACCCTCGATTCCAACATTAATAAGGAGAATTAAGATTAAAATGATATTAAATTTTGATATTGTGTTGTATTCGGATTATTCTTAAGGAAAATTTTAATATAAGCTCCTTTATCCCCGCCGTGGGGGTTGAGGGTGTATTATTATGTTCCGAGACGCTCTACCTTGATGTTATAAATATGTAACTTGGCATGATTATTATTTATGTTTTTAACAGTTGTCTCTTGTGTAATTTACTATTCCACCATCATGACGGAATATTAAATTATACATTATAGCTTATACTAGTTGTTGCTCGCAATTTCTTTCATTCATCGCGCAGAAAATCCAATATTCGCGCGATAAAAACTGTCAATTTTTTTTCCTCTCCGGGACTGAATTTTATATGGTAGTTTTTATTATTCGTAGAGTAGGACATATTATAGATATATAATATTTAATTATAATAATAATAAATACACACCACAAATAATACTAGAATCATCAGACTATAAACTTTACTGGGACAGGACAATACTGACAGACAAGACCGTACATCACAACAGACCTGACATTACTCTCCATGACAAACAGAATAAAATAGTTTACCTCATAGATATAGCCATACCAAACTCACACAATCTCACTAGCACACAAACAAACTCACAAAATATACAGACCTGTCCATAGAACTCAAAGCGCAGTGGAAAGTGAACACTGTCAAAACCATACCAATCATCATCTCAACCACAGGCATCATTCCTAAAACACTACACACATCACTCAAAACACTTAAGATACATCCACTCACATTCATAACTTTACAGAAAGCAGTCATTCTAAATACATGCCGAATAGTCCGGAAATTTTTATCAATCACCTAATTTCACAATTATGTACATGCAGTTGTTTGGCCACAAGCCCGCAACTGCAGTGGTCACCCCGCAAGGGAGAAAGTAAATTTTAAAAATACAAATAATAATAATAATTTATTACCCACCACAATTATAATACAGTACATTAAAACAGGGTTACAATTAAAAATTCATGCAAAATTAATGTAAAAATAAACTTAATTTAAACACATCAAGTCTCAACTTAATAGCCTTAGCACTTTGTTAAGATATAAAATAATTAAGTACTTTTTACAATTTAAATGATTGTCCTGTGGACCCCAAACTAGGCGAAGCCTGTATCTTGGTGGTCCTAATTTAAAATTATCTTATTTCTATTATGGCCTACATCTTTACTGATTCATTCATTCAGAATTTATGAATCTTCCAGACACTAGAAACTATAATGCCTAACATCCGCGTCTCCTGCCGCGTAAATATTAGTTAAAACTGTACTATTAATACTGTACTGTACTGTTAATAATGTACTATAATGTACTATTTCGGGATCCTTGTATTTTCTCAGGATGTAATGTAGCCCATTTCTTCAGAAAATTATAAACTACTATCATGCTAAATCCATTAAGCAGTTTTTGCTTAAAAAAGCAACAGGTATACAAGCCCAAAAACTTCGCCAATATTTTTGAGTAGAGAGTATCAAACATTCAGCTCTATCAAAATTAAGATTAGGAAGAAAATAATTTTCTTCGTCATCTCCCTACCTCATTCCTGTCACGTCGGCGTCAGTTTACGAATGTTTTTCAATCGGACAAGAACTTTCCGGACGGAATAATTAATTTCTTGGGTCACTACAATCAAGACGCTATTGATGGAAACGCGTTTTAAATATGCAATCTTGAATTTAGGACCAAACATTGGCTATTGTGTGAAAATTTTTTCTTGTTTATAAGGATTAAGGGTACCTTATTTTATGGATGTATTCAATGATCTATCTTTATATTTTAACAAGTAAAAAAAGTAATGATTTTTATTTTACAATAGAGTATAGAGGTACAATAAATACTAATACTATTAGATCCATATTATTATTATTATAAAAAATGCGAAATGCCAAAACCGCTGAACTGATTTTGCTGAAATTAGTCATGAAGATACCTGGAGTCCCGGGAAAGGACTTAGGATACTTTTTCCCCGAAAAAATGTACGGTTTCTACGATATAAACAAACGTCGCAACGGGGTTGCGGCCACCATCTAATAGTCTATATTGTTTTAAGATAGTAACAGTACGAGTCAGATGTAAAATTTCGCAAGTGGCAAGTGACAAAATATGCACATATGCAGTATCGAATTAACTTTACATTTCAATTTATAATTTTTGCGGTCTCCCCGACCCACGCGAGTAATTGGGTTACGGAGGGTTATGTCTCCGGGGGCCGAAGGGTTGAGCCACGATTGATTGAGATGGATGTTGTCAGCGGACAAATTGTGAGACAATTTTCTTGTTTTTACCCCCTTTTTTGGCTTTTTTCACCCCCCGCCATGTTAATTATTTTTTAACTTTTTAAGTGCTATTCTGTATTTGTGTTTTAATTTTCGGCATCGGGGTTTTGTATTTGTTAACTTTGTGAAACTTTTGCGAGGGATTTCACTGAATCTGGTTAATTGTTTTTCTTGTTTTAATAATTCATTGATTGTGTTAAGAGTTTAGATACTTTACTGAAGCACCTTATTACTACACAGGTACTCAAATAATAAATTAAGAGCTTTGATTTTACCTTAATAAACACAAATTTTAAAACGTTATAAGTACTACAATAATTATTGTACCCTGTGTTACTCTCTTCACTGAATATCTGTGGATAACTCTTCTGCTTCTTGATCTTCTTTATCTTGATACTTGATCCTATATTCTAGTCCTTATGAACACGCTTAGTAAGCAATTCGATGTAAAATATTCGTATATGAAATACGTTTCCTCAAGATCTGATTGATCTGACTGATAGGATGCATACCATCGAAAGCCGTGACCGAGTCCTTTCGTTGCCTTATAAAAACAAACTAAACCCGCAATCATCAAACTTTACATACACCACGTGATGCATTGCGCGTTTTGTACTAGCTATTTTAAAGGACTTTGGGTAATCAACAATGTATGTTGCGGGTTATAAAATGTCGTGTTTAGGGTAAATGGGTTTTTGGGTACGGGGACAGATGTCCGATAACCCGAGATAAACCCGATGCGATTTGCTCGGTAGCGGTCGCGAATAAAAGCAGAATCAATATTGTTCCATTCCTCAAATATTGTATAATGGCTACCTCAGTGTTTTAACAATATACAGTTAGTAGGAATAGATGGCTGAGATAAAAATGCCTTGGTTTGAAATTCGAATAAAACAAACTAGATTTCAATTAAAAGTTGAGGTAGAATATGTGTTTGGGTTGAAATTCATTTATTCTATTCGACTTTTAATGCAAGTTTGAGTCGTCCATAGGTCTCTTACAAAATTATTTTTACCACGGATATAACAAGCTCGATTGTACTAAAACATGTTATAAAGGTATTCTTTAAATAACATAAACACTTTGATATCAAAGCTCTTCTCAGTTCCTTAGTTCTTACGATTTAATAACTTGGTAAGCTACCAACCCACTGAATACTTATCATTCATAAATGAATATTAAATTCTCGAAAAAAACAATAATTTTATGATCCGGCTATTTGTCCACTTGACGTGATGAAGCCAGCTCAATTACTTAGCACATAATCTCCCAGCGTGACGTCACATCAAACGTCAAAATGGCGGAACTTTTCCAATTTCCCGCCTAACCCTCAAATGGATTTGCATGCGCGGTACAAAGGACCGTACCTTGTTTTGCCGTGTTTTGTATACCGCCGCGTGAGGCCGAAATATTAGGGGTCCCTTTGTGCGCTTTTAATATCTGTGGGAACCCGTCTTAGGCGATTTATCATTCTTAAAGTAGACTAAACTATTATCTAGTCTTAGGGTGAAGATCGCCATTGTCCGAGCTATTGATTTTGAAAACAAGTCTGCGTATGAATTATTTGGGGTCCGGGTTTTGTCCGGCTTTAAAATTCCGCGTAACTCATATTTTGGTAATCGATTAATAAGCCGGTTTTGATTCTACGGTTTTGAATGTGTTCTTCATAATAGGAATTTGAGCTTAAGAAAAGTTGACCGTTATTTTTGAATCTATAAGTTTAGTCTAAAATTTTGACAATTTAATAATACTTACTAGAGAACATATTTTTTGTAAGTTTGAAACCTTTTAGTTTAAATCTTAAGGCAACTATCTAAATGAATGAATCTAAACCTATATGATTATCATAATCTTCATAACATTGACCTCGAAGTTTTATGAATGCACCCCACAGTAAAAACATAAAACACGAATAAAGAAGTCAACACAAAACCTGTGCTATTGATGTTTCATCTCCCCATATCTCCGAAAAAACACAAAAAACATAATAACAAAACACACGCGTCCGTCTGTCGCGTGTCTGAGTGACCAGCGTCTGAGGTCAGCGGGGTCAGTATTGAGATGTAGATTGGTCTCGTGGACCCACGTGGACCACTTTAGGGTTAATTCTTAAAAATATCATAATTTTATTAAGTGTGAAAGTAAATAATTTGAAGAAGTTATCCAATCTCAGTAATATCCCATTAGTGAGTGAATATTTTTTTAATATTTTAATTTTAGTAACGAAATATTTTATTGACTAAAGAGTTTTGTAGAGTATTGATATTTTTAACTAAAATATTATGTTAGTTTTAGATTCGTAGCGATTCGATAAGTTTTATTATTCGTAGGATTCAATAGATAAAATTAAATGTTACCATTAAAATAAAGAGTAATAAATCGAAAAGCACAATTCAAATAATTGTTTTTCATGTATATTTTTAATATTTTTTAATCAAAAAATATTATTTCTTCTGATTAGATATTTAAGATATCAAACAATATTATTTTGCTTAAATAAAACTGTGTTTCCTCACGGAAGTTATAAAGTAGTTTGTATTTCACATCTGTATAGGAATGGCTCTATTCTTACAAAACCTCATCTTACTTAGTTCAAATTTTCTCAGCATGACGTCTGAAATTGCTTTAAAATAAATCGATTACTTATTTGAATATCGATGTTGAGCTGTGATGAAATCCCACTGGAAATATAGTTCTTTCCATTATAGTAACAGGTATACTTAGTGTGGGTTGAACCAGAGGCGTGGTTAAAGTTAAGGTTAAAGTTATGACTATAGTTAAGGCTAAATTTAGCTTTAACTTCAACCTTAACTTTGACCAGAGAAATTGACAGATGACAGTTGGTCCAACAAGGTTATAAATGAACGTGGGCACTGCTGGTGAAGGAGAACTGTCAAAAATGGCGTTTTTGTATGATGACAGCGTTAGTTCCTTTTTTCGCCACGTGCATTTAAAACCTTGTCGAGTTCTATGGTTATGGTTAAATATGGCGTCTTGATGGCGTCCATTTTTAACTTTAACCAAAGAATTGACATTTTGCATTGTAGTTAAAGTTATAGTTAAAATTAGTTGGTGCAATCCAACCTTATAAAACAAGTACGTACTATAATGAATTATAAAATAAATTCGGGCTTATAATAATTATCAAAATAAGAATATAGTTAAAATACTCGAAAGCGCCTTTTCTGGGTGGTTGGAAAAAATTAAGAATATAGTTAAAATAGTTTGAGATGCGAGAGCGCCTTTTCTGGGCGGTTGGAAAAAGAGACAGTTGTTATAAAAATTAATAAGAATAATAGCGGATTTTTCCATTTTACATTTATCTAAATTACATTATTCCAATCCAGTATCTAAGAGTTAGAGGAATAATTTAAATAGGCTTTAGAATTCCTTGAACTTCATTTCAGTTAAATCCAGATTCCGTCTATATTATTCCAGTAGTAATCCAGTTTTGGATTGGATTGCCGGATTGGAATGATCTAAGCCCGCTATAAATCATTAAGTTTTTAGGCTATGCCCATTGCCCATAATAATAATAATTTGTTGTTTAACCTTAAAACATCTATGAATAGTAAAATAGCCTGAAGCATCACCGTTGATAATTTTTACCGCATATCGTATGACTACGCTAATCGCATAATATTCCAGCACCGTAGGGTTAACTCGGACGTTAGCTCATTATACCCCATATAACACCTGAGCGACTCCGAGATAATGAGAACAAACCCTTTGTTGCCATTCAGCCGCCGATCACCGCGGGTACCCACTGGGTCTTTTGTACCCGTGCTATGATATGAATGTTTATCAGCAAAAAAATTAATGAAGGGTTACGACTATCGAATATGGACCTTAATAGTCTAAAATAAGGTTTAGTTTTGTATAATTTCAGCTTATTTACAGGTGTAGTCGACCTTTGGCTCCTAGTGTGTGGCTCCTTGATTGACGTTTGACGCTGCCAGAGAAATTTTACGAATTCTGACACTTTATAAAGAATTTGTATGAATAGAAATATTCAAATGTTTGTTTGTATTGTGTGACATATTTAAATGTATGTTAATTGTTATATTGACGTTTTACTGAGAATCCTACTGAATGTATAAATATTTATATTATACGTAAAGAATATTAAGTTTTACTGTTGACATAACATTAGGAATTTTTATTATATAATAGGCATGATGACTATTTTTTTTCTTGTCGGTAATTGAAGGACACTTAAAAAATAGAAACATCGTTGAAAGAATGACTCTGATAGCTTAAAAATTCACCAAGATATGACAATTGAAATATCTCATAAAAAAGACCTGCCCGAAACGCTCCATACAAAGTGCTACGAAAGACTGACGTCAGTCTTTCGTAGTTTGTACGCATCGAGAGACAACTTTGTTCGACAGGTATATTAAATATTGCGTTTATGAAAGTGGTTTCATAACAAAAGTTGCTTTTAATTGCATAATTTACCGAATTGTATACAAATATTAAGAAATTTAATTGAAAAAAAATTCGACTTGAATATCCAACTTTAAAGGCGCATAACAAAAAAAAATACAAATGCTATCAAGCTGAAATTTTGGGAACACTTATTTTTTACCGTGATTTCTTTATTTTATTAACAAAATTCGCTAATCTTTGACCTTGTCATCATTCCTATTGCTTCTTTAGTTTGCTTTTGAGACAGTTTACGAGTAAGAAAAATATTTAGATATGAAATTATATGAAAACTTTACTTATCCTATAGAAAAAAACCTATAACTCTAGCTTGCGAATCGTAAAGTTTTCACACAATTGGCTACACAAAACACTTCGTATAAAGTTAATTAATTATCTTAGTAAAGTCCGTAACTCTACCTCGGCGACTCACGGCGAACCGGAGGTATCGAGTATCATTATAATAGGCAATTAGATCCGCGAAAAACACGATAAAATACCACCATATCGTGACCCTGGCCGCCATACTTGTTACAACTAAAATATAGCGAGTTTTCTACGCGGAGGGGTCTTTTAAGCTGGCCGCGCCTAAGATAGGGTTAGGAAGACGCGCTATTTGTTTTCTACCATCACCTCTTATACAAACAATGCATAAATAGTCGACTTTTGTGTCTTTCCCATAGACCATTGTAGTCTTTGTCAGTTTTGCCCTTCAATGGCATTGTCCTTTTTTGTTTTTTTTTGTCCCATTCTGTCCAGTACTACCGTGTGGTATTGTCTATGATGATTTGACAATAAATATGAATAATAGCCCACATTAAGTAGACTGTACGTCTTGCTCGACAGTAGTTCGTTGGGTAATTAAGTCGGATTTTTTCGGGTATATTAACATAGAAAATAGATATTTCAAGAGTCGCTACTAGGTGATGGGACGAATATAGATATGAAACGTTTTAATTATAAAGTTTAATATCTATATTATTTTTAAGAAACAATATAAACCTAATATAGAATCAATCTGAAAATTTGAATTATGAGAAAGAAAATATAAGTAAGGAATGTATATAAAATGATTAAAGGATATAATAATAATAGCATACATTATATTTCGGGGGTTTCGGGGGCGATAAGTCGATCTAGCTAGGAATCATTTTTATTTTAGAAAATGTCATTTTATTCGTGTTTAATCAAATAGCTAGTTAGTAATAATTAGAGAATATCTAATATTGCCGTGTCTGAAGTGTCTGAAGCTGAAGAACTAGAAATTTGCTTTACACCACGTCAGTCTGGCCCCGTGCTAAGTACCTGAAAAACTTGTGATACGGATACCAGACAACGGAAATATAATATTTAATACTTTTACTTTACACTATAAATATATTTAAGATTTTTATTATATGATACACATGTTTATTACACATCCAGACCCGGGAACATTGAAGACTTTTTATTCCGTCGGCGGGATTCGAACCCGCGACCCCCGACTTGAGCTGCCACAATTGAGCCACAGAGGTCGTCTATCGTACATTTGTTTAAAACTTTGTTTTAATTTAAGTCAATTATTAAATATTATATTATTCTTCCCAAACAAAAAACTATTGTAGCCAATGGGCAAATAAAAGATCATCATTTTGTCGACAGTAATTAACGTGAAGGAATAAATCCTAACCTTCATTGTGCTAAATCTAACACTCTTGATGCACACCGGTCTCCGAGACCGCGGCCGTTGGTTATTAATATCAGTTTTTGTACCTTTGTTTAACCCTTTTGTTAGCATGGACACCATTAACTTCTTCGTCCTTTGTGATTTTTGGCTATGCTAATCAAGGGACGACTGTGACTGATTACCTTGGAGTTTCTCAGGAAACCCTTTTAGGTATTTGCATGTTAAACTGGCGATTTTTGGGAAGTAAAAAAATTGATTAATCGATTCGCATAATAGAAATGGCGAGGTGACTTAGAAAAATGACCGTTTACTGCTGCTGCTGCAATTTTTTATGCGTATGAAGAAACTTTAAGTTTTAGCAAAGGGATAGATATAGGAATTAGGATAGTAGAAAATATCGTGCGATAAACGGATTTTAGTACATTAAAATTGGGGGCAACATTTTGTTTTAAAAGTAAGCTAAACATATTATCCTGCATTCGTATAGTAGGTACCTAAATATTATCTAAAACAAAACTCATAATAGAGGTAGTAAAAAATTCCACAGTTACCTATTTTCGATGTGATGCGAATTCGCTGTTATGGCCAAACTGTTAAAGTACCTAAGTAGTTGTAAAGGGAATAAATAATTTGCGTTTAGGACGCAGGAGCGATAACCAAATTTGAGGTTTCACATATTCATAAACACATTAGTAGGCGAAGCCGAAATCTGTAGCGTAATCTGTCCCCAACCCTTTGGCCATTAATAATGCATCCGCCATTAGGTAGCCCGCAGATGCCGGGCCCATCTTACACTAATTCTAATTGCGCGAAAGGGTTGAGTGGTACTTTTGGGCTACTTTTTGATGAAAAGATAATATGATTTAGGACTGGACTTTCGGCGTCGCAATCCTACGCTATATATTATGTGATGGGATATCATATTTCTGTTTTCTACACGGTCACTCGGAAAGTCAGGAGTCTCACTCAAAATCATCGCACTCGAGTTTTTACTAAATCACCGATTTAGTAAAAACTTTAAATTAAACTAAATTGAGAACTTGCAGTATTTTTCTGAATTTGAACGTGCCACGAAGAAGATAATCGCAAAGTTTATGATTTTTATTTTTGGATGATTAATTTGCTTAACATAACGAAGTCTTCAACCGATTCAGGCCGTATAATGTGGAAAGGATTTTGGATAATTTTTAAAAAGCTCGTTAATACGCGAAAAAAACTTATGCTCGAACGAAGCCTATTGCAACATCTTGTATGGTTATATTAATAAGCTATTTTAAACGCATTTGTGACACAATTTTTAGTCTTTTTCAACCATAAGGTGAGGGCACAGCTGCGGCGCTAATCTCTCACTTGTTAAATATTAACGCAGTCTAATTACTCCCCCCAACCCCCTCTCCTCTCCGCCCGCCCTAATGGCTTTTAAAACTGATTCCCGCCCTCGAAGGATGCGTATTTGATGACAACTTTCGTCATTTTGCGTAAGTATGAAGGGCCTTTGCCATTTTAATCTTTCTCCACTCTGCGACACTTTGCGACGCTTTGCACATGTGCTTTGCGATAGGAATAGTAAAATTATCTACTAGAGCTAGCTTTGGAGGACGCTAGAAGAGGTCTTCATGAGCTTTTACTTTTATAAAATTTTATATAATTTGTAATTTTGATTCTCCATGAAAATTGTGATTTCCAGAAAAAATGTTGATTGCGATCTCTTCTGTTTTGATATTCTGAAACATTATAATATTGTAAATGAAGTAAGTATCAATTAAACACTTTCACATATTTGCAAAGTAACACTTACTCATAAGTACTACACTCATAACAAGTAGGAAGTGCCCAAGTATAAAATAAATTACACATAACATTTTATGTCCAATAAAACACGAACATAAAATTAGACATATTTACTGACAGAGATGCAGTTTTATATGCCTTTCACTATGTTCGATCATTTACATTATTTACACTAGCCTGGAGGTATATATAAATGACCATGGAATTCCTATAGGAGAAAACCTAGTAGGCTTTAACACCGTATATGTGACATATACCTATCATTAACCTTCGGAGCACAGCTGACATATAGCTGAGAAAATTTTTACGGCAATGGGTCTATAAAACCACAAGCGACCTCCTACGTTCCCACGCAAATTTTACAATTAATTATCGTTTGTCGATGTGATTTGTGAACATAATTGATGATATGTGGACGTTTTGGGCTATTTGCCCAACTGCGGGTCCTGCAAACAGGTCGTTTTGTCCGTTAATACCATTACGGTAATGGTGACGATTCTGCACCATTAGGCGTATCATTAGCGGCGACGTTTTGTTCCTTGTTTGTTTTCTTACGGGTCTCTCGGACCGCGCCGCCGCTGTCCGGTTATCATTTATCACGCGTATTGTAGTCCCTAAAATAAACATGTAAATGGAATACTGACCATTACAAAAGATCATTTGGAATTGCCCTAAGAATATTTTACCGTACCTCAAAACTTCAAGCTAAAATGTATTCTTAACAAAATATTTTAAATGAAAAGTATTTCTGAATATTCATAACGACAAAACTTATTAATAAAACCTTATTGCTTTTCAAATTCTAAAAGTGATGTGTGACAAGAAAATTCAAACTTTCACGAATCGACTTAAAAATGTCTATCGCACGTCACGTCGTAATGTAAAATAGTCACTCGTATTTGCTTGTTTCACGTTGTAGACGCGAGGACATCTGTCACGGTGACACGTCTTATCTGCGGGGGTAAAAAAGGCCCGTGGGTTTCCCGAAGGTGCCGAGGGGTTGGTATTTATGACTATGTAAATTGCCTCAATTCGGATTTAAGATTCGCTGACTTTTCCCGCGTTTTTTCGACCACTTTGTTTCGGAAGAATTTTTCTTTCTCGTGACTCTATTAGCATATTTTTAACAGTTGGCATCGCTTTTAAAATGTGTATACTTTCATATTTTGACGTGGCACTTTACTATATTATGTAAAGTAACTTATAATGAAATACAGGCTAAGAATGCGGTACATCTTCTAATATATACAATTCTCGTGTCACAATGTTAGGCCGCGTACTCCTCAGAAACGGCTTTACTGATTTTAACCAAATTTTATATGCATATTCAGTGGGTCTGAGAATCGGCTACTGGGTACTTATTATATTGATATGTGCATTTGTTGAATAAATAATAGTAAATTATTACAACTCGAGACTGACGGCGACCATTGTTTGTGCGACGGGATAGCGATGGACGTTGCCATGGTGACATACTTATTTAGTCACTTCAATAAAATAATATGGGTAATGGGCGAAATACTTTATATGGCAAAGGAACGTTTGCCGGGATAGCTAGTACCTCTATAATATTATGATTCGAGTAAGAAATATCACTGTCTCTGTCTTTGCTAAAGTTTCAGGGTTGTCACATCCAAAATGTCACACTGACAGCGCCACACTATAAGCCACTCCAATTACGGCCATCTTAGATTCCATAAAAAACTCCCTCTGGCCGTATATTTTGTCGGTCACTTCGGCTAAGTGGCCGACTGCCGACCCCGCTGTCGGCGAAATTACGCCGACGATAAGTGACTGTAAAAAGTGAGGGGAAGGTACTTTTGTTTTACACCTTCGACCGAGATACATGAGGTAAGTCTTAAGATAGAGGTAAGGTTATTAAAATGGCAGACTTATCTTACTGAATCTCTGCTCTTCATTGCTAGGCAGAGTTTCATGATATGGTTTTCTGAATAGGCGCGGGAAGGGTGAGAAACGTATTTTTTTATTAAATAAGGGGGCAAACGAGCAAACGGGTCACGTGGTGGAAAGTAACTTCCGTCGCCCATGGACACTCGCTACATCAGAAGAGCTGCGTTGCCGGCCTTTTAAGAGGGAATAGGGGAGGTTAAGGAAGTGAATAGGGAAGGGGAGGGGAGGGAATAGGGTAGGGGATTGGGCTTCCGGTAAACTCACTCAATCGGCGAAACACAGCGCAAGCGCTGTTTCACGCCGATTTTTTGTGAGCCCGTGGTATTTCTACGGTCGAGCCGGCCCATTTGTGCCGAAGCATGGCTATGGAATATGGAATGGCTTATGAATTACGATATTTAAAGACATTATTTTGATAAAAGCAACATTTACCCTTTTTCTATTAAAGATAATATTTACTCAGCGTATATCTTATTCGATATCCGCTGACTTTTGTAGTGATTGCTTTTCCAATGTACCGGCAAAAGACATCTTTTATAATGTACATAATATAACCAAATTTTCCTACACTTTGTCAAGAAGAGTAGGTACCTATCAAATTCATATAAAACAACTCTTTTTAAAACTTCAAATTCCTAACCCTAAGCTAACGAAAACCTTAGGAAATCTTCAGATCTTTCCTCGTATTCTTATCCCGTGTGTACTCGGCCCCAGTAAATTTCATTAGGGTGTGTGTTGGGGATATGTCACCAGTCACCGCTCACCGCAGATGTAGTGGCGATTGTGGCTTTTTATTGATAAACATTTGTGGATGTTTGGCGGTTTGTGGAAGTTATTTTTTTTATGAAATAAGGGAGCAAACGAGAAAACGGGTCACCTGATGGAAAGCCCGCCCGTCCGTCACCCACGGACACTCGCAGCATCAGAAGAGCTGCAGGTGCGTTGACGGCCTTTTAAGAGAGAATAGGGTAATAGGGGAGGGTAGGGATGGGAAGGGAAGGGAATTGGGGAGGGTAGGGAAGGGAATAGGGTAGGGGATTGGGCCTCCGGTAAACTCACTCACTCGGCGAAACACAGCGCAAGCGCTGTTTCACGCCGGTTTTCTGTGAGAACGTGGTATTTCTCCGGTCGAGCGGGTCCATTCGTGCCGAAGGATGTCTCTCCCACGTCTAAAGATGTATTGCGATTCTACTGTTAATGCAGCTTCGTTTATTGTTCGATCTAGTCTTTTTTTAATAAACTACAAGTAGTATTCTTATGAAATATCAAACAAACGACATTGACAGTAATAGCCAAATCAGGGTACTGACTATAATTACTGGCTTTGGACGGGTGACCTGCAGAATGAAAATTATTACGGCGAACCTACGAATAATATTTTTTACACACTCTACAATTTTCATGCGATAAAGTTACGAATAGTCAAGTGTTCGTGCAGATCGTATATAAATAAAGTTCTTACACCATCTCAATTGCATATTTTAAAACATACCCTCTGAAGTTTTTTCTGTGGGTAGAGATGGATCAACATCTTTTAGAATGTAATAAGCAAATTATATGATACGAATATATCTATTTTATTTATTTATTTTATTTTTATTAAAACGGAAAACATACAGTGATAAAACTTAAATTAAAAATTAAAGCTGATTAATATCTAAGCACTATTAACATGTTTCCACAAATAGAAGTCTAAACATTAACAAAATTGCTTTGCATTTAGGTAGACAAAAGTATTTAGCAATGATACAATAGTACACGTTACAAAAGCAATCCCAGTAATAATATTCATAGTACAAGAGTAGTGAATCCAACAATCAGTGACCAGCTTCAAACCAATTTTTGTTGATTGTCTTTCTGATAGAATAAATAGATGAATTAAAAATGGTGTTTACTCAAAACATTCAGCAAGCGGGTGAATTCTTCCTATAATTAGAGTGGGAGAATGGAATATAAAAGGGGTTGAAGGAGCATATTCTGGATGAGCGCGAAGGGACTTTCAGGGTAATTTTGGAAACAAGAAGGGAATCTATTTTGTTTTGGGCAATACTTAGGAATGTGCAAGTGTTAGCTACTTGACGTCTGAGATGCAGGGGCAGATACCCTACGCCAGTGCTGCTTACAGATGGTAGTGTACTAACAACCATGCAATAAAACTTGGCAAGATTGAGCATGTAACGGTGTTATCAATAGCCGAACTATAGGCTCTGTTTAACCCTTTACCATGAGGACTATCAAACTTTATCACTGCAGATAGTAATAAACTATATTATCTTAACCATCGCTGGTTTTGTTCCCATGCTTATTTTACTATAAGTATGAGACACGTATTGTACAACGCGTTGCGCTTTCGGATAGTGTTGGTCAAGATGCATGAGGTTATAAGAAACAATAACGTGACCACTGCTGGTTTCGTTCCCCTGCTTGTTATTCCCGTGGTGGGTGACACGTGTTGTACGTTGCGTAGTGGTGCGGGATAGTGTCGGTCATGATGGATGTGGTGTGACGTGCGACTGTCAATCACAATCAGGCGCGACCACCCGCGCGATTAGTCTTGGTGGAATAAAAGTGGAGTGGAGGTTTTAACTCGTACATTTTTTGAATGGCCAGCTAAAACTAGATAACATTTGATCATGAACATAAGATTAAAACGCATCGCCAATATATATATAAAATAACAATAACTTGACATTTTCAGCCTGTTTGTTTCCATTTTACACAAAATAAACTTTTACTACAGCATTAACTTTCCTATTCGCAGAGGAGTCATCTTGTAAGTTTTATTGGTTGTTATTAAGTAAGCCTACTAAGTGCTAAGCCTACTTGATAAAAAGGAAAAGACCGCTGACTGGAAAAACAATCTTAATTTTAAGGTGACTTCCCGATCTTTGCCGCAAGCGCCCGCGACCGATAAAAAAAAAATGCCACTTTATAATATAGGGTTTCATTTTCTGTCGACATTGGTCTAGAGACTCATGCCGCGCCGCCGCTGCCATGCAGTGGAGTTACTAACCTCCATTATACAAACTGTACGCTGGACTTATGATACCCACCTGCTTTTTGTGCCTATTTGAAGCGGAGTCAGCGCCCCCAATGCGGTGGAAGAGAACTAAATCAATAAATGGCCGCCTAATCGTTATTGGTTGTCATCACTAGTATTAGTTCCAAGTACTCTCACTACTGCTATCAGCGCCAATATGGCGACTTTCAAACGTCATTTTTACGTCAGATTTAGTGTCCTTCCCCAGCATTGGGATTTGGGGGCGCTGATTCCGCTTCAAATAGGCACAAAAATATGCTGTCATTTCAAAAGATATCGTCTCCATTATACAAGTCCAACGCAAGCAAAATGAAAATCATTTGATTTCAGTAAAATACAAAACAAGTCGCATCCACGGTTTTCCCTGCGCCGGAGGTGTACGACTAGATACCGTCCGTCCGTCTGTCCGTCTTATCGCCTCATCTACAAACACAATGCTTATATAAAAACTTTTATATTGTAACAATTAACATTTATTTTGTTTTATTCAAATACGACGTTGAGAATGTTTGTGGGTACATTCTCCGCGTGCTTTCATATCAATCAAACAAAGTTACATCATGGTTCGTGGTGTACCGAAAGTGTTTTTCGGAAATATTCACACCTGAGTAAATTTTCATATTTTACTTTGAATGCCGTTTCGATCTCAGATTTCTTTTACTTTTTATGCAGAAGACTTTTTAAGTCACACGTTTGAGAACAGAATGAAAGATTGGTTCGCAACCGCAAGAAATAGTGCATTAATGCAAAATATCAAACTTGAGAGAGTCCACTCTACATAAAAACGTTATGCTTTACCACTTTTTTTATGAAATAAGGGGGGCAAACGAGCAAACGGGTCACCTGATGGAAAGCAACTTCCGTCGCCCATGGACACTCGCAGCATCAGAAGAACTGCAGGTGCGTTGCTGGCCTTTTAAGAGGGAATAGGGTAATAGGGGAGGGTAGGGATGGGAAGGGAATAGGGTAGGGCTCCGGTAAACTCACTCACTCGGCGAAACGCAGCGCAAGCGCTGTTTCACAGCGGTTTTCTGTGAGAACGTGGTATTTTTCCGGTCGAGCCGGCCCGTTTGTGCCGAAGCATGGCTCTCCCACGTCTAAAACTGTATGAAAGCAACGCAACAGTGCTGTTATTAATTACTGAAAATGCGCCCCTACTAACTACCAAGACAGGTCGCATAATAAATTTTATTATTATTATATTTTTATGTTATACTCTACAAATGATAGAGTTCATTGTGAAAGTTGCAGCGCCGAAAGAGTTTTGTTTGTGATTTGTATGGACTACCAATCACCAATGCAGCGTTATGAAATTGCCTAAGTATAAAATACTAAATTGAAAAAATAAATACTCTATCAGATTTGTTACTTTCACAGTGAATCCTGAACAGGGGACTCCTACACAGCCTAAAGTATTAACACTTTGTATTATTTCACTCTGTATAAATTTTAAATACCTACAATATGTTAAGAAAATATAAAACTGTGAAATTATCTCGAGAGGACACAGGTTACATATAATAGCGGTAGACTTACTGAGCTTTGGATACATGTAAAGTGAAACGGGGTATACATCTATAGCTTCTTGCTATTGAAATCACAAACCTTCCTTACCTAACTTCAGTCACCTAAATACTGAAGTTAGCTAAGGAAGATATGCATCTATCTTTCTGCTGAAGCCGTTGCATTCAGAGTAAGTAACTTGCGTAACATTAAGTAGACACGATGATTAGACGTGGGAGGGCCATGCTTCGGCACGAATGGGCCGGCTCGACCGGAGAAATACCACGTTCTTACAGAAAACCGGCGTGAAACAGCGCTTGCGCTGTATTTCGCCGAGTAAGTGAGTTTACCGGAGGCCCAAATATCCATCCTTACCCTCCCCTATTACCCTATTCCCTCTTAAAAGGCCGGCAACGCACCTGCAGCTCTTCTGATGCTGCGAGTGTCCATGGGCGACGGAAGTTGCTTTCCATCAGGTGACGCGTTTGCTCGTCTTATTTCATAAAAAAACGATGTCAATTTAACCAAATAATGTAAGTCATTATTATTATTATCTGGCATCTGCGTATGACTCATTTTCTCCGATTGTACATAGCGAAGTCTTATAATATAGCTTCCTACCAAAGCTGTCAAATACGAAGCCTCCACTCTACAGTACATAACGATCGATGGGGCGTGCGCGAGGTCGCGGGGTCGCGACCTGTGACCCCATTGGGCGACCTCTGCCCCGCCCACCTGAAACCCCTGAAGTCTTATGTACAGCCTTCACCGTAAGTCGATGAGTCTGATCCATAGCTTTACGTAGCTAAGCGTTTAGACTATATATTGGTTACGTAGAGATCCTCCTATATCTTTTTATTGGCATATATTATATCTTAATAGCACTAAGATTACAGGTATCGATTATATAGGTTGTAGGGCTTATACTAAGTTAATAATAATCCAGCCTTCACCGTCTTAGCTTAGTTTGTTATTTTGTATCTCTGTGACTCTAGCGATGAGTAAAGCTATGATAGCTTTATGTAGCTTAGCGTTAAGGCTGTATTTCAGTTGTATAGGTTACTTAAACTATGTTTCGGCTTTATTTTTTTTAAATTCTGAAGCCTTATTTCCTTATGCCACAGTCTTCGTCGTTCATAAGTCAGTAAGCTGAGAATTGAGATCCATAGCATAATGAAGTCTAGCGGTAAGACTGTTTCGGTTTCATGGCTATGGCTAGACTAAAGTGGTTTATAGTTTGGCGTGCTTAGTATATTAAAATGGTTCGGCGTTGATTTTTTAAAATTCCTAAAGCCTTATGTACATCTTTCTGAGTAAGTAGTAAGTAAGCTATAGATCCTTAGATTCATCTTGTAGCACTTAGTTCATAGCTTGTCGCGCTTAGACCATTCTGAAAATCCTGAAACTTTTTGTCCTAATGTACATTGTACAGCCTTCATCGTTCATAAATAACGTGTCCCTTTTTATAGTTACGTGTCCCGACTCCCGGTGTCCCCGAAACGATCTCTGGGACGCCAAATTGTCCCGTTTTCTGAAACCATGCGAAAATTTCGATTCGATTGTATGTTTCTCGAAATCTCGATACTTTAATCAATAATTATGGTAGATATATTATACAGGATGTAACAAACGAATAAAGGTAAGTGATAATACAATTTTTTTTTAATAATATCTATGGACGCTTCACACCATGTCAATCTGGCCCTGTGCTAAGTACCTAAAGGACTTGTGTTACAGGTACCAGACAACGGAAATATATTTAATACTATTATACTATACATATATTTAAGATTTTTATTATATCATACACATATTTAATACACATCCAGCCCCGGGAACATTGAAAATTTTGTTCCGTCGGCGGGATTCGAACCCGCGACCCCCGGCTTGAGCTACCGACGCGCTCACCACTGAGCCACAGAGGTCGTCATTTTATAGATGTGTAATGTCTACGAGTACCGCGTATAGTGTATATACTATATAGAGTTCACTGTAAAAGTAGAGTTTAAGTAGTTTTTCACTTTTGTATGGGAAAATTCGTTACGCTGGAGCACTAGCCCAGCGCTTAGATTTTCACAGTGCGTACATATAACCTAATTATATACGCACGTATATAAACTATTGACCTCGAGCTTTGGATTCCAAAGCTTTATGTAGTTAACGCTTAGACTATGTGTTTCGGTTGTATAGGTTGCAGCGCTTAGACTAAGTATAAACTTAGTCTTGCAGCGCTTAGACTAAGTTTATACTTACTCTAAGCGCTGCAACCTATAAAATAATCTTGAAACTTCATGTACAGTTGGGCGAGTCGATGAACTATGTAAAGATCCATAGCTTTAGCTAGTAGCCCTTAGACTATAGTCGTTTATAGCTTGTCGCACTAATAGACAACAATGTAAATTGTAAATGCTTTTGTTCTACAGGTTATCGTGCTTAGACTATATTATATTATGTTTTGGTTTTATTGCTTACAACATGGTGACTATAATATTACGTAAAGCAATATTGAAACAATATTATTTTTGTTTCAATATTGCTTTACGTAATGATGATGAAAGCTAAACTCTCACATGTAGGGCCTGTCCACATCTCCACGTCACGACGTCGACTACGTGGCACGGTACATTGACGTGACGTGCAAATTTACGTTAACGTAACGTAAAATGAATATCACGATATAGCAACATTGTACGTGGCCATGCCTTGTAAAACTGCTACATTCTTCAAATCACTAGTACTGATCTAGATGTGGACCGCATATTATAGTATTCTGTTATTGTTAAAAATGGAAAAAGAGAAGAAAAAATACATGCATTTTACGTTACCTTGACGTAAATTTACAGTCACGTCACGTCACGTTCCGTGCTACGTTACCGCACCGTTTCACGTTGACGATGTCGTGACGTGGAGATGTGGACCGGCCCTCAGCGTCCGTTTATTCTAATGGAGTTTGGAGACCAACCGCGTTAGGATAAAAGTCGAGAAGCGCGGTATTTGGTCAATGATTCAGATAGACTCTTAAACTGATATGAAAAATTATGATATAAGAAAAACTACTGAACAGATTTTAATGAAATTGGCTAAGAAAATGTAACAACATAAAAAGGGTGTTTATTAGAAACACGTAGGATACAGTTGCTGAAAAATGCACTAAAATACAATATTTAAATATTGCCTGATATTGCCATGACGTTAAAAATGATGCAACAGCACAACCAGGCACAACTGTACTTTGATTTCCTCACCCCCGTCACGAAGGTCAAAGATCACCAGGTGTGCCAAACCTTTGGACAGTCATATACCGTGACGTCGGTGATTTCCCGTCCCGTCCCGTTCCCGGTCACCTGTCCCGGGAGTGGGACACCTCATTATGTCACAATTACGGGAGCCACGGAAGTCACTGTATCGGATTTGGTGTAATTTTTAAATCACTGTTATTTTAATGACCGACAAACAGCTGTGTGGTCGATAGTTGTTAAATAAGGGTGTTTTACCACTTCCGTTTTAAATTACTGTTGTTTCTAATTATTATTTCACGTTACATACGTGGTTCAAATATTGTTCGTTTTAAAAATTGGACCGAAAAAGCTGTTTAATTAAAAAAAAATCTGACATTGAATGAATATTTTTAGAAGCGACGACTTTTAATAATATGTAACATGTAGTTCAACAAGCAATGTCAAAAATATTTTTGAAACTTAACACTCGTTACTTCTAAAGCTTAGTCTGAGCTTCTAGATTGTGTAAAGTCCAAGTATTATTAAATTACCTTTGTGCTACCAGAGAAGTTGCTTCCTAGGCAGATGGGGGACCTACGTAGTTTGGTCACGTTACGTCAAACCCACCCGACAAATCACAATTAACATTGAATTGACATGATCCGACCAAATGACGTATGTCTATCATCTGTCCATGAATAAATTTCCTCGATGGTACCATAATATATTTTCATTCCAGGACAGCAATAAATAGTCTAGGTGATAGACTAATTGGCGACATGATATCAGGTGATATAATTAGCGCTGCGTGTGAACACGTCGGGGCGCGTGGGAATGCGTCGCGTGATGTCCCGTGTTACAGGTGCACGCGATCTGATTTGTGCGGCCCCGCGGTGGGCTCGCGTGGGAAGCCGTGATATACCCGTATTAATTACCCACCTGTTGAGTAGCCCTGACTTATTGAAGGGTTGTCAAGCCATCAACTGGTTTGGGCATGTCTACAGGGTGTAACAAAACTAAGTTTTTTTAAATGAAATAAGGGGGCAAACGAGCAAACGGGTCACCTGATGGAAAGCAACTTCCGTCGCCCATGGACACTCGCAGCATCAGAAGCGCTGCAGGAATCCTCCGAAACGGCTTAACTGATTTTAACCAAATTTCATATGCATATTCAGTGAGTCTGAGAATCGGCTACTGGGCACTTATTTGATAAGTGCATTTGTTAAATAAATAATAGTAAATTATTACAACTCGAGACCGAAGGCGACCATTGTTGGGCGACGGGATAGCGATGGACGTTGCCATGGTGACATACTTATTTAGTCACTTCAATAAAATAATACGGGCGAAATACGTCTTTATAATGGCAAAGAAACGTTTGCCGGGACAGCTAGTAAAACAATAAAATTCAGAAAGACATCATTTTATTTGTCATGTAACTCTCTCATACAACCCCTCAGGACTCACACACTACTTACACTATTGTACAGTTATTGCGAATAAATACATTGCTTTCCATTTATTATTCAGATTTGGCAGGATTTTTACAATTACCGTAAAAAAAGTTTGTAAAATATTGTAAGAAAAAAATAACACAAACTATTTGTTCCAAAATCAAAACACACTGAACAATAAAACGGCTACTTTATACAAAACTATATTAATTTTTGTTTAATTAATAAATGCTTTAGGAATTACCAAAACTCTGAACATAGAAATAAAGCACCAGCTATTTAATTAAATAAAGTATAAAAAGTTTAAATAAAAGTGTATAAAAGATGCAACCTTTGCACGAAATAAATACATTTATTTTGTTCTTTAATAAAATCTGGCGTGAAAAGTTTAAGGTTGGGTTGCACCAACTAACTTTAACTATTACTGTAACTTTAACTATAACTACAGTGCAAAATGTCAAATCTTTGGTTAAAGTTAAATGTGGCGTCCAAGGACGCTCCCTGGACGCCATATTTAACCTCCGCTCATACGTATATCTGAAAATTTACTATGTTTTACAGTGTTATATTTTTCCTGTCGATTTTTACGGATAATTCAATTTTTTATACCCTCAATTCCGTTACCTGTAGCTTGAATAAAAAAAAATAAACAGACATCTGTGAATTTCTCCAGTTAAGGTTAAAGTTAAAGCTAAAGGACGCCATATTTAACTATAACCATAACTTTAACTTTAACCACGCCTCTGGTGCAACCCTACCTAAATATTTACAAACTGTGAATTTCAATTCAAAAGTTCATTTTGATAAAACTTTCCATTCTAATGATAAATTATAATGATAATAAAAATCATGTTTATTTTTTTATTTAAATAATTTTAATCAAAAAAACGTCAGTAAAACGCCAGTTTATCGATTATTTACAAATGCTCTTTGAATAATATAATTTTATAAAACTTATAAAAATCTTCAAAAACTTTATACAATTACAATATCTAACATCAACATTGCACTTCTAGTATTATTGCGTTTCAATCCAAGATTGCTTTTGTTCGTCCATTTTGAATTTGTGAGATCGCCATTTTGATAACAGAGATTCCATTTTCAATTTTTTTTTAATTTTACTTACTAACCTTGACGTGAATATTGCTTCCTATTGCCGCTCTCAGAGATATTTAATGTTGATTAAACTTCATTTTAATGACGAGTTTGACAGATAATGTACGTAACTTATGTCAAAATCTTTATTTGCTTCATTACAGTTAATTAATTAATATTCGTCTCTGAGAGGGATATTTAAGTAAGTATTTAAGAAAGAACAAAGCATTGCCCATTTTCCTAACTTTTCTTTTAATATAAGTACCTAGATAAGTTGTTTACAAACCATTTTATATGCTTTGTGGTATTTCGGTATAGATTCGGTGTTTAATTTACAGTAAACGTTATCTGCGAAGGGCCTGAGATAGGGCGGCGAAGTTTAGGGCAACTGTAATTTATATGGCAGGGTAAAGGGCTGTTTAGGTAACGTACCTCGGCCCTTAACGATACAAAAAGCGATATCACACATCCAAAACAACAAGAAGAATATTGTCAGAAAGTCAGAGCGTAGAAAACATGCCTCTTTCGTTATCACATTAAAATATATTACAATAATCTTTTATTATTTACAATTAAATTATCTACTACTATATTACAGAGGAACAAAAACACTACAGTTCATTTGTCACATTCGCGGTCCTTGTCGCATTCGCGGTCCTTGTCGCACGTCTTGGGGAAGAAGGCGGACGGGTCAAACTCCCTTCCATACTCCTCCTGGACCTCCGTGGATGACGTCACAGCCTCCTCCTCCCGATACATGAGGTAGGGGAGGTAGGGCGCTGATCACGCGGCCAGCTGCCTCCACATCGTATGTCACATGGTCGCCATATAGGGCCAGGAGAAGGAGCTTCCCGATAGCAGCATATCCCTTATTAGGGTCTCGATGGGCGTTTTGCCCACTAGCCTGACGAAGAACAGCTGTTCTATGACTTGAGAGCTGACTGTTCGAAGCGAGGGTAGCCGGAGGAGCAGCTTGCCGAACCGGGTGGGTTGGTTGGGGTACTGCGTTCGACAGTACTCTTCTAAAGCACACTGGGACTTCTCCTGGAGACTCTCTATGTGCGCCACGTCGGAAAGGCCGCACGCGTCTGTAAAGATGGAAAATTGTTTGTTAGTGAAATTGCCTTAAGCTCTGTAAGACGAGGAATGGTTCCGAATTCCAGGTCACGTTTGTACATCTGAACCACCTAAAAACTAGAAGGAACTTGTATCATAAGTCTAGTTGTTAACATAGCTTAAATTGATATTTTGTTTTCCCTTTAAGATTGTACGACTAGTTATTAATAATTATTATTACAGATAAGTTGAAAGTGCGAAACGTGAAGTGGTTTTTTCATTCTAATAATTTATTTTGCTATCGATAATATTAACAAAAGAAGATATTTTGTAACTGTAACTGCAGATGAAGATATTCAACGATTTTCGCTACATTAAATAATTTCACGTGATTTTTAGGAGCTTCTGTGTGATTGAATACGTAACAATGAAATATTATTGGAGGGTTCTGTATATCGACATTTTTTTTTAAAACATCAATCTACATAAACAATAATTGAATGCTGAAAACGTCTCTTAACCTCCAAGAACCCTCAAAAACCTTTTAATTAAAAAAAATGCACTTTTGTAGAAAAGTATTTTCCTCACGAACATAATATTTAGTTACGCCATGACATAAATCACACCAATATCAATTCATAAATAGAGAATGTCAAACTTGACACCTTAAGCTAATTATGACAAAAACATAACCAATAAATCACCTGATGGCGAGTTCGTTTAATAGAATAATAAATTGGTATGGACAATTATCGTGTTTATGTGAAATAATTGTGCTGACACACATACATGTAAATTACATGTCGCACGCGCCCACAATAGCGACCTAACTGACAATTACTTATGTCATTAGCAGCGAAGTTTTGCTAGCAAGTAATATTGCCTAGGTTTCGATAAAAACCCAGTATGTCAGCCAGTACTCAAGACGTATGCGATAATGCCATAATATTGACGTACTAGTGTGCCCATTGATGAGACAAGTGTGACGTATTACAATGGGTCAAGATCCTAACAAAGTCATTAAAGTCAATGAACTGGCGTATATTTTGGAACGAATTAACAGTATTTCATCATAAGCACTAGTCAGTAACACTGGGTTTGAATTCGGAACATGCCCATTGTTACATTCTTGTCAGTTGTCAGACGTAACGTAAAACGCCGTTAAAATCGCATCAGGTTTAAGACAGATGAACTTTAATTTCATAATGTCATATTTACATAATCTTAAATAATTACTCGCATTCGCGAGATGTTCAAAACGAGTTCCATCACAATAAGATAATCCTTCCGGTAGAAACAGACCCTTGGAAATAAAAATAATAGCCCGTAAACTGACGCAGACCGCCGTAATGCGATTACGGACCCCCATTTAGATATTGTGGCAAACATTAATATTTTTTATTGCTACACCACTGGCAAAAATTACGGGTGGGATGCAGTTGTGAAAGAAGAAGAAGTGCTGTTTAGTAAATAATATTATGGCGGTTTAGAAGGCAGAAGCGTAGGTGAAGTCAGTTAAGCTTCGTAACTGTTGTGGTAAATAATGAAATGTTGATTTGGAAAATATGATAAATTCATTTTCTTTTATAGATGCTTTACGATTTTTAATAATTTCACCAACTTCTATTCTAATATTTAAAATGAAATCGTATTCATCCAACAACCAGAAATAAACTTTATTCGCAACCGATGTAATACTGAATTGTTTTGCTCTCTAATGTTATCTGAAAACCCGCGTATGTGTGTGTGCGAAAAAAGCGGTCTAATATGAAGACGGTCATAATGTAATAATTACCGATAAAAAAAAAAACACAATTCAAACAATTAGAAGCTCAACCAACCGTTACATAATGGCGTCGTCGTAATCGGAAATATGATCTGTAATTAAATGTTTAATGATGTCAGTTTAATTGAAGTCTTTAAAAATTACAACCACTTGGACTAGGACACGGAAGCGTTAACGGAGACGGTCAGCAGAAAAGTATCTGATTTGTTGCTTATATGAAAACGCCTGACCCTTGCGCCAAAATTAGATTATCGCCAAATTACAGCAAAATCGGCTCAACGGTTTGGCCGTGAAGAGGTAACAGACAGACAATTTCGCATTTATAATAATATACTAGATGCCGCCCGCGACTCCGTTGCGCCAAATTTCGTTGATCGCGCGGGAATCGTACATTTTTCCGGAATAAAAAGTATCCTATGTCCTTCTTCGGGACTCGAAGTATCTCCATACCGAATTTCAGCTAAATCGATTCAGCGGTTTGGGCGTGAAGAGGTAACAGACAGACAGACGGACAGACAGACAAACACACTTTCGCATTTATAATATTAGTATGGAAGTATGGATGATAAAGGACACGTTTTAATGAAAATTGTAACTGTCACAAATATATATTTTTTAATTCTAAATTTTTTCTTCGTGATTAAATTACTAAATAGAATGGTCCTATTTGGCAATAGGCATGGGTCCGGAAACTAGCCCTTCGAGAATATTTTCGCATGTGGTTTAGAACAGCTAAAAAAGCTGTTAAATAATAATAAATAATAATAATACCTAATAACTTTTAATGCTGATGATATTTGTTCACATTCAAAATTCATCACGTCATTTCTGTGATGCACGTTGCACTGTGCACAGTTTACATTGTGTAATGTAATTAAAAAAGTTATCTTTTAGTGTACGAAACGTTTCGATATTATTTAACAGTAGGTACAGTGAATGTACCTACGCGTAGGCGTGGCGCCTACCTGGCAAGTGCATCATATTATACATCAAGAGATTTTTTCGAAATTTTAATCACATAATACGCGTATTAACTACCGACTACCGAACTATATCACAGTTTTGCTGTCCCTACACTGACCTATATAATAGAACGCCTCTATCAATTCTAATTCCTCGAGCCTCTGGGCGCTGCTGGGCCGCGCTGACGCAACCAATTGCGCTCACTTGCGCTAATTGCGCCAGATGTTCCACCTTCAGTGACAGATGCTCGTGACGTCACCACCTAGGCTTAAGCCTACTTTAACAGGTGTGACGTCACTTTTGTTACATGTGAAAGCCTGGATGAATGCGTGTAGCCTCAACACCTTGCGAGTTGCGTGGTTAGGCTACGCGGTCTTCGCCTTATGTCAAGAGCTTAAGAATAATAAATATGTAAGTTTTCAGAGCTTACGTTTAGGATGGCTTAGTGGTTGTTCATGAAACAGCAAGGTACATAATTGTTACTGTTATGAACACGAGTCTCGAAAAGACTTAATATAAAAACTTCATTAAATAGTTAGTACTAGTAATAGAAATACCAGTTAAATACTACGGCAGTAAATTTAAATGAGATAACGATATAGGACAGTGGTGTGATAAGTTGATAACAAAACATGTCTTCATGTTATTTGCCCAGTATAAAAATATATTGTTTGCAATCAGGATCTTCCTTATTCGATAAGTCTAAGATCGTATTTGGTTTATTATAGAGATAATTTTAAACAAAGCTATTTATGATGTGAGTCTACAATAAGAGAAATACATAGTCAATTAATCAATATTGACTTTGTATTCTTTTATTATAAACACGTGCAAATCTGTTTATTTTAAGAATGGATTGTAAAGATAAAACAATGTTTGACACGGTTTTTACCATAAACCTATCAGTATAATATATTAAGTCTATGGTTTTTACATTAAAAAAAACTATAAATCATTGCAATTTTTCGGCCATTTAAAAAATATAGACGTCACATGACGTTGACAGCTGACGTGGCGCGGGGCGGCGGTATTTAACCCCAAAATGGAAAGGTGGTCAACACGGGAGCTGATCTTTGGTCGAGGATCACGAGGATCGCCCAATACCAATTAACCCTGCGCCGCCGTCGTCACAATGTAATATAGTTTAATTGGTCCGACCCCGATGCACAGTCGACTTAATGAATGAATGTTATATACCGTGTTCCTTTTATCGTCGTATGTACACGTGACTGATCTGTGCCTATGATATGTTGTATATTTTTTTTAATTTTTGCCCAAGACGTGGCATTCTATTTCTAAAATTCTTGCAACCGCGAAAATCGTAGCGCCTAACATTTTGTCCAATTAGATTTCTATAATGCCCGGGCCGCACCTGCCTAGTGCTTCGTGCTTAAAACGATACCATTGGACGATCTGCGTGTATCGTCCAATGGTATCGTCTCATAGCACAAAGCTTCGTTCGATAGACGCATGTGCGGCCGCGGCATTAGAAGATTTCAGCAGGCTTACCATGGTCATAAAATGATGGATTAACAGAGGAAATCTGTCAGTTTCTCCGCAAAAACTGACAGCATTTCTATTCTTTCGCATTTCTACTGTGGCCATGCTAGGCATAGAAGACAAAATATAAATCCTACAACGTCAGGAATCAATACTACACTGACCGCCGCTCAAATTCTTCACATTTCTCCACCAATTTATCGAGTACCTATATAGTCTCGAGATACATAGTGAATCAGAGTTGCAGCAACAGTATTGATGTTGGTGTCAACAGATCTGACCCGCTAAATCAGCGCCCCATCAGCCACAATCAGCGCGGCGCCGACATGGCGCTGACGTCATACACAATGACAACGTCAAAATGACATGCCACGAGGCTGATAAAAATGGCAATACCATAATAAAAAAGAAAATTGCAGACGTCTTTTTCCCAGCTTTTCCATAAACCTACTTATAAAGGCTCGAATACATGGCAAGGCCGACCACATATTATACGTTGAAATCGATTGAATCCGGTTGGACTGATATCAGGCCGAACTGGCTGGACTCATGCAAACACGGGAATGCACAAAACGAGTACAGTCAGTTCGGCCTGCGATCAGTCCGACTAGAGTCGATTGGCCTATTCGTAAATGCATGGGAACCTTATGGCAGGATTTTAGACCGCAAATTATTTTAAAATTAAAAATTAAATTGTCGCGGATCAAAATCGGTTTTGATCTTATATTTTTAGAAAGTTATACGCGAAGGATCATATTATTATATAAAGAATATTCTTTTCGATAAAACTATTTCTTTAAAACGTGATCATTATTATTTAAATGAACTTAATGAATCTAAATTCCATAAGTAGTGGGTATCTTCAATAAAATCTATAACACTCTCGATTGTCCTGTTCGCGGTTCATTACGACTTATTGGTACACTCCCCGACACAAGTGTTAAAGGAAATACATTTTTATTTAGTGTAAATTATATTTAAGTAGATATGTATTAGATAGAACTATTTTTGGTAATAAAATGTTTTACATAAGCTAGTTTGAACGAGGTTGCAGCCTTTGTCTGATACGTTTGAAAAGTCCCTTGACAAACAAAGATCGACGTGTAAATAAAAGATTTTACCTAAGACGATATTGTCATTTATAGTTTTTATAAAATAATTATAACAAATAAAACACAGATGCTTTGAATAAATAATAAAATGTTTAATTCAGAATAAATAGTGTCGTGATGAATATCATCTTCCAAAGAACTTTAAATTTTTACCCATTTTTTTTCATCGTTAGGTATATTGCATAAATTAAAAGAAGTTTTTATAACGACTTATGTCCCCGACTGTACACTTAAAGGGTGATAATAATCGGGCACATTAGTGAGGCCCGCATCGATCGTTCGTTCGTTCTTCATTCCTTTCGTTATTTTTTATAAAATAAAATAATTGCCGCTTATTAAATGATACATGCGGGTGTTAATGGATTTATGAGGGGTTTACATCGGACACGAAAAACAATTGATGATTGACTGACCGAGATTGTAATTTAATCGGTCATTGACTTTGTAAAGCAACGTATCAAGGTAAAGAAAATATCATTGTTTGGCGTAGGTTACCTAATTCAATATGTAGATGTTTTTGTAGCCTAATTTACTTGTAAAATTTTTTACCATTTTAGTGGTAAACTAAAAACAAACGAACAGAAATATTACTTTCTCCAGAGCTTTGAAATTAATGTCATAACTTATAATATTATCGATTTAGTTCCAAGAGTAGAAATTTTTGACAGAAATGAGAAAAATTTTAATTTTCTGGTCCGGGATAGCTAGCTTATTTCGAATACTTAGGTAAACAAAAATGAATGAAAGATAATCCAAGTAAACAACAAAAACGTCCTTTTGCGGGCTAAAAGCGGCTAGTTTTTTTTTCTATCTCCATCACGATTCACGACAAAAGCTGTAGGCGTACGGCAGATGTTTACATATCCCAGAAGAATGAGCATTAGTCTCACAATAGACCTGGCCATAATGCCGACCGAATCTTATTATGAGGCGTATTCAAAGAAAATATTGAATTATAATATTCTTACAGGATGTCAATACCGAATGTTGAACGTTGATTCTAAATTTAAAATTGACGACAATGAACTACTTTGCTTTTTTATCATTCTTTGGAATAAAACACACTGTGTCTAAACTCTTAATCGAACTTATTTAGGTATTCCTCGAAAATTAAGTTCTTTATTCATTTTAATATCTTCTTCATTCGTTTGTTCATTACAATGAGTCCATTATATTTAGAAAATGGAGCAGCCTGTATACAAAGGCGCCTATCGTAATCTTTACGAATCGGAAATGGCGAAACAAATTTAGCGGCGACAATGGGACCCGGTGTTGTCAGATTCCAATCTTAGGCACCCTTCCTTATCACGATGTAAGATGTACACCTTAATAATGTGTGCTTTAAATAGCATTGTATGTTAAGACTTAATGCTGAAAGTTATGACAAAGAATTGTTCGAATGTGAGTAGACTATGCTAACATTTAAAAAAAAAACATTGGATTCCTTGTGTGTTGTGGAAATAGAGGTTTAATCGTTAAACCAAAGCAGGCTAAAAAATCAACCCTAAAATAGTTGCTATTTTCGGTCAGACCACAAAAATGGACTAGATCCATTTCTGTGGGTCAGACGCAAAATATGATCTCGTGCGGAGTTTTTTGTGATGAACATGATTCAACTTTTACAAGTTTATAACGATTATGTTAATGTGAAAATTGAAATTACTCAGATCTATTACAGCTGACACAAAGAATATTAAAATTAACGTTATTTTCTATTGATTTACGATTTTTTTTATCTATTTCAATGATGGAGGCAGGAGCCATTAACCTTTGAATTTGAGAGTAATAAATTCCAAAATTCAACAATAATACAAATTATAAGCCATAAACACGCGACAAAAAGCAAAGTTCGAGGAAAAAAATTGCTCGCCGAAATACGGTACAACATTGTACAGTTGTCGATAAAAGGACATTAATGGTGCGAAATAGCATTAAATGGCGCGAAAATAAAAGAGATGACATTTGTATTGTGTATCAAATTTTTTAAATAAACACCTTTTGAGTGGGCGGGCGAGCGAGTATTTGTAAATAGGTTTTGTTGCTGGTCACAATGGATTTTTTCTTCGCGGGCTCTTTGAATAACTTTGACACGTGCCTCAAAAGCTGATGAGGCCTTTGATATGGAATTTGATCTGATCAGAAGAATGTATTATAAATATTATTCGAAAACTTGCAGTCACATGCATGTGAAAAATATTGCGTTAGTAACGTCAACGACCTACACAGCTTGCCATAATTTTTATAATATCCGATTCTATATATCTAAAGATCTTTGCCAAATTTCAACAAATTAAAAAAAAAAACAAAATGTCACGTGAAAAGGCGCGAAAGTGGATTTCATTGTGAGGTTATCGTGCGATCGCCGTGACATAAACAACGCGGCGGGTGGCTACCACTTTACGAGCTACACAGCTTTCGCGGCTACCGTCGCGTCGCCCGAGGTACTGAGATATTTATTCGGTAATTAATTGTTGCGGGATTTTTTGTAAATAAGACGTAGGTATAGTATTTTAGGGTTAACTACGTGCGCGTCAATTTTTTTATTTTCGTATTTTTTTTTAAGAATGCAAGATTTTAGATACCAGTTTTTTATGGCATGGGTAATGGTATACCGTATACTATTATGGACTATCTAGTCATGAATGCCTATTTACTAAAACCATTTTAGAAGCCTTTACATACAGTTATAATCTTATAGAGCACCAAACACGATTCACCAACATAATTTTCAAACATTTTGCATCAAACTCATGTAAAAAGTTAAACTTTGCGAACAATGATGCTCCAACAAAGCGTTTGCAAGTGGGTCACAGTGTCACACCGGTGTTACAGTGTCAGAGTCACCGGTGTCAGAATGTCAGAGTGTCAGAGTGTCAGATAGGTCGCATAAAGACCTTCCGGTCCGCGTCAGATCTAGATGTCCGGGCTACGATCAGATTTGAAACTATGAATTATGTAATTGAAAACTGTTACTGGTTTTACCCTACTAAGGTCAAAAGAAAGGATAATGAATGGATATGTGTGTATGATTATGCCCTCGTTCTGTCTAAACTAGTGGTCCTATTAATAATGTCAATTAATTTGTTATAACGGCATTAGTTCACAATCTCTTTTATATTAACTTCTCATTTTGGTTGAGAGTTATGCCAAAATTCCGGTCGGCCCTTTGGTATTTTGGTTTGTTTTTTACTCAGATTTTTGATATAATACATAATGTACGTTTATAAAAATATTATAAGTGTTATTTTTCCCATTATAGGACGATAATATAAACTTTAACTTAAGTTTATCTCAATAAGCAACCGTTAAAGCAATCTAGGGTTTCACACGGCCGACATAGGCCGGCCAGCGCTTGGATGTGCCGGCGAAATATCAACACAGCATAAACTCATAGGGAATTATCGCTACACCTAACTGTTATTTATTGCACGATTACAGATAATGTTTTATTTAAAAGTGAAAGCAATAGAGATTTGAAGTCAGGGGCAGTAGAAAACGTAGAGACTTAGAGAGAGTCTTTTACAAGTACGAAAGAAAATTATGTATTTCTCTTCCTTTCTTCTATTTGTGTATTTGTCAGTTTTAAGTATCAATTTGTAATGTATTGAGAACTAGCTGTCCCGGCAAACGTTGTTTTGCCATAAAATGATTTTCCCTATTTTCCTGTTTATCCTTGAAGTTTTTTCTGATTTTTTTTTCTACAGACCTCACAGAGCCCGAGACCTTTCCAACGAATGCAAAACCGTGGAAATCGGTTCGTGCGTTCTGGAGTTATAGCGTCAGGCAAGAAAATCCGACTTATTTTTATATATTTTGATTTATATATATATATATATATATATATATATATATATCATGTTTTGTAAAAAGTAATTACGTAAATCCCGATAAGTATTTCATCCCGAATTCTAGAGCATGTACTCCACAAACACTTTATATTCTACACTCATTATAAAATTATCTAACTTCCTCATTGATATATTGATGTCAAGTATTATAAAATGAACGTTCTATTAGTGAGAGCCTAAACGATCAATTTTATTGTGCAATATAATTGACAATAAGATTGAAAGGTGGGCGCGTTCAAGACCCTGGACGGTCAATAATATTGCACAATACGTGAAAATTGTTCGTCTAGGGGCCCTATTACGTAGCTCAATACTATACTTATAGGGCGCTTGTCCGATGCACCTATTCTTTACTATCACTGATACTAGTAACGAGGCTATAAAGTCTAGATCAGTGGTACTCAACCTTTTTTCATACGTGCCGCAAACACGTTTTAGCCTCGGTGTCGCGGGTCGCAACTAAAATTGGTAATTACTAATTACAATAAAATTAAAAATTTTAGGCGAGATCGGAAATACCAATAATATGCGACTTAAACTAAAATAAATTAATAACAAAGATTCATCAGATGATTCAGTGCTTCATTCAGTGTGATTTTTGAAATTGGGAAAGCTACACCAGCTTATTCAGATCTGGCTTGTCGCATGCTTACTATTATTATTTATTACGATGAACGAAATTCAAAATGTTTTACAATTATCTTTAATTTTACGCGAGCCACTGACAATGACGTCGGGCCGCAGGTTGAGTATAGCTGGTCTAGACTGTGAGAGCGAGAGAGATGTAGTGTAAGCGAGATGGGTATAGGAAGGAGGAATTAGCCGGCTAACGATAGAGTAAATCACAGTGCCCTCTAGATTCCAAACTCTTTAGTACCACAGATAAAAGCTAAACGTATGGGAAAGATGTGAACGTATTTGACAGAGATTTGAGATTACTTATCAAGATGCAGCATGGTCCATACTAATATTATAATTGCGGAAGTGTATCTGTATGTAACCTCTTCACGCCCAAACCGCTGAACCGATTTTGCTGAGGAGACACGTTGTAGGCGTATGGATCACTTTAAGTTTATAACTTCGAAAGCTATTAGTCATTATTAATATTTCAATACTAGAGGGTGTACAAAATTTTTATGTAAGTATTTTTATTTTGTAGTAAAATTTTAAATTTTCATTATGAAATTTTAGTAAAATTCTCGCTTGAAAACAGTAGCTGTTGATAAAATGGAAAATTTCAATTTAAGAATATTAATTATTCCCCCGCCAGATGGGCATCGTCTCATTTGAATAACAAAGAGATGACCGCACGGAAAAACGAAAGATTGACGCGTGCAGGGTTGCCAGGCCTCATAAAACCGAACACTGTTTGGCGTGTCCGGTCTAGGGAATGCAAATCGAGATTAGGCTCAAGCGAGATCTCGTGAGATTATGAAAAAAAAAAACTCGCGAGATCTCACCAATTAAAAATGACGCTTTGTTTATGACGTTTAACTATGCTCAAGTATAATCTCGCTAAATAGCCGAGACGCAAAAACGACATCTCTCGTGAAAGATATTGCATTCCCTATAGTCCAGTCGAAATTACAGAGCGTCGGGTTTTTGTAGAGCTTTGGCCTTTGGATAAGTCCTGCAAAGGTTTGTCCGGTTTTTCGGTTTGGCAACCCTAACGCGGGCAGAGTGAGTTGCGCTACCGTGTGGGGTAGCCCGCGGCTGATTAACATCTTCCCTTAATGTTTATGTACCCGATTGTACATACAAACTTAATTTGGAATATTTCTTGAAACTTATTTTTGACACGACTGTACTTTAATCTATGTAGAAATATTTCTATATTAACGAACTTGATTTGTTATATTTCTTAAAAGTTAATGTTGATAATAATCATATGACTGATAGTGTACGTGTACCGAACGCACGCATCCTCTCGGGGCTGATGGCCAGACATCCTAAGATACAGTATGAAATTTTAGGAAGCGTTTCTGCCGCTGATCTGCGCCGATATTTCATACATTTTGATGTCAGCGTTGTAGATCAGCGCTACAATAAATTAATCTTCATATTGTGTCATTTAATATATATTATATTGCTTAAATCATTGTTGACACGACTGTACTTCACTCGATGTAGAAATATTTCTATTCGTTTGTGTACGATTTATGTACAGTCACGTGCAACTTTGATTTGCGACATCTAGTTTATGCGCGGACATTGTTACTCACTTTGCAAGAAATCATCAGAGCTGATAAGTTTGTACTAATATCAATAATATGTATTCTGTGCTAATAGCAGCTCTGATAATTAATTAATTGTGATAGCACAATAATTAATGTTAAGTTGCGAATTTAACGGAGGTAGAGGAAGTTTTTTAAATTTTACACTGACGACTTGCTTCAAATTTTATAATATGACGCATACAGGCGAAATCACAATAATTATTTCAAAATCAACCAATGCAGATGCGTTCAAATTAACAAGTTAGGTAATTAAGCGATTTAAAATTATCAATGCGTGTCAAGCTAAGTTCAAGTATAACAGAACTGGTGCACCGTGCAGCACCGTGTGTAATATTACATGGTATCCACTTAACCCCACACTGCGAAATCCCAAACAATGCGATAAAAACGTATTTGACGCGATCTCGAATGACAAAGGAGTGTGGCACTTTGACATTTCGCGATTTAATCACGTACGAGAGCGGCAGAGGGCGCTCAGCTCTCTTGACACCGATCTCTCGAGCCCTCGCCGCCAGATTATTGTGCACGCGCGGCTTGACAGGTTAACTTTGTGGATTACCCTCTAATCAGCACTTACGCTGTTTGTTTGCCCCGGACATTCGAATAAGGTGGTAAATTGATAGCGTTTACGAGTTTTAGGAAGAAGAACAGTTGAGGCCTGTTAATGAAGTAAAATAGGATGTATTTAACGTCGTGATTTTCATGCAGAAATGATAATACATAATTTGTTTGTAATTATAATGATTTGACTGAATGCAGTTTTTAGATAGAAAAAAAAATATCCAACCTTTATAATATTATATTAAAGTGCAAAAGCTAAAGATGAGTCTCACTTCTAGACAGTCTTGTATATACAAAATATATATCAATATGTTAGGTGCAAAGGTAAACATTAGGAGCAGGACTGTACACGGAACGGGCGGCGACCGCGGACCACAGTTGCTAGGGTTGACACTTATCGAATGTAAGTTACTAACTAATGCCTAAACTCTTATTGGCTTTTGTTATGTGCACAATAAATGGATTCTCTGATCATTAATTTTTAAATCTTTGTCATTTCTGAAGAACTACTGAACAATTATTATTAGAATAATTGACATATTTTTGTAATGTTTTAACCAAATAAGAGCAATTGTAGTTATTGCTACAAATGTTTTACCTTCATTTAATATTAAAAAATAACGTTATTAATGTGCAACTATACAGAGTCAATGAACACTTTAAAATAATATATTAAAATAAATTGTGGCTAGATGATGAATTTGTGACAGCCCTGAGTTTTAACAATGGGGTGAGAATCATACATGGGGCGAATGTGAAAAAATCCAGTTCAAAAAGCCACCACGATGTATGCCCAGACTTTCGTTTCCCGATTGTGCCCATTGTGCGATAAGAACGCGTTTTAATCTACTGTCTAATACTACACTGTGATGAATTAAAAAGTTGTATGGTGTAAAATAAAAACAAAATATAGAGAAAGAGTGTATAATCTTATGAAGACTTAAGAGTTTTTTTTGTGAACTGTATTAAAATTAAAATTTAAATATATTTTATATATTTCAACATAAGTAGTATGTATAAATGTGTAGTATGTGTTAATAAGTATTTTTAGCAACTACAAAATGTGAAGTTAAAGGGTGAATAAATTCGACCCTTGAGTAACACTATTCAACAAAAATAATACAAGTAAAACAAAAATAATCAAGCCTACATTTTGGTTAACTTAATAAAATATCGATCACCAAATGGAACAGATTTAAAGAGTTCTATTTTTAAACCGCGACCGTAACCATAGACAATATAGATTATTTTTTAAAGGGCAACAACAATGGCCGTCTCCCGCGCGCGTGCAACATGACACCACTTCATTGTACACCCCCATCGGTTGACCAATTGAATTTAAAAAACCGATAATTATATGAAGGGTGCGCATAAAGTATAATAAGTCTATTGGATATCAATTTTGATACTTAGTTTTATTATGGAATCAAAGCGTTAATATTATTATTATAACAGATTCGCTTATAGTCGAAAGTCGTTGATATTTTGTAATTATATTTTTTTACTTGGAAATTTATACGGATTTGTATTTAAAAATATTATTATTATTATGATTACTATGTCTTCTATTCATATTACACTTGCAGTCGTCTAAATAGCTAGCAAAGCTCTACGTAAAACAACGAACCGAGTTCAGAAATCAATTCAGTAAAGTGCCAACCGTAAACTTTTTACAAAGAGTAAGCGCGGTAATAGAAGCGCGCCAGCGTGAAAAAAGGAAAAGGAAAATTCCCCTCGTGTTACATCAGCACTTTGGCGATGAGCTTAAACGCTCAAACCTAATTTGACGGCCCGATTAACACGCTCAAAGAGCGTGATTGATTTTCGAATTTTCCAGATTCAATAATCTTATAATGCTTCTAATAATTCGGTGAGAATTGGAATGTCATTTTGATTCACTGTAACAGTAGTACCTGTTACAGTGAATCAAAAAGACATTTCGTGAATTATTGCCTTTGCCAATAAATTAAAAATAAAAGAATATACTGGCCACTATACAAAACTATGAAAAAACTATACATTTAAATTTCGAAGAGACCAATATGGCGCGGGCGTTAGATCGTCGATAGGTACTGTCGCGCGCAGAAGCGCTACACGCTGAGTCGTGCGGAGAGGGCCATTGTGCTCAATTCGGGCTAAGTTAATTGTTTTTAATTCGCCAGTGCTGTATTGTAGCTCTTTAATTACGCCCACGGCGGCCGCTAATGGCGTCGTGAGCGTACGCGCCGATCACGAGTCAAGTACAAGTTCGTACTCATGTTTTATATTGAATATTTTTCAGTATTGCCAGTTTGGTTGCGTAAAAATTGTTTACTTAGATTGTTTAGCAACATTTTTAAAAGATTAATTTTAGATTTTAAACAACTGTACAACATTACTGCCTGAAACGATAGCTAAGGACTCCTCATTAAACGCACAGGCATTGTGTAGATACATGAATAATTAATAGTTTCATACTAATAATGCAAAACGTTACGTTTAAATAACAATAATAAGCTGCTTCAATTCTTCCAATGTATCTATTTCAATAAAAAAATAACATCGAAATTATACAAAATGGAGTCGCCATTTTGCAGCAAACCCGCAAATTCGCTCCGCAAAGTTTCAAGTGATTGTACCGAGTGTCGCCCTCATTTGGTTAATCCCGTGCAGATCCTCAATTAAACAGGTATAAAAGAAAAAGTTCGAACCCCGGGAATCACGACTCAAATTAACGACCCAAATGAGACTTTTTAACGCAACTGTACCACGGTGAGATATTAATTAGTTCCTATGTTACAGTTTACAGTTTTTTTTAGTTATGGCCGTGAAATTTGAGATTATTCTAGTATACAAAAATGTGTCAATTTCGTCTATAGTTTAATCCCTACCATTAATAATATAATGCGATGTTGTTTATCTAATAAATAACTCGCCAAAGTTTGTTGTTGAAGGCATAATAGTATCTTCATACAAGACTCACGAAAGGACACATTTTTCGCCAAAATAAAAGTACGTTTTCTGCAACGACTTTTAGCGCGTCAGTAAAAAATTCTAAATCGCTTTTTACGTCCAACTTTTTTATCAATTTATAAGATTATCTCTACTGTAAACTATTAATCCTTTTGTAAATGATTTGAACCATAATCTCAACCGCTGACTTGTAACCCTCCACTGCGGCTGGGGTCGCGGGCACCCCAGCGGTTACATGACAACCGCGACAGTAACAAGTGCATAGTCGGATTTATCTCGATTTTTTTGTGATACTTACTGTATTTATTTTTATGAAATAAATTCGTAAAAAATAAAATATTTATTTAAGTAAGTACCTACATTTATTTAGCTGCAGAGTTTTAATTTTTTTGTTTTTTTTTTTATATATTGGTAATAATTATTATGAAAAAAAAAAAAACACTTTAGGTTTCGATAGTTTTCAAATCACTAATTCAGTAACGTTTTTGGAAACTAAACTAAAAGAAAACATAGTGCCATGGGTGAATCTCGAGATAAATGTGCGAGTATTCCACCATGTCTGTTTTTTGTCAGACTTCCCTCGTATAATCGTATCTGCACACACGCTAGACACCCTCCTGAGTCCTGACCACTAATGAGTGGTGCAAAGTTTTACCAACACCCTTGTGTCATTCTAAATCTCTTTAATCTTCGACTTATAAAATTGGAAAATAAGAGGTTATATATAATAAGAATTTAGAATTATTTATTTAGCTTTTTTAATATGGCTATTATAATATTAATAGTAACTTATGTACAAAAAAATTGAACAATTTAAAATATTTTTGCATCATTATAATATCTAAGTTATTAGTTCTATAAGGTGCAAAATATTAAAATTATTTAAAAAAATATTTAAAATATATTATACTAGTACACCTATTGTATGATTTTTATATAGTAAAATGCATTATAGTCATCTCATCCCCCACAATAGGAATAATACTCTAAAACTCGATTAATTAAAGCCTCGCCAATAAATTACATATTGGGACGTCGTATTAACGATTTTTTGGGGACATTGTAACGTATAACCACAACATAGACCCCAAACGCTTAATTTGTAACACAACACTGCGCGCGCGCCGCACGGTTATTACTATACCCCTAAATTACATAATTATTATGCGTTTTGTGATTTTTCGCGTTTATAATAATACATGATAGCTGCATCGATAGGGGGAGATTTGCAATGTCAATATACAAAAGTGAGGGTGTTTTAAACATTTCAAATTATATTGCATGTTCAAATGATACCAAGCAATAGTTTATCAAGCTTGTCCGTAACAATTTAAATGGGCTGCACTGAAATAAGTATTTCTATTTATAATTGCAGACGTGTAAGGCATTTGAATTACAAATCTTCATTATTTATAGGTAAATGTACGATATCACACGATTATTTATTGCATCTACACGATCTGTAATTTTCAATGGATACTGATTTGTAATTATGGGCACCTGAAAAATATTATATACACTTTCGATGAACTAAAGTCGTCGTCATCAAACATCTTACGAGTTACAATAGAAAAATGAAAATCATAATTATTGATTTAATTATGTTTAAAAGTTAAAAAAAATGAAAACGAAACAAAACTAGTACAACGACTTGATAGTGTGTTCCAAATTCGTATTTTCGATTTGAATTTTCATTCACTCGGAACGAACTCGGAAAAATCATGACATGTGTCACGTGACGCGACTGTCAACCCTACAGTGCAGATAGGCGACAACGAAATTAATTAATTCCTTGTATCGGCAGGGGTCTGAATATGCATGAGTGTCGGCTCGTTAGGTCGTCGGCGGTCAGTATCAACAGTCCGAAACCCGACACCGCTGTTTATCACGTCATACTCGATATCAACCCTTCATCGTATGCTGTATATGTTAGGAAAAATAAGAAGTTATGAAATGTTGCATTGAAGACTTAAGAGTCCTCTCCTTTTACTAAAGTAAGATTTTTGGAATAGTTAACCTGAAAGTTAAGATTCCCTATTCGCAAATTTTTATCGGTAATGGTTTTGAACTATCAGTTATGTAGTAGGTAATCATAAAATGTATTTTTAATTCAAAATTAAGATTCGATATCTTTATGGATCAGATATTTAGCGTAAAATCATTTTTCTTAAGTACTTACTTATTCAAAATTATAAAGTTTACGTAGTGAAAATTTCACATGAAATGTAGGTTTTATTTTAATTTTTCCAGTTTCCACAACTTTAAACCTTCTCTTACCTAATTCAAAATAGGTATTTAACGAGGTTACATTATGAAAACCCCGTGGTTAATTAGGTGCTTTTAAAGCACGTTTGATATTTAAACCCTGGCAGTGGACATCTTATCAATATATTCATACACGTATTAGATTTCACAGGATCGATCCCCTCCCATTCGCTAATGAGCAAACACTGTGGACATGTTTGATGTTGGCTGAACTTCGTGTTTGCCCGCGAAATGGTTATGATTGGACAAATTCTGTATGCTAATATGTCACTGTAAATAGTGTGTAGAACCAATGTTAAGTCAACTAAAAATAAGGATATCAATAATAGTTAAATAAATCGTACGAAAAGAAAAAAGGGACACATTTGTCAAAAATGGAATCGTTAGAAGGCGATGCTAAAAACAGAAATAAAAAAATATTCTTAAGTATAAAAGTGTATCGTTCAAACTTCCAAGCAGCCAATATATTTAAATACCTACTTTCATTAATACTTTGATCACAGTTTCCAGGAAATGCTATTGTATTCTATTGTTGTCGCGATCACCGGTGCTCTTATGGGGTTCGAAGAATTAATATCAACTGTGATTAATTTATTACACGCACGATTTTATGAAAACGTACGAAAAAGTTAACTTTAAATCCTAGATATACATATAAAAAGCATAAGCCTACTCGTAGCGCGATATAATTACGTTACTTTCCTTTGGTCCCTTGGACAAACAGACAAACAGTCCCCCGTTGGACCGTCTTTTTATCGGCAGAGGGACCGCAAAATTTCTATTTGCATATCTGTAGACTCATAAATCTCTTCACTTATTAGCTCGGGGGTAGGAGCGACCCCCGCGCCGTCGCAGGGTTAACCTTATTTAATTAGCGGTGATAAAAATATTAATTAATGTATACTTGTGATCAATCATACGGACGTTTTGGTTAACCTGTATATTTTGTTTTTTTTTTTATGTGGAATTTGAGGCTAAGATTTGCTCCAAAAAGTACTTACGATGCTTTATTTTTGTTAATTAAAAAACAAAATTATATTTCAGCTCATGCTAAATAATAATATGGACGCCTACAATTATATGTACGTACAGAGTAACAAAAAACTTAACTTATAGTCAATTTAAATAAAAAATATAATACTCAATTAAATTTCAACACTGGAAAATTCTACAGTAATCTACTTAAATACTAATTTTATAAGAAATCAAGTACCTACTTATTACAATAAATTAGTAAAGGAAAAAGGTTAATTTCGCGTTTAGCTTAAAGTTAGTAATCAAAAGCTACTAAGTTAAATGATGTGGGAGTGTTCATAGTTTTAGATCCAATAAAATTTTAGCATTCTAGTTGATAACTCACTTTAAACTTAACGCGAGTAGACTAAATAAAAAGAAGAAGAAGCTACTTACATGATGATGTACTGGATCCCAGGGTGTTAGTACGGTGCAAGTGGCTGGTTACTTTGGGTGAAACTCAGAAAGTACATGTTAGTGATGATAATTATTATGGTGACCACCACCAAGTAACCATCACCTACCATCACCCACCATTACCCAAGTGCAACATAAAATAAAACATGCAAAAAAAACTAAGTGAGTCTACTAGAATCAAAAACCGCAATGTCCAATAATGTTTTTATTGGACATTGCGGTTTTTGATTCTAGTAGACTAAAGTATAAAAAAATTACGGATTTTTTTTGGAAGTGGTTTGAAAAGAAAAGCCATGCTGGAAACTATTATCAAAATGAAAGTTATGTAAAAGTTGATAAAAGTTCTTTGATGATGTCATGCAAATATTAGGAGAAAAAAACTATCAAAACTAATATTAATCTGGTTAAAATCTTATATTTAAAGAAAGAATTGAAAAATAATTATACATGCAGGGAAAAACATTTCATAGTAAATAATTAAAAAAAAAAACATTGTCTATGATGGGAAAAATAATTTTTGACTTTCTTCAATATTTTTTTTACAAGCAACTTACGATTTTTAATATTTTAACATTAAGCCACTTATACACTAACAGTGACGAAGTATCACGTCGTGAATTTTGTTACCTTTATTTTCTAGGCTTTAGCACGCTTTAGAATCTAGACTTTAGCTAGCTAGAGCTTAGTTGGAGCATGCTAAGAAATATTACTTAGCGTTTAAGCTTTGGCGTACCTAAAATTACCACTTAAGTTACCATCAAAGAAATGGATTTAATTCAATACAGTAAGTCATGATCTGTCGGCTGGGTTTGACATAATTCGTCTAAACTACGAAGGTCCGCCATTTGTTTATGAATCAACTTCTCTGATGGTACATCAAAACGGTCAGAATTTTGTATGATAAATGCTTACACGACATATCTCATAGACAAATGGACGACAGTCTCAAAGACACAAATAAACTCTGTCTTTTACGAGCATTTCAATAATCCCCCCGCACTTTCACATATCATTTTTCATGCAATTGGGACCAGGCGGTCACTATTTCTGAAATAAAACGGTCAAGCAGCCAATTTACATAAACCTTATCGACCCCAATTTTTCTAAAGCGCCCGAGCTCAATGTATATTGGTCGTATAAAAAACATTTTTTATTTCGTTCGTTGTAATCTAACTTCTTTTTCTGGGGAGTAAGGTTGTTATTCTATAGTGGTGGGAGTAAAGTGTATCAATTTCAGCAATGGGCCTGGCGACTTGTCGGACGTGACGCGAATATCAGACGACATCGACCGACGCGACGCGGACTGATGGGTTTGACAAATTGATAGTGTAAGTGAGCCTTAAGCTGTAAAACCACATCGTGGTTGATATACTTAATATGAAATAAACAACAAAAAAATAATAATGCAGTTTTTGGTACAATGTTTTTACCCGAAGCTTGAAAATGTGTTTAAAAGTTTTTCTTAGATTTGGAAGCGTTACAAACATTCGTAATTACAATATATTTTAAGAACTTACTGCCTAAATATCGTGTTTCAAGCGTAAAGTGCGGGCCAAAAAACTTTCGCCATTTCAGTGTTTGGGGCCGTTTTGACATTGATGTTACTGGTGTAACTTTTTCTGTATTTTTTTTTTCTATCAAATAACACGTGCATCAAGTCCTGAATTATGAAGTCTTTGATTTCTATGGTTCCGTATCAGCTAACTGTAAAGTTTAAAACTGTTTTGTTTTAACTATACACAGTAGAGCAATCTTTTACAGGGGTAACAGATCATTTCACACGTTTTGGGGCAAAATGCCGGCCGTAAATCTAACGGAAACATTTTTTTGTTCGATGAAAATAGTTTTCCGGGTTGGGGTGCATTTTTTTTCGGTTTCTTATTAATGTTTTATGTGATGGCGTTTTTATGTTTCTCATAATGGGGATTTGATGGTCTTATTGTTAAACTTTTATTTGTAATTTATTGTCAAATCTGTTATAAGAAACAATTAGCATGGAACTAAAGAACATGACTTACCATAATAGAGGATTTTTTGCATTTATGCTATTTAAATAAGAATTTTAATGATTAAATATTATATAAAACCCTTTTAAGTATATTTCTTGATAATACTTTAAGTCATTTATACAACTGCATCTAATTATACTCTCTAGTTCGCTCTTATCAGTCTTGTTCGCAGTAGATCTATACTAATTGCGAATACTTGTAGGAAACAGTCTTACGTTATACTGAGTTTATTGCAAAATCCTTCTTATACTTTACCCCTCTAAACGCAAAAGTATTTTTTATGAAGTATAATATGGGCCCATAAAATAAAAATTACTTTTGCGTTTTAAACATTATACTATGAGACTAAACGCCGTACTTAGAGACATTTAATTATGATTAACCTTCAATTTATTGAAGAGTGTGACAGATAATGTATGGGGCTTATGTCAAAAATTTTGAATTACTTAATTACATTTTATAAATTAATATCAGTTAATATGTTCCACTCTGAGTGCGGCAGTAAATGTTCAAAACACTTGTTGCGCTGAAGTTCCGCGGGAGCCATTTTTTCGGGATAAAACTATCCTATGTCCTTTGCCGGGATTTAAAGTGTATTTAAACCATTTTTTATGAAAATCGGTTTAGTAGTCAGTCAGCGAAGAGGTTTAGTAGTCAGGTGGTCACAGATCGACACATTTACTTTGAGCATGCCTCTATGGATGAAAATTAAACCCCCCCACAAACTCTACAAATGCTGTATTTCTACTTGTAAGAGTAATATTAATTTGATTTTCTTAAAAAAACACATTTGTATTCTGATTTATCAGTGTAGAAACAATCTATACCATTACTTATCGTAATTTAGGGTAAAAAGTAGCCTCACTTATCGTAATATATTGTAAAAAGGCGTCTGAATCTCCCGTTTTCGGACATAGAGACAAATGCCTTTGGGCGGAGGTTCCTTATTCATTCTAAGGGCTAAGGGTATAAATCAGACAGCCCTGTCGATAGCAGCGGTCAAGCGTGAGTCGGAGAATAGTTTTGAACAAAGAAGCTGAAAATCTTATGGCTTAATTTGTATGGCATTAAATTTGAACGCAAAAGTGTTTTTTATTTCATTTATTAAATAAGGGGGCAAACGAGCAAACGGGTCACCTGAATATGGAAAGCAACTTCCGTCGCATCAGAAGAGCTGCAAGTGCATTGCCGGCCTTTTAAGAGGGAATAGGGAATAGGTGAGGGTAGGGATGGGAAGGGAAGGGAATTGGGTAGGGGATTGGGCCTCCGGTAAACTCACTCACTCGGCAAAACACAGCGCAAGCGCTGTTTCACGCCGGTTTTCTGTGAGAACGTGATATTTCTCCGGTCGAGCCGGCCCATTCGTGCAGAAGCATGGCTCTCCCACATAAAGTAGGGTGTCAGTTTGTTTCCTCTTTACGCTTGAACTACAGATCTGATTTTGATGTTTGTTATGAATACGCTTTGACTCCCAAATTTGACACAGGGTGGTTTTTATTCCGTAAAATGTACGGTTCCCGCGCGCTAAATGATGTAACTGGCGATGATGTATTCGGTGTCAGTATCGGGAAACATCTAGTGAGGTAAGTTGTATTCCTAGTAAACTTTCCTCTATCTCCAGCAATTAGAAACGTGAGATAAGATTACAAAATATTAATAACATGAAATAGATAGCAATTAATAACGTCCGTATTGTGGATCTGCAATAATAATGCAATATTCTGCGTCTGTAATAATTTCAAATCGTGGTACGGACAGCAAAAGAAGTGTTTAACGATAATATTATTTATCTGTTACCTTCTTCAGATTTGTTTTCATGCATGTATCTTAAAAATTTTAAACTATTACGTTTTAAACTATTCTTTTTTACCTACTATTAATATTGATAGACTCTACCGTCCCTCCGAATTTTCGATAAGGTCACGTGTCCTGACGCGAGTTTAGCAAATTTTACCCATCCAAAAAAGTGCATTACCACAGATAATTTCGCGGATGACGCCATTTTCAAATAAAAAAAATCATTCTATCTCTTATTCTGCTGACCATTCAGTAATAAACATATCGCTCGCATGCTTTTGATAGAGATCTAGCGAGATTTACATTTGTTGTAACTTACGAGCCTTATTCAGAATTTGCCGATTGTTATATCATATTTATGTTCTATGCCTCTTCCGATGTGTCAGGATAATATATGTATTGTATTAAATGCCTAGATTATGTTATTAAGAGCCTGCTGTCAGAAATATCAAAGCACGCCAGCCCCTACACATCCCGCTATCTGCCAATCGTGATATATAATGATTCTATGAATCGTGCTACCGAGCATTGTGCTTTACGCTGCAGCTAATAGTGAACAATATCGCGTAACAACGGTTCCCGCATTATAGTACGAAAGTAAAGGTCATAAATCTCAAAAATGTTTTTGATGATTACTTAAAAATTAAATACAATACTAATATTTCCTTAAGCCACTATTTTATAAAGTGTGTTATTGTAGTAGTGCAAGTTATTTAATGATAGTAACTCAATAAGTGTAACAGATATTTGTTGAAAAGCCCAGAAATATTCATAATTTCGAAAAATAGAGCTATCGAGTCAAAATAAGTAAATCATGTTTTCTGTTAGACAAATCAGATGAAATATATACAATGATTAAATAAACCTCAATTTCATTTGAGTCAATCGTCTTCCGGGATCGTAATACTTATTGGAAAACACAGCAAAATTTGGCAGCCCGCTCTTAAGATATACTTTTTTTTTATGAAATAAGGGAGCAAACGAGCAAACGGGTCACCTGATGGAAAGCAACTTCCGTCGCCCATGGACACTCGCAGCATCAGAAGAGCTGCAAGTGCATTGCCGGCCTTTTCAGAGGGAATAGGGTAATAGGGGAGGGTAGGAAAGGGAAGGGAATAGTTGAGGGTAGGGAAGGGAATAGGGTAGGGGTTAGGGAATTGGGCCTCCGGTAAACTCACTCACTCGGCGAAACACAGCGCAAGCGCTGTTTCACGCCGGTTTTCTGTGAGAACGTGGTATTTATCCGGTCGAGCCGGCCCATTCGTGCCGAAGCATGCTTTCCCACGTATAAACTTATTTGATATGAATATTAAGCTTTGCCTCTTGTTTAACGATGGAGTTAGTAAGAGAGTAAGTTACTTTGCAGGCTTTACAAAATATACTCATACATTCGCCACGCCTACTTGTGTAAGTAATAAAATTGGTACAAGATAAGAAAATGAATAAAATGTCATTATCATTATATTCATAATTAACGTGAAGTAAAAAGCTCAAAACTGGAGTCAAGTAATACTAAAAATTACAAAATAAGTGTATGTCTAAAGTCCAAGGTGTGAGACAAATCATAACTTGCTATACATACACATTAGAGGTACTTGCTAAGTGCTATTTAATTATGAAGAAAAAATACGCAGTTTTATGGTTCGACTCGTGGTTTAGACCATAGCCAAGAGAACGTTCGAGTACATCATTATATTCGGAAAACTAGGCGCGAATAAAAATGTTTCGTAAGCCGCAACTCGCAATCGATAGCTGTGTAAGGTGCAATACATTATAGTCAAGTAATAAGAAACAAGCGTGAAGCGAATATGCAGTCCTAAAGGCAAATCCTTCCCTCAAGCCTTCCGTAAAGAGTTAAAAAGAACAAAAGATATTATAAACTGTTTTTTTTTGTGCGTCTGGTGTTTTCAGGATATTTTTTATTTATGCTTTCTTAAAAGCTGATCATGATGATTTAGATCCATCTCGTTATAGTTAGTATCTAAACTATGAACGAAACTTGTTTGTTGAATACGTTAGAGTCTAAACACACTTTAGTATGCCGAATTTCCGCGGCGGAAGTTCGGCTTGATTCCGCCTGTAATGTATTTTAAATTACCGATGACACACCATGCCGAAATTCCGTCACGTTATATTGTATACGTTTGACATTGCTGACGTAATCATGCGGAATATCCGCCGCGGAAATTCGGCATAGTGTGTTTAGACACTTAGACGTTGGCATATCTCTCTCACTTTTAGTCGGGATTTGATGTAGAGTTTAAAATGTAGAGAAAACCTAGTTTATTGGTTTATCGTATCGTAATATTTTAGATTCAATTTTTAGTCTTAGATCGATGTCCTATCATTCATAACTCATAACGTTTACCGGTCCTACTATAGTAAAAATAGAGATACAGAACTATACAATTTGCAGCTATAATCTCAAAATATTCTAATGCTATGTTTAAATATATCCGAGTGGTTAGCTAGGGCGGGCTGGGTTTTTACTGGGGGTGCATAAAAAATAAGCTCTTACGTAAGTGGAATTCACACTAAATATAATATATGAAGTGTACTACGTGATACATTGTCGGAAATTGGATTTATTCGAAAGGGACGCTGTGATTTTGGTATATTTATGGCAATTTGTATTCGTCTTTAGGGTTTCTACAGAGGTAGAGTTTTAAATACTAAGCTTGACAGTACACGTCAAAATATACTCCTTTAGGCAAAGACCTTTGAAGTAGACATGGCATATCAAGCCAAACTCATAACTAAATGAATGGCCCTTCAGTGTTTTGACTTAAGAGTGCGGGTGCAATCGCAATACAAACGTAATATTAAGATCATTTCCCATACGATAATATTTACCACAATATTTTAGTTATTATTAAGCTTAAAATAGTAATTACCTAGATTCCTGAACAAAGATTCACTGCAAAATATTTACATAAGTACCAAAAAATATGAACGATTACAATTTAGTATGTAAATATTTTGCAGTGAATCTTTGTACAGGAACCTTACCTAAGTTCCTGTACAAAGTTACTATCTAAAATTACTATCTTAAGCTGAATAATAACTAAAATATGGTAAATATTCTCGTATGGGAAATGATCTTGGTATTACGTTTGTATGAGAATTGCGATGGCACCCGGACTCTTAAGAGTCATGTAGGAATTTAAAGTAAAACGTTAGCTATTGCGTTACTTTTCTTTATGAAGATTGAAGATTCTTGTAGAGACCCTATTGTTTCAATTTTTTTAAATAATTACGTTTAGAAAACGTTTTCGCTAATTAGTCAGTTCTCAAGATGCATCTCGGTCTCAAGACACGGTTCAGGCTCTGTGATTGGTTGGCTGTCAAAATTTGGACCAATCATAGAGCCGAACCGCGTCTTTAGACCGAGATGCATCTTGAGTAATGACTATTTATACCGGCCTAAGTCTCTACACAACATTTTTAAAGGCTTTTAAAGTCATAATATTTTAATAACAACACATTCCTGAGTAATTTATCCATGTTTATACAGATTTATCATTATGAATGTGCGTCAGGTCGTCCCATTCAGTCTGTATCGGCCATCTTGTCATAGATAATAGACCACGTACTTTCACAGACCATTATATTAGAGAAATGCGCAGATTCACCCGATACTACCATTACTAGTACATGGGAGTTTTGAAGCTAATTTGAAATTGGAATGTTACCGAAACGGGAGAAATTTTGTGCTGTTTTAGCGTTTGTAATAGGTTTTCTTGTTTTTTAGTAAATTTTATGGCAAAAAAGTAGTCTCCTGCTTTGCTTTTGTTTTTTAAAAGTTAAAAAATGACAAATTTTGAGGAAAATTATTTAAAACTCTGTTTTTAAATTTTCGCTCGTTCTCTTTTTTTTTTCATTAGCACGTCTCTCATTTTGTAACGTATAGGTAAGTATTATTACGGTACTGAATGAGTAGTTTTAAATGTCAGATACTACACCAGACAAAGGTAACCATTATTAGCATCATACTGTACGGACGAAGCTTAATTTGACTCGTTGCAAAACTCTACGTAGAGACTTGAGACGATCGACCATCGAAATTGATTTGTTTTGATAGTTTTGAAATTAATTCACGATTTTATTAATATTCTTCTAATTTTGTGGTTAAATATTTGATTTTTCATTTAAGCTCTACTCTTCTTGGATCTTTTGACCGATTGCCAAAAAGAAACTTGTATGTTTGGTTGTCGACAATAATTGTCGAAAAAATGTTTTTGAATTACCCACTTTCACATCAGGTATCATTTGTTGCTAAGCAGTTTTTTTGATATCTTAAAAAACCTATATTAACTGAGAATCCATAATGTTATGATTCAAGTCATCGGAAAAACAAGTCTTCTATTCATACTGTAAAGGATTCTGCACATTACTTGTTTACTTTCAATTTTCCTTTTACGAGAGTCCATAAGTTTATGTTTGTATCATTAATAGTCGATATTTTATCTTTTAATTAATACTCGCAGGCCTAGCTCATACCGGCCCGACACAAATTTATAGGTAAAAGTTCGCGACCGATCCGACCGGTCCCGGCACACGGCAATCCCACCTCTACCACAATAACAATAAGGCACAATATTACGTAACGACGCGTAACATTATCGAATACTTTCTTAATTGTGTATTACGTGTGTTACGCGGTTTTTGACCTTACGGGCCGGTGATAAGGTCGTTACTGAATCGCGCGGGCGGCCCGGCCTTGCCGCCGGTGGATCGCTCTCACCTTAGGTTCACGTGTGAACTGAGATAAGCCTGCTAAGTTGTGGTGCGCGTCAGGTGGCGGCCGGGGTACTGGAGCGGTGACCTCCGCAACTCGTCAGGGTTACGGAGGACGTCTAATGTCTGATGTGTATTTATGATGGACTGGCCCGGGTCACGCCTCGGCTCTGCTTAATTGTTAATGTGCGCTATGGCTTAACGATACGCCGACAAAAACAGATTTTATAAAATAATGGTGCTTTTACGGAAGTGGAACGGTGTTTTTTATGTAGAGAATTAGTAACAACTATCACGGCACAATTACTAACAAACAACTTGAAACAAAAGTGTGACTGTTTATCTATCAATTTGTTATCTGATATCTCTCTAGACTCTACCTAAATCCTTAACCACTGAGATGCTTGAACCATCGAGGTGCTCATAGCATAGTTACTTTGAGTCCCAGGAAAGGACAAAGGAGAGTTTTGATTTTCGCATAAGTACTGTTTTCCGTGTGAAATTGCAAGCAGCACCTCAAGCCTAATGTCAAAGAAAAATCTAATATGTAGAGTTGTTCAGAGATTTAAGTCGTCAGTCAATAAATAGAAGTAAACCTTCTAACCTCAAAAAGGAATCTCAAAATGGCGTCACAAATGGTGGTTTAGCGCTTATACGGGGACTTTGATTTAGCGAACGGGCGGAGATAGCGCCTGATGCGCTGGCACCGTTAGTGAAAGGGTCGAAACTTGCCCCATTACCATGGGATTACTGCATACAGGTTTGAGGCAATGTGGAGGTTAAATTTTTAAATAGCTAGTGCATATGACAATATAGCGCATGAGAAATTACTTGGATACTACAGTTGATAATGCAACAGTTTATAAAGTCTGTCAAGAAAGTGAAGAAATTAAAAAGTGGCAACATCGTAGTGTCATCCTTTTTTCTTAGATTGATTTAAAAGGAATTAAAAAGTGGCCATTACGATGTGGCCACTTTTTAATTTCTTCACTTTCTTGACAGGCTATATTTTTTTTGAGAATTGAACATTTTATTGCGATTTGCAAAGAACTTTATCTTTATCTATTAGAGCCCCAGTCTTCACGTTATTCTATTCATCTTTATGTCCTCAATTTAATCACTAAAGTTTAGGTAGGTCGGAATTGTTTATCAATTTACAAATCTACGAATTTGTATTAAACTTCGACAAAATTTTAACAATTTAAGTTTTCCAAAAAAAAGTTTATAAAAAAAATCCCATAGGCTCTACGCGCTGTAACTCTTCATCGCAACTCGCAACAAAACAAGAAAAAAAAAAGTTTAAAGCGCCAAACAGAGTTTCTGTTTGGCGCGGCGTGAGTCAACTAATTGCATCAGTGCGTGCGCTCGTACGATTTAACACCTGTCAACATCACTGACAGTACTGTACTGGGACGCAAGGTAGGAGATGAAGCGGATAAAGTTTATTATCGCCGTAACGAGCCTTGACAGGGAAATATCTGATGCAAATAGGAATCTTGAGGTCTAGGCAGGAATAAGATTATAAATTATAATTCTTAATGTGGAAAAGGATTATCAATAGGAAAGGTGGTCCTCGTAGAACTAATATTATTTTGACGTAGAGATTAAACTAACCTAGACATTATACAAAACTTAAGGCCGTATTTGATTAAACAAATATATTTCTGTAAAGAGAAATCTATGTGAGGATCTGAATAAAGAACAGACAGAACTGCAGTGTCAGACTCAGGCAGAAATATCCGAAAAAAACATTTTTACGCAACCGAAGCCGCGGGCATAGGCTATATTATTGTAAAAAAACAAAAGCACAAATATTAAAAAACCGTAATACATGACACTGTTAAATAAATCGCGTCAGCTCATACCTTGTAGATAATAGACGAAGATGTAGAGCTATGCGAAGATGTGGAGATAAGAACGTTTTTTGAGTAATTAGGACTGCTATCTACAGACGGACAGACAGACAGACAGCGAGAGCGACGGGAATTCGTTCATATTGTTTTACAGTTAGATACGGCGTTATAAACAAAGGAGATTGGAATATAACAATTCAAATAATTTGAATGGCCAAGAAACTAAAGAAATATTTTTTTTCATTAGGTTAGAGTTTAAGGACAAGACCTATTACTGGTTGAAACGAACCTTGTGACAATGCCTATCTTACTTTTAGCAAAAATATGATTTTTTACTCTAGAAGTAGATTAAACTTACAAAAATGTTAATTATTATTCATGATTGAACAAAGATGTTTATAAATCATGATAAATGATATTGCACATGGAGTTTTCGTCTTGCGCTGACTTATTAGGTAATTATTCAAATTCGTTCTTATCTCAGCGAAGCAGTTTCCCCTCTGCCAGAATTTGTAATTGTTTTATACAAAACTTAATTAAGGAAAAATATTGCTATGTTTTTATAATGACGCATAAATTCTGTATATATTCTATAGCACGGGAAGCTTCCGAAACTATGTTATGATAGAGAAAATCTTGAAAAGATTTAAGATTAAGAACGAGTTAGGCCATTCACAATGTCCACTCGGAGTCAAAATGGCGCCAAAGTGTAGTCATTTTATGGGTCATGCTTTTAAAAAAAAGGCTCTGAAGTACCTAGAATTTACCCAACTGTTAATAGCCCACAAGATCTACAAAATATTAATTCACCTTATAAATAAAAGTACAGACCTTAGAATCCATTTATTATATTCCAATTCAAGAGACAAAACAGGTAAATAGTGGTCGTCATAAGTAATACAAACAACGATCATATCGATTTAATCGACTCGAGTTCGTGTATCGAATACGATCGAATACCGATATCGATTTCTACTCGATACAGATTATCTATCGATTATTTGTCACGAACATTCAATATATCCGAGTCGTGCCCAGTAATTTAGTAAAACTTTGAAGATGTGAAATGATAAAATTTCATTACATTTTATAGACAGGCGTGGGTATTTGTAAATTGATCTCTAACTAAATGGCATAAGAACTATTTTTGAAGGAAAGGAAAATTGCCAAGGCTTTAGATTCTCAGGATTGCCATGTTACTTAATGATTGTGGATTTACGACATTTAATGGAAAGAGCTTAATTTATGGAAAATGTAATGGCTATAGACAAAACGGTAATAACATTTTGTAATAACAAATAAATGGTTTACTTGTACACTGCAATGTTTAAGCATACAGTTTGTTTTGATCTTAATGTACAAATCAATCTCAGCATTAAATGCTACCAATTTAAACGCGACTCGCGTAGTTACCCCTCTTGAAGGAAATTATTGTGATATTATTATATTGGTCAATAGCACCTGAATTTGTCGAGTTTCAGGTTTTGTTTGCTAGTTCTTAATTAAATAACGAAAATAAAATAGAAAGTTAGCAAAAAACCCTTCTTACTTAATATTATGATTGTCACAAAGGGTTTTGTGTGGTGCTCCCAGGCTCTTAAACAACACCTAACTTCGGCCATACATATTCATAGAGGCAACATTAAAATTCATCTCAAGCCAAGGGTAACAGTTGAGATCTGCCGATAACCATTAGGCCCTTAATTTGTTCCCTTCACCTATCCCTTCCGTATCCCTTACAATCGTTAACACGGTTATTCGCATACGACTAATATAATCTGTGGATAAGGTAAAGGATACAGTTTAGTTTATTACAGTAGGTTTATCAAAGATTTAAAAAAATAACTACGTTCACGCAATGCTCATGCACACGCCAGAATAAAAAAAATAACAGTTCCATTTCCAAAAATGTTGTTTCTAAAATGGAACGCAGTAAGTGTAGGTCGACCAGAATCTGACGAAAAAAAGCAATTAATCTGATGAAAAAAAATAATTGACTCTAGCACTACCGGGGTAATTGGAATAAAACATTTTGACCCTTTTTTTCAGCTGCTGATTCTGTGTGTGAAACAAGCAAATATAAAAATTTATCCAATGATCAAGGATATTTTTTGAAAATCTGCCATCCAAATTTGCCATCAGATCCTGGTAGACCTATAGATTTTAGATGACATTTGGCTTGCAACTTAAAAAAAAAACTTGAATAAAATGATTTTATACAAAAAAATTTAATATTTAATAAAATGATGCGTAGAAATTCCAAGATAGATCCTAATAAATTTATTGTAACGTCAGGAAAACATAGTACATCTAACAGATGGCCAATGAGGTATAATGTCCTTTCCCTCTCTAAAGGGAGAGTACCCTGCTTAACATTGAGATGGTCTTGATTCGAGTTTAATCTACGCACATTAAGGTAGAGTTGTCGTTAATAAATCCTAATGGCAGGCACTTTCGTATCTGATTGAATAGTTCACTAACAAAAAACCTCTATTAGGTTGTAGATTGATAATTTAAAATGTAGTCTGTATAAAATATAGATAGATGGGAATTAGGGACCTTGGTCAAGAAGACTTTGTAACATTTATGGTCAAACTTAAAAAAATATGACGTATTTTGACTTAAAGGATGTGTTCATATATAAATTAATGACGTCATCAGCAGTGGCCAGAATACTGGATCATATTTCGGAACTCACGCAAGGAATCTCAAATGGTGATTTGTCAAAGGCATCTTAGATAAAGGCCTATGGTGATTAAACATGCAGTTTTGGAAATAACTATTACAAAACAATTAGCCACAATTTTAGAGGTATATGCGATCTCTGTATTATATGTATAATACTTATTACTTTCTTTCTATTTACAACAATATAACAAAATAATTGTGAAAACCACACCGCATACGCATAAAATAAGGACATTATTTTATGAAATCACCACTCTAAAGTCCAAACTTAAGCGTCAGCACAACACTTATATAATAACTAGCCATTTCATTACCATACAAACTAGGGTCAGCCTCAACAAACAGACAATGGTGCTGATTCGGCTAATAATTAGCCACTATACAGCGATCTGTCAAGTGCGATACTGGCTAAGTGTAAACCGTTGCAAGACAGACCAAATAAATTTGGTTATCTCTACAGGAAAATTTGATAAATATTTGGTGAAAGTTTCGTTCAAAATTTGCGCTTCAAACAATATGTTGTCAATAAATTAGAGGATTTCGTGAATAGTTATTTGTTTCATAGAAATTAGCTTTTTACAAGCTGACAAGCTCAAAATTGTTTTGATAATAAATTATATAATCTCATACAATCAAAAGTGACAAATACTGGAACTACGAATTGATACCTAACTCCCGAGTAGTGAGCTGATAATAAATTATAAAGCTAGAACACTTTCGATCACATCAGCATTCAAACAAGAAAACTAGATCAAAATCGTTTCATCCGTTTAGTGGCTATGATGTGAGTTGTGACACAAACTTGTAAGTTATAACTTACAACACATGTGACATGACACATCTTTTGATCAGGATTCAGGGGTTAAAAAGTAGAGCATTGAAACCGTAGAGGTTGTTGCAAATGAAGATATTTTACAGGAGTTGCGACAAAAATAACTCATCACCATAGGGGTCATATTAGGGGCAAATAAACTGAACGAGTACCCCTGCTGTTATAATCCTTGTTCAGGATATACTTAAGGCTGACACCCCTGGTGTTATCGGCTAATAGACAATAATCCTTATGGTAAGTTGTATTGTCTTAATCGTCAATAAAAGATGCTATCTTGGTGTTAATAGGTGGTATGTGGTAACTGATTTTAGTTAGGGTTATAATAATCGTGTGTGGATGGGATTCGTCAGAAATTACGTGCATGATTAAAATTTTAAAACACGCACAATAAAAATTCTAGTCTAGTCTAGACCTAAAAATTCAAAAATAAAATTATGTTATAAGTACCGCGGTACTCCGTTCTCATCGCCTAATCTTGAATATACTAATTTTGTCGAAGAAGATAACCTTACCAAAATATGGTGTACAGTTTGCTGATATAAAACATTATTAAGAAAACAAAATATTCCAGATACCTATGTAATTTACATCTTGGTCATCCCGTTCAATTAAGAAAAATAACTGTCACAATAGAATTACCGAATTACACACACGCCATTGGCTTGTCATAATCGTTGATAAGCCCTCAATGGCTTTTCAAATCCCAACTTGGTCCATTGTGCCTTATCGGAGAAGTTTGGGAGAAAGACGTCACTCACCCAAGGGTCCTTTGTCTATGGATTTCGCGCTGATTAAAAATGTCATGTGTCAATTTTGGCGGGATTTCGAGTTTCAAGTTATTACAATATTTTTTAAATCTCATTGAAAACTAGTAAAGGTGAATAGTGATTTTTTGCATCTTTCTTAACTTTTTTGATAGAGAAAGCTTTCAAATTGGAAAACCTACATTTAAAACTTTTCAAACTTTACTAAAACCTTTTGTTATTAAAAAAAAAAACAAACTCTCCTATGTTCTATTTACATTTCATTACAAATAGTTGTTGAGATGTAATTGCTGAACAAATATTGATTGGGTTTTAACCTCGGTGTGTAATGTGGAGCGACACGTAATTCAATTAGTGGTCATCCCCTACACTGGGTCACCCTACCCGGTTATCCGGATCCGACACGGTATTTGCATGGGGGTTACCCGGATAAGTCACCAAAACTTTGCGGTTGAGATTTGTTGGCGATCAATATTTTGTGTGTTCTTTTTAGGGTTCCGTAGCCAAATGGCAAAAAACAGATTATAGATTCGTCATGTCTGTCTGTCTGTCTGTCTGTCTGTCTGTCTGTCTGTCCATCCGTATGTCACAGCCACTTTTCTCCGAAACTATAAAAGCTATACTATTGAAACTTGGTAGGTAGATGTAGTCTGTAAACCGCATTAAGATTTTGATACAAAAACGGAAAAATTATTAAAAATTTTAGGGGTCCCCCTAAAATTTACATAATTATAATATACAATAGGTACAACTGAAACAAAAAAAAAAAAAATTCATCTAACCTATGCGTGTGGGGTATCTATGGATAGTTCTTCAAAAATCATATTGAGGTTTCTAATATCATTTTTTTCTAATCTGAATAGTTTGCGAGAGAGACTCTTCCAAAGTAAAAAAATGTGTCCTTTAACTTCTAAAGTAGTCAAGATAATTCTAAAAAAATATATATGATGTACATTACTATAAAAACTACCAACGAAAATTGGTTTGAACGAGATCTAGCAAGTAGTTTTTTTGTACGTCATATATGGTAAACCTTCATTTAACTTTTATTAAATCAACTGAAATATAAAAATAAATCAAAAACCTTTTAATTTCATAGAAATAAACCTTATTGCTGCTGCGGAACCCTTAATGGGCGAGTCCAACTCGCACTTGGCCGGTATTATTTCTTTTACCGTTGTTACTGTTTTGTTATAATAAATTGTTTGTGGTAAATGCTACAGATGTGTAATAAACGTGCAGGATTTATAATTAAAAGATGCTCAACTCGGACAATATTAAAATATCTACTGAAGTACTATCTCCTCTGTATGTAAGCTTGCCCATATGCAAGGTAGAGTATGACAATAATCAATTATTTTACTGTCCCAAATATCTTTATTAATAAGTTGTACTAGACTTTTATTTTTTTATTTATTTTACCATAATAAGTAGTAGATCGTATGAATGTACGATTAAAGTACCCGCATTCGGATTTTTACAAGTTTTAAACCATGATCAAAATCTAATATCCATTATCTGTCCAAACTTTATTTACCTACTGCACCACACTGCACTCCTCTTTATTAACAAGTTCCACATACTTTCATATTCAAAAATACTTCATTTAACAAGATAGCTCCAATTTTTCAACTACCTCGAGTTTACGAGGAGACATATTTTTTATGGATCATATAATGTGGTGAACCGTCATAGGGTAGTCCTACATAAACAACATCTGTGCGACCCTTGATTCAGACATTTGTTAGAGGTTTTATTGTTCGAGATAGAAAGGGATTTTGAAGTGAAATGGTCTTGATAGTATGCATAACTTAGCCTTAGCCTTAATAACCTAATATGCAACAATTTTGATACTTGATTAGTAATTTTTGATGAAAAAGTATCTATAATGGCTGAAATTGACACTGGCAAATAGAATTTGGATGTTGATCATCTACAATTATGAGATGGGCTTGAATAGTTTTTAAGAACATTATAATAGTGAAATCTTAATTTTATGACGATTTGCATAAAGTATGTAATTCTTTAACATCAATTTTTTTCTTTAGACTACTACAACGATTTTAAAAGATTAATAAGCCATGATTATTGCCACAATAATAAGCATAAAAAAGGAAAAAACACGTTGAGAATAATAACGATAACAATCCGAAGACAACCTTAACAACTGGACCGCGATGTCGCGTGATAAGAGACTCCGACAATCGTTACCCCCATACACTTATCTTCCAAATTCTTACATACATCACCCATTCAGGAATTACCAATGTGAAAGAAACTCTAGGGATTTTAGCATAAAGCTGAATTTCGATCACAAAGCAGTGATTTATGACACAACCAAATTGTGATGTTCAGTTAATTCGACTAAGCGTTAAAGGAATATAAATCGTTTGTTATTAAAAATAAAATGCATATTTCCTTATCGCGATATTGACACGCGTCGCTCGAGGGTGGCGTTTCCAATCGACGGCATTTCAATTTTCGCTTTATTTGTTTCTTTTTTATTTATTAATATTATTATGTGCGACCTCGGAGGGACGCAGATGCGTTGTGTTTATTGTCCCTCAAAATGTGACACTTGCTTACGAAATTACAGGTTTTCCCTCTGTGTCGCTTTGATTAAAGTTCTCCTTTGAATCCATACTTTTATATGGATGAAGTTGTAAGAAACAACTGTGACAAGTTGACATAATATTAAGAGCTGTAGCACTGTAGGTACATCATTTTTGTAGAGTTTTGGTTGAAATTTAAGTATTTTTATATGGAGTTTTTTTATTTTTTTAATGATGATGACAAATAAACTTAACTTATTTGACATCATTTTGAGCAAAGCTATAAAAAAGAAACGAAAGTTGGTAATTACATTTTTGGTACGGAACCCTTGAAATAGTTAAACGTTGGGAGAAGACGGTTAAAGCAAAAATTGTAGAGTACTGTTGAGTCATGTATGAAAAATGCCAGGTACACGAACTCTATGATATATTATGTTAGTACAATGTTTATAAATTGTTTGCAACGGACATTTTTAATCGAAGAAATGCAATGTCATGTACCTTGACCGTTCAACGACCATTCAATGGAAATTTATGAAGAAACTCGCATTCAGAATACAATTATTCCATTTTCAAATGTTTTTTTTTACTTTTCTATTGCGGCCAGTGTTATTTAACTTTTTAATTACTTAAAAAAGTAAAGATCCGATACATTACAAAAGTGGCTTAACAAACAAGCCACATTTTTAAGACGATAACATTCTTTATCGACTTTAAAAAAGGAAGTTCTATGTTTAGTTGTAAATGTTATAATATTTTTTATTTGTTGCAATTTAACCTATGTTCAAACGTAGCTATTTCTTCAAAGGCTTATTACTTATTAGATATTAGAATTTCCTGTCAAACTTTTTTACCGTTACCTACCAGATGTACAATGTTTTTGACAATCGTATGTTCATGTATACTAATCAAACGTATTATACCTTTGTGCATAATATATTGAGGTCACATATTGTAACTGATCGTCATGACAGGCTTTTAACTGCTTAATAATTCGCGGCATTGTAACTGTAAGCTCTATGGTTGTATAGTGTATACTCTATGGTACTCTTTAGTCTATGACACGCTCTTTGCTCTGTGGTACTCTATGCTCTATGCTAACAATAATCCCCCATTGTCGGCCTATTACGTTGCAGATTTTAAGCAAATGGACAATATGTGGAATTTAAAATTCCCTTTCATTGACTAATTTGGCCTTTTCATACCTAGGTATTGACTGGCAACTGACTGTTGAAAAAAACTACAGGAGTTTAAAAAAAATCTATACAACAAGACGAGTTGCAAAACCTGATAAGTATTTAAAGTAATATATAAGAAAAACTTTGGTCACTTGTTTTGTTGTTGGTGTATGTGTGTGTGTGTGTGACACTGTGTCTTGTACAGCAGAAATACTTCTTTCAGCTTCAGGATTTTTTAGTTTTCGTTTTATAGCTTTAGGTGTTCTCGCTTCTGACTGTACTAGCATGTGCATGCATAAGGCACCTCCCGCCAACCCACTACACATGCTTGATACAGATTAAGAATTAACAGAAACAAAAATATAAAAAAAAATATCCACAGCCGAACATAATATAACCTCCTCGTTTTTTGGAAGTAGGTTAAAAATAGAGAAAATGGCGCCAAATTCATAGTTCTACTTAAAATTGACACTTTGACAGTTGGTACTTGGTATATTATTTTAATGGAAGAAAACCAAAAAATAAAAAAAGCGCCAAATAACTAGCTAGAACGAATAGACAGATTTTGATAGCGTTTTCTTCAGCTAAGGTCTGATGAGTACGAAATTTTTTTTAGTTAAGTACTGCTTAGCGAAAATTTGACAAAATATTGAAAGAAACTAGTTATTAAACTGGCGTAAACCCTGACAATAGTTACATAAACATGGTTGTATAGTGTTCGCGATGCTCATAGACGGTACAATACACTGCAACGTGTATGCATTATGCAGAGGATTGGCGCAAAACTCAGGCGTTGCGGATTTAAAAAAAAAAGAAGATATAATTTGGCTGATGGCCGGTGACTGTAATTTTTTTAAATTTTTTGGCGTAACGTTTGACGGGTTAAATGAAAAAAAATGAGTTTTCAAAAATCATATGAAATAAGTACTGTGCAAAATGTATCTTTAATTAGAAATTGTTACGATCGTCATAATTTAACATAGCACGATACATCTTAAGATGAATTCTTAGAAAACTACATAAAATTACCTCGTAACATTTAACTCGAATGCCAATTAAATAAATATAAAATTAACTTTGCGATTTGATGTGGAACAAAATTACTTCTATAATTACATCAATGGAACTGTCAATAAGTAACGTCGACTATACTTTATTACGGGCTACATTACTAATCTCTGGCATTAACCTATATCCAAACCCTCAGATCATCGTGATAGACAACATTAACTTTGTAATTTCTGCCAATCACTGTGACTAGATGTATTCTAATTGCTAAGACACATGTTATAATTGATTAGAAAAACATTGTACATGTTATATAACATGAGTTGTTATCGGCGATATAATTTAAAACGTAATTGAAATGACATTCATACGACCTATTTTTATTTATATCTTTTATTTATATCTAGGCTGTTAAATTTTTATGTAGGTAATCAGTAAACTGGTTAAATGAAAAGTATGCATTTTGATAGAACAAAATAAAAGGCATGCTTTGTTTTGTAAACATTAAACTCGATGAAATAATAGACTTTAGCAATCGTGTCACATTTATTATTTATTAATATTTTAGCTATAATTTACTAAATCTTATGACTTGGACCATGCGCCAACCTTCCGGAACGCTAGGGCCGGGACGGTCCAACACTTTTTCAAAATCGTGACCAGCCCGCGCCGTCGCTCCGTCACGATTTTGTACCGTTAGACACCATCTATCTCGCTCACTCGTATACATATACCGATCGTGTGAAAGTGACAGACGTATTTTGGTTGCTATTTTTTAATATCGGTGTAAGTTTTTTTATGAAGTTTTTACAAAAGAGAGCAATAGATCACCGTTCACCTGCTATTTGAATAGCAATAAAATTTAATATGTGCGCTTATGAGCGAACACGGAAGATTAGAGATGAAAAATTAATCGGATTTATCTCAATCTACGCACTCAATAATAAAGAAAGCTTTAGAGAGCTTTGAGTAAAGAAATAGGCAGCTTTAAGAGCACTTTATTATCATTTCGGCTTTTTGAAGTTAGAAACAATATTCAATTATTTGAATTGTGATACTTTCTACTAACTTAAGACTAAGGATTAAAATGTGTTTTAAGAGGCACATTTTTATACGAAAAAGATAAAATTTGATAAAAAGTCGGTACTTAAATCCTTTCATCATTTAATATGATGACTTAATCGATCAAGTTATGTATACACAATCATTAAAAATAATATATCTATTCTGTGATAATATGTTCAAAAGTTAAATAAGATATCAATTTATTAGGAAACTAATAATTAAAACAACATTAATTAATATGAATAGTTAAGTCTATCATTTATCGAATTTGATAATTTGCTTGAAGTTCGAGAAACCTTTTTCTTTTATTTTTTATGAATGACTTCACAATGGATCGCCAATGTCAGTGTGATTGACAATAAAAACCGAGGTGTCAAAACTTTGGCGGGAATTCCACGCGGATTTATGTCTTCAGTCTATGCTCAGATTGTTTATGGTACAACAGCCATTTCCTTGTAAATATATTACGTCGATATATTGTCGATATTAATAAATATTTTAGAGAATTTGAGTTGTATATAAACACCATGGGCAGAGAAAGCGGGTGTATTTGTCTCTGTCTGACCACACGTAATGAGAAAATGTTATTGTGTGGCCATCTTGGATTTATGGTGATATATTAAACCACGAATAAATAACATTCAACAAGGTAGTTTTAATATTGATTAAAAGTTTTATATTAAGCCCAAAAACGAGGTAACCAGAGACAATTTATTTGAATTTGGACTACTTACGTAATTATGTTTTGTTTCTTCGTAAATAATCATATTATTACGAGTAAAAAGATTGACAAAACATTTTCGTAATTACATTTTATAATCATACCGCGCGAATATAATATAACTATCATCACCATTTTCTAATTATCGAGCTTAAACTCGTTGATTACCGAAACGAAAAAAACAACTCAAAAAAAATTAAACTAAACAAGCTAAGAAAAATAAACACAAGTAAACAATAGGATTACTAGCTATCTTTTAATGATTATTATCAGCACGTCGCTCACAAATACGAGTATAAAGCATTGTCTGCTGAAAGTTGGGTGTAAAACTACGTCATGTCCATTGCATATTCATACTAGCATGACCAGTGTTACCTGAGCCCCGGGGATATAGATTTTAATACAAAACTAATGCGAACCACCAACCTCCAGGGGTCAAGGATGCTAGCTAGCTAAATACTAACTTTTTATTGCTATAATGACATAAGAGATAATAATATTTTGTATACTACGTGGTCCGAATACTATAGCTTTGAGTTAAAAAAGATTGACAGCGAATAATCGATGTAACTATAGGTCTACCAGGATCTGATGGCAGTTTTTGACAGCAGATTTTCAAAAAATATTCTTGATCATTGGATATTTTTTTATAAAATTGCATGTTTCACACACATAATATGCCACTAAAGGAAAAAAAAGGATCAAAATGTTTTACTCCTATTACCCCGGTATTGCTAGAGTCAATTTATTTTATCACTTTTTGCCATCAGATTCTGGTAGACCTATATTTAGTAATCTTCTATTTAGATTTAAAATCTCGAAATTATAATGAAGGAAAATTTAGTAAAATAATGTTGTAAGAATATAGAGATATTTAATAAATCTATATCTATACTAATATTATAAATGCGAAAGTATCTCTGTCTGTCTGTCTGTCTCGCTTTCACGCCAAAACTACCGAACCGATTGTAATGAAATTTTGTATACAGATAGTCTAAAGCCTAAGAAAGGACATAGGCTACTTTTTTTACTGGAAAAAAGCGTTGTAAGGGGGTGAAAATGCGTAAATTTGTTCAAATTAAGTTAGTTCCAAAAATTCACATTCAACGCTTGCCCAACATCTTTCTATGAGAGGTGGTATCATTATACATTTGAGTTTCGATTTTTTCGATTGTTATTTCTTTTTTACGTTATTTAATAAGTGAGTACTTTATATTATATACAGTGACGTAACGGTTACGTCACTGTATATAATATAAAGTACTACGTCGTAACCTTAAACCTATTAATGATAATTGATAAATAGTTCATGGGTCAAGTTGTGTAATTGGGGGGCTAAATAAGCTTTAAAATTTGGCATAATATACATATAAAGTTTAATTTAAAAAAATGAAATATTTTGTGCACACTGCACAGCTGTTTTGATTTAAGGGGTACCAGGGTTTTTTTTATAAAAGCTTTTGACACCAATTTTGTTGACATCGCGTTTTTCTTCTTTTTTTCATTGACTTTGTCCGCGTGGACTTCAGTTTATAGCGATAAACTGAAGTCCACGCGGACGAAGTCGCGGGCAACAGCTAGTTGTAAATATTTTTATAATACTAATATAATACTAATAAATATAATACTAATATAATACTAATACCCATAATTTGAGGAGGAGTAAGCATTTTTTATCACTTTCATGAAGAAAGACTTTAAAAGCTTCTTATCTTACAAGTTGCGTTTGCCATCTTTTGAAATTTGAGTGTAAAATATATTTTTAACCGACTTCCAAAAAGGAGAAGGTTATAATATGTTCGGCTGTTTCACTTTATACTAGCTTTCTTTTATTTTCTTTCTGATTCGAGATTTAATAATAATAACTCGCACACCGGTTTCAGTGACGGTGGCCGGTTTCATTGAAACCAGGCCAGTTACACAGAAGTCATTTTATAGTGCCCAAGCGTGTGCGCAGTACACAAGAGCACTCTTTATTCCTAGCCTGCATTGTCCTAACCAAACTTGGGAATAACATGTTTCCAACGCGGGAATCGAACCCACGACCTCCGAGTCAAGAGACACGCTCTTAACCACTGGACCACGGAGGCATCAAAGAGGTTAAATACGATTTTTATATAACAATTTAATTTTACATTAGCTCTTTCTCTTTCTAGTGATTCTCTATAAATTTTTCCCTCCATATATCGCAAAGTTTCATCGCATTCGACACAGCCATAGGCAGTTTATGTCGGACTTTAGCACCCTTAATCAAAACAATCTAAACTTTGGACAATCAACTACACTCTAGTGCAGACAGACGACCACGTAGAGTTTGGACTTAACATTCTTGCTATAATATTTTTTTTAAGTTTAAGTTTTTTTAATGATAAAATATGCGATGAAAACTGCACTTAATAATTTTAACCGTAAGTACATTTAAAAAGTTTCTTTTTTGCTATCAAAACCAAATTTTACGTACACGATAAGATTTCATTACAATTTGAAATGAAATCTTTGATTTTAGTGAGTCACTTAGTAAACGATTAATTTAACAAACTATAGATTTTGTTAGTATAATTTTAGTAAAAAAAAAAAATTAATACCACCGAAACTCAGCACATTGCTTAACAAAATAATACGTATATTACTTGTTGCTCCACCGAACATAGTAGGTAGGTACATATTATTTTCATTGCATAAATGCATGATAGAATTAATACATAAAATGTGCTCAAGTCCATAGTTTACTGGTCGTGTGTGAAAGTGCCAACGTCGGAAGTCGTCTCCGATAGATGTTTTACAGACTGGCTAGACTGACTATAGTCTACAGTCTTTACGGCTATGACTATCATCTATAGTCAATAAATCACGCTCTCTGCTTACTGTAATTTATACTGATTTTAGATTTTTTTTCGTTTCACTGCTAAGTATAGATAGAGAGATTTTTATAGAGGAGTAGTTTCGTAATAACTGCTGTAAGAGCAGCTCTAATAGAATCTTTAAATCGAAACCACGAGACGAATAACTAAAAGTATCTTTCTTTAAATATTTTTACAAGCACAGCTCTGGAGTATTGTTTAATGATAATGATTATCTACTAATATTAGATATGAAAATATGTGTTAGGGTGCAGCCAAGCGTAATTTTGTGAGTCGTGAGCCGCAGATTAACTGTAAAGAAATACGCTCGTGTGAATCAAACAGGCCTTCTGTATGAATTTGAATGCAGCAGAATTTCTGCCAGCCGTAATTCTGCGACTCACAACTCACAAATTACGCTGGTTAGGCTTCACCCTAAATAGTATTTTTCGGTTCAAATAATATGACGCTATTACTTTACCGTAGTACTACTATAGTTTGTGCGTTTTAAGATGATATGGGTGACACTTCTCATATTCCTTGCTACGGGTTTCTTTTACTTACAAGAAAACAAAAAAAAAAACAAAATGTAATAAATTATATTCTATCTACAAAAACAAATGTTTCCTATAATTGTAAATGAATAAAAATGAAAAGTTGCTAAATGCTAACTTATTAATATAAAATTATAAATTTTAACTGTGAAAATTATTGTTACGAAAATATTTGAAAAATGTCAGATGCATGAAATGGAACTTATGCCAATAGAGATTGACACTGTTGAATCGAAATCAAATCGATAAAAAGGGCGGCCATTTTAAATCGCCGGCGCCACTCTGAAACGTCAGTACAAAATCGATAATTTCGATTGCAATTAATTCCTTTACGAAGTGATTCGATATTTTTAAATTATTGATTAATTTTCTTAGGTAACTTCCCTACTATTGTCAATCATAATGTGTCACCCATATCATCTTAAAACGCACAAACTATCTAGACTATAATATTTTGCAGGGCCCCCGTAAGGGTTACTGGCGCCTGTGTGCAAAAAAAGGATTTTGGCGCCCCTTTAGGCAAATTTTTTTGGAACCTTGGTTTTGGCGCCCATAAAGATGGCAATTTGGCGCCCCTAGAGGATGGCGCCCGTGTGCATTGCATACATTGCACATATGGTAGCGGGGCCCTGAATTATTTTGCTTCCTAGTTTTATATAATTGGTAGTAACTCGTCATAATGTCGCAAGTTGTAAATATTATTATTGTAACTACGAATGTTCTGACGGTTTCACGTACATTGAGTGTTGAGATTACACATTTTCAAGCTTTTATGCCTGTCTTCGATTAGTAAAATTATGTTTATTACTATAAAATATGGCTATTGAGTAAGTTTTATTATTAAATAATAATAGACAATTAGTTTAAATAACATGATTTTTTTTGCCCACATTTAAATGTTAGTAAAAATCATCTTTTCTAGGAATCTTCTTACGAATAAATATTTTTTGATAAATTGATACTTACCTATTAATTATAGTCTGTCAAGAAAGTGAAGAAATTAAAAAGTGGCAACCCTTGTCCTGTAGTGTCATCCCTTTTTTCTTAGACTGATTTGAAAAGGATGACAACTACGATGTTGTCACTTTTCAATTTCTTCACTTTCTTGACAGGCTATAAATCGTTTTGAAAACTTGTACAAGAAAAGTTAACTCAACTAAAAATCGTTCCAACATTTTCTAATTTTTCGTAGTTTATCTTTACTGCTATTAAATAATAAAATTATAGTACATATTGTAAAACTGTTTACACAACACTACAGCTATCGAGTAAGTATAAAATCTAAATCGTAAAACAGTAATTTACTGTTTATTTGTGTATAAAATGCACAAAATATCTTAAAGTTATCTTGAGAGTAAAGCTAACACTTACCTAATAAAATGCTCATATAACATAGTTAATATATTGACACTAATATGTTTAAGTGGCCACATATTAGTACCTAGATATAATACCGAATACGCGTATGAAGAAATGTAATAAAATCTTTATAAAATTACACTTAGTATGTCATAAACTATAATTTATAAGTCAAATTTTTTGTGCGATATTTGAAGAAGAATATTTTTAATAACCTGAAAAGTAACCATAAATACTAAACTAATCTAGAACGGGTATAATCTCGGAAGTAATCCAAAAAAATAAAAGAAGAGAATTGAATTAAAAAAAAACTTCGCGTGTATTAATAAATAAATAAACTAAACCTATTTACAAATAATTTAGTTGGATCCTATACAATGCCTATCTATATCACATAATACTGTAGTTCGGGGCTGGAACCTCCCCCCCTTTTCGGAAGCTATACCGAGTGAAGCCATCACCGATGCCGTGGATACGTGGCTGGGTGTCAACCCTGCTCCTTGAACTTGCTGCCCTCCCACACTTTAAACGAGGAGGAGGGCTCCGGAGCCCGGGGGCTGCTGGTGTAGCTGGGCTGCAGCCGCGAGGGGGACAGGAAGCTGCCGTACGACAGCGAGGAGTTGACGCCGAGCGACGTGTCCAGGGTCGAGTAATACCCCGAGGATGCCGCTGAGGGTTGGGGGGCGGGCGGCTGCGGCACCCTGGACGCCTCAGCGTACGCGTCCAGATGCTGCCTGACCAACGTCACCAGCTCCCCGTAATTGGTGACCGCGCCGGCCGCCCCCGCGACCCTGTAAAGCAGCAGCCTCGCCTCCCCGAACAAGCTGTCCAAAATTTTACCTGTCGTGAATAGGACGATGGCCTTCAGACAGGAGTACTCCGCGGAGTCCACGTGGAGCGCCTTCAGCTTCTCCACCTGCTCCTGGAAGATGCGGATGTGGTCCATGAAGGCGACCACGCGGTCCGCCGCCATCGGTGAGGCGTGGAGGCCCGCAGCCGCCAGGAGGGGGGCCACGTGCAGCGGCATGGAGCACTGCGACGCGTTGAGGACGAACAGCTCCGACCAGACTAGCCGGAGTAACGCGACCTGGTCCGTCACTTGGAGTTCGGGGAAGAAGGGGATGTTTCGGGCCCATTCCACGGCGGAGAAGAGTAGTCTCGCAGCCAGCTCGCAAATGTTGTCGATGCCCATCACGTTGGTAGATTGGACGCACTGGCCGTATCGCGACGTAGGGTAAGGTTCCGCTCGGAGGAGCAGGCTAATGTAGGAGGAGAGGTAGGGGTGTGTGTTCAGGCCGGCGCCAGGGTCGCCGTTGGCCAGACCGAACTGGCCGGGTAGCGCCAGGCCCGGTGGCTGCGACGGCGGCACCCTACCTCTTTGGACAGCTGGAACAAGAAAAAAAAGAATGTTAGTTAAGTCTACTGCCTTGTAGGGGAACTGTAAAATGTTTATATCAGTAAGTTATAACTTATAACTGTATGTAATAATTGACTTTAGGTATTGAAAGATGTAGCTCTTTCGTTATGCTTGAATTTTTTGTCCCCAAGCTTTTATTTCCGATCAACACGAAGGTTTCCGTAACTTATGTTTTTGGCTACACTTAGGGCCTGTGTCACTACTTCCTGGTAAAGTGCTGAATAGGCTATCCACAACTTATTTGACAGATTCTCAATACACTATCTGTCAAGTTAAGTGGTGGATAGCCTATCCGGGACTTATCAGGAAGTGGTGAAACAGATCCTTAGAACACTAAGTACCTACTCTACTTACTACGTAAGGGTATAAGTAGATTTGCTTGTTTAGTTTACTAATAAACTAGAGCTTTTGTATGCAGGTTAGTCCAGGTTTCCAAAGCCTACTAGAGACCTTATTCTCACCGTTTTTCGTTCCGGGATTCGATAATATAAGAATTACACCCGGTGAACCTGTACCAATCTAGTCACCGTTACAAACGAGTACCGTTCGAGTGAATTCCATCATATTTCGCGTGGATTACTGTTCGCAATTAGTAGCGCAGGTTATATGACGGCTGTTATAGTTTATAAGCCGCTAGCCACAGTATAAATGTTATGCAGTAAATCATGATCACCCTACGAATAATAAAAACTAAGGAAACGTAACGCCCATACTATTACCGTTTTAAATTTAGTTCCTTTCGAACTGTCATGTAATGTCAGCCTTTATACCGCTCAAAGCCACCTAAATATTGCAAATGTATTGAAATGTGTACCTAAGGTACACTTTTTTGACAACTATTAGGGAGCATGTTTTTTGACGGAGTTACTTTTCCTTAGTTTTTATTATTCGTAGTGATCACCTGAGACTATCAGAATAAGGCGTACGAACATATTACTGTATTTATATTATTTATTTATTTTGTCCCCTATTTGCACATCAAAAATAAAAAACAAAAGAAGATTTTGTTAGAAATTGTATAAAATGGCGGCCTTTTCGCCTTGAGCGGTTACAACCTGATAATTATTTTTAAAAATACATAAAACACTATAATTTATAAACGCCAGCAGCTTTTTTATAGTTTATTAGAGCAGAACACTATACGTCGCGAGCTTGGAAAAAATTTGTCTTTGCATTGTTTGATTTCTGAAACACGACAGAGTTAGTTTACTCTATGTATTTGTACTGTGGTTATAGTTTATAACTTGCTAACAGTGCTTCCTGTAACATGAGAAATTCTATCGGAAAATTATTGCACACTGGTGGTATATTGCCCCTCACCTGTAATATTATTTATGCACATTTAAATTTAAATGTCGCCCGTATATTCGTTTTGAATTTAGACTAAAGAATGTAAGAACCGTGCATCTTTACGTGACGTAAATCAAAGTAATCGATCGAGATGTAGAGGACCGTGTAGGAACTAAGACCCAAGACTCCTTAAAAATCGGTTTAGTTTTCCCAATATTTGATGTATCTCTGGTTTTGCCCTACTAGAGATAGGAATAGCTCACATTAGACATTAGATACATATATTTTATGTCAATTCAATGTTATCTTCGATCGGTTGTATGTCAAACCAGATATAGATTGAATATTGGTAACGGCCGTAAGGCGTTAGGAGGTAACAGACACAATAATATTACAAGACGCATGAAAACTGAAGATTAATACACTTAGGGCCTGTTTCACCACTTTCTGATAAAGTGCCTAATAGGCTATTCACAACTCTTTTGACAGATTCTCCATACTTGATCTGTCAAGTTAATCGGTGGATAGCCTTATCAGGAAGTGGTGAAACAGGCCCTTAACAAAATAAAATTTTAAAAATGTTGTTTATTTGTTTTGAACGACTGGATCGATTTTAATACAATTCGGTACAATAAACCTGTGATGACTATTGGCTTATATCTAGTGGGTGTATCCTCCGTTATCAATGACGTCACAAGCGCCGCCCACTGATAACACTTATCATAATTGCTGTCTACCGTGATAAGCTATCGCTCCGCTCTAATTGGTCCGTGTTATCTGTATGTTTTCCTCTGGTTTCTTCCGCAACCACGAAAATTTAACCTAAATATTAATTCTAATAATGTCGCTCTCATGCTTAACCGTTTTTGATGAAGTTTAATATGGATAATATACTTTGAGTCACGGGAAAGTAAATAAGATAACCTTGATCACTAGAAAAATGTGCGGTTCCTAGAAGATAAACAAAGCGAGCAACAGCTTCCGCGTAAGTAGGTCAGAAACGTTTATACCAAAGTGTATCCTAACATTATTAATTCATAATATAATATAAAATATCTACAAGGTGTAAAAAAACTAAGTTATAATACTTTATGGTGTGTATGTGTTCCTTGTAGAGAGTTCACTGTGAAAGTAGCAGCGCTGAAAGACCAATTTTTTTTTCACTTTTGTATGGGGAAACTTGTGACGCTGGGGAGCTTGCCCATACTAAAGTGAAAAAAAAATCGGTCTCTCAGCGCTGCTACTTTCACAGTGAACGCTCTAAAAGGAACACGTACACACCCTAAAGTATTATCACTTAGTTTTGTTACACCCTTGACCCTAGTGACCCTGTATTAGGATCGTTATAAGCCAAGTTTCGAATTTACCCATAAAGATAAAAAAAAACAGCAAGTCTTATTTTTGTACAGGGAAAATTGACTGTTTGTAAAGACTCGTGTACTCAAAGAAATGGCCTTGTTACCTATAAAAAATTTAAAACTAGATTGCGCCCGCAACTCCGTTGCGCCAAAATTTGTTTATTGCGTGAAAACTCGTGGAAACCGTACATTTTCCGGAAAAAAGTATCTTTTGTCCTTTCCAGGGACTCAAAGTATTCCCCTACCAAATTTCATGCAAATCGGTTCAGTGGTTTAGGCGTAATAGACTGACAGACACACTTTCGCATTTATAATATTAGTATGGATATTGGATATGTTGCTATCTCAATTCGCAACCTGTCTCAAAGTAAAGTGTATTACAATTTGAACATCATTAGATACTTTTTTGTCGGATATGACATAATCCCGTTTTGGAAACAGTTTCATCTGCCCGAAGCGTGCGTGTGACAGACCCATTTAATGTGTTTTAAATCGGTGTGATGTAACTTGACCTTAAATGCGAGAAATTTGGTTCGTGGGTCATTTGGTGTTTGTGCGAGGATCGCAAAAGTGAAGCTAGAGGTGTAAAAAGTAATTGTCGATGAAATATTTATTGCAAAATTGTGCAAAAATAGTGATGTCAAAATACGATTTGAGGTATATCGATAATTTATATGATCATAAATATTATTGTATGTTTCTTATATAAAAAGTCTATAGATGTATAAATTATAATCAATTGGCTCGACATTTACTAAAAACAAATTATGTAAGTACCTTTGAACTAGAAAAACATCTAAACGTTTCACATCAATTGTGCATTTTTATAGAAAGCTTAAATATTTTCCTTTTGAAGACAAATCTAACAAAATTTATGGCACTTAAGCAAAGCCGCAGAGACGCCACGGCCATAAAAAACGAATAGTGTGAGATTCTTCCGGACTCCTAAGTATTTCCCAAAATATATCAAGAAGGAAATTCCGACGGACTAAGCACTCCTCGCTAGAATTCGTGACATAAAACAAATTGTAGCTAAAAACTACGACGAATCGTTGTAACGTCAACTTCAGATATTACCGCCATAGAGGCGTGTACGGAGTCAGCTACGGTAAATTTTATAGGGTAACATAAAATTTAATTTGTATTACTAATAATATCAGTTACTGAGATCTTGCTGGTTCTTTAGAGATAAAATATATACTCTAGCAAGAGCTAGATAGTTTTTTTTATAAAATTTTACCACACATTTTACATAAGTTCGAATAGTTATTTAATGTGATATAATCAACATTACAGCAAACTAGGTAAGAATAATCATAAAAAATATGGATTCAAGATTATCGATTTTGTTCGAGTCGCATAGTCTGTACACCACTACGCAGGTTATGCGGCAGGTATGTCGGACACGTTTTGGCGGGAGAGTGCCGGAGCGAATGGCGGCGCACGCGCAGCGCTTTTTATACCAGCAGGTTGTTTATCTTTTATACTTGTTATACGCATAGTTGGCTGTCATGATTCATCTTTGTCATAAAGATTATGAGTGTATCCTCAATTGCTTCAGATTTTTTATCAACATTTTTGGTGAATTTTGACAAAAATGACAATCATGTGAAATAAAAATAAATACAATCAAATACAAGTATTATTATATATAAAGTATGCTTTATTAAACATTTATAGAATTACGGTGCCTATTTAAAATACATTTTCTTATTTCATCGAGATAGATCATAGTTCATAATACCTTTGATAGCCTAAAAGCGTACACAGAGAACAATATCGAAACGATAAGATCATCAGAAAAGGCGATCGTAGGTCGTAACAAAAAACTTTTGTGCACCACAAAGATATTTAATAATAAAGTCATCGATAGTGTAATTAGTCGATGACCGCTTTGTTCGCCGCTAGGGATGTGCCGTGTCGATAATGACGCCATTACTAGGTGTCGACGCACCGTGGGAGCGCGCGTGGCCCACAAACTCATCATGACCGCTATTTCGATCGCGCCGTAACTTTAATTGAATTTATGTAACGTGAAATGTTTTGCATGGAAAAATTATGTTTAAAAAGTATTGATAATCCGAAAAAAATATACACAGTCAAACATAATAATATAACCTCCTCCTTATTGACTTAAAAATTAGCTTGAAAATATTGAATTTGATCCTGTGTGCTACTCAAGTCCAATATCTCGCTATTTTATTAATTGTTTACCCATTAAACAAACGTAAAATGATATTCACGAATATATATTTTTTTAAATAAACACAAATATTTAAATGTGTTATTAGTCATTTTATTGTTCAATTTATTAAAAACAAAAACGTCAGCGCCACATAAATTTCGTTGACTTTCTAGATAATTCTTGATTGTGTCGATTTAATGTAAATTAATGTAAATCACCGACTACCAGCCATCACTATACTTAATTTAAATTTCGAACGGCGCCGGCGCATGCCATATCAGTATCATAAAATGCCTAAAATTTATTTTATACAAATCATTTATGTAAATTTTTATACTGTTGGAGAGATGATCATTGGTCATAAATAAAAACTTTTGTCACCACTAACCTGTAAATATTTTAAGTCCTTAAGTATTGTTGTCTGAGCCAAAATAGCACGAGTGACTTCTAACTTCACTGTCAAAATAATTATATTATGCAAGTGTCGACGTAACCTTTACTAACTATTTAATATTTTAACTAGCGAATTCCAAGATAAAAAAATACATTTCAAAATAAAAACACGCTCAAAGCCAACGTTCATGTATTTATTACTAAGTATAATAATTTTTTTACCAAAAACTTGTGACTAGAACTTGTCTCTTCGTCTGTACATATCCTAGTCTACAGATTATGACTAACCAATCCTAGTAGTTCTATCTACTAGTCTATAGCCTACATGACTAACACAATTATTGGTAGTCGGGGCACGAATAACCTATATACGCGTGATCTCTACTAAGATACGTTTAGTATTCCACTCGCATACACCAAATTTGATGTAATATTGATATTTTGTTGTCAATTAAGCGAATTGTAGAATACCTTTGTTTGAAATATTAATTACTAGATGACGCCCACAACACCGTTGCGCCAAGATTCGTTTATCGCGCGGGAACCGTACATTTTCCCAGGATAAAAAGTATCCTATGTCTCGGGTCTCAAAGTATCTTCGTGCCTAGCAAAATCGGTTCAGCAGTTTGGACGTGAAGTGGTAACAGACAGACAGATACACTTTCGAATTCATAATAATATTAGTATGGATATTTTTAGATACCGTAGAACCCGTTGATATCTTTTACTAGGAGCTACGCCGTTTTCAACCAACCGTCAAATAAATTACAGAATTATGATTAGGAAGAATATGAGTTTTTTTATGGTATATTATGGTTATAGTATCATTATATGTAATACATGATTAAAAACACAGTCATGGATGTTAAAAAAAGTAAACTATTAGGTCTACAGTATGGTAGAGAAAAATCAAGAAAGTAGGTTTGGTAAATGTCAAAATTCTTCACTCGCCAAACTTAATTTTAACATAATCTTCGGTTTAAGTAGGTATGTCTTTTATTAATAAAACGAAGATCAAGAGATAGATAGACTTCACTCTTTAACCCAGTCTAGTTTCTCGCTGAAGCTAAGTCTAACAAGTATAATATAATATTTATGTAAATCTTTTCCTGTCGTTTACATTTCTACAATGTGTTACCATGCCTCCCCCTCCCTCTTTAGCTTAATCCGTTATTGATGCAGCTCATTTCTCACGACACTACAGCTTGTAGTACATAGATAAGGTAGAAAGTTTGGATAGATGACGGCTATTTAGTTTGGCTATTTGTTTTTCTGACACTCGATACTGTGTAGACGTGACGGAGGTGGGTACTTAGACAAATTGTTTCGACATAAAAAAAATTAGGAGATTATATGGTACGTATAAAGATGCGAAGCATGATGTGTAGCCGTTTAGGTTAAGAGGGTAAGATAATCTATTTTTGTCTATCTGTATATTACATCTGAACGTATAAACAGCTGAATTAATTTTGATAACATTTTGTATCTAGGATTTTGCGGACATTTTATCCTGGAAAATGGAAATTTATCTTGGAAAAATTCCCGGTTAGCAAAAGTTTAAGGCAACATCTAATACTACAGTACATTATTATGCATCATTAATTATAAGATAGTGAGCCTTAGGGTCAACTCAGAGCGCAATGCGAAGCGTAGATGCATTTTTAAATTTGTATTGAATTGACAGACTTCACTGCGTGTGCCGTCATGCAAGTCTGTCAATTCAATACAAATGCATCTACGCGTCGCTTTGCAGTCTGAGTTGACCCTTACGTTGTTGTCATAAAGGTCAGAGGTATACATGTGACATGAGTGATGAGAGAGATGAGGTCGCTCGTTTGCACCGCGCCCGAACAGATAGGTTTAATCAATTGTGAACTTTTCCCATGAGTTAAATGCTCACCCAAAACGCTTGACAAATTCCATCATTTTGACTCTTTTTGGTAGACATGAGTAGTGATAAAATTCTTCTTTCTTATTCAAGGTTAGACCCATTAGTAACTTTTAACTAATAATTGCACCATTGCTTGTACAGTCAAAGACATGACCACTAACCTTTTTGGACCCTACGAATAATAAAAACTAAGGAATCTTAACTCCCATACTATTACCGTTTTTTGGTTCCTTTTGATCTGTCATGTAACGTCAGCCTAGTACCGCTCAAGGTCACCTAAATACTGCAAATGTATTGAAATGTGTACCTAAGGTACACTTTTTTGACAAGTATTGTGGAGCATGTTTTTTGACGGAATTACTTTTCCTTAGTTTTATTATTCGTAGACTTCGACCATTCAAAACTTATAGTGATAAGTTTTGACATGAAATCTTCAAAGTTCGATTGTAAAGGTACCATAAATATATTTTGCCTTACTAAAGTTTGCATTCATAATATCTTCTATCTTAACAAACACTAAACAAACATTGCTTTCAGCATATAATAATAATGATAAAAATTCTTTATTTGCACATTAAAAACATAGCAATAAAATAATATAAAAATAAAGGATTTGCGCAAATTGGCAGTTTTACCGCTACAAGCGGTTTCTTCCAGACAACCAAGGAAACCATATAAAATCGTTGGGAAAATAGTTTTCCATTTTGATAATCTTACCAACATTTCCAATATAATTTCCAAGTTAATTAACAAGTTATTTAAATATAAACGAAGAATAAAATTATAATAATTGGCTACCTCAGTTAGCGTTATCACAATTATACCAGTTATACAAAAAACTCCCAAACACTTGAAATAAAATATCGTCTTAGAAAGTAGCCATGACGAAATTATCTAAAGTAATTAATATAATCAATAGATTATTAAAATAATATGTTAGAATACAACGCACGCGCGGGTACCCCAGTGTCTTTTGGACGAATAGACATTAGTATAACAGGTTCAAATCTATCGAAGTAATGAATACGACTTTCGTAATGGTAAGTATAGTCCAATTAGTATAGTGAGTTCGGCTCGGAATTCGAGATACCCAGCTGTAAGTCTGTAAAATATATCTGTATATTGGCACCCTAAATGTTGTCTCAAAACCTACATATGGTAGGGTGTGCGCAACTATTAAATTTCAAGGTCAAAAGGTCACGAAAATCGGTTTTTTGCACTTATTTTGTAAATATTTCATTTCCTTAGGGTTTTCTTCTATTTGTTTTTATTACCATAATGTATGAATACAAAATTCTCTACAACTTTTCTTGACAAGTGAGAGCTCAAGGAAGATTTTCAGACCGAGTGAGGTAACTTGCGGGGCCAAAATGGTCACATTTAGCAATTCCTCTCAATCAATTCAGCAAATGAATTGTCAAAACTGTCAAACTGTGTCAAATTAGTACGAAATTACGAATTACTAGACATGAATTGCAAGCAGAGTGACCATTTTTCGATTTAAAAAAATTAATCATATTATGATTCATAATACGATTCTCCAAAGCGACCACTATAGCCCCGCTGGTCAGGCCGAAACCCCTCTGTTGTCATTTTACGGCCGTTCCCAATATTTGATCTATCTCTGGTTTTGCCTTACTAGAGATAGGAATAGCTCACATTAGACATTAGAGACCTATATTTTATGTGAATTGTGAGCTATTCCTATCTCTAGTAGGGCAAAACCAGAGATAGATCAAATATTGGGAGCGGCCGTTAGAAGTTATGTCACGCCGATCTCAGAAAGAGAAGATAGCGCGATTCAGGATTGTGCACTGTTTGTGTTTAGTTCGCTACATGGTACATACTAAACTCGGTTTCAATATCTTAAGATCTTCCAAACAATTCTTAAAGTCTAAACGGTAAATCGAGGCAAAAAAATTAAATATTATAAAATATCAAAATTTGTATGGAATTCTGTAACTCTTTATTTTGATTATAATATATGTAGTATGAGTTATGAATATAGCATGCTGTCAATTTTAAAATATCATAATATCAATTGTACAGTATTTGCGCCAAGTTTAAATAGAAATCAAACATTTCCTTCACAAATTAGCAAATATAACTTTTAAAACAATTCGGTCGGTATTTTTCATGTCGAGATTAAATTAAGATTAATGAATTACTAATTGATAATAAAAATACTACTTTATTATAAGAACTGGTTCTACGATCTAAAATTAAATGATTGTCTATAATATAAACGTTTTGATAATCCTAACATTATTATGATAAAAGTTATTTATTGACTATCATTTTTAATGAAGACTTTCTATTAGTAATTTTATACTATACTGGGTATGTAACAGACAAACCATAATAATGATTTATCTATACTTAATATAATATAGAGGAAAACAATTATTTGCATCGAAAAGGCTACGAAATTTGGTGGCCGATTTTGATAAATTTCTGCACGAAAATGGACTAGTCTACGGGAATAAACGTAGGCTTCTTTTGAGGCGAAACGTAGGGTTTTCTCGATATCTCTTGTCTAAGAGAAACTATTACAGCATCTAACTTCTAAGGCTTTTTTGGGTCAAAACTCAAAATACACTTTTTGTGGGAATTCCCTTTTGTTCACAAAAAATCGAAAGAAAATGAGTCTTTTCGTCTCAAAACGTATGGTTTCTCCGACATCCTTTTGTCCACATGAGTTCGAATTTTAATGAATAACCAGCTGTCCCACCAAATGTAATTTTGCCATATAAAGTAACTACTTGACCCATTTTATGATTTTATTGAAGTGACTAAATAAGTATGGCACCATGGCAACGTCCATCGCTATCCCGTCACACAAACAATGGTCGCCGTCAGTCTCGAGTTGTAATAATTTACTATTATTTATTCAACAAATGCACTCATCAATATAAAAAGTAGCCAGTAGCCGATTCTCAGACCTACTGAATATGCATATAAAATTTAGTAAAAATCAGTAAAGCCGTTTCGGAGAAGTACGGTAACTAACATTGTGAAACGAGAATTTTATATATAAGATAAGAAGATGAATCCAGAGTATAACACCGTCAAGCCCTACACATAACGGCTAACCTATACGGTATACCATACTCACGAATGCTTCTCAATTTGAATACCATCCTATAATGCAGATGATAAGGTCATGAAACGGAACATGATCCTCTCTCGCTCGCACATTAAAGTATTCCACGCTCACAAATTTGATAGACATGACATGTGTATTGTGATGATAAAAAGTTGTATCGGTATAGTACGCAGGTACTGGTTCAATAATAATTTAGGTTTGTGTTATTAGAAATTGAATTAATCAAAATCTAAGACAATCATAGTGTAAATACTCTAAAAATATTTATAAATAAAATGAATACGCTATTCAATGTTTTGTTTTTGTCTGATATGGCAAAGTAGCTAGATCCACCAAGGACAAAGAGGCTCTATTTAATTTTGGCAATGACACTGCAATCTATTGAATCCTTCGTCAAGTCCTAATCAGTTAAGTAGCTAAGATGTAACAAACATACAGAATTTCCAACAGTAATCCACACCTAAAAATTAAATAAATTCTATAATTTAAAGTTTGTTTTGATAGCTACTCATGAAGTTATTTAAATTTAACTCGAGACGTTTAGTCCAAAATTTACGTTGGACGTGGGAGGATAAGTATTTTTGGATGATGTTTAATCCAATTTTGATATTAAATTTGAATATTGTGATCCCAATGATGGTGGGATTGTCGACTTTGGCCAATAAGTTCGGTGAAATGTAGAGATTTTACGCTATAAATGGTCGCTGTTAAGCATTAGTGTCCTAACCCACAATTTTTTTTGTTGTTAAATTTTGAATGCAGTCTTGTTCTAAATCATCTAAAGAACATAACTGCATTTATAACTCAATACACAATTTTTATGTGGGTTAGTACACGAATGCTTAACAGCGTCCATTAATAGGATTTGAGAGAAATTCGACTTCAATAAAGTCTAAAGAACAACAAAAACAGGTAATGATTTTGGCAATCTATTTTCAGTCATGCAGACGGCGTTATAGTTAAGTGTTTCTAAACGCTTTTTATGTGATGTGGTACTAAAAAAATGTAGTTAAAAAATCATATATTTGCTTATGTTTATTAATATAGCCTTATGTTATAATTCTCCTACTTTTTAAGCCTTGCGATTGCGACCCCTCAGGGATTTGAGATTCACATATTGAAAAACACTGCTATAGTTTAATATGAAACGGACTAAACTAAACAATAACAAGGAACGTAGCTAAACTACGAGTGTAGAATCGCGGCACAGGTTTACAAATTGATCTAGCCCAGAGAAAACGCCTAACCGTGGGATAGATCTCCACTTTCCACTAAAATATTATCCGATTATAATATCAAGCGAAACTGGTTCTACAGTGTTGTACCGAACTGGCCATTATTGCCTGAGAACTAACATACTAGGAATTTTATGTTAAATGTAAAGTACGTGAATGTATATTTGTTGATGACTGTAGGTTATGTGCTTTGTATATATTAAAAAAGTCGTTAAAGTATTCGATGAATTTTCACACTATTTCACCAATTTTCAAAGAATATTGGAGTCATATATTTTTTCCATTTGTCCCTTTTTGGAAAATATCAAATATAGTGATTTAAGTGTTATTTGTAATATATTTTTTTTAACATTAATATTCGTATATTTATATAACAAAGAAAAAGTTTATTTGTTTGCATCGAATATGTTCCGAAATTACTACACCGACTTGGATGAGGTACCTACAGAGAGTAGATGTCTTGGATGAGGGATCACGGACACGGATCTGTCATTTAGGCTACTTTTAATTGGAGACAATGTACGGTTCCCTTAGAATTATATTTAATATATAAAAAAAGTTGGCTTTTTCCTTCTGACATTTTGCATTCGTTGGAAAGGGGTTAGGCTCCGTGAGGTCTATAGAAAAAAAAATAGAAAAAACTTCAAGAGAAAAGCAGGAAAATAGGGAAAATCATTTTATGGCAAAACAACGTTTGCCGGGACAGCTAGTTTCATATAATATTTAAATCATCTAGATAATTTTGTAAATAGTAAAGAAACCGTAAGCGTAGTCTAACTTTTTTGGCGTTATTGGCCATGGCAACACACGAGCCAAATTTCCATCGAGTATAGTTACATGAGCAACAAGAGTGTTAATAACGCATCACCTGTGGAATTACATGTGCGGTCGTAAATCACAGCGGTTCGTTAGTGCTCCGCGGGGGTCCCGGTTCGATTCCCGACAGCACAGACCATTATACCGCGGAGTTACGGAGATTTGTTGTTTGTTACACTGTTTACACTATCATATCCATAGAAGAAGTGTTTCCTTTTTTTTAAAGGCGGTTAATAACTACGAAGAAGTGTATGAATAAGCCGATAATCAAATTTTATGAAATACTAGATGATGCCCGCAACTCCGTTGCGCCAAAACTCGTTTATAACGCGGGGACCGTACATTTTTTCGGAACAAAAAGTAAAGGACATAGTCCTTTCCCGGGACTCAAAGTATTTCAGAAAAATCCGTTTAGAGGTTTCGGCGTGAAAAGGTAACAGACAGACAGACACACTTTCGCATTTATAATATTAGTATGGAAGTATGGATGTTTATCTGATATAATATCACACAACTGCTACACTAATTTCGATAAATTTGGTATGAAGATGACTTGAGTCTCGGGAAAGAATGGAGGCCAGTTTTATGTAGTAGCAAACTGCAAAATGTACGGTTTACGAGAAAATAATGTCTGTCTAAAGTATCGTGTGATACATTACTACTTGTTAATAGACTCTAGTCTGTATTATGTATTTTGATAGATTGGAGAGGTCTATGTCAATCGATCGACCTTAAAAATATTTGAAATAGGAACCTGTGACCAAATGTTTTATGGAAAGCTTACAAGCTAAGTGATTTCTATAATAGTTACATACTAAAATTATAGTTATCACTTATCAGAAATGATCGAGACCTTTTAGCCCTGAAGAAGAATATTATGTACGAGCTTTTGCCCGCGGCTTCGCTCGCGTTAAGAAGTATTATTATATACAAACTTTCATCCACTGTTTGAACCCCTTGGGGTTGGAATTTATCAAAATCCTTTCTTAGCGGATGCCTACGTCATAACATCTACCCGCATGCCAAATTTCAGCCCGATCTGTCCAGTGGTTTGGGCTGTGCGTTTATAGATCACTATGTCAATCAGTCAGTCACCTTTGAGTTTTATATATATAGATTAAAGATGTATAACATATTATTTGGTCGCTGTTAAGCATTAGTGTCCTAACCCACAATTTTTTTTGTTGATAAATTTTGAATGCAGTCTTGTTCTAAATCATCTACAGAACATAACTGCATTCATAACTCAATACGTAATTTTTATGTGGGTTAGTACACGAATGCTTAACAGCGTCCATTTACTAGATGTCCGCAACCCCGTTGCGCAAAAAGTCATTCATCGCGCAGGAACCGTACATTTTTTCAGGATAATAAAGTATCCTATGTTCTTTCCGGGGACTCAATGTATCTCTATAAAAAAGTTCACCAAAATCGGTTAAGCGGTTTGGGCTTGAGGAGGCAACAGGCACTTTCGCATTTATGATATAAGTATAGATGTATTTTGTTTTAAACCAATTAAAACTTGCCATAAGGTCAAACTATCGAATTCAGTAGTTCGATTCCCGATAATAGTGAGGTCAATACTCAAAACCTTTGTCGCAACTCGCACCGAATGAATCCGTCAAATGTTTTAAAGTTAATTACTTTTCCCGCGTTTTCGGCTCCGGTCGATACATCATCCATAAATCATGGCTGATGGATGGCAGACATATCTCACGCTCATCTCTCATTTTACACTTCTTTTTACACATCTGGGTGCGTAGACGAGTTACATTCGACGGCGAAGTTAGATTTCCAAAATGTTTTTGACCGGCTTCCAAAAAGGAGGAGGTTATAATATGTTCGCAGCTGTGGATATTTTTTTATATAACGCATTGCTAATTTCTAAGGTGCTATGGCTAAAATCTATTCGCTAGCACTTTGCATTGGCTAACGTCAAAATGTTAAACCAATTAACTTAAAACTGTTCTGACAAAAATTCTCGAAAACTGGGTATATACCCCGCGTTCCATTTGATGTTAAAAAACTATCAAAATGCTCAAAATGCCTCCTATTTTGAGCGTTTTGATCGTTTTTAACACAACTGAATCCCATTGCATCTTTGATAGCTGAATAACCTGTCGAAATTATTAAATTTAAGTAGTCTAATTACCCTAGTTATTTTAGCTCTGGTATAAATTAAACCTTTAAGCTAAGGACATAAGGATCACTAGAGAAACTTCCAGGTAGTAGACTCGATTTCGTTTTAATGGAGTGCTAATATTGTACTTCTATCAATAATAATATATTCAGAAAAACTCAAAGAATATAATATTATGTAGAATATCATTGACTTCTAATAAATTTGTTTTGCGAGTAGGTAAGTACTAGGACCTAGGTATATTACCTAGAAGTTATGTAATAAGTAAATATTATGTTCGTACCTAATAAAATAAAGTAATAAAACATTTATTGTTATTGTTAACTTCATAAAACAAATCTGCGTTTATTTTTTTTCGCGCTATGTTGACTATTAAAATTAGGATTAAAATTGTTATGGCCGCCTCATAAAAAGCACACCTTGCATTGCATAATACTTAATTGTATAAACTATAAAGTATGCAAATTATTTATTTTGCCAATACGAAACCTAATGAAATTCGATACTTTTGTTGGGATCAAATTAACAGACATCTATCGAATTTCTTGAGGGTCACATTGTGCCGTAGATTCTTTACTGTCCGCCCCTGGTTCTCATGCTAAATAATTAGTTGTCCGAAAACTTAACCCTAAAACGACCGGTGGTAAAATAGAACCGGTGTTGTAATTAATGTTTTGACCGATGTCCGGTTTTTTTCTTTTCGCGACGTGCCGGCAAGCGTCACGTAGCACAGATTACATCTTTATGTGCGTAAAGATGGTTTCCACGAAAATGGGCCATTACAGTGACAGTCGTTGGAAATGATAATATCGTGATACACTTCTCATAATTCTTTGTTTCTAAGTGGTCAGTTCTCACGGCTTGACCACTGTCAAAATGGCCCCACCTGGACACCCTGCCCTAAGGCGTGCAGGCAGCGATGCAAACATTGCCGTAATTTGCCCCTCAAGTATTGTTCGGTTTTGACAACGTCGTGGGTTATTGTCTGTTATATTTTTCGCTTCATAGCGTGTTTGTAATGGTCGCGCGTATTATTACGACATGACCGTTGCGAGATTATTATTACGCGGATAGGCGAATACGCTTGAGACTTTCTCAGGGCTTCTTCGTACTGACCCCTGACAGTCGTAAAAATTGTGTAAATATCAGTAATACCCATCTGACATTGGCAACTCACCAAGGATCCATTATCAAAACGAAGAAGAAGATTAATACCCAAAGAATTTACAGATGCCAAACTTTTAACGAATGTCATAATCGCCCTAGCCAAATACCATTAACCAGCAGTATTAATTACTAAAAAACAATTATTACTCGTACTGTATAGGCCACGCAAGTATCTTTCTAAATGACCGGCTATACAAAAACTTATTAAGATATACAGACAATGAGATTTGATTGATGTGCGATGAACAAAAGCCGCCATTGTGGATACATTATGCACTCGCAACCGGTCCTTAATGTTGGTAATTAATCTGTAGGTATGATGTATTTGAGAATGCAAAAAGTATCTATTACTGATGTGCGTAACGTATGGTTTTTTTTTGTAAAATTTGCGCGCTGGACGTAGTGTTTTTCAGGCGTGTGTTTTAGGGTTAACAATAATGAATGTATTGGACTTATTATAAAATATATTGAAAAAAAAAACTTAATTTTTGTAGCTAAAATGAACCTACCTATAGACAATGATGAAACTAAGATATATTATAATTTATAAATTATAATTTATGATAAGGATCTATGCTAATTGCTATATAATTATACTAAAATTTATTACTTATCAATACATCATAATATTATTAAGTCGTGATTATGAAAAAAATAATTTGGCACAATGTAAATTGTGATATTTTGTTAACGTTTGTTAGCAAAAAGCTTTAATTATTACCTACAACCTTGAAGCAGGTTGACAGCAACTGAGTACTACGAGTGATTTGCATAAAATAATATTTTGAGCAACTATTCTAAGCAACATAATAATTTTGGCACAAAATTTTGGCGGTCACTTAAATTGCGACATCCTTCTTGTAAGTGCCATAAAACATTTGCCATCTAAAATTGTCCGAAAAAAAAAACAAAAGTCAAACGATTAGGCCGGTAGAAAAAAAAAACGATTTCAAATAAAGAACATTTTGCCGCCATAATAAAGAAGGAGAAGAAATGGAACGATTTAATCTAATGAACGCTATCAGCGTCGAAGGCATTACAATACAATCATAACACTATCTTATAGTAGCAAACTGATCTGGGAAAAAACACAATGCAACTTATCTCGCAAGACGATTATCTAATGACAAAGACGCACACTTTGATATTAACAGTTAAAAAGGGACCTTACACCTTTCTATTGTTTGTTGACAGCAAACAAATCGTATTTTGGCCGTCGCAGGGTGCTTAAGGGTTAAGGGTTGCCAGCGGGTCGCCCTTCCGCTAAGGAAGGGATAGTCCTAATGAAAGGTGCGATATGCAAAACGATATTATGATAAAACTTAAAGGGCAAAATGTAAAATGTTTTATTTTGTTTTTTTTTGGTTAATTTGTTAAAGAAAAAAAATCTATTTTCTTTTAATAAACTAGAATTTTTTCCCTTACTGATTAATAATACTTAATCAATTTTCAGGTTCAAATAACATGTAAATAATTACCTTTATGAATGTCTCTGAAGTATAATCACTAGTCGGTTTGATTCCCGCGTTATTTTAAGATTGGTTAGAATGTCTGATTATCAGATTGCCTGACGAAAAGATGATCCATGCGTTGGATGGGCAATGGGCATGTAAAATGTCAGTCCTGCGCCTGATCTCTCGTCAGTCGGTTTAGCCATGTCACGGGTAATTATGAGCACAGGAACGTAGGTTGACCTAGTGAGTTGCGCACACACTCGGGCCAGCCAGCTACGCAATCATTAAAATGATTGCGTAGCTGGCTCACCAAAATCGGTGCGTGAGATGACTATTATCATAGATATAGCGTCTAGATGCATCCATAGATGAAGCGCGATGCAAGTCTCAGCTATGTGACCCCGGCACGCGGTGTTTGAACCTGCGGGCTGCGGCTGACCCATCCGCCATTACGGTTAGCTTTAGCGTCACAATTGTTTGGGTGTATGTTTGATTATGGAGTTTGATTTCGATTTGTGCTAGATTTTAATACTTACCAAGAGTTAATTTTGTAGGGACCATGTATGTGTGAATGTGTTTTGTAAGATGTGTGAATGTGCAAGTGTGAATTTTTGTGTGAATTGTTGCAACGCGGGGACTAAGTGATAGTGACTAGAGAGACTTCTACAATTTGGAAAAATATGCTACGCTACTTGTCACAATTTCATTAGTCACTAGTGGCTTAAACTATTTGCCGACCCCTGTCTAGAGTTACTCGTTATGTCATACAGCTACTGCTACCTAAATGCTACATAACGTTATTAGTTATTATATTTTTTAAAAGATCTGCGTAAAATAGGTTTAACGACTTAGATTCCATCTAAGAGCAATATTGGTTTAAAGAGTATTCTATGTAGGTAAGCGAAGAGCATACCTACTCGCCTATAGTCCTAGCCATAAGACGAGGAATTTTGTGACTTGTCTGATGGCTTGGACTATACTTGTTAATTGATCACCTTCTAGATATTTTAAAATTCAAACCCTAACTACGTTGACAATGTAGTTAATTCAAAGGTCAACCAATACGACATAATAACACCTATCAGCCTACCATTAGCTAACTATGATTAATGATTTACTAATTACCCGTTCGTATTCAATACTTCGGCCTAAACAATTTTATAGCTTTTACTAGCTGTCCTGGCAAACGTTTCTTTGCCACCCATATTATTTTATCTTATATATTTAAACGAGCAATTCTTGTATATATATATATATATATATATATATATATATATATATATATATATATATATATATATATATATATATATATATATATATATATATATATATATATATATATATATATATATATATATCTGGAATCTCGGAATCGGGGGTTTCGGGGGCGATAAATCGATCTAGCTAGGAATCATTTTTATAAAATGTCATTTTATTCGTGTTTTATTGAATGCCGAGCAAAGCTCGGTCATACAGCTAGTTTTATTGAAGTAACTAAATAAGTATGTCACTATGGCAACGTCCATCGCTATCCCGTCGCACAAACAATGGTCGCCGTCAGTCTCGAGTTGTAATAATTTACTATTATTTATTTAACAAATGCACTTATCAAGTGCAATAAAAAGTACCCAGTAGCCGATTCTCAGACCCACTGAATATGCATATAAAATTTGGTTAAAATCAGTAAAGCCGTTTCGGAGGAGTACGCGGCCTAACATTGTGACACGAGAATTTTATATATTATAAGATTTATCATACTTAAGGCAAGGCTGTCCCTGATTTAGCAGGTCGATGTCTGTCAGCACGAATATCGACGTTAAGGACATTGAAATAACATTCATATCAGCGCGCCTTGTATAGGGCGGTTACGAAGCTCGCCGCGTTGTTGATAGGGCGAAATAGGAGAAAATTATACATTTTATTTTATTTTTTTAATGACTGAATCATTTATTAAAAATCTATTCGGTTATTTTGCTAGAACTATAAAAAACCTATCCTTTTTGTAAAAAAAATCATATCATTGTCGTATCGTACGAGATGTTCGAATTTGAAGTGTACTTTTATGGATATTCAAGATTTTTTTACAGTATTACCATACCATTTTTCAATATTCTGTTCGGTTATTTCGTTACATTGTTTCTTTTTGTGTGCACAGAAATTTTGATGGGAGAGAATTTCACATAATTTCTTCAAATTGGAAGTTTAAAAATCAGTCTTTTCGAACTGGCCTCACCTTAACCAATTTTGATAGTTTTAGTGCATGATTTTTTTGTGATCAGATTGATTTTCACTACTTCTGTGCTAATAGCTAATTTAGGTTAAAGGGAGAAGAGGGCCATTAATGATCATTTAACTTTAATTTAATGAAGTCTCTGACAGAAAATGTATGGAGCGTATGTAAAAATCTTTATTAAATTACCTTAATTTAGTAAATTTTGACATAATTTTTTTGTAATATTTTTTTACTATTTTTATATTCCGTAACGAAAATATTGCCCACCAAAAAATAACACTAATCTATTTACTTAAATAATTATTAAAAAACGAATTATTCTCAAAATGTTCCACACTGTCGATATCTATGGTCGATATTATAAATTTTGAATGTAGATTTTGACAGAACTTGCTTAAATATTTCTGTTTATTTTTTTGAAAAATCAGGCTAAGCGCATACATTTTCGTAACTTCCCTGTTGATTGTATTTTTTTGGTCACTATATATTAAGTAATATTATTTTTTTGGCAAATTGATGACAAGCGCTCTAATTTTAACCATGATTCGACCTTATCAAATGATTGCCTTTTAAGTAGCTTCAAACAAATTAAGTTTACAGCATATCTATTGGCCATTAGTCTTGCATGTTTTTAAAAATATAACAGCACGATAAAACCTTATACGTGGAAAAAGACTATCGAAATTTTGTCAATATAGTTTGATGATGTTTCTTAGATAAAATTACATTTGACGACAACACTAAATTCTGAGGTCACCACTTTTATCGTACGAAACCCACGTCTTATTAACCTAAATTCAATAATTAGAATACATAATAGGTATGTATTATGTATATTAAAAAGATATAGACTTGAAAAGCAAAGCTGATTGACTCATGGATAAACCTGAAATATACAATTTTGAATTTTTAACACGTGTTTAACGATATAGGCACCTACTCAGAAAATATATTATTTTGATAGGATATACCTACTTACCTATCATTGCAATGTTTTCATGCTAGAATGCACCACAAGCATAGGCAGTAAAGAAAAAGTTTTGTACGACGTTTGACAACCTTTGTTAATATTCTCTGACATAACGTCGTGCAACATGTCGGATTGTGGGTGGTTATTTAAAAATAATAATAATAGCTCCCACGCCGGTTTCAGTGACGGTGGCCGGTTTCATTGAAACCAGGCCAGCTACGCCGGAGTAATTTTACAGTGCCCAAGTGTGTGCGCAGTGCACAAGAGCACTCTCTATTCCTTTACTCTCATAACCCAGTGGGACGGAAGACCGACACGACCGGCGAGAGATCAGGTGGATCATCTTACTTGTCAGACAACCAGGTGATCAGCCTGCATTGTCCTAACCAAACTTGGAAATAACATGTTTCCAACGCGGCAATCGAACCAACGACTTTCGAGTCAAGAGCCGCGCTCTATACCACTAGACCACGGAGACGTTACTTACCTACTGTTTGTGCTAGGAGCGATCTTTACGTAATTTGCCCTCAAAGGGCGCTAAATATTATATTATGTATGACCTATAATTTCAAGCGGACGAAACCGCGGAAAAAGCTAATTTATAATATCCATATCCTGTTTGGAATTATTTCTATGAAATATAAGTTTTCCTTTAATGTCGATGTTGTGTCCAAATATTGATAGTTGTGACTTGTGACTAATGAGTCAATGATGATACATTATATTCAAGTTTTTACAGTACAAACATTGTTTTTATAACCTTAATTCTACGTCAAAATATTAGACGCATCCTACTTATGTCATATATATGTATACGAAAGTTTATAGTCCATACCGTTGAACCGATTTTTTTTTGAGTATAGACATAGAGTACTTTCAGTCCCGGGAAAGAACAAGGATACTTTTTATCCCGGAAAAATGCACGGTTCCGGTGCGATAAACGAGTTTTGGCATAACGGAGTAAATGAGGATGTTATCTATCATAATAATATAATGTTTCAGAAAGCAGCTTGGCCAAAAAATTTAGACACTTTAGTACTTTTTGGGCTCATTTTAAGAAAGAAACTGTTGACATTGAAGTATAATATTTACGTCAATAGTGTCACTTTTTAACCGACTTCTAAAAAGGAGGATGTAACTTATTCAGTTGTGAATATTTTTCGTGTTTTAAGTGTTTATCCGACAAATATGCGTGGTGCTATGTCCTAACATAATATGTTATAGAATCTATATTCAAAAAATATTTAAGTCTTTTTATTTGGATTCAACGCTATGTCCATGGTGAAGTAATTTTATTATTTTAACGTTATATAGGTGTAATAAAATAATCGCAAACACGTCGTAACTATGTTATATACTTACATAGTAACACTATGTACCGGTAAACAGAAAAAAATCTTTAGTCAATGTCTCAACACAGGCATGAAATGTTAGTCTGTTAGTGACATGCTTTAATTTTTTGTTACTTTTTTAATTTCTGTTTTTTTAATGAATTTTTGTGGACTCACCTTCTCTCCTCATGCCCATTTTGAGACATTTCCTCAAGCGGCAGTATTGGCACTGGTTTCTATGGTGCTGGTCGATGGGACAATTCCTATTCCCTCTACAGGAGTACGTCAGGTTTCGTCGCACGGATCTCTTGAAAAACGATTTGCAGCCTGCGGGAGAGACACAGAACATAAAACCTTTATTCACTTTTTACAAAAAAAAATTGTCTATGGTGCATTTTTTTTTATTTAACTGACTTGTATTATTTATTGCAAAATTTTGGATTCGATTTGACTTAAACATACACGGATAACACAACTTTGATACTTTAACTTTCAACAACCAATAAATTTTATGGCTAACTTAATACAACAATAAAAATCCAAAAACGAAATGAATTAAACATAAAATATCTAATTTCTTTACGTAGGTCGATTGGAATTTGAGATAAGCACTAAATCACTCCAAATCGGCTTCTATTTAAGTGTTTAATTATATTAACATATTCCCATACATCACTGGCTCTGGTAATTGGTCGATTATGGAACACTAGCAGTTAAGTATGTGGAGATATACTAGTGTTATATGTTATGCGGCGCCAAGAATACATTATTGATGAGACGATTTTAGAATTTAGTGTTTATGCATATCATGCTTTTGAGATAATAGAATATAGAGCGATAGGAAACATTATGATAAACTAATAAGATATTGATATACTTACCTACATGTTAGTGTCGATAATTTTAAGCTTTAAACAGCTGTAGTTGTTTATAAATCTTTTGACAGTTTGTATACAGACTGTCAAAATTACATTAACTAAGTTTAAACCCTTAAACGTCATTATTTTCCTAGCAAAAAACTCGTGAAACTAGTTTTGAAATAGTTAAAGTATTCAAAACTAGTTTCAAAAGTTTCAAATTTTTGCTACGCGAGCGCGAACCGGATTCTTTTTTATTGCTCATTTTATTATATTTTTTTATTCGAAGAAGCCATATACGGGTAACGACTAAAATCTAAAATTTCACCACTTTTAGATAAACTAATTATTATTGCCATATAAGTATTTCGCGACATACCAAGTTAATTATTATTTAACTAATTTGAATATCCGGCATTCTATTCGCATGTAAAGTCGTTTATTTTTAAACCTTTACGTCTTTATTTTATACGAGAATGCTAATAAATAAATTAGCGCGAACGTTTGCGTCACCGGCTTACTCATAAGTAGCTGGTTTGACAAATATTTAATTTTTTAAATAATACGGCCACAAACCGTCCCGCGACAAAAGTTTAATGTTATTTATCGTTATTAGAAAACATCGTTTTGACACAAAGTATGAAGATCTGACGGTCGTGCTATAGTGTTTGTGACGGCGCGCGATTGAGGTTTTTGTGGAAAATAATGAAATGTCAACAGCTCGATAATTTGTTCGGATTATGCGCGGAATCTAAACAATATTATAGAAAGTTTACGGTAAAGCTTAGGTAGCCAATGACACATTTTATTGCATTATTTCTAAGATTATGGTAATCATTGAACTAAATATTTAAAAGTATTTTAGTTGAAAATTTTAAACGATGTAAATTATAATAGGACGTAAGTAGGATAGTTTATAAAGTTCGATTTTAAATTGCCGTCTGTCTTGGTCTGTAACTTTAAGGGTCACTTTATAACTAGCGCAGAGTCGAAGCGCATCGAAGCGAATTATTAAAAGGTTATATATAATATAAGTTAAGGTTGAATATAACAAATTCAACCTTAACTCCAAAGCGTTAACGCACTTTATTACTTCTGAAAATTTAAAAAGGCGCGCCCATCCGCGCGAATTCGCGTGAATGCGCCCGACCAACGCTGATTGGCATCGTAGAAGTAATGTATGCGTTACGTTCTGGAGTTAAGGTTGAATTTCCTGTGTTCAGTTTTTGGGAATTCGCCTCTGCGTTATTTTTTTTTTTTTTTTTTTTTTTTTTTATTATTATTTCGTCCCCCTAACATTATCAGGGCTATTTACCGTTATTATAAATTGACCCTTACGCGTAGCTGAGTGACATGGCGCTTACGATGTCACCTATGACCTCTAACTTAGCTGTTAAAACATCGAATGTATCTTGGCTAAGGGCCTAGGTGTAGGTCCAGGCGAATCCGCGAGCTCAAGTAACAATGGCCGCATATTTCCACATTCGCGCATCCCCAGATAAACCGTTAGCGCAGATACAGTCTACAGATATAGCTGGGCGCATACTACGCGATTTCAAGACAAGTTTTAGGAGTCTTTATGAGTTGGATTGGATAATATAATTTTAGGTACAATAGGAAGGTAATGTAAATGTTTAAATGTTTGTAAACGTTTTAATTAACTTTAATCAACTAATAATAATGTTTATCTTTTCATGAATTAAACTTCTTAATTAATTAAACTTTTCTATGAAAGTGACTATAACCTAACATTTTTTGCCTCATACTTGTCTATTCCGTAAGCATCTATACCAATATTATAAATGCGAAAGTGTGTCTGTCTGTCTGCCTGTCCGTCTGTCTGTCTGTTTGTTACCTCTTCACGCTCAAACCGCTGAATCGATTTTGCTGAAATTTGGCATGGAGATACTTTGAGTCCCGAGAAAGACATAGGATAGTTTTTATGTCGGAAAAATGTACGGTTGCCGCGCAATGGAGTTACGGGCGTCATCTAGTTTATTTATAAGAGGCAAGAGCCCTAATGACGAAACAATTTACAACTCATAATCTAAATGCTCATTTCTTTTAAATAAATAAATAAAAATAACATTATTAAACATGCAAGGAACAGAACCAGAGTTAAAGAACAATAAAGCGAGGAATTCTAGTGAATTGACATGATGGCTTTTAAATTAATCTCATCTCTACTTGCAACGGTGTTTTTGCAATCAGTGCGTTGTTAAAACGCTCGTGCGATTATTGATTTCACGAGCGTTTTTACATCGCGTAGTGTGCGCCGGGCCTGCGCTGCCCAATTACCACTATCGCTGGGAACATCGAAGTGATGATACCGGCACTACTTACAGAGTTCTACCACACAGATTTTAGGCTTTATGTAGTTAGAATAAGGGCCATGTTAGTGGTAAAATAAATTTGAACACGACGTTTAATGTTATTTAAAATTTTGCCTTTGATTTTGTGGTGTAATAAGGATCACAACAATTCGGAAATTTGAATAGATTATGGCCATAGTGTTAACCCTAGAGTGGGCGCGCTATTGTTAGAGACTAATAAATGAAAATTTTAATCAAAAATTTACGTTATTATTGATATTATCATATACTTATTTGAATGTGTCTCTTTCTCACCCGATTTTGAAGTTCGCCATGATACTTTGAGTTCCAGGAAATTAACAGAATAGTTTGAATCACAAAAAAAAATACTTATACCCGCCAATTAACTAATTTCTGCGTAAACGAAGTCAATAATCGTTGGCAAAAGTCATCATAACTCAGGACAATTTAACCGATTCGTTGCCACCTTCATTTTCACGAATTCTTACCACAGGCCAAGTAGTTTGTTCGATGACGCGCCATAAGCGTCATCGGCCCTGCTAAACGATGACGCGCCACGTGCGGCATTGGCCACTGGTTGTGTTTTATGCACATTTTATTGTTAATAGGCGTAAATCAGGGACAGAAAAGATCAATTTTGTGTGCAGTGTTCGTGTTAGTTGTAATTCAAAGGTGAAATGGCGTATAAAGGTAGTAATTCGTAATGTTAATAAAATTTATCAGTAGTCGTCAACAATTGGTGCAAATTTTGCTCAGATGTTGGTATCAATTTCAATTATTAGTGCTAGTTACTAGCAACTTCATCTATTTTAGTTGAAGAATAAATAACTGAGCGTAATTGTTTATCTATAAAAATCTAAATTTGTATTAAAAGCTCTCATAAAATTGTTAATTTAAACAAATGAAATACATTTGTTTTAGATAATCAGCAGGAATACCATGACTTTTCTGGATGTAGCCAACCACTATTTACAAACATAGATGAAAATTGCTCGGAAAACGACAATAATGAGAATGAAAATTTTCCAGAATGTAGTCAGTCAATATTGCAAAACTTTACATTGAAAAGGAAATTTGAAAGCTCTCGTACTTGCCATGACATAAAATATACTAACTCAACAGACAGTAGCATAGAAAAAATTACTGACACTGATGAAGATGAAATTATTGTTAGTAGGAAAAAAAGTTCTTTAAAAACGCCAATGGCAAAAAATAAGGATTCTTCAAGTGAAACCCAAACAAATCAAGAATGTTGCACAGCCAAAAAATATTTTAACACATTGTTTGCAAAAGATCTCAGTACTGAATTTAATACAATGAACGAACTACCTCCCATTTACGCTCAGTTTGAGCATGACTTGGGTATAATGCTAGCATTTCGACTTAGAAATGTTCCCGCGAACAATCGGTTGGAATGCTATGAACACCTTATTCGCACAATAAGACTATATGAAATATAAAATAAAAGACAAGATCAAGATAGAATCTGTATTTTATTTAATCTCGATAGATTTTTGAACAAATTTGAGAATCTAATATCAAAATCTTAAATGTATTAGAGAATAACAAAGTGTATTATTTTCCTTTTTAAAGGAGTTTAAAAAATGAACTAAAAGCATTATATAAGCTTGTTAGTAAATATATCCGGAACGATTATAACATACATCGTAAAAACACTTTCGAAAAACATGTATTACAGTCAGGCAGCTTAAAAAGAGCAAACAAGGAACTTAGATTGCACAAGACATGGATAGAAGGTTTAAAAACCTCGAATAATATAACTTACAATAGAAACGAAATACTGAAAGTAGCTACTAGCTTTTACAAAAATCTTTACGAAAATGTAGAGTTGACACCCACTACCAACACGTCGATGGAAGCACCTATAAATATACACGAGATCGATGTAGAGGAGGTAATAAATAATTACGAAAACCAAAACCGACAAAAGCCCTGGACCGGATCAAATACCTAACGAAGCCTTGAAAATTGAATGCCCATACCTAGCTGTCCCTCTCACGCATCTCTTTAACCTCGTGCTTGAATCGGCTATAGTACCAACATAATGAACGGAATCTTATATAATTTTGATATACAAAAAGGGAGACCCAAATAATATTGGAAACTACCGCCCAATAAGCCTGCTGTCCTCAATATATAAAGTTTTCTCGTCTATCTTGGAAAAGAGAATCAGAGACAATATCGAAAGACATCAACCCGCAGAACAAGCGGGGTTCAGAAGTGGTTTCTCCACGATTGATCATATCCACTCTATAGAACTAATAATAGACAAATTTCAAGAATTTAATAAACCACTTTACCTTATATTTATAGACTAAAAAAAAGCTTTCGATTCTCTTTACCACCACTCCATATGGGAGTCCCTACAATCGCAAGGAGTTGACCCAGCATATACAGAGTGTAACAAAAATAAGTGATAATACTTTAGGGTGTGTACGTGTTCCTTGTAGAGAGTTCACTGTGAAAGTAGCAGCGCTGAAAGACCAAAAAATTTTTTCACTTTTGTATGGGCAAGGGTCCGAGCGTCACGAGTTTCACCATACAAAAGTGAAAAAATTTTTTGGTCTTTCAGCGCTGCTACTTTCACAGTGAACTCTCTACAAGGAACACGTACACACCCTAAAGTATTATCACTTATTTTTGTTACATCCTGTATAAAAATCCTGAAAAACCTCTACCGTAATTGTTATAGTAGAATTAAGCTTGAAAGGACTGGACCTCCTATAGCCATCAGAAGGGGAGTGAGACAGGGGGATGGGATATCTCCCACCCTGTTTATTTCTGTTTTACAAAGGATTTTTGATAATCTGAATTGGGGAAATGTAGGTATAAAAATCAACAATCGTTATTTGAGTAATTTGAGATTCGCAGACGACATCGTCTTATTATCAGAAAATGCTACAGTCGATGATAAACCTATTGTACACCGCAAGTAAACACGTAGGCCTGGAAATTAACCGAAGCAAAACCAAAGTACTCACAAACTCTACAAAAAGTCCAATATATCTAGAAAATGTCGAGCTGGAATATGTGGATTCCTTTATCTATTTAGGAAAACAAATCTCTTTCCTGAGACAGAGAAATGAACAAGAGATTGACAGGAGAATCTCCAATTCTTGGAAAATGTACTGGAGTCTGAAGGAGAATATTTAAAGGAGATATGCCAATTGCCGTCAAGAAAAAAGTTACGGACACATGTATACTTCCCTCATTAACTTACGCCAGCCAGACATGGAAACTTACATATAAGACTAAGTCAAAAATAAGATCGTGTCAAAGAGGTATGGAGAGAAGTCTGCTAAATATCAAAAGAATACACAAAATAGCACACAGAAACATAAGAAATAGAACTAAAGTAGCAGACGCTCTCTATTACTGCAAAAAACTCAAATGGCGCTGGGCGGGCCACCTTTCGAGACTGACAGATAATAGATGGACTCAAACAATAACAGCATGGAAAGGACCCACAGGCACTAGAACGAGAGGGAGACCTATAACTCGATGGACTGACGACATAATAAAGATAGCTGGCGAAGGATGGATGGAGATAGCGAAAAATAGAGAAGCATGGAAAACTCTAGAGGAGGCCTTCACCTTCGAAGCGATGGGTTCTTACTAACACAAACATTAATGCTCTTAACTGTTACTAACGAAATACTATGTAATTAGTGAGAAATAAAAGGCTTTTTATTTTTAATTATTTATTATATATTATTATATTATTTTCATTTTAATAATTGTGATATGCCCTAAAGCAATCTAGACATAAGCCAGGAAAACCTGGACAATCTGGGCAACCAAATAAAACATCCACTCTCTTTTTATTGATATTGTAGCATTGCCTACATCTTTTTCTAATTCTTCTACCATTTATTTTTGGTAAATGTGTTGGCAAATGTGTCTTACCACTTGCTGAAGATCTTATATTATCATCTGTTGATTTTTTGGGCAAGAAGTGTTCAATTATATTTAATCGATAATCATATAAAGATATCTTAGGATCCCTATTTAAATTATATAAAAAAAAGGCATTGATCAAGTTAATTTGTATAATGTGTATAATCACTTTTTTGTACCACCGAAGTGTCTTATGTTCAGCACAATAATATTTTAACATTTGGTCGTGTTTGTCTACTGCTCTCATATGTTTATTATATTTAATTTGGACTGCTGGTTTAAATGAAACATTTCCATATTTATTATGAGTTTCTGCATATTCGCTCTTATGTTCCGTGCTAATAAAGCAAACATCCCTTTTGTCCTTCCATTTAGTTACAGTCACATTATTAGCATTATGCATTAGGCATAGTTCGCCTGGCTGTAACATGGTATTTATAAGTGTCTTAGGATTTCCTTTTTTATTAAATTTTATCGTACCTGTCAAATACGTTTTTTTTTTTAATAATTCTTCTGCCATATCTACACTCGAATAATAATTGTCAACATATAGAGAATGTCCACTATTCGTATATTTTTCGATTAATAAACGCACTACTTTTTTAACATGGTCTCTACCTCCCACTATCCTGTCTAGAGCGCCAGCATATAAATGGATGGACATACAAATTCCGTTTTTGTCTGCTAGAATATAAAGTTTAATTCCATACTTATGGGCTTTGCTTTTTAAATACTGGCGAAATCGTAGTCTACCAGTCCATAATATCAACGACTCATCAATTGTCACCTCTTTACTTGGGTAGTAAATATTTTCCATATTTTTGTTAAATATTTCGATTAATGTTATTACTTTATAAATGCTTTGATTACCTGGAATAGTTTGCACATTTAGTGCTCTTAAAATCATAAAAAACCTATTTCTTGACATGTAATCTGAAAATCTCAAACTAAATAGATAATGTTTTTTCCAGTAATCGGACAATCGGTTTAATTTTATTATACCCATTAATAATAATAATCCTAGAAATATTTTAAATTCTTCTAAAGTCACTGGTTTCCAATATCGAAACCTAGCATGAGGCGCATTGCTAGTTCTTTTAATATTAGCACCATTTGCGTTTGTACATGAAATAATTAGATCATAAAATTCATCATTGAATATTAAATTAAAATAATTAATTTGTTGTGTTTCTGCCATGAATTGTTTGATGCCAGGGTTTCCAGTAAATGGAATTACGGGCATTAATAAGGGATTGCCAGGTATCCAAGATAATAATTCACTGTTTGCATTCACTTCCACATGATCTTCGTAGTCCAAGGTTTCTATTTCCTCTTCAGCGAAATCACACCATTCATCTTGAGCTAAAATACCGTAAATATCTTGGTCTGTCCATGCCATAACATCATCATCATCATCAATAACGGTATCTCTTGGAGACTGCATACTGGCCAATGCATCTTCTATCAGCATAAAATCTTCCTCTCTCGAAGTAGATGGATGAGCCATTGCTCTGAAAAATGTTTTCAATACCCGACTTTATGTGATCGCTACTTATGATTTTTTTTCGCCGGTTTTTGAGCCCAATAACCGGCGACGTACACGGATTGTGTATTTCTGTAGCCCTAGCATGGCCACCAGTAGAAATGCGAAAGTATAGACATACTGTGGAGATAAACTTAAGGTGCCATTCCGATCTTTTTTCGTTCTGAAAAATTCAATTAAAATGCCACTTTATGACAGACTATAGTGATAAAAATTAAAATAATATCCTACTTTATGACATACACTATAGTCTGTCATAAAGTGGCATTTTTATTGAATTTTTGTCGGTCGCAATTAGCCGCGGTAAATATCGGAACGGCACCTTAAGTTTATGTCCACAGTTTGTCTATACTTTCGCATTTCTACTGGTGGCCATGCTAGGGCTACTGGTGCCGCTATAACAACAAATACAAAAAAAAAAATAAAGATAATATTTAAGAGGGCCTCCCATACATACAACAAACGTGATTTGTTATATTATGTGATGGGCCTTTTTGGATCGTATTCCATAATGGCAACATGTAGACACTTGAAATTTATTAAAAATCCTGAATTATATGTGTACTTTAATATTGAATAATAATATTAAAATAAAATAAAAATGGAAGGGGGCTCCCATACAAAAGACACAATTTTTGACCTATTTTTGCTCTATGTACCGTATGTAGGTACCGTTGTACGGAACCCTTCGTGCGCGAGTCTGACTCGCACTTGACCGATTATTATTCTCTGGTTATTAAGATTTATGTCATTATTACAATACTAGTGGTCCGCCCGGCTTCGCCCATGGTACATACATAGCCTATAGCACATCACATCTATCCATTGGTGAAAGAATTTTTTTAATCGGTCCAGTAGTTCCTGAGATAATCGCGTTCAAACAAACAAACTCTTCAGCTTTATAATATTAGTATAGAAGTATAGATATAGCAGAAAATGATAGGTACTTACAGAAAAATATTATTTGTAGTTAGTAACAATAGTCCAGAAATTGTTGCCAGGTCACACATTCAAACAATTCTCCAAAGTCCATTTACCGTAGCCAGGTCACAAATTCAAGAAGTCGTGTAGTCCAAGAAAATAATCGAGTCGCAGTATAAAGAAAGAAAATATCAAAATATGCTCACTGGTGGTAACAACTAACAAGACAAAAACGAAATGCCCGCGCAATTCAAAGATGGAATGCAATAAATTACATTTTTTTTTAATTCGTCCCGAAATGGAACAGGCTATGGTCTTAGATCATAGTTTTTTTTATTGCGACTAGCATGAAACAATGTCAAGTTACCTAAGAAGTTCACGGCGCTTGCGACTATTATATATTATGTATATAAAATTATAAAATAATCGACTATAATAATCACGAAATGAATGAATGAAATATAATGATTAATGACATAATCATTTATGCAATTTTAACTTCTCACCATCAATATTGCACACCTGCACATTGTCTATTTGCTTTTTATAATATAAAATAATTTTCTGCTTTTTGGTTGCTTGGAAGAAATATGCTACATAACAATCAAACCGCCTTTTGTGTTTATATGTAGTTTATTAATAGTACTAAGTTTGTATTTCTTTATAATATTATTATGTTATGTGTAAATGCATATTAATTCATAAGAATATTCATTAATTCAATATTTGTATACTTAAAGTTCTTTTACAAAGATATTCTTTTTCACTTTAAGGAAATTAATTTTCTAAGTCATACCAATGGTTGACGATATCTGACTAGTAGCCTTTAATTCTAAAATAAGCGGCCACGCATAAAATTGAGTTCAACATGTACATTTAGACTAGGGAATTGTAATTACAGTATAATAAATTAGTTTTAACGTGTTTTTTAACAATCCTTATATGCCGCGACTGGTGCGTCATCGGCCTCGCTAAATCTTTTTAGATGACGCGCCAGGCGCGGCATTGGCCACGAATCGGTTAAGGTGGCACCAGCGGTCATTGACTTTTCTAGTCTAGGAGCTATGCGAAACTCGTATTGCATTCTGTTAACTTAAGAATAAATTTAAATTCTTGTAAAGAAACAGACAAAAGAGATGTTTCATCGGAAAACGTCTCCGTTACCTCTTCGAGACTTCGTATGATAATCTCCAACTATTTATGAGTTTGAAGTGATATTATATTATGTAATTCATACTGCGTTCACGAGGTGTTCACACTACACATCACACACTACAAACATCTGTCACTTCATTCTCATTCGCGATTTGTATAGAAAATATATTTTTTTTACAGAGACCGTAATTTTTACAATGACCGCTACAGACAGAATTTCGCGATTTAAGAATAGCTCTTCTTACTTTCTAACCAAGTAAAAAAAAAACAAAAGTCGCCAACCCTACAAGCCAATTAAAGGCCCGTGACATTTAATGAGCGGCAACAAAGCGGTACCGGGAAACGCCGCTATCGCATCCGTGTGTCCGTTTGCGAAACTGAATATACTAAATATACTAAACTTAGAATTATAATACTTTTTATAATGCTGAAAATATTCGCACTTTGAAGGACACAAAAGGTATACAAACATAGGCTACAGAAAAAAATTTAGCTTTTATAAAATTACTAAGCTCTGGCTGCCGCTGCCTTTTACTAAAGTTTTATATAAAGATTTTATTTCACGACCTTTGTGGCTTAGTTGTTGGGCTGTTGGTAGCTCAAGGGGGTCGCGGGATCGAATCCCGCCGAGGGAACAAAAAGTTTTCAAAGTTCCTGGGTCATGCTTGTGTATTAAATAATTATGTGTATCATATAATAAAAATCTTTAATATATTATGTACAGTATAAAAGTATTAAATATATTTCCGTTGTCTGGTAGGTATAACACAAGTCTTTCAGGTACTTAGCACGGGGCCAGACTGACGTGGTGTGAAGCGTCCATAGATATTATTATTAAAGAACATCAAAACTCTTTCACTCACAAACGATTTAAAGTTTTCACATACTAGCGAGATGAGTACTCTACTATATCGCTTACTATAAATTAGTGATCTGCCTGCTCGTTTCTTATTTTACTTCTTTTTTATAAAATAAGGGGGCAAACGAGCAAACGTGTCACTTTATGGAAAGCAACTACCATGGTCCATGGACACTTGCAACATTAAAAGAGCTGCAGGTGCCTTCCGCGGGGCTAAAATGGTCGCTTTGAAGAATCATGATATGAATCATAACATGATTCATTTTTCTAAAATCGCAAAATGCAACTCTGCTTGCAATTCATTTCTGTATTTTTGTACTGATTTGACATTTGTCAATTTGACCGTTTTGACAATTCATTTGCTGAATTGATGTGAGTGACCATTTTAGTCATAGGTACTGGTCTTTACTTCATAAAAATGCGTTCATTCTTATTGTTATGTCCTTCGCATGTTCTGTGTTAAACCAATACTTACTCAAATATGGCGGAAATCCAAAACACTATAATCTTAACGTATTAAGACCTAGATTAAAGTGTTCCTAGCACTAACAGTGTCTAGCGCTATATTTTTCTGTATATTTAGTGCTCAAGTGTATGTTATTATTTTATGTTGGTATATTCAATTTGTTTTAAGGACCTAAGTTTGTCTAGATTCATAGTAGTATACAGTAATTGTTGCAGGTAGAGCTCCATGTTTATAAAATCAAAGATGTAGAGTTCAAACTGAATTGTCTAAAGCGCGGGAACCGTAAACTTTTCTGGGATAAAAAGTATCTTCTATCCTTTCTCGGGACTCAAAGTATTTACATACAAAATTTCAGTAAAATCAGTTCATCGGCTTGGGCGTGAAGAGGTTACAGACAAACGGACACACTTTCGCATTTATAATATTACTAGCGACCCGCCCCGGCTTCGCACGTGTATAAAATATGTTATAGCCTATGTCACTCACTGAAGAAATGATAAAAACCGATTCAGTAGTTATTAATTATATTCATTACTAGTCGTGGCCCGCATTGGTCGGTACCGCCGCAAAAGCGCAACGGTCCCGCAATTTTAAAACCTTCCTCTTGAATCACTCAATCTATTAAAGAAACCGCATCAAAATCCATAGCGAAGTTTTAAAGATTAAAGGGCACAAAGGGACATGAGTATATAGTAGTTGTATAACGATGCCTTGCTGTATAATACTAGAGCTATAAGCTATTAACATTGTACTACAATGGCTTATTTTAAATTGGATTTTCAATGTACTGGTAATATTCAAATGATGCTGATCAGCCTCATCAATCTTAATCATTACCGACCTCAGCGTTATTTAATTAAATTCGTTATTATAAAACAATTACAATACTTTTTTATGGAATACCACAATTACTGAACAATTTTGTTTTTGTTGTAACTAATCTATATTCTGTGACGTTCGATAAATTATAAGACAATGTTGTTAACCGTGCACGAACTTTGGACTAACATAGCAGGAGGTTATATGCGTCAAAATATTAATGGTTTTCTTTTTATCGGCCAATGATATAATATGAAAAACTCAAAATTGTCGACAGAAAGATCACAAGTATACCTAATATTATATGCATTCTGAAATCGATTATTATAAATATTATGCGTTCAGCAGTGATCACTTATTAATATACTGAAAAAGATCAATGGAGACTAAAGGTAAATCTTCAGTTGTTTATAAGGTTTTATATTAAGTACTAAACAAAGTAATTGTCATTTCTTGACTATCATGGGAGAATGAAAAAAAAAATTTGACACTTAAGTATTTTAAAAGTGATATTTTGATAAAAATTGTTATGAAAAATAATTTTACCACCTTTTTGGTAAACCCCGTGCAAGTTTCTTACGCCGCAGGTTCTTCTCGCCGGGTTAGTTTCCGAACCGGTGGTGGCACCAAAGTTTCGACATTCAGAAAGAATTATGTAAAAAATTAACTCTGAATAAAATTTATTTGATTGCTTCATGATCTAGTCTTATATAAGGACTTAAAATGTTAATTTAAAATAAGAAACTAGAATCTAAAATAAGTTCATTTTAGGCCAGAAAGTACAATTTTGAAATGAGCATAATCTACAAACAGAATTAGTTTCAAATGTATCATGCTGTTCCAAGTACAGCATCCTTTAATCATCTCATTAGGACAGGATAGCAAAAGGACGAGCTGATGAAAAATTATTCGCTAACGAGGGTCTAATGACCTAGGTCCTGGGCGCGGTCTAATGACCTAGGTCCTGTGGGACGTCCTGGGACTTGAGAGATGTAGAATAAAGTAATGTTTGGTAAGTAAGTATAATAGTTAGGTATGTTTCTTGCCTAAGTATCTAAACGATTGTAAAACAATGAAGATTTTGACATAAGTCCCATACCTTATAGCTGTCAAACTCTTATTACATAAATTGAAATTTAATCGTCAATATCTAAATGTCTGTGATTGCAGCCGTAAGGCATATTTTTTTGAAAGTACTAAAATTAGTGAATATAATATCAGTATATCCTAGTTATTGCAGCGCAAAATCTCAATAGCTTTGTCCACACTGTGCCTTTTTCTGTTCGTCAAGGGCATGCGTTATAGCGCAGTCAACAGCGAACGTGAGGCATGCCCGCGACGCATGCCCTCTGGCCGTATCCAAAACTTCAAAAATGACAATATTGGCGTTCCTTGACGCATTCAATGGGCATTGTCCAAAAAAAATCACATGTACTTTTTATATTTTTTTTCGTTAAAATAGGGTATTTTAAGAATATAAATTAAATAATTTTGAAATTCATTGGCTAGTTTTTACTCAATAAATTTTTAAAGTTTCGCTCTGACGTCATCATCGGCGGTCAATTGACCTCTTAAATTTCCTTTCAATCTTATTTATAATGGCTGGTTCGTCAAAATATGCAAATTCTCATTATGTGAAAGCTGATACGAGAAGCTTAACAAAAGTTCGAAACGTAATGTTGGTCGAATTTATTGCTAATTTCGTCGCCATTGAAGGTCAAACTAAGGTTAAACATATTTGTTAAAAAATATAAGTAACTAATGGGTATTTTTTTAGTTTATATACAGAAAAACCATCACTGACCTTATTCCTCGAAATGTTTTTATAATGAGCAAAATGAAAAAAAAATGGACAATCCCCATTATTGAATGCGCCAATATGAAAGTTGATGACGAAAATTGAAGATGAAAGTGCACAGTGTGGACATAGCTATTCGCCTATTTGACCGGGCGGACGTTTAAAAGTTTTAGGTGATATAAGATATAAGAAACAGACACAGTTTACCTATGTTACCGACAGGACGTATATTTAAGAATCTTTTTAAGAATTAAAATAATAAATACTTAATTTAAATCATAAAACCCTAACTTTCTTAACCATTGTAGGTAAAAATGTATAATAATTTACTACATCATACTAAATAATATACAATACATATTGTCATAAATCAGTGATGTCCCGATTTTTCGATATTTTCCAATGAACATAATTTCTAATCAAAAATTTGACAGTTTAACAAGATGGCCGCCGTAAATTAAAAATGGTCGTTAACGTCACCGAATTATGTTCAAATTGTGACTAGTGTAGAGCCGAAGTAGTGTTGCACCATTATATTAAAATTTAAAGAGGTTATATTAAAGATTTCATTATAACATGATTCATATTGTTCGGGGTTTTATTGACAGGTTTAGAGAGAGCCACACGCGCGCCGAACGATATTCAATTTAAAAAGTCGAATGGGATAAAAATAAATAAGTAACACTTATGTTTAGCGGCGGCCGTAAAGATAGGGTTAACTGCCACGGTGACCGGTTAGGACTATAGTGATGTAACGGGAACCAGCTTTGAGATATGAGAAACTATAATGATTATGAATTTCCCTAAAAGAAAATAAATGTTGAGTGAACGTTCGTGAAGTTTTGATGCACGCACGATGAAATGCACGAAGAAATGCGCCTTGATTAGATATGTTTTTTTAAGTTAAATAACTTATTTTTAAATACAACCTTATTTAAAGGAAACTAAACGGGAGTATTTTTGTCGAATACTAAGCAATAAAAATTTAAATTTTTAAGCACACGCAATATTTATTTTTAATTCTAATCTAAGCAGGAATTCCAATGTGACAACAGTTTTATAATTTCTCCTAAAAAAAGTAAAAGCACGGGCGTAAAAATTTAATCTCCCGACGCAATAAAACGGTGATTCAGTATTACATTATCACGAGAACAGCAATAAAATCGATATTAAGTATGATCGGGTTACAACACTACAGGTGTCGATTAGTGCTGTCGCTTTAAGGACCTTGTCGATGTAAATGGCTTTAACGGGGGATCAGGTAAGTGCAGCATCAATGTCGAGACTCGAGTACAAGGTTGCAGCGGGGGGTCTCTGTCGATAAGTTTGCCCCCTCACTATTTTGATTTTATAAATATCATTTAATTAAATAATAATTAATTAAAAAGTTTATATTATTTTTATAGTTTTGTCGATAAAGTATTGCCCCTTACTTTTTTCACATTCACTATTAAAAAATATATTTAAATTATTATTATTTTTCGGTTTAATCAATAATCTCCCCTCACTATTTTGCGGTAGTATTTATATTAAAAAGATTTATTATTTTTAATGGCAAAACCTGAAGTTATTGTTCTATACCGGAATCGGAAATGTCAAAGGTTACATCAAATAGCCGGATTATGCATATTTGATACTTGTGATGTTTGGGTCAATAGGGACCCTATTTTTGTTCTTTTTTTATGAGGCATATTATTATAAGTTCAGCGATAATACCGCTGAACTTTTTGACCATAGCCCCTTAATTTCTAAAGTTAATGTTAATATCGACAAAGTCCTTGACCAAGTTCAACAATTTTCGATTCTAAACTCGTCGCTCGATGATAAAAAAGGCGTGAAAAGAAAAAAATAACAAAATAAAATGACAAGCACTAAGTTATTTACATATTAGGGCATTTAACGCCTCGCGCTTGACTGGTTTGTTGAACTCTCATCGGAAATCAATGATTTGCCGCCATTTCGTTAAAATAATAAATTGCATTAGAATTTTATAGTTTTTATAAACTATTAAAATTATTATGCATCGACAAATTAATAATATTTTTTTAATTATTTTACTACAATTATTATTAATTATTACGACCGCGTATGTTAATGGCTCTTAAGGCGCCATGTCTTAAGGATCAATTATTTATCAAGACCATTACCTAATCCTACTACATTTGTCCTACAAAATAATTTAATAGTTTTGTAAAAGAACATAATATTGTATAATAATTACAAACAAAAGTTTATAAATGCAGCAACCATAACAATATTATCCAATGAGCGTTTACTATTACTTTTAGCATCCTTTTTTTTTTTTAACATGGGGAAATGCTTTACGGCAAATTGGGGATATCGGCTGGGGTATGTGGGACTCCTGCTACCCACTAAAACCCCATGGTGTTTTCTACTCATCGCTTAAGGCAGAGTTGCGGGTACTATAGAACCTACTGCAACTCTACCAGCGATACTTTTTTTTTTTTTGCATCCTACGAAATAATTTAATACTTTTGTAGGACAAGGCAAAAGTTGTAATTACAATATTTATAAATACATATCATCTAAGTAATAAAACCGCTAATTACAAAACTTTATAAACGCAGGATAAACTAGAAATTGAGCGTTTATTAGTACTTTTAGTATCCTACGATATTATAAGCGTCTATCATTATTTTTGTATCCAACAAACAAAATTTATTACTTTTGTAGGACGAACCAAAAGTTGTAGGACAATATTTAATAATCATTTAAGTAATAAAACCGCTAATTACAAAACTTTATAAACGCAGGATAAACTATTGAGCGTTTATGATACCGGTTCTACAAAGTCCTACATAGAGCCGATATGAAACGCGAACGAGTGACCTCTTCGCTTGCATGTGACCCCGGTATACACTTTCTCAACACTACCATTATAAACGCAACTTATAACACGGCTAAGTCGGGAAAACTTCGCATAATATTATTCAAATTGCCCTTTATATTCCAAATTATGTCCTATTGAATTAAGTATGGATATTAGATAAAAATAATTTTATTAACCTCCATGAAACTCGAGAACGGCTGAAGCGATTTGACAAATTTTTTAGTCTTGGAACATTCGTGGAAGTCCGGGGAAGGTTTATATTAGGAGAGAAGTGACACAAATTTCACTGGGTCATCTAGTAATAATTATTTTTACAATAATAAGTTACTGGCTACTGTTTTTTTATTTTTTTTATTTTGCATTATAAATATATTTTTTATTGTTCACAATGTTCTTTGCAACTATCAAATCAACACATTCGAAGTCTCCCACAGATAGCTAATAGATTTAAACCTAACCTACATACTCTTGCATGTTCTCCTAGTAACTTTCTACGTGTAATGACACGTCTCGATAATTCAGAGGTTCCCAGGCTCCGGTTAGTTTTTATCGCCAGATCGCCACATAATTGTACACCTCCTCGTTATTATGCTATTTAATAAGCGTTGACTAATTCTTAAGTGCATTTTGTAACACTAAATATTAAGCTTAAAATGTATGATGAAGATAGTGTTGAGGAGGTATTTTATTATGACTTTTAAACGATAGTTGTATTCCGAATTTAGGTTAACTACTACACGAAATATATTTAATTTTTTTAATAAGTAAAATCACCTATTTTGTTTCAGCACAATAATTATTAGTTTCAAATGCGGAATGCCAAGGTTTAAAACAACACTAAAATATTTTAATTGTTCTCAATATAATATGTATTTCTACAATTTACTGTCGCTACTAGAATTATAATCTATAATTAAGACTACTAGGAAAATCGATTTGCTAATACAACCGTAATAACTATATCTATGTCGCAAATTTGCTTCTGAGAAACATAAGTCTTATTGGTTATTAAGTAAAATCACCTATTGGTATTAATTAGAGCAGTGCTAACCTTGAAATAGATAAATATATTGCTTTACGCGAGTTAGACAAGATCTGTAGTATTAGGACAGACCATAATTAAAATTTAAAATCATTGCATTAGAATTCATACTTATATTATGAATGCCTACTTTGTGACATTTGCAATGTTGCAGTGTTTTAATGAAATGAAGTAAAGAGGTACCATGAGCCTGTGAAAGAATTTAGGATAGTTTTTGTCACGGAAAAATTTGCGGCTCTCGCGCAATAAACAAATCACTAAGCGAAATTATTTGCGGGAAAAATCTAGTTTATAAGTAACAATCCTAATATAAAAGGGCCTTGAATGTAATAAATTGTACCTACCATTTGATAAAGTCGTCAAATACAAGAAAATAATCAGACGTATTTTTATTTAAATGCAATTTAGAACTCTACACGGGCTCTACAATAAGAATTATTAATAGGTTGTTTTGCATTTCTACATTTCAAATGTAATCAATATATTTTTAATTAAATCTTTTAATACGAAGTTAGCATGAAAATTTAATTTAAACAACGCAGTTACATGTTCAGTTAATTTAACTAAAAGTTTTGTCATTGTTAAACGTAAATATTTTAATTAGCTACTTTTTTAACAACAATAACTAATTAATTTTATTTGAAAATCAAACGTCCACATTTTACAATCTTGTAAAGTTTAACATAATTTTCGCGGAAAGCCCTCAAAGGGTTGTAAGTGATAAAAGTAATCTTCTTCTCGGGAATCGAATACAACGAAAATAAACCTCCCTAACTCGGTTACAACAATTCGGAATAGCTTCATTTGCATACCCCTTTTATCGCAGTTGGGAAAACTCCGACTTATTGCCCTGATTAGTCGTGATGTTAATTATTATTGTTTGAAGTTTTCAGCAAGAGTCAAATTGTTTATTTAAAGCTAATTTGTTCTTATAGCCCAGGTGAAAATTGTTAAAATTAAACTTTATTTATTTTGTGGAAAAAATTGCTATCTGATTTGATAGAGCCTATAGTAGTCGCAGTTTCTTAGTATTTTAGGTTGACACGAGGAAAAAGATATTTATTAGATTTCCATAATCGGCAATATTTTTAAATTCCCGGAATTCCGAAAAAAGCGAAGACAGAACATTTTTTTTTATTCACTGTCGCTTTTTTGTTTAATTGCCGGATTTTTTTTCTGTTTATGTTTATTTTTAACAATTAGGAGCGAAATCGGATGGCTTCTCGAATTTGGTAGAGCAAGATTTTTCACAAACACGACTTATATGTAGAGTTCACGATTTTTATGTAGAGTTTACGACTTTTTTTTTAAGTTAATGAAAAATTATATTTATGAGGTCGGTAGATCCAAATCGTTATGTCCTATCCAGCGTTTTCCGTTCGTGAACCGCACTGGGGTCTCTGACACGACACAACACAACACTGTCACTGTACCTACCCTCGCACGTGAATTGCCCGTAGTGCTTCCCGGAGGACTTGTCCCCGCAGACCACGCACTCCACGTTCTGGCCCTTGTCGGTGACGGAGGATCCGCTCTGCGTGGAGGCGGCCTGGCTGGCCGGCGTGGACGGCAGCAGCTCGTCCTCGCGCCAGGAGCCGCGGAAGCCGAGCTCGAGGGGCGGCAGGTCGGGGCCTCGCGGCGGGCAGAGCCCGGGGCCCGCGACGCCGCCGTACACTAGCGCTCCGTGCGTGATGGTGGCGGTGGCGCTCGCGGGGGAAAGCGGCGCGCGTGTGTCAAGGGTCGCGGCTGAGTCGCGACTGAGCCCGGGTCGGGGCAGGCCGCGGCGCGCCGCCATTGGCCCGGTGGCCCGGGGGCAGGGAGCGAAGGCCCCGCCACCGCGACCCGCCGTGCCCCTCACCCCGCGCTCCGCACTCCGCGCCCGCCACCCGCAGGGGGAAATCTTTCAGCCGGTACGGTCGGGAAATTCGTATTGTTTACGCTCTACCGACAGATTTGAGAACTTTATATCAAGTTTTTGACTCCCTTTTGTTCGTTTTCGTCTTAATTTAGATTTGAGCCCGGCCGTTTATTTATAAATTAATTACTTTTATCTTTACTACAAATATTATAGCGTATTTCAGTTATGAAAAAATAAAAGAAAAAAAAATACGCTAGACTTTTCATCTCTACCTAAAACTGCCATCTAGGATTTTCAAATTTTACCTTCATAATCTTGTCAATAACAATATCATTCCTTCTACATGTTTGTAAACCTTTAAAACGATACTGGCTAAACAACATAATATTATCATCATGTCAAAAATAAATGATCAATAATAGTTCTCTACAATCCGGCTGAAAGTGATTCTGCTGTCGGTACCTGAAACAGACGTCCATTGCTCACCTACACTACACTACTCTCCACAAACCGCCTGTTGATAAGATTTAGGAGATAGCTCTATATTTATACATCCTTAAGGTTTTACAATACGTACAGCTAGATTTAAAATCCCAACGAGATAGAAAAAAATTATAATGTAGAGTTGTTTTTTTGTTATGTAATTATGGGCCGTCTATGGGCTATTCGTATCCTTTTTTTGCTATCTTTGTAAGTATGTAGTTTTTTCGCACCATGATAATTGAAATAATATTATTAATTAAGAATGTAGAGTTTGATCTTAACCAAAATTACACTGGATTTACAATATAAGACGTTACAATATAGGTATACTATAAAATATGTAGACCTAATAAATTAGCTTGATTTAATTGTAATCTAAGCCTAATTGAGTTTTGTAAAATACTCGTAGACATAAATTGAAAGCGTACATAACGTACTTAGAGCTTTTTTTGACCCAAGAAATGTACTATTAATGAAAGCAATAGTAATAAGTTTAACAAGTATTTTGATTTCTGATTATCTAGTTATTTGTTTGCATCCAAAAATATTAACGATTCAACGAATCTATCAAGGATTGAGACCCATACTCTTATAGCCTGAAAATACCATCCTAAAGGAAAAGGAATAAAATCCCTCATCAAAGCAGTCTGTGACACGCAAATAAACGTGCGCAAACAATGCGCTTGATTGAATGATCTATAGTGATCCACGGTGATCTATAGATCTAGATCAGGGGGCGTAGGGGCGGGGCCGCGCGCGCCACTCCTGCGCAGTGTCGGCGCGACCGCCGAGCGGGACGCACGCGCACAGACCGACAAAAATATTTGCATTTATTTTATGTATATATTTTTTGTACTTGATGTAATTTCCAAGGTGTTACTTTACTTATACACGTAGAGACATTTAATGATTAAACTTTAATATAATGATAACATAAAACCCATCTCTCTGTAAAAATCTTCATTCCATTAAGGTTAAGTTTCATTCAATCATATGCAAAGTAAGTTAGAATTTACATTAGGTACAGAATATGAAAGACATGGCATTGTAGTAATCAATTGCTTGGTTTTTCAGGCAAACTCATCTATATTATGTGGATTTTGTCTGTGAAATTGACAGTATTATGATTCATAATATTATCATTACCACGTTCATAATACTAGTATCTCCGTTCTCCATACAAAATTACCTGAAGAATATTTTTTGATTCGATATTTGATTTAAAATAGGTAATTACAAATGCTTTTTAAAATGTCTCTAAATATAAAATCGCCAATCGCCATCATAAAAAACCCATCTAAATAAAAAACACATAGAGAAATTGTAAGATATTTTACCAAGCTAAAAGAGATATAAGGCAAAAAATTCTTATAAGAATCCGTTTGGGGGGCGGGCGGTAGGGTAGGGCGGGTCAAAGGTCCCGCCCACGCGCCCTATAAATAAATTACCTAGCCCTCAGAGAGGATAGTTTTCAGGAGGATTCAGGGCTTGATATTTGTGAATTTATCGTTGAAATACTGGTTGGCAGATGAGATAAAGGTGTTTATGATTTGAGATAGATAATAATGTATGTTGTGGACAGTTATTAAAGATATTTCAGGGCATTATAATTTCTATATTGTTGTAACCATCATGATAGATGTACTTAAATAAGATTTTTTCAGTCCAAAAATTAGGAAACCTTGAAAAGTTGTTTTCTTAAAACGATAGATGGATAGAATTAGAGATATACTTTAGAATATTATAGGATATTTTATATCGTGACAAAATTTTTGTTGTTAGTGATTACAGACTCTGTTCTACAAAGTTGCTTGCAAGTCGCAACATTGTATAAACAACTATTATATCATAATATTTTAAGGGCTGTATAATTAGAAACTCCTGACAGGTACATTTCTTTCAGTTCTTGGCCCTTTGGCACATATTGTGACTGAACTGAAATTAGTCCATTAAACTTCAATTTTTTTAACATGCAAATAAGAAGGTCGTCATTTTTTTTCAAACATGGTTAAGTCAAGTGAACAGCGAATTTTCTTTCGTTAAAATGTTTTAGATTTTTAGGACACTGCTAATAAACATACTTTTGCTAAATAAAAATAATTTAATACGACAGTTTTTTTCTTAAATTGATCATGATAAATTTCTACTTCGTTTTTCTAAAATTATCTTGTTTGTATAAAGGTTTAAACAAATAAATGTCCGATTACTGTGTCTTAATACTGTCCACTAACAAGTAACTCAACATTTAGGTTTCTAGAATGGCAGTTAATAGCCAATTTCCATTTAAAAAAAACTCCCCCAAAGCAGTTAATAAGGCAGCGTCTTCACAAAAGCGTCTTAGAGCTCAACATCGATCGGGACAACGGTGTCTGTATGTCGGCGGGGGCCAGCCCCTCCCTTGTGGGCCGCGGGGTGGGTCAGCCCCCTCCCCCCAGTAATTGGGCGCAGGTACTGTCTCCTTTTTATCCTGCCAGTCAAAAAGGTTTCTTCTTTTTGTGTGCTAATTGACTGTAGCCTGTAGGGTTGCGGAATTAGGTATTATGATCTTTTTGTGGCAGAAATTTGTCTTCGAAATGCTGGGTTCAATCATTTTCTGCTTTGTTAATCTTAAGCCTCAAAGTATAGGGCACATAGCTTTTGACAGCGTGGAAGTTTCATGGTTTCCTGCTTATAGTAAATTTTATTTCAGCCAGTTAATAACAGCTAATCTAATATTAAGAGGTAACATGTTAATGATAATAATACATCGTTATAAAGACACTTCTAGACTTAGGATAATTTCTAATGGCATAGTTTCTAATTCATAATGATTATGTAAGAATATTTATAAAAGCAAGAGAATTCACAAGCGAGACAACAGGATATTTGACTCAAGGTTAAATTTAACCTAGATCCGCCCACGCCTATGGCTATAATATTATAATTTGCTTTATCAGCTCTTATATCCCACAACTTGAACATTTCCTGGTACGTACTTTACGGAAAAGCTATCACGCCTATTGATATGTGTAGAGGATTCCACACCGCAATTTTTTCTATACAAACGTTGTCCCCTGTTTCCTCCCTGGATAATGCTAGTAGAGTTATAATTTTTTTCCTGAATATCTACGGCCACTAATACAATGTCCCTATGTTTTCTTTTTTTTCATAATTTAATTATTAAATAAGATATGAACGTTCAAAAACCCAAAAAAATGGCCAGATTTTCCACTGTGTTCAAACGTCCAGAAAACAGATTTGGATAGATTATACAAAAAAAGCAAAACATAGGAACACAGCTCAAGCCTTTTTTTAATCTTTAATGAAAAAAGTACTTAAATCGGTTAAGTTTTGGAGAAGGAATCAGGGGACAACGAATCGTTGATTTTCTGGATTTTCTGCAGTTGTCTCTATCGCGTTCTGCGGTATAGGCTTGAGGTAAGGGAGACAGCTATAGATATTACACGTACTTTTTTTTCATTTCTCTAGCCGCTGTGGTATCCTCTTAACATAGTAATTTTTATTTTTATATATAGATGTGTTACCATTAGTCAGTCACGGTGTGACGACGCGAGCCCTCACGAAGCTCGGCTTTTAGCTAGTTTACTGATTTTTAACTCTGATCTCATATTATTTCTCCCAGCTCGTCTCTGGCACGAGGAAACTGTGTGTCGAGTGTCGCGATAACCCCGGCCGTATCAGTCACCCTCTTATCATCAACGTCTTCAGCCATATCTGTCCCGGAGTTTTTAAAACTTTGTAAAAAATATTAAATCATTAAAAAAGTTCTTGAAGATTACTTTGTTTTGTGTAAGATAGGTGCGTTATTGTTGTTTAACTACAAATGAATTCTTAGGTGGAACAGGAAGTCTTGCAGGAACCGAACCGAAACGTTTTTTTCTAGGTTCCTCTTTCATTTGTTTACTAAAGACATCAACAATCCACGAATAGAATACATATGAATTAACGGAATAACTTCAGCACTGATTAGTTAATACTTACTATAGAAGCTATAGACATAATATTATGTCAAACAAGCAAATATCACCTGATAGACAGCGACTATTCTGTCACCGTGGACAGTGGATGCAGGATCAAAGAAGTTACCATTTAAGAAGGAAAACAGATTCAATATCCTCCTTGAAAAATCACTGGAAGTATATTTTGAACAATATTCTGTTCCAAATTCTATCATACACACAAACAATTCTACTTTACTATTTCTTTAACTCAATGAATGTTTTATCGGATGTTAAGTTAATCATTTAACTTGCGTTTAACATGTAGACAATTGACATGACAAAACGACGACCCTCTCCCAATATAGCTCTGTGATTTAACTGTACCGTCCGTACACGATGGCTGATTGATTTATCACTATTTAAATATGTTTGTGTGTTTTTGTTTGTGTTTTATGTGTGTTAGGTGTGGTGTAGATTTGTTTTAAATGTTAATCTGTCAGTCTGTTAGTCCTGTCTTTCATATACGTATACCAGCTGACCCGGCAAACTATAGCACATACTACAAAATCGTACTATCCGTTACGGTGGATTTTAGTGACTAACGGCCGTTCCCAATATTTGATCTATCTCTGGTTTTGCCCTACTAGAGATAGGAATAGCTCACAATTGACGTAAAATATATGTCTCTAATGTCTAATGTGAGTTATACCTATCTCTAGTAGGGCCAAACCAGAGATAGATCAAATATTGGGAACCGCCGTAAGACTAGATACACTAAGGCGCAGCGCAGACGACAGACTATCCGTGACGCACTTTTTCGTCTGTGGAAATACAACCTATGCAATTATATACAGTAATGCCGGCACTCGACATATGGCGGCTCTCGACATAGGCGAACGCGTTGGCCGACGCGTTGGCAGACGCGTTGGCCCAATGTGTAGAACGGGCGTTCGCGCGTTGGCCGTAGGTATTTAGACGTTGGCCGACGCGTCTGCGAGCTTGCCGCGCGGGTCGGAAATGTCGGCAAAGATCAAAGGACATTTGTCGCAAGCTTCGTGCTCCATCCACACATAGGCCGCGCGATCAGTTCGCCCGGAGTTATAGTTATGATAATTATAATAATATGTAATAATTTTTATATGTAATAATTAAATAAATAATAAGTAGGTAATAAAATAAATACTTATATTATTTTAATATTATAAAATATTATTTAAAAGTGAGTTTATTTTTTTGTTTGTTACGTTTTCTCGCCTTTTATTTATTTATTTCGAGAATACCCTTTAAAACTTTTTCTTGTCCACATTTACAAAGTAATTATGAGCTGTGAATAAATATACAGCTGCAGCTGTTAGCGACTCAACATCCATTTTGAATCCGTCCGCACATTGGCGCGATCCAAAGCATACTGAACGACCTTCCTATGTGTGGATTACTCACAAACGCCGTTGCAAGCGCACTGCCAACGCGTCTGCAGACGCGTTGGCCAACGCGTTCGCCTATGTCGAGAGCCGCCAATAGAGGAACGCGTTGGCCAACGCGTTGGCAGACGCGTTGGCCCAATGTGTAGAACGGGCGTTCGCGCGTTGGCCGTAGGTATTTAGACGTTGGCCGACGCGTTTGCGAACTTGCCGCGCGGTGTCGGAAAGATCAAAGGACATTTGTCGCAAGCTTTGCGCTCCATCCACACATAGGCCGCGTGATCAGTTCGCCTGGAGTTATAGTTATGATAATTATAATAATATGTAATAATTTTTATATGTAATAATTTAATAAATAATAAGTAGGTAATAAAACAATTACTTATATTATTTTAGTATTAGACAATATTATGTAAAAGTGAGTTTATTTCTTTGTTTGTTACGTTTTCTCGCCTTTTATTTATTTATTTCGAGAATACCCTTTAAAAACTTTTTTTTGTCCACATTTACAAAGTAATTATAAGCTGTGATACAGCTGCAGCTGTTAGCGACTCAACATCCATTTTGAATCCGTCCGCACATTGGTGCGATCCAAAGCATACTGAACGACCTTCCTATGTGTGGATTACTCACAAACGCCGTTGCAAGCGCACTGCCAACGCGTCTGCCAACGCGTCTGCCAACGCGTCGGCCAATACGTTCGCCTATATGGGGAGGCGGCTTAACGCACACGACGCGCAAAACCGTCTCCATTACTGTGTGGCGGTACCCACAATTCGCCTAACATTCCTGCATCGCGCTATCGAAGTTTTCTGAGCGCGTCGGTATATATACGACAGCTGAGATGTATCACGTGGGCTTCGACCTGACCGAGCATACTCGTAACACCTCGCTCGGTCGGAAGATCTTCCTTTGGGTCGCCACGCATATACCCACAACTGCATATAATTGCATAAGTTCTATTTCCACAGACTAAAAAGTGCGTCAATGACAGTCTGTCGTCTGCGCTGCGCTTTATCGTTACTCATCGGAAAAAGAGAGAAACAAACAACTTGAGCGGTTTGGGCCTAAAGAGATAACAGACAGACAGACAGACGCACTTTTTGTAATATTAGAATGGATTAAGGTGTGTGTCAGTGCCGTAAATAGGGCGGTGCCACCGGTGCCCAGGCACAGGGCGTAGACTCTGGGGGGCGCAAGAATGGCCATACCAGGCAACTCTTATTTTTTTTTTAATTGCTTCCGATAAAGTACTGCGCTGCGCCCCAGAGATGTTTGCCAATGTAGTAAATAAATCAACAGCCGAAAATATAACCTTCTCCTTTTTGGAAGTCGGTTAAAAAACAAAGGTGCAGATAAATAAGCTCGCACAGGGCGCAAGAAAGGCTATTTACGGCACTGGTGTGTGTAAGCATTATATTATGTCCAGCAGTGGACGACTATAGGCTGATATGATGATGATGATGATGATGAAGTCTATTAAGACTTAAGATCTATGTGATAGTGTACATACACCCTAAGTCGGTGATGGTCGCGCAAATTGATTTGTATGGTGTAGCCGGTCGTGATTTACTCACAAACTGTCGGCACAAAACGACCATGACGCCGAGATATTTTCAGTTTTTACACTCTTAAGAGGTTGATGACTCTGTCGTGAAGGCCACAGACGTGTTAATTTTCTGGAAGTAAGTAAGTTAGGGAGTGTAGTTACCTTAATGTAAGATTTCCCTCATTTTTCGAGACATTTTATTCAAATTTTTGAATAAAGCAGATATGAGAGTAGTTGTCACTATTGAGAAATGGTGAAGAGCTATGTAAATATTTGTGTATTAGTCTGCTCTCAGACTACGCTAGGCTTTCTAGACACATTACGATAATAATTGTAAATTACGAAAGATAAGGCTCATAGTTACCTTCTTCACGCTCAAGCTGCCCAACCAATTGCGATGAAATTTGGTACGGAGATACTTTGTGTCTCCGGAAAAGTGGTAGGATAGTTTTTAACCGAGTTCCAAAAAACGAGGAGGTGTTATGTTCGGCTGTGGATTTTTTTTTATTATTCTAAAAAATGTACGATATTAATAAATGGAGTTACGGACAACATCAAGCAGACCGTCCAAACGGCGAATGGAGCCACAAAACTGTTATATCAAATATCAAAATTTGTACGAAATTCTGTATGATCACATTTTGATAATATAGCCATACAAAAGAGCTATCGTTTTTAACAAAATCTCAGCATTAAGCTCGTAATGATACCCCCTACAAATCGCTGTTTATTGCTGATCGTCAATCCAATAAGAGTTCAGTCGAACGCCTCCCAACAGCCCGGGAGAAGCCCCAATCCCATCACACACTAATCCTACACGGACGATGTACATTGAAGAGTGGTTTTTTTATGAAATAAGGGGGCAAACGAGCAAACGGGCCACCTGATGGAAAGCAACTTCCGTCGCCCATGGACACATTTTAAGAGGGAATAGGATAATAGGGGAGGGTAGGGATGAGAAGGGAAGGGAATAGGGGAGTGTAGGAAAGGGAATAGGGTAGGGGATTGGGCCTCCGGTAAACTCACTCACTCGGCGTGAAACAGCGCAAGCGCTGTTTCACGCCGGTTTTCTGTGAGAACGTGGTTTTTCTCCGGTCGAGCCGGCCCATTCGTGCCGAAGCATGGCTCTCCCACGTATAAACGTGGTGATTGCAAAATCAGATAATGATGCTATGTTTGCACTGCAAAATTTGCAGTACGAAAAGTAGATCTTTTGTATGGAAGCTGGTGGTGCACAGCAGCAGTGACAAAATACCTACTTGACCAGTTCAAAAACTATGCGTTTGTTTTAGGATTCCTCAAAATATTTTTCACAAAAAAGGAAATGACCGCTTCGACTGCAGACGTGGTTGTACGTGCGTGCTGGGGTTACTTCTCTTTTGAACAAAGAGAGTTATGTGAGTAATCGAAGCATCTAATAGTCGAAATTTGGACGTGGGAGAGCCATGCTTGGGCACGAATGGGCCGGCTCGACCGGAGAAATACCACGTTCTCACAGAAAATCGGCGTGAAACAGCGCTTGCGCTGTGTTTCGCTGAGTGAGTGAGTTTACCGGAGGCCCAATCCCCTACCCTATTCCCTTCCCTACCCTCCCCTATTCCCTTCCCTTCCCATCCCTATCCTCCTCTATTACCCTATTCCTTCTTAAAAGGCCCGCAACGCACCTGCAGCTCTTCTGATGCTGCGAGTGTCCAGTGGCGACGGAAGTTGCTTTCCATCAGGTGACCCTGATAATGAAATAAGGGGGCAAACGAGCAAACGTTTGCCCCCTTATTTCATTAAAAAAAATGTCTTATCACTGAAGTATTTGACGATCAGCTGTTTCTTATAACTTAAAATACTCATATTATAAATGAAAACGTGTGTCTGTCAGTCAGTAAATTTCTTTAACTGAATATCGCCAAATCGAGTCAGAACTTTCGCATTTACAATTAAATATTAAATATGAATAAAGATTGTAATAAATAATAAAAACAGCAATGTAACATTTAATGCTGTAGCGTGGGTGTGCAGTCAATTAAGTGATCAGGCAGGGGTGCTGCACAATTGGTCGCCTCGCCACAATACCGCGGGTGGCTCTCAAAAGGTTTATAACTTTCATATTTACAATCTGTTTCGGATTAAGAGTTATTAAAGCTAGTCAGTGCTTTGTAAATAAGTGGATGAAAATTAAAATAGATACATTTATGGTGTACGTAATATTGAATAAGAGAAATGAAAAAGCTTATAATATGTTAGAAATAACACTGAATTTAGTAAATTACAGAACAATGTATGTAATTAAAAATGAATTCAACATTGTGTTGGTTTCGCTAAAACTAGACAACAGTTGAACCGATTTGGCTAATTTTAGTCTTGAAATAATTATGGGAGTCCAGAGATGGATTGTAAATTGACAAAATGTAAGAATAACAATAATTTTATTTTCTGCTGTTATACGAAGTTCATCGGATTAACTATTTTAATTTATTTTTATTATAAAAAAATACTTTAGAGATTTCATTTACCGGACAGAAATCTAAAATATTCTACAAAGCAATCTTCCAAAATCCATTGACATAAAATTAAAAACACTAAAACTATACGAGCAAAACAGTCACGCCTCACATAGTATATTCTCCGCGGTCCAGCGCGCTGCGGCGCGGCGCGTCGACGCGTGAAATCGCATCAGCGCCGACGGTTACGCGCCCCTGACCGGATTATTGCGGGCCATATTTCCGATACCAATTTGCGATGAGTTTCCATGAAAATTTCATGTAAAATAGTGATTTATATTTTGGACACTATTTTATAGTATTCATAATGAAACTTTAATATTTACTGTAAGTATATCTCACATAGCATTATATATTGTGCTTATAGTGTCTCTAGCTATAGCTGACTCTTTGTTATGAATTTTAAAAATAGTTGGCTCTAACCTGAAGGTAGGTTTTTCAAGATAAATGACAATTTAATTTTTTTATGAAATAAGGGGGCAAACGAGCAAACGGGTCACCTGATGGAAAGCTTAACTTCCGTCGCCCATGGACACTCGCAGCATCAGAAGAGCTGCAGGTGCGTTGCCGGCCTTTTAAGAGGGAATAGGGTAATAGGGGAGGGTAGGGAATAGGGGAGGGTAGGGAATAGGGGAGGGTAGGGAATAGGGGAGGGTAGGGAAGGGAATAGGGTAGGGGATTGGGCCTCCGGTAAACTCACTCACTCGGCGAAACACAGCGCAAGCGCTGTTTCACGCCGGTTTTCTGTGAGAACGTGGTATTTCTCCGGCCAGCCGGCCCATTCGTGCCGAAGCATGGCTCTCCCACCTATAATATTTGGTTTCTCATATCACGCCATATTTTTAGCCAACATAAAAACATCTGTTTCGTACAAAAATTTTTGGATGCGGAGGTTTTGGTTTTTCGTATTTTCAAAACTTTAGTAACAATTGTGTAGGATAGAGCTCGTCTTTACAGACGAAATAAAGGTTAGGTTATCTTAGGAAACCAAAATAGTACGAAATCGTATAAGTACAAAATAATAGATATAAAAGTGGATTGCCCTCATATTTCCCAAGGGCTTTTCGTAATCAGCTGACCCTTCCAGATTTACCACCGTTGCCATGTAATGATGGGATAATACTGACCTCCATTTTGAACATAATATTTACTTATAGCATAGCCATACCTGAGATATTTCTATAAGATTAATACATAATAATTAATAATTATAATTACTCCGACACCGATTTCGGTGGCCGGTTTCGTTGAAACCAGGCCAGTTACGCAGGAGTGATTTTATAGTGCCCAAGTATGTGCGCAGTACACAAGAGCACTCTCTATTCCCTTACTCTCATAACACTGTGGGATGGAAGACCGACACGACTGGAGAGAGATCAGGCGCAGGACCGACATTTTACCTGTCCTTCCGACGCATAGATCATCTTTAACTTGTCAGACAATTAGGTGATTAGCCTACATTGTCCTAACCAAACTTGGAAATAACATGTTTCCAACGCGGAAATCGAACCCACGACCTCCGAGCCAAGAGCCACGCTCTTACGAGTAACCACTGTCCTTTCTGCAGCATTACAACTACGTAATACTTAATGCTACTAATTAAGTTATCATAAAAATATTACAAAATAACTGAATTAAATGACAATTTTTGCCGCTTTTCCTTGTATACTATATTAGTATCCTAAAATAATAATATAATCACAACAACAAACTTTATGATCTAGATAATATAATATGACTTATATTAACTTATTTATTATTATAATCACCATTAATTGACATTTATTTTAGCTAATATTCAGACGACAAAAAATATGTCAAAATAAGTTTAATAGAACCCCAAATATACAGTTAAATTAATTTGATGTTCTGAATATCAAAACATATCGAGGATTAAAGAGTTCTTCCTGTTCCCTATAATAAATAAAATTTCTTCTGGTTATGAAACGAAAAACATCTTATACTTAACAATATTTAGACTACTGTTTTCAAAATATAGAAGGGATTATTTTCAAATATAATAAATCTTTAACCGTACAGTTGTGTATCCTTTTATTTCTTTTTTTCTATTTTTTTTTCTTTTTATCCCTTACGTCAGCACGTGGTTATAGGGTTATACGGTTAAGATGATTAACCCTAAAATAGTAACGGATGCTGTCTTCTTTATGAGTTACAATGGGTACTTTTGACACCTCTGCTTTTGGGATTATAGGGCAAAAGAAACATGTTTCCTTTGCCCCAGTTTAGTTTTTTATATTAATTATTAATAAAGTATATTTTATTTTCCTTGGTTGGTTCCTCCCTTGCTTGACAAATTACAACATATTGTTAAAAAAACACAAAAATACCTACATAATTAAAGACGTGAGGGATGAAGTGAGTAACTAACATGGCTTATGGCATAAATGGAGGCATTAGAACCGGAAAATGGTTTTAAAATCATAAGAAGGTAAATTATTATGTAAGTGTATAGCCAGATATATTAGCCGGGTGAGGTGTTCAAATCAGGGAATAAATGAGTAATCCACTCAAATTTTCATCCGCTCACGTCCTCAATTTTAACGAACTTTAGTTTAACGATTTCAGTCACGGAAGTAAAAAATGAAATTCATAAACATAATCTAGTGGTCTCCAAAATCTCGAGCTCCTTAAAAAATCAACAATGAAGCCAATCAGCCGCCTAGAAGCTTCCGAGAATGGGATTAATGTACAATGAGATTATTTACAAATACTCGATTTCAGGGGCTGGCTGTCAATATTGTCACAAAATATCAAAAAACGTAAGAATAACTTTAAAAAATGCACAATGCGGCCTAATTTTCGCTCTCAATACGCACTTTGTGTGTAAGCATCAGGGCGTAATACAAATTAATTCATATATGTTCTCGGACACGTAAAAAAGGAAAAAAAACACGAAAGACCGTTATCTTTTATGCGTTTTTTTTCTTTTTATTTATGGCGCAGAAATTGGGTTACTTAACGGGAGCGTTGGGTCTATTGTGTGCTGTTAGGGGTTTTTTTGCGCAAAAAATATGTCTCAACGTATCAATTTTTTTGTGACAAGTCGCGTGTTTGGGAGTATGTGATTTTGAATTATTAATAGATTTTCAATGATTTATCATGACTGATCTAAATGTAACTAGCCTCAAAATTAATTAACGTGAATCGTATTTTTTATTAAAATATAAAATTTTAAATTAGCTACGTTTATTTAAAAAAATATAGTAATTAATATACCTATATCAAAAAAATCTCATACTTGTAAAAACCACTTGCAGCAAAGCAGCACTCAAAAATTTTAAAAATTACAAATATAAAATAAATAACAATTTATTTAAAGTAAAAAAATGAAGGCTCAATGTCATTTTTTATATTTTTCGGTCTTATTCAAGGTCTGCGTCTTTTAAAGACGCACACCTTTAATAAGACACCACCGAAGACAGTACGTTCTAGAAACATTATTCATTCCTTCTATTTTTCTTTTGATTTATGTTCCAAAAACACGATTCTTGAAATAACGTCTTCGGAACTGGCCTGACCACATCAAATCCGTTTCGGCCTTTCATGTACGAACAACGCACATACTTTTTATATTCCAACCGTTCAAAGGGTCCTAAGAGGTCGTAGGTCGAATCGTCCCATAAAGAAAAAAGACGTTACGAAAACCTGTACAAAAAGTGATTCAAAAAAGGGGCTTCAGCTAATATTGTGAATATTGATGAAGAAAGAAATCTGGTTTTCGGATTTGCTTATATTGTTCGAGCATGGTGGTCCCACGGTTCCTATGATAGGTGCTGGGAATTTTACATTTTCAAAGACGGCGTGAAGAAATTAATATTTCATGATTTTAAAAATAAAAAAAAAAACTTTTTTTTCTAAATTTATTATTTTTTTATTATAAACGGAAATTATAACGAGCTTCTTATTGTACAGAAAATACATTTTTAGACTTTATAGTAAGACCTACCGTACATTTACATACATATTCTTTACATCTTTTACATAAAGATCGTCCTCCTATTGCCATAAAAAGGGTTTTATTGTACAGTATAAAAGATCTTCCAACAAAGGGCACGTGGTACATACAGAATCCTTGCGCACGATTCCCTAACCCTTACGTAGGGATAAAGGGATTGGAAGATAAGCGTGCGGGGTAGGTTTGATCTCAGCGCGTGCTGGCGGGTTAAGGGATGCTGCACGTGGCAAACTGGTTAAGATCTTAAACAGCCATTTTGTTACTGGTTAATGCCTAACCTATATAGTGTTAAGCCACGCGCTTAAACCGTTGACATACAAAATTAGTTGGAATATTATGGTGATAAAGATTTTAACATTTACAAAGATGTTTCTATTTTTTTATGTTTGGTTAAGAATCTAAATTATGGATGTACCTACTAGGTGGCTTAGTAGAGGGTATTAGGTATTTTTGTTTTTTGACATATTAATATTAGTAAGTGTTCAGGACAAACTTCAGGTAAAGTTTTAATTTAAAATGGTAAAACCGATAAAATTAAGTATATCAAAAACAGAAAAAAAAATCTAAACACGGTAAATACGATAAACAGCTAAGCGCAACGTCATTTGAACCATAGACAACAGATACTCCGTTAAGCCCCTAATCTCGGTATCGGGTACCACATTAATATCCACGGAACTGTCAAAAGCGGTATCGTAGGCGATAAAATTGCCTTAACACCTTAAGCCCACCACAAAAAATCTTCCAAATGGTATGGTAAAAAGATGGCGCAAAAACCGCTGTAAATTTGTCAAAATGCCGCTTTTTGCAATGATTGATTTTGCGGCTCTCGGAATTTTTTCCCGTTTAAGACCATGGTCTAAAACGGTTTCGTAGGAAAATGTAATAATCTAAATTTAAATAGATTTAACAGATTCATCTTTTAAACAAAAAGTATTCGTGTCGTATCATTTCAATAGTGCCGCAAGGCAAAACTGCAGAAAACCATTTTAATGTGATGCTGATGATAAATAGCCGGTATGGTGAACGTGACTCGGGAACACTTCCTTTAATAATAATTAAGTGAGAAATCTATAATATATTAATAGGCAAGCGAAAAACTTTGTATCCATTTGGCGAAAGATGCGGAAACGTAGGTGAATGAAATTTTGCACAGTTATAGTTTATATGGTGAAGGAGTGCATCGAGCTAATACTATTTCGAAATTATGCTTTTATCACACTTTTTTTTAACAATTAAAACATTACACACACTAGTGTGCGTATTGCACACTCAAGAAGATGACAGATTTTTGAGTGACAAACCTCTTTCTATACTATCTATACATATCTATATTATCTATATTATATATCTCATATCTATATTATCTATACATACAATAGACATAATATAATAGTATATATTATGTCTATGATATATACGAATTATACTCTTTTATTTATGGTCGAAGTCTGTTGACAACAAGTTGACAAATTGAAAATGATTTATAGTTTTTTTTATTGAATCTTAGACACTATTAGACAATGCTTACACGGCCAGTCTGAGATCAGCTGAGTCCCAGAGACGAGAGTTGAAAAAAATATGATAAAGTCTATAATATTTTTTTATTAATTAAACGTAGTAGTCCTAATGTCGTTGAAACTAAGGTCGAATTTCGATCATTGGGCGATCTCTAGTTATAATTGATTCGAAGTTAGAAAACCGTATTTAAACCAACTTTATTTCTTCCACTTACAATAAAGTTGCAGAAATAATGAAATACAATATATACCTACCTACTGCTCAGTACAAATTATAGTTATTATTACTGATACTTGCTTCTCAAACACGATTAAATATCTGGTTTAATTATAAGTATATTATAGTATGCGACAATTATTATTTCAGAGCTCTGAACCCACAATCATAGATGACCCCGCCAATTACGTTTATGGCGCCAAACTCATTTGAATTGCGAACACAATTGTCACTGGATGTCAACTGTCAACCATAGACAATTAGGAAAGTAGATTAAGTTGTGTGTGTTTGGAATATAAACAAGAAAATTACGAGTGTAATTTTCACAGTAAATAGATGATGTGAGAGGACGAAATATGACTTTGTTTCTTTTATTTCGTGTCAGACAAATAACAAAGTTGAATTTAAATTTTGAAATCATAATTATTATAGTTTTTTGACGTAGCATTCACAGGGTTAATATTTTGCCAAATAAAGCGTCTGCATCCCGCTTTTCTAGTTTATTTTTAATTTATAAACTGTTTTTGGTGGGGTCAAAATTGAGATCTTAATAAAACAATGAGTCTTTTTTCTTTTTACATTGGTTTCATACCAATCTGCCCCAAACACGCGTCATTCTTTTGAACTCATACAACTCATGCATATCAGAATATTAATCAATCATCCAAACCTCAAGGGCATACCTAATCATCATCAAACCGACGCAAAACAATATTGCTATTGTACTTCACCACAATAACCTTCGTATCAATTTCTTTTCAAAACCGCCTTAATAAGTTGTGATGTGATAATGGACTTTATATCTTCGTGATAAGGGTTACAGGAGGAGGGATAACTCGTGATTTTGATGTGATACTTGAGCCAAATTAATAGCTTATCTGCGATCTGTTCGTCGGTTATTATGTCACTCACTGCGTGGGCTTCTACAAGCTTTGTCTAGAATTAGGGCTGCCAGTTTCACTAAACGCCGCCGAAGTTTAATGTTTATTTAACTTCAATTAAGGTTTTGACATATTAAAGTACCACCATACCACACTTTTCCGTTGAACTTTTTATTAAATTAAAGTCAAGTTATCATTCAATGTCTTTGAGCAAAATTATACACATTATTAAGTAGACACACCTACTATATATTTTCAGATAATACAACCTTAGTTGTATTATCTACAAACGAACTATTGTACGTTTTTTTTATTTTTTTATTAATAGTACGTCTAATAACATTTTTGTCTTTTAACCGTATTTGATAGAAGAGGGATTATGTTTTTCGAGTGTTTATTTACGGTGTTTGAAAATTTCAGTGTGAAGTTAATACAAAACACACATTTGACAACTTGTCAAATGTGTGTTTTGTATTAACGCTCCCGCTTCGCAGTCGCGTGGTCGCGTAAGTTTGGCCTAAGCCTTATGTCCTAATTCCTAAAAACATATATGGTTGGATTGGATAACTTTTTGGGTCATCCAACTATTCATGTATAAACATTACGTTCTGCAATGTAGTCATTAATTTACTACATAATCAAAAGTATTTTTAAAGCTACCTACTATACTATAAGTTATAACTTAAAATATGTAAGTAAACAGATTACAATTAATAAATTATTAATGTTTATACTTCACAAAGCACACAGCACAAGCAAAAAAGTTTGTTGTGCCAAGTGGCAACCCTACGGGGGGTGTATTGTGGTTATCTCGACATCTAGCCTGTAATCAGACCCGACCCCCGCTCACCCTTCGCCGTTTACAGGTCATATTAACGGTAGCTATCGAAAATATTCGTAGGATAATCTGTATTCTACTATTTTTGATGTAATATTAATATTTAATATTGCTTCGTTTTATGTTCGATCCAGTGAGTTCCAAGTAAGCTGGTTTTCTCAAGAAATGTAATTAATAAATTCGGGTTAAGAATATTGTAAGTCCTAAACATAATATTTTAATATATATTATGTAATTGATTGTACTGTGGGTTCTTGGTGGAAATTCATGTTGAACACTAATAAAACACAATTTTTCGTGCACTTTTTCCACTATATGAAGATATTATTAAAACTTTTAACAAATTACACGACCGGTTTCGAAATAAATCATCAGTAATATTTTAAGTTTTGACCAAAGACTTCAAGCAGGAAGAATGTCTTCATATTATAATAACGTCAATTTAAAATGGTCCCAAGCATTAATGGGATCCTTTACTACCGTGTGTTTTATAATAATATTATACCTAGCAATATTAAAAATATAAGACAAAAAAAAATACGAATCCAATACTAAGACGTTCGTAGCCATCTCGTAGCATTTTCGTAGCGTTAAAACTGAGCGCTACGAAAAATATAATATCAAGAATTTTTTCAGCTTTCAAATAAAATTCTGGAATATTTCAAATTATTTCCGATGTCAACATAATCTCGATTCGCTTCTGTTCGCAATTCAAACTCAAAGCGTAAATATTCAATTTAAAAGTGAAACTAGGGGAGAATTTGAATACGCGAAATGTTTTCTTAAATCATAAAATGTCCAAAACTAATCCGTATCACTTCCGCAACAATGGCGGACGGTCCAGATAAAAAAAAATCACCCGTCATGGGAACTGTCGCCAAGTTTACGGCTAATCAGGGATTTCGTCCGGAAATATCGCCACAATCGAAAAAGGGACAGTTCGATAAATCGATAAAGACGTGTTTTGAATATGGAACGTTGTTTTTTTTCGGACAGGGGCTCAGGCAATTATATTTTGTGCCGGTGAGTTTGTGCAAGGAGGTTTGACAATAGGTGACATGTCACCTTGAATTTGTTTTAAGAAATAAAGTCCGAAATGTTTTGCGAAGTTATTTTCGAAATTAGTAAATGTGTGGTTTAAATTTTGAAACATGTATAGTCCGTCAAGAAAGTGAAGAAATTAAAAAGTGGCAACATCGTAGTGTCGTCCCTTTCAAATCAATCTAAGAAAAAAGGGATGACACTACGATATTGCCACTTTTTAATTTCTTCACTTCACTTCACTTTCTTGACGGACTATAAGATAATCAATAATATTTTAATTATTGATCACCTACTCTAATATTAAGAAATATTTATATGTAAGTAATAGAAATGGTCAAAATGCTAATTCCTCGTGGTTTTGTTCCCAAATTGCCGATTTTATTTATTTCAAATGGTTTATAGTCATAAAATTATATTGTCTATTTTTTTACTAAATACCAAATGTCTTACATAGGCACGCAGCTTGAATTTATAGATGTTGTTACTTGCCTAAGGGCTTAGTTTAATAGGGCTTATTTAAATTTATTGTTTTAGTCAACTCCCGCATTCGTAGCCATTAAAAACCAACTGCTGCCATTTCTCCTCGTTTAGTAGTTTTCCTGTAGGAATTGACATCTTAAACATAAAAATAGAAAAAAATGTTTTAGGTAAAAACATAAAAAATAGTAGCGTTGCGCAACGTCTAGTTATTTTTAAAACTACAAAAAAAAGTAACAAATAAGCGATACACATAAAAATAAAAAAACATAAATCTTCTAAATAAAATAAAAAAACGAACACTCTTTGTAAAGTAGAGTGACCGCTAACTAGTTCCATTTTTGAGAGTCTCACGCCCATAAAATTGATGTCCAGGGGTAAGTTTTTTTCTTAAAAAAAGTGAAGTAGCCCGGTGTGCCAATTTGTTATTTTTTACTGACCGATGATATCTTACAAGTTTGCGGACGACACACTTTTTGTGTTTGGTTGATGGAAATCCGCACTATATTCAAAACCGATAATCTTAACGTAAACAAAAATAGTTACCGATACTTATATTCCACCAATCAGAGACTTGGAACGCCAGTTTGGTCAGTAATATTTATTATTTTTAAATTTCATGAAGTTTCGTGACTGGGTCGGACACACTTTCGCATTTATAATATTAGTATGGAAGTATGGATATGGATTATATACCTACTGACCCATTGTTGTTGTTGTTGTTAATGAGTTGTTGTCCCATTTTAACTAAGTATAAAGTTTAAATTATCAAAAGCAGTAAGGTAATTAATTATAATATCAGGCCATGAAGCACTATTTTATCTCTGTTTACTTCTTAATGCGTACTTACTTACGTACCTAATTCATAGCTTTCTTAAATTTCAAATCTCTTATTTTTCGCAAACGTAAGAAGTTGACATAGGCATTCTAATACATCGTAATAGTGGACATAGGCCAATGATTTTGCAATATCCATAATTGAGGGTCGGAAGACTGGCCCTTGAAATATTGCGTCAATATCCAACCCTATCCATCATAGGGCAGGGGCGGGAATATATTGACAATGAAGTAAGAAAGTAAAAAAATAAAGAAAAGTATTATTCAAAGTAGTAGACCGATGCGGGCATCAGAAAAAAAAACCGAGGCTTCTGAGGTTTTCTACTAAAGTCTATAATTTCAATGGCGTTTTTGATTGGCTGAAGCTGGTACAGCCTGATGATTAGATTTAAAACTTCTTTAAAAGCGGACATTAGTTAAATATTAAGCTTAGTAAGACAATAAAAATATTTCTTGACGCCCGCGTAGCTCCGTTGCGGCAAAATTCGTTTATTGCGCGGGATAAGTATTTTTTTTTCAGCATTTGGTTTCAGCGTGAAGAGGTAACAGACATACAGACAGAAAGACAGATACACTTTCGCATTTATAATATTAGTATGCATAAATTAACTTGCTCTGGTGATAGTACGTATTTATTTTGCGATAGTTTTTATTAGCTGTGTTGTTTGCATTTCTGATTATTTTAATGCATTAACAGTTTAATACATATAAAAGTCTCTTTATTCATTGATAAAAATATAGAAAATTCATAAATGAAAAACAAAAAAAAAACAATGAGTGTATTCATTGTTTAAAAAAATGTAAGTAATTTTGTTTGTCTTGTATGGCGAAGTATACACTATACAGTAGAAATCTTCCGTTACACTTATGTATTTAATGTATCACACAAACTTTTGTTATTTCCAATGTCCCCTTTATATTCGAAAATCCAGACTTTATATTATAATTGAATGTTAGCATTATTGAAACGATCCCCGAGACTAATCTTGTCTCCCTTCTTCCTCTGTATAATATATCCATAAATTGTTAAACCTTGGACATTGGTCGCTTCTTAAATTATATAATATTATCTTGTAAGCAAAATACAATTTCTTAGATACATTTTTCACGTAGAATGACCGGGTGATATGGTTATATCTAGTAAATCTCATGTGTAAGTAACTCACCTCATCACTAACTTACACATACTGTAGCTGGTTTTAGTGGCTCTGGTGATGCTATTATAATATGTATATTGTATACAGTATATAGTCGTCTACTTTAAAAAAAAAAAGAATTTTTCTTTATTTTTTTTTCTTTGTTACTTATAAATACTTACATTGTTTTGTTAAAAAGACTTGGAACATATTTGTAGTAGTCCAAATATGTCATTAGCTGGTTAAAATAAGTACTTAATTGAATATTGTTTCCTAGTATTTATGTGCATGATGGAAGAGACTGGTCTCCACGACACAGGGAATCCTAGTGTGGAGATCAGAGTTTGTGTAAGATTAGCGTGTAAGTTTCTTTAAACGAAATAAAGAGTTGTTTATTGTTTATTTTATAGTGGAATAAAACAGCTAGGATGTGCAGATATAATTTGAGGAATAGGCAAAATCGAAAACAAATCCTTAAGAATTTGCTTGAGAAAAAATTTACTTAAATCTTTAAAGTTTTTGTATATTGGATCGAATGACGATCACATATTTTGTAAAATAGTTTTACAGTAGGTAGTTGACTACTTTGTAACAGACATCCAAAAAATGAGGTTTCATGATCTGACCTAACCTCCAAATATAAACAGATATGACGTCATACATCTCCCACATCAAAGTATCGTAATCTACACCGGGCATCTTGCGCTATCAGCATAATCCTCGTCGCATACCCGGGTTTACCGGCTTACCGGATACCAACCCTTTGCCACTTATCCGGACGGGTGTGCGCTGTTCGACGGCACGGCAACGTCACGTCATACAATGGTACTTTATTTTTAAGCTATTGCATAGGCTTTGAGCGCGGCCACCTAATTAAGAAATTATGTAACGAAACAACCTAACACCCCCCACTCCCCCACCCCCAAAAACTTCTATTTAATGAATCTTTGCCCACCCCCGGTGCGGCGTTGCCGTGCATCGTCTAACGTCGTTTCATTTCGGCTGACTTCGGCTCGGTGTTTATGTGCGTGCGACTAGACGTATGCGAATTATAAGTTAATTGCATAAGTTGATAAAAAATGCTAAGTATTCAAATAGGAGATTGAGTAAAGATGGCACTATTCAACTAAATGTTGTATCATGGAGCTCCCACACTGCTGTTAGAAAATGTGTGTAAACATATTCTAACAAAATATGTTGTCAATTGTTACATTTTGTTAGGAATTGTTTCATTTTATAAGTGCTCCTACACATAGAAAATATTTACTTACTAACGTTTACTAACATTTAACATTTTATAACATTTAAATCTGGTATTGGCTTACCGCTTACCTCGCCGTCACCTAAAAAAGTTTTTCTAATTATTACCTTTTAACAAAAAATGTAAACCGACTTCCAAGGTAAAAACAATATTCTTATATATAATATAATCTAAAAAGTATAAAATAATTCTCATTCTTCAATCGCCCCTTTTTGGAAATTCGACTAAACCTCAACCAATTCTGTTCTCAATTTTCATTCGTTTGAAGTCGGTACCAGCCCAGAACTGAAATACTTTACATAGAACTTAGGGAGTACCGGCTAACAAAATAAGTTTACCAATGTTAACGGCAGTGTGGGAGCACCATTAGAAATTAGAATGTTTGGTAAAGCGGCAACTCTACATAACGTGAAATGACGTGTTTCTAACCGAATAATCTTATATTATGACTGGATCAACCTGACCAAAAATGTAATATTGACTCAAGAATATTTAAAAAAAAGCTTACATTGCTCTAAAGTCTAAACTGTGCACAGTTATTATAAGACAACATTTTTACTGAATTTTGTAAAGCGCTAATTTTTTACCATTCTACCCTCGTGTTTAATACAAACAACAGTTAACGTTATAATATATAATTATTTTTCTAACTTTTTTCGTTAAATTACTTAGAAAAAAGTTATTTTTTTTTAAGATGAAAAGAAACTTCCGAAGAATGTCAAATACAATGTGAACAGTTGCTCCTTAAAATGATACCACCCTTTAACCGCAGCTCGTAAACTTTTATCGCTATCTCTACCTAGCTCTGAATGGTGTATTTATGCACTACGATCACTATCAACGCCGTTTTTAATATAAAACAGTTAAACATAAAAAGATTCCACGGCGTTATATTGTTGTGTGTGCAATGGTAGAAATTCTTACAAACACTATTGCAAATAGCCTAGTTACTGACTACAAACTAGGTACAAGTTACATCGGTCTAGACTCTAGGGCATGAATATCAAAGTCTCGATATTGGAAAATATCTGTGCTGTTATTGTCCTGCCATTTCCTATTTCGTGCTGTCCACAAGCCAAAAAAGGTAAGTTAGTTAAAAGACAGGATGATACGAAAATTGGCTTACTGCAAACTAGATTATGCCCGCAACTCCGTTGCGATTATAGCGCGGGAACCGTACATTTTTCGGGATAAAAAGTAGCCTATGTCCTATCCCGGGACTCAAAGTATTTGCATACCAATTTTCAGCAAAATCGGTTCAGCAGTTTGGACGTGAAGAGGTAACAGACAGACACACTTTCGCAATTAACATAATATTATTATGGATATTACGGATTATGGATATAGATTATGGCATTTGAATTATGGATAGGAATATAACAATACAAGATGGCATCCGCAACTCCGTTGCGCCAAAATTCGTTTACCGTACGAGAACCGCACATTTTCCGGGATAAAGAGGGAAATCTGTTCAGCGGCTTGGGCATGAAGAGGTTACAGACACAGACAGACAGACACATTTTCGAATGTATAATATTAGTATGGATTAAGTGACATATCTGTTAGACTAATCACCAAGCTGTCATGATACAAAATATCAACCAATATCATTAAAACGGCCCAAAAAATTCTCCCCGCGGCCGAAAATGATTAAAGTGGCGATCGGAGATCAGACGCGTAATCCCGTGTGATTGATCACTTGGAAATGCCGGTTTTTGGGGAAAATTGAGATACACGGCAACACTATGAATAGATAAAATGTTTGTTTATGGTCTGATATATTGCTGTTATTATACGTGGTATAAAACAAAATGTTTTTAAGGGAATTTGCAAGTAGAACAAAGTATCAGCCAGTGTTCAGCCTGCCTAGCGTACGCCAACGAGATATCTCACTCTACATGTTTTCTCGATGTTTGATGGTTTGTCTCTTCATCTCTATTGACCCTAGCATGACAAAAAATTTTTCTCGCGTAGATCTATCATCGAAATAACACATTTTTATAAAGTTTTCGAGATAATGTCTTGATTTTGACATTATGAGACGAGTAGTTTTTAATTATCTCGAGAGTGAGATATCTCGTTGACGTATGCTAGACAGGCTGGTGCTAGCTTAATTTTGTCTCTGAATTTATTATCTACATTAAGTATAGTGTTAGTATAAAATCACTAGCTGTGCCCCGCGGTTTATAAGGGAAAATAAATTGTGATATTTTTATTCAGCAAAGTAGCCTTATTGTGTTAATCCTAGGTATCAATTAAGTCCATACCAAATTTTATTAAAATCACGCTTAGACGTGAAGACGTAACAAACATACAAAGTCACAAACTTTTGGCTTTATAATATTAGTATAATTAGTATAATGATAATAAGTATTATAAGCAGATGGCTTAATCAATAATAAGATATAATATAGGTAATCACTAATCAACAATTAAGTCTTGGCGAATTTTGAAACAAAGACCCACTTTACTAAGGAGTTGTTTGGCATTTCACATTAAAATATTATTTATGCAAGTATTAGAAATCAGCAATTCCGACAGCAAATGTCTTTATTGTGAACAAATTTTAATCAAAAATGTTAATTTCCCACACACGCATTTCTAATTGGTATAACTATAAAATCAGTTATGTCAGCCATTACCACTAATAACCGGCCACATTCGTTAGCTAATTAAAAACAATAATAAAAATTTGAATTTAGAACCCGAGTTATTGGCGCCATTTTCTTAAAGTGTTGCCGTGTTGATGAATCTTAATCACATTAGTCAAATTGCAACCTAATTTTCTAAATCGACTGGAAAGGAATTTAAAATTTTAAATACAGTTATTTTAATTTCTATTTAGATATAAAAGTATGTAATTGTATTAAGTAAATTAAATTAATAATTTATGGTCAGACCGTGATTATGAATGTTTAAAATTTAATTTGGTGTAAATGAAAATAATGTTTAAAATTTGAATTAACATTTAATAGACTTTGTAATACTGTTTGTAAGAGTTGTCAATCAAAATTTTTGTTGCTGGGTCAAAACGATTGAGGTGCGAAATTATTTTACAACAGCCAAAAAAAACAGAATATTGGCAACACTCGGAAGGTCAGTTCTGTTTGCGTCCGTCCGCACCTGCCCCGCACAATACGGTCGCCGAACATGCGACAGAATAAATTATTTGCACACAAAGGATGACCAAAACGAACACAAAGACCGTGTTTTCTCAACGGATATAGGGGATATTCAAATTTTAGGGTCGCGCGATTTTAAATATGGAATCATTATTTTAGTTTTTTTTTCTAGCGGCCAGTTCTCACGGGTCAAGAAGTGACCTTTGCCGGACAATACGTAGATCACCGGACTTATAATTAATGGCTAGCTTTGTGAGAATTCGCGGGTAATGGCGATTTACGGCACGTAGAAAGTGGAATTTCTTGAATATTGAGCAGCCCGCGAGGGTAAGACCACTTGTTCGAGCATTAATCTTTTGTGAGTAACAAAAGATTTTTGACCTTTTCATAGATTCGCACATTTAGAAAATGAGAAGCGGTTTGAAATCTATTGATATTCAAGGTTTGTGTCTTTCCTGTAAGGTCAAAATTTCTCATACAAGTACACGTAAATTACAATATAGGGCCAAAAGTTGTCCATTCATGGGATTTCAAATTTGATATTTCAACGGTCAAGGCCAAAAATCATGATAATAAAAATATAATACAAATTATAAGAAAATATATACATTCTTGACCCTTTAAAATTAATAAAACTGACCCTTTGAAAATCATCTGAAGGGATGAAAGGGTATTAAAATATGAATATAGCATGATGTCATCTCGTGTCATGACACGATTTCATTGAGATGATAATGCAGCACGAGCCTGGGCGCAAGTGGACCAAACCTGTTTCATTACATCTCCTTCGGTGCATGATTTTATATGGATCAATTACATAAATTGTAATCCATACGAATAATATTAAAAATGCGAATGTGTGCCTATCTGTCTGTTACTTTACGCCCAAACCGCTGAACCAATTTCGTTGAAATTTGGTATGGAAATATTTTGAGTGCCGGGAAAGGACATACGATACATTTTGTCCCGAAAAAATGTAAGGTTCCTGAGCGATTAACCAATTTTGGAGCAACGGAGTTGCGGGCGTAATTTTTGAAATTCGTGTATCTATCTGGGTGTACGGTAGTGCTGCACCCGCCGAGACGAACCAAGCGAAGCGCAAGGGCACTACCTACCTTTTCTCGAAGTGTTTAGTCGTTTTTTGAACCCTCATAGAGTTGGTTTCCGATGTACCAGACAGTTCATATTCTCAGGATATGATGTCAATAATAGACTAATTAAACATACAAAGTCTCAATTGAATAGCTCTAATACTTTAGATTTTATTGATATCTAAAATACACTGATGATCATCAAAATGTTTGGCTACTCCTGCCCTAGTAAACAAGTGGCAAACGATTATCGTAAACGCCAACAAAATGTATGCGATTTGACATAAGTCATCGCTTCGCTGGCGAATACTAATGTCAAACATTTTGTGGCGTTGGTGTTTACGATAATCGCTTGCCGCTTGTCTAGGCCCTCTGAAGTGATAGAAAGCTAAAAATTTATGTATGTGATCTAAGTTTAGTACACAACCAACAAAAAATTCATAAACTACTATTATGTTACTTACTCCGCGACGGTAGCGAAACGGCGAAGTCATACAAATTTTTTTTAAATGATATAAGGGGGCAAACGAGTAAACGGGTCACCTGATGGAAAGCAACTTCCGTCGCCCATGGACACTCGCAGCATCAGAAGAGCTGCAGGTGCGTTGCCGGCCTTTTAATAGGGAATAGGGTAATAGGAGAGGGTAGGGAAGGGAAGGGAATAGGGGAGGGTATGGAAGGGAATAGGGTAGGGGATTGGGCCTCCGGTAAACTCACTCACTCGGCGAAACTCAGCGCAAGCGCTGTTTCACGCCGGTTTCCTGTGAGAATGTGGTATTTCTCCGGTCGAGCCGGCCCATTCGTGCCGAAGCATGGCTCTCCCACGTATGTGCTGTATATTTACTGGTATGTAGATTTTGTTTAAGTTAGGGTTAGTAGAGTAAAGGCCGTGTAGATTCAGTAGCTGCTTGACAGTTGACTCTACATGAGATCATAATATCTTTTTCACAGGAAACCTTATGTGGTCGTGGAGGCAACATTTTACAAGAAATAATTTTGGTGGGATCGCGATTTGTTTTAATTACTTTCTTTTTTGATTAGATTATTATTTATCGCAAACATTATTATTATAATGATGAAAAAAATATTTTGTTTGAGTACATAATATGTACTCAAACAAAATATTTTTTTCATCAATCGACGGGTCCCAAGAACAAAATCTTATGGAAAAATAAGACGAAATGTATTTTATTGCGTTTTTGGATTCTACATACTAAAAACTATATGGCACCATATATTTATTATTTATTGGAATAATCAATCGAACAATATCTTATTAGAAATATATACCCACGAACAAACATGTAATGACATGTAGGCGCTTGTTCTTTGCAACTCGCACCGAACGCGCAGCGTCGCAACGTCATATACGATATTGTTCTTTAAAAATATAAATAAGTCCATCAGTAACTTATAAATAAATTAATGTAAAACCTATTTTACTTTTATATTCATAGACTATACAATGAGACTGTTATTAGACATATTTATTTTAACATAAGTCGCTGTTCGGTAAAAAACAATTTCAAGTCATTTATCGCTTGAGCAGATACGATTTTGTTCTACAATTTATTAATAAAAAAATTAGTCGTATATAAATAAACAATTTTGTTCTCTGTAAACTTTTTTAACATGCGTGTTTGTTTCACACAAAAGTATTTTATTCAATATTTTTTTGAATAAAATAGTACCATTTTTTGTAAGTAATAAGATTTTAGTTATATATACTACCATAACATATACCTTCTTATTTGCTTTCTGTTAGAAACTGGATGCCAACGCTACACCAACATCAGCTCGCTGGAGCCGAGAATATTGGTCGATATGACAGAAGTTTGGCATGATATTTTTGATGAAAATAATGAAAATGATAGATTGAGGGAGAAATCAGATTCTCATAATATCCATAACCCAGATACCTATTATGATACCTGCGATCAAATTACTTCACCGCCTATGTATTAGCCACCAGCACCGCTTAGCGCCTACAGATGAAGTATTTACTCCATTGAACATTGAGGTAACTCACCAGCAATATAATATATTATTATATTATTGAAGAGTTTGAAGAACCTGCAATTTCTACCACACCATCATCATCACATAATGGTATTAGATCTACCACATATTCCCACCACTGCAACTCCTGTGTCGCCAGGATCAACAGTAGTAACCACGAAAACTCTTTGATATGATCTCAGGGGTGCCCGAGGGACAAGCTAAATCTGTCTTGGGACCCGCAACGAAATTAATCAGAAGAAAGGTAGGAGGAGTAGGAGATAAGGCCCATCACACATTCACATAACATGGTATTATAGCTACACTTATGCCTTCCCCAGTTAATGTACACAAAAAATGGAAAGATATTTTTTGTGCCGATCATAGTAATTGGATTGATTCAGTCGAATCCCTAAATAATAGCACATCAAACTTAACGCCTGAAACTGCCCCGAAGCGAAAGTCAAAGAAACGTTTGGTACGTCGACAAGACTGGTTGAACGCGAAACGAAAATCCCGGAAAATCTTGGAAAGAGTTACGTTTCAAGAAGAGGTAGATTTGTTAGTGACAAAATGATGGGAAAACCGTGTAGTTGTAAGTATAAGACGTGTGGAGACAAAATTCAGACAGAAGAACAAAGACTTGAACATTTTAATGATTTTGGAAGCTAGGAAATAGAGACTGCAGTACCTGTATCAGAAAATGCTTATTCGTCACTATTAAAGCTAACAAAAATAAATATTTAATAAGTATGTGCGATTCTGGCGTCATAAATTCAAACAATGCAATGCCAAATATCAGCTGGCCGATTTTGTATCGTACATTTTGTGAGTTAATCACTGAGTTAGTAACGAAACGGCGGAGTGAGTAACAGAAAGTCTCACTAGCATACAAAAGTGAGACTTTCCGTTACTCACTCCGCCGTTTCGTTACAATGAACGATACAGAATCGGCCAGCTGGTAGATAATTCGAATAAAAACTGATTTGATTTAAATTTAGGCATATCATGGTCACCATAGAAACGGTTTCTTTACGGAAGAATAGACAAAGTGACAGTTAGACAATGGAAAATTGGAAATCCGCCATTTTTCGATAAAATCTATCAGTATGTCGATTCTTTTCCATGTCTACTGTTGTTATGCTAGGTGAGAAAAAGAGTAAAATTTATTTTTGTTAAATATTTAGCTCACTATTTTTTTTTATTACTTTTTCTATAGGTGCACTTACCAAAATAAATACAGCTAATTATTACTTACACGTTTTTATAATAATTACGACTGAAATAGAACCTTTGTAACATACACGTTTGACATTGGTGTTAATTCAAAAAGAAGGTTAAAAACTACTTTTTAATATTATTTTTGAGATCAAAATGTTCTGAATTTATTTATTTAATTAAAGTTTTGATAATTACATTGTTATTTTGAATATCAATTCGAACATTAGGGCTTAATTTTCTTTTAAGACATGAAACCGAAACATCAATTCCCTAAAACAAAGTCTTAAATAAAGATATATACTAGATTGTTCCAAAGAACAACGTCGTATATTAACATATGCACTAGATCGTTCCGGAAAACAAAACCTTATTGTATTATAAGAATTCATTTTATTCGAAAATAACAATTTAAATCTATAAAAAAATATGACAATAAAGGAATTAAGCTCTTCAACAGCTTTTGCAATTTTTTTTTCTCAAAAAATGTGTATTTGCTTCAACAATTTATAATTATATTTACACAGAACTTGAAAACCTCATACCGTAAACCAATATTTTCATACATACGATTTTGTTCTTGGGACCCGTCGATATTCATTTGTTCAATCAAGTCAGTGATAGATATAATTAATTGCTTATTGCTTTGTTTATTTTTAATATGGTGTCTGCTCTAATAGAGATGTGTACAAAATCGTCGTAGTATTTGTCGGAAGCACAATTTACAGAGACAGAAACGCGCCAGCTCTCCAAACCAAATATACAATGCGTTATGCGCGTGTATAAAATACTAGGGATGTTCTATGAGTTACGATAGACAAGTGGTAATAATCGATATCGATAGATGGTTATCGAGAACTATATTATGTAGTAACAATACGTTTAAACGCTATAAATCTTAAAACAAATTTGCAAAAATCCTTTTACAGGAATAATATCTCAGTTCATAATCATCGCTTATATTAGATGTATAGTCTTTTTTACTATCAAACGTTTTATCGCTACGTCAGTTAAACTAATTAAATATAATAATTATTTATCTGGGGATTTTTATCATATTTAACACAATATTTATTGCGACAATTGTTATTTTTTGTGATAGTAAACGGCTGATAATATTCATCTTTTTATCGTGTATCCTACGAATAATAAAAACTAAGGAAAAGTAACTCCGTCAAAAAACATGCTCCACAATACTTGTCAAAAAACTGTACCTTAGGTACACATTTCAATACATTTGCATATTTAGGTGACCTTGAGCGGTACTAGGCTGACGTTACATGACAGATCAAAAGGAACCAAATTTAAAACGATAATAGTATGGGAGTTACGATACTTAGTTTTTATTATTCGTAGCGTGTGTCTTATTATTTTATTACAAAAGAAAAAACAAAATATCGATAGCCACCCCATCCCTATCTCGATAAAAAGTCACCAGGAAGATATATCTCAAGACACCACAGAGTATTTATGGAAAACCAAATAACTTCGCTTTTTTAATTGTGGGGAATGGCGTTTTGGACAAAAAACTGTTTATTTTTATACGCGCTATTTGTAAGTTGTATATTACCTGACGAGATGATCGTTATGTCGCCAGGGTAAATTATTAGGGCATAAAGAATACTGGCTTAGAACTATTAAAAAGAAAGCCAGAGTTCTATGAACAAAGAGTAGCCGGTTTTTCTTTTGAAGTTAAATTGTATACGAATAATTGGCCAAGTGCGAGTCGGACTCGCGCACGGAGGGTTCCGTACCATTTAAGAGCAAAATTAGACAAAAAATGTATTTTTATATGTGAGACCCCCTTAAATATTTATTTTATTTTAATTTTATTATCAATTATTAAATAATACTCCCCCACGCCGATTTTGGTGACGGTGGCCAGTTTCATTGAAACCAGGCCAGGTACGCAGGAGTAATTTTATAGTGCTCAAGTGTGTGCGCAGTACACAAGAGCACTCTCTATTCCTTTATTCTCATAACCCAGTGGGGCGGAAGACCGACACGACTGGCGAGAGATCAGGCGCAGGAACGACTTCTTACATGCCCATCCGACGCATGGATCATCTTACTTATCAGACAATCAGGTGATCAGCCTGCATTGTCCTAACCAAACTTGGAAGTAACATGTTTCCAACGCGGGAATCGAACCCACGACCTCCGAGTCGAGAGCCACGCTCTTAACCACTAGACCACGGAGGCGTTATTATTGTTATTATTATTATTAAAGTACTAATACCATTAAGTTTTTTGTGAATATTTCAAGTGCCTACGTGTAGCCATTATTGATACTAGCTATTTGACCGAGCTTTGCTCGGTATTTGATAAAACACGAATAAAATGACATTTTCTAAAAATGATTCCTAGCTAGATCGATTTATCGCCCCCTAGCGAGCAAAAAAATGACAAAAATATTCAAGTTTGCTTTTATAGCGGCAACAAAAATACATAATCCGTCAAAATTTTAACTCTCTAGCTACCACGGTTCTTGAGATACAGCCTGGAGACAGACAGACGGACAAACATACATCAAAGTCTTAGTAATAGGGTCCCATTTTTACCCTTTGGGTACGGAACCCTAAAAACGAGAAATAGTTTGATGAATGTGTGTGTAAGTCAGTACGTGTAAACAATAATTAATTAGCTTTGGGTATAAAAAATGCACTATCTTAATTTCTTATTTGGCGCTGTAACTATATCATATATAATAGTATAGAGAAAACATCACGGACATTTTAATTTGACGGAATTGGAATATTTCTTGTAGTGTGATGATGATGATGTGGTCCAGATGAAGCTATCAATTTCATATCAGTTGGTAGTGATGGGCCGGCCATGTGAATTACAGCCCGGAATAAATGGACACTGTACAGACGAGAACATAACGCATATAGACAATATTATGTTGAGTTATAGTCAGAGCTTTTTACGAGAGATTGTAGATTATAAATTATTATGTAGGATAATGATTTTAATATTGTAAGATAAAAGCAATAGTTTGTTACTAAACTAACGTTTATAAAAGCGAACTCATGAATACTATCGTGTTGGGTGATCACATTTTCACATGTCCCATAAGTTCTAAAGTTTTCGCGTCGCATTATATCATTTCAGACTTTTCTTCGCGACTACACACTCAGACTTGAAGCCAAGAATAGTATCGTCTATCTCCCTCACTATACGCTATAACACATACATCAGAACAGGACGGATATAGTGGGTGTTAACCCCTGACCCCACCCAGAAAAATCTCCCATTAGCTTCAGTTTCAGTAATGTTTTCTTATCTTTAGTGCTTCCGTGTTTTGGCGGCGTATTTTTTTACTATTACCTTTTTTTTTAGCAAATGCCTAGTGGTATGTGGCCAGGATAACAGAATAATAACGTTCCTTTTATAAAAACGTATAATATTTCACTTACATACAATTTTTATTTTCAGTCGTAGCAAAGTAAAATGTTGCTACGCCGCGCAGCGCGCTACTAGTATAATAATATGAAAACTTTTTATTTCAAAAATTGTACAACAAAATATCAAAGTTACATTCGGAATCTATAATATCATTTACATAGGAAAATAATAATATGACTTACTTTAACATGTGTTATATGTACGCACCTAGCTAGCTTCTAAACTTACGCTTTGAATGAAATTAAATGAAAAATATTTATTTCTAAGTAGTTAACACTTTAACAAAGTTAACACTTATAGAACGTCGTGTCTACCACCGGTTCGGGAACTACCCCGCCGAGAAGAACCGGCGTAAGAAACTCGCACCTTTTACCAAAAAGGTGGAAAATAACAATAATAGCTTAAGCTAAATTACACTAAGTATTTAAAAAAATCTAAACGGTCAAAATACCAAACGTTCGAATTTTGAATTTTTTTTTCACCGCCATTTTTCACGTTTGACACAAATTTTATTGGGGAATCTGTGGATTTGGTAAATTGTATAGATTAGCTACGCTAGGGAAACGGGATAGCTTGGGATATGGAATAGTAAATCAGGGATATTTTTTTAAAACGGCGTTCCGGGACATTTAGCTTGCAGTGTCGATATATTGTGCATGAAACAGCAATGATGCGTTTGGCGGTTATGTTTATTGGAAATTGAGATGTGTTTTAAATTAAGAATGTTTTTGTTTTGAGAACAATTCTTAAGAAATTCTTGTTAGAAAATAATTTTTGTGCGATCTCTCATAGGTTCCATGTTGGACAAATAATATAGGCAATCACGAATACGTAGAGCTGCAACTTGCATGATACTCTTCTATAATTGCCCAAGATCAATGGAGATTGTGCAATGTGCATACTCGACCTGGCGCAATCTTGGTGCTAATCATTATTATCCATCATGGGCGAATGTAAAAGCTTTTAGTTTCAAGTGTTAAATCCAAACGAAATGTCTATTAAGACTACCGTTTTCTTATTAGAACACAAGTAATTAAATAAAATATTATTTTATTGTCATGTTTGTAAAATTGGAAGGTTATAAATTCCATGCGTTGGCCGTTGAAACAAACTTTAAAAAAAATCATCGTATTTTTTTTTCAATAGGCAGTGGCAAACAATCAACTTAATTTTATGTGAAAATAAAAACTTTACGGCCTTTCTAGTGGCTATTTTGAATAAAAATTTGAACCTTATGAATAAATTAACCTCAAATTCGGCCGCGAGTCAACCCCAACGGTTGTAAAAATGCCAAAACTGGCCCCCACTAACATATCTTAGCGATTATTTGAAACAGAATAAAAACTTTGGGATAAAAAACGATTTTTTCACTCCTAAGTCCGCGGCATAAGGGTGTTTTCGTTGTTTGTTTAAAAAATATGTTGATTTGAGGATGTGGACTAGGAATTGTCTTATAAAGTGCGTTCTTATGAATTTTATAGTAGCCAAAAGATTTGGAGTCCAAAGTGATTTCATTAGCATAAGTGACGTTTATTGTTGTGGACGAAATTATGTTTTCTTTTTAGTAAACTTAGTTTTATTGTATCGCAGCCATCTTGTGATTATAGCCGCTAAATATTAAATAAAAGGTTTAAGGCCTTAAACCTTTATTATTCTTCCTTAGATGTCAGAATATTTTGAGGATTGTTTGGTTTAGATGTGCAATAATAACCTACCCATGATAACTAATCTTATTTCTAAATTCTAACATTATGACTGCGGATTTATGCCAGACTTTTTTAAAATATAAGTTTATCCTTAAACAGCGTTGTTAATTGGTTAAATCAGTACCATAAAAATTGTATAGAGCACCAACATAGAGTTCCCAAGATTCACAGCATACTACCCCTTGTTGTTTTGTCAATAACAACTATTATCCTTTGAACTTTAACTAACCCCACTGTCTCCTATTTGATACTGACCAGTAGACGTAAGCTGACACCTCCTCAGCCCTCCGGCCCTCAGCACGTGCGAGGAAGTCCTCACCACTTCCCCACGGAACCACGTCTTGGACAGTGGGAGCTACGTCTACTTGAATTACATTATATCAATGTAAATAATACTACTTCCGATTGTGAGCTGGTTACGATGTAGAGAAGGGTACTGATTTTGGTAGTATACTAGGGTTAACAAAACTAAATGCTAATACTTTAGGGTGTGTATGTGTTCCTTATATGTAGAGTTCACTGTGAAAGTAGCAGCGCTGAAAAAGCGTTTTTTGTGATTTGCATGGCCTTTGCCCAGCAGTGGGACACCATCGGCTATTAATAATAATATTAATAATAATGGGCAGGCGCCCGCGCGTAATGAGCTTTTCTGTAGAAAGATAAAAAAAAGTTACTCTTTCAGCGCTGCTACTTTCACAGCGAACTTTGTTAACGGCTGGCTAGCGCCAGCTAACTCTGACGTAGTTACTTATGTGTTAACCTAAGAAATATACTCACCACTTAATTTACTAAAATAGATCAGCTATCGCTTTCAGCACCCCTGTACACCATTACAAAGCATGGTATTTATGGAAATTCCACATATTAATATACCATCCTTACGAAATATGTGCATTTGGATTCCCATTGCCACTTAAATTTAAATTCTAATTTAATGGGGGTAGAATTTAAATTGGTTCGACGGTGGTGTTGCCATAATGAAGGAAACGGAAGGTGAGGTTCACATCCGCCATTTGACGTTTGTTTTTCTTCAGAATGAGGGATTTTGGAGAGGCGAGGGTCAAAACATATTTTGTGTGGAAACATTACTTTAATGAACTTATTTTAATTATTAAAGCTAATTTTATAAATACCTACAGAAAAAACAAATGACAATAATATTATATTCTTATTAGTTTTTAAGATGCTATCCTGCGCTTTGAATCAGACAAGGGGAACAATATGAGGATTGAGAACTGCAAAAAAATTAAAAATCATATTTATAATATGTTGTGATTTCTCCTTCCTTCAAAGGAGTTATCCTTACATGACTAATTTAGTATTGATTTGACATTCTGCCTCTTGCGTTTTCGTTTGTGGGAAGCCGTCCAGGGCCAGCTTAAGACGTAAGGAACCACATAATCGGATTGAGTTTCAATATCAAATACAACTTGGGTTAAAAGTAGAAACTTATTTTGGTTTTTAACCGACTTCCGAAAAGAGGAGGTCATCTGTTCATCTGTTTATTTTTGTAAAGAATATTTTGGTTAAAGGTAATTTCTAGGCGTTTAATAGGCGTTTAATAATCTATCTATCTATCTGGGCATGAGAGTTTGTGGTAGATCTTTCATCAGAACGGTTGTCAATGATGCAATCAAAAGCTAAATAAGTATCTAAAGCTTCAAAACTAAGCAGATAATGGTAGGTAGAAGAAAATAAAGCTCTTGTAGAAATTATGTCAAAACTTTTGAACCTTAATAACTTGCCCTAAAATCTTTGCCTTATTAGTACATTCTATTGATAGACTTCAGATCGTGAACATTTTGTGGGGTAAAGGAGATATAGAGTCATCTGCTAGACACATAGACGCCGCCGAAGCCACGTGCCACAATCACAGATTACTGTATAGCCACCGCCTAACCACAATGGTGTACAAATAATATATTACTTCCTGCACAATATAATGGCAATTTACCGCTAAAACATCAATTATACAGCAATAAACGCGGTAATACATTCGTCACCGTGGGTGGACACAAAATGGTGGACAGCTGTCAATTGATATTGAGACGTCATATTCAGAAAATAATCTCTACCCAACAAAAAATACGAAACTCTAGTACGTGGTAATAAAGTTTAATTTTGTGTAGATATTTTAAATTATCTGTAATATTAAAGTTGTATAGGTTATAAAACCTAAGGGACAGCGGTCATTACAATCGGCGTGACACGGGTGTGAAAGTTACAATTAATTGTTGTATTGTAATTGTGGAAAAAAGCCATGTGGGCGGCGAGCCTCAGGGCTAATAATTGATATTGGCTATTCTATTTGAATAGTTCGAGCTTCGAAATTTAAACGGGCGTGACATTCCGTTTTTTTAATAATTAACATAACGGGCACTGACTTACCGTGTATAAAAAAAGTATTGCATATTAATTAATGTAAATCACCACACATTTCAATTTAAAATTTAAAACGACTGAAAGAATTCTACGCAAACAAATGAAGTAAAACCCAACTTTTTTGTTCAATATTTTTTTTTTGTAGCAAGTTGACAAGGAATTAGTATGGTTTTTTGCTTTGTTTTCCGGGTAGTGATTTGTCGGTGTTGCCCGGGACACCTGTGTCACAGTTCTCACGGGTGCATATGTCACGGGGTCATGTGCCAATGTGACCTTTGACGACTGATTTATACGAAGCCAAATTTCAGGATTCTGGATCTACGTTTATTTGGCGCCAATATGTTTAAACAAGAAAAAGTTACCTAATCTATGCCAATTTCAAATCTCAAACGCCAAAAAACAAAACAACTCTACTAGACGAAATACTTAATATCCAATGGACAAAATTATGCACTCCCATGGGACCATTTTAAACTAAATATTGTTTTCAAGCCTCTCATTATTAAGTATCATTATTATCCTTTTTCGTGATATTAGTTTAAAAAGGAATAAAAATACCTTTCCTATAGAGGCTCTAAAGTCAAAGAAGCAAGTATAAATTGCCAGTTCCTCCTTAGACTATTTTGAATTTCAAAATGCTATACCATGAAATATTGTCATTTCGGGATATTCCACAAAAACATTTCCTGGTTATTAGGAACGCAGGGTTCCCACGGGGTCACGTTGTGTGTACAGGATGTTTTCATTTAGGATTTAATTTAACGTGTGTGAATTAACCAATTGATGTCTTCAAAATAGTCAGTAATGAACCATTTTTTGGTCAGTAATGAATTTAAATATTATTAGGTATGTCTTCAAAAGTGCCCGGGAAAAAGTAACAATGTGATGCACACTAATTTATATGAGATTAACATAGTTGATTGTACGTTGATTGTTTTAAAAAATGTCGTAGTTAATTTCATTTAAGTATTATAATTTATATCAACCTCGTATTTTCAGAGGTAGGTGGAACAAAATATCATATTTTTATTAATATTATTAAAATTATATATATTTCTATTTAAACAATCGCTATATTTTAAAGATTGCTTAAAAATTAAAAGAGGTGAAAAATACCATACTTGCCTTTCCAATGTTTTATAATGATTAATGCATTAAGTAGCTGGTTTATATGTTCAACTTTGTTTGTCCGCGATAGACTCCTAAATTACTAAGCCGATATAAAATTTAATTAAGAAGAAAAAATCACACGGTGTAGGTATACACCGTGTGATTTTTTTTCTTTCATTAAGCTTGAAAGATAATATTATAATAACCTTAACTTACATTTTAATTTTAACCTATAGTCACAATATTAATTAGTCTCTTCGGTAAATATTCAATTGATATTTAATAAATGTTAAAATAAATTAGGAGGGAAGCGATACATGGGAGAGCCATGCTTCGGCACGAATGGTCTGGCTCGACCGGAGAAATACCACGTTCTCACAGAAAACCGGCGTGAAACAGCGCTTGCGCTATGTTTCGCCGAGTGAGTGAGTTTACCGGAGGCCCAATCCCCTACCCTATTCCCTTCCCTACCCTGCCCTATTCCATTCCCTTCCCATCCCTACCCTCCCCTATTACCCTATTCTCTCATAAAAGGCCGGCAACGCACCTGCAGCTCTTCTGATGCTGCGAGTGTCCATGGGCGACGGAAGTTGCTTTCCATTAGGTGACCCGCTTGCTCGTTTGCCCCCTTATAACATAAAAAATTTAAAATAAATAATGAAAATAATCATAATACAATATCACATCACCCCGTAGTGTATGAAACACACAGGTGCTCGCTCGTCGCGACTCTGGCGCAGTTTTTTCGGGAATCCTTCGGATTTCCGATGTTCCAACACAATATTGACTACCAGCTGTGCGAACATCATTATTAACTACATTGGTATAGTAGCTAGCGCTAGGATTGACTTCCGGCGCTGGCTCGGCAGTTCGGCACTGTATCTAGTCTTTTTAGGGTTCCGTACCCAAAGGGTTAAAAACGGAATCCTATTACTAAGACTTCAATGTCTGTCTGTCCGTCTATCTGTCTCCAGGCTGTATCTCAGGAACCGCTATAGCTAGAATTGTGAAATCTTCAAAGATTATGTATTTCTGTTGCCGCTATAACAACAAATACCAAAAACAAAATATATTAAATTGTAATTTTTTTGGCATTGTTTGCTCGTAATCAATAATGGCAACAGGTAGGTACTTGAAATGTTTACAAAATACTTAGTAGTATCACAGAATAGATAATAGTTGGTAGTATTTAAACTTTAATAATTAATAATGAAATAATAAAATAATTTTTAAGGGCTCCCATATTACAAAAACACAATTTTTGTTTATTTTTCCTTTGTAATGGTGCGGAACCATTCGTGCGCGAATCCACTCGCACTTGGCCGATTATTTATAAAATACGCAAACGAGCAATCGGTCATCAGATGGAAAGCAGCTACCGTTGCCCATGGACACTCGCAACGTCAGAAGAGCTGCAGCTCTTTTAACAGGGAATACGCTCTCTTCATGGAGGTTTGCAGATCGTATTGGTCCGGAAATACTTTATACGTGGGAGAGCCATGCTTCGGCACGAATGGGCCGGCTCGACCGGAGAAATACCACGTTCTCACAGAAAACCGGCGTGAAACAGCGCTTGCGCTGTGTTTCGCTGAGTGAGTGAGTTTACCGGAGGCCCAATTTCCTTTCCTATCCTCCCCTATTCCTTTCCCTTCCCATCCCTACCCTCCCCTATTACCCTATTCCCTCCTAAAAGGCCGGCAACGCACCTGCAGCTCTTCTGATGCTGCGAGTGTCCATGGGCGACGGAAGTTGCTTTCCATCAGGTGACCCGTTTGCTCGTTTGCCCCCTTCTTTCATAAAAAAAAAAACTGCTGGCGACAGTTCGTGCCAAAGTTTTACTGCGCAGGAACCGTGCATTTTCAAAAATACAAAAGTATCCTATGTCCTTTTTCGCAGGACTCAAAGAATATCAAAGAGTTTAGTCATTAGTGGTAAAAGCATTAATTTTGGCACAGTGAAGTTGCGGGCGTAGATGTACGTAGTATACGAATTTCTATTAGAGAATACTTAAGCATTTACACTCATAAGTATCTAACAAACATCACATTTTAATTCCCATAAACAAACAGTGAACGGGGTTTGTTAAAGTATTATCGGGACCAGTGTATCTTGAGCCGCGTGAACTCGCCACCTCGCCCCCGGGAGCTCCGGATTCTTTGTATCCCGGGGGGCGCGGGGGTTCCAATTACTTTGGTCGCTCCCGCCACAATCTGTCGACTCTTCAAGTGGTAGAAAATCGCATCAGATGATCCTATAAGCTCGTTTAGGGAGGATTTCGTCTATTATGCGGTGTAGCATACTTTTTTGAGCATTCTGAGAAAAGAGAGCTTTTGTCACTCTCGGAGGTTTTTAATTTTTATGGTATCGATGACGGCCAGGGCCATATGTGCAATGTGTGCAATGCACACGGGCGCTATCCTCTAGGGGCGCCAAATTGCCATCTTTAGGGGCGCCAGAACCAAGGTCCCAAAAAATTTGCCTAAAACCTTTTTTTGCACACAGGCGCCAGTAGCCCTTACGGGGGCCCTGATGACGGCCCTTGAGTGTTGTTCATTAGACACTACTTATTAGTTATCTTCTGTCTTCTTCATACATTGTAGTTATCTTCTGTACGGCGCGAAAGAAAAGCCCTTAAGGGTCCCACACATTATTATCAGTCCGCCTGCAGGCTTTGGTCGACAGGCTGCCTGACAGTCATTGACCGTCGCGTGTCGATACAAAATCTACAAAATCGTCCAGGGAACTGTGAGTCTGTCTTTTCCGATTAACGGCCAGGCGTGTGTGGGGCCCTTTAGCCGCATTGTCTCCGAGAAAAGAACTTTTTCTATTTCAGGCGTTTTCAGGGCGTGAATCGAACTCATGACGTTTGAACTTTGGAGTTAGGACAAAGGTAACTGAGTCTAACCACTGGAGTCTGGACCAATTAACACTGTACATTATTGGTTTCTACCTGTGCTTTCGAAATTATCGAATGCTATTTGGAAATAGGGTTGTGATTAATTAGCTATACTATTTAACATCAACCGCGTCGGCTAATCAATCCGATATCTGTCAGTGTATAGTACCTACTGTGTATATTGTACACTGTATACAAACTGTGTAGTGTACACTACACAGTGGTTCAATTAGAGCTCACGTTGAATACACGATAACTAGGGACTTGGGCACAATTTTAGTATTTTAAGCGTACAAATAGGAAATTGTATGTTCGATTCTTATTTTTAACAATTCCCAAGCGTAGATTGCATTAGCCTTGTTAAATCATTATCATCATTATTGTCAGGAAAAAAACTAACAAACATCGTATTTTTGTAACAAGAAGCACATTAGATTTTTTTAAATTAAATAAGGGGCAAACGAGCAAACGAGCAATCTGATGGAAAGCAACTACAGTCGCCCATAGACACTCGCAACATTAGAAGAGCTGCAGGTGCGTTGCCGGCCTTTTAAGAGGGAATGCGCTCTCTTCTTAAAGGTTTTCTGTTTAAATTGATAGATTCCTTGACTACTACGTAGTTTCCAGGACTAAGACCGGCTCTAAAAGACGGCCTATGCCTGCATTCTGCAGTAAGAAGAAGAATTCTTACCAATGTAGCAACTTTAATTCTAACAAGTCCCATTTATCAAAAGTAAAAACTTTTTCAGCCCAAGTCCCTACTCACGGTGTTGTAAATTAGCGTAGCCCGTGATACCGGAGCGAGTTAACATTGGCGAATGGCGAGCAATCCCAGTAATTAAACACACCGGCCACAAGCCACCGGCCACCAGCCAGCCACAGGAGACTGATAAGTGATAACTTATCAGTCTGGTTTAAGTATAAAAACCTTTTCCTTGTCTTGAAACCCGACTCCCGAGAGTAGATTCTTAATGTAAAAAAAGGCAAAGTATATTATTATCATAAGTAGGTAATTGTGATATTTTAAAAAGGACTCGTAGGCAGCTGTAGGCACCTGTTGTACATTGATATGACCTGAAGTTTAGTTACGGAACTTCATTAATTAATTGATCAAAAACTTTCATTTCATTTTCATGTATCTTCAAAAATACATAGTCACATACAGCCACAGTACATACATACAAACAGTACATAGTTACATACGGGTCGAGATCAAAGGGAAATGAGCTCGCCCTAATGAGGGAGTCTGTTTACCGCCCGCCGTTTGATGTCGACGTTTAGACTTTAATAAAAAAGCCTTTGTATATTTGTATGTGTATTATGTGAAAGGCTATACGGTAATCATCCAATAAGGGTATGGGGAGGCCGAATCCGGTCGAACTGATCGCAAATCGACGGCCAATAAGCCAAAAGTCAAGACCTTTTCTTTACCGCATCTATATATTATATAAAGAAGCGATAATGAAATTGGCATAAGCTTTCGTTAATATAAAGTTGACGTTCAAGTTGAACCAACCAAGTAGGGTTGCCATCACCCCAATTCCCTTGGCCGGTCAGGCACGACAAATTTCCCGGACGGACGGCCGAAATGTGGTTATTTCCCCGGACACCTCTTAAACAGTATTTACGATAACGTCTTGCCAATTTTTTCTTTTCCAACAAGACTTTGTAAAAATCTGACTAACTCAAGTCTGTGCAAGAAACCGCGTGTTCCGCGCTTAGCGAGGTTTTATCTTTCGTTTATTGCCGCATGACTTAAAAGTTAAATTTCTCTCATCACTTTTGATGAGAGAAATTTAGAAATTCCAAACACTTTTGTCTGGATTTCAACCGGACACTTTTCAAAAACCCGGCCGGACGCACTCCGGACGCCCTTCAAACTAGGACAAATCCGGGGAAATCCGGACGGATGGCAACCCTAAACCGTTCAACTCGTCTAATGTCAATTTCGATTTTATAAAGAAAACGTCTCGGCTACTGGCTCTGATTGGTCATCGGATACGGTAATGCACAAAACCAGTCAAATGGGTCTGCAATCCATCAGACCTTGGGATTCAATCGGCCTCCCGTATATGAGAGCCGATAAATTAAAGGAAATTCACCTGAGAGACCACAAACTGAAAATCTGAAGGCGCGTTGGGCCATGATGGACTACCAAGATTGCGAATCCTCCAAAAGCATTCAAATTTCACCAATAACAGAATCGACGTCCCACACAATCATAGCCTAATGTGACCATCACTTGCAGACGTGGAGAGGCTGGAAACTTAGACTCGACTCACATATAAGATCACCAGACCATCTGACCGGTTACTTGTAAGTTACTATGTAGTCAACAGGGTGTAACACTGTTGAAAGGGTGTAACTAATTGGCTTTTAGGCCTTTAGGGCGTTTATTATGGGTTCCTTGTAAGTATCTTCGTTGTCACAGCAGCGCTGAATTTCATGACCCTGGAGGCTGGAGCGTTTGCCCATACAAATCACAAAGAATTGCTCTTCCAGTGCTGCTACTTTTTCAGTGAACTCTATATAAGGGACACATATACACCCTGAAGTATTTATCACTTAGTTTTGTATCTATGTGTGTACCAACTACCATTATACAGTATATTATGTATGTTACTTCATACGGTCAGAGACCCGAAGCCGTATGCTCCACTTAACTCCCATCAGGTGACAAATCTCATTTGAGGCTTACGAAGTCTTAGCGTTTGACCGCAATACGTAGCCAGACGTGTTGAGGAGTAAATCTTATAAACCCGGCAGAGGTTGTTATACCATAATATACGTCTTTTTTTTCAGAAGGCAGGTCGCTGTAGCCCTGACGTCACTGCGACCCATAAGGATCTATTGTGACATAATATAGGTACTCGTACGTATGGAAAAATAGATGCCAAGTAATTTTTAGACGTACCCGCAAAATTGTTCAAACCATTTAGGAGGAGTTTGGCATTGAGATTTGGCAAATAACCGGAAATTTTATATATAATTTTCATGCATTTGTTTTATCGTTGTTATGTAACGTAATAATAACAATGATTAACAAGATAATATTAAAGGGTATGATAAGTATAATAATATGTAATGTTTTATTTTTAAAGTAGGGTCTCAATTATATTTTAACTACTTAACAATTCCTCTTTAACAGGATGCTTACAGCAGTTACAGCTAAACTTGGGTATATCCTAGGCACTATATTTTAACCTGCAACATTACAATTCGACTAAATTGTAAACGTGTACTTGCATGGTAAGTTTTCATACTAAGATATCTACTTTTTACAGTCATCGGATTTAAATAGGACCCATTATATCAAACATCTGAGACGTTAGAAAACTTGTGTAAAAAGTATTTCGTCGCGCGGATAAAAATCAATATCCTACCGACCCGCCCTCACAAGTCACAACTCATAGTAGCGCGACTAGACTTTAATATAACTATAGTATATTATAGATAAGAATCTTGTGTGCATATAATATTACTTATATGTCAAAGTTGGGTAAGCCGTAAGCCTAAATGAGAAATGCTTGGAGGTATTAAAGATACCCTATACAGAATGTAACAAAAATAAGTGATAATACTTTAGGGTGTGTACGTGTTCCTTGTAAAGAGTTCACTGTGAAAGTAGCAGCGCTGAAGGACCAAAATTTTTTTCACTATTGTATGAGCAAGGGCCCCAGCGTCACGAGTTTCCCCAAAAGTGAAAAAAAATTTTGGTCTTTCAGCGCTGCTACTTTCACAGCGAACTCTCTACAAGCAACACATACACGCCCTAAAGTATTATCACTTAGTTTTGTTACATTCTGTATATAAAACTATTGAGCACATATATGTTTGGTATGACAGAAGTTGATCTGCCAATACCTACATAGGTTGTTTTAAAATCCCGAATTAGTATTGTGTTCTATACTTATTTCTAATATTATGGATCAATTATTTATAAGACAACACTTTAATGACCGCACTCAGATACTTTTTATAAATACTAGAGTAAATACCTAACTTTATTTCATCACGATTTTGATACTTACTTAATTTTTTTTTTCAAATCTTCAAGCAATCAAAGTTATATTGTCAAGTAATTGTCTCTGAATACAGCCGTATTTGTGTTAGTAGGATAAGAAAAAGACTGTTTTATGCATTGACTTATTAATACTACCGGTCGTGTAATGTGTTTAAAGTTAAGTATAATAATATCTTAATATAGTGGGAAAAGTGCACGAAAAAATTGTGTTATATTATTGTTCAACATGAATTTCCACCAAGAACCGACAGTAAAATCAATAACATAATATAATTATTACTACGTATAGAAACGACATAGCGAACTTGTTTTATGCGCTATGTACTATGTAGTTGATGCTGACTGGCATCAACTCAAAATGTCACTTCATGTAAAAGTGTCACATCTGTCACAGAGATATCGTATTCTATGACTAGTAGTTGGGGCATAGATTTTGTTCGCGCTATCTTTTCTATACGTAGGTATTAATAAAGCTTAGGCCAAACCATAAAGTTAATTTACCTAGCGGAATAGAGCAACAATCTCGAGCTGTCAAACGAAACCGAAATTGGTTTCATCTGTGTGTAAAAATATGTGTACGTATACACTTACACAAGCATGATTGAACATGATTTCTATAAGAATAAATTGTCAACGTGCGGCACGTGCCGACTGGACGTCAAAAAAAGAGTGCTGCTGTCATGTATCACACGTCTCTTGTTACCACGCAGTGTTACTGATAGTGACATCTCTCTTGCTCAGGCCTTTGTTTCTCTATTCCGCTAGGTATATTAACTTTATGGGCCAAACCTACGCGACCAAGCGACTGCGAAGCGGGAGCGTCAAGTTGTCAAATGTGTGTTTTGTAAACTAGACTTAGTCTATAAAGCATAATAGTTCAATAGTGTTATGATGAAATAATGGTGTTAAGTAGACAACAATTTTCTTCACACTCTTTCCGTATTTCATTAGCCCCCGTGGTGAAAATCGTCTGTTTTCAGATGGGCGGCGGGCGGGGTCATGACCCGGCGTGCTATTGGCCGACACCGGCTTAATGACTAACCCCGCGACTGACTTTGAGGAGTTAGAGCTATAAGCCTATAGCTACTAGTCTAAAGAGCTGTAGCTACTATACTATAGTCTATAGCAGGGGTCACCAATTAGTTTCGCTCGGGGTCCGTTTTAAGACATGAAAGACTTCGCGGTCCACTTAAACATAGGTAATTTCGGAAATTACAAAGGTATTTTTAGATATCAATGAGAAAAGTAACCATTTTTTGTAGCTAATTATCTCTCTGAAGTTTGGAGGGAAATATTGGTGCAAGCGTGGTGCAAGCTATAGATATTGACATTAAATCCCGGAGATGTTGAAGTTCTAAGATGAACGAAGATCATCTTCGAACATGCTTGGTCCGCACACAATGGGACGGCGCGGGCGGTCCGGATGCGGACCGCGGTCCGCCATTTGGCGCCCCTGGTCTATAGTCCGCTTTGAGTTTAACTCGGAGTATGATTCAGTGACATTTTTTAATATAGAGTTTTTTTAACCCAAAACATGTTAAGACGACGGCATAGAGTCTCTATTGTCGTCTTAAGGTGACGCCGCGTTAAAGTAAAAAACCGAGTTGGATATGTTTTAGATTGCTTGTTTCCTATGAGAGACAGGCCAGAAAAAAACAAGCAATGGAACATAAAAAATTGGAAAGGGTGTAAGCGATAAAATGGTTTTTGTCGCGTAATTTATAAACCATAAATACATATTTTTATATAAGCTATGGGCAAATTAAAGTGTAGGTATGCTTTAACCAATTTATGTACAAATTTTGGAAGCTTAAATAACTTTTCTCTGTTGGCAAAATTAGAATCCCTGTTTCGATAGAGGTCTTATTTTGATTAATTAATCTGTGTTATAATTAAAGTTGACCAATCGTGTTATGCTATGGGTAATTCAAAGACAAAGACACAATGAATACTGACAATAAACTTTAATTTCTTAGCTTTAGTCATTGCTGAGAAAAATCGATATATCGATACAGCCAAATTATCAAGGCGTCACCTTAACAAGTTTTTTTGTGGCTTAATGTGCTGCAACTAAAATGATTGTAAGACCTACTCGTATATTCTACACACATATTATGCAAAATAATTAATAAATGATTTGATTTTTTTCTGTTCTGTTTTTTTTCATGATACTTAATGTAAGACAACTTGAAAACCACCAATTATAGATACAAAGAGAGAAAAGTTATGTTTTATTTCAAGAATATAAAATACCTTAATAAAAGGAGTATGAAAATTATATGTATACTTAATTGTAATCAGAAATACCTAATCAATCAATCAAGCATCAATTCCTGATTTAGCCAAAGCTCTCTCATCGATTTTTTAATTATATTTTAATACGCTACGACAAGATCAGCTATTACTCATAGTTCTTTAGAACTATGAGTAATAGCTGATCTTGTCGTAGCTTTTACATGCCTTCTAATATTTTCAGATAGGTATTCACAAAGAATATAAAATAAATAAGAAAAAAAACAGCACTTCGAAAACTAAAACATAAATCATCTAGGCGCCAGTTTCCACCAGTTACCAATGCGATAGAAAAATACTTCCACACTAAAAATATCTCTCCATAAAAGCTCACATTTATCGACAAACAAAGAAGTCATATTGTTTATCTGTGGTTATAAAACACTTATCTTTGCCGCCATTTCTCAGTGACAGCGCGTCCCAGGAGGCCATCTTATCACGGTTTACCCCAATAACGAAAAAACCGATACTGGCAACACTAAAACTTATTTATGAGCTTTCATTGGGTGAAAATAGTACCTAGAATACAGAGCAAACTAGCCAAGTTTGTTGTAGGTCCTAGCTCTACTCTTTGAGCGCTACTTTTACAATGAACTCTATGGACTCATCACACATAGGTACACATCCATAATAACACTCATATTTTATTACAAACACAGTTACACTTTTTATACCAAATAATAATTCTTTTACCAAATAATAATATTATTATGTTTTTGTTTCTTGTTACAGGGTGTAACAAAACAAAGTGATAACGAACGTCCATAACCTACTAAAGAGTTTGTACATGACATATCCCCTATAATATGTAAGTGTTCACTGTGAAAATAGCAGCGCTGAAGAAAGTTACAATACGACTTCTATCTTTCTATGAGAAATACCCCAATTTCATACATTTTTTCATGTTTAAAAATAAGCACCCTGCCTGAGTGAACTCTGTACAAGAGATACATATCTACTCAGCCTGCCGGCTGCCTGCAGCCTAATAATCACTTTATTTTCTTACATACTGCATATTAACTAAAAAAACGCCTCCGTGGTCAGTGGACAGTGGTATAGAGCGCGGCTCTTGACTCGGAGGTCGTGGGTTCGATTCCCGCGTTGGAAACATGTTATTTCCAAGTTTGGTTAGGACAATGCTGCAGGCTGATCACCTGATTGTCTGACAAGTAAGATGATCCATGCGTCGGATGGGCATGTAAAAAGTCGGTCCTGCGCCTGATCTCTCGCCGGTCGTGTCGGTCTTCCGTCCCACTGGGTTATGACAGTAAAGGAATAGAGAGTGCTCTTGTGTGCTGCGCACACACTTGGGCGCTATAAAATTACTCCTGCGTAGCTGGCCCGGTTTTAATAAAACCAGCCACCGTCACCGAAACCGCATGGGAGCTATTATTATTATTATTTTATTATATTAACTGAGGAACCCTAAACTCAATGACGGCAGTAGAATTTCCAATAAGTTCAAGTTATAGCACTGATGTCACCGTTACCGATAAACAAGTCGGCCAATAAAACTTATCTCCGGCAGCCATCTTCATACTTACTAGTTACTACTAACATTAAAATTAACTAAGTAACTTACAAACTTAATAGTTATTTTTATAGAAAAGGCACACATTCATATGCGTACTAGGATTAAGTAAGAATCAAGTTGTAACAAAACTAAGGTTGGGTTGCACCAACTTTAACTTTAACTGTAATTTTAACTATAACTACAATTATGTCAAATCTTTGGTTAAATTTAAAAATGGACGCCATCAAGACGCCATATTTAACAATAACCATAGAGCTCGACAAGGTTTTAAATGCACGTGGCGAAAAAAGGAACTAACGCTGTCATCATACAAAAACGCCATTTTTGACAGTTCTCCTTTACCAGCAGTGCCCCCGCCCACGTTCATTTATAACCTTGTTGGACTAGCTGTCATCTGTCAATTTCTCCGGTCAAAGTTAAGGTTAAAGTTAAATTTAGCTTTAATATAACCATAACTTTAACTTTAACCACGCCTCTGGTGCAACCCAACCTAAGTGATAATACTTCAGGATGCGTATGTGTCCCTTGTATAGAGTTTCCTGTGAAAGTAGCAGCGCTGGAAGAGTATCTTTACTTTTACTTTAGTATGGAAAAATTCATGACGCAGGGGCGCTTGCCCATACAATTTACAAATCACAAAAATTTTTTGCTCTTTCAGTGCTGCTACTTTCACAATGAGCTTCATTTCAGGGACAGATATACACCCTAAACTTTAGGGGTTTAACTTCTAAAGTATTGTAAATAGTTACACATTGTATAATAAGTTATATTTATGTCTTTCTGTCTCCCTTATAATAATTTAGTTATTTATGCTTAGGTACACTACTTATGACGACCTCTGTGGCTCAGTGGTGAGCGCGTTGGTAGCTCAAGCCGGGGGTCGCGGGTTCGAATCCCGCCGACGGAACAAAAAAAAGTTTTCAATGTTCCCGGGTCTGGATGTGTATTAAATATGTGTATGATATAATAAAAATCTGAGTGAATATGTTGAATTATTTATTTTTATGAGCCTATGCTATCCCACTGTTGGGCAAAGGCCTCCCCCAAGGTTTTCCATCTGTCTCGCTCCGACGCCACCGCGGCAGGCCAGCCTGGCTTGTAGACAGCCAGTTCATCTCGCCATCTTTTTGGAGGCCGTCCACGGCGGCGTCGTCCGTCCACTGGTACTGGTTCTCTGTGGTAATCTTTGCCCAACGGTCAGGATGCATGCGGCTGGTATGACCCGCCCAGTCCCACTTTAATTTTGCAGCTTTCATGCCGACGTCTTTAATACCTGTTTTGGAGCGCAGCGTGCTATTTTTTATTCGGTCAGCTAGTCTTACACCTAACATGCTGCGCTCCATTGCTCTTTGACAAACCCCGAGCTGGGACATTTGCGACCAGTCAATGACCAGGTCTGAGCACCGTTATAGGTTAGAATGGGCAGAATACACATTTTTGTAAAACGGGCTTTGGCCCACCACACATTCCCACCACTGTATCTCCGGTGTCGCCAGGATCGACAGCGGTATCCAACCACGAAAACCCTTTGATATGATCTCAGGGAGCCCGAGGGACATGATAAAGCTGTCTTGGGACCCGCAACGAAATAGGAGGAGTAGGAAGAATTCCAGATTCCCTCTCCATATAAATATAGGGCAGAATACACAAGTCGACGAGTCTGCGTTTCAGGGGGATTGACGTCTTTTATCACTATTATCCTTCATATACTTAATATGAAATAAATATTTTATTACCCACTAAAGTTTGAGCACCACTGGTGAGTGGCGAGTTGCGACATAACGCCCCTTGTTTACGACTCGCGATAAACTTTGACACGCACTGCTATCAGTGAGCTGAAGATGCTAGAGACATTAAGTATCATTGACACAATTTATATTATTATTTATTTTTACCCGACTGTGACAGAAGAGTTGTGATTTTCAATATATTTCTTTCGCACGCAAAATATTTATTTATTTATTTTATTGGGAACAACAACAGCCATCGTTTATATAATATCACTAACACTTTTATAGCTAATAGCTATTATTAGTAAACTATAAGGCAGTAAAAGCTAACCAGTAGGTACATCCTAGGTCCAATTCCTAGACATGTTTAGCACATCCTTTTATTAGCACACGGCATAAGATTCCTTATATCCTCTAGCGCTTTTTAGTATCCTTATAAATAGCACACAACACAAAACTATCACGTCATCCTATATTTTTGAACATCACAATTCACAGATCACAAGGCATCCCAAGGTCATCTATTCTCAGACATCACTATCCGCAAACTTAACTTGTCGTCATTCCTAGATCCTAAGAATCACTAGCACATCTCCAGAAATATTGGAATTAGGAATACCTTGTAAGTTGTAGTAGGAAATGTCCTTCCACTAGAAGGGCATTTTCTACCACTGCATTACATTCCTAACTCCACAATTCCTAGGTCACAGAACGTCATTCCCAGGTCAACTCCTAGGTCTCATCTCCGTGTCTGGACTGTGGTAGCATATGGGTATACACCGCTTTTATACACATAGCCTCTAGCCCTAAGGGGTTACTCGATACCCCTAACTCACCCCACGGACCCTAGGGTCTAGGGTCACAGTATTGTTGGTGATAATGTATTTTTATATAAGTAAGTACGAATACTAAGCGCGCATTGTATGTAAATATCTTTTGTTTCATTGAAAATTGTGTGATTGCATGACACAAAAACGGAAAATTCTGTCGACTTAGATATATTTTATTACTATAATAGGTAAGTATACTAACCTACACGATTTGTTATCCATTATTATGTGTTTAGAAAACAAAATATTTTATTTTTACATTTACAAAATACTTTATTACATTAAGTATAACCTAATAGGTATCTATATAGTTTGCTAATATGATGAGGCCACTGTCTGGCCAATATATTCGGTAGGTGTAATCTGAACCTTAGCTATGAACATCACACCAGCTGATTGTATAATAAGATACCTGTTTTAGAAATCCAAATAAACATCTACATAGTAGGTACAATTATCTATTTTAATAACTCAACCATTTCCTTTTACCTAGACATACGGAGTGTAGATGGAGGAGAACTATCTCTGTACTTATGTAAAAAGTGTCCGATAAAGTGCGTTAAATTAGGGTGGCGCTACAGTAGCAACAGGGTAAATTTTAAATCATTTAGCCGCTTTTATTTCAGCAATACAGGTTATATAAGTATATAATATAAGTACTTACTTCAATTTCTATTTTGTCAGCTGGCTACATTCATTCCATACCCTTTGCTGCAGCTAGCGCCACTCTTGGAGGATTTTTCAACTGTTATTTACTGCGTACAGCTGGACACACGCTGGACACTTTTTCAAATATCCCCCATATAAGATAGTTCTCCACCATATACCCTCCATACCTAGACATTAGTCACAATACAATAGACAATAGTACCCTCTTAACAAACTTAACAAAAGCGCTCTCTAGCAGGCAATTGGTTAAACACGTTACAAAAACTATCAATAGATGGCGTTTTCCGTCTGAAAAAAAGCTGTTTTTATATAATAAACAGGGCCTAAAAGTACTAGGAAAGCTCAAAGCATGAATTGAGTATAAATAAACAAAATTACGGAAGCCCGGTTGGCTCACGGTTAAGAGAAAGTGTACACAGACCCATATTTAACATATTGTGTGCTATAAAGTGTAAGTAGGTACCTACCGATAACTGGTAAAAATAATAAGTTAATTTTTAATTTAAGCACTCGTGAACTGGAGATAGAGACAAAACGGCGTTATACAATAACCCTAGGCTTCAACCCACAACCAACTTCATGAGTGCACAAGTTATGAATTTACTTATGAAATTTTTACTAGTTATCGGTACACGTCTTGTATTTAAGTCTGTAGCACACATGTTAAAAATGGGTCTGTGTAGCGGTAGGTGTAGCGCCACTTTCTCATAAGTTAACCGTGAGCGGTTATGTTCTGTGCCGTGCGCGTGAGCCAACCGGGCCTCCGCACAGTGGTCCGAAATCGCTAAATAGTGGACATTCGCAAAAAAGTTCGATTTTGGTGTGGAAAAAAATACCATCCGATAGATTTTAAGAGGAGTAACAATAAATCCTTATTAAGTTTTTTATAAAAACTTATATTTACGGTGAAAAAAAATAATTACGAAAATGTTGTATGGGAAAGAATCTATACTTAAATAGAGTTTTTGCAAAAACTACGAAGTCATTCTGGTTCATTTTTGAAACAAGTAAAGTTCTAGTGGTATATAAGGTTTAGAAAAAAAAAATACGAAAATTTACGTGCAGCCTTTTGCATGCAGTAGAGGGGTTCAAAATTTTGAAATAATTTTACTAACTTTTTAGGTGTGGAAAAAATACTATTCGAAAGAATATGTCCTAAAGAGTAACAATAAATCCTTATTAAGTTTTTTATAAAAATGTATTTTTATATATTAGCTCTGAAAGAACAAAATTTTTTTTCGTATGGGCAAGGGCCCGAGCGTCACGAGTTTCCCCATACAAAAGTGAAAAAAATTTTTGGTCTTTCAGCGCTGCTACTTTCACAGTGAACTCTCTACAGGGAATACGTACACACCCTAAATTATTATCACTTGTTTTTGTTACACCCTGTATACCACTAGAACTTTACTTGTTTCAAAAATGAACCAGAATGACTTCGTAGTTTTTGCAAAAACTCTATTTATAGATTCTTTCCCATACAACATTTTAGTTTTTTTTTTTCACCTTAAATATACATTTTTATAAAAAACTTAATAAGGATTTATTGTTACTCCTCTTAAAATCTATCGGATGGTATTTTTTTCCACACCAAAATCGAACTTTTTTGCGAATGTCAACTATTTAGCGATTTCGGACCACTGTGCTCCGTACAAAATAAACAAAAACCAAGATTGGTATTCAGTAGGAGTATGAGAGATGTTTATATTTTATATAATACGGGCTTATATTTTAAAAGTACATACTAGGAAAACATTAATCGAGTAAAAGTACAGTTTTATATTGTAGGGGAGGTGATGCTATTTTTTGCAGTCATTTCATAAAGTTGAAACAGCGCTTGCGCTGAGTTTCGCCGAGTAAGTTTACCGGAGGCCTAATTCCCTACCCTATTCCCTTCCCTTCCCTTCCCTCCCCTACCCTATTCCCCCTTGAAAGGCCGGCAACGCATCTGCAGCTCTTCTGATGCTGCGAGTGTCCATGGGCGACGGAAGTTGCTTTCCACCAGGTGACCCTTTTGCTCGTTTGCCCCCTTATTTCATAAAAAAAGAAGTTAAAAAAGTTTCAAATTGACATAACCAGTTCGCAGCACCTTCATCGTGCACATTCCCTGTATCGTTAAATAAAATGAGATACCCAAATTCCAATGTATTTATTTCAAGTTTACACGACACAATCTATTCATTAAATATAATAAAGAAATAAAAAATATGTCAAAAAATCTTATAAACGCAACTAAAATAGTCGTAGCGAACACAGACGTAACTCCTATAACGATCTGCAGTTACCTAAAAGACACTTTTAGAAATTTTTACAACAATTTAACACTTATGAAGAGCTTAAGACGCACGCACGATCAACTGAAAATATCTGGCACCCACTATTTGATTTTAACTTAGACTACAAGTACAACCTAGCATATTTAGAAATAAAGTCAACTATTCATTAAAACCGTTAAAAGAAAGGAAGGAAGATAAAAGGAAAAATATCGCGTTTTATGAAAAAGTTAATATATTTTGGATCAATCAAATAATATTATGCGTCGATATATCACATCACACTTAGGATGCATCATGCGAATGGCCAAGTAGAGAGATAATATAATATTAATAAGACCATAATTGTAACGCAAATAATGGGTATAGGAGATATTTATTTCGTGCGCGCGAGATCTAATAGTTTTACAAGTCCATCTTTACACATTTTACATGAGGGCGAGTAACGCAAAAAATCAATCGTCCTTCTCTTTTCACACTCACACCCGTCTTCATAAGCCAGGTGAAAAAGGACGACGCGGATTTATCGTTAAGTTAGTTTTTTCTTAATAACTCGATAAATATACAACATTTCAAAAATCCGCCAGGTCAGTGTCTCAATGATAGAATTTTATACAATGTGTTAAAATATTAACTTAGATGAATGCACGGTTATGGCAAAATACGAAAAACTGGTGAAAATTAGATGCATCTTTGTGATATTTTTCTATCGAGAAAGTTTTAAGATATCGTGTTTTTCGCTCTGATCAAATTCTTGGATATATAATGTAGTATCTATGTTTAGAAAATGAAACAAATCGGGGCTTATTTTCAAATATAAAAATGAATTATATAATCGACAATTTTGGGTTAGTCGCCCCCTTAAATTACTTACAACTAATCTTTAGAACGGCTCAACCGTTCCATGTCAAAAACATAATTTACAAACGCAGGTCAACAGAAAATCGCCGATAGTAAAGTAACAGTCTTGATAAAAAAATAAAGTGTAAAAAAATATTACAAACTGTGGAATAATTTCTGTGACAAACATAACATTTGTGTTGTATAATTTACAACAAAAGTCCTTAAACAGTACCGAGATCTTTGCCGTATTAATACCGAATTCAACCCTAGCCATACTAAGTTACACGCGAGATTTCAATTTTGTACCACCTCAAAACATTTTTACATTCTAAAGCAGGGGTCACCAATTGTCTCGCTCGGGGTCCATTTTAGGAAATGAAACGACCTTCGCGGTCCGCACATTTTATATGAAAAAAATAAATAAAGGTAGTTACGGAAGTTACAAAGGTATTTATTTACATATCAACCAAATCAACCATATCAATCATAAAAGTGTCAATTTTTGTAGCTATATCATCTCTCTGCTGCAGCCTGCAAGCTATTGATATTAAATCCTGGAGATGTTCATCAGTAAGACGAGACGAGTTCGAAAATGCTTGGTCCGCACATAATGGGTCGGCGGTCCGGATGCGGACCGCGGTCCGCCATTTGGTGACCCCTTTTCTAAAGCTTCACTTTGCTTTATCGGAATCCAGCCGTACGGAATTTGTATGGTACAGCATCGTCAAAAATCATAATGATTAAAGACAGTAAATACCTCAGAATAGGAAAATAAGGTTCGGTTTCCACGCGTGACCACGGCCGCTGTAAAGCCGCCGAAACGTCGGGTTTAACAAAAGTGCCTCGCGACAAAATCCGTAATTAAACCTTATATCATAAATAAGGTAAATACTCATAGCGCTAAGGTAAGATTTACGATGCGTCCGCCTGAACGCGCGGTTTGGGGGTTTGGTGATCTCGTAGTGTAGCGGCCAAAACGCGCGTTTGCACCGCCGCATGTAGCCTAATCGTACGTCTCGATTCCGACGTGATGCCAGCTTTAGGGGCCTTTACAACCTCCTAAGGAATAGTTTATTTGGAAGTTATCGCTTACCATAATAGTGACAGAGGTACTCAAATAAGCCATCCTACGCCCAAAAGAACGTCGGGGACGAGAATTATTTACTGTACAATATCTCCAATTATAAATTACATTCACACATTAAAATACTTTTTACTTTAACCTATCTGAGAAACCACCATGATTTTACATCATCATTAAGAAATGTTACAAATGTGTTTAGCACAGTACAGTTTTATTTTGGGAATATGAAGTTACCATTTAAGAAAATAAACTGTGCCACACCGTGCTGATTTGCAGCTTTCCTAATAGTGTTACAGTAGTCGTAAATTCTTATTAAAATTTCCGTTAGTATACTACCAAATATACATGGAGTATATACTCATTTAGTACCACCAAATTGTAGTCACATTCACAAGCAAATATTCTTTGATTTCATATTGATTATAACATTTTATTACTAATTTTTAGACAAACACCATGCTTTGAAAACATCAAGACAAATTGCACAATTTCAAATTCGTGTGCTTAACTTACATCCTATTAAATTTATTTACAAGATTTTATAAGTAATTTTAATACCTAAAAATTTGATTCATACCGCAAAAAGTCCAAGTGAGAACAAAAATCTCTCAGAAATTGTCAATACATATTTTAAAAATATTGTTTATGGTGGAGGCACAGCCTTATTTTTTGCTTCCAAAAATATTTAATTTTTTGGCATGTAGAACAACATTTTAAAAACATTGCGGCCGAGCAATTATCGCCATATTCTCAATCACGCTACAAGTTTTCGCAGCTTGGAGCTATAATATGTACAAGAGTTAAAAGCTAGCGGGTTTTGGCCAGACCAAACCGCTTTACCTAGCCTAAGATACCTTTGGGCCGCCCACTTCCTACAACAGAAAATGAAAAAAAAAAAAACATTTTCAAAACGAATAGCACAACATTGTTTATGAAAGTAGATTTTCAACTTATGAGTATAAGTCAGTCTTTTCAACAAAAAGACTATAGAAAAAAGTAGATAACCACGATTTTGAAAACACCCAGTAATATTATAACTTTAGCCCATATTAATCTAAAATACTTTAATAGTATTTGGTTTAACAGTACATCGACATCACAAAAAACCATTTAGTTAAATATCCCGCCACAGCAGGCAAGATTGTCACGCACAATAAACATGCACTTAGTGGCTGTACAGATGAGGCGTTTTACGCGCGAAATTCTATTGAAACCAGATACCGCGTTTTACGTGCGTTTTTACGCAACAAACATATACTAGAAGTTATCACGCTCCAATCAAATACATCCATTCGCCACTGACTCGCGCGTAGTACTGGACGCTGCCATGGCACCCAAGGTATCTCGACTCGCGCGTCGCTCTCGCGTTTTACGGGCGAATCAAGAGTCCCGCTCATTGCAAGCGTTTTACAAAACGCGAGTAACAAAACGCGCGTAGGCGGACGCGATATGTGTAGCTCTAGTATCTCGGGTACGCGCGTAAAACGCCTCATCTGGTCAGGCTCTTATAGCCTACTAGATGTTGCTCGCAACTTCCGCCGTAATTAAATTATCCGTGGGAACTGTATACTCACACTTTTTTATTAAATTTCCCACTTAATGTATCTCCATGCCAAATTTCATCGAAATCAGTGATAACAGACATAGATATTGACACATTTTTTTACATATTTTTAGGATTTTCAGTGAATAAGTAATTATTTTTAAGTAATCCATTACCTACACATTCACTGATTTATCAACACGAATAGCCAACAATAGAAGTCTTGTAGTTTTTGATCAACATCCACTTAACACTAAGCGTCACTGCGCACACTCACTATGTGTCAATTTTCACGTATAATGAGCACTTTTTTGAAGTCCCAGGATCATTCGGGCTCAGTATACATAAATGAGAACCGCTCGTGGCTGGTGGGGGCGATGAGTTTGCCGTCGATGAGGCACTGGTTTATCCAGGTGGTGGAAACCAGCGGTATCCTGTCTTCGTTGGCCTTGTTCTGAACTTCATGAGGACACTCCCAGTCGGTGACCAGCACATATGCACTGGACATGTTGAGGTCTTCCTCGTTGACAACTCTGGTTGAAGCCCCGGCCAGCGTGCAGACGCGATCCCAGAATTTCACAAAGTCCTGGTCGCCACAGAGCAGGATGACTTTGTCTTTGAATATTGACGTGTTCCGTTTGCCCGACGGTTGCGTCTGTAATAATTGTAATAAAAATAATTTAAAATTAAATCTTGCCCAGGTTATTGCTGTATCAATTAAAATAGTGATAACGAAAAAACATCATAAAGGAAAAATGCAACACAACTTCACTAAATGTTTTTGTATAAATTGTATGGTCAATAAAAAAAATCTGCTTAATTTATTTATTATACTTCTCACCAGTGGCGAGAATCGACATTTCAGGATGCTGGGTCCAAGCATCTAGGACCGTCAGCACCGAGGTAGAGCCCAACAAGTATCAACGCAAACTCACCCATGGCGAGAATCTCCGTTGCAGCAGCGACCAGCCCGCTGGTAATGCGTGTGCGTCCGCATCCGGTAACGCGCGCGCGGCGCACGCAGCTATCACCCACGCGTGTGACACCGCGCGCACGTCGGCCGCGAGACACAGGATATACTTCGCGGTGAGACACGGCCGCGGCGCCACAAGCTTGCACGCTGTGTATTTGTTGCGAGGCACGTCGTCGAAGTGGCTGGAAATAGACAGAACTCGTGTAAGTTATAAAAAGTAGCATTGATGCGTACCTCGATACTTCTATTTGATGTGATTGTAGTTAAGGATTTAAAAGTCTTCAAATTAGGCCGTTAGGTTCGGTAAAAAACGTAAAACATCGGCCAAGTGCTAGTTGGACTCGCGCGCTAAGTGTTTCGTACCATTATAGAGCCAAAATAGCTAAATAATAATTGTGTTTATTATATTGTGTATACTTAATTATTTAGTTTATTTTTATTTTATTATTAATTATTAATTTATAAATAAATCTGGGTATTTTGTGAACACAAGTACGTAAGTGTTGCCATTAGTAATATCAAGCAAAAAATTGTAAAAAGTGGCAAATAGAACATCAAACATCGTCATACCTGTGCACGATCCCGCCGCCGCTCTAGAACTGCTCCCTCAGCCGTTCCTTGTTGAAGGGCCGCGCGCAGAACACCAGGTCCTCCGTGTCCGTGCCCATCAGCTATATCGTGTCACATGACAGCTATATCGTGACACATGAAAGCTATATCGTGACACATGACAGCAGGACACGATAGACCTACCTGTGCACGATTCCGCCGCCACTCTCGAGTTGCTCCCTCAGTCGTTCCTTGTTGAAGGGCCGCGCGCAGAACACCAGGTCCTCCGTGTCCGTGCCCAGAGCGGATACCTCGCTATCGTCCTCAGACGAGTACTGCCGGTTGTCACCCTGGAACTGGTACGGTAGAGAATAAATGTCATTTTTAGGGTTCTGTACCCAAAGGGTAAAAACGGGACCCTATTACCTACTAAGACTTTGATGTCTGTCTCCAGGCTGTATCTAACAACCGCTATGGCTAGGCTTCTGAAATTTTCACAGATTGTGTATATTGTCAATATAACAATAAATACTAAAAACAAAATTAATTAAATATTTAAATATTCCCATACAACAAACGCATTTTTTTTTGCTCGATTTAATTCTTTTTTTTAATTAAAGAATAGTAATTCATATTATACAATAGAGCAACTAATACACAGATTAGCCATAAAGAGCTGACAAAAAATGAGAATGCTAGTTGCAACGTAGTTGTCACATTTTAGACGTAAAATGCATAAGTATGGACAACAACTTTGTATATACAGGGTGTAACAAAAATAAGTGATAATAATTTAGGGTGTGTACGTGTTCCTTGTATAGAGTTCACTGTGAAAGTAGCAGCGCTGAAAGACCAACATTTTTTTCACTTTTGTATGGGGAAACTCGTGACACTCGGACCCTTGCCCATACAAAAGTGAAAAAAATTTTTCTTCTTTCAGAGCTGCCACTTTCACAGTAAACTCTCTACAAGGAATACGCACACATCCTAAAGTATTATCACTTATTTTTGTTACACACTGTATAACTTTTTTGTACAACTTTATTTAATTTCTACTGCCACACATCACGTCATTGTGGGACGAAAGCTATTTTTGTTTGCCATTTATAAGGGAGAAAATTGTTCCTGTGACTTTTGCAAACATAGTATCATGTAGTCATAAACTCTCTCGTATTCATTACTAGCGACCCGCCCCGGCGTCGCACGGGTATAAAATATATAGCTACTGAAAAAAATATTAAAATCGATAGCCTATGATCCTTCACGTGGTAGACCTTCTTATCTGTGCCAAATTACATAAAAATTGATCCAGTAGTTCGCGAGATACAGTCCTTTCAAATAATTTCCTCCGTTTTTTCACATTTTCCTATTAGTCTTAGCGTGATAAAATATAGCCTATAGCCTTCCTCAATAAATGAGCTATCTAACACTGAAATAATTTTTCAAATCGGACCAGTAGTTCCTGAGATTAGCGCGTTCTAGTTAGCCCTTTCAAATAATTTTCTCCGTTTTTTTTTGACATTTTCCTCTATTTCTTCGCTCCTATTAGACGTAGCGTGATAAAATATAGCCTATATCCTTCCTCGATAAATGGGCTATCTAACACTGAAAGAATCATCAAAATCCGTTGCATAGTTTTAAAGATTAAAGGGAAGAAAGGGACATGAGAGACAAAAGCGACTTTGTTTTTAACCGACTTCCAAAAAACGAGGAGGTTATATATTCGGCTGTGGATTTTTTTTTGTTGTTCGACCACTACTCCGCCGTTTGTGAACCGATTTTCAAAATTTTTGTTTTGTTATATTAGGTTTCACTCCAATTTGGTCCCATTTTCACAAAAGTGGTGATTCTCCGAAATGAAACTCCGGATTCCTTATAGATACAAGTTTGGGGGTTTAGGCGTTGTTTTAAGAACTGAAAGCATATGCTACTATGCAAATTACATTCATCATCATCACTACCATGTCAGGGTCACCAATGTCACAACTCACATGGTTGTATATGGATACAATATACACACAACACTATAAAATATCATCAGTCATCACGTTATGTCCTTATTTATTTGGTACATTTCAAAGCGATTTTAATACAAAAAAAATATACTTAATGTTGTTTCAAAATACATAATATTTCAAGTAGGTACCACAAAATCTATACTAATGTTATAAATGCGAAAGTATCTCTGTCTGTCTGTCTGTCTGTCTGTCTGTCTCGCTTTCACGCCACTGAACCGATTGTAATGAAATTTTGTACACAGATAGTCTAAAGCCTGAGAAAGGACATAGGCTACTTTTTAACTGGAAAAAGGGGTTGTAAGGGGGTGAAAATGCGTAAATTTGGTCAAATTAAGTTAGTTCTAAAAACTCAAAATAGATGGCGCCAAGAGTCCCCTAGATCGCGCTATCGCTTGCTCATGAGTATTTCTATAAGAGGTGGTACCCTCTTGAGATGCGTTTTTCGATTCTTTCGATTGTTATAAGTACACGTTATTAACTAATAAGTAATAACTCACAGCGCCAAAACTACTGAACCAATTGTAATGAAATTTTGTACACAGATAGTTTAAAGCCTGAGAAAGGACATAGGCTACTTCTTACTGGAAAAAGGGGTTGTAAGGGGGTGTTTATGCGTAAATTTGTTCAAATTAAGTTAGTTCCAAAAACTGGAACAGATGGCGCCAAGAGTCGCCTAGATCGCGCTATCGCTTGCTCATATGTATTTCTATAAGAGGTGGTACCATGTTGAGTTAATATTTGCGATTCTTTCGATTGTTATACATGTTATTAAATAACTCACCTACCAACATAGATATCAGAAATAGTCTGTCTACCAATAATAAATAGTTTATGGGCATTGGGCAAAGTTAAGGTTGTGTAATGCATTATGCAGGTAAGTTGTGTAACGCTAAATAAGCTTTAAAATTTGGTATAAAAAGTTTAATTAAGTAAAAAAAACATATTATGTGCACACTACACGGCTGTTTTGGGTATTTTGATTTAAGGGGTACCAGGGTTTTAAAAAGCTTTTGACACCAATTTTGTTGACACCGCGCGCTATAAACTGAAGTCCACGCGGAGGAAGTCGCGGGCAACAGCTAGTTGAACATAAGTAACAAATTCAACCTTTACTCCAGAGCGTCAGGCACACATTTGGGTTGGAATGAAGGAAACGGGTCACTATGGAAAAAAGACTCAAAAATTTAACTTCTTATAACCACCCTTTTTGAATAAACCAATCGATAGGGGGCGCCAAGAGGAGCAAAAAAGCTCAGATAAACTTTTCTCAAAAATCAACCCCTGTCGAAAGACAGGCCGAAATGTGACCCTTGTTAGTACGGAGAAAATACTTGGAATAATTTGACGACAAAAATACAACCCCCTATGACCACCCCTTTTTATTATACCAATCGATAGGGGGCGCCAAGGGAAGCAAAAAAGCTCAGATAAACTTTTCTCAAAAATCAACCCCTGTCGAATGACAGGCCGAAATGTGACCCTTGTTAGTATGGCGAAAAAAAATCTGGCTAAGGTTTAGGAACCTACGTCAATTAAATGTTTGTGACATGGGTTAAGGAGGATTTTTTTGGGTGAGAAAAACTCCTACTTACCGTTTCCACTGCCAGTAAACTCTCCGTTTAGAAGAAAGATTCATCGCATCGCATTTGAGATTTTGTAATCTTCAGATAAGATCATCTGTTTTCTGATGTTTACGAAGTATTTTTAAGGCATCTCAAGGCTGTGATGAGTGGGGCTTACTTAACTACTCAGCCACGGATACCGAAGTGGGGGGCGATGGGGGGGCGCAGCCCCCCGCCAAAACAAAAACAAACACAATCCAGAATGTCCAAAAGTAGGTTAGGTTAGGTTGGAACTTAGACCACAACATCCAGAAATAGGAGTCCCGGAAATAGTAGCGGGGCTCCGTCGACTTTCTTTTGTAGTAGTTTGTCAAATAAATTAGGGTAGGTTTGTAAACATTTACCAAGATTAAGATGATATTAAGGGGTTGAAGTATTTTCGCCATACTAACGAGGGTCACATTTCGGCCTGTCATTCGACAGGGGTTGATTTTTGAGAAAAGTTTATTTAAGATTTTTGTTCCCCTTGGCACCCCCTATCGATTGGTATAATAAAAAGGGGTCACTGGGGGTTTATTTTTTCGTCAAAATATTTCTAAGTCTTTTTCCCATAGTGCCCCGTTTCCTTCAGGCCAACCGAACAAAAAAAATTACAATGTTGGCGTTGCGTTCTTTGACGCATACAATTATTGAATGCGCCAATACGAAAGTTGAATGAAAGAAGATGACGAAAATTGAAGATGAAAGTGCACAGTGTGGACATAATATATAGCTAATCTACATCGTAATAGAAATAAGAAACACAATCGCAATTAGTATAAAAAATAATTCGTTTATACGGTTTATATTTACACGATTTTGATACATATTATATAGATCGAATTCCTATGTAAGTTTATAGGTACAATAATTGCCTAGCGGCTAGCACGTGTTTACTGTTCACTTCGATTTTTTCAAATGTATTGTTTAAAATGATCTACCTGATATTTGTGAGCACGACGTCTGACTCTTAACAAACTGTAATAAGAATTAAGATACGCAGAAATTAAATATACTTACGCGATGTTTAGTAGATGAACTAAAAAGTATTAAATATTTTTTCCTATCTAATAGTGCCTTTTCCGAATTCGGCTAAACCTCAACTATTTCTGTACTCAATCTTCATAATTTTGAAGTCGGTGCCAGTTCCAAATGTTTCAAATATTCTGTCAGAGAACTAAAGATTCAGTTATCTGGTACCGACTTCAAAATGATGAAGATTGAGTACAGAAATAGTTGAGGTTTAGCCGAATTCGGAAAAAGGCACTATTAGATAGGAAAAATTATTTAATACTTTTTAGTTCATATTATAAGGATGTTATTATTGTTTTTACCTTGGAAGTCGGTTTAAATTTTTTGTTAATAATAATATAATATGTAATAGATAAAGATAAATCAACTTACCTTATCGTCATTGTTATCTTTGGGTTTGGGTGAGTCGTTGCAGGTGAGCAGGAAATGCATGCCGGTGAATATCTTGCTCTCGGGGTTGGGTATGGGTCCCAGCATTGACACGGTGTCTTCATCGTTCTCGAACTTGGCCAGTTTCGAGTTCTTCTTGCCCACATTTTGTTTAGCAGCTCCTTTGAGTTGTAATGGGCCAGCTGCAAGCAATTTTGTATCAGATAAAAAGTTATTGTAACAAATTTTATGTTCAACAATCCCTAAAACAAAAATTTGAAAATTTTAACATGTGGATAAAAGTATGAGTATATTTTTACAGTGCTGGAAAATTTGGGTTTATCTACTTTATGAATGGTTGTGAGCAAGTTCCAGTGATTTCATAAGTTCAATATTTTGCATTTTGCTTCGACTGACACTTATCAAGAGTTTCTTTTCATTCATAACAATGGTTGTTTTAATTTTCTTTATTAAACATTATCATAGTATATGGTTAAAGATAGCAACTGTTTGGAAATTATAATATATTTTGTGTAAATACTTAAATAAGTACTTAAGAGGGCTAGAATATGTATCGTTCAAATGTTCCTTACATTACATACGCATTTCTTGTGTTTATAATGTCATACTCGCATAAAGAATTTTGACCATCGGCAAACTACGCTTTATGTTCTGCCAGAGGTGCCGCTCTCGCTCGCACCGCATAGCTCCGTCTCGCTCGCACGTACCTCTGACACCGTCCACCTTCCTCGGGGTCCGCTGCAGCTCCGGCTCCACTCCGCCCACCTCCTCCAGGCGGGCCGGCGGCGCGGAGTTGCCGCTCTCGCTCGCACCGCATAGCCCCCTCTCGCTCGCACGTACCTCTGACGCCGTCCACCTTCTTCGGGGTCCGCTGCAGCTCCGGCTCCACTCCGCCAACCTTCTTCAGGCGGGCCGGCGGCGCGGAGTTGCTGGACTCGCTCGCACCGCATAGCTCCGTCTCGCTCGCACGTACCTCTGACGCCATCCACCTTCCTCGGAGTCCGCTGCAGCTCCGGCTCCACTCCGCTTACCTCCTCCAGGCGGGCCGGCGGCGCGGAGTTGCCGGACTCGCTCGCACCGCATAGCTCCGTCTCGCTCGCACGTACCTCTGACGCCGTCCACCTTCCTCGGGGTCCGCTGCAGCTCCGGCTCCACTCCGCCTACCTCCTCCAGGCGGGCCGGCGGCGCGGAGTTGCCGGACTCGCTCGCACGGCATAGCTCCGTCTCGCTCGCACGTACGTCTGACGCCATCCACCTTCCTCGGGGTCCGCTGCAGATCCGGCTCCACTCCGCCCACCTCTTCCAGGCGGGCCGGCGGCGCGGAGTTGCCGGACTCGCTCGCACCGCATAGCTCCGTCTCGCTCGCACGTACCTCTAACGCCGTCCACCTTCCTCGGGGTCCGCTACAGCTCCGGCTCCACTCCGCCCACCTCCTCCAGGCGGGCCGGCGGCGCGGAGTTGCCGGACTCGCTCGCACCGCATAGCTCCGTCTCGCTCGCACGTACCTCTGACGCCATCCACCTTCCTCGGGGTCCGCTGCAGCTCCGGCTCCACTCCGCCCACCTCCTCCAGGCGGGCCGGCGGCGCGGAGTTGCTGGACTCGCTCATCTCGCTGCTCTCGCTCGCCAGACGCTTCCGACCGACGGGTACGCTTTTGGTTTTTACACCTGGAAAAAATGTTGTGTTAGTCACCAGATGCTCAGTAACAATGGGCTGACTAGACTAGATCCCAAGACAAAAAGTAAGTGATAAAACTTAATATCAAAATTGTATAAAAATTTTTAATGGCTAGCCTTGTTGGTTGGTGGTTCGAAAATAACAATATAATATGCCTAGAGACACAAAAGGTCTTTTTTGATTAGCTCGCGTCTGATGAAAAACATGAAGACTCGCAACATATTGTTTAGTATGTAATAATAATTATTACAAGGGATTGTAAAAAGTACCTGAAGTAGATGCTTTAGGGCTCTTGGGTGAAGCGACACGTTTCTTGGCACTGGAGGTACCCTTATCTCGACTGCGAGCGCTACGCGGGCCCTGAAAATTTGAAGTAATTAAAGTCTTTATTTACAACTTCACATACAACACTAATATTTTAGTTCTACATTACATATTATATTGTTGCGGGCGACTTGGCCTTCCAGGTGTAGCTCGCTGCGACTGCCTATGTACTGTCACACACCTGTATGATATTGTCCAGGTCCAGCTCTCGCAGGTGTCGCCGGCGCGGCGTGGTCGGTGTCGCGGGCGACTTGGCGCGCGCCCACTCGCGCAGCGAGCGAGCCTGGTCCTCTGTTAAGTATAGTTCGCTCGCTGTCACCATCACTATTGTGTCGCTGGAAATTTAAATTATAAGTATATTAGTATGAAGTAAAATGACTACTAAGTCGGGCTTATGGCACATAAGTCTCTTAAGAGTGTTATGAGCCCGAATGTCGGCTCTTAAAATAGATACTATAAAGTAATCCAGTAAAAGTATAACATAACAGACAAATCACAACACATCACAAGAAGATGTTTAATGTCATAGCTAACAATACACAACTTACCCATCAGTCGTGCACTTGTAGGTGACAGTTCCGCTATCATTCTCGTCGATTTCCAAAACCAGGCCCGGTTCATAATTTTGCTCTTCATCCACCATAGCATACACGGATTGTCCCTGAAGCGGCAACTTCTTGAGGTCACCAAATATGATAAACTCGTCCAGTAGCGCCTTACTGTGACCGTCATCGAATTTTATCAGGTACTTGTTTGGCTCGGTGATTTCTAGAACTTTTCCAGAATAGTATCTCTTGTCTACCCACTTGGCTAGTACCACCGTGTCTGGGGGGTAGCCAGGGTACTCCATTTTGACTGCAGCTTTCTCTACCGGAGTGGCCGGTCTTGGTGAAATTGGCCTCTTCTTCTGTTTCAGTTTGGAAACAGACTTTGGAGTGCCAATGATGGGTTTTTCTTCTTTCGGCGACTTGTTTCCCGAATCCCCGTTTGTGGGGACCATTTCTGGAGAATTCATGCCCTGAATGTATTCTGGTTCCTCCTCTTGAGTGGGTAATAGTGCGCGTTTCGTTTTACCAGCCATTGGTCTGCGACCTCTCACTCGGGACTTCTTTAGGGAGCTCTTTGGTGTGGCTTTGTCGCATTTGCTGACTTCCTCTGGACTGGCGTTACCGTTGCTCATTGAATCACCGGTTATTGAAGCTTGGACACCCACAGATACTTTATCTTCTAAGCTCCTGTTGATTTCGTCGACCGACGTGTCTCGGATATGCGAAAATATGTCTTGGAGTTTCTTCATTAGGGCATCGTATCCCTTGACGGAAGTAGATGGGTTGGCTACGGATTTGCGAGGCGGTTGGGGCACAACGAAATTGCCATCGCTGGTTCTATTACTCGATGTGGAGGAGGAGCTAACAGTTGATGCAAAGGATACTCTGTTCGGAAGGTTAACCATTCCAACGCTTGTGACGCTCGAAGGAGAGTTATTTACTGAGACATCAGCCATGTAGGGATCGATGGTAAACCTTTTCGAAATCCTCTGATACTCTTTACATATGTCCGCTCCTACGTCGTTGTCAGTTCTGACAACGTACAGTGATAAGAACTCGCAATCATCTCCTTGGCTTACATGAATGTCAAAAACCGGTAACTGTGGAGTACTTATGGGTAAACTATGCCCATTCTGCAATGGAGAAATAGTAGAGGGAGTAGTAGCGTTGCTGTTTCGGAACAAGTCATTTTTACCCTTCTTCCCTTTGTTTTGGTTCAGTTTGGCTGTATCAGGGGTGATATTCTCAATTTTCGAATCTATTTCGGTTGGAGTGGACGAATTTCCATTCGATAATTTAGAAATGAGTTTGGCGGCGACGTTTGGCATGTGTTCTGGGCTTTCTAGGCCAACAGACGCAACACTATCTGTGCTCTCTTGGTCTGTGGTTCTACCTTTGTCCTTGAGGTTTGGGAATGATGTGTCTGAGAAATTGTAGCCATCGCTTTTGGATTTTTCGATTTTATCGACCTCAATCGTATCTACCCTGTCTTGTACCAGTGTTGGTTCGCTGGAGTAATTAGTTTTAGGTGCATCTTCATCTTCCGGAGATGGGGAGAGGACTAAATGGAAATTTTGCGAATCATTCAACGCACTATCGTCGATATTTTTCTCTGCAATATCTGCAAACTTTTCTTCAACATCGCCATTGGATTTCGCGCTATCAGATTTAATTTCGACCGGTTCCTCTGCAATGGGCTCGTTTTTGGACAGTTCTATGGGTACTTTACGAGGTGTCTTTCGAGTTTTGGAAATATCGACGCTGGCCGATCGGGATTTTGGTGTTTTGGGTGTTTTTGGGGTGACCTCAACGCTGTTGCTGCGTTTAGTTATTTTTCGCGGGCTAGATCGAGTGGGGGTTCGTAGTCTGGATGTAGAGGGTAGTTCGTCTAATTTACGTTTCACCAAACTGGTGATGTTTGAAACTTCTTCGTCAAGGGTTTGTGAGGAGACAGGTAATTCGTCCAACTTTAGCATTTTGGCAACATTCTCAACCGTCTCCTCTGACAACTTTCTTTTCGCGTGTAACGTTGGCTCGTCATCTGCAAATGTTGAATATAATTATTGCTGTATGAAAGAAACAAAATAAAAGGCTAAGGGCCTGTTTCACCACTTTCTGATAAAGTGCCGAATGCTCGATTTATTATTTGCATCCACGCGAACGAGCGAACGCGAAGAGAAGGCCGAAGATCACAAGCAATAATTGTATATAACAATATTACGGCGCGAATCGCTATTTACATACAATTCCTTGTAATCTCGTGGTGTAGCGGCCGAGCCTCGAGAGAGTAGATCCCATAGAAACTACAAAATAAGTCAACAGAAAATAATTTTAAGCAATTCAATGAACTATTGATGACACATACCTTTTGAATCCTGCTCCTGAGTATCACTCTTTGGTATCTGTTGAACATATAAACTCGTTTATACCAGTTAATTTTTTAAACTACATTTAAAAAATTCCATCATAATTTTTTCAAAACAGTGTTTTGTATGCATGATGCATATATACAAGATGTTAGTGTAAACACCATTATCCTTGAAACCATCAAACGAGCCCGTCAAAATGAACAGCTTTTTCTATGAGAACAATGCTGGGAACTCAAAAAAAACCGTCTTCATACTCATACATTCCGATCCAAGCATCCATATGGGTATGAAGACGGCATTGTTTTTTGAGTTCCCAGCATTGTTCTCATAGAAAAAGTTGCTCATTTTGATGTGCTCATTTGATGGTTTCAAGGATAACAGTGTTTACACTAACATACAGTATGTTAGTGTAAACACTGTTATAATGATTTTGAATTTTAAACATTGTTTTGAAACTACAAGCTGCATTAAAATAAATGCAATTAAAAAAACCAGTAAGCATATTTTTATAAATACAAGTTAAGTATAAAAATATGTATGTCCCATAATGCTAAGTACTCACATACGGTTTTGATAGATAGTTTTACTCCAAATCGAGTAATAATTACTGTGTGGACCGCAAAACTGACAGCTCCTGACAGCTCGAAGGCTCTCATCGAGCTGCTCGAAGGATTGATGGAACCGGATTGAGCCGGATTGATGAAATGAAATATATCCATTTAGAATAAAACTATGGAGCAATGCTAAATGTGTGAACGAATGCCCGAGCAGCGGGTTTTGCTCGACGTAATTGCTCGATTGACCAAAACCGTATGTGAGTACTTAGACAAAGAAAAAGAGTGATATCATATTTATGTCAATAGATCTCACTCTATTGACAGACATATTGTAATCAATACAAATTACTGTAAAAAAACTTCAATTATTACCTCTACATTATCTGGTCTGAATTCTTCATCAGGTTCGTAAACGGGACTATCGGGGAACAATGTTTGAGATACGTCAGCGGGCTTAGCCTCAACATCCTCCAGACCTGTATTTTCAGTCTCTGAAGAAAAAAAACAATACATATTATTAATGAAAAGATATTATACTTAATACAATGTTTTTTCCCCGATCATTTTATGACTATTGTACTGTGTCTTATTGTTATGTTATGTGTTATTAATATAAATATTAATTAGGTATATATTCATGATAATACAAAGCTGTATTTTTTAACTAAGATCAATATTTAGGCTATAATAGCATGCTGTGACAAATAGGAGCAAAGAATGAATGGAATATTCTTTATATTTTATCACCAGCAGTGGAAAATGTGGAAAAAAAACAGAGATACCCATACATTTTTGATAATATGCATTTATGCCGATGAAGTTGCGGGAAATAACTTGATTATAATAAACAGTAAGAAACATAATATTCAGACTTGTATCAACAAGCTCGGACATGTTGTAAAAACTTTAGCCATCTTCAATAATTTGTTAAGCAAAAACTGGTTTAAGTTATTGGCCTTGACATTGATTTATTAGTGTTGACAAAAGCTTAAGTAACATATCCATATTCTGTAAGAGTTTTTTAACAGGAAGAATGAGTATATTAAATTATGTATAATGATAAATTTGTTTAATAATATACTAGCTATTTGACCAAGCTTTGCTCAGTATCGAATAAAACACAAATAAAATGTCATTTTCTAGAAATGATTCCTAGCTAGATCGATTTTTCGCCCCCGAAAACCTCTATTTTCTAACGATTTTCATGAAATTTAGTACTTATATTTCATGAAAATCGTTTAAAACTTGGCTCTACATGAGATCTCACTACTTTTTGACACAACAAATTAATTATAATATTATGTTCTCATCTTGGCAACATTTTTACATGAAAATGTTTTTGGTGGGATCTTAATGTCAAGATTATAAAGCTGATCGCACATTTCTCAGCACCATATAAGCTGATCACAAAATGTGGCATCTAAGGTGCTGACAAATTTGCAAGCTTTCACATCATTTCATACATAGAATTCTAAAATGTGGAGCATACAGTGCATGCTTGCTGTTAAATGAGCAATCATCTGAAGAATAACCCAACAGAAAATGCACTTGTGCCTTATTCAAAGTGGAGTAAATGGATTTATGGGTAAGGCTTCTGCCAGTCCACATATCATATATTGCAATAATCTATATATATAAAACTCAAAGGTGACTGACTGATTGACATAGTGATCTATCAACGCACAGCCCAAACCACTGGACGGATCGGGCTAAAATTTGGCATGCAGGTAGATGTTATAACGTAGGCATCTGCTAAGAAAGGATTTTGATAAATTCCAACCCCAATGGGTTCAAATAGGGGATGAAAGTTTGTAGAAATAATACTTCTTAACGCGAGCGAAGCCGCGGGCAAAAGCTTGTAATAATATAAAAATGAGTCGCTGAATGTGTTGCTAAGCGCAAAACTCAAGAACGGCTGAACGGATTGGGCTAATTTTAGTCTTAAAATATTCTTAGAAGTCCAGGGAAGGTTTTTAAGTGACACGAAGTTCACCGGGACAGCTAGTAAGAATAATAATAATTTATTTGCATAAATATGGTACAGAGCTTAAAAAGTCTTAAACCCAATGTTTACTATGTTAACTAGAATTTGAAATTTTAAAAACAATTTATGTATCTGGTTCAAAAACATTTTGATATATAATATAATAAGCTCTTATAAGAACAAATCTGCTTACAAGCAAAAAATAATAGCTAGGTTATATAAGTATCATTATGTACATTAATTTGTGCTGCTATTACCTATCAGGGTTGCACTGAATGCAAGACATACTTAGGTTAAGAGTAATGTAGGTAGTATCTCAAGTTTGTTTTGTAGGTTATGTTTCATTGTAAACTGATATAGTTTTTAGAATTCTACTTAAATATGGTTGTATATAGGCATAAATAATATCGTATATTTAGTTTCCATCCATAAATATATTGAATAGTTGTCAGTGTACGATAAAATCGATTCATCAAGCGCAATTACAAAAACCGATAATAAGTTGTCAAAGTAAATGTCATATTCGCTCATTATTCGGTTTGTAATCAAATATTTAAATGAAATAAACGTAATTATAATGTTCTTACCCGTTAGTCCAGTGGTAGTATCCTTCTCAAAGACATTTTCTCCTATATTATCCATTTAGAGCTCAGTAAAGAGGAAATAATTAGTCGAAATCTGGCGCGTTTTAACAGGTAAGTTATCACTTGAGAAAAGCAGTAATTAAATACATTTCCAAGTAGCAAATCACAACACTGTGTTGGCAATAAGTGAATAAAGGTATGGGTAATAAATAGAGATGTAAATATTATAAAGTTCTATGATAAAATAGATACTTTCACAAAATCCGCGAATGCAAGCGATATGTAGCCGCTTGTTGATTTCTATAAAATGTTGCCAGTGAAAAAAAATTGAACATAGACAGTCAGTGTTGCAATGTTTCTGTGCCTGGTTATAGATTTTATATTCAAGTACTTTGTTGATTGTTCAAGTATAACTTTATTTTTGTATCAGGAAATTGTTTGTATAATAAAATTATGTTATATAAAAATGCGTTAGAAGAAGTTATCGAGTAGCGAGACGACGACGCGATGTCGCGTCCTACTAGTCGTCCTTGAAGACATTTCACATTAGTTTCAATTAAGTAGTTTACTTAAGAAATCAGAGAGGGAGTTACTAGTACTATTTTGCATACCCTAAGAAAGGGAAATTCCCTTTCGAAAGTTGTACTGGAAAATAAAATGAAGGTAAAAGACATACTTATTATTAATAAAAAGATCTGCACCATATTAATAAAAATAATAATTATTCATTGCAGACAATAAACCCATATAAAAATATCATATTAAGTAAGTAAGTACTTATACCTAATATAAAATAAGTAAATATTAAATAGTACAGAAAAGCATTACTTAATTATTTCATATTGTTTAATAATACTGTAGGTACCTACTATACTTAATTATTTTATGTGAGCCCTACCTGTGAGCCCATCATTATGGGAGATGGCCGCGCCATGCCGACTGTATGGGCGCCGCAGACTCGATCGCACAAAAAGTCTGTTATCTGCGATCTCCCTTATAATTAAGTACCTACTATGTACTTACTTTCCTTCATCTCACATCGTGTACAGAAGGGTAGAAATCGAAATATGGGGTAGATATAAAATAACTGTCACACAAAACGTGTCACAATGAATGACAACAGTGTTTTCATTTTCGGTTCAATCTCTAGCAATTTTGATACTCGCGACGCTGTATCTTTGCTACCCTTGGAATTATGTTGGAAAATATTTTCGTAAGTCTTTTGATGTCGCTAATAATAAAATATTTAAGAAGCTTAAAAGGAATAAACTGTTTGGTAATACAATTATGTGTGGATGTTAAAACACTTTGATGTTCCTCAGCGTGAGTGTACGTAAATAGCTGTGAATTTTCTGAATGTTTTGGGCCAATGATTTCAACACAAAGGATGGGTTTTAATGAATTCTAATAATTTTAACATAAATTGTACTTAAAATTTTTATTTACGGTGACAGTGGCCGGTTTCATTGAAACCAGGCTAGAAATTATGCAAGTACCTACCTAAGTTCCTAATCTTGTCTATTCTCAAGTAAGACGTAGCTTATACAGACTAGCTTTATTGAGTAGGTACTGGAGAAATTTAACACCCTTTAGGTGGGTGATATCTTTGCAGTTTGCGAGTAAGAAACTATACTGAGATAATGTACTTAAAATCCGTCTTAAACGAATTTTTGATTAGGATTAGTCCTTACGCGAGTTACCTTTACTATAAATGTTACCGTTAAAATGCAAAATACGTTATATTAATATTCCCTGAACCATCCGATAAAGTGAGAAATTTTGAAATTAAAAAAATTTGAAATTAATGAGAATAGAATAAACTTTTTGGACTTTAATTGACTGACCCAGATAATCTGCAGAATACCTTGTTAATCTGCAGTCTAACTGGTTTACGCACATTAACGGTAACATAATATACATTATTTACCGATCTCAATTCCCATCCTAAAATAACGTAGTTACAACGCTGCAAACATTTCACTTTAAATAACTCATTTTGGGTAGGAACCCAGGGGTACAACCGGACCCTATTACTATGTCTATTGTGCTATTACTAAGACTTCCGGTGATCCGTCTATCTTTTTTTTTATGAAATAAGGGGGCAAACGAGTAAAACGGGTCACCTGATGGAAAGCAACTTTCGTCGCCCATGGACAATCGCAGCATCAGAAGAGCTGCAGGTGCGTTGCCGGCCTTTTAAGAGGGAATAGGGTAATAGGGGAGGGTAGGGAAGGGAAGGGAATAGGGGAGGGTAGGGGATTGGGCCTCCGGTAAACTCACTCACTCGGCGAAACACAGTGCAAGCGCTGTTTCACGCCGGTTTCCTGTGAGAACGTGGTATTTCTCCGGTCGAGCCGGCCCATTCGTGCCGAAGCATGGCTCTCCCACGTTATCTGTCTGTAACCAGGCAGTATCTCAAGAACTGCGACAGCTAGACAGTTGAAATTTTTGTTACAGCTACTTAGACAAACATTCTCTGTCAAACGCCTGCAAAACTTGCAAACTGTGGCGAAGGATTATTTTATCAAAGACGGAGTTGAGGAGTCGCCTAAACGATTTCGACCTGGCCCTGAGAGTTGGCTGCGAGAGACGAGCGACTTTTTACAAAAACAACCGCAAGGTTCTGAAGAAATTGAAACGAAAAAATTATTTGCCAATGGCCAAATGTACAGGTGGGCGTAGTTTATTTAACCAATTCATTGCGGCGCACATTTTTTTAAACTTTTAGTAGTGGTGGCATACAATTTTCGCGTGTCACGTTAGCCGTGTCATACGCCATAGAAGTTGTATAATATGTCTCGCCAATCGCCATAGATGTTGCAAACCTACGAATAATAAAAATTAAGGAAACGAAACTCCCATACTTCAACCGTTTTGAATTTGGTTATTTTCGCATACTCAAATATGGCAATAGCACCGAAACACATTCAAAATATTTACGAAATAAACTTAAATAAAGCCGTTGAGATTATTTGTCACTTCTATATTTACACAAAATTGTGTACCGAATACAATATGCATAAAGTATGCATGTATTCGGGTCACATTTTGTAGACTCGTGGACAAATTTTTTGACACAGTTACTCTTCCTTAGTTTTTATTATTCGTAGAATTGCAAACCTTTTGTAGCTTTCAAAGTTAGAAAAATGACAACCCCTACTTATTTTCAATTTATAGAATATTAAGGAACGAAGTCTTGTTTTACGTGGAAAATTAAGATGGTTTTGTTCGGAGTAGAACCTTCTAACGTGTAATTTGAGGGAGATACAATCGTTTTCTAAATGATATGGCTCCCGTGTCATACGCCACACGTGCGCCACACGTTAAAAAATATATGAGACGGCTGCCGTATCATTCGCTAATTAATAAAGGCATGTAGGTATTTAAATCAATATCTGTATATTCCCTTTTCTCGATCAAAATATTTGAAAGTTTCACCAAAAATACTGACTTGCACACTAATTATGCACCCTAAATAATGCGAATTCAGCATACTATTGGTGCTAAGTTTGTATACTCGTATTTATACTATACTTGGATGCTAATAAAGTCTTTGAATCTTTGAATCTTACTATTTAAAGTTATTTGCATAACTGTTTTACTGAACGAATAACTATTATTAAAATAGTATATCTAATAATTCCTTACTTCAACAAACATACTACAACTTTTTAAAGGAAAACCATCACCTAAATTACTTTTAGGAACATAATTTATTCTAAATAAAACCCAATTTAATCTGTTATGTTCATATAATAATTATGAACACATAAAAATCATCAAGTGCTAACTTAACATGGACTAAACTTTGGCACAGTGAATGGTAACTCAGTTTATAAACAATAATAATAAACGATCGGCAAAGAGCGAGTCGGAGTGAGTCGACGGAGCCCCGCTACGCGGGGCTCCTACTTCTGGGTGGTTCACAAAAAATAACCACGATGGCTAAGGCGGGAGCTACGCTGCGCTACGCTCCCGCCTTAGCCATCTAACCTAACCCAATCAAGTCGTATTGGGCGAACATTGCTATTAATTATTTAAGAATCATTAATAAATTTATTAGGTAACCCATACAATTACAATACAGTAAGTAGTAAATTTTGATAATTTTTCTCAATTTTTATCAAGAAACCTTGAATTATATAGTTTTGGAATGATAAAATCTTTCACCATATTATATCATCATAAAGTTGCACGATTTGTCCATTTGTAGACTTATTTTGATAATAGAAATTGATTTTATTGTGGTGCACCTTTCGATATTGTTTTTAAAAATTCCGTTGTAAGATTGTCCAATTTAGAGTGCAAGTTAGTATTTTTGATAAACAATTTAAATTTTAGTTTTACAAATAATATATCCGATGCATGAACCATATTTTTGGTGTGAATTCGGTTATTAAGGTCGTCTCGTTTTGTATGATGTTTAAGTTTTTTTTGGAGGACATGTTCAGATAATCAATTGTTTTTTTTTGATCAGCATTAGTTTTTCTGGTATGTATTCAGTTAATTAGCGGAGTTAAGGTAGTGTGCTGAAAAATAATTCTGATGTGCATTTAATAATATCCCATTAATAAAGAAATTAATATTTACCATTTCGTTAATATTAACCCATATAGACCCGCCGTGCCCAAACGAGGACACTTTTAAAATTACTTAAATTTTTTGTCTTTCAAGTTAATACTTATTGTTATTGTAAGTGTCAATTTGCTAAAAGTGTATTTTTTTATTCCTAGAGGGTACAAATAATATTAAAATAGTTCACAGTGTTTTATAATGGTTTTTCTGAAGCTGTTTCTAACATCCGAAATGACGCCAAGTTAGTATTTTTTATTTTTAAGTTTTCCTTTTAGGCATTTATATTTTTTTACTTGAAAGAGCTCATTACACTAAAACCTATTAAAAATATACATATTAGTATGAAAAACTTTAGTCTTTAGGGACACTTGTATAAAACTACTCCTAATATTAATTAGGAGTAGTTTTATACAAGTGTCCCTATTTGGGGCCAATGGGCACATTGGATGTAAATTATTCCAATTTTTGTCCATCGATCAATTTCGTATAATCAATGAATTGAAGGGTATTCAATAGCTATGATAAATACTATGGACTTCAGGAAGTTGCTATGATTGAAGATGACAGTGGAAAGATATATTTAGTCGTATTTCTTTCGCAACCATGTGTCTCTTTACCAGTTTTTCACTACTCCAAGGGGTAGCTGGCTATTATGCAACTGATAATGTTGGCCAAGGAAGTACAGAAAAGCGTACTCTAGTATCCGTCAAGGATGTGAAAAAAAAGGACGAGTTTGACTACCGTTTCGACCAACTAAATCAGAATTTGTTTTACATCGGCTGGATTATAATGTCTATGCGATCGGGGGAAGCCTATACAGCGTTTTTCTTCTGGGAAAAGTAAACAGATGTATTACTGTTGAAAGAATGTGGACGTTAGCTTCCTACATTTTTATCAAATCTATAACAAGGATATGCGTAGGGTAAAGTCAACTAGTCAATCGATTTTCACGCACTGTTATACGAAACAAAAATTGGTGGTGACTGGTAGGTAGTGTTTACGCACATGCTGGATGTAGCAGTGGCAAACGCATGGCGGCTGCATCATCAAAGTAATAAAAACAAGAATTGAATCAGCTCCAATTTCAGCGGCATTTGGTCGTCATTACTTGAGACATACAAGCGGTAGAATCCTGCAACCAGCAATACATATCTGTACTGTCAAACCTGCAGTATGAAGGGTCACTTTCCCGAAAAACTGTCCCAACGTATTTCTGGTAGGCTAGCATTACGTCATGAAAAAGTCAAAAGCAATTTGAGAAATGTGTGAAAACACGGTACATTCATAAAATATGTATCGAAAATTTTCACATCGTATGATCCCATTGGCCCCATTTGAGGACGAAATGGGTTAAGTTTCGCCTGTTGGCTGTTACGGGCATTATATACGGATAAACAAACTTTGACAGCAAACTTCGAGATCCAGCAACTAAAACGATTTTTTTTGTAAAAAAGAAACTATCGAGCATTTTTTCAGTAATCGTGTTTTCACCTTGAGCATTTAATCTTCATGAACTGAAGTTACTTGTGTAAAAAATAAGTTTTCTAGACCTTACAGATTTTGAGATGTACTTAAGTTTAACACAGACAGGTCATGAGTTTAATTAGTATTTAGTATGTACAGACTAGTCAAGTGAGGGTCAGGTCAGGTGAATTCTTAAAATAGTAGAAAAAGGCGCAGTGTTCGATTTTTCAATTGAAAGAACGTTCTTAGCGGGCCCCTAGACGATTAATTTTACTGTGCAATATCATGCGCGTAAGTATAATAATAATTACAAATAAGTAATTTATTTCCAGAAAAATACAATATTATACAACTTCAGATTAAGACAAATCCCCACACTAGGCATAGCCAGTCCTGTGGGGCCAGTAGGAACATTCTCGTGAAATTGTATAACTTTTATGTATAAAAGTTATACACGTCTTATAATATTAAAACGAATGCAACGAAAGATTAGAAGTAAGATTATTTATTTATGTCTAGTGTGTGTGTGTGTGCGTGCGTGCGTGTGTGTGTGTGTGTGTGTGTGTGTGTGTGTGTGCGTGCGTGCGTGCGTGCGTGTGTGTGTGTGTGTGTGTGTGTGTGTGCGCGTGTGTGTGTGTGTGTGTGTGTGTGTTTTGTGCATTTATTTGTGTACATGTGCGGACGTTGAACGAATTAAGATCTTATACAGTGTATAAGATCTGATCTTAATTCGTTCAACATCCGCACATGTCCACAAATCGGTATTTGGATTTGTGGACAGCAACTAGCAAGCGCTACCCTCAATATGTATAGTTTACGAATGTTTAAAATCTGATAGTCGCGGTACAATGGTTGATTATCGTTTGGCACAATACGAGATAAATCATTCTGAGCATACGAAAATTAACTGAGTTACGGATTTTTTTTATTATTGGAATTATTTTCCTAATACGAGAGCATAACAAACTAACGTGCTGCTTGAAATACAGCTTTTCGTCTAGAATTATGCCTAGATATTTTATATCAGGTGATCTTTGTATTTGGGGACAGTCGCAGCAGACAGGCTTCACTACTAGGCAAGAGTGGGTATGTACCTTTAAGGTAGTTAAGGATGTTGAGTCTGAAGCAGATGTTTTATGAAAAAACATGAATTTTGTTTCAGTTGTTTTTAGAGTTAATAAGTTGGCACTTAGCCAGTTCGTGACGAGTGACATTCCACCTTCCACCTCGCGACAAACTACTTTCTCTGATGGACCGTGGAAAATCGGAGCAGTGTCATCCGCGTAACAGTAGACTTCCGCACAAGACAAGGGCAGAAAGGCAATATCGTTCATATAAATAAGAAAGAGAGTCGGTCCAAGAATACTGCCCTGTGGGACGCGGTAAGAGATTGATCTAGCAGCACTCGGTTTGTCAGCTATCATAATGCACTGTTGTCGTCCCGTCAAGTAGCTGGTAAACCATTTTAAAGCTATACCCCGAACACCATAATAATATTATGCTTCGAGTTTCTTTAATAGAATAGGTATGGAAACAGTGTCGAACGCAATTGTGCAAAATTATTGACTGTCTAGGATTAATATTGAACACGCCATAGCCTTTCAATCTTATTGTCAAAGAAATTGTTCAATAAAATATATTGTGAGTGATATTGCGCAATAAAATTGATCGTCTAGGCCTCTAGGGGCCCGCTTACTGCAGCACTCGGAGACATTATTTTCATGATGATATTATGATGGTTTGAATTTTGACAGATTATGTATGGGACTTATGTCAAAATCTTCATTTGATACGTCATAATATTTTAATACAGAGTACCTACCAAAAACATAAATGTATAAAAGGAGAGCCAAGTTCAATACAAACATTATGCTTGTCTAAGGACATGCTTGTCTTAGGACTTCGACGTAAAAAGAATGGAGATCTAAATGAGTGCCAAGTTCTATGGAAAATGGAAATAATAATAAAAACTGGCCAAGTTAAATCTAATCTCTACCGTCTCTGTGCACACAGAATGCTTTTAGGAGCAGCAGCAACTGCATTTAGAATAATTTCAGAGATGAAAAAGTTCTATTTTCCTCATTTTCTTATCCTTGTATTTATACAATATAATAAAAATAATATAACAATTATTTGCAAGTTACAACAGTGAATTAAAAAATATATTATTATATCCTGTTAATCTTACAACTCGAGAAAATTAATTTATTGTTCCTATTTTCCTTTAATTAATTATATTTATTAACTTTAAATCAAAGTCATCAGTTAATGAACGAAAGTTATGGAAGATGTAGGTAGGTACATACCTAAGTAGTAATTATGTAGGTATAAAAGGTACATAATACAATATTATGATTATATTCTTAAAATTATATTTTATAAACTAGCTGTTACCCGCGACTTCGTCCGCGTCAACAAAATGTAAAATACATAGTTAAAAATTAAATAAAGTAAAAAAATATCCTCCTCCTTTTCGGAAGTCGGTTAAAAAGTAGCATATGTTACTCCTTATTACATCAGCTATCTGCCAATAAAAGTCCCGTAAAAATCGGTCCAGCCATTTCGGAGATTAGCCGGAACAAACAAACAGACAGACATACAGACAGACAACAATTCTAAAAATTGTTATTTTGGTGTAAGTATCGTCTAAATATCCGTATTATGCATGTAGGTAGTAAAAATATTACAAACAGACACTCCAATTTTATTTATATGTATAGATTAGATTACTTACATATTTACAACCTATGTACATGTCGCAGCCGACTGGTTTAAATAGCCGTTCAATCAAACAGCTAGCCCTTTGACTGAACAGCGCCATTCAATCACACGTCTAGCTTTTATATTGAATATTTTAGTCGCTCAAAACGTTCGACACTACAGCTGATTCAAGAGCCGCCGTCTAATTGAAGTAGTTCAGCGCGCACCGCTGCGGCGCTAGGTGTTATTTACAATATGGCGTCAACTAGCAGGTGTTTGTTGGTGTTTGTGGTTGTTTTTCGGTAAAAAAGTATGTAGTTAATAAAAGTTACAAGTGTTATTAAAGAGACAAAAATTTTGGAGGCATATACGAGTGAATTAAAATTTCAACAAATATTCGAGGAGAAATTACGGGATTATGAAATGGATGGACGCAGCCTACCCCGAAAGGGGGGTTCGGGGGGCGCAGCCCCCCGTCAAAACAAAAACAAACACAATCCAGAAAGTCCAAAAGTTGGTTAGGTTAGGTTAGAACTTAGACCACAACAGATTTACACAGAGGGAGCCGAGCGAGCGTAGCGAGCGTGCTGCGGTAGCAGCCGGCGACCGCCGTCAAATAAAAGGGGGGCTCGGGGGGCGCAGCCCCCCGCCAAAACAAAAACAAACCAGTTGGCTAAGCGTCATCTAGCTGTAGTGTTGAACGTTGTAGTCAACAAGTCGGCTAAACGTCGTATAGCCGTATGATTGAATAGCGTTGTTCAGTCAAAGGGCTAGCAGTTTGATTGAACGGCTATTTAGACCAGTCGGCTGCGACATATATACTATCCTAAAGGTTCGCGCTCACTTTGTCGGCGCGTGCCGGGGCGGGTCGGGGCGCAGCGCAGCGCAAAATGCGCTATAGCACACTATTGCCGGGTCGGGTCGTATCGCATTGACGGATTTTAACGCTCACTGTGCCGGGGCGTGCCGGGGCGGGTCGGGGCGCAACGCATTGACGGATTTTGAGCCGAGGCTTGCCGGGCCGCATCGCATCACATCCGCGCGCCGCTTGCTATAGCACACTGTTGCCGGGGCGCAGCGGGTCTTGCCGGGGCGCAGCGGGTCTTGTCGGGCCGTGTCGCATTGACGGAAATCCGCCGAGTAAAAATTCACGCCGATGTGCCCCGGCACAGTGTGCGATACGCGCATCCGCTTCCATACAAATTGTATGGAGGCGGATCTTTGCGATGCGCCCCGGCACGCTGAGCCCCGGCACGGCCCGTCTCAGTGTGCTCACTCCTTACCGCATTTACACATTCGCGTTTGCCATTCGCCTCGTCACTCGACGAAACATTTGACATTACACAAATATTAAGTATGTGTGCAGATTGCAGTATGAAGTTTTTAAGCTATTGCATAGCTTTCATCGCGGGCTTTTGAGCGCGGTGACCGAATCAAGAAATTCCGTAACAAAAAACTTATCACCCTCCACTCCGACTCTGCCGGTCGGTGCGGCGTTGCCAGACTTCGGCACTGTATTTGTGTGCGTGCTACTAGACGTATGCGAATTATAATTGCATAAGTTGATGAAAAATGCTATGCAATAGTTTTACCGCGGCGGTCCCCGAGTGCCACATGTATTTTTTCCTATTATCATTTTATTCAATTTCAGTTGAATCTACACAGAAGACGACGTGTAAGCGGGGAGGTGATGATTTTGTGATACACACGAAGAGGTACAGACTATTCTAGAATATTCTAGATTCTAGATTATTATAATATTATTATTATTAGGTAGGTAGGTAGGTGCTATCAGATAAGTTGGTTCATAGGCAGTAATTGACGGATCTACGTTATTTGGCATTATGTTAATTAGATGTTAGTCGTGATCTGTCAGCTGGGTTGACATAACACGACCAAATTACGTTGGTCTGACTAACTTCTCTGGCAGTTGACAGACCTACGTGTCATTTGGTCGGATTATGTCAATTCCATAGACTTATTTATATACTTACTGTCGTAGTTTATGGTCAATTCAATGCTAGTCGTGATCTGTCTGCTGGGTTTGACATAACGCGACCAAATTATTTAGGTCCGCCAACTAAGACGTATAATATTCTGGGAAACAACTTCTCTGATAGTACAATACTTAGCATGCAGTAACTTTAACATAATATAGGTCAAGATTATCGATCAATCCTTCAAGAGTTCACACACTTTCAGAGATGAGTTACAACTTACAAGATGTTTTCACTCCAGGGTTGCCACTTTTATCTTTTCCCCATTTTTGTGATTTTTTTTAATTTATTAAGATTAATTTTTGGTTAATAAATATTTGTATATGTGTAAATAAAACTATTTTATGTTAATGTTTTATAATAATTATCTAATAATAAGGTGTTTTCATTTTTCATATTTTCTACCAATTCTCCTTTAAAAAGTGCAGGCCGAAGGACCAAAAATAACCTCAACAATTTGTTTGTTGTGGCCCGATTAAGCCTGTCTCTATGAGTAAAAAAACTACCCGATGCCTCGCAGGGATTTAAAGTTTTCATGCCAAGTCTCATCAAAATTGGTTCAGCGAATAAATATGTATTTTATTGGTCTGCCCCTCTATCATGAGCTCTTAAAGCCAGCCAGAATACTGACTGGCTCGCATTTTGGTACCATGACCTCTATTTTCCAGCCAGTCAGTGGTCACGTGACACAAAACTCACTTCTCCATTGTTAACTGAGTAATAATTTCGTATCATGACAACACTTCTGACATAAGCTCGCTTGCTTTTACGTCAAATACAGCAATTCAATAAACACCAACCAACGAGTAGCTTTTACTGAATAGTTTACATTTTAGTAATTTTATTTATTAATATTACATACTTTTTAGTCTTAAATTATATTGCTATTTAGTTGGTTAGTTACTTAATAAGTTATATTTTAGTCTATAGCATATATTTTAGTGAAAATAATTTGTTATTAAAACCAAAAAACGAAACATTCGAAGTGTCCAAATTTTTGGAAAACGATTAAGTATTCTCAAGTTAATCACGAAGTGATACATAAGTAAAGACGCAGAGACCTTAGTAATCCATTTAGTGTCAGTGAGGTTTCAGAATAATAACATAAGTGAGGTGTAGTATACCTATATGTCTAGTCAACAATAAGGTTCGCATTTGTGCGATGAGCTAAGACTGCATTGATTTAGTACACAAGAAACACATACAAGGTATAAGGAACACAAGTGTTGTGTATAATTACTGTAAAACAAGTATGAATTTTCACCAAAAACCTACAGGTACAATCTTATAGTTGCATTGTAGGTTTTTGTGTTATTTCACAAACTATTTCCTTGTAAACCTGAAGTATTTTGGTATATGCATGATAAACACTGCACCAAAGAGGTAAATAATTCAATATTACTTACTTTTAACAAGAATTTTCAGAACACAACCTTTTAAACTTTTGATGTATGTATAACATGCTCCGGATAAACATTGACACACCTAAACTACTAGAAAAGTTAAATAATTGATATGATATTATCAATCCCAATTAGAATCCCAATTAGCTAAATTCTCATATGAGCACTTTTTCATTTATAACTTCTTCTCTTGACTACAATATGGTATTATATGATGGGAATAGTGTAAATCACTAAATTTTACTCAAAAACAAAAACCTACATTATAGTACTTTTCCAAAAAAGACTTACTTAATAAGAATTGCATAACAAACATATGGAACTTATTGTTCATAAAACATAATATTATCATAGGAACATATATTATTATGTATTACCAAAAATACTTTTGTACTTACCTCAATAATAATAATAAGTATTAGTTTTATATTAAATTAAAACTTAAAATACCTGAGGACTTACTATGTACTTCTTAGGAACCTATCTTAGGAGCATTTCGTACAATCTTTTGATTGCAGTAGGTCTTTGTGTTATTTCACAAACTATTTCCTTGTAAACCATGCATGATAAACGCTGCACCAAAGAGGTAAATTCAAAGGTATTACTTTCTCAATAACAAGAATTTTGAGAACACAACCTTTGAAACTTTAGATTCATGTATATTCACGAATAAATATTGACACACACACATACACCTAAACTACTAGAAAAGTTAAATCATTGATAATATAAAATCCAAATTAGCTAAATTCTCATATGCACTTTTTCATTTATAACTTCTCTTGACTACAATATGATATAATATACAATGGGAATAGTCACTAAAACTCAAAAATATAATCCTACATTACTTATAGTACTTTTTCCAAAAAGACATAACAAAAATTGCATAACAAACATACTTATTGTTCATAAAACATAATATTTTCATTGGAACTTATATTAATATTACCAAAAATTCTTTTGTACCTCAATAATAATAATATTAGTTTTATATTATTACATTAAAATTTAAAATACATGAGGACTTTAGTAAGTCCTCATGTATTAAGTATACATTTTAAAAAGATGTGGTCGTTTTAGGGACCTATCAGACAGAGTGGTCACGCGTTGAAGCATTTGCGTTGGAGCAGTCAGTGTGTGACTGAGGAGCAATTCTGACACATTCAGAACTCCTCCTGTGTGAGTATATAGAGATACTCACACGGGAGGCATTCTACAACATAATACAACACAAAGAACACAAATCCCTTGACCGCTTGTCTGAGATATCCCAGGCAATTTCCCATAGTTGCAACTTGCAATGCAGTTTCTAATTGTTATTGGTTTGCCAAATAAAAGTCTGAAATTATAATATTGTTTTTATCTTTCATCAAAAGTTGGTATTTGAACTCCTTTAATAATAATAAATTAATATTTTCACAAGGGATATTTGATTCATCTTCTTTGATTTTAAGTGACAAGACCTTGTTTAAGATTTCCGCTGTATAAATATTTTTATAAGTATAATATAAAAGAGATTTAACACTTGCCTATCTGATACTAGGTTGATAATAAGGTGTAAGACAAATGTAGTACCTATTGATGAAAGCTGTGTATGAATATGTATCTAAGGTAGGTATATTTAAGTGAGAAAATAAATGAAAAAACATTTAAAAACGAGTATTTATTAAATTTCTTTTAATTAAAGCTTTTGAGTGAATATATATTATCTTCCTAGGACTTCGTCATCATTACACTTGCAATTCTTTATTATAAAATGTAGTACTTATAGTATCTCAGTGTTAGCAATCATCCTTTATCCTGAAAAATATTTGGTTCAGCGTACACAGTACTAATAATGTAAAATGCCTTACAAGGCACGAAAAGGGGATTATTAAACTTATAAATTGCCTGTTTATGTTACAATAATACCTATTTGAAAGCTCAAAAAAACGTAGGTGTTCAAGAATGAGTTCAAGTTCAACAAACTATGTTCAACTCATGACATCAACTCTGTTGTAATGCATGTAATTTTAATCCACAAGTTTGATGCATTTCTAAGACTTTTTCATGGTAGATTATTTAGCGTAGGTATCAAATAGGTATAGGATATAATAAACTTATCAATTTCTTGCTTAAAACATAATCTCTATAAACTTAATAACAATATCTAATTATCTTTTTTTTTGTCTCCTTCTTCTTCTCTTTTTTAATTGCCGACTCAGTTAGTTGCCAATGTCAGAGAATTCTTTCTCCTCTAGATCGCCATGCTTGTGATAATATAAACATGAAGGAGTGTTATTTTCTCAGTGTTTTCATAAAGGGCTTATAAAATACCAAAAAATATAAATAAAACCATTTACACATTTATAATAATTACCTTTAAATACAATAAATCGGTGCAAAAGTAACTATTCCTACATTGACCACGTTATATATTAGAAAATAGTATATTTTATAATAAAAAATATCAATCTTTTTTTAAACTATATTTTCATCTTGATTTACAATTTTTCCGTTAGTCGTTATGGCTAAGCCATTTCAATTCCTAAAAAAAAAAACAATTCCGTTAGTCAAATTTGACGTTCGTGTTTGACATTTCTTAATCCAGTTCAGAGACAAATATTACAGGTTAAAACCATTCAGAAGTAAAAGTGCACATGATACTGAAACAGAACCACTCACTTTACAACTGTTTACATACCTGCACGGATTAGCTCAGGTTTTGACAAAGTTAATGATAGGGGTCCTGACCAACATTCATAATTGTGTTCTTAAAATGTACTGCATGGATTCAAGTAAGTACCTACATGCTTTTGAATTTCAAAATAACATAATATTCTAGAAAAAATGATACTTAGGTAAGTACATAAACACTATAGTTTGTCAGATAATGTGTGTATTATTGTATGGTATATTCCATTATACCCTTGCTTGAGTAAATCAAGGTAAAAGAATTTACAGAATTTTTGTAATGCTTATTTGTGTATTTATGGCAACATTAATTGCATTCTTTTTGTTGTGAACCGCATTCTGATTTCTGAGATGTTATTGACCTTGTATTATTTGTAAAGAAGTTTATTGTCATGACAATGATTTAAAATGCACATCGCTCTTATCGCCCTGTAACGGACAAAACAGATGCTATTTTTGATAAAGTGGAGCAAGATCGGCATATTAGTAGTTACAAAGTAGTTGGCGAACTGGGGATTGACCACAAAATGGTATTGGCGCATTTGATAAAAGCCGCGTACACAAAAAAAGCTCATTATTTGGGTGCCTCATGAATCATGATCGCACTGAAAGAAACCTAACGAACTGTGTACTCATTTGTGATTATTTATTAGGACTTAATAAAATCTACCATTTTTGAAGAAGCTGATTGCTGGTGATGAAAAGTGGATCACGTACGACAGGAAAGTGTGAAAAATATCGAGGGCATTATAGTACTAATATACTTACTTATAATTACTAATATTATTTATAAATTATTAGAAAGTGTGTCTCTGTCTATCTGTCAGTCTGTTGCCCCTTAACGCCCGAACCGCTGAAACGATTTTGCTGAAATTTCGTATGGAGATAATTCGAGTCTCAGGAAAGGACATCTAAGGATACACGTAAGAAATTGCTTGGCCGACTCAGCATGTTTGTCAATTCTAAGTGTCTTATTGTATAGTAATTAGTAGGTAACTAGTCAACTGAACCTGAAGACGCGAGTGGATCGATAAAGTGGGTACCTGACAATTTGAAAATGTTCGTTTTTTTTTCATAAATGGAGGCCTTAGGAGTGGAAAATGATTTGAAATAAGAAAAATGTAGATTTTATGTATAGCCACTAGCCAGATATATTAGCCAGATTATAAAATAGGTAGGTACCTATTCGCCCTTAGGCCTTATAATAATGGTAATCTTTATTGTACACCATGAACATATTATATACAACTATTTGACATGCACATCAGTTAAACAAAAGTACAATTTTGGCGGCCTTATCGCTAAAAGCGATGTCTTCTAGGCAACCATCAAAACATTTAAGAGAGTATCACATCAAGAAAAGAATAATTACGGCCTTCTATTGTTATAAAATGTAAGTTTTCTAATTCATCCACTCCGGCTTCACCTGAGGATCATGCCCACGAAAGCACAGAGGTAAAAACTTAACCTGTCCGTATACCACTGCACTGTATGATGTATCTTTTGTAGTATCAATTTGTGGCAGCCCTGCAAGTTGTCATATCCGGCTTACACCGAGTGCCCTCAGTTGACACCCCTCACTTCCTGTCAACTTTTTGGCAACAACTACACTCGCTTTTTACCGACACTTGGCCGACACTTCCTGCTGCAGATTAATGATTGTTTTTAGACGAGTAGGTATATGTTGAAGCTGCTTCTGAAATCTTTGGTCGGGTCACCGGGTGTTTGTGTAGTTACCTTCCTTAGGAATAAAAGTGCACAAAATTGCTTAGATGGCTATTTGTATTTGCGTATTTGACGTATTCGCCAAACAATCACCATGTGTAGACGCTATGTTTGACAAAGTATTGGCCTTTTTTGCCTATTTGACAAATATAACCAATACTTACTAAATACACGTGTATACGAGTCAAATAGATAAGTTTAACAAAATCAAGTAAAAGTTTGGTATTTGACGTCCATGTGTGGAAGGCCGTATTAGCTTTTATTTGCCTGTTATACGTGTATACGTCGATAATTTTGCCAAATGCAACAAAATATAGCCAAAAGCAAATAGCCATGTGAAGTGCCAGCATAATATACGTACTTATGTTATTTGGTGTAGGTTAGTGATGTAACGGATATTCGCATTCGCATTCGCGAATATCCGCGTATTTTTCAATATTCGCATTAGCATTCGCATTCGCAAAAATTATGCGAATATTTAGCGAATGTTTTAATAATCAAAAAGGAAATTATTATATGCATGCATTTGAAATAATATAATAATACAATAGGTAACACTTAGATTTTTTTATTAAATCATACTTCTACATTCTTAATTAAAGCCTCATTAGTCATTTAAATGAAAAAATAACTTCAGAGATCTTATCAAATCTTACATTAATCAGCCTTGTTGGTATACTATGTAAGGTTTGCATTCATTTAGTAGTATATATTACTTTACTATCATTTTTAAATAATGTTTATAATTTCTATTTACTAAAAAACTAAACAATTACTTGAAACATAAAACATAAAACTAACCTCAAAACAAAATAAAACTTTTAGAATGAACTTTCTGTGACTAAATTCATTCAATTATAGTCTGTCAAGAAAGTGAAGAAATTAAAAAGTGGCAACATCGTAGTGTCTTCAATTTCAAATCAATCTAAGAAAAAAGGGGTGACACTACGATGTTGCCACTTTTTAATTTCTTCACTTTCTTGACAGACTATAAGCAATATCGGTTCGGCTATGTTCAATTTAAACATGGCCGACACGAAACGTCAAACCTGTCGAACATTTTACGAGCGCTTTTTTTGAAATTTTAAAATATTCGCATTCGCATTCGCGAATGTAGAAGATAAATATTCGCAATCGCATTCGCATTCGCGAATGTGAAAAATCCAACATTCGTTACATCACTAGTGTAGGTAGGTAGGTAAATGTAATATATTAAGTTGTAGTTTTAAAGTAAGTATTCCTTATTCCTTGTTTGATTGGCTGGGTATTGAAATTAATAAAGTACACGATGTAAAAGTTAAAAATAAAAAGAACTCTTAAAAATATTATCTTTAAGGACGCTATCACATTTTTTCACAAATATCAGCGATTTTCAGGTAAGTACCATTTTAAAGAATTAGGAGTCACACTGCAAGGATATTTTGGTTTCAAATGAAAGATAATATATTCATCTCCACGTCTACACCATAAAAAATTTATAGCCGCATACAAAATTTTCACATAAATACGTTTTAACCATCACAATAATCGCGAAAGATTAAAAAAAATGGGGTTTGATTAGGTAATGTCCTTAAACGTCGATATTCGTACTGACCTGCTAATTTTTGTCATAATTTTTGTGATTGCGTCCTTAAATAAAACTGTTAAATGTTTTAAAAAAATGGCATGTACCTAATAATATTAGGTAGAGAGTAGAGAGAGTTCACTGTGAAAGTAGCAGCGCTGGAAGACCAAAAATTTTTTTCACTTTTGTATGGGGAAACTCGTGACGCTCGGGCCCTTGCCCATACAAAAGTGAAAAAAAATTTTGGTCTTTCAGCGCTGCTACTTTCACAGTGAAATCTCTACAGGGAACACGTACACACCCTAAAGTATTATCACTTGTTTTTGTTACACCCTGTATATATATATATATATATATATATATATATATATATATATATATATATATATATATATATATATATATATATATATATATATATATATATATATATATATATATATATATATATATATATATATATATATATATATATATTTTTTTTAACAATAAAAGACGAATTTTAATCATAAAAAACATATACCACTATCAGAACTGTAATTAATTGAAGTGAGAACAATTTAAACATGCTTTTTATCTAAAATAAAACCTTATAATTTAACAACCACCTTACCGGTATTAGCACCTGAGATCATTGAGATAAACGCATCGAATATATTATCAAAACCTTCCAAGACATGTTCTTTAATCTTAATTTCTCCACTTTTGATCCAACTAGTTATATCCCTAAACGCTGTAGGCCATTCGTTCAACCAGCGTAAGACAATAAAACCTTCAATTTTCAACTGTTTCAAGAAGATATTCAGTTGCGTTGTAGATGCTTTAGGAAAGTTATCCTCCTCAGCGGTATAAGCACTGATGCATCCACACACTGACACCCTTCCAAACTCATTCATATGGTTCATGATGATGCTACTCATTTCGCCTCCAACGTTGTCGAAATAACAGTCCACTCCATCTGGTGCCGCCTCTTTCAATGCTTCGTCAATGTCAGTGGTTTTGTAGTTGAATGCTCTGTCGTAACCGATCTCATCTTCTAGCCATCTGACCTTCTCATCTGATCCAGTGAAGCCTACCACTCTGCATCCAACGATCATCCCTATCTGCCCAACTATGGATCCCACTGCGCCTGCTGCGACTGTCACTACAAGTGTTTCACCAGCTTTCGGCTTGCAGATCTCCAGGAGTCCAAAATAAGCCGTAGCTCCGACCATACCCGCTGCGCTCAGTGCTATGGAATCCGACAGATCTTGTAGATCGGGCATTTTGTAGATAATCTCAAAATCAGAGGTGAATTTTCCTGGGTTTATTACACAGTAGTCGCACCAGCCTGCATGGGAGACTACCTTCGTTCCTCTTGGGTATTTTGGATCTTTTGATTCTAGAACTACGCCGGTTTGGAATCCAAACTGATCGTATGGTGTTGGGAAGTTGCTGCTGAAAACTTTCATGTAAGGATCGACGCTTACCCATTCTGCTTTTATGAGAATATCACCATCTACCAGGCTGGGTAACTCGTATTCTATAACTTCGTAATCCTCTCTTTTTGGTATTCCGTTGAAATGATTTTTAACGACATATTTTCGCGCCTTCATCTTGTAATAACACTCTGGCTTCGGGTTAAGTTATTTTACTATTTTATATTCTTGTTTTTAGGTTTCCGACATTAAAGCGAATAATAAACGGACTAATTTTGTTTTTGTTGTCGTTTTTATTTTATACTCGTAAAATAACAAAATATGCAAAATCATACAATTAAAATTTGATGTAGTGTTGCCGTATGTATATTTAAATTAATAACTGTGGGATAACATAAATAAATTTAATTGGATTTTCGAAAATTAAATGCTTAATACAGAGTACAATTAAACCATACAGAAAACCTTTTGGCCCGATATAAGTTTTGATCCTTGTTAAAAAAATATACAATTATTTTTTCTTTTATCATCACTCAGTACTAAAATATTGAGAAATAGCTTCCGAAAGTTTTCCTTACTTGGGAGTTGAGGGTGAAGCCAAACGAGCGTAATTTGTGAGTTGTGAATCGCAGAATTTCGGCTGACAAAAATTCTGCTGCATTCAGTTTCATACTGTACGGTGCAACCGTACAAAGTCCAAATTATTAATCAATTTATAATTTTCACATGCGCGCTCATCCTACTTTCTACTTTCTTACTATCCTACTAATCCTATATATTACTATCCTACTAATATTATAAAGGCGAAAGTTTGTTTGGATGTTTGTTACTCTTTCACGCAAAAACTACTGAACGGATTTTAATGAATCTTTACAATAATATAGCTTATACATCAGAATAACACATAGGCTACAATTTTAACCGACTTTCAAAATGGGAGAGGTGTTATGTTCGTTTTTTTATGTTCAATGATTACTCCGCCGTTTGTTAACCGATTTTCAAAATCTCTTGGTATATAGGATATCATCCCAATTTGGTATTACATTCACAAAAGTGGTGATCTGATGAAGGATCCACAAGTAATCGAGGGAACTTCTCAAAATTTATAGGGAAACGTGTGGTGACTTCGGTTTCGTGAGAAGTATTCTAAGCATATTATGCTACCAACAAGTAAGATTTTGCACCGAGGTATACCTGGTGTACCGTGGTCCAGAACGTGCTGAGAGAACTCCTGATTCTTTATAGATACAAGTTTCGGCGTTGTTTTAAGAACGGAAAGCATATGCTACTATGCAAATTACATTCATCATCATCATCACTACCACATTATACTATGCATCGTCCTATGATTATGAGCCTATTATGACCCTGTTTTTGGTACTTTTTATGGTCTCTTAGATCGAGACTCGAGTTTGTCAAGCGATAATTAAAAAAAACTATACTTAATATTATAAACCTGAAGAGTATGTTTGCTTGAACGCGCTAATCTCTGGAACCACAGGTCCGATTTAAAAACTTATTTCAGTGTTAGATAGCTCATTTATCGAGTAAGGTATATAATATTATCACGCTAAGACTAATACGACCGAAGAAACTCAGGAAAATGAGGGGAAAACAGGGGGAAATATTAGAAGGGGTTTATCTCACGAACTACTGGAGCAATTTTTATGGCATATAAATTATAAATTATTTAGGTTTAAGAGCAGTTACCGCAAAACCGTCGCGCCTTGCTGACTACTGTAACTATAGAATTAGCATCTTATAGCATAGCAATATAAAACTTATCAGCAACTATAGTTTTATTATCCATCTATAGTTTTATCATCTAGCAGCAATTGCAAGGTGTACCTCGTACATCTTTATGGTTCTTCGAACCGGATTTTAACCAGTGACCTATGGAAAAGTCCTGTTTGATTCACACGAGCGTAACTTTGTGAGTCATGATTTGTATGAAAAGATATTTACGCGACCGGAATTCTGCAACTTATATATCACAAATTACGCTCGTTTGGCTTCACCCTCAACTCCAAAATCCCAAGCGGCCGGATCCGGCCGCGCCATTTGTACTGCGGCTATTGGACACTTTACGCGTCGCCGCCGCCGCGCCGGCCTGTGCCGCGGCCGGACCTCCCGCGCCATCCCCCGCGTGACCCCCGCTCTACCCACCGCCGCGAAGTGACCGTTCTGCAACGATTTTAAGTGGGATAAAAGTGTTATTTTTTTGTAAAAATATGTTATTGTTACAAAAAATAACACTCAATTTTTTGGTTAAATGGACTCTCTTAATGAAACCTAAGCTCTAAAAAAATTTGACCGGTAGGTTTAAGGGCACCCTGTAAAAACTAGAAGATATAATAAAAATCGGCCGAGTGCGAGTCGGACTCGCGCACGAAGGGTTCCATACTGTTATAGAGGCTAGAGCAAACATAGACAAAAAATTATGTTTTTGTATGGGAGCACCCTTAATTTTTTATTTTATTTTAATATTTTTCTTAAATATTGAAGTAGATAATTAAGGCCTTTGTGAAAATATTAATTGCTTTTTTGCTCGATATTAATAATGGCAACAGGTCTAACCTGTTGCCATTATTAATATTGATATCGAGCAAAAAAGGCCAAAAAAATCACGTTTGTTATATGGAAGCCCTTTTAAATATTAATTTTATTTTATTTTTAGTATTTGTTGTTATAGCGGCAATAGATATACACAATCTGTGAAAATTTCAGAACTCTAGCTATAGCGGTTCTTGAGATACAGCCTGGAGACAGACAGACGGACAGACAGACGGACAGATAGAGGGACAGACAGACGGACAGACAGACATCGAAGTCTCATGAATAGGGTCCCGTTTTCACCCTTTGGGTACGGAACCCTAAAAAGTAAAGAAAAAAAAGTTTAAATATAAGTAAAATAGGTTCTCATCCAGGCTGTTGCCCTTAGGCTTTAGGGAGAGTGCCCAGAATGCTGGCGAGTGGCGACATTGCCCCGCTGTAAATTGCCATTGTCAGCTGCTTAACCGCCAGCCAAAATACGCTCCAGCCCTCTGCTTAGCTAGCACGGCGTTGGCCAGTCGCATCTTCGAAAGAAAGTAATGGTAGTTTCTTTCCCATGTCTACATATCTTTTTCCCGAGCATGGCGTTACCCATCGACTCGGGTTTCAGTGGACAAAGACAAGAAACCCTTTCCATAGCAACCAACATACAGTTCGACAAGGCTTTAATTGAATGTGTCAATGGGCGCTGCTGGTAATGGAGAACTGTCAAAAATGACGTTTTTGTATGATAGCAGCGTTAGTTCCTATTCTCGCCACGTTCATAAAAAGCCTTGTTGAACTGTATTTTAGCAACGGTAATCGTACCACAGACTCTAATATTTTCAGATGTCAAAGAAGCTAGTCTGGCTAGCAAAAGATGAGACTTGAAAATATATTATAAAATGATATTATAATTGGAATCTCGGAATTCAATCCAACGATTTTCATGAAATTAAGTATATAGGGGGTTTCGGGGGCGATAAATCGATCTAGCTAGGAATCATTTTTAGAAAATGTCATTATAATCGTGTTTTATCGAATACCGAGCAAAGCTCGGGCAAATAGCTAGTATTTATTAAAACATGATTAATTCTGAACTTTTTCAGCATTAAAACTAAAGAGATTGAACTCCGAACTCCCATTGACTCGAAAACTCACAACAATATTTTCTAAGCAAGCGTCTGGTAATACGAGATAACTCTGTTAATCGTTCGTTTATGAAGGGTAGGTTGTAGGTGCAGTTAGGTAGGAAGGGGAGATAACGGATAGGTATATAATAATATAGGTATTCATCAGGGGGCGACGAACTCAAAATTTTCGATTTTATAATTCATTTTTATAATTGAAAATAAGCCCTGAATTCTTTCATTTTGTAAAATTAGATACGACATTATATTTCCAAGAATTCAATCTGAGCAAAAACACGATATCTTAAAATTATCTCGATAGAAAAAAATCACAAAGATGCAACAAATTTTCATGAATTTTTCATTACCTAGTGTATGTTAATATTTTAACATAGTGTAATGAAACGTACATTGAACTATGTATGTTAATATTTTAACACATTGTATTAAATTCTATCATTAAGAAACCGACCTAGCGGATTTTTCAAATGTTGTAAGTATTTTGTCGATTTATTCAGAAAAAACTAATTTGGCAATGAATCCGCGTCGTCCTTTTTCACCTGGCATGTGAAAGACGGGCGTGAGTGTGAAGAGAGAAGGACGATGTATGATTTTTTGGGTTAGTCGCCCTCTTAAGAGCATTTATTAGTGGTATTAAATTTAAAATAGGTATCACAAAATTTAAAATAGGTATTCTATACGCCTGACACTTTTTAAAAGCAACCACGGTCCACGAATAACTTATTGCGAAAAAAATAAATAGGCACAGACTATCTTTTATCATTAGTCTTTAATTATTCACGTTTAGCTATAAAAGATTAAGATTGCCATCATGATTGCTAAGCTGACTATAGCATGCAGGAATCGATCATCGACAACCATAGACGAATATTCTCCTCTACACGACAAACGGGAAGAGATCGCTAGGCATCGATTCTATAAGTATAATAAAACCATCCACAATTTTCTATGTTCTAAATTCTTCTGATATTATAAACAGTCCTGGATTTATAAAAAGGCCGTATAGGCCGCGGCCTAGTGCGCCAACTTCCTAGGGAGCGGTAGATTTAGTACATGGGGCGGCGGAAATAAAGTGGCCTACACTTATAAAAATTAAAATCCGGCACTGAATATTAAAAAAGTCACTTTCAGGAATCAAAATTAGAACACCGCTTTGTAATAAACGAAATAATATCACCTTCCTTTGATAATATAATATTTCGTATGTTATTTGGAAATGTCAATATTCGATGTTCGTCGTGTGTTTACGAGATAAATATAAAATAAGACCCACAGCACGGTTATAAGCTGAAGCGACAGCGAGTACAGTAAGGCTGGTTTCCCACTACATTTACATTCCTCATTGGAGCTTATGCCTGAAATGTCGGTGAGTTTTTTCAAGTCTTTTTAAATTCTTGGTAGCTGTTTTCCCTACATGAAAATTGTGTTAATCTACAAATTATTATTATTGCCTGAATACAGTTTGTAGGCTATATCTGTAGTAAGTATTTCGTACAATTTGTCAAACAATCACTTCTCGTTCATGTAGGTAACGTGTGACAACAATTCAAAGCATCTTTCCCTATTCCTCCCACTACCACTTTTCTTCTAATTAATTTCATTGCGGTTCCCAAGACAGATTTAGCATGGGCTTTATCATATTAAAGGGTTTTTGTTCTTGGTTACAGCGGTAACCAAGAACAAAAACCCTAATAACTCCTGTGACCAAAAAAAGCGTTTTTTGGTCACAGGAGTTATGGGAGTGTATAGCACAATTACGCCCATGAAGAATTACTTAATTAATAGCGCGCTAGAAATTTTATTTGCCACCAGGTGCCGCTATGTAGGGTCTATCGTGTTAAATAGATAATATATTATCGTGACATGACAGATATATCGTGAAACATGACAGCTATATCGTGACATATGACAGCAGTTTGAAATAGACCTATATAGCGCTATAGGGCTATATAGCGGTACCTGGTGGCAAATAGAATTTCAAACATCCTTATTAGCTTTGTCCACACTGTGCCTTTTTTTGTTCATCAAGGGCATGGGTTATAACTTATAGCGCATTCAACATCGCACGTGAGGCATGCCCGCGACGCTATGGCACTTTTCTTTCCTACGCGGGTGGATTTTGACGCATTCAATTATTGAATATGCCAAACGATAGTTGAATAAAAAGATGATGACGAAAATTGAAGATGAAATTGCATAGTGTGGACATAGCTATTCGAAATGTGGGTGAAGTGTGTAGGTAGCCTTACGTTAATGTAAGAGCAGCCCATGCCGCCAGCGCGGGATTTTAATATTTCACAACTGTGTAAACACTCCCATGGCGAATAAGAAATTTAATAAATATTTACAAGAGAGAACTTAGGGATTTAGCTTCAGATGAATATTCAGCTTAGAGGACGAATTGGCTTGATTAGACCTAAGTATGTGTTGTCTGACGACACATGGCATAGAATGTAGGCAATAACTAGGTACCTGGTATGTTAGTATACCTATGTATTTTATTTCAAATGGCTTTAAAAAAAGTCCGAACTCATTAATGCCTCGTATCGTTGCAATGGCCACGTTAAGCCACTATGGACAAAGATTGCCACCTTAGCCATTGATTATGGGCAATTGCACATGTTCATTGACGAATATATACGTTCTTGTCTATACTAATATTCTTCATACGTTTGTAATCCAACATAGGTTACCGTGAAAAACCCTTTTTGATGCGCAGGGGAAACCCATCATGGGTGCCCCGGGTTGGGGATGTGCCTCAGTTAGCTGAAGCACCCCGGGGGTATGTGGGACTCTTACTCACTAAAACCACCTTCAGCCGTATAAAGGAGGGAATCCCGGATCTAACAAACACCGTGAAAAAACCCTCGTTTAAGCTAAGAAACCGATTCAGGAATCTACTTCTTAATATTCAATTAAATGATAAATTCCATTCCATTATAGACATTCATTAGACAGTTATTATACCTGTGTATTAGCGATATCAACAGTAACAGGAACGATAGAATTAGTGCTGACTCAGCTAAGTCGATTACATAACAATAAACGAAACAACGAGTCGCGGGGAATTAAAATAAGCTCTGAACCGACTTCTAAAAACGGGAGGTGGTTTTAATCTATGGAATGATAATAATTGATCAGTTTTATTATACAGGGTGTAACCAAACTAAGTGATAATGCTTTAGGCAGGGGTTCTCAAACTTATTTTGTCCACCGCCCACTTTGAGAAAAAAAATTTGACGCCCCCTTTGTTTCACCTACTTTTAAATTAAAGCCTCTACACAACGCCCCCGTTTTTTTCTGGGTCCCACACGTCCCCCCTTTAGGCCTTGAGCGGGCGTTATCGTCTACTTTGGGAAAGGCTGCTTTAGGGTGCGTATTTGTCCCTGTATAGAGTTCACTGCCACAGTAGCGCTGAAAGAAAAACTTTAACGCTGCGAGTTTATTCACTTAGTTTTGTTACATTCTGCAGATATCATCTAGATTAAGGGTGGCCAACCTTTTCGACGTGGAATGAAAGTCAAAATCGGATAAGTACAAATTTTTCCTATTAGAACTTAGGAGTTACTTAGAGCTTTTATTTTAAAAGTAAAAGAAAATACTTGGGTTTGTTTGCTTTTTATAGGTAGTAGGTATGAGGTAATTTAAGTACTTATTTACTTTTTTACTTGAAAAAAATGTGCTCGGCTCCGCGGGCACAAGCCCGCAAGGTAACAGACGGAGGGCCGCATGTGGCCCGCGGGCCGCGTGTTGGCCACCCTTGATCTAGATTCTAGATGACGCTCGGGATCCGTTGCGCCAAAATTCGTTTATCGCGTGGGAATCGTACATTTTACCGGGAGAAAAAGCATCCTTTGTTTTCCCCGGGTCTCGAACTATCTCCATACCAAATTTTAGTAATATCTGCGCAGTTGTTTGGTCATGAAGAGGTAACAAATAGACAGACACACTTTCCCATTAACAATATCAGTATGGTTAAAGATTCCAAACATAATCTTTGACCCCTAACCAGCCCTTTAAAATTGCGTAATGCAATTTGACTAAGTACCCTCATTTGCGATAGATCGAAACGGTTGATCGCAGCTCTTGCAGCTACTTTTTAAATCTGCTGTTTTCATGTCAGACGACGATTTTAGATCTAGCAATCACTTATCCACTATCGATCCGATAACGGGCTTTTATTTGGTTGATAAGTCCTATCTGACTGATAACTTGATAAGTAGTTGTTATTGGGAATTTCTAGGGTATTCCCCGTCTAAGCGATATGAAAAAATTGACCTTTGTCCGGTTTCTGAGGTTTGACTAATCACTAATGTTTATCTTTTCAATATACTGTACTCGGCGAAACATGGCGATAGCGGTCATTGACTCCCTTGTCTTGTCATTTTGTATACCTACCGCGGTATATTAACAATATCTGACACTTCACTGTCAATCGCGGTTTATATAGAAAATGACAAGTTCTTGACAGGAAGTCAATGACCGCTATTGCAACGTTTCGCGGAGTACAGTAGGTAATAGGTATACCTACTGCTTTTGATTGGCTAAAGTCAAAATATTAACCAATCAATTACGATAGTGAATAGTAATTATATTCCTTACAAAAACCACAGAAAACTTGAAAATGATAACGTTGTGCATTTTTAGGGTTCCGTATCCGTACCCAAAGGGTTAAAACGGGACCCTATTAAGTAAGAAGACTTCGTTGTCTGTCCATCTGTTTGTCTCTCTCCAGGCTGTAACCCAAAAACCGCTATAGTTAGTTGCCGCTATAACAAAAAATACTAAAAAAAAAATACTTCAAACTCATAAAAAGTTGAAGATTATAAGAGTTACCAAGATGTTTTTGTGTATAAAAATAAAAAATATAAGAGGTCAATATTTTTATTCAGTTAAATGATTTTTTATGAAATGAGGGGGCAAACGAGCAAACGGGTCACCTGATGGAAAGCAAGTTCCGTCGCCCATGGACATTCGCAGCATCAGAAGAGCTGCAGGTGCGTTGCCGGCCTTTTAAGAGGGAATAGGGTAATTGGTGAGGGTAGGGATGGGAAGGGAAGCGAAGGGAATAGGGGAGGGTAGGGAAGGGAATAGGGTAGGGGATTGGGCCTCCGGTAAACTCACTCACGCGGGAAACAAAGCGCGAGCGCTGTTTCACGCCGGTTTTCTGTGAGAACGTGGTATTTCTCCGGTCGAGCCGGCCCACAAGCGCTGTTTGCGGGCCGGCTCGACCGTCTCACAGAAAAACGTGGTATTTCTCCGGTCGAGCCGGCCCGTTCGTACCGAAGCATGGCTCCCCCACGTATAAATTAATCCTTCGATCGCGGATTCTTGGAAATGCTATTGTATTATCTTGTTGTCGCGATCATCGGTGCTCTTAATGGGGCTTGAAGGAATACAGTGCGTTATTATTCGTAGCAGTGCGACCATTTTTTATAAGGCTTGTAAAAAGGTAAATGACTGCTACCGCCTCAATTCGTCGAGTACACTACATAGTTATGTTATAATTTTATGTAAAAGTTTTGTATTACTTCTGTAACATATTAATTTTGTACAACCCTATTAACCGTTAAAGAGCAGTTATCTGGTGGTGACCTCACAGCGATAGCCGCAAAGGCTGTATGTTCATTACAGAATATCACCATTCGCCAGCATAAAGGTATTAGCGATGTATGGTTTTGATTTTGTGGCCGGCCAAAGAAATATTGATGCTGATTTTCGTTGTTATAAACAACGTATTAACACAATTTTATTTTATAGTTATCAGATTTGCACCTAGACTAAGACAAAAAAAACATTTAAGTTACGTTAAAATGAAGATTACTTTTACCTCTAAGGGTCTGTTCACATTGCCACGTGAGACGTCGATGAGATCAACAGGCAGCGCAACACCGCGCTTGAGCCAGTAAGGAAACTCAACTTAGGCGGTTCGATAATCCATTAGCTAAGAGCCGAGCATTGTGAGGGTTTGCGCCGTTTTTCTGCGTTATTATATTATAATAATATCTATGGATGCTTCACACCACGTCAGTCTGGCTCCGTGCTAAGTACCCGAAGGACTTGTGTTACAGGTACCAGACAACGAAAATAATATATTTAATACTTTTATACTTTACATAATATATTTAAGATTTTTATTACATACACATATTTAATACACATCCATGACCCAGAAACTTTGAAAACTTTTGGTTCCATCGGCAGGATTCGAACCCGCGAACCCCGGCTTAAGCTACAGGCTACAGCCCACCAACTGAGCCACAGAGGTCGTCAATTATAAGGTAAGGTAGGTCTTTCTTTAAGGCAGCTTTTTAAATTAAGTATATAATATTATAGACTTTGGCGTTAGTAACCAAACCTTGGCTGACTGATGTTCATTGGTCACATATACTTATAAATAAAAATTACTATGTTAAAGCACAATCAATCACAAAAGTTTATACGTGGGCGAGCCATGCTTCGGCACGAATGGGCCGGCTCGACCGGATAAATACCACGTTCTTACAGAAAACCGGCGTGAAACAGCGCTTGCGCTGTGTTTCGCCGAGTGAGTGAGTTTACCGGAGGCACAATCCCCTAACCCCTACCCTATTCCCTTCCCTACCCTCAACTATTCCCTTCCCTTCCCTTCCCTACCCTCCCCTATTACCCTATTCCCTCTTAAAAGGCCGGCAACGCACTTGCAGCTCTTCTTATGCTGCGAGTGTCCATGGGCGACGGAAGTTGCTTTCCATCAGGTGACCCGTTTGCTCGTTTGCCCCCTTATTTCATAAAAAAAAAAAGTGTTCATGTTGTGGGATATACCTATACACCCTATAGTATAGGGCTTGTTTCTCTCGCGAAAGAAAGAAGTATGCTATGTCCTTTCTCGTCCCGGGAAATGACAGATACTTTTTATCCCTGAAAAATGTACAGGAGTTGCGGGCGTCATCTAGTTATAATATAAATACTATATTATATGTGTCCTGCCCCCCCCTACCATGAGCTCAGCAGTATTACTTTAATATTACTTTTGGATTTCGTTTAAGCAAACGTGATCTCTATTTATACTGTGTGAAATTTTACCCGCAGTAAAATGATTCTATCTTAGTTGTACAATAGATTTATGAAGTTTTTTTTTTTAATGCAAATCATTAAAAAAAATCGGCCGGGTCATAACCGCTCGCGCCTTTCGGCATAAAGTTGCCATAGTGCGTCATACAAAATATTTTTTATGTTCAAAAAAATAACATACATTATTCGATAGTACTATAACTGTAGGTAAATCGTTTTGCTGCGGGAAAACAACCACTAAAATTTCACGTTATATAAACAAAACTATGTTTTTTGTTTGTGCCAAATCTGAAAATAATAATAATAATGTAAGTAATAAAACTGCTATAAGAGTTCAAGGTAGGTAAAACATTTTCAGATTCTGAGAACTGCTGTAAGACGGTGGATGTAGGAATTGCAATAGATAAATACCAAAGTGCACAAGACGTTGGTATTTTATTATGACAATATTAAAATGTGTCATTTTTACAACTGGCAACAATTGCACACGGCTTGCTCCTAAACAGCAGTTCGCTTCGACATTAACGACGAACATACTCATATACCATAACCTTATTTTGACTATTTCAAATCTTATCTTTGTAAGATCAGGGTTTAAAGTAACTTGTCAGAAATTGTAGATACGACCTTTTAGAGGCAACAGAAGAAGCACATTAAATCGAATATTCGAGGAGCACATTCTTATAATCATAACTTCAGGTCCGAAGACGCCTTCCCACTGTCACTATCATAGTCCGAGAATTTATAATATTGCTGCAATGTTTTCTACATAGACATAGAGGTGAGATAGATCATTTCTTGAGAAGTTGGTTCTGGAGTTGAAGAAGTAGAAGAGTTGAAGTTGGTTGGAAAAATCCCTTCAATTCTTTCTTCCGTGAATAATTTTCCCCTCATCTGTCGAACGATTTTGCACATGTATGATGTAGCATGCTTATTACAATAAACATAAAAAATAAAAAGAGTATTTTTTACGGTGAAAAAAGACAAGTGACTAATTTCCAAAATATTAAATCTGTCATTTTGTCCCTATATTCTGTAGGCATTCCAATTCTATCCTGTTCTTGTAAGTTATAGCTGTGTTTGTACTACCTGATCCTGTGTATGTCTACAATTCTTAAGGGTCCCACACAGTCCGCCTGCAGACTCTGGTCGGCAGGCTGCCTGACAGCCATTGACCGTCGATACCAAATCTACAAAATCGTCAGGGGAACTGTGAGTCTGTGGTCTTTTCCGATTAACTGTCAGGTGACTGCCTGCCGGCGACCTGTTAATGTGTAAACATGCAATGTAAAGGGCCATGAACAGGGAACAGGGAACATGCAGTGTCCTTTACATTGCATGTTTATTCGTAAGTACAAATTGACGAAAACGCGGTCCATAACATTTTTAAGTCTTATTAAAAGACTTTGGTAAATAGCACAATGTAAATTGCATGAATTTTATGCGCTTTGAGTGGGGTGACCGAATCAAGAAATTCGGAATCGAAAATAACCCTAATAGCGTCTCTACAAGATGGCCCAGCATAGTGGGCCATCACGATGGGCCAGCGTGGGAAAGACGTAGTGGCGTAGGGTGGCCGATGGCGCCATTGATGGCCGTGGCATGGCGGCGGTTTCGGTTTTTCGGCCGTACATCACACGGGGGGTGTTCGGTGTTCCTCCGACCAGCACAGCTGCGCGGCAAGTCGTGCAACGTCTCGTTGTTTCAGTTTGGCAGACTTCAGCACGGCGTGTTTGTGTGCGTGCGACTAGACGTATACCAAGTATAATTGTATGACGTCAGTCCCCGAGTGCTACACCTATATATTTTCTTTTCTGTAAGCTCAATCCCTTCTCTATATCCGTGGTTGCGAGTCACAGTATTTTACGGCTTACTCCCAGCCGGTGACATAACAACTGCGCCGTATGCAGGTTCGAATCCTAATATAGGAAATGGGAGACTTGCATTCGATTGTTTATGGGAATATCCTATGGGATTTTCGTCCAAACCTTATGGTTGTAGTTTTATAATTTACTAACAGGACAGTTTATTTTGGCCAAATACGCAAGAACCTATGTACCCTATGTACCCAACAACATAATATTATAATTATTAGTGTGAGACTTCTGCCTCCTATTAATGTCTAGTTTCTTAGGCTTATAGGCTGAAGTTTATCTATTCACTAGCTTTTCTACTTAACTATCGTCAACACGATACTGTTGAATAGATAAATTCTTGTCAAAATTTAAAACATCTGACATAAGCAAAGTACTTGATTGCGGCTCAGACGGTATAATCAGAGTAGACAGAATTATAGAGTATACCGACTTAGAACTGATGTTGAAATTTTTAAATTTGACGTATTATGATGAAAATCGTCGCTAGGGTTGTTAACTTGTTACCTACGAATTTAAAACTATGGCATATTCGCTGGACGTGTTCCTCTTTGGTCGTATTGTTGTTTGTGTTTTGGCACATGCGATTAAAATTGTCAGATTCCAATTTTGAAATCTTTATTTTAAATATTTAAAAATAAATTATATCAGCCAGTGCGAGGCACATTCTGTTCATAATCCTAGTGAAACCCGACGAATTTGACAGATATTGAAACCTGTCCGTTTCTTTGCAGTCGAACTACTGGTAGTTATGTCTATTATGGTATAATGTCTGTTGACTGGTTTTAACATAAGCCTATCAAAACCGGTAGTGAAAAGAAAAACTGCTATAAAACTTTAGAATCCAGGTATAAAAGTACGGGTGCGAAAGATTCACTGCAAAATATTTACATACAAAAAATATGAACGATTACAATTTACTATTTATTATGTAAATACATCTTTCATATTTTTGGTATGTAAATATTTTGCAGTGAATATATTTTGTACAGGAACCTAGGTAATTACTATCTTAAACTGAATAATAAATAACTCAAATATGGCTTAATATATTGTCTGGGAAATGATCTTGGTATTACGTTTGTATGAGAATTTCGATGGCACCCAGTCTCTTAAGAATGTACAAAAAATGTGAAAACTGCGTACCTTACGACATAACTCAGCATTCACCTTAACTAGAAACCCATGAAAAACCACGCAATATACCAGAAACGTGACAAAAAGCAATCTATAATATAAGATTGAAAGGATTAGAGTAAAAACCCTCGTATAATATTCAAATCAGGATCGACAGGCCATCAATCACTAGCCGGCCCAAAGCTCTCTTTTTGCACCACACTATCATTGTGTAACGCATTTTTCTTTTTAAAAAGTGGAGTTGGCTTTAGGCTTTCAGATTTTTCAATAAAGTCACCAAGCTTTATAGGAGTTGGTGATCCGGCAACGTTGTTTTGTCATATTATGTTGTTCCGGATGTGCTAAATAATAAGCAATTCCATCAAATAAGTCCATCCGTTTGGGTACAGTATGCTAACAAACACCTCGACACAATAAGAAATAAAGTGTAGTGAAAGTTAATAATATGTAGTAGTTATTAAAGTTAAGTAAGAATTATTATAAATACTGATGTTGCCGGTCACTTTATTGCGGCGTTATTGGTTCATCGCACGAGAACCATACATTTTACCTTGATGACCAGGATTCAAAGTATCTACATTACAAAATTTATCAAAATCAGATCAGTGGTTTGTGCGTGAAGAGATAACATAACAGATAGACAAACTCTTGCATTTAAACTAGTTAAAAACTAGGGTAAAGAGCATCGTACCAGCATACCACGTTCTCACAGAAAACCGGCGTGAAACAGCGCTCGCGCTTTGTTTCCCGAGTGAGTGAGTTTACTGGAGGCCCAATCCCTACCCTATTCCCTTCCCTACCCTCAACTATTCCCTTCCCTTCCCTTCCCTACCCTCCCCTATTACCCTATTCCCTCTTAAAAGGCCGGCAACGCACTTGCAGCTCTTCTTATGCTGCGAGTGTCCATGGGCGACGGAAGTTGCTTTCCATCAGGTGACCCGTTTGCTCGTTTGCCCCCTTATTTCATAAAAAAAAAAAGTGTTCATGTTGTGGGATATACCTATACACCCTATAGTATAGGGCTTGTTTCTCTCGCGAAAGAAAGAAGTATGCTATGTCCTTTCTCGTCCCGGGAAATGACAGATACTTTTTATCCCTGAAAAATGTACAGGAGTTGCGGGCGTCATCTAGTTATAATATAAATACTATATTATATGTGTCCTGCCCCCCCCTACCATGAGCTCAGCAGTATTACTTTAATATTACTTTTGGATTTCGTTTAAGCAAACGTGATCTCTATTTATACTGTGTGAAATTTTACCCGCAGTAAAATGATTCTATCTTAGTTGTACAATAGATTTATGAAGTTTTTTTTTTTAATGCAAATCATTAAAAAAAATCGGCCGGGTCATAACCGCTCGCGCCTTTCGGCATAAAGTTGCCATAGTGCGTCATACAAAATATTTTTTATGTTCAAAAAAATAACATACATTATTCGATAGTACTATAACTGTAGGTAAATCGTTTTGCTGCGGGAAAACAACCACTAAAATTTCACGTTATATAAACAAAACTATGTTTTTTGTTTGTGCCAAATCTGAAAATAATAATAATAATGTAAGTAATAAAACTGCTATAAGAGTTCAAGGTAGGTAAAACATTTTCAGATTCTGAGAACTGCTGTAAGACGGTGGATGTAGGAATTGCAATAGATAAATACCAAAGTGCACAAGACGTTGGTATTTTATTATGACAATATTAAAATGTGTCATTTTTACAACTGGCAACAATTGCACACGGCTTGCTCCTAAACAGCAGTTCGCTTCGACATTAACGACGAACATACTCATATACCATAACCTTATTTTGACTATTTCAAATCTTATCTTTGTAAGATCAGGGTTTAAAGTAACTTGTCAGAAATTGTAGATACGACCTTTTAGAGGCAACAGAAGAAGCACATTAAATCGAATATTCGAGGAGCACATTCTTATAATCATAACTTCAGGTCCGAAGACGCCTTCCCACTGTCACTATCATAGTCCGAGAATTTATAATATTGCTGCAATGTTTTCTACATAGACATAGAGGTGAGATAGATCATTTCTTGAGAAGTTGGTTCTGGAGTTGAAGAAGTAGAAGAGTTGAAGTTGGTTGGAAAAATCCCTTCAATTCTTTCTTCCGTGAATAATTTTCCCCTCATCTGTCGAACGATTTTGCACATGTATGATGTAGCATGCTTATTACAATAAACATAAAAAATAAAAAGAGTATTTTTTACGGTGAAAAAAGACAAGTGACTAATTTCCAAAATATTAAATCTGTCATTTTGTCCCTATATTCTGTAGGCATTCCAATTCTATCCTGTTCTTGTAAGTTATAGCTGTGTTTGTACTACCTGATCCTGTGTATGTCTACAATTCTTAAGGGTCCCACACAGTCCGCCTGCAGACTCTGGTCGGCAGGCTGCCTGACAGCCATTGACCGTCGATACCAAATCTACAAAATCGTCAGGGGAACTGTGAGTCTGTGGTCTTTTCCGATTAACTGTCAGGTGACTGCCTGCCGGCGACCTGTTAATGTGTAAACATGCAATGTAAAGGGCCATGAACAGGGAACAGGGAACATGCAGTGTCCTTTACATTGCATGTTTATTCGTAAGTACAAATTGACGAAAACGCGGTCCATAACATTTTTAAGTCTTATTAAAAGACTTTGGTAAATAGCACAATGTAAATTGCATGAATTTTATGCGCTTTGAGTGGGGTGACCGAATCAAGAAATTCGGAATCGAAAATAACCCTAATAGCGTCTCTACAAGATGGCCCAGCATAGTGGGCCATCACGATGGGCCAGCGTGGGAAAGACGTAGTGGCGTAGGGTGGCCGATGGCGCCATTGATGGCCGTGGCATGGCGGCGGTTTCGGTTTTTCGGCCGTACATCACACGGGGGGTGTTCGGTGTTCCTCCGACCAGCACAGCTGCGCGGCAAGTCGTGCAACGTCTCGTTGTTTCAGTTTGGCAGACTTCAGCACGGCGTGTTTGTGTGCGTGCGACTAGACGTATACCAAGTATAATTGTATGACGTCAGTCCCCGAGTGCTACACCTATATATTTTCTTTTCTGTAAGCTCAATCCCTTCTCTATATCCGTGGTTGCGAGTCACAGTATTTTACGGCTTACTCCCAGCCGGTGACATAACAACTGCGCCGTATGCAGGTTCGAATCCTAATATAGGAAATGGGAGACTTGCATTCGATTGTTTATGGGAATATCCTATGGGATTTTCGTCCAAACCTTATGGTTGTAGTTTTATAATTTACTAACAGGACAGTTTATTTTGGCCAAATACGCAAGAACCTATGTACCCTATGTACCCAACAACATAATATTATAATTATTAGTGTGAGACTTCTGCCTCCTATTAATGTCTAGTTTCTTAGGCTTATAGGCTGAAGTTTATCTATTCACTAGCTTTTCTACTTAACTATCGTCAACACGATACTGTTGAATAGATAAATTCTTGTCAAAATTTAAAACATCTGACATAAGCAAAGTACTTGATTGCGGCTCAGACGGTATAATCAGAGTAGACAGAATTATAGAGTATACCGACTTAGAACTGATGTTGAAATTTTTAAATTTGACGTATTATGATGAAAATCGTCGCTAGGGTTGTTAACTTGTTACCTACGAATTTAAAACTATGGCATATTCGCTGGACGTGTTCCTCTTTGGTCGTATTGTTGTTTGTGTTTTGGCACATGCGATTAAAATTGTCAGATTCCAATTTTGAAATCTTTATTTTAAATATTTAAAAATAAATTATATCAGCCAGTGCGAGGCACATTCTGTTCATAATCCTAGTGAAACCCGACGAATTTGACAGATATTGAAACCTGTCCGTTTCTTTGCAGTCGAACTACTGGTAGTTATGTCTATTATGGTATAATGTCTGTTGACTGGTTTTAACATAAGCCTATCAAAACCGGTAGTGAAAAGAAAAACTGCTATAAAACTTTAGAATCCAGGTATAAAAGTACGGGTGCGAAAGATTCACTGCAAAATATTTACATACAAAAAATATGAACGATTACAATTTACTATTTATTATGTAAATACATCTTTCATATTTTTGGTATGTAAATATTTTGCAGTGAATATATTTTGTACAGGAACCTAGGTAATTACTATCTTAAACTGAATAATAAATAACTCAAATATGGCTTAATATATTGTCTGGGAAATGATCTTGGTATTACGTTTGTATGAGAATTTCGATGGCACCCAGTCTCTTAAGAATGTACAAAAAATGTGAAAACTGCGTACCTTACGACATAACTCAGCATTCACCTTAACTAGAAACCCATGAAAAACCACGCAATATACCAGAAACGTGACAAAAAGCAATCTATAATATAAGATTGAAAGGATTAGAGTAAAAACCCTCGTATAATATTCAAATCAGGATCGACAGGCCATCAATCACTAGCCGGCCCAAAGCTCTCTTTTTGCACCACACTATCATTGTGTAACGCATTTTTCTTTTTAAAAAGTGGCGTTGGCTTTAGGCTTTCAGATTTTTCAATAAAGTCACCAATCTTTATAGGAGTTGGTGATCCGGCAACGTTGTTTTGTCATATTATGTTGTTTCGGATGTGCTAAATACTAAGCAATTCCATCAAATAAGTTCATCCGTTTGGGTACAGTATGCTTACAAACACCTCGACACGATTAGAAATAAAGTGTAGTGAAATTTAATAATATTTAGTAGTTATTAAAGTTAAGTAAGAATTATTATAAATACTGATGTTGCCGGACACTTTATTGCGGCGTTATTGGTTCATCGCACGAGAACCATACATTTTACCTTGATGACCAGGATTCAAAGTATCTACATTACAAAATTTATCAAAATCAGATCAGTGGTTTGTGCGTGAAGAGATAACATAACAGATAGACAAACTCTTGCATTTAAACTAGTTAAAAACTAGGGTAAAGAGCATCAGCTGATGGGCGAGAGGAAGGAAAAAGGGATACCCACTTTGATGAGGTACTACTTTTCTAATACGAAAATTAAATTAAAAAAAAAGGAAAACCAAAGACAACAAAACAAGATGGCGCCTAAAAAATCATCAGCGACGTCACTATGGGTTCTTAATAGCAACATTAAGAGTTTAATTACTCGGCGATATTAATGGCCTCACTCACTCATTCTGAGCACCAAATTAGGGGGGTGGTGAAAAATTGGATGATTTTTTGGCCTGACCTTGAGACTTAATCTTATCTTGGTTGAAGAATTATTCGATTATTATCGCTCTTGTTTCTTGAAATATCTACTCTTTGTGTTTAATTTGGGGATTATAAACAAAATGCACATTAAGTATTTCAATAAAAACAATAACGTCTTACAATGAGTAATAATAACATTAGATTTTTTAACAGTATCATTTATGTTTTAAAAAACTCTTCTGTATTATTTTACGCACTTATTTTCTTTCGTTCACCAATAAAGGCTATTACAATATCTCCGTCATGTAGCGTCAAAATATAAATAAAGCAATTTACAAGTATTATTATAACAATACAAAACTTTCATATTACCTGCAGATAATATTATGCCTAGAAAGAATGTAAGCGTTTTTTTCCCTATCTACTAGTTAGGTTAGAAGAGATACTTGGCAGACATGAACAAAAAGGAAAAGAGAAACCTAAGAGTTTTTAGATTTGATTATTTTTGTTTAATCATAGTTTCTCAGATATCTGCAACAAATAAAATATATTTTCTATCGAACAAAATGGAAGAAAAACATACTTATTTTAAACTAATAGAAGAAAAATAAGAAAATGGGGGATTTTCCGAATGTAATTGGAAAAACAATGCGAGCTTCATAAATATAAAACGTATTTTATCATAACGTAAGAGTAGGATTTAAGCAAATACGTAAAAAGTAACAAAAAATTACTTCCGCTCATTTAATCTTTTTGCTCAACTTTATGGGGAAAATAGGTTAATGGTGTGGCTGTAATGGTCATTTTCCTTAATTTTTTAGCTAATTTCATTATTATATTACTTGGAATATTTTTATCCTTATAAGGACTTCGTTTGCAATTTGGTTTTCGTTTCTATTCGTTTGGTGTTTTAAAAAAGTTTACAAATGGATAGAGAGAGATTAATATGAAAGTAACGACTGCTTTGATATATAGTTGCTTTCCATCAGGTAATCCATTGGCTCGTTTGCCCCCTAATTTTATAAAAAAAAGTAGAACGATAGCTGCTGCAGATGTGAATAAATGCCATATAACCAACTTGGTTGGTACATAAGTAGCTGTACTATGTATACATAATATTATAATATTTTGACATAAGGATAATATTATGAAGCTGTAGTGGCTGTACTATCTACGAGAATAAATAACAAATTAACAGCTGCTAATTAAAAATCGAGGAAAACATTTTAAATCAAATCCTAGGTGTCAATATCCTTTTTTTGTCTTATTTGTTTTTAATATAAGTAGTTTGTACTACCATTAACGCAACTAATACATAGCGTAAAGCAATTGTCGAATATGAGCATGCTCTTGATCACAACTATATTTCCAATGACATTTTTACAAGCGAAAAATGTGACGTCATATTGTACCTTATTAAATGGGAAAACAAAGACTTATAGCGAGAATGTACGTCCATTCAGTTTCTAAAATGACCCTTATATTGTGATAATAATGTCCAGTTAGAGGTAAAATAAGTTTGAACGCAGGAAGGTATATGGCGGCGTGTTTTGGCGGAAAATGTGACAGTTCGTTAGCCGCCAAATCTCGAAAATAGAAATACCCGCAAATTCACAGGATAAAAATAAATGGCTATAATGAGACACCACGTACGGTAGCATATTTCCAATATTTTATCAATTAGAATTTGGATGCCCCCGTGGTCTAGTGGTTTAAGCGTAAGTTTTGGTCGTGGGTTCGATTTCCGCGTTAATAATGTTGTTTTTAAGTTTGGTTAGAACAAAACAGCCTGATTACCTGATGTCTGATAAGAAACATGATCCATGCTTTGGGTGGGCAATGGGAATGTGAAAAGTCAATACTGCGTCTGATCTCCCGCCTTCTTGTGTACTACGCACACACCCAGGCAATATAAAATCACTCCTGTTTACGCTTTCGCCAATTATCCAGATGACATAACACATTTCTTATATCCCAACAATATTTTGCACCACAAAATACAAGGAATACGGAGTAAATAAAATAATACGCGTCAGTCCGCCATTTTGTTATTAAATTACGACCGGGTTCCTTCATTGTCCACAGACCTTTATTAATATTGAATTATGCACCCCGTTCCGTGATATTTTCTGTCCTAAGGCTCTATTTTCATGTCTTTTATGAGGAAAAACAGACGGGATATGAAACACGCGCTACAACGCGCAAGACCATGCTTCATACATGAGTTAGATCTAGGTTAGATCAAATTGTATTTACCGTTATGAGTAAGGCATAGAGACGCATATATATTATGAAATTTCCAGGCACAAAGTGCTTAAGAACCGTTCTTTCTTTTTGATAATATCATATTGACATTTGAGGTTTAAAGCAACCATCTCAACGTGCATTTTTATAAAGCATGCACATAAGCCGCAGATCTTGCAGAAATCTGTATACTGACCTTTTTGTCTCATTAATTTGTTAGGTTCGTATTTTTTGTCAACAGTTTTTGTATTCACTAGCACTTCTTATTGGCTGAAATTAAAATATTAACCAACCAACAATATTTATCCATATCCATACTTCCATACAATGTGAAAGTGTGTCTGTCTATCTGTTTGTCTGTCTGTTACCACTAAACGCCCAAATCACTGAACTGATTTTGCTGAAATTTGGCATGGAGATACTTTGAGTCCCGGGAAAGGACATAGGATAGTTTTTATCCCGGAAAATGTACGGTTCCCATGCGATAAACGAGTTTTGGCCCAACGGAGTTGCGTGCGTCATCTAGTAAAATATAAATTACATTAGCCACACATAATATCACTGAACCGTACACGAGCTGACGACCTCTGTGGCTCAGTTGGTGGGCTGTTGGTAGCTCAAGCTGGGGGTCGCGGGTTCGAATCCCGCCGACGGAACAAAAGTTTTCAAGGTTCCTGGGTCATGGATGTGTATAATATGTGTATCATACAATGTGTAACAAAAATAAGTGATAATACTTAAGGGTGTGTACGTGTTACTTGTAGAGAGTTCACTGTGAAAGTAGCAGCGCTGAAAGACGAACATTTCTTTTCACTTTTGTATGGGCAAGGGCCCGAGCGTCACGAGTTTCCCTATACAAAAGTGAAAAAAAATTTTGGTCTTCCAGCGCTGCTACTTTCACAGTATATTTAAGATTTTTATTATACACCCTGTATAATAAAAATCTTAAATATATGTATAGAATAAAAGTATTAAAAATACAGTGTGTAACAAAAATAAGTGATAATACTTTAGGGTGTGTACGTGTTCCTTTCGTTTTCCTTCGTTAAAAAAAATCGTCTTTCAGCGCTGCTACTTTCACAGTGAACTCTCTACAAGGAACACGTACACACCCTAAAGCATTATCACTTATTTTTGTTACACCCTGTATAAGTATTTCCTGTTGTCTGGTACCCGTAGGCCGTAACACAAGTCCTTCAGGTACTTAGCACGAGGCCCAGAGTGTTTTAGAAATCCCCAAAGTCGGACATGACTAAGTTAATGCAATGAGTCGATGGCGTCTTATATTTCAAATGCAAGAGTAGAACTCCCGTGTGCGCATTTTACTTCGTTTTTGAGAAAAACAATTTTTAAATTAGTCATTTTTTGACTCCCTGAAAACGAAATTATTTTATTTAAATTAATTACGAGGGTTTGTAAACTTGCTACCCAGTTGATTAGATTGATCATTAAGAGACACAAATTTTGTACTTTATTTCATTCCTACAATTCAAGTAGTTCCTGAGATTTTAATGTTTTTAGATATTTAGACTTTATGTTTTTTCTGCTTTCCTAAATGATTTCCGCACTTTCTTTGTGAATCGCGTTTCATACAAGAGATTTACGAATTTCTAATTTTTATTCGCGCCTTAAAAATTTATCAAAATTTACCGCAAAGTTTCATCAAAGTGTTAAAAAAATATCATGTGTTAACATGTGGACAGCATTTTTGACGACCAAGGTGATGAAGAATAAAATATTTTATTATTTGACAGATTTATTACTTGACTGATAAATAATTGACTGATTATTTAAATTGTAAATGTTTTATTATTTGACTGTTTATTATAAAAAAAAGAATATTTGATGAAACTTTGCTCTTAAAATTTTTAAGGCGCAAAAATATTAGAAATTCGTAAATCTCTGGTATCAGACGCGATTCACAAAAAATAAAAATATTGTAGTGTAAGGACTATACCAAAGTATTTTTCAGTTTTGACAGAAAGTGCGGAAATCATATAGGAAAGTAGAAAAAAAATAAAGTCTAAATATTTAAAAACATTAAAATCTCAGGAACTACTTGAATTGTAGGAATGGAATAAAGTACAAAATTTGTGTCTCTTAATGATCAATCTAATCTACTGGATAGCAAGTTTACAAACCCTCGTAATTAATTTAAATAAAATAATTTCGTTTTCAGGGAGTCAAAAAATGACTAATTTAAAAATTGATTTTCTCAAAAATGTCGTAAAATGCGCACACGGGAGTTCTACTCTTGCATTTGAAATATAAGACGCCATCGACTTATTGCATTAACTTAGTCATGTCCGATTTTGGGGATCTCTAAAACACTGTGCGAGGCCAGACTGACGTGGTGTGAAAAGGATTGCCAGATGTCCGATATTTAAGCGTACAGTCCGGTATTTTCGAGGCCTGTCCGGTAAAAATAAACAGTCGTACCGGACAGAACAATGTCCGGTATTTTGAGGAACGTCGGTGTTACTGGTATTTTTTTTAGAAGCTCCTACCTGTATTTCGATATTATGTAAGTTATAGTAACTATTATGGCGACCACAATAATTTTATAACCGCAATAATAATGTAAAAAACCGTATTTTTGCGACCTACCATACAAACAAACCCCCCCCCATTTGGGGTTGTTCGGTATTTTTTCGTGGGCAACCCTAGGTGTGAAGCGTCCATAGATATTATGAGATATTATTATACAAAAGTTAGAATGTTTATAATGGAAGGATTGCAATAATTGAAAGCGCCATTCAGGTTTATACCTGCGGTTCTGAATGGGCATATTGGAGGAGGCCGTTGAACAAATCCTCGTTTCCAATTGGAACTCTTTTCCGATGCAAATACGTCATTAGGCCCCACGACAACAATTTGCGACGACGACGAATTTTAATACATGGAAATGCCTCGGGATGGCTGAAGGATGGGAATAGATTGTGTAGAGAGGGACGGCTACTTAATCAAATCAAATCATTTAATTCAGGCATCAGAGGCCCATATAACAAATACCTTAAATCTAACATACATATAATTATATAATAAATACCTTAAAACTAACATACATATTTTATATATACTTAAAAACTAACACTGTCACATTTTGCCAGCGACGTGACTCGCTTCGTTCTGTAGTCTCCCCCGGAACCTCCGATAGACTACATCCATCGGCCAGAACTCCGGCGCCTCAAAAGTCGACAGAAGATTCGTCGGTACTCTCACCACAAATGAGCTAAAGTTAACCTTGTGGCGAGACTGCAGACGCTCGACCCTCAGGCGCAGTGTCGTCTTCTTCTGGATGTAGTCCACGACGTCCTGGATCTCCATGGACCAGTGCAGGCGGGATATGTACAGGGGCGTCGCGGGGACCTCGCTCCGCAGACGCAGCTCAGGTACATATGGTGCGGTGCCGCGATGGTTGCGGGCGGCGGGCTTCTTCCTCCTCTCCACCAGTATGAAGCCCTCCTCATCGCACCTCCTGCCTTCGTCCTTGCCAAGCCGAGAAGACTCCACCTTGCGGCTCTTCGTAGCCTTGCGGCTCTCAGTCTCGCGACTCTTCGTAGCCTTGCGGCTCTCAGTCTCGCGACTCTTCGGAGCCTTGCGGCTCTCATTCGCCCCATTAGTTTTCGCCCGCGGGGGAGGTGCGGGGCGACCAGCAACAGTCGCAAAGTTTTTCTGAGTCGCCTGAGGACTCGGGGTCGTCGCAACCGGGAGGGGAGCGGGGTCGGGGGCGGCAGCGGCGGTGTTCGTTGACCCGTCCGATAATGCTGACGGGCTAAACGTGCTCGCTTGCGCGCCACGACGACTAGTGACGAATGCGGCATCAGCATCAGGTGACCTACATATTGAATTACCATTTTTTAATTGCGATAATTCAATACGTAAGTCACTGATCGTAGACTCTAATGCCTGCAATCTACCTCGAACTCCGGCCAGCTCCTCCTTCAGGAACCTGATGTCCTTCAGTAGGCTGACGACGTCGACGTGGTCCAATGTGACGGGTGGCAGCTTGTGGAGCTCCTTTGCCACAAAAGCCGGCACCTCATCAGAATCCGTCTGCTTCAGCAGGGAGATGATGTCCTGCATGCTCCTTTCCGTTCCGTCTCTTCGTCGCGACCGCATATTCGCGCTCTGTCCGAGCGTCTCGTATAGCAGCTGCTTGCCCTTGCAAATCTCCTCGCTGGAGAAGGAGGACTTGCAGATCTGCATGATGCTGACCTCGTCCATAGTGTCGATGGCGTGCTGGATAAACGCAGCAACTCGTTGGCCACGAGCGCCATGGTCACGTGCAGCGGCAATGTGCTGCGCGATTCGCAAAAATATTACTTTTGCTGCGTGTGTAACGCGGAGCACGACCGGTCGCTAACTCGACGCTTTAAACACTCGAATTAATGAATGATATATAAGTATATTATATAAAACTCAAAGGTGACTGACATGGTGATCTATCAACCGACAGCCCAAACCACTGGACGGATTGGGCTGAAATGTGGCATGCAGTTAGATGTTAATATGACGTAGGCATCCGCTAAGAAAATATTTTGATCAATTCTACCGGGACTTCTAAGGGGACAGGGGTTAACATAGAGAATGAAAGTTTGTACATAATAATACGTCTTCTTAACGCGAGCGAAGCCGCGGGCAAAAGCTAGTTGGAATATTATATTATTAAGTTGTCCAGATTATCATGGATATACTTACAAGATTTCAAATATTATTTTTTAGCGTACAAGCTAACAATGTTACCAAATAAAAATGGCTTGGAACCTTTTATACTTTCTAATTCTTATATTTTGATATTTCATATATTACGATATTATTGTTATGATTATGTTAAAACCTAGAGTCCACCAACCATAATCTAAATAAGCACTACTATTGGCATTTTAGTGCTTGGCATTGCTACAATATTAAATGGATTTAGTAAGCTATTCGCTACGAGAATCAGCTTTAAGAGGATTCCACACCGCCCTATTTTCCATACAAACGTTGTCCCCTGTTTCCTCCCTGGATAATGCTAGTAGAGTTATAATTTTTTTCCTGAATATCTACGGCCACTAATACAATGTCCCTATGTTTTCTTTTTTTTCATAATATAATTATTAAATAAGATATGAACGTTCAAAAACCCAAAAAAATGGCCAGATTTTCCACTGTGTTCAAACGTCCAGAAAACAGATTTGGCTAGATTATACAAAAAAAGCAAAACATAGGAACACAGCTCAAGCCTTTTTTTTAATCTTTAATGAAAAAAGTACTTAAATCGGTTAAGTTTTGGAGAAGGAATCAGGGGACAACGAATCGTTGATTTTCTGGATTTTCTGCAGTTGTCTCTATCGCGTTCTGCGGTATAGGCTTGAGGTAAGGGAGACAGCTATAGATATTACACGTACTTTTTTTTCATTTCTCTAGCCCCTGTTGTATCCTCTTAAGATGAACTCGTTAGCGCTTCTCTAAAGTAACTCGTAAGTCGTAGGTACAAAAGTTTTAAAGCAAGTCGCTTCTACTCGACTACCTGATCACATGTATCGAGCCCCTTCGTAGAATTCGTTTCAAATTCAATAGAAGCCTAAAAATGCTTGAGGTTAAATAAAATATAAGCATCCCTTATTTACATTTGTATTGTTGGGTGTACTTTAATTCCATTACTTCGTATTATGGAGAATTGAATACCTACTTTTGTGCTATTCCACAGTTATGAAGAACATACGGACAATACAATTAATGTCGTTGTTGGGATGTTTACTGCTTTGTATGTTATATTATGATATTTACAGGCATGTGATAAGAAACTGCATAATGATTTTCCAGTACATTTATTCTACAATATTAAACAATTGTATACCTTCGGGCAGAGATTCCTCTTACAATTGTTCCGCCGTCAAAATTTGCATCACACTGCGCTCTTGGGGTATTTATACACCATTTTTACCCGTCAACACTCAACCCCCACTCCAAGTGAAGCAATCGTAGAAGGGATTGCACATTGTCAGTGTGGCCAGATTTAAATATTAAAACTACCATCTAATTTAGTCAAAAATAGTTACGTTATAATAATTTAGTAATTTAAAAACTAATAAACTAAGTATTGAATTACATAAATCATAACACATGCCTGATCGGTAGTTTTGTCGTTAAAGGTTCCTCACCGGGAGCATTCGCTTGTAATGTAACGTTACAGAGTCGAGCCATAGGTCGAGCATATACATCATTGAGGGAGGAGAACCAATATCTTGCAAAACAACTCGAAACATCAATGCTATGTGATAGTGAAGTCAGCTTGCTATGGAATGCTAGTCGAATCTAAAATATTTTCAGACTACCGACAAAATCGGGTCGACGTAATTTGTTAATACTTACTATTCAACCTTAGATAACTGTAATTTTGATGTATTGTGAACTTTTGTGATAGTACTTATAGTGTTAAGGTTAAAATATTGTTTCTCATGTAAGTGACGTTTGTCTTATTGAGAATAATAAAGATCTTTAAACCGAATCTATAATATTACATTACACGCGAATGCTCGTCAGTCAGGGAGGTAGTATTGTAAATTGAAATGTAACGCTCAAAGTCGAATCTAAAATGTTACATTACACGACGTGAATGCTCGCGGTGAGGGAACACCTAAAGGCAGACAAATATTTTAATCAGTAAGTACCTACTTGTAAATACCTACTTTAAGTATAACTAGCTGTTTGACCGAGCTTTGCTCGGTATCCGATGAAAATGACATTTTCTAGAAATGATTCCTAGCTAGATCGATTTATCGCCCCCGAAACCCCCTATATAAACACACCGGCAAAATTAGAGGAACATAACAAAATTTTCATTTTTTTTTAAATTGTTCACTGATTTTTATATATTTATTTATTTATTTATTTACTAATTGATTATTAAAAAATAAATTTTATATAAATTTAGGGCATAAAAACGTGAAAAATAGAAAAAAATCAGCAAAAATAAAAAAATTAAGAAAATCTTTGAAATTTCAGTAGTAAGTTTTTAAGATAAATTCTCCATTTTTATTAAAGAAATGCCATGTTAAAAGCGTGTAATGCTGGTGTAATGCCTTCTATGGATCTCAAGAGGGCCTGGATACGCCATTCCATGCTTGCATTTTAATTGTCAATCATTTCCTGTGGGATATTCTCCTACTCCTCCAGTAGCGCCAACTCGAGCTCCTGGACACATTTTGGAGCTGGAGTTTTAACTCGTACCGTTCACCTATTGATGTGCCACACGTCTTCAATCGGATCCACATCCGTAGGCCACGCTGGCCTCTCCACCTGGGCTACGCCAGCATCGTTTAGGTAATAATGCCCGATTTTATTACTCTATGGACGCACATAAAATTGAAATTACTACCTAAAACTGTGTAAAAGGCACACCATGCAGTTCCAGGATGTCGGTGCTATAGCTCTGTACTGTCAAAGTACCATCATCTATAATCATCAGCTCCATGCGGGCTCCAAATCATATGCAACTCCAAACCATTACGAAGCCTGCATCATAAATTGGAGATTGATGGACACGATTAACAAGAATTCTCATACAACCAAAAGTATTTATTGAAAACACAGACACACAGCTTACAACTTTTCGCACGGCGGGAGAGCGAGAGAATTTAGCGGGAAAACAAATGACATTAGAAACTGACAAATGACAAGTGACAGGTTTGTTTTTTACAGTACATAATATGAAGCCAAGAATAAAATTTATCTTTAACACTCCCACTAAATTTTATACTAACAAATTCCGCCTGCATTATAATTTATAATAAAGACTTATACAAACTTTAACTACTATTAAACAATATTTCATCTCTCAAATGCTCAAATTTAACAGTAGGCAGAGCTTTTGTTAAAATATCAGCTATTTGTTCAGAACTTTGTACATATTGAATATCAATTAACTTTTGCTGTACCTTCTCTCTAATAAAATTAAATTTCACATCGATATGTTTAGTTTTTTTATGATACACAGGATTCTTGATTAATTTAATAGTACTCTGGTTATCAATACATAAACAAGTACAGTTCTGTTTAATATCAATATCTTTGAAAAATTGTTTTAACCACAATAAATTTTTGGCAGCTTCACATCCTGCCATAAATTCAGCCTCAGTTGTTGATAGGGCAATACAAGATTGTTTTTGACTTGCCCAAGATATAGGGCCACCATTTAACATAAAAATATAACCTGTAGTTGATTTCCTTGTATCTAAATCCCCGGCAAAATCTGAGTCTGAATATCCAATTAAATCTACATGACCTTGGTATTTTATACATATATCTTTTGTTTTAATAAGGTACCTAATAATCCTCTTAAGCTGAGTTATATGTTGTAGACCTGGATTATTGACATATCTACTTAAAAGATTGACAGCAAATGCAATATCTGGCCTTGATGCCATAGATAAAAACAATAATGACCCAATGGCTTCTCTATAAGGAAAATTACACTGCATGCTATCTACATTTTTGGTAATTTGGACATTTACATCAATAGGTGTACTACATGGGTGAGCTGTACTCAGATTGAATTTATTTATAATTTGGTCTATATACTGCCTTTGACTAATACATATTGAATTTTTAGTTTTAATAATTTCTAAACCAACAAACCGGCTTAGTTCTAGCTCTTTTATATTAAATTCATGTTTTAAGTAACTAATAATATAGTCCAACACTTTTCTAGACTGAGACATAATTAAGGCATCATCTACATATAAAATCAACAAAGCCTTATTACCATGAAAGTTACCTACAAACACACAGTTGTCAGCTTGTGCCTGACTAAAACCAAACTTAACCAAAAAATCTGTAAATTTTCTATTCCAGCAGCGGGATGCTTGTTTTAAGCCGTAAAGGGATTTATTAAGTTTACATACAGTATTTTTAGGTGCATTAACTCCATCTGGGATTTCCATGAATATATCCTCTTCCAGCTCGCCATATAAGAAGGCCGTTTTGACGTCTAGCTGTATTATCTCCCAGTTATATTGTGCAGATACTGATAACAATATTCTTATAGACTCATATCTTGTAGTAGGAGAAAAAATCTCACTATAGTCTATTCCTTCTATTTGTGTAAAACCACGGGCACATAGTCTGGCTTTATATCTATCAACATCACCATTCTGCTTTCTTTTAATGTTAAAAACCCATTTTGAGGTAATGGTTCTCTGATTTTGTTTTTCAACATAACTCCATGTATTGTTACAGCTATGAGCATCCAACTCTTCTTTTATAGCATCAAGCCATAATTTACTTTCCTTGCTATTAAGGGCTTCATCATAAGTCACTGGCACATCAAACTCCATTAAATTTGCCTCAAATGTTCTTTGTCTCCGTGGTCGAGTATTCACATTAGAATCAAATGAATCAGAATAATAATTATCCGTTGATGGTTGATATGTCTCATCTTGTTCATCAACAGGAGTATGTGTACTCTCATCACTGCAATCTGAAGTAATATGCTCATTACTCACATCCCTCTCTGCGTTATCTGTCTCCTCTTCATCATCATCATCATAAACCAAAATTTCAGTTTTATTTCCTCTTACTTCAATACTTTTCTGTTCATTGAATATAACATTTCTGGATACTGTTATTCTTTTTGTGTTTGGATCATACATTTTATAGTTAGTATTATCATAGCCTACAAGCATCATTTTGCGACTTTTAGAATCCAGTTTACTTCTTAATTGATTAGGAACATGAACAAACCCCTCGCAACCAAAGACTCGAACATGGTCCAAACTTGGTTTCATGCCACACCATAACTCCATAGGTGTAATATTAGGTGTCTGACTAGAAGATGTGCGGTTTAATAAATAAACAGCACAGTTGACAGCTTCTGCCCATAGGTTGAGTGGTACATCACGGGAATAAAGCATGGAGCGAGCACTTTCCATTATTGTCCTGATTTCCCTCTCTGCACGGCCATTTTGTTCGGGAGTGTATGGAGCCGTGAGTTCATGAGAAATACCCTCACGATCTAGGTATTCTTTGAAAACTTTACTCGTGTATTCTCCACCATTGTCAGTATGTAATGCACGCACACCATGTGAGAAAAGATTTTTAATCTTTGTATTATATTTTTTAAAATAGTCTAACACATCACATTTGTTCTTCAAAAAATACACATGCCTAAAACTTGTTGCAGCGTCTTTGAAAATAACAAAATATTTCATACCTTGTACTGACGATACATTGATAGGTCCACAGACATCGCTATAAACAATATCACCTGGCTGTAGTGGTTGCCGCGATGACTTTTGAAATGGCCGACGGGCATGCTTTCCATAAGCACAACCCTCACACACAAATTTTTCACTGTCTGATAAGTCCACACCAGTTATAACATTGTTTTTGCACATTTTCTGAATTTCTTTGACATTTAAGTGTCCCAAACGTTCATGCCATGTTTTAAGATCCAATTTTTGCACAACATTGCAGACCGGATTTTGAATTGTTTTCACATTTAACTTATATAAATTGTTACTTTGTAAATAAGCACACATTACTACATCACTGCCCTTGTAAATCAAGGCTTGAGTGTTTTTCTTCACAATATTATAACCTTGTCGAGAAACTGCTCCTTCAGAAAATAGATTTCTTCTTAGTTTAGGTACATAGAGGACATTTTTAAGGATACTTGTCTCCCACTGTCCATTTACACACTTATTAATCAAAACATTTCCTTGTCCAACAACATCTATGTCTTCTTGGTTTCCTAATTTCAGTGTGGGTCCTGTATATTGATACATTTCAGCAAAATTTTCTCGTTTATAAGACATGTGCGCTGAGGCACCGCTGTCTAAAATCCAACTGCTTCCGTCATCATCATCTTGCCATTCAGTGCTATCTATGTTAAAGGCCAACATATTATTATTTTTATTACCTTTTTTATTTTGTTTAGGTGCACGACAGTCTTTTGCATAATGGCCTCTTTTCCCACAATTATAGCAAACAAAACGATGATTTACTTTTTCTTTTGATTCTTTCTTTGTTTCTGAAGACGCAAAGTTTTTTTCCTTTGTACTTTGTTTGGCTACAACTAAAGCTGTCTCATTTTCTTCTTCCACACTAAAACTAGCCTCCTCATCTAATAGCCGTGCTGTCAAATTAATCACGGTTTGTTTACTTGAATCAAGTGACATCCAAGCCTGACGGAGCGATCTATACTTGAGAGGCAGTGTGCTTAATATTTTGGTTATGATAGCAGTATCACTGATATCCTCTCCATTCTCTTTTAATTGCTTAGCTAAGCTCTCGATTTTGGCTATATGCTGAGCCATACTGTCACCCGGAACCATTCTGTATTGATAAAAACGTTCATGTAATAACATTTTATTCATTTCTGATTTTTGTTCATAAATGGACTCAAGTTTGGTCATGACCTCTAGTGCTGTCTCGCAATTCTCAATTAGCGCAACCTGTTTTAAATCCATTGCCGATGTAATTATGAACATCGCCATTCCGTCATCCTTATTCCACTGATGAGGGTTCGTCTCAGGTTTGGGCTTATTTATGTCCAAACCTTTTGCACGTAGGGCACATTTTATCTGAAATTTCCATTGTTTGAAATTGAAACCCTCGAACTTATCAAGATTCATAGTTTTTCCAAACTCCATTCTTCCGTATGAAGATCACGACAACGCCGTCTTGACTAATTGCCTTGTAAGTTGTAACACGTTTTGTCTTGTATTCTGCTCTTTGTTAATCTTTTACGCGTAACTGAGCCCATAACCAATTGGAGATTGATGGACACGATTAACAAGAATTCTCATACAACCAAAAGTATTTATTGAAAACACAGACACACAGCTTACAACTTTTCGCACGGCGGGAGAGCGAGAGAATTTAGCGGGAAAACAAATGACATTAGAAACTGACAAATGACAAGTGACAGGTTTGTTTTTTACAGTACATAATATGAAGCCAAGAATAAAATTTATCTTTAACATCATAGGCCAGTGTTTCCGGTAAGTTTGATGGCCTGTAGCTTTCTTTATAATTTATCCACATTCTTTATCGCCTGTCAATACAATGTACACAGAATTTGCTCCCATCACTGTACAGCACAAGATTTCACTCACTTGTATAATTTTGATGTTCACGCGCAAATCTTAGCCTGGCTCTTCGGTGTCCTGTCTCAAGTTTTGGTGCCCTTACTGGCACTTTTGAGTTTAATTTAACTTCTTTGAGTCTTCTTCTTACTGTACAATCACTTACACGTTCATCTTGGACCTGTTCCGACAGGTTTCGTGTCTGCATAGCAGTTTGAGGTCGATTTCTTAAGTTTTGTTTCCTTACAAAATGGTCATCCTGAACCATTGTCACCCGATATCTGCCTTGTTCTCGTCTCCGAACATAAGATCCAGTCTCTCTGAAGCGTTGAAAGTTACGATGAACCACGGAAGCCGACACACCTGGCCTGACTGACCGAACGGTAGGTGTGACCTTTCTCTATCGTGGTTACAGCTCTAGCTGTCGCAGATGCTGGGAAATCACTAATTTTGTATCTAAGCAATGTGTTCTTCCAAAAACCAAATAATCAAATGAGCTGAGCATACCTTGCACCCCGCTAAAATGCCATTCTTATCAGGAACACTTACAACGTCAATAATCGAAAAACACTTATTAGGGCATAATTGCTATAAAAACCTGTCAACTTGCCAGTTTTGTTCAATATTTTATTTCTTGAATGAGCTTAGAAGCTATAAAAAAGGCTTTCAGACAGCCCGGCCCACTTGAGTTCAAGTTTTGGCCCTTTTTACCAATGTTCCGCTAATTTTGCCAGTGTGTGTACTAAATTTCATGAAAATCGTTGGAGCCGATTCCGAGATTCCAAATATATATATATATATATATATATATATATATATATATATATATATATATATATATATATATATATATATATATATATATATATATATATATATATATATATATATATATATATATACAAGAATTGCTCGTTTAAAGATATAAGATAAGTTATACCTGGATGATTATTATGTACTGATGAATTTTGTCAGTTTACATATTAAACTGACAAAATCATAAGTTTGGATTTCGGCATTCAATAGAAATTCATTTGAGTCCCGGAAGGACGTAGGATAGCTATTATCCCGGCTTAGAAGTTACGGGTAACGTCTCATCGGGTATTCCATAACCTTATGCTGTTCCATTGCTGGGCCTTCCTTCAAGGATGAGAAAAATTATACGGCTGGCCAGCTTGGCTTTTATTCATTTAGCTCATCTCGTCTATAATATATATTTTCTGGGAAATATGCGTGGCGGCCGAGAAGGAAAATCTTTCGACCGAGCGAGGTGTTATGCTCGGTCAGGCCGAAGCCCACGTTTCAGTTACTGTATATATACCGACGCAATTAGAAAACTTCGATAGCGCGATGCAGGAATGTGGCGCAAATTGTGGGCACCGCCACAATTTAAAGTAAAAATTCAATCAGTACTTTATCTATGAAATGTCGCAATCGCAAATACAGCGAGTTCGCGAAAACCGCGGATAGTTTTAATGAGGTGGCCGGAACTTCGCGCAATTAGTGCCGAGATGAGACCATAGATATACCAGATGCTGGACAACTGGACTGGACTGGTCACAAAATAATGACAAGATTGCAAATTTTTTAAGTAACAGAAGAAGATATAAATGGAATTGACAAACTTGATGCTTGCGGTGCATAATATGCGCAGTACTGTCACACTCAGAGACGAATATTACTTATTAAGTAATCAAATGAAGGTTTCAACAGATTTAAGTAATTACTAATTGATAGTCTCTGTGTGTGGCACCAGTAGATCTTTTTATATGTTGGGTTTAAATTTTGTACCCCTGCAAATACTTTACTACCTCCACATTTCGCTGATATGCGTGTTTTTTCGTCGGTTCTTTAACGGAACCAGTTGAGAAGTAGTGGTGTCACGTATGATGTACTTAATAATATTTTAATAGTGCTAGTCTCTAACCAATACTGAAATATATAACATTTCATTTTGAATTCCATATTATCTGCAACATCCATTTATGGTACGTCAAGGCCGCTCCATCCGGATGTACTAATTATTGTGCGATGACAATCTTTGAGGCGTCGTCCACTTGAGCTATTTTATGTGCTGCTGTGTAGTTGATATAAGGTAAACTACTTGACAAGATTAAGTAAAGTATTTTCCTCGGGCTACACGAATTTCTGCGTAGAAGGTGGTGGTAACATTTTCAATATTATAGAGAGAAGAATGTTTAATATCTATTGTTTAAATTGTAAATTGATGGTTAATAATTATTACTGTCTATCTAAAGACTTACAAAACTATGCATTTATTTCACTTTTTATTTATTTAGACCTTCAACTAAAACTTACGGTATCTATTTAAACTAATTAACTAGCTAAAACGGGGCTAAAAGTACACATCTTCTTTAAAATATTTACTGCCATAATATTAAACTTTACAGTCCACAGCATAATATAATGCTTGCTACGTCTCTTTTGGTGATAGTGGCTGGAAACCAGGCCAGCATCGCAGAATTTGAGTACCCGGTCCTGTATATAACCCAGTGGGACAAAAAAAGCCAATTCAACCAAAAAGTCCGACTTTTTCGTCTTCGGATTCGTTAAAAAGTCGGAGCTTGCTTCTTTCTGGTTGTATTGGTTATTCTCATCATCTATCTTGTCAGAGAAATTAGGTGATCAGCATTGTCCTAACCAAACTCGGAAACAACATTTTTCTAACGCCGAAAAACTTATCCCTGATTCAAGAGCGACGCTCTAAAACACTGCGCCACGGAAACAGGCTCTAGCCCAGTTTGGCTTTAAATTAACAGCTTTACTAGCATGCCAGTACTATACCCGTGTAAAGGCAGCACCAGCTGAAGAACACATTTGTTATTTCCTGAAGTAGTTTCGCGCCAGTTCGCGTGTTGTTTGTTTAACGCTGTGTGAACGCAATTCAACTAATTGAACTCTTGTGTTATTGGCAACTGAAAATAATTAACAATCATCATCATCAACACAAAACGAAAACGAATGATGACGTAAGTGGCTGAATTGAATAACTTTAATTTTATTACAAAATCCAATAACTTATTTTTCCGTTACAATTTAGGGCTCCCACACAACTGCGAATTCGCATTGCATCGCAAATATATCTGCGACAAAATTCAAAATAAAAAATATGACATAACGATGCGATGCTATGCGAATTCGCAGTTTTGTGTCGAAGCCCTTAAACAAACCTTGTAACTTATCTACTTCATCATCTGGCGAATATATCCAGCTATTCATAAACTGCACACTTTTTATTTCAAATTATTTTCCAGGTCCTAAAGCCTCCGTAAAAAAAAAATATGATGATGCAATGTATTGGTGCTTGGATGGTTGCCTGGAAGATATTCCTGCTTTTATACCTAAGCTTACGTTCCGTGTAATCCACGAAGACGCGCCCCACTATTCCTCCTAATCGTCATTAGTATAATATGTGTGCAAGCTTTCGCCAATGTTTGAGTGTTATCGGTACACACTAATTACCTATGAGTGCACGCGCACACTACAATAAATAGACCAATTAAGAGAAAGCGTCACAGTCAAAGGGAAAGATGCTCACCCAAAAAATGGTGGGGCGCGTCTTCGTGGATTGCATGGACTATAGTAAGTTATAATCCAGCTCTTTGTTGTTCATGTTCAAACCTGTGGTGGTGTGGTCTGCTATACTTAAGTGTCGTAGCTTTGCGTAGATTTAAGCATCAAACATCAACTGAAAACATTAAAGGAGTTAAACTTGTTTTTTATTATCTTGAACATTATCTTCTACTACTACTTACTTACTTAAAGAACATTATATCGAGGAAGGTTATATATAGGCTATATTTTATCACGCTAAGCTAAGGAGCGAAGAAATAGAGGAAAATGTGGAAAAAAACGGGGAAAATTGTTTGAAAGGGCTTGAACGCGTTAATCTCAGGAACTACTGGTCCGATTTGAAAAATTGTTTCAGTGTTAGACAGCATTTATTGAGGAAGGCTATAGGCTATATTTTATGACGCTAATTTAAGGAAATTATTTGAAAGGGCTTATCTCGTGAACTACTAGACCAATTTTCATGTTATTTGGCACAGATAAGAAGTAGACCACGTGAAGGATCATAGGCTATCGATTTTAATCATTTTTTCAGTGGCTATATATTTTATACCCGTGCGACGCCAGAGCGGGTCGCTAGTTTAGTATAAAGCTATGCAACATTATGTACTTGTCAGTAACAGAAAAAGACGCTTGATAGACAATGTCAAAAATAAGTGTGGCACTCGGAGAGCCGCGGTAAACTTATTGCAGTTAGCAACTCTACAAGCATACGTCTAGTCGCACGTACACAAACACCGTGCCGAAGTCTGCCAAACTGATACGACGCTGCACCACTGTGTTAGGTTTATTTTCATTACGGAATTTCTTAATTCGGTCGCTGCGCTCAAGGCAAATTATAGCGTATTGTATAACTATTTAACGGCCGTTCCCAATATTTGATCTATCTCTGGTTTTGCCCTACCAGAGATAGGAATAGCTCACAATTAACATAAAATATATATCTCTAATGTCTAATCTGAGCTATTCCTATGTCTAGTAGGGTAAAACCAGAGATAGATAAAATATTGGGAACGGCCGTTAAATAGTTAATATATAACTTAATCAGTAGTTTTTGCCTATCACGAAGTCTAAGTCAAGAAGATAATAACGGAGATAATGTATAACTTAATCAGTAGTTTTTGCCTATCACGAAGTCGTCCATATAAACTAATTGTGTTACGCTGGGCACGCGGTTATTATATTATCCCAACTGGGAAGACGAATTACTCCAGATGTTATACAAAAATATTATGTTATTGAGACCGGAATAATATGTTTCATGTGCATGCTTCATGTTAAGTTGACGCCGCGTTAAAGTAAAAAACTGTGTTGGATATGTTTTAGATTGCTTGTTTTCTATGAGAGACCGGTCTGGCCTCAAAGGAGCAAGAAATAGAAAGGGCGTAAGGGACATAAAGGTTCTTGTCACGTAATTCAAAAACCATAAATATATTTCATAAAAGCTATATGCTAATTAAAGTGTATGCTTGAAACAATCTATGTACAAATTTTGGAAGCTTAAATCACTCTCTTCCGTTGGCAAAATTAGAATCCCTTTTTTTACAGAGGTCTTTTTGATTGATTATTCTGTGTTATAAAAGTTGACCAATCGTGTTATGTTATGGGTAATTTAAAGACATGATGAATACTGACAATGAACTTTAATTTCTTAGCTTTAGTCGTTGCTGAGAAAAATCGATATCGCTGCAAACAAATTATCAAGGCGTCGCCTTAAAGGTGTTTTTTGTATTACTAGAATATTTAATTCCTCTTAAAGGACATCAGGTTCCTGGAAGAAGAGTTGGCCGAAGTTCGAGGTAGACTGCATGCACCAGAATCTACGATCAGCGACCTACGTAATGTATTATCACAATTAAAGAGTGGTAATTCAATAATATGTAGGTCACCTGATGCCGCGTTCGTCACTTGCTGACGTGGTGCGCAGGCGATCATGTTCAGCCCGTCAGCACTTTCAGACGGGTCAACGCACGAGCACGTCATCGCCGCCGCCGCCCCCGCCGCCCGCTCCCCGCCTGCAACGGAGCCGCGGCCGAACTACGCAAGTGTCGCCGCATGCCCCCCGCCTTCTCCCCCGCGTTCAAAAAACAAAGGGAAAAAGGAGGCTCCTGCAAAAGAGTGTCCTCTCTCCAAAAAAGACCGAAAGTGCGATGATGACGGGTTTATAAGAGTGGAGAGGAAGAAGAAGAAACCCGTCGTCCGCAACCATCGCGGCACCACACCCGAAGGACCCGAGCAGCTGTTGCGGCGTGAAACTCCCGCGACGCCGCTGTACGTGTCCAGGCTGCACTGGTCCACGACGGTCGAGCAGGTCGTGGACTACATCAGGAGCAAGACCCACTTCGTCTTGAGGGTCGAGCGTTTGGAGTCCCGCCACAAAGTCAATTTTAGCTCCTTTGTGGTGAGGGTCCTGACGCATCATCTACCGACCTTCGAGAAGGAGGAGTTCTGGCCGATTGGAGTCCTCTACAGGAGGTTCCGAGGACGACTCCCACGTCGCAGACAATACGTGTTTAGTGCTTAGTGTTAGTTTTAGTAATATGAATGTTATGTATGTTAGTCTATAAGGTATATATAATATGGGCCAAGATGCCTGATCTAAATAAATAAATAAATTTTTATCCTATAAGTAGATCTGTTCCGCTAAAAATGGTTAATGACAAGAGAACCGTACATTTTTCTGGGATAAAAAGTATCATATTATGTCCTTTCCCAGGACTCAAAGTATCTCCACACCCAGCAGAATTGTTTCAGCAGTTTGGGCGTGAGACAGACAGATAGGCAGACAGAGAGTATGGCATTTTTAAAATTAGATGGGATTTGTATGGATTCTCTAATATAGGTACTATCAGAGAAGTTGATTCCTAGGCAGATGACGGACCTAGTAATTTGGTCCCGTTGTCAAACTCATCCGACCGATCACAGCTATAGCTAATTTACAATAGTAGGTAAGTTACCTAACAAAAATTAATCGATAATTTAAAAATATCAAATCACTTCGCAAAGGAATTGCAATCGAAATTATCGATTTCGTACTGACATTTCAGTGGTGCCGGCGATTTAAGATGGCCGCTCTTTTTTATTTATCGATTTGATTTCGATTCAACAGAGTCAATCTCTATTGACATAAGTTCCGTTTCATGCATCTGACATTTTTCAAATGTTTTCGTAACAATAATTTTATACTCCTATTTCACAGTTAATATTTATAAGTTTATATTAATAAGTTAGCATTTAGGAAATTTTTATTTTTATTCATTTATACAATTATAGGAAATATTTGTTTTTGTAGATGGAATATAATTTATTGCATTTTGATTTTTTTGTTTTCTTGTAAAAACCCGTAGCAAGGAATATGAAAACTGTCACCCATATCATCTTAAAACGCACAAACTATAACATTGAATTGACATAAGCCGACCACATGATCTAGGTCCGTCAACTAAACACACCGGCAAAATTAGAGGAACATAACAAAATTTTCATTTTTTTTTAAATTGTTCACTGATTTTCATATATTTATTTATTTATATACTAATTGATTACTAAAAAATAAATTTTATATAAATTTAGGGCATAAAAACGTGAAAAATGGAAAAAAATCAGCAAAAATCAAAAAATAAAAAAAATCTTTGAAATTTCAGTAGTAAGTTTTTAGGATAAATTCTCCATTTTTATTAAAGAAATGCCATGTTAAAAGCGTGTAATGCCTTCTATGGATCTCAAGAGGGCCTGGATACGCCATTCCATGCTTGCATTTTAATTGTCAATCATTTCCTGTGGGATATTCTCCTACTCCTCCAGTAGCGCCAACTCGAGCTCCTGGACACATTTTGGAGCTGGAGTTTTAACTCGTACCGTTCACCCATTGATATGCCACACGTCTTCAATCGGATCCACATCCGTAGACCACGCTGGCCTCTCCACCTGGGCTACGCCAGCATCGTTTAGGTAATAATGCCCGATTTTCTTACTCTATGGACCCACATAAAATTGAAATTACTACCTAAAACTGTGTAAAAGGCACACCATGCAGTTCCAGGATGTCGGTGCTAAAGCCCTGTACTGTCAAAGTACCATCATCTATAATCATCAGCTCCATGCGGGCTCCAAATCATATGCAACTCCAAACCATTACGAAGCCTGCATCATAGGCCACTGTTTCCGGTAAGTTTGATGGCCTGTAGCTTTCCTTATGATTTATCCACATTCTTTATCGCCTGTCAACCAAATGTACACAGAATTTGCTCCCATCACTGTACAGCACAAGATTTCACTCACTTGTCTAATTTTGATGTTCACGCGCGAATCTTAGTCTGGCTCTTCGGCGTCCTGTCTCAAGTTTTGGTGCCCTTGCTGGCACTTTTGAGTTTAATTTAACATCTTTGAGTCTTCTTCTTACTGTACAATCACTTACATGTTCATATTGGACCTGTTCCGACAGGTTTCGTGTCTGCATAGCAGTTTGAGGTCGATTTCTTAAGTTTTGTTTCCTTACAAAATGGTCATCCTGAACCATTGTCACCCGATATCTGCCTTGTTCTCGTCTCCGAACGTAAGATCCAGTCTCTCTGAAGTGTTGAAAGTTACGACGAACCACGAAAGCCGACACACCTAAGGCCTGACTGACCGAACGGTAGGTGTGACCTTTCTCTATCGTGGTTACAGCTCTAGCTGTCGCAGATGCTGGGAAATCACTAATTTTGTATCTAAGCAATGTGTTCTTCCAAAAACCAAACAATCAAATGAGCTGAGCATACCTTGCACCCCGCTAAAACGCCATTCTTATCAGGAACACTTACAACGTCAATAATCGAAAAACACTTATTAGGGCATAATTGCTATAAAAACCTGTCAACTTGCCAGTTTTGTTCAATATTTTATTTCTTGAATGAGCTTAGAAGCTTTAAAAAAGGCTTTCAGACAGCCCGACCCACTTGATTTCAAGTTTTGGCCCTTTTTACCTATGTTCCACTAATTTTGCCAGTGTGTGTATAATATAATAATTGATTTCCTCGATGGTACATTACTTGAATACATTTCCAAGACGTTGTGCTCTTATTTTGAAATGTGTAATATTCGTTAGCTGGACGAAAAGCAGACCGTCGCGCGCTAGCGCCACGTAGAAGAGTGCGAAATTGTGTACCTGTTGCTGCTGTTACGTTTTTCACTCGCACCCGGAGTAACCTCTTTTTTATTATTTGAATACATAATAATATACTAGATACTGCCTGCAACTCCGGTCTCCAAACACCATCGCTCCGAAACCTCTATATCTAGTATCTCAACACAAAATTCGAGCCGTTTAACCCGTCAAGCCCTATAAGCTATGGTGAGCGAGACACAATAGAATAACAATAGATTTCCAAGAATTCACTATCGAAGGATTAAGGGTGAAGAGGTAACAGGCAGACGTACACACATTTATAATATTAGTAAGGATGATGTATGACGTCATAAATTAGTATTCATCGTGTGCAGTAAGATTGATGCGCGGTGTTTCACAACTTGCCGGAGGAATCTTTTGGCGCGGCTCCCATTGTTAGTGCAGTCTAACTTCTCTTGTTTGGTGTAATTGTATTACTGCAGGTACATTAGGTACTGTTATGGGTCAATAATAATTAAAAAAAAATCAAAATCAAATTATTTATTAAGCATACAATATACAACAGTATAAAAGCTAGGTAGCGTACATCACGTCGTATAATCCCATGCTAAGTAAAAACTTGTGTTATGGCAATCAGACAACGGATGCACGCCGAACAATTTTATCCTAATATATATTATTATTTATTATTTACAATTCACACACACAATCACACTACACTTTATCACGTAAAGTCTCTTTCGGCGACGTGATGCGCGCTTCGTTCGGGAGCCTCCCCCGGAACCTCCGGTAAACTACACCGGCGGGCCAGAACTCCTCCACCTCGAAGATGTATAGTGCTAGAGTCGGCACTCTCACCACAAAGGAACTGATATTCACTTTTTAATAACTACATAAACTTGCATAGCAAGTTATCTTAAGGTTTATTTAGACGTGACTTTTTCTTTGTACATAATGGTTTGAATTTCAGTATTTGTCTCAGATTACTAAATTTAATTAAAATAATAATATATTTAATGGCATATAATATTATATTTCACAGCTATTTAAGTCCAAATATGGAAATTAACAGTGAGTTATAGTAGCTATAAAAAAGCGTAGAGCGTCTACGCGTGACGTAGGCGCTCTACGCGTGGAGGCTCTGTATTATAGCGTAGATTCTACGTAGATATAAGAAAAAAAAATTGCAGGCGTAATTTTATTATTTATCATGTGTAAACGCATCTAGTTGTTAAGCTTAGAACAAACCTACGCGTCAGTGATAGGGGACGCGGTACGCGATACGGAAGCGTCTGTAACGCGAAACTGGCCGTGCACACCTGCGCGACTACGGCGCGAATCGTCAAACTTCATTTGTTAATAACAGTCACTGAAGACGCGCGACTTTATCTGGTGTATGCTAACTGTTGTGGTAATGACATCCTCATACTTAATATCAGAAACATTGTTTATACGCCAACGATCTAGGCAAGAATGTGGCTTGTGCATTCGGTAGATAAGTCAGTCTTACATCTTTTCATGCGAGAAGCTTGCGCTAGCAAAACTGTGTTCAAGGATGCACACGTGGTAGATGCCTTAATATCATGACACAATCTATCAAAAGGCAAACAAATCAAAAAATCATAAACTAAAGAGTTGTACAAAGTAATATAAAAAAGGTTTTAAAAAAGAAGTCTAGTTATGTACACTTCAAAACACGCGTCTGACAACTTGACGCGCATGTTTCGCTTTGCCGACGCGAACATTTCGCGTCGCGGTCGCGTAGCTGTGCACGGCTCCATAAGATAACATGATCAGCGTCCGCCGCGCGGTAGACGCTTCGCAGTCGCTTTAGTCGCGTAGGTTTGGCCTAAGCTTTACTGTTTTTGATTTTTAGTTGTCTTGTGTAAAAATATATATTGTACAATAATAATATTATTATCTTATCATTATTATAAATTAATCCAATTTCTCATATATTAATTTCATATTTTATCGTGAAAATTGCTAATGAAATGTCCATAATAGTAGTGCCACACAGGCTGCAGCGGGGAAATTGTTCCGCGCGCCGTTACAACGGAGATGTGTTTTTATAATGCCTCACATTAAACTCGTATGAATATTATTTTGTAACTTTAAATACAATAGCAATGTTAATCTTTTTGTTTGACTGTCCGACTATTTTATTATCACTCGATTCGAAAAAGGCGACCTCTGTGGCTCAGTTGGTGGGCTATTGGTAGCTCAAGCCGAGGGTTGCGGGTTCGAATCCCGCCGACGGAACAAAATGTTTTCAAAGTTCCTGGGTCATGGATGTGTATTAAATATGTGTATGATACACATATTTAATACACAATATACACAATAAATAATAAAAATCTTAAATATATGTAGAGTATAAAAGTATTAAATATATTTCCGTTGTCTAGTACCCGTAACACAAATCCTTCAGGTACTTACCACGGGGCCAGACTGACGTGGTGTGAAGCGTCCATAGATTTTATTAAAAAAATTGTTTCATCAAAAGTCCCAAGAAACGTACCTATAATTATGACCCGAAAACTTTCTAAGGTTTTTGTTCCGTCGGCGCGATTCGAACCCACGGTTCAAGCCACCAACTGCACTGAACCATTGAGTCTCGGAGGAGGAGTTAATTGTGTGCAATAAATACGTTTCGAAACTACTAAGTTGTTTTGGATAGAATTTGACACAAACAAATGGTAGATTGTGGGAAAGGCTACATTTATAAATATAGGCTACATTTTCTGGTAGCATAATGCTTTCAGACAATATTTGTGAAAATGTGAATGCAATACAATAAGAAGATAATTAGGTATTTGCCAGTGTTTTGGCGCTATTTTAAAATAGCAGGGGCCCTATTATGAGCTCTTAAATCCATTCACTTTACGTCCTTATACAGTCAGATAAGGACGTAAAGAGAATGGATTTAAGAGCTCATGATAGAGGCCCAGGTTCTTAAATAAAGACACTGAGGGCCTGTTTCACCACTTTCTGATAAGGCTATCCAGCAATTAACTTGACAGATCAAGTATGGAGAATCTGTCAAAAAAGTTGTGAATAGCTTATAAGGCACTTTATCAGAAAGTGGTGAAACAGGCCCTAAAATATGAAAAATAGACCCATATTAGAAACATTTAAAAACCAAACCATTTACCTTACCACAGAAATAAAACTTCATACACCAAACAAAACTACGAACCATTTCAAAGTAAATTACACTTCACGGTGCCCGCAAATATTTTCCAGCTCTAGTTTATAGGTCTAGACAAGACCTAGGATCTGGGAATTGTTTTAGGTAAATCCAATACACGGTAGTGACACGTTAGTTTATTTAGACAATGCCTGGCACCGGCCCAGCGTCTTAAATGTTCCGGAGTGTCCGGACATTCATGTTTGATTCACTTTGACATGATGTTATATAAATTCATGGAGTGAATGGCGATCCTGTTAAAGGTAGACCTTTGTAAAATATAATATTGTGATATAATGTTTAGTTAAATAATAATTGTTAGTAACATACAATAAAAACATTTGGTCTGAACATAAAATATTATGTTTATTTATTTATCTCATACATATCATCATCTATCATCTATCTATTTATATAAAACTCAAAGGTGACTGACTGATTGACATAGTGATCTAAGTATCAACGCACATCCCAAACCACTGGACGGATCGAGCTGAAATTTGGCATGCAAGTAGATGTGTCAGAACCACTAATATTGTAAACATCTCGTATAACCACCACTTTTACTGCAAATAAAGAACTGATTACTGATTACTGATGCTATAACGTAGGCACCCGCTAAGAAAGGATTTTGATAAATTCCAACCCCAAAGGGTTCAAATAGGGGATGAAAGTTTGTACATAATAATACTTCTTAACGCGAGCGAAGCCGCGTGCAAAAGCTCGTAATAAAATATGTACTATCAGAGAAGTTGATTCCTAGGCAGTGGACGGACCTACGTCATGTGGTCGGCTTATGTCAATTCAATGTTAGCTGTGATAGGTCTGAAGGGTTTGACTTAACGCGACCAATTACTTAGGTCTGCATTCTGCCTAGGAATCAACTTCTCTGATAGTACATCAAGTTTTGTGTCGCAGTGTTAACTGTCAAACCCCTCCCGATTTTCTCGAAATTTCGATCGGCCTTCTCTTACATTATAACCTCATATAAGCCTCCGCTTCAAGTATGACTTTTTATTACATACGCTATAACGTCTAGCCGCTATGCACAACAAAGACCTTTTATAAAAATTTATTTAGTCCGGTAATATTTCACTCCATAAGTTGAGATTTTTGTTTCTTATTCCGCCTTAGCCATGTCCGCTGTCTATTTATTCAGTAATTTTAAATTTTAACTTTAAAGCTTTAAAGTCTTCTTTTACAACCGTTTTACAGCAACACTTTCTCGCCGGCCATCGTCAAAGGCATACATTATTGAGGCGGGAAATAAAAGCAACAGAAATGGAACATCAAAATTCGCGAAGAACAATCGCTCACTCGTACGACACAAAAGATGTTTGCAGGCTGCGGGCGGCCAGTGTAACTTGAGCTCTCTCACCTACAGACCGTTTTGCTATTCTACCTCTTAATACACCTTTACTCCGTTAAGATAAGGATCATTTTAATATAATCTCGTAGGTAAGATAACTCTGGACACAGTAACCGACACGTTATGCCCATTCGTAGAAAAATGTATGTGGCGGTCGAATGCGAGAATTTAGGCGTAAGTAGTTGGATTTGACTGGAATTTTTAAAGATGGGAAGTAAGATACCACAGAAAGTTGTTATCTAATGCCTAAACAGGTAGAACGTAGGGTGCTTGCTATAATTTTATTTTTACTTCAGTGTATACTTTCTCAGACTAGAAGGTCCATCTATCTTAATAAAAGTAATCTATTTCTTACATTTGAAATCCTAATTCAAATATTTATAATTTATTATGGTAAACCCAATAAATTAGTAAGCTATATTATTTCTAAACATAACTTAGTAAGGAATTATTTCGATTTAGTCCTAAACGTGATAAATGTCATAATATCTAGTTACTAATGCTATTTATACCCAGTCTTCACAGAAATTAGTACAATTTGACAATAACCCAAAGTTTCATAGAGTATCCGAGTAGTTTATTAGAACTACCTTCAACCAGACCAAACAATGGATTGTTTTGACTTGACTAATGATTTAACTCGGAAATAAACTTGGGAGCTTTAATTAACAACCGATTGTAATTAACGAATTGTCAACATTTCTAGCGCAACCTCAATGTAATAAGCCAATATAATATTGATGATTTTCGTATAAACGTAATAATATTTTAGTTAATTAAACCAGTTGATTAGTGAACATTTTAACTCTTATTATAATATATTATGTTTAGACTAAGTTTGTTGTATTATTTTTAAGCTATGCTTACATTATAAACAGGAAATATGATACTTGTTTCTTTACTGTGACATAGGCTACTTCACAGAAATTGTATGTTTTGACGCAAACATACAATTTCTGTGAAATTCCTTGTTAAAAACAGTTAAGTTAAAATCACTGGTGCATTCATTATCTAAATCCAGTCATATGTTAAAAGGCCTGGATTTTTTTTCTACAGCAACACATTCACGGAGTTCAAGATAAAATGGTCACTTCTCACATGTCTTGCCCGGAGACATAAGACCGGGCGTTTGTAGTGTCATGTGTCCATCATACATATTCTACTCCATTTTTATACAGTGTCTTTAAACGCAGACACTAAGCGACACTTTCAAACGTGTATTTTATGTTACATCTCTTTAAGTAACATTATAATATACACTTATGTTAGCTCCGACGCTCGTTCCAAAGTAGTAAGCAGAAGAACCTGCTATAACCTGTTATTATAAGAATCTGGGTATTTAGTTGACTTGCATTCGATAATTTCGACAACGAGTTTAGAAACAAAAATTATGAAGATGAATTCAAAAGCCTAACGCCATAATATTATCGATGTTTTATATCTGCAAGTTAGCTAGTTACCATAAAAATGTCCCGTATTATAGCTAATTGATATTTTTTTTATTGTAACGCCTCCTTGGTCTAGTGGTATAGAACGTGGCTCTTAACTCGGAGGTCGTCTGTTCGATTACCGCGTTGGAAAAATGTTATTTTCAAGTTTGGTTAGGACAATGCAGGCTCATCACCTGATTGTCTGACAAGTAAGATGATCCATGCGTCGGATGGGCATGTCAAAAATCGGTCCTGCGCCTGATCTCTTGCCGGTCGTGTCGGTCTTCCGTCCCACTGGGTTATGAGAGTAAAGGAATAGAGAGTGCTCTTGTGTACTGCGCACACACTTGGGCACTATAAAATTACTCCTGCGTAGCTGGTCTGGTTGCAATGAAACCGGTCACCGTCACTGAAACCGGTGTAACTGTTACATAGTAAAGTAATTAAAACATGAATGTTTCAGAACTGTACAGCATCTGAATTCCGAAAATAGAAGTGCATACTCGAGTACAGAGATACTATGCAAGGATTACACTGCTTAGTGCTTAAGCTTTTTGAGATACACAATAAACAATATATTTTATTACCAAGTTAAATCCAATCCAATCCAGAAAACTTAACGAAGTCTTAAAAAGTTACCAAAATCTTTTCGTTTTCGCTTCGTTATAGAACCGCCGATGAAAATGTATGGAATTGACATTTAAAGCGTTCGTTAATATGACGCTGACGTTTGACTCGTCTAATGTCAATCCCATACATTTTGATCGGCGATTCTATAAAGAAGCGAAAACGAAAAAGTTTCGGCTAAATGGCCAGTTTCTAACGTTATTGGGCAAAAGCTTATAATAATATTATCATGTGTTTTTGATTGGCTATCTGAAAGCCAATCAAAACTGCTTGATAATAGATTTAAAACTCTTAAAGAAACCTATATAAAACTATAATCTTCTACAATAACGTTTGTAACAAATTCAAAAATTCACTAACTTGGGATCCAACTCAAAACTTTTAAAATATTTTCGCGCTTGAAAATCGTAAGAAAAACGTCACATTCTATTTTCCGTCACATTTTATTTCGCGTCACATTTTATACCGCGTCACATTTATACCGCGTCATACTTGTGACGTCACAAGTAGCATAGACGATCGCGAAAACTTATGCCATACGTCGCCGATAGCGGACATTTCTCACGTTTGATTTATATACGTACTAAAAGCAACACTTCAAGTTGTACCCACGGGATTTGTGGCACAAGGGATGAGTAATAGCGATTTCAAGATTATTTAATACTTGAAGTTAACCACCGAGAATTACGAACTTTGCTGTGACTATATTATATGTACTATCAGAGAAGTTGATTCCTAGGCAGATGACGGAGCCAAGTAATTTGGTCGCGTTAAGTCAAACCCATCAGACCGATCACAGTTAACATTGAATTGACATAAGCCGACCACATGACGTAGGTCCGTCCACTCATGAAACTCAGGAATCAATTTCCTCGATGGTACTTACCCTCTACTCAAAAATGGTGGTACCAAGTTTCAGTTGAATCGTTTAATTTAATTATATTGTTTTGTAAATAATATCAGCGCTATGATTTTCCAGCAATAATAATACTATTAGTTTTTTCTGTACTTGTCTTACTGGTATTGTTAAATACCATAATTTTTAGTAAGAAAAAGTTTGAGACATTCATTAAATTTAAAAGTAGCTGTATGTATTTAATCAAGTGTAGATAGCTAGAGAAGTCAATGATAAAATTATTTAGATACTCCTGACATAAAAGTTTTATTCAAAACCGCTTTAAAATACATAAAACCTTTGAACGACATCAATAAACAGCTGAATCGCATAAAACAATAGCTGTATATTACTCGCATAATAAGTCTGTCACATTCGAACAAATAACACCAAATCATTTCAAATAACCAATTTAATAGGAGCTCAACTGAAACTCGCTGATATCGATTTTATGCGCGCCAATAGTCGTAAATAAGGATAACGTCGCTCGCTTGTACCACACGTCACGGAGTGGACCAAGGAGCCGCATATGTGACAGAAAAACGGAACCACAGAGTAGGAGATTAGAGAGAACGATCGATGTAGCAATCTAGGATGTATTTCCAAAAAAAAAACTGGCACTCGGGAACTACCGCGGTAAAGTGCAACTTATGCAATAATAATTCGCATACGTCTAGCCGTGACACACAAACCCCGTGCCAAAAGATGCACGGTGTCAGACATCCATTACACGCTCATGCAAGCGCCAGTCAATTCCGTCAATGATGGTGACTTATGGACTGACGAATGGTATTAGACGGTCACTCAATTCTCTTTAGTTTTATGTCAGTCAAAGCCAATATTTTCAAAGGTATACGTTTCTAATTTTTTTTTTCTATTTTGTCAGATGTGACAACACTCACTCATAATTCGTAACTGAGGGTTGCATGAAGCAAAAATCAAGATATCCAGATTTTCGTCAATCAACTTTATGCAACCGTCTGTCACGCTCTTACACGGTAGGTTATCCATCAGTTACAGAGGTAAAACTGACAGCAAAACCTACCGTGTAATGGATGCCTTAGGTTTATTTTCGTTACTTGATTCCTTCGCCCTCGCCGCGATCAAAGCTCGCGATAAAAGCTATGCAATAGTTTAAAAATTGTCTGAAATATATAAATTGTGATTCTCGCGATAACGATGAATATAATGGTATCAAGCTCAAATTCAAACTGCTTTAAGGCGCTAGAACGTACAAAAGAAAGTTGTGTACTATCAGAGAAATTGATTCAAAGGCAAATGGCGGACGGCGGACCTACGTAATTTGGACGCGTTAAGGCGCCAACCCACTGCGACGCACGGAGAGGATACGCACGTGCGTCAAGTTTCGCTTTCTAAGAAAATATAATATGTGACTGTGTCCACTGCAACCCACGCACACGCTACGCACGAATTGTGTCAAGTCAAAGAAATAAACCCATGCACATCCACGCGTGCACGTGGCAGTGCACAGCGTGCGCCACGGTGGGTTGGCGGCTTTAAGTAAAAACCAGTCGATAGATCACGAATAACATCAAATTGACATAATTCGACCAAAATATGACGTAGGTCCGCCAACCACCTATGAATCAATTTCCTCAATGGTACCACCACCTTCTTATCTTATTTGGGTGGGTTCTTGTATCATAAACTTGGCATTACATAACCCAAGCAAATTACAAAAGTAAACCTAAATGACCAGGTTTAAGATCTCTAGTTTATTTTCTTCATCTACGATGTTTAATCTCTATTGCCGCAACAAATAGCAACAAAGAAACAGCAACAGTTCACAACAAGCGGCAATAATTTACTTTTTACTGTTTTCATTTCGCCCCACGAATGTTTAGTAACAAACTTGCGTTGGAATTGAAATGAGTCTTAAGGCGACGGCTTCATAATTTGGCTGTAGCGATATCGATTTTTCTTAGCAATGACTAAAGCTAAGAAACTAAAGTTCATTGTCAGTATTCATAATGTCTTTGTTTTTGAATTACCCATAGCATAACACGATTGGTAAACTTTTATAATACAGAATAATCAATCAAAAAGACCTGTGTAAAAAAAGGATTCCTATTTTACCAACAGAGGAGAGTGATTTAAGCTTCCAAAATTAGTACATAGATTGGTTCAAACATACACTTTAATTTGCCCATAGCTTATATGAAATGTATTTATGGTTTTTAAATTACGCGACAAAAACCATTTTGTCGCTTACGCCCTTTCCATTTTTGCTGTTCCATTGCTTATTTTCTATGAGAGTCCGGGCTGGCCTCTCATAGAAAACAAGCAATCTAAAACATATCCAATACGGTTTTTTACTTTAACGCGGCGTCACCTTAAACGTTAGAACGTAGCGTTTTCCACAGGATTTTAAAGCTAGAGTGTGCTCTGGGCGGAACTGAGCGAGACGGCTTTAAGCACGTATGAAAACTATTCTCATTTATGCCGAAATTATTTTTTAACTCAATAAAATTGTATGTATGTACATTGTACTATCAGAAAAGTTGATTCCTAGGCAGATGGCGGACCTAAGTAATTTGGTCGCGTTAAGTCAAACTCATCCGACCGATCACAGCTAACATTGAATTGACATCAGCCGACCACATGACGTAGGTCCGTCAACTACTTAAGAATAAATTTCCTCGGATATACATTATATAGTATATACATTGTACAAGATGTACCATCGAATAAATTTATTCTTAAGCAGTTAGCGGATCAACGTGGAATGGTCGGATTACGTCAATTCAATATCTGTCATGAACTTTCGGTTGAGTTTGACAATTTAACGCGACCAAATTACGTAAATCTGCCATCTGCCTAGATAATATCAACTTCCCTGATAGTACATTCATACATTTTTATTTTTTAGATCTGAGTTAAATATATTGTTATCCGGTCCTTTTGCTGTTTTTAAATAAAGGATTAACACTATATTTTAACTGAGGATATACATTAACATCTATGCAAGTGAGCCTCAAAGAATAAATGAAAATTTCGGGCAAAAGATTTAGAAGGTTTACATTTAGAAACATTTAGATCGCGAAAACTTAAAATGCATGAAAATGTGTGTGTATGTGTAGCAACACAGCTACAAATGTGTGTGTATGTGTAGCAACACAGCTACAAATTGTCACAAATTATAGTGTCAGTAAAACTTAACAATAAAACTGTTTACCATTATTACAACACAACTTAACTGGTTTAAATACCGTCAACAATCTAACGTAACATTTTACAACCTAGTTACTATGTTGAAAAGGTCTACAATTGACTAACAAACTTGTCTACGACGATACAGCTAAGTTTAGCTAGTGTCAGCCTTCTTATCAATCAGCGAGTTAATTATCCGCCTAGTCCATCAGCTGCCATATTTTATTAGAGTGCCCACATTATTTAATATATAAACGCAGCGGTTTGCGGGTTCGTTAATAAATATTGTACAGTGTCACGCCCGCAATGGATTCCAGCCGAGTGACGGTAGCCGCAAAACCTGTATGGTTTATAGCTATTTTGTTGATGAGCCATATGCGTTGTTTATACTCAGCTCTGTTGGGCAGGGAAGTTGGCAGCGCGAGAATGTAAATAGTCACTCGCGCTGCCACTCGTCATGCCGCTGCCCGACGTGGCAAGTGAGTAGAAGGCTGAGTGTAAACACTCACTCGCGTCGTTACTGCCGCAGGAGTATTCAAGGAAATATTTCCGGCAGCGCAAAGAGCGTAAACGATGCAATACAGATTTGGTTAAGAATGTATTAAGATCTAGCCCAGCAGCGGATATTGAGCAATCCGAAAGCGGTATACGGCAACGCGACGCGTGTGCAAACAACAGGAGATTTGAGCTGCAGTAGCTTAAAAACTACTAGATCGATTTTAATAAATTTTATCCTAAAGACAGGCAAGGATGAAGGCTAAAACTTTACTTTGAAGGAAATATTTCCGGCAGCGCAAAGAGCGTAAACGATGCAATACAGATTTTTTTTTTTTTTTTTTTTTTTTTTATTATACAATTGGGGCCGTCTATGGACTGTTCGTCCATATCCTTTTTTTGTTATTTTATTATTTAGATTTTTCGCACCAAGGATAATTGAAATAATACAGATTTGGTTAAGAATGTATTAAGATCTGGCCCAGCAGCTGATATTGAGCAATTGTCTACGTTCGGCCATGGATTAATAAGCAATTACAAGCGTGTAGAAGGAAATAATTTTCGTTAATGATTGCCGATGATATAAGCCAATTGTGCATGCCATAGATAATAATAGGTTGGCAATCATTGTTATCCATCATGATCAAATATTAAGGCCTTTACAATGAGTGTGACATGAGATCCGTAATCTGTCATATCCATTAATAACTAGGTGACCCAGTAAATGTTGTTTTACCAGATACATTATTTCTAGTATCAATATAAAAAGTAGATAAAAACGTATTCTCAGGCCTAACGAATGTGCATACAAAATTTCATTCAAATGGGTTGAGCCGTTCGGAGGAGTTCGCGCACACGTGTGACACGACACTTTTATATATTAGATTAGATAATACCTATATTATTTCGAAACCAAATCAATATGACAGCTAAACTAATAGCCACATCTTATTGTAAGCCATATATTTTGGTCATTTATGATTTTTATACGTGGGAGAGCCATGCTTCGGCACGAATGTTCCGGCTCGACCGGAGAAATACCACGTTCTCACAGAAAACCGGCGTGAAACAGCGCTTGCGCTGTGTTTCACCGAATGAGTGAGTTTACCGGAGGCCCAATTCCCTTCCCTATCCTCCCCTATTCCCTTCCCTTCCCATCCCTACCCTGCCCTATTACCCTATTCCCTCTTAAAAGGCCGGCAACGCACCTGCAGCTCTTTTGATGCTGCGAGTGTCCCTGGGCGACGGAAGTTGCTTTCCATCAGGTGACCCCTTTGCTCGTTTGCCCCCTTCTTTCATAAAAAAAAAAATCCTTTCTTTAGTGCTTACATCATTTCGTTGCGAATCATGGTTATCAAACGACTGACTTGTGTTATAAAATACGTATAATAAATAGCATCTAAGGAAAATCCCAACGAGACGTGTTTTTATTTTTGTTTACTTTCATATTTTTCTTTTTTGTTTTGCCGGAACTCAGAGCAAAACTCTACCAGGTAAAATGCCGTATTAGGTGTATGTTTTAAGACTGTACTTTTAAAACATACACCTACATTAATAGTGTCTGTACAAACTCTACCACCACGTGCCCGCTCGCGCGGAAATTAAAAACATGCTCCCAAACTTTTAAAGGGAAAACTTCTCAAGTCAATGTCTGGAAATCTCTTTACAGCGGCAGTTAATGTTGAGAGCCTACTTTGGCTCGAGTAAGAAAATTATAAACTTCAACCCCCACCGAAATAATTTATTAAGTCAATTAATTTATATATTTATTGGCATGGCTTTTGGTTTGTTTACATTAGAAATTGTATTGGTAGTTTGGATAGCTTATTAGTTTGTTAGTTATTTTTATGATTCATTATAATTTTATTACGCTAAGCAAAAATGGACGATTTGCAAGTGATATAGATGCTTGGTATTTCTACACGGTCAAAACGGGTAATTATTGTCTACAGAACTATAAACATGAATAAAAATATATCTATGACTTTAACTTCTCCTAGTTTTTAGCCTTTGTCTGGCTTGTGATATTCCCATTTCCCATGTTATACAGATAAAGACAAATGATATAGTAAAGCTTAGTTTAATACTAAGGTTCAACCATATTCTAAGTAAGCCGGCCCCTAGACCATCAAGTAATTGTCAATATCACTCTTCAATTTTATTGAACAGTTTACTTGAAAATATCAACTGTAGACGGTCAATAATATTACGCAATACGTAATACTGTTCAATATTATTATGGTCTCGGGGCCCGCTGAGGAATTGTGGCTTTCGATTTGAATTTGGAACCCCATGCAGGTGGCCACTTTTTACACGGCCTTTTCACAACATCAGGTATTCAGTGCACGTACAATAAAACCCTCCGTTGTGAGAAGGGTCCGTCCGCCCGTGCGTAATGTTGTCAAGATTTACACTAAATTTAGAAATGTTCTGTAAATACTATAATTCTTCGTAAGCCACCGAGGGTTTAAATGTTTTTGTATGTTTTTATGGAGGCAAGAGATGAAAGTTTTGCATTTGATTCCGAAATGAAACGCGTTGCAATCCGAAAGCGGTATACGGCAACGCGACGCGTGTGCAAACAACAGGAGATTTGAGCTGCAGAAGCTTAAAAACGACTAGATCGATTTTAATAAATTTTATCCTAAAGACAGGCAAGGATGAAGGCTAAAACTTTACAGCTTACGTGGTATCAGCTTTCAAGTTACGTTTATACGGATATACGTTTTTCATGTTTAAACGTTATCACTAAAATTTTGATCTTGGTATCACAATTTTTGACATTAACCTGTCAAGCCCCTTAAGGACACCTCACACCGGCGACCGCGACAACAATAGAATAACAATAGATTTCCAAGAATCCGCGATCGAAGGATTAAAATATACAAAATGTCTTGTGGTTAGGATTAGAGGTAAAAATATTTGTACTACAGCACAAATATTTAGACGTCGAATATAGACTTAGGCCTGGCCTAGGTCGTACCTTCTCCATATTCATGAGGCCCCGTCGTATATCACATTTATTTTGTCAGGTTTAAAGTACAACTAGGATACACGAGATTTATGCCCACGCCACACGCTGGGCATACATCATGGCTGATCCTAGCGGGCCTGCTATCTGATCCCAAGGGCGGTATTGGTCTCCGAAATACGATGGAAATATTGAGTTTTTTGGTACAAATCGCTAAAGTCCAAACGGCGAATGAAGGCACAAAACTACATTTAAAATGTCTTCTGTATGAGATTCCGTGCCTCGTTATTTTCATTATAGTATACAACTACGAGGGCTGCTATTTATGTATCCGGAATTAAAAAAAGAAACAAACATATATCATTTAATATGGTTTTATTGCTTTTCAAAATATTCGCCGCGATGATCGACACACTTTTGCATACGCTGGAACCAATTTTCATAGCACTTTTTCCATTCTGATTGAGGTATCTCCAAAACGTGCATTTTGAACGCATCAACAGCCTCTTCGCGGCTCGAAAAACGTTGACCACGTAATTTGTTCTTCGCGTATGGAAATAAAAAGAAATCGTTAGGTGCCAAATCAGGGCTGTACGGCGGATGACCAGTCAATTCGATCTTTTGACCCTCCAAAAAATTGGGTTGTTTCAGCTGAGGTGTGACAGCTAGCATTGTCGTGATGTAATATGATTCTGCGTTGTCGGTTGTCCTTTCTTATTTCTTCAAAGACTTCTGGTAAACAAATGGTCGTATACCATTCAGAATTAACCGTTTTACGATTCTCTAATGGCACTGTAGCCACATGTCCATTAATTCCAAAAAAACAGGCGACCATTTGCTTCAAAGTACTTTTTGCACGAGTAACTTTTGTTGGTTTCGGCTCATCTTGGAACACCCACACCGTTGACTGTTGTTTAGTTTCGGGGTCATATGCATAGATCCAAGATTCATCACCTGTGTAGATATTATAAACGGCTTTTGACGTACCACGGTTGTATTTTTTTATAATTTTTTTGCTCCAATCGACACGAGCCCGTTTTTGATCGATTGTCAAGTTGTGCGGAATCCAACGCGAACATATTTTTTTTACAGCCAAATGTTCGTGTAATATCTTATGTATGCTCGTCATACTTATGCCTAAGGACGCCTCTATCTCGCGATATGTAACATGACGATCACGCATTATTAGTTCCCGCACAGCATCTATATTTTGTGGGACAACAGCTGTTTTTGGGCGACCTTCTTTATTTTCATCCGTGAGCATAGACCGCCCACGATTAAACTCACTGTACCAGTGATAAACAGTGGTTTTTGATGGTGCTTCATCTCCAAAAGTTGCGGTGAGTTGAATAAAGCACTGTTGTTGATTTAGCCCACGCCGAAAATCGTAGTAAATCATTGCACGAAAATGTTCACGCGTTAAATCCATGGCAAATGAAGACACGCAATTTTCAAAATGACGCCACAATGGAAAAATAATTGACAGTCACATGAAACAAAATGTATTCTTCAACCAAAGAGTTCTATTTTCAAATGTTGTAATTACTTTTTAAATATTGTTCTTGTAAGTGGCCAGTTCCGGATACATAAATAGCAGCCCTCGTATACACACAAAGAAAGTGTTACCCTACTGTAATTAGGGCTAAGGCTCAATTTACAAGGCTGCGGAATGGAACGGAACAGAGCGTCAATTTCGCCTCATGACGGGGGAATTGGCGCCGGTGAATTCTCGAGAAATCCGCGGAAGACGCGCGTCTAATTTTTTGGCTCGTATTTTATTTGTGTTTTATATTGTTGACATAAAGTTTATTATGCTATGTGCAGTTTCATTGCAAAAAGTCGCTTCCATTCCATTCCGCGGCGATGTAAATTGAGCCGACATTTCAGCCGACTCAATTTAGGGTGAAGCAAAACGAGCGTAATTTGTTAGTTGTTAGTCGCAGAATTTCTGCTGGCAGAAATTCTGCTGCATTCAGTTTCATACAGAAGTCCTGTTTGATTCACACGATCGTAATCTTGTGAGTCATGATTTGTATGAAAAGATATTTACGCGACCGAAATTCGGCGACTCACAAGTCACACCTCACAAATTACGTTCGTTTGGCTTCCCCCTTAGACTACTGATTTCAGGCAACTGAATTAAGATGAGAGGACGGCGGAATGCAGTAGGTATATTGTGTTAAATTACAATATAAAAATACACAATATTAAACGCGAATGTGTATCTCTATATTATTTCTTCACGTCTTAACCACTGAACCGATTATAACGAAATCTGATAGAAAGATATTATAAGGAAAGGAATAAAGGACAGTTTTCGAGATTCGGAATTTTTGCTGATAATAACACCAAAAATTCCGAATTTTGCCCAAAGTTGCTAACTCTAGTTAATAAGGCAATGACAATCTTTAATACAGTGTATAGTAAGAAGAGAAATAAAAGGATTATTACTACAGGGTTTAGATTAGCATAATACTGGTCTCTAATAACGGTCCCTTTTCACCCTCCGACTTATATTAAATTCCTTTAGAGCTGATATTTATCGGAACGCTCGGTACAATCTTCAATATAAATCTTTGTTTTTTTATATTTGTAAGGAATTTACTAGAATGTTCTTTATTATAGTCTGTTGTGGAGGCTTTTAATGAGGTCGTATGAAGCACATTTAAAAATACATGACTAAATTAGCTTTATTATCTCCAGTTTCTGAGTTTTTCCGACAGTAGTTTATATATTCAATATCACCTATGCATCAAAAAATTAACCAATCATCAAAACTAGTGAAAAGATAAACTTCTGTCCAAAGTTTCAGAAACAGTGCATAATTGATTAATAATAATAAAAATTAATATTAGTTTTTGAAAATGCGTTAAACTGATTAAGTTCTTGCTTTCGTTTCGAGTTTGGCAAGGACAATGTAGGCTGCTTGCATATTTGCTTATCTGACAAGAAAGATGATCTGTACTCGGATGAGCATATAAAACAAGCTAGGCATACCTGATTATTATGTATGAACGTAAACGGCATTTGGAAATGTGCTCGCTAATGTAACGTTACAGAGTCGAGCATTACATGGTGAGGGAGGAGAACCGAGCATTACAATGCGCACCTTGTAATGATACAATGTATCTTGATACAATTTGTAACATCAATGCTACGTGACAGTGAAGTCATCTTGCTAAGTACTGCTCAAGTTCGAATCTATAATGTTAAATTACACGCGAATGCTCGTCAGTCAGGGAGGTAGTATTGTAATGTAATGCTCAAAGTCGAATATAAAATGTAACATTACTCGTGAATGTTCGCGGTGAGCGAGCACCTTTAAGGAGTCAGCTTTTAAATAGTAAGTGTTTCCGAGAAGGAGACAAATTAAGACACTAAATCTTATCCTTAGATAAAGCGATTACTTTTGGCCAAAAACACGTGTAACTGAGAATAGTAACTCCGGCAGATGAGCCAGTCAAGACCACGCTGAAAATGTTTAAGCCCTTTGGCGGTTGTAAATATACTCGAAGTCGGCTTTGATCCTGAAAAGTAGGCACAAATCATTGAGGATTATTGACAGAATCGAGCGAACAAAATTATATATCAAACTGTTCCCCGCGATTTAAATAGAATAAAATTCTGCAGCACTCGTGAGTTTTTCTGGGATGAATCTGTGATAATCTATATATTAATACGGGAGCGACAAATTTTGAATCCCTTTTGACGAAAAATTATAGTTTACGAGCTTTTGACCGCGGCTTCGCTCGCGTTAAGAAGTATTATTATATGCAACCTAGCCCCTTGGAGGTAGAATTGATCAAAATCCTTTCTTAGCGGATGCCTACGTCATATCATCTACCTGCATGCCAAATTTCAGCCCGATCGGTCCAGTGGTTTGGGCTGTGCGTTGATAGATCACCAAGTCAGTCAGTCACCTTTGAGTTTTATTGCCATATTAACATACATAAGCCATATTGGATTTATAGTGATGTCACAAACAATATCATGCATTGTCATCCAAACTAAACGTGTATGCAAAATTTTAGCTCTTTCGGTTAAATATATCTACTTCAAAATTGAGTTCCAAAATTTCACCCGAACATACATACTTACATACATACAGAGCAAGTTAAATAAAAGCTTTTAAAAACCACTTTCTTTCTTTTATGAAAATGAAGCTACCCGAAAAAAATTAGCTTAATAGTAATAAAGAAAATGTTCTAGGGCTTCCGTACTATATAATACACTATATTGTGTAACAACGGAAAACTAATTCACATTTGTCATCTCGCTTGGATTAAATCTTTTACAAAAACAAAATCACATATTTCTACGAAATTGTATTATCTCGATGCACTCGCTACATAATCAGAGCCCTCTTGTATTACCATAGCCCAGTGCTTTTCAACCTTTTTTACGAAGTGACGGCATGAAAAAATATGAAGCGACCCCCGCCCTTTTCTTTCTTATCATGTTTGAACTTTTTATGTTTATGAATATAATATCCTTTTGTTAAAATTCTGCTACTCAATAATATAATCTTTGTTTTTATTATTAACTAGCTATGTGACCGAGCTTTGCTCGGTATTCGATAAAACACGAATTAAATGACATTTTCTAAAAATTATTCCTAGCTAGATCGATTTATCGCCCCCGAAAACCCCTATATACTAAATTTCATGAAAATCGTTGGAGCCGATTCCGAGATTCCAATTATATATATACAAGAATTGCTCGTTTAAAGATAAAAGATATTCAGTAGATGACCCGGTGTACTTGGTTTCACTTCCCTCTTAATATAAACCTCCCCTGGACTGCCACGAATCTTTCAAGACTAAAATTAGCCAAATCGATTCAGCCGTTCTCGAGTTATAGTGAGACTAACAAAATTTAAAAATATTTTTTATTCATAGACTAGCTGCAGCTGACCCGGCAAACGTTGTTTTGCCATAATATAAACTAATTTCTAGTATAAATATACTTAAAAAGTAGATAAAAACCAGATCTCAGGCCTAACGAATGTACTATCAGAGAAGTTGATTCCTAGCCAGATGGAGGTCCTAAAAAATTTGGTCGCGTTACGTCAAACCCAGCTGACAGATGACGAATTACATTGAATTGACTTAATCCGACCAAATGACGTCTATTAACTGCCTAGGAATCAAGTTCTTCGATGGTACATACAAAATTTCATTAAAAATCGGTTGAACCGTTTTGGAGGACTTCGCGCACAAACACTGTGACACGAGAATTTTATATACGGTATTAGATTGTTTTTATTCATATACATTTTCTCGACTTCTAGCCCCCCTAGACTTCCAAAAGGGTCGTGACCCACAGGTTGAAAAACACTGGCGTAGCCCTCTAAACATCCTCGAATTTGCATCGAAACGAGAGCAAAAACTCCTGGGGCCCTCATTAGGGGAGTCTTTTGTCTAATTCAGTTGCCTCCATTTTGTCTAGATCGTTGTTTTATTTCGTTTCTGTATGTTGCAGATTTGTAAACATTAACTCTGTGTAAAAGTCGGATGAGAGTGGATTAATATATCTTATATCTTTAAGCGAGCAATTTTTGTATGAATATAATTGGAATATGGAATCGGCTCCAACGATTTTCATGAAATTTAGTATAGTAGGATTCGGGGGCGATGAATCGATCTAGCTAGGAATCATTTTTGGAAAATGTCATTTTATTCATGTTTTATCGAATACCGAGCAAAGCTCGGTCAAAGAGCTAGTATTATATATATACGAATAACGTGAAAATTCAATAGAACTAGATGTTACCTGCAAAATGTCGCGGGAATCGTACAATTTCCATCATAAAAACCCACTCACATCTCTCACATGCACTCACACTCTTAATCCTATCATTCTGTTTCCACCACTGCCACTTTGCACCATCAGGGACATTGATTTAGTTAGTCTGCGTGTCTTGACTTGACACAACCTAGCTAAATATAATAGTTATAGAAAGATAGAGAAAAGATACATTACACTATCTATTTTTAGTGCAGGTGCGCTTAAATAAGCTTGATTCAGAGGTATTTGGTGGACTAAAGGTCTATTTTTTTTTATTATGTAAAGTATAAAGTCGATGCTAGTCTTAATCTTGCGTGTCTTAGCTTGACTCTATGATACAAGTAAATTAAATATTATATTCTACGAGCTTTTGCCCGCGGCTTCGCTCGCGTCAAGAAGTATTATTATATACAAACTTTCATCCCCTATTTTAACCCCTTGGAGGTGGAATTGATCAAAATCCTTTCTTAGCAGATGCTCACGTCATAATATCTACCTGTATGCCAAATTTCAGCCCGATCGGTCCAGTGGTTTGGGCTGTGCGTTGATAGATCACCATGTCAGTCAGTCACCTTTGAGTTTTATACAGGGTGTAAGAAAAATAAGTGATAATACTTTAGGGTGTGTACGTGTTCCTTGTAGAGAGTTCACTGTGAAAGTAGCAGCCCTGAAAGACCAATTTTTTTTGTTCACTTTTGTATGGGGAAACTCGTGACGCTCGGGCCCTTGCTCATACAAAAGTGAAAAAAAATTTTTGTCTCTCAGCGCTGCTACTTTCACAGTGAACTCTCTACAAGGAACACGTAACCACGTACGAACACCCTAAAGTATTATCACTTATTTTTGTTACACCCTGTATATATAGATTAAACGATTTCTCTGATATTGCAAAGACCTATTATAAAGCTATCTATTTTTTAACAGGTACATTTAAATAGGCAAAGATTATTTTCTTGGCAACACCTTCGTCCCAAAACCTCAGAAGCACAAGCTGTACACATCAGATATTCTGAGCGCGCATTTTTCCCACTCTACATTTCCGCAGAACAAACTCGGGGACATCGGAATGCCGTGCTTGTCCTGCTTTATTACATTTGGCGCATGTCATAAAATATAGCGATTTTGTACATCTTAATGTCTAAGCACACTAGGCCAAAGTTACGCGGCGTGAATTCCGCATGATTCCGCCTGCAATGTATTTTAAATTACCGATGACTATTCCGTCGCGTTCCGTCCGTATTTTGTATACGTATGACATTGCGGACGTAATCATGCGGAATTTACGCCGCGTAACTTCGGCCTAGTGTGTTTAGACACTTAAAATTATGGTCCGTAAAGTATAGTTCGCCAAAAACAAAAATGTAGGTATTTTAAATTCACAGTCATCTTGAACGTAGAGGGAAGATCATGCCTACCTTCGGTTCCAGGACCTGCAGGCTAGTCGAGGACGAGAAGAAATTAGCAGGGATACCATTTTTACATTTAATTTAAAGTTTTATGATTTGGACCATATTAATAGATCTATTTTTTGTTGGTGTCAATAGTTTGGCCTATAATTTGTATGAACTTGGCCTATGTTTTGTACTAAACGTCCCACGTCAATCATTTTTACAACTCGGAGAAGACGTGTAGTAAAGGACATAACAATATTATAAATTATAGCAAGCAAGCTATATTATTTTACTTTTGTCACTAAAATGTAATCCATGTAGGTCATCGAATTCGCCAATCGCTTGTAACTTAAAGCTGTTTAAAGTTGCATGACCCAGTGGCAGGAAAGTATTCTGAAACTATTTCCCTTTGTTTATAAACGTTTTATTCTGAATATTGCGAACTTATCTAATACTACGGTTACATGAACGTATATTTCATTAAAGTTTTGTAAATGTTCGATTTTTAAACAAACGTTTGGTAGTGGTTTAATATTTCTTTAGAAGTTGGTCCAAGTATGTTCTCTTGCGGTTTATTTTTCTTGTACCGTTCATTTTCTGAACAAGACTGTTCGATGCTTGTGTTGTAAGAATGATATGGGCCATTCCGCCACAGACGGCCCTAAACGAGAACTTTTAAAATGTGGCATTAGTTACATTTTTTAATTGGAATATACGTAAGAAGATGTGTATTTACTAACAAAACAACTTTTATCGGTAAAAGATGGAATTCGAATAATTTAGAGCATTTTTAAACAAAATCATCTAACAGACGCGATGTTTTTTCCCATATTTTTAAGTTAAAAAAGGGTATATTTCAAATTAATGTTTAGTCGTAGTATAGTCATACAGCAATACGTCGAAATCTTTTGTATAAATTACACTATTCAATCGTTTTTAGTGATTTAGACGATTAATTTTGTTAGGCCAATAAACAACTGATAATTAAAAAAAACTACAATTTGGTGCAGTTTTATTACAAACTTACTAGTATAATTACATATTCCATGTCCAAAATTTTAAAATTTGTTAGAGAATTACGATTTAATTCACTTTTAAGAGATTTGAGAATTTTGTTGTTGCACCCGCGATTGTAGAAATGTTAATAATTTCTAGTATTTATTACTATAATTACTTTTATCTAGTTACATGGTTTCTTTGTTTTATGCTATTTTGAAATATAGGCAAGTTGTTTTGTAAAAGTTTCGCAATAACCAGTATTCACATATGAACTCATCACAGTTCTTAATGGAGGGCCAAATTAGTTGCACCCGCGACGGCACTTCAAACCTGTTTTGTGGCCCTTCATACATTTTATGAAGTTTTCATTTATAAATAATTGTTAAACTAGTTAATATGTTTCCCTTCAAGGGATATTTTACTAATAAATATGCTTCATTTTGCATGTAGGAACCTTTAAGTGTGTCAAATGTTGCACCCGCGATAATGGAATCGCCCATATGTGTTTGAGCCACAAAGTATCTTCAGGCGCTTTGTAGTGCAACGTACTTTGAATTCTATCAATAAACAAATTTCCTTTACGTCTCAAGTAAATAAAGTTCAATTTTGAATGACTCTAACGGTACGTGTCGTTTAGGTTTCGTCCTAAATCAATTCTCAATGTCTTCAAAAAGCCATTAAAATCGCAGAACACATTATAAACGCATAAACGATCGCGAATCAGATATGAATCGAAATGCAAATTCAGGGATCTGGAGCTTTACCGACTGCGGCATAAAATGTCGATTATGTTTAACCTCGACTGGAGATCCATGATCCTATATTTATACGCCCCAGTAGAATATTTTTATAGTCACTCGGGATATGTTTATTCAATTTTATACTATAAATATGTTGTGGTTCGAGTGGAATGTTGGTGTTTTGTGAAATTACTGGAAAAATTGCTAAAAAATTGCTAAAAACAAAATGTTATTTTTAATGATAAGTCTTAAGAAAATATTATCTACCTTTTTTGATACTTTAGAATTTAGGGAGCGCATCCAGTGTGTAAAATTCAAATGTTTTTGTAGCCAGTAGCCATACCTGAGACAAACCATTAATTTTTTTTTACCCACCACGTGAGAAATCTGATTTCTATACCATGATAACTAGACACATGTCGGAAGCTTATGCAAGCTTAATCTGACACGCTCGAGCTACTCCCGAAATCCCCTCTTCCTCTCCCCAACTATTAAGGGTCAATTCGGACCGCAACTCGACGCGTAGATGGATTTCTAAATTTGTATTGAATTGACAGAAAATTGCGTGAGACGTCATGCAAGTATGTCAATTCAATACTTTAGAAATGCATCTACGCGTTGCGTTGCGTTCTAAATTGACCCTTACTCTTATTCATACTCATATAGGCAGATTACACATTGCCCGGGGGCGCATGTTAGACTGCAACACAATATAGAGATATGGGACGGAGACGTGTCGTAGTATATTTTAGTCGGATATCGGTTACTGTGTACATTATTCACTATCCATACTTTAATATTATAAATGCGAAAGTCTGTCCGTATGGTACCTCTTTACGCTCAAACCGCTGAACCGATTTTGCTGAAATTTAGTATCGAAATACTTTGAGTCCTGGAAAAGGACATCGGATACTTTTTGTCCCGAAAAAATGAACGATTCCTGCGTGATAAATGAATTTTGGCGATAAATAAAAAATAGGCAGTTCTGGAAATATTACATACATACGGGTCGAATGGATAACCCCCTTCTTTAAGTGGGTTAAAAATCTAAAGCTGAACATAGAACCTCCTCTTTTTTGGAGGTCGGTTAAAATAGCAGCAAACTTTGACTCGTAAGAAAAATTCAAAGAACGAGACTGTTAAATCTAGTTTTCATGCGGTTCAAGTACCTAGTTGTTAATTGTTACAGTTTGGTGCAACTCCAAGAAGTTATATTTTGACAGGTTTCAGGCAAAGAATAAAAGGAACAGAAAAACAACTACAGGATGTAGCAATTTAACATATCTATATATATAAAACTCAAAGGTGACTGACTGATTGACATAGTGATCTATCAACGCACAGCCCAAACCACTGGACGGATCGGGGTGAAATTTGGCATGCAGGTAGATGTTATGACGTAGGCATCGACTAAGAAAGGATTTAGATCAATTCAAACTCCAAGGGGTTAAAATAGGGGATGAAAGTTTATAATAATCTTGCAATCGCAAGCTTTGCACATTATCAATTGAAGACACGAGTGGATGAAGTGGGTAACTAATAAATACAACATAAGAGCAATCACTCATTTTTTCCCTAATATATATGTATAATTGAAACAAACCTTGTAAGTTACCTAGTTCATCTTAGGATCCACATTTTTTATTTTAAATAATTTTCCCCGTTATAAAGCCTCCATTAATGCAAAAAAGAAAACGTCAGTTTTTTAATATTTTTAATTATTTTTTCACTCTATTCTGCTATATAAATGCAATATTAATGCAACTGTATAGTATAGAATTTTGTGATAGTAAAGGTATTTTTTATCATGTTGTTGGTGAAAACGGGCAAAAGTCATCAATCTATACGGGTTTAGCAGCTCAAGAATGATAAAGAAGTTTTATCTTCTCTGCGTATTTTCTTTCTAGTTTTACACCTTTCAAGTAGGTTAAAATAAAATAGTTCATAATATTAGTATTTATCATTCGAGTAAAATAATAAGCAATGTGAATAGGCCTTTACAGAAAAGTGCAGAATCATTAATTTATAGTTTAAAAGTTGTTCCGAAAAAAGTTTAAAAACTTAGACTTTTCCCGAAAAGAGTATTAACGAGCTTTAACTCTTTCTACAAATCCATCATGTAAGCTCACCGTCAGCCAAAAGAAGCTAATATTGGGCCATGGTGAGATCCTTATGGTAGCTGTAGGGCAATATTTTTTAACGGGCGTTGGCTCACCACACATACCCACCACTGTATCTCCTGTGTCGCCAGGATCGACAGCGGTATTCAACCACGAAAACCCTTTGATATGATCTCAGGGAGCCCGAGGGACATGCTAAAGCTGTCTTGGGACCCGCAACGAAATTAATCAGAAGAAAATAGGAGTAGGAAAAATAACGTAGGCCAATGCTGCAAAATGTACGGTTACTGCTGAACAGCTTGTTTTTGATCTTATCTTCTTTGCTTTTCTCTTTTGCACTTAGCAAGCAGTAAGACCATCAACCTGACATTGTATATTTTATTTAGTATAAGATTTACAAACAAAATATATTCTATTAAATTCTAAACTAATATTTATTGTTGTAATAAAAAGTTAATTAACAAAGAACTTCTTAGTTGTAAAGTGCTTGAGTTACCATTTTAGCCGAGATTAAAACTATTTTCAGAAATAAAATAACGCAGGTTTTAATAACGGGAATAAAATTCCTCTCTTCTGTAGCGTTACAATCGCACCCTTGATACGAGGAAAAGCAATTTATTACAATACTTAAGGCGAGTTTACATGATTCCAATCCAGTGATTCAATCCGCTGGATTGCTGTTGGATGAATGTAAACAGGTACTGGAATGCCCTGGAGTAGTTACTGGATTTGCAGTGCATTTCAGTGCCTTTTTAAATTATTCCAGTAGTCCAGTATCCAGTAATCCAGTGCTGGATTGAATCACTGGATCAGAGTAATGTAAGTCGACTATTATACAAGTTACTAGCTTTTGCCCGCGGCTTCGCTCGCGTGAAATTCGAAAATTGTGTACAATACGAATATTCTTGCAAATCTCCTTTAGAAACATGATGTTTTTCCAAGACCAAAAGTAGCCTATGTTACTCTCTATCCTTTCAACTAAGTCGATGCCAAAATCAAGTCAATTGGTTGCTTCGTTAGGCTGCGAAGAAAGGACAAACAAACAAATACACTTCGCATTTATAATATTAGTATGGATAGCTGTTTCCCGCGACTTCGTAGGCGTTGCCATAGTATAAGAACGGAAATGGATAATTCTCTCCTTTTTATGGTCCCTTACTCAAATGGTAAAAAACGGAACCCGAGTACAAAGATATAATATCAGCCTGTCCGTCTGTCCATATCCAGGAAAAGCCTCCCTCATATTAATCAGATGACACTCGAAATCTGTATGTTTCACATGTGGCACTATTAATTAATAACTTACTTTGATTCTAAAGAAGGAGAAGTAAAACTCAACACTAACGACGTAACACGTTTTTGCTTGGCAACATTACCAGGATGGAGGGCGCAGCCCCCCCAAGTACCGGCGGGGGCAAAGCCTCCCGCATGTTAATCAAACGACACGCAAATCTGCATGTTTAGTTTTGGTTAGATTAATTTGACATGTAATAAATAACTTACTTTGATTCTAAAGAAGGAGAAGTAAAACTCAACACTAACGACGTAACACGTTTTTGCTTGGCAACATTACCAGGCAGCGAAGGGGGGGGGGGGGGGGGGGGGTTCGGGGGGGGGGGGGGCAGCAGAAAAAAGTTTTATACAAAATCTTGCCCCCTCTTTTGTCCACTTAGAGGGGTGAGGGGAAAAATTTTATACACCAGATATTAAATTGGAAAATACAGTTTATAATATGATGTAAGTTTATTCAAGAAAAAAGTTTGATACAAAATCTGCCCCCTCTTTGGTCCGTTTGAGGGGTGGGGGGGGAAAAATTTTATACTCCAGATATGAAGTTGGAAGAAGACAAATATATCTGCGAAAACCATATTCAAATCGGATCAGTATTCATGTTAAAAAAAAAGTTTGATACAATATCTGACCCCCTCTTCGACCCCCTTAAAGGGGTGGGGGAAAAATTTTGTACACCAGATGTTAAATTGGAAAATACATTTAATAATATGAAGTTAGTCCATTGAAGAAAAAAGTGTGATACAAAATTTGACCCCCTCCTTGGTCCCCTTAGAGGGGTGAGGGGGGAAAAATGTATACACCAGATGTTAAGTTGGAAGAATATAAATATATCTGCGAAAACCGTATTCAAATCGGATCAGTAGTTTTCGAGTTAAAGAAAAAAGTTTGGTCCAAAATCTTACCCCCTCTTTTGTTCCCTTGGAGAGGTGGGGGGAAAAATTTTTGTACACCAGATGTTAAGTTGGGAGAAGACAAATATATCTGCGAAAACCGCATTCAAATCGGATCAGTAGTTTTCGTGTGATGCTGGAACAAACATACAGACAGACAGACAGACAGACAAAAAACTAACCACAGTTTTGGCTTCTATAGCGATGTAGTAACAGCCCCCGCTTATTATTTTTTGGATATCTTTATTGTACAGAATTGTCATTTCTACAGTTTTATTATATGTATAGATAATAGAACTATTACGTTTTCAATTGTTCATAGCGACTAATGGCTATGTTTTTACCCGACGAACCCCTATTCCCCTATTCTCTTTTAAAAGGCCGGCAACGCACCTGCAGCTCTTCTGATGCTGCGAGTGTCCTTGGGCGATGGAAGTTGCTTTCCATCAGGTGACCCGTTTGCTCGTTTGCCCCCTTATTTCATTAAAAAAAAAACTAAAATAATATTACTGGTTTCGGTGTTATAATAAGGCGTCAGAAAATTCGCAACAATAATATGTTACTGGAATTAAGGGCTACTCATTACAAATAGTTTAAAACCATCAAAAACGGAAAAATTTTTTCGTGACAGACTGCCAGCACACTGCCAGGCAGGCAGAAAGACAGATCACACTTTCGCATTTATAATATTAGTTAAAAAGAGTGGATTTTTCACACTATTGTAATAGTAAACATTTCAAGTTTTGCAATAACCCTAGTACTACACCTTAGTTTTTTTCAATTAAAACATACTTTATGTTTACCAACTTTTAATAGTTGTAAATTGTAATTAATATGATTTTTTGCATCCTAGTTGCAGACAGCTCAGTCCCAAAGTGGGTCACGATGCACAAAACGCTCCGTGCATCGTGACATCGGAGAAGGCGAGCCCAAGCAAGCCCCAAGTGGGGCCTCTGTCGGCCTGCGGGGCAAGAAGCGCCCCCAAATGAGTGTGGTCTGACAAAGGTTGGACGGCCACTGACGGAGTTGCGGTGGGTGTGTCGTGCCCGTGGCTTCGTCTTGGGTGACGAGAGGAGCGTCGCAGAGTTTTAGTGGGTAGGGTCGCGGCACATACCATCTTCGCCGCGATGAGCCGCACATATCCACAGTGGGAGTCCCCATCCCCTGCGTGGAATGCGTTAATGCATTTCTCTGCGTGAAAAAAAAGTTGCAGACAGCTTACGAAATCTTGAAAATCCATCACAGTAAGCCTAATTTTAATACAGTGATTGTCAGATCTTTTACAGTTCAACGCGTAGAAAATTAGTATAAATTATTAATAAAAATGAAACATGTTTCATGTGAATAAATAAATAAAACTTATTTTCGTTTGGCTTATGTGGCTAAATGCACTCTCAATCATAATATTAGCTTCCAAACAAAAAGAAACTTGATCAAAATCTTCAAAAGATTTTAATCAAGTATATTTTTGCTTTTTTGCCCGTTTGCCTACGATATGCCATGATCATACACATAGACAGACAACTCAAACTTATAAGTTATAACACGTGCCTCTGTTTGTGGAGGTTAAAAAGAAACTAATTTAATTTAACAGTGAAATAATTCGTTTAATGGAAACTAAATATTCTAAAACGGATTGTCGCATAAATAACGCCAAACAGAGGAGTCGAAATTTATGCGCCCGTAGCGAGTCACCGAGTGGAATTGCTTAAAAACGGACTTTTTAATTACTACGGGATTGAATCAGATAAATCCGTCTACGCTCGGAGCGCAGATGTGACCGGAACAGAGAAGAAATTCATGACCCAGGATTGTTTTGTCCTTTCTGGGAATCAACCCGCCATTCTTGAGCATACTGGGGCTTGACTCTTCAAACTGATTCAATGACTGAACGACGATTAAGCCATGTCGATTTTGATTTAGTTTTAACTAGATGACGCCCGCAACTCCGTTGCACCAAAACTCGTTTATCGCTCGGGATCTGTACATTTTTCCGGGATAAAAAGTTTCCTATGTCCTTTCCCGGGACTCAAAGTACCGCCATACCAAATTTCAGCAAAATCGGTTCAGCGGTTTGGGCGTGAAGATTTAACAGACAGACAGACACACTTTCGCATTTGTAATAATAGTACGGATTGTGTGACTTTCAAACTCGAATCAATATTGATATTGCGCTGACCAAAGGTCAAATTATTAACGATCCTGTTAAGTACAAAATATAGAGCATTCGCCCGATAGCTACTAATATATATTCTGTGCCGATAGTCCTGTATAGTATAACGGCCGTTCCCAATATTTGATCTATCTCTGGTTTTGCCCTACTAGAGATAGGAATAGCTCACATTAGACATAAAATATATTTTATGTCAATTGTGAGCTATTCCTATCTCTAGTAGGGCAAAACCAGAGATAGATCAAATATTGGGAACGGCCGTTAGTGTCTAAGCCATAAAGTTAATATACCTAGTGGAATAGAGAAACAAAGGCCTGAGCAAGAGAGATGTCACTATCAGTAACACTGCGTGGTAAAAAGAGACGATGCTGAACTTCCGCCGTGGAACTTCGGCATGGTGTGTTTAGACACAAAGGCCCGGAAACACACGTTTTCCGCATACGATTTCCGAATTTGTTTTTCATATTTGGAAGTCGAAAAACATAATAGAATCCGTAGAAAATATACATTAACTGCAGGCAGGCAGGCAACTTCCGCACGTACGTTTCAAATACCAGCAGCAAAAAAACGAACGAACGAATTCCGAATACGAAAGACAAATTCGGAAATCGTATACCTATAACGGAAAACGTGTGAATACAACCAGCCTATGTTGCACCCAGCGTGCATACTGCATATTCAGACCGATGCGTTTGTATGAATCCTGCTGTTCTTTTCTACAGGTGTTATTGTCATCCAACGCATCCAAATACCAAGAAACTCTGTGGCTTAGTATTTTGTGGCTACTTAGCCAAAAATCAATAGTAATTAGTACGTATCCATGTTACTGATGATTACAACTAATAAAATAAAATAAAAAAAAGCCTTTATTTGACCAAGCTACAAAGATTCTTATCAACTAAGTATTAACATAATATTTAAGTATATTACTTTTTATACTAGGTCCCCGGATTGGGTAAAGGCCTCCTCCAAGGATGACCACTTTTCTCTCTTGGGCTATTTGCCACCAATTTGTGCCAGCGACTTTTTTGGTATCATTGCTTTTTCCTTGAGGACCGTTCCATCTGGAGATTTTGTAGGTCCATCTATTGTCGTCTAGCCTTGCTATATGATCCGCCCATCTCCATTTCATTTTTTGTGCGTAGTTCAATGCATCTGTGGCTTTATGAGCTTTATTTAGGATGATTACAACTGAAAACCTAGAAATATTAAATACCGATGTTCAACAATAACAGTCTACGAAGTTTAGAAGTCACAAAGGATGACTTACAAATTAATTGAGTTTACCTGAAATCTATGTTTAGACCTAGTTTTGTAAGGCTTCGACGATTAGGAAACGTTTTGGGGAAAATGCTATTGGAAATTATAAGCATTATACAATATATAGGGAAATGATAATAATATTGTTAAGCACTTAACCTATACTGAATAAACAAAGGAATATTGTCTCAAAACTCTTATATTTTAAGTACCTATTTCAAATACGTTTGAAGATTTTTGTTTATTGCACACACCTCAGAAATAACACAGCCTGAAATTAAAGTGACATTAATTGAGGTAGAAAAAACGTATGCTTTTTTTTAATGAAATAAGGGGGCAAACGAGCAAACGGGTCACCTGATGGAAAGCAACTTCCGTCGCCCATGGACACTCGCAGCATCAGAAGAGCTGCAAGTGCGTTGCCGACCTTTTAATAGGGGAGGGTAAGGATGGGAAGGGAAGGGAATAGGGGAGGGTAGGGAAGGGAATAGGGTAGGGGATTGGGCCTCCGGTAAACTCACTCACTCGGCGAAACACAGCGCAAGCGCTGTTTCACGCCGGTTTTCTGTGAGAACGTGGTATTTCTCCGGTCGAGCCGGCCCATTCGTGCCGAAGTATGGCTCTCCCACGTATAAATGCTTAAAACATGAATATAAATGCTTAAAACATGAATTAAAATCATGATTTCTTCTTTCTTTTTGCCGAGAAATGCTTTTAGGCTGCATTTCCACTGAAGCGGAGCGGAGCTTAGCGGTGCCCGAATTGACCAATTGTGCTATTCCAGCGGAATGACAGCGAAGATTTCGATCATGGTGATTGGTCAATTCGGCACCGCTAAGCTCCGCTGCTGGAAACGCAGCCTTATGCATTCCGCGGAGCACTGAGGAATGGGTACTCTACAGCGGATATGTAAGACTCGCTGCGTCCAAAGTCCAAACAGATGGACCTTCCTATATCACGGTTCTTCAAAATCACCAACCATGCCGAAGCCACCATCGACAATTGAAATAAATCGGCAATTGAAAATCACCAGGAGCGCCGGCAATAGAAGCGAACACTTTTTGTGTTATAATAATTTTAGGTACCGCAAATGCTACATTTTATTCGGATATCAACTTTTTTTTTTAAATTGAATGTTTGCTATAACTTTACTAGCTGAGCAATTAGAGAGGAAAAGAGACAGAGACAGAGTGGCTACACGATGGACAGACGCGATTGTCAACGCTGCTGACTGCACGTTCCAGGAGAACTGTAGAGCCCTATCCCGAAAAGAAAATTTTGGTGGTCACGTCCCTCAGCCATGAGGATACCACTAGGAAGAAATATTTTATTCATGTAGAATTTAATGGATTGAAAGTCCCCTAAAATTCAAACTCCTATAGCTATAACTGTTGTCACGCGGTACGTGAATGATTTACAAACTGCCGGACAAATTGACAGACCGGAATTCAGAATGGTGCATGTTTTTTAAGCACCCCACATACCATACGATTTGTCGTTTGACTTCGGACATCCGATGCGATTTATATGTGTCCGCAAGAACGCGCGGTTTGGCGGCTACACAACGAAATCACAGGCATTGTATATTAAAGATAATACAGGGTGAAATTAAACCTTCCTGCCAAATTTTTTCCAGGGTTAAGGTATCAATTAGGAGAGGTAGGTATCAATTAGGTTATTTTTTTAATGACATATTTTGTCCCATTTAAAACCATTGCAGAACGATCACTCAAGGCGGAGGGTATAAGCGGGGGTGACGCGTGGGTAGGCGTCGGCGGGGGAACGCATGGAGCTAATATAGCTCCGTGGGGGAACGTCACGCGCGGGCGACGCGTCGTGTCCATGAATTGTAGTGTTTTTTAGGATAACTTTCGGAAGCTATTTCTCAACAATTTAGTAATGAGTGATTATAAAAGAAAAAATACGTGTTTTTTATTTTTAACAAGGATTAATGTATCAAAATTTGGCAGAAAGGTTTAATTGCACCTGTATATCGCTTGTAATCTCGCGGTGTAGCCACCAAACTCCGCGTTCGGGCGGACTCATTATTCTGCACGGGACCGTCCATTTTTCTGCAAAAGCTATCCTATACCCTTTCCCGACTGTCCAAGTAAACCAATTTTTTTTTAAATCGATGCAGTTATTTAAGCGTAAAGAGGTAAGGGATAGACTGACATACTGTCCCTTACAATATTGGTCAGGGGAAATATGAATGTTCAGTATCTCGTGCGGCAAATACGAACACAAAATCGAATCGTGAACGCGTTGAAGTCCGATTTAAAAAGTTTCGTCCGTTAGTTCGCGATTTGTTTACTGAATAATTCCCCGCGGAACTGTGGAGTTTGCTAAACCCTTTCAAAGGGATTTTTGAAGCTAAATGGTTTACTTCAATTAAATTTAGTTTGCGCAAACTGTGCGTGACACATTTTAAAATTTAATTTTCATTTTATATATGGAAATAGTACGAGTTTCTATGTATTTTTAGGCGAGCGCAGCGATGTTAGCAAATGTTACAGAATATAAACTCTATTCTCTTAGGCCCAGCGTCAGTTTAGTTTAAAGTTTAGTAGGTCAAATAGGTTATTCGTCTAGTCGTTCTTTATTTATGAATAAGAGCCTTTTCATCTTTTGGGAATTTGGTTATGCTTATGAATTCTGACATTTTAACACGCGGGTATCTTTAGCTGAGACGCTATACAGTGCCAAATACTATAGTGCCAAAGTGTTCAAAGTCCTTTCCCGGAACTTAAACAATCTCCACATCCAATGTTATCAAAATCGGTTTAGCCGCTTAAGTGTGAAGAGTTAAAAAACGGACAGACTCTTTTCACCGTATAGTTTTCACAGAGCCAATACTGGCTGCCAATTATTAGACTGGCAGCCAGTATTGGCTTGGTATATGCCGCGTGTGAACAGTTTTTCAAGCCAGGCCAAACTGTTCACACGCGGCATATGCCAAGCCAATACTGGCTGCCAGTCTTATTGGCAGCCAGTACTGGCTCTGTGAAAACTATACTTTATTAGTTACAATAAGTGTTCATCATCTTAAACATGGTAGATCTTTTAATGATTTTCTCAACCATCCATTCGATACAATGTATCAGAAAATAATCACCAAGTCCAGGTGTGGCAGTATTGGCCAGTAAATTATACCCATAATGTCGACAGTACCAATAACAGGGTTATGGGCCATTACATTTATTTACACGTGGGCCGTGACAGTACAGTTACATTCATTTGACAAATCGCGGGATATACGGTCCAAGCCAAGAGGCGAGTCACAAAAAATTTGAGATAGGTAAGTATAGCCCGTGTTGCAGACCGTGGGAAAATTGCCGCTTTTATCTGTCCATTGTAAATATTTGTCCAGTGTTTATATTTCATGTATGTGTTTGTTGTTATGTTTACAAGATATACTTATAAGTTATAAGAGAGTGCCGTTTGTGGGATCACAGACTGACAGGGGGCCACGGAAGATCAGGCGCCACGGCTTGCCGCGGTCGATGCCTGAGTGGATTACCCCTTTAAACATGCGGTGTGTGCATTGCACAGCCATAGCCGAGTTTAATTTTAAGTAGGTAGTTAAATGTTGTATGCGTCATGTCAATTTACTTGAATTCCTTGTTTTATTGTTATTTAACTCTGGCTGTGTTCTGTCCCTTTCACATGTTTAATAAAGTTATTTTTATTTTATTTTATTTTATAGACTGGTCCTAAAACTACGGAATTGAAAATCTATTTCTATTTTCTATGTAAATTGTGATAGTTTGTTTTAATGTACCATCGAAGAAATCGATTCATAGGCAATTGACGGACCTACGACATTTAGTCGGATTATGTCAATTCAATGATAGCTGTGAGATATTAGATGGGTGTGACACAACGCGACCAATTTACGTAGGTCCGTCATCTGCCTATGAAACTTCTCTGACAGCTGTACTTCTTCATAATATAGATCAGATAAAATATAATTAATGATGTGAAGAAGTGACTTAGTCGTGTACTTGTGACAAAACTAGCTCACAAGTTTTAAACGTGTCATGTAATACGGCGTCGTTTTGTTTCAGATCTAGTTTCAGGACTCAGATAATATTCTGTCAGTTGTTGTACATTATTCTTTTGATATTAAGACATAGTGTTTCTCCTTCCTACTTGTAATCGGACACCGAAAAGGATTAAAATTCTTAAATCTTGATTCACTTTGATCTCAATCATATTGTGTGGTGTGTGTGTGAGTCTGCCGCCGGCGATAATTCGAGTTACGAGAATCCGGCCCCTGTAAGTAAGAAGTTACTTAGTACGTGTACGTGTTTCCTCGCGCGTTCGAGTTCTTAACGTTGACAGAATATTCATTACGACATTTATTTTTATCGCCGACTGTACAATACATTTAGGATTATTCTACCTCCAGATTTGACCCTAATGCTGAGAAAATAAGGGCCAAAGTTTCCAATGATTCCGAAGTACAATAAACAATTTCATTTCATATTTCTGGGTTGCCAGGGTTGCCACTAAATCAAAGGTTCGCGTTATTAGATGTTATTATTGCGTCGCGATATGGCAACACTGATGTTGCCAGTAAACAATCGTTTCTTTTGTAATGTATCCATAATTTATTTATTTCATTTTCCTCCTTTATTTCCTTTGTCCGTTACGGGATCAAATTAGAAAGGATCAAAGAGCGAACGGGCGTAAAATATAATGTAATAATCATCATCAGTTTGTAAACGATTTTGTAGCTTTTTCGCCTGTTTTTGAAGTATAATATTTAAATTATCTATACATATAATAAAATCGTAAGAGACTTTCTGTACATTGAATATTTTTGAAAAATAATACTTGGGACGTGATCTACAATCGATATGGAAGTCAAAAATATAGTTTTTAGAATTTTTGTCTGTTTGTCTGTTTGTCTGATTGTCTGTTTGTCTGTATGTATGTCCGGGATAAACTCAGAAAGAAAAAAAAAACACTACTGGATGGATTTCCTTCAAATTTTGCACGAATATTGCTGCCCCACCCAAACCCCCCCCCCCCCTCCTCCTCCTAAAAATTTTCTTTCAACTAAACGATGTCACGTAGACATATTTCTCCATTTTTAAGAACAAAGTTCAAAAATACACTAAACATACGGTTTTCGAGTGTCATTTGCCCCCCACCATGGATCTGTTACTTATAACGAAATGATGTCATGGCGTTTGTATTGCGTCTTATTTCTCCTTTTTAGGAACAAACTAAGTCACCTATCTATACATATAATTAAATCGTAAGAGAGTCAATTCTGTACATTGAATATTTTTGAAAAATAATACTTGGGATGTGATCTACTATGCTGACGCGGACGAAGTCGCGGGCACCAACCAGCTAGTGTTTCGAATAAAATGTAAACTAAACGATATAGTATTCAGTGAAACTCGAAAATTAACATTTTTTTACCGTTATAAATACGCAATTTTTGTCTTCGTCAATAGCAAAAAAATTGTATTATCTATTATTACAGTTTACTAGTACCTATACGTAATATTATACTGAACTAGAGATCGCCCAATGGTCGAAATTCGACCTTAGCTTCAACGACATTACGACTACTACCTTTAATTTGTAAAAAAAGGATTGAACTCTTGTCTCTGGGACTTAGCTGATCTCAGACTGGCCGTGTAAGCATTGTCTAATAGTGTCTAAGATTCAATAAATAAAAACTATAATCCATTTTCAATTTGCCAACTTGTTGTCAACAGACTTCAACCATAAATAAAAGAGTATAATTCGTATGTATAGGCTTGTCACTCAAAAATCTGTCATTTCTCATGTGTGTGTGTTGTAGTGTGTGTAATGTTTTATTTGTTAAAAACATGTATGATAAAAGCATAATTTTAAAATAATATTAGCTCAATGCACTCCTTCACCATATAAACTATAACTGTGCAAAATTTCATGCACCTACGTTTCCCCATTTTTCGTAAAAAGGGTTACAAAGTTTTTCGTTCGCGTATTAATATTATGATGATACACAGAGTGTTATTTAGTAGGAGTTAATGTAAGCGTGAAGGTCGTGTACGGTCTACAGGGTGTAACAAAACTAAGTAATAACACTTTAGGTTGAGTATGAGTCCCTTACACAGAGATAGCTGTGAAAGTAGCAGCGCTGAAAGAGTAAGTGTTTTTTTCGCCTTTGTATGGAAAAATTATGATGCGGGGGCGCTTGCCATGATACAAATCACAAAAACTGCTACTTTTACAGTGAATTCAATATAAGGGACACATACAAACCCTCAAGTAGGTATTATAATATCACTTAGTTTTGTTATAACTTGTGTATTATGCGATAACTTGACAAGTATGTATAAGAAAAACTAACCAAAAAATGACTAAAGACAGTCGCTGTCGATCAGGCGATGCGCCAGCTCATTTCCCTCTTTTGTCACAAAAATGAATAATATCTGTCATTACCTCCCTCTGTGACACTCGTTCAATACTCGCGTTCATAAATTGAACTTTCGAAACAGAAATGAATATTTTGCGTATCGAAAAGGTAATATTAAATATTTCTGTGCGCCGATATCGCATGTCAAATCTGCAATCTCGTATTTGGGTTACATTGATTAAAAGGGGTACTTTTATTCCGGCGCCAATCATAGTGTCGGAGGGGTTAAATGAAAAACGTACGACAATTTATAATAAAGCCGGTGTTGCGGTTAAAGTGCAGCAAAAATCGAGAAAACCGGATATTTCCTGAAGTGTCACGATCTGGTACATTTTACAATGCAGAAGATTCTATTGATCGAATCTTAAGGTACAGTTACACATGCATATTTCGCAGTCGCAGACAATACGTGTTTACTGTTTAGTGTTTAGTGTTAGTTTTAGTATAAATGTTATGACTTATGTATGTTAGTCTATAAGGTATATTTAATATGGGCCAAGATGCCTGATTTAAATAATAAATATATAAATAACCAAGCGCGAAAGCATGCATCAACCGAGCAAATGCTGATTAAGAGCATATTATTGTGTGACCATGCATTGCTCAAACAAGAATGCTTATATCGGCGTGAGGCGGGCGAGGTTTAAGCACGTGTGGTAGTATTGATCAGTTTTTTTTAATAATAAGCATGCTTAATAGAAGAAAATGTATCAAGTTCGAACAGCATCCTTGTTTGAAGCAAGCAAGCAAAGAAGTAGCCCCCGTAAGGGCTACTGGCGCCTGTGTGCAAAAAAAGGATTTTGGCGCCCCTTTAGGCAAATTTTTTGGGACTTTGGTTTTGGCGCCCCTAAAGATGGCAATTTGGCGCCCCTAGAGGATGGCGCCCATGTGCATTGCACACATTGCACATATGGTAGCGGGGGCCCTGCAAGCAAGCTACTAATAATAAAAACTAAGGAAACGTAACTCCCATACTATTACCGTTTTAAAGGTTCCTTTCGAACTGTACGTAACGTCAGCCTGATAAGGCTGAAGGCCACCTAAGTATATAATTGTAGAATATGTTTTTTGACAGAGTTATTTTTCCTTAGTTCTTATTATTAGAGAAAGCAAGTGATACCTACAATGTTTTCGTCAGTGACATTGTCATTACAACCAGGATAATCAAAGCTGTCACCTATTGTCACCATCGATAATATTAATAATTAATAGTATTTAAGCAACATAATCTATAATATAAAAATGAGTCGCTGAATGTGTTGCTAAGCGCAAAGCTCGAGAACGGTTGGACCGATTTCGCTAATTCTTTTTTTAAAATATTCCTTGAAGTACGAGGATGGTTCTTACGGAAAGAAAAATTCTAAAAAAAAAAATTAAATTTCCTGAAAAAGTCTAAAAACAACACTTTTCTATACTCCCATACAAAAGATTTGTGATATACTTAAAAGTCAAATATATAAAAATGGATTTTCAATTATGTTAGTAACGCTAAAACTCGAAAACGGCTGAACGGGTTGGGCTAATTTTAGTCTTAAAATATTCGTAGAAGTCTAGGGAAGGTTTTAAAGTGACACGAAGTTCACCGGGACAGCTAGTATTGAATAATTATATTATTAGGGGCCTGTTTCACCACTTCCAGATAAAGTGCCGAATAGGCTATTCTCAACTTTTTTGACAGATTCTCCATACTTGATCTGTCAAGTTAATTGGTGGATAGCCTATTTGTCACTTATCAGGAAGTGGTGAAACAGGCCCTTATACTTGTAGCATATTGACAGCAACGTAGTGTAAATCAGCTAACTCTTTGACGCTTTTACAACATAACTGCGCTAGTTCCTACCACGCCTTGTTTTAGTTACTTATAGTATTATTGTACTATCATAAAACAAGTAGGCAGTATATTCCATCAACCTCGTCCGTTATCCAACAACCAGAAATCACTTACCTACTAGGCAAGTTACAAAATGTCCATTTTTCTACGTATTACTACAACCCATACATATGTGGCCGATATTGTCGCATCGAACTGACTACTACAGTTATTTAATACGCCCATGGCACTCAATATTAACATGACTAGTTGTAGCTCACGAATTCGTTTGCGTAGTAGATACGGTTGTTTTCATCAACAGGCGGATTGTAACTCGGCGGCTTAGTGGTAAAGAGCCTGACTCTCGATCTGCTCATGGGTTCGATTCTGACGCTGGGACAGCTATAACTGTTGTTTTCAAGTTTAGTTAGGAGTTGGGACAGTGATTGGTTATCCGATTGGCTAATAAGAATATGGTGCATCAGATGGCTTGGAAATATACGTCTTGGGTATGAGAGTAAGGAACAGTCGAGTGATCTTGTCACTCGACTGTTCCTTACTCTAGTTTAGTTGTATATCCCAAAATCTGTAGATTTTGTGGTACACTTTACGGAAAAACTATGACCCCTATTGATTTGTACTTTTACATAGTGATTTTTATTTAAATATATTGTAGATGTGTTATCATCAGTCAGTCAAGGTGTGACGACGCGAGCCCTCACAAACTTCAGCTTTTAGCTAGTGTATTGCAGGTATACTAGACGATTATAAAAATGACTCTTAGCTAGCTGGCTTGTTTTCAGAGAAACCGATTGTAATGTCAATAGGAAGATTTTTCCGATTTGTAGTTTTTCCGAAGCCTACTATATAGTTAATATTCTATTTTCACTTCATAATATTCTTGATCGAATAACACACAATTAAGGGCAAGAGCTGATTATTAATTTAGAGTGTAATCGGAATTCACCTTATCCCAGTCTGGTAAGGGCCTTACGGCAGATTGCTTCGGAAGGGCGGATTAGGGCGACTTAAGGAGCCTTAAGTTCCTTAAACAGGTTAAAATTGTTTGCGCTGGTATTGATAAACTTTTACACGTTAAACTTTATATCTCAAATTCAACACGTTTTCGTGTTGCGTGTTTAAATATTTCGAGTGTTTTTATGTAGTTTACGTGGAAAACTACATTAATTTTGTTAATGCCCTGATTATAATAAAGTTGGTGTGTGGCCAATGACGTTCTACTTAGGTATACAGATCTGTTACGTCCATACTATTTTCCGGATAAAATCTCTTCCGAACAATTTTCAAATTCAAAATTGCAAACATTGACAAATTTGACAGATAAGTGAAACAAAATATACGAAAAACCATTTACATAAAAGAGACAGTTCTATTTTTAAACATTGATTCAATGTTTAAAAATAGAACTGTCTCTTCGCTATATCTATCGCTGCTTCTTTCTTCGCCTGAGCTATGACGAAAATTCGATTTTTTCCAGATTGTTCGAAAAAAATTATTGAAAATGTAAATAATCGAGGTATTTATTGCAATCAAGACATGTGGTAAGAGATTCCATGTGTTTTGTTTTTTTTTGAGTCATAATTGGTACATTTTCGAAACGCGCACGACGTCATTTTCAATTTATGTAGGTAAGACAAGACGCGGCACGTTCGTGACTGCGCTCGATGCAGACTAAACAACAGACGGCCCAATTGGGCCGTATTTGAAGTTTCACAACGCGCGCGGTAGTAACATATCTGCTTTGAGTATTTCATCATTGTGTGTGGTTAGAAATATAATATTTTAGTAAACTCAAAAATGTGTGGGATATTTTGGCATTACGAAGTTAATTGGCGATGTCATAATAATATTATGTCAAATCACATTTTTGATTACGAATTAAACATTGTCATTTGCCATAAGACATCGTTAATTCTGACAGAAAAGTTAGTACGAAGTATGTTTATTTTTCTCTGCGGTCAGAACTTTGCTTTTGAAGTTATCGAAAGCAAGTTGACTAATGGCTGGCTTACACGTATTAAGTATATAAGTAGTAACTAAATTCTAATTGTCATCTAGTTTAGTACTTACTAAATTTTAACTTGCTACTTGCTACTAAATTTTGAAAAAAAATTTGAAAAAAAAAAACATGCAATTAACAACTTAAAATTAAGTTAAAATTTAGTTAACTACTTATCAACTTAATACGTGTAAACCAGCCCTTAGGCTCAGACATGCTTTTAATTGTTTTGTGTCACTTTTCCTAGAATTTCTTTAGATAATAAATTTCTACAGGGTGTAACAAAAATAAGTGATAAAACCTTAGGGTGTGTACGTGTTCCTTGTAAAGAGTTCACTGTAAAAGTAGCAGCGCTGAAAGACTAAGTTTTTTTTTCACTTTTGTATGGGCAAGGGCCCGAGCGTCACAAGTTTCCCCATACAAAAGTGAAAAAAAATTTGGTCTTTCAGCGCTGCTACTTTCACAGTGAACTCTCTACAAGGAACACGTACACACCCTAAGGTATTATCACTTATTTTTGTTACACCCTGTATATAGATCCTATAGGAATTGATGGAAAATCTAGGAAATATGATAAAAAACTTCACCGCGTTGTGGTCTGATTTGACCCTTAGGAATAAAAAAAAATCCCTATAAAAAAGAAAATTGGCAAAACTATTACCAGAATTAGCTGGTTATTGGTACTGATCATGATGAAGCTTCGATAGGGATAGACACGGAGCTGCCGGCTTTTGGAGAGTCCATCGCAAATCTCTGATGATTGAAATTCCATTTCGGATTGCCTTAAATCTCGAATTGGGTGGATGCGCGAACGTTGGATGTGACAAAATCGCCGCTTTGTTTACGTGAATTGAGTTCGGGCTTACAAATTATTGCATGACGTTAAAATATATTACAGTGCTCCCAAAGTAATAATGCGCATATAAATTTTTGTAATTTTTCGGCAACGATCGTATTTCCCAAGCGTCGGAGGACGTCGCGCGTCGCTGCAAGCGCTGTTTTATTTAAACTTAACTTTAAGAAAAACAGCGCTTTGCAGCGACGTAGAGGCGCCTGACGTTGCTTGGACGTTACCATGGTAATGCCGCGATGGCTTCCCGGTGAGTTATAGCACTACTAGATGTCCCGCGCGGCTTCGCCCGCGTAAATTAGGAGTTTTACGGAAACCGTACATTTTCCCATAAAAATAGCTTAGATACTCTTTTCACGTGGTGTACTCTATATCTGTGCCAAATATTGCTGTAAAAATTGCTCCAGTAGTTGGTGAGATAAACCCTTTCTAATATTTTCCCCGTTTTCCTCACATTTTCCTGAGTTTCTTTGGTCGTATTAATCTTAGCGTGATAATATATTATAGCCTATAGCCTTACTCGATAAATTAGCTATGTAAAAACGAAATAAGCTTTAAATCGGATCTGTAATTCCTGAGATTAGCGCGTTCAAGCAAACATACTCTTCAGGTTTATAATATTAAGTATAGATTTTTTAAAATTATCGCTTGACAAACTTGAGTCTCAATCTTAAAGACTATGAAAATTACCAATAACAGGGTCATAATAAGCTCATAATAATGGGACGATGCATGTTATAATATGGTAGTGATGATGATGATGATGAATGTAATTTGCATAGTAGCATATGCTTTCCGTTCTTAAAACAACGCCGAAACTCCCAAACTTGTATCTATAAAGAATCAGAAGTTCTCTCAGCACCTTCCGAACCACGGTATACCAGGTGTACCTCGGTGCAAAATCTTACTTGTTGGTAGCATATGCTTAGAATACTTCTCACGAAACTGAAGTCACCACATGTTTCCCTATAAATTTTGAGGAGTTCCCTCGATTACTTATGGATCCTTCATTAGATCACCACTTTTGTGAATGTAATACCAAATTGGGATGATATCCTATATACCAAAAGAAAAATTTTGAAAATCGGTTAACAAACGGCGGAGTAATCGTTGAACATAAAAAAACGAACATAACACCTCCCCCATTTTGAAAGTCGATTAAAATTGTAGCCTATGTGTTATTCTGATGTATAAGCTATATTATTGTAAAGTTTCATTAAAATCCGTTCAGTAACTTTTGCGTGAAAGAGTAACAAACATCCATACATCCAAACAAACTTTCGCCTTTATAATATTAGTAGGATAACGGACCGGCGACAGCGGACAGCCACCGGCTATATGATATTTAATTCTATTTCTTTTGAACAAGGTGCAAAATGCAAGTGCATTGTTTGGGGCTCTTACGTTTCATATTATATTAGGGTGTTTTCGTAATTACGACGTTGCATGCGCATTATTAATCTGGGAGTACTTTACATGGCGTCCGCAACTCCGTTGAGTGGAAAGTCTCTTATCGCGTAAACCGTACATTTTTTCGCTAAAAAAAGTATTCTATGTCCTTTCACGTCTCTCAAAGTACCTATATCCAAAATACATAACCATTTCTGTCGTTAAAGCGTGAAGAGGTAACGGACAGACACACTTTCGTATTTATAATATTAGTAAGGAAATACTGCGCCTCTACCATGAGTTTAAAGCTATAGTATTTCTCGATACTCGATACCGACTATGTAAATTTTTAGTATGGAAAATTTTACAGCGCTTCTAGCGGTTACTTGCGGAACTAAAATCGCCATACTAAATATTTACGTAGTCGGTATCGAGTATCGATAAATACTATAGCTCTAAACTCATGGTAGAGCTACTGTACCTATTTAATGCAGACCCATGATCCAGAAAATTGAAGCTACAATATCAAAATCAACAGATCGCCGAATCGCCGAACCTTTAGCGAAATCGAATCAGTTTCAGGAGTAAGCCCCTAGTTTGCGATATATCGAAATGATCATCCATTTTTCCCACCTCCCTGTCCGCTCAGGCTGCGGACAAGTGACGCTTATTTCGGCCCGGGTTCGATGACATGTGCTGACCCCCGCTCGTTAAATATGCGAGCGTCTAACGAGGCCTTAACTTGAGCGGGTATGTCAATTCATGAACACTTGGACAGTCATGTGAAGAAGCCTGTTGGTATTGGTGAAAATAATTAAAAGGGCTCAAAGATTTTAAGAGTCAGGATATGGCCCGATGGAAAACTTTGGTTTGAAACTTGGCCTTTGAAAAAACTTTGGGAAATTAAAAAATAATCGACAAACAAGGTGTAACAAAACTAAGTGATAATACTTTAGGGTGTTTATGGGTATACAGAGTTATATAGAGTATGCTGTGAAATTGGCAGCGCTGAAAGAATAACTTTTTTCACCTTTTTAAGGAAAAATTCAACACACAGGGGCGCTTGCCCCTACAAACCAAAAAAAAACTCGCGCTGCTACCTTTACAGCGAACTTGATATATATTATATACACACCCTAAATCATTATCACTTAGTTTTGTTACACCCTGTATACATCAGTGTCTTACTTTTTTTCTTCTGGTCTCGAAAATTAAAACTGACGGAGAGCAGACTGCAGCTTCTTCGTAGGAGAAGAATTAACAACCCCTCTCTTTGTACCGTGCGTCAAAAGTGTATGCCTGACTCTTTTTAACACCTACCCGCACTTCCGGAGCGCTTTTTTTTCTTTTTACTTTTTAACTTTTTTTTCGATCTGCCATCCTTGCAGTTCTGTAACCGTTCGAAGCTTCTGTTTACCTGCTGTTTTTGTTTTTCTTCAAATCAACTGTATTGTTTGGTATGAACATCGATTGAGCCCCCATACACACGGTCGAATACTCAAAGCGATTGCCGAAATTCGCGCGAGCGTGCGAGTGTGAGTGGGCCGTAATTACATTCCTTATTTATTGCTGTTATGACTTACGACGCTTGGGCTATAGTCCAAGGCTTGAGGCGAGTCACAAGTATTATAATTATAAAAACTAGATGACCAACCAAATGCGTTTGTCGCGCGAAATTCCAAATTTACGTAACTCTTCACTCTTGCATAATATCCTAAGATCCGACCGTAAAATCCTGCAGGAATCGTTTTTTTCGACCAAATATATTTTAAAATAATCTATAGAACGTATAGAATGGATTAATGTTGGGTTGTCTTGTTAAAAGTAGCCGCAAGTACCTCTAATTGAGCAAAATGAAATTCAATAGAAAAGTAAGAACTAAGAAGGAATGACATTGAGGAATGACAGGACACTACGCATAAAAATAAAAACGCCTGTTAAATAAAAATAGCAATCCTGCGGGTTCTCGACGTCCTCAAATCCAGCTAGGCATAATAATAGTAGGCCTGAACATTTGTCATATACAAAAGTGATGGCAACCCCAGTTTGCGGCTATCGTGCAACTGGCAACCATGGATATTCATGTACAAAATGCGCAAAACTTTAATTTTGTACCAAAATTATTAAAAAAATCGATGCTTTAATTTTGATGAAGAACTACGTCTGTTTACGGGCTGGCAACCCTAAGTTGCGGCCGACTTAGAGCTGGCAACCATTTATACCTTATTTTGTCACGTCATTTTCTTTCAAATGATGTAAAATTTACTGAAAAAAAAGATACATATGCAAATTTATGCATTTATCTCATGAACATTAAACTTAATTAAAGGTACTTGCGGCTACTTTTGACAAAGAAACCCAACATTAATCCATTCTATACGTTCTAAAGATTATTTTAAAATATATTTGATCGAAAAAAACGATTCCTGCAGGATTTTACGGTCGGATCCAATACTATAAGAACTAAAAAGCTATATAATAGCCCAAGAATTGAGACGACAAATATTATAATTAATTAATAATTTAAAAACCAGATGACCAACCAAAATCCGTTAGTCGTGCGGGAACCGTTTATTTTTCCGGGATAAAAAGTACTTATCTCCATACCAAATTTGCGTAACTCTCGTATAAGAACTAAAAATTGCAGATAGCCCACTGTCCAAGGCTGTCCATAAAAATATTAACTGCTACATTAACTGCCTTATATTTTTAAGACAATGATAGGGTCAAAAGGTTTTTTAGGTTCCAACTTCCACTCTATCAAATGGCTATTTGTACTATCAGAGAAGTTGATTAATAGGCAGATGGCGGACTTATGTAATATGGTCGCGTTATGTCAAATCCATCCGATAGATCATAGCCTGTCTTCTGTTCTGTCCATAGCCCGACCAATTGACGTAGGACCGTAAACCGCCTTTGAATCGATTTCTTCGATGGTATAATACAGTATACAAACCAATAAGCTCTCAGCCTATACAACAGCAACAACATAGTACAGGAGTTAAACCTCACTTATGGGATGTCAAGGAAAACTCAATCTGTGCGCAATCTCCTGTACTTAGGCATGCACGTATGCATGGAGCAACAAGAATTTTATGTTAAACACACGTTAAATGAATTTAAACTCTAGTTTGCGAGACTCAAGGTCCATTTTCCAGTGGTGTACCACAAGGTTTAATAAGAGATTAGGCTAAGCGCAGGCTGCAAATATCTATGCCGTTGAATTTGTAATATAGTGCAACGATTAAGAGAGCTTCACTAGTTATAGGCCTCAGCCTGACCAAATTATACTCTTTTGTCAGTAAAAGAATTTCTTTTTTTTAAAAACGGGAAATTTATTTCGAGGACGTATATTCAATTTTATAATGTCACTGGAAGTTCTATTCACATTACAAAGACCAATATTTATGAGTGTGTCTCCACACAAAAACTACGAGTAAACAGATTTTAATCTAATTGGACAAGGTTAAGGTTTAGATTTTATATTTACACATAGGCTACGTTTCATTTCGAAGAAGGATAGTATTCGAGTAGGATAATGAATTTACGAAGGCGAAACCCCATGCTACAGCTATAGAGATAATAATAAGTCCATACCTAATATTATAAATGCAAAAGTATGTCGCTTTGCTGTTGCTGAAAAACCGATTGTGTTGTTTGGTATGGAGACTCAAGTAAGTCCCGCGAAAGGACATGGGATACTTTTAATCATTAAAAAATGTGCGGTTAAGCTGCTAATGTCATCTAGAAATTAATTAAAATAACTTGGGGTAATAAGAGCCTATTTCCATTACAGTATTATAATAATAATGGTTATTATCTTGCACAATGACTGGATCAACAAAACTATCATAGATGAAATAACTCGACGGAATTATTTATGGACTGAACACAAAAAAAATCCTGACGATGAATCAATAAAAGCAAACTTTATCAACAAGATAAACTACGTCACTAAAATTATACAAAACACTAAGAAATCTTATTACTATGAACAATTTACAAAATGTAGCACCAAACCAAAAAGCTTATGGAATCTTATTAACACATTAGCGAATAATAAATTAAAACAGAACTGTGCTCCTCCAAAATATTAATAAACTCAAATTTGATTACGAACCCTAAAGAAATTTGCCAAGTATTTAATAAGTATTTTGCGACAATAGGACCACTTTTAGCAAAAGAAATACCCAGTTTCTGATAAAAGCCTTATTGCTTTTTCAGACCAACAGCTTATAGCTGATGAATTATCAAAATTAAGACCATGTAGAGTTTCTAAATTTCCAGAATAATCGACAGCCTAGAACTCAATCACAGAAAGTATGTGTATATGCTTTAATAAGTTGCTGAGTGAAGGTGTTTTTCCTGACTCTTTGAAAATAGCCAAAGTAAGCCCTATACATAAGACTGGGTCAACGATGGATCCTGGAAATTACAGGCCCATATCGGTGCTCCCAGTCTTATCAAAAATCTTAGAAAAAATAATCTATGACCGTCTCTATACATATTTAGAACAAATTAATTTTATTACGGACCGTCAGTACGGGTTTCGTCCAAAACGCAACCTTAACAGCAACAGCAGATCTTATTACTAAAATAAAATACAATATTGATGATAAAAAAATAGTTCTTGGTATATTTATTGACCTCAAAAAGGCATTCGACACCGTAAGCCATAAACGTTTATTGGAAAAATTAAAGTCCTTAAATATTACGGGTCGCGCTCTAAAAATTTTGGAATCATACTTACAAAATCGAATACAAATTGTAAAAATAAACTAAGTTGAAAGTGATCCCGAACCAATTACGTGTTGAGTCCCTCAAGGGTCAATATTAGGCCCGCTGTTCTTCCTTATCTACATAAATGATATCTGTAAAATAGGACTACATGGTCTACTTACTCTATATGCAGATGATACCTGCCTTTTTTATTTTGGATCCTCTATTCAAGATATCATTAGAAAAGCTCAATCAGATCTAGATGCTCTTTAATCATGGTTTCGAGTAAATCTATTTACCATTAATGCTGCAAAAAGTTGTTACATGATTTTTAAAGCAAAGAACAAAATAATACAATCACACCAGCCGCTATCAATCAATAATGTTACTCTGGAACAAAAATCATGTGAAAAATATTTAGGCCTACGGATAGACAATGCTCTATCGTGGAACAACCATATTGAGCATATTAGATTGAGACTCTCATCGCTCCTTGGCTCCCTACGTAACATCGCTCAAGTTATACCACACAAATTAAGACATACTATTTATAATGCTCTTGTAAAACCACACATCTTGCATTTAATTGAAATATGGGGAAGCTCAGCCAAAACAAAACTGTCAGACATTCAGATCCTGCAAAATAAAATCATTAAAATGTTATTTTTACTACCACGACTTACTGTTACTAAAAAATCTACAGTGACACAAAAATAATGAACATTCGACAATTATATACATTTACAACTTGTATTTTTATATGGAAATGTCTCAATAAAAAAGTACAGACGGATCTTAATTTTACTTACCATAGAGATGTAAGCAAACGTAGTAACCGACGTGCCAGTCTTCTAGTGCTACCTAAAACACGCACAAACTATGGAAAAAAAATATTACATTTGAAGGAGCACAGTTGTATAATAAAATACCTACTAACATACGAAATGTAAATTCACTCAGTGTTTTTAAAATCCGGCTCCAAAATCATATAATTGAAAATATCATATAGATCAGAGTACACTGTGTTTGGTAAAGGCAAGAAATTGCCTTTACCAAATAATTCAGTGTTTGGAAAGGGAAAAAAAATTAAACTCTCTTATTTTATCAATTATAAATATTAAATTAAACACTGAGTGAATATTATTTAGTTGCTAACTGACGAACGCAACATATTTTATTCTTATAATTTTTTGTTCTCATGTAAGTGACATATTGTAAGTCTTAATGAGAATAAATATCTTTAAACCTAAACCTACAATGGTTACTGGGAATCGATGGCCATTAACCATAAGATGTAACTGCAAACGGAATGCTAAATAAGGTGTTTAATGTAGTTGCGGCGCGGCGCAGGAAATTACAAAATGGCGCCGCTATACAGGGTGGTTCCGAATTTTTATTTATGTATTAGATAACCCCGCTACACCATTGCGCAAAAATTCATTTATCACGCGGTAACCGTACCGGGATAAAAGTATCCTATGTCCTTTCCCAGGACTTAAAGTATCTCCATACTCAGCATAATCGGTTCAGCGGCGAACCGCCTAAAGGCGAAAGATGGACGTAACAGACGGATAGACGTACGCACTTTTGGATTTATAGTATGAGTATGAATTTAAGCTAAGCCTTAGGTTAGGTAGGCCCACGGCTCGAGAGGAGTGGAAAATCTTGCGGGAAGCAGGCTGGTCAAGGGACCAGCAGTGGAACAGCATCACTGACCTCTATTATACAAGTACGCTGGACTTATGATACCCAGCAGTTTATTGTGTCTATTTGAAGTGAAATCAGCGCCCCCAATGCGGTGGAAGAGAACTAAATCTGACGTGAGTTTGATGTTTGAAAGTCGCCATATTGGCACTGATAGCAGTAGTGAGAGTACTTGGAACTAATACTAGTGTCAAACGATTAAGCGGCCATTTGCAAGGGTTACGTCCGATTTAGTTCTCTTCCACAGCATTGGGGGCGCTGATTCCGCTTCAAATAGGCACAATAAACAGCTGTCATTTCGAAGGGTATCATAAATCCAGCGTACTTGTAAATTGGAGGTCAGTGGACAGCATATACTCTTAAAAAGTACCTAAGAGCCGTCTTAACCTTAGTAGTTAGTTATTACTGATTAGTGATTAACTTTTGTGTAAGCGCTCTACTAATGTATTTTCCGCCCTTTAGCATTGCCTAAGCGTCCACTGGCATTCAGGAAAGGACAACGCATTATTTTTTTCAAATACCTACTGGATACTTGGACGCTGTTAAGCATTCGTGTACTAACCCACACAAAAATTACGTATTGAGTTATGAATGCAGTTATGTTCTTTAGATGATTTAGAACAAGACTGCATTCAAAATTTAACAACAAAAAAAATTGTGGGTTAGGACACTAATGCTTAACAGCGACCACTTAATACATATTTTTTGAATTCATTGAACGATTAACGGTTTTTTAGTTTACATGAAATAAATAAATTTTATACAGCCAATACAATTTAATATTGTTCTGAACGTTATAGTTTTTTTTAATTTATAATGGTCATTACTTATTAGTATTACTCATTAGTCTAAGTGAGTGAATATAAACTGCACAATCTTACACCGAAGGTGTAATCTAAAAATTAACGTAGAAACAAATGAATGTTACATAATATAACATTTTGGAACAGCCTGTAGAAAGCTGCTGAAATTGTAGGTGACCAAATACGTTTTACATCGTGGACGAGCGAAAATTAATATTTTGTCAAATTTCGGTATGAAAGCCTGCATATATTCACGTCAGGCTTTTACTCCTTGTGTGGAAGCCTTAGGGTTAATTGACACTGAAACGAGGTGAAACAATGCCATGCCCATAAAATAAATTACAAAGAAAAAAAAACAGAAAACAGAATACAAACTATTGAATCGTTTTAATCACTAGAGGTTGCTTCCAACCTTTTATAAAGTAAATAAATCAAAAGTTTTTAGCATTCAGCGGGTTGATAATGATGAACTATTGCTGAAACATAATTGATCATTTCAGATTTTTAACAAAAAAATTAGATCATAACAAGTTTGGAAGCTTTAATATGATGACGAATAACACTCATCTTTTTTCGTCGCGGGCTAGTAATTATTAAAATTTCGATCTGCATCACACTTTTTAACTTTTCAATTTTACACTGTGCTAATTCGTTACCATTTTTAAAAATAAAATAAGGGGCCAAACGAGCAACGCGTCATTTCGTATCGTTCCGGCTTAAACATATTATCTTTAACATCAGCACCCGTAGCATGGCTACAGTAGAAATACGAAAGTATAGACAAACAGCGGAGATAAACTGAAGGTGCCGTTCCGGTCTTTACCGCGGCTAGCCACGGTCGACAAAAATTCAATTAAAATGCCACAAATCGGAGCGGCACCTTCAATTTATCTCCGCTGTTTGTCTACACTTTCGTATTCCTACTGTAGCCATGCTACGGGTGCTGTTCATATCGACACACGACGCTATAATGCAGCTTGATATAAAGAAATGTAATTTTATTTACTACGGAAGAAGATACACATTAATAATTCAAAGAATAAAAAGATGAACTCAGCTGTAATATATTCATCAAATTAATGTTAAAAAGTATTATCCATAATTTCACACGCTTTTCCACAAAAGAACAAAAGACGCGTAAATATTGGTGTACGCTTCCCCCATTTCGCATTTAGACAAAAGATTTCGATATCATTAAAAAGGGAGAAATAATGAGTGATCCGCAACGAAAACAAAGTATAAGGATTGTAGACAACATCGATATACATGCACTGGAACGCACATTATATACTATAGTGCGACCAGCAAGGGCGTACCCAGAATTTCATCGATCTGGGTGTGAAGAGGTAACAGACAGACAGACAAAACTTTTGCATTTATTATTTTAGTATGGATACTAATTGTTGTATGCTTCTACAGTCGCTTTTAATAGAATTTGCACGCGTCTTCGACCGCATAAAACAGTGCGTAGCGGTAATCGTGGGAATTAGGATTTTCCTCCGGTGAAAAAGTATATATTTTTTTAATGAAATAAGGGGGCAAACGAGCAAACGGATCACCTGATGGAAAGCAACTTCCGTCGCCCATGGACACTCGCAGCATCAGAAGAGCTGCAGCTGTGTTGCCGGCCTTTTAAGAGGGAATAAGGTAATAGGGGAGGGTAGGGAAGGGTAATTGGGTAGGGGATTGGGCCTCCGGTAAACTCACTCACTCGGCGAAACACAGCGAAAGCGCTGTTTCACGCCGGTTTTCTGTGAGAACGTGGTATTTCTCCGGTCGAGCCGGCCCATTCGTGCCAAAGCATGGCTCTCCCACGTCTAATCCCATCCTATGTCCTTGGCAGTCGGGACTTTACGAATACCACGTCTCAGCAGAGCTTCATCAGTTTCATGTGATATTGCATTACATTTACATACAATACACGGTACATTGTTATTATAGGTAATAACTTTTTTTTCAGTGCTCGCTAGGTATCACGAGGCTTAATCGAAGGACTTCGGTGCTCTGAATCTAAACCACACCTCTGGTTACTATCGATTCCAGCGTTGGTCTCTTCTAGCACTATACTTCAGAACTGCGGCGCCACAATTATGCAAAAACTGTAACCACGAGATCAAACGGGATTCCAGAAAATCCCAGAAATATAAACCAACAGAAATGCATATAGATGAGATCCGCTTTCAATATGTAAATAAGACAATTGCTTTATAAAAACAGTGAACTAATTAAAAATGAAATGCGATTGGGATAATATTTTTAAAGCAGCTGATTCGAAGAAATTATAAAATTAATAATTAATACTTAATAGCTAGGTGCCAAGCTATTCGAAAGTTTTGATTGTGATGCTCTTGTAAATTTCATTAGAACACCTCAGATGTGGTAGGATATTGGGAGGAAAAACCTTGCCCCGATTATTTAATATTTATGTAAACCAGTTGATTGAGGAGCTCAGCAGTACTCATACTGGTTGTCATATTGATGGTGTATGTTTGAATAGCTTAAGTTATTAAACTTTTTAATCGGGACTTAACGCGACTTATTTAAGTAGTAATGCTACTACGAGTACATACTTTTTTCTCGACGTTTCGGCCGTGTTGCAACGGCCGTGGTCACGAGGGGACTGCAGGAGCGCGACGTCTTCGTTTGCACCGGGCGGTCGGTTCTACGACTACCCTCGAATTGTCCAATATTTGTGTTCCAATACACTGAAAGTCAGTAGGTTCATTGCGACACACAACACTAACTGTATCCGGGTTTACACTTAAGAACACAGGTGACACACGCGGTTTGCACTTATTGATCACTGGATTCCAGGCGGGCGACAATTTAAATCCGTCCTCACGATTGAAATTTTTGTACTTTTTAATTTCAATTGCTTCACGTATTACTCTCGTGTGGTAATGATGATCCGTAGAGAGGATTTTAGGGTCGTAGTAGCATTACTACTTAAATAAGTCGCGTTAAGTCCCGATTAAAAAGTTTAATTATAATGCAACGCGAAAGTTTAAAATGTTAGCTTAAGTTATGCTGATGATATGGTACTGCTGAGCCCCTCAATCAGTGGTCTTAACAGGCTGTTAAAAATTTGTGAGAGGTACGCTATTGAACACGGCTTAGAGTACAATGTTGGTAAGTGTGAGTACATGATATTTAAATGCAATAATAAGACTTTCAATCATCAAGAATGTCCACTACCTTTACTCAACGGAGTACCTCTGAGTCATGTTACAAAATTTAAAGACCTCGGTCACGTGGTGACAGATACGCTTAGTGATGAGGAGGATATTGAGAGGGAGCGCAGGGCGCTATCGGTCCGCGGTAATATGCTGGCACACAGGTTTGCCAGGTGTACAGCGCCGGTCAAGATAACGCTTTTTAAAGCTTTTTGTCAGACGTTTTACACTTGTGGTCTGTGGGCCAGCTTTACTCAACGCACCTATGGCGCCTTGCGCTTCCTTTACAATAACATATTCAGGTCTCTATTGCGGCTCCCTCGATACTGCAGTGCATCCGGAATGTTTCCCGTCGACGATTTCTATGCGATTATGCGGAAAAAGGTAGCGTCAGTGGTGCATAGAGTTCGGGAGGGCCAGAATGGGGTCCTGAAGATGATAGCGGAGCGAATTGACTCTGCACTCCTTCGCATACTCACTGAGCTACATGTCAGGGTAGCAAGATGAGCTGCATTTTGATTATTTGATTATTTTTAAAAATATAACTTTGAAAAAGATAACAAGCAATTTGTGCAACAATTCATTTCATGCAATTGGTTGGGATTCCACCGTGTAGCGCCAAAACCGCTCTATCGCGCGGACGCATATTAAGAGGGAACGCGGGTGCAGAAGAATTTACATGAAGAAACTATTGTCATCACGCTACACCCTGCGCCGGCACGTGTATTGTGAATTGTGATAGAGACAGATACAGTAAATCGAGGTAACGTAGTCCTTTGATTCCTCCTTCAAAATAGAGTCTATCTAATTTTTCAAAATATCTTCAGAAAGAGTGAGTGTATGCCTCTGCGTTTTTATTTTATCTTAAAGATTTTTCAAATGTTTCATGGTCGGTGGATTGGCGGGGTACGGGCATTCATTTTTTGCGATTTTTAAAGGGTCATATTTTTTATTTATTAGTAACTTATGAAAAAATTGAACGTAGAGGCATAGCTTTAACAGATCCCATTATGGTATAAAAAATCATTTGTCTAGACGCATTGTCCAGGGAGAAAACACAGTTTTGTGTGGAAAAACAGTGTTAGCGTTTCTTAATTGAGTCTAAGTCCTTGCATGTCAAATGTCGTTCAAACTCTGTGAAAAAGGTAACTCCAAGTAACTATACATTTTGGAAGTTATCGGATATTGAACTATCAAGTTAGGTATCGGTAAGTATTAACAAGTCCAAACTGCGGCCCGGCTTGGCCTTGCCGGGGGAATAAGTTCCATTAACTTGGCTGCAGAAAACTTTTACCCTCATCATTTATTTCTAGCAGTTATAAGGTACAGCGGTATGTATGTATGTATTATTATTAATACCTACTTTACTTGTCAGGTATAATATATTCGACTGGCGGAGGTAAACCTGAATATTTAATTTTTACAAACTCTATTTTCATTATAATTATTATTGGTATAATGTTCAATTCCTCAGCAAGTATCTCCATGGATACTTGCTGAGTAATTGTAGGGCTTTTAGATCTACATAATATGTTTGATAACTTAAGTATTTGTGAGTCATCATTGCTTTTCCTTTCTGTTAACTCCAAGTAGGTTTCCAAGCCATAAGCTACAATGATACAAATATTTCTAAAATGATCACCACGTCTTTTTGCGTAAAATTATCATGACTGATGATGAAACTATTAGTGTAATAATTTCGAAATCTGGTAATTCCCGTCGCTAGCCGGGTGTTAACTGTTAATGAAATACCGAAATCATTGAAAAGCAATGATTTCCCCGTGGGCGCGTCATCTGATTACGTCGATGACATGTTTTTACGGTTTCCTACATAATCATTATTAAGTTTCATCAATTTAATTATTACTTACTTTTTATGTTAAATTTTATAGGTTAGTAGGTAAGTATTATTAACAATACACTTTTCAAACTCTTTGATTTAATTTGTTAAACATAGATATGCTATAACAGAAATCAGTATTTTTTTATCGAACATTTGTTTTTAACACACCAGTTTTTTATTTTTGTAGTATACCATGGCTAAGGTAAAAAAAATCTGTAGATTTTGATAAAACACAAAACAACATAATATAATAGATTACAAACTATAGATTTCAGTAAACAGTATTTTTTCGAAGCTGACAATCTACTTATGTTTACCTAAATTACATTTTTATACCAAGCATCAAGTGATCATTTCCTTCCCCATGAAAACTACAAAATCCTTTGAAAAGTGTGGGTAAACGTGCTTACGACATTATTTAGGTTTGAATATTTTATGAAGTAATCATTTCCGTCCACATAAAAACTATAAAATCCTTTGAAAACCGTGTTCACCCAGTTCAGAACTGCGGCGGATGTTACCGTCAAACTACAACGTAAATTATTTCTCGTCCACCGTGTTACAATTATTTCAACTTAGTTTTTGATACAGTTATAACTTTGTGCTAGTTATTTTACTCAAATCCCGCCAGTGTTATTACGTTTTTGATTTTGAAAGTAAATATTAATATTTTGTATTACATTTTTTGGTTTTGGGACAAGATAATGAGGAAGAAAATTGGGAGGAAAAAACTACGGGCTGCGTTCTGGGAATACTCCCAGTAGCAATGTAAAACGAAACAAAAAACAGGAAAAAAGCTGAGGCGGATATTATTTGTATCAATCATAACACAAGGGAAAATAGACCGTTGACGTGTTATACGTCAACGGTCTATTTTCCCTTGTCTTACGAATTTTCGATCAAATTTTTTACACATCTCAAAAGTGCACAACAGCACTAACTATTCTATTGTGTCTGCAAGTGAAAACTTATAACTTTATAAAACTTAGGCACCTGGAAGCCATTTGGCGTTGAGGGTGATCTCGAACCTAGAATCTAGGCTCTAGATCAGGGATGGTGAATTTTTTCGTATCAACGTGCCCTTTTCTGAAGAAATCATAAACGTGCCATTCAATTTTTGTTTGTGATTCGGTGCATATTAAAAATTTTCCCAAATTGGTGCTCATTGTGCAGAGGTGGATCTTTAACCTTCATTGTTGGCAAATAATTATTTTCATACTAGTTTTGTGACCACTCGGGTGCTCCAAATTTTATTTTTTTAGCTATGTCCACGCTATGCGCTTTCGTTTCAATTTTCGTCATCTTCTTTCATTCAACTTTCGTTTTGGCGCATTCGATAATTGAATGCGTCAACGAACGCAACGCCAACATTGTCATTTTTGTTTTTTTGATACGGTCAGAGGGCATGCGTCGCGGGCAGGCCTTACGTTCCCTTGACGAACAGAAAAAGGCACAGTGTGGACAAAGCTAATTGGTATTGCCATCCCTGCTCTAGATGATGCCTAGAGAGTACGCGATTCCCGAAATCATGGTTGGTCATGTTTATCCAACACAACCTAGACACCTATCATGTGATATTCCGAACTCAAATCCTCCATGATACTAAAAACAATGAATACAAAAGTCTAAGCTCTAAACCGCTTCAGGTCAACAATTCGCCCCAACGCTAGTAATTCACTCGTTGCTGGCCTTATTGTAATGCAGTTTTTGTCCGACCAAGAAAATGTGTTCGGAAAATTTAGCACATTCCCTTTTTTAAGAGGATTCCACACCGCCATTTTTTCCATACAAACGTTGTCCCCTGTTTCCTCCCTGGATAATGCTAGTAGAGTTATAATTTTTTTCCTGAATATCTACGGCCACTAATACAATGTCCCTATGTTTTCTTTTTTTTCATAATTTAATTATTAAATAAGATATGAACGTTCAAAAACCCAAAAAAATGGCCAGATTTTCCACTGTGTTCAAACGCCCAGAAAACAGATTTGGATAGATTATACAAAAAAAGCAAAACATAGGAACACAGCTCAAGCCTTTTTTTAATCTTTAATGAAAAAAGTACTTAAATCGGTTAAGTTTTGGAGAAGGAATCAGGGGACAACGAATCGTTGATTTTCTGGATTTTCTGCAGTTGTCTCTATCGCGTTCTGCGGTATAGGCTTGAGGTAAGGGAGACAGCTATAGATATTACACGTACTTTTTTTTCATTTCTCTAGCCGCAGTGGTATCCTCTTAACGCCGACGAAAAAAGAGTTGTGTTAGGGTTGCATCAGACCGCAACGCGACGCGTAGATGCATTTCTAAATAATTAGTATGGATTTGACAGATTCGCAAGACGTCTGACGCAATTGAAATCTGTCAAATCCATACATATTTAGAAATGCATATACGCGTCGCGTTGCGGTCGCGTCTTTTTGTCCGTGTGTGTGTCTGTCGGTGATAACGTTATTGTTTCCAATCGCATGTACCGATTTTGATATAGTTCTTTTTGCTTGAAGGCTGATATGATTGAGAGTGTTTTTAGCCATAATTTATAAGGTTTAGTTTATTCATCAGGTTTCTTTTAAATCTTTTACTTTATATATTGAGTTTACAATTTATATAAGTAGGCACATACAAATCGTAGGATATACATTTTTTTATGTAGAAAACCCTAAGAAATATTTAAAATACTATATAAAAATAATATATAATATATAAAATAGATTATTTTTCAGCCAATGCCAAATTTTAAAATTAAATTATTCGCGCTGAAATGCTTCATCAAATAAATTGTCCTAAGAAGTAAGATAAGTGGAGAATTAAAAGTTATGGTCGTATGCGGGTCCATGAAAATTATTTGTAAATGGTTATCTTTATGTGCTTTAAACTGTATGTCTGCAGAAATAGATCTCTCAAAGAATCCACAGAAGTAAAATCAGTTAAAAATACTCATGATTTCACAGACAAATCTTTGAGAGACTGTAAGTCGCTACTTATTTTCTCTGTCTTATTTTTTGTATAAAAGCAAGGCGAGCTAGCAACATTAATATACTTATTACTTATAATAAACGTATAAAATAGAAATCGTCTATTTGACTTAAGTTTTTGGTGAAATGGTATCACATTATACAAGAGTAATAATGATTTTTAAAAATAATTAAATCTATAGATACCCTGTGAAAATGCATTCGCTAGTTTGGATAGCGAATTCGATTAGATGTCCAATTTGCTATTTGACACAATGACTTAAGAAATAGAGGTCTTTGATTTGACATAACGCATCGCTAATGTCATGATACTTACTACCTACGCGTTAGGGTCAATTCAGACCGCAACGCAACGAGACGAGGCGAGGAGCGGCGCGTCATAAATTTATATGGATATGACAGATTTCAATTGCGCGAGACATCATGCGAATCTGTCAAATCCATATAAATTTAGAAATGCATCTACGCGTCGTGCTGTGGTCTGAATCAACCCTTAAGTTAAATCACATTTTTGACATCTAACTTTGCTACGAAACTAGCGAATGCATTTTGGATAAGGGCAAGTACTGTTCTGGAAAACATTCATTGTAGACCCCTTGCGAAATAGGAGTTTCTCAGGCAGAACAGGACCCACCCTTGTTATTAAATTTTATCATTCTGTCGGATACCTGCTAAGCGGAGCGTGGTTGGGTTTTCAGTCGTAATGCCTCCATTTTTAAATTCCGGATTTTCTATTATCTACAAATGTAATTTCATCGTTTTATGAATTTCAGATTAACTTTATTGTGTGTAATATATTATTAATTTATTGTATAGGACTTTAATTAATTTATTTCTTTATTTACTTATTTATTTACTAACTATACATTCTTATAACTATCATTACCAGACTAATGATAATGTCCAATTCGATAGCGTAATACACTATTATTATATTATATTAGAATAGGATTTAATACTTAATCCTTTTACGCCATTTTTAGGGTTCCGTACCCAAAGGGTAAAAACGGGACCCTATTATTGAGACTTCGATGTCTGTCCATCTGTCTGTCTGTCTGTGTGTCTCCAGGCTGTAACTCAAGAACGGTAATAGCTAGAGAGTTGACTATTTCACAGATTCTATGATCTGCTGCAGCTATAACAACAAATACTAAAAACAAAATAAATTATTATTTAAGGGAAGCTCCCATACAACAAACGTGATTTTTTTGGCATTTTTTGCTCTATATCAATTATGGCAACAGGCAGGTACTTGAATTTTTCACAAAGTCCTTAGTTGTATGTGTACTTTAATATTTAATAATAATATTAAAATAAAAAATTAAGGGGGGCTGCCATACAAAAAACACAACTTTGGCCTAATTTTGGTCTTGGCCAATTTTTAAATGAATTCTTTTACAAGAAAGAAAAAGAGATACAGTGAAGGATGCGTTATGCGACAGCCGGGTGCCGCTTGAGGATTGATGGGTTAAACAAATATTAACAAATAAATAAATTTATTTTATCTTCATTATATCCACGTTCAAAATCTCCAGATTGATCACGGTATCTACATTCTTGCAGTTAAATTACTTATCAGAAATGCCCTGGGGCATTGAAATTAGAGACATTCTACGGTAAATATGGCTTGTCCTTACCACAATATAATTAAGTATTTAAGCCAGTAAGGAGAGGTCAGTTTTCATCACGCACTGGCTTCATTGCCGTTAATTATCTTCAAAGTCTTGGGGATGTTTTGTAAAAAGGCACTTAGTAAATTAAATGGTTAGAGGATTAAGAAAAAGTATAAAAATAAAGAAAACCCGCATTGCGGCGAGCTTAAACCTAAAGGTAATTAGTGCCCGTGACCGATCCATTACTGCTGCACTTTGATGCACTTTGCCGCACTTTGCCGTACTTTGCCGTACTTTGCGCTTTGCAGATAGCTCACTCCTTGAATCGCTCGAGAAAGAGAATTCTTTATTTAGTAATTGATAGAGGAGGTATTTTAGACATGCAATAGTTTTTTGTAGGCGATTTTAAAAGCTAAATGTAATCTTTGTCTATGGATAAATAATAATATTGTTATGCTAAATATGTGTCTCTCACCCCTTAACCCTCAAAATGTTGAACTTTGGAAAAAAATTGTACGGATATACTTTGGTTCCCGAAAAAGGTAGGATAGTTCTTATTCCGGAATATTGTGGTTCCTTCCAGGTAGTTATGTCTATTGTGCTTCAAGATAAACGAATTTTGACGCAACGAAGATGGAAATATAGAACTTTATAGCATCGTAACTGTTGTAAATAAAGCAAAGTTTAAGGAAATAATGTTCAATTACAATAAAACAGAATTTGATTTAAATAAATTAAAATAAAATGTACTGAAATGGGCGACCACAAAATTATTCGGAGCACTTCCGACTTTTCTTAACGACCTTAATTATACATGTAAATAAAACGTACATAAGTACGGGTCACATATGCCCCATGGGCGCATATTCAATTATTGTTGTTGTTAAGCTGATTACACGAGCATTGCAGGGTTAAGCGAGTCTTTTATCCTTATTAACTCATGGTAACATGTTTCGTTTGGAACGCATAAATAAACGCCTTTTTGGGCTCTGTAGACCGTACCAAAAGGTTTTATTTTTCTTTCTCTGGCGAATTACGCAGTAGTCTGGTTGGCAGCGAAGAATCTCGTCACAGTAGGACGAGTTTTCAGATGTAAATTAAAAAAAATCTTCTCTTGCTGAAAGAGATCTTATAGGACACCCCACGCCAGCCTTAGTTTTCATTTTATCTCATGTGTGCTATCGTGGGATTCTTTTTTTTGTATCTCTACTAATATTTCAAAATGTAGCGACGTTATTTCTGATAATAATGGACAGGCGCCAGATTAGTCTGCTTATGTACCAGCAAATAAATTGATTCATAGACAGTTGGCGGATCTAAGTAATTTGATCGCTTTAAGTCAAACCCATCGGACAGATCACAGCTAACATTGCATTGACATAAGCCGACCAAATGACGTAGGTCCGTCAACTGCCTAGGAATCAATTTTTTCGATGGTACAATGTCAAATATTAAGACGTCAAATCATGCTACACTTCAAAAACATGATGCCAGTTGGGTCTTGGGGACCACAAAGGTACATTTCCGTCCCGCTATGCCTCGTACAGGGTTAAAAAAATCCTACATATAAGCAAGAAACATTTCCTACCTGCAAATACACATCAATAAAAAACATTCAACGTAAACAGTCGTAATGTAAATTAAAACATAATATAGTCAATGTAAACCCCTAGACGGGGAGTTGTGCAAATAGGGGCGCGTTTGACACAACACAAACAGACAAACAATATTATAAATACTAGAGGTAAGCCCTATATTCAATGTGCTTAGAGCTCCGTCATTTGAAACCACCACGCGACAAACGAATTTTGCACCAAAATTGCTTTATCGTGCGGGAACCGTACATTTTTCCGAGATAAAAAGTATCCTTTGCCCTTTCCAGGGATAAAAAGGTAACAGACAGACAGACACACTTTCGCATATTTTTTAGTAGTATGGATGTACAATGATGTCAAATGTAGCTTGTCGGTGGAATATTTATTATTTTTTGTACTGGTGTCACGAATTTTGAAAAAAATAAAAAAAATATCCACAGCCGAACATATAACCTCCTCCTTTTTGGAAGTCGGTTAAAAACAGAATAATTTTCTGAAGAAACAATATAATTTGTTATTTCTACTGAATGTAATATCAGATCTCAAGGATCTTTTTAATTTGGAATCGGTAGTCTTCACGACTAATTTTAAGTTTTCTTTATCCCCCTAAAGGCAATTTGTGCTTTAGAAAACAATTGCCTTTAAATTTCAAGAATAAAAGTCGCAGTCTTGCAGTAAATAAACTTATAAGTAAGAAAATAAAAATAATTAAATTAAAAAAAATCTAATTTGTATCCTGGCAAGGCGCTTCTTTTTAAATCTAGTTTAAGTCTGTTTTCCCGGTTGCTCGCGACGTTAGTTGAGGAAAAAGTTAAAAGAAAAAAGAAAAGTGCAGTTAATATAGTAAAGCTGAAACTGGCGTTTGGAATTAGCGTTATCGAATTATGTGCGATGTGAACCATGGAAATGAAAGATACGCAGTAAATATCAAAAACAATAAAAACGATCACAAATCATAACACAAACCAATATGTTGCCAATAAACAGAGATGAAAATATTATAATAACAAAATTCACCGAATTGTATCAATACAATAACATTGTGTTGAAGAAGTATTTTTGGAGTGGCAACACAGTACAATAGGTTTCGAAAGTGTTGCCAACTGAGCTAAATTGTAGACGTGTGGGTGTATTGATTGACGATTTTCTTATTATTTGACGATCAAACGTAATTCCACACACAATCCATACTAATATTAATATTATAAATGCGAAAGTGTGTCTGTATGTCTGTCTGTCCGTCTGTCTGTCTGTCTATCTGTCTGTCTGTCTATCTGTCTGTCTGTCTGTTACCTATTCACGCTTAAAATGCTGAACTGATTTTGCTGAAATTTGGTATGGAGATACTTTGAGTCCCGGAAAAGAAAATAGGATACATTTTATGCCGGAAAACTGTACGGTTCTCACGTGATAAACTAACTTTGGTGCAACGAAGTTGCGGGCGATGTCTAGTATAATATACATCAGGGGTGGCCCCAACTTGATTAGACCTGACTTAGCATACTATTATCTCTAACGTAATGGAGAAATATGGAATAACGTACATGTACACTTTCTTTTTTAAAAGTGTACATTCTCTAAAAAAAGATTTAGCTAAACTCTCGCGCTGGTTTCGATGACGGTGGCCGGTTTCGTTAAAACCAGGTTGGTAACGTAGGAGTAATTTTATAGTGCCCAAGTGTGTGCGCAGTACACAAGAGCACGCTCTATTCCTTTACTCTCATAATCCAGTAGGATGGATGACCGACACGACTGGCGAGAGATCAGGCACAGGGATGTTTTTATTTTATTTTATACCGATACCACTACCTACACCACACTATGAAGGGTATAGTCATAGTAACAAGCTAGTATATAATTTGCACCACAACACTGACCCCCTTACTAATAAACGCTGTATAAGCTTTGAATAATTATACAGTGTTTTGTCTTCTTCAATCCAATTAAAAATGTCACTTGTGTGACAGGGACAAAATACTGTATAACTATTCAAAGCTTATACAACGTTTATTAGTAAGGGGGTGAATCTATTGACTAGGCAGACAGAGCGTCAGTTTTTATCGTGATTTATATTGAGCGTTCATGATACATTCCAAACCCACAAAGCAGAATGGGCTATAACTTATTTTTATTGGTAAAAAACACATAAAGCTATGCGTTTGTGCTTATATGGCAATAACAGTTACAACTTTTCGCATTTGAATACAATTGGGTCTAATTTTGGGTTCCAATTAACACTAATTATACAACAAAGGTTCTTAAATCCGTATTATAATAAGTATTTATAGCCTTACATAAAATTATTCAAACTTTGTATAGGTAAGTACCGACATTGTTATGCTTTGTTAATTTGGCATGACGAATTTTTTTTTCTTGTTGGTAAGTGAAGGACCATTCAAAATAGGAATATCGGTAAATAAATGACTTTGATAGCTTAAAAACTCTCCAAGATATCCATACAAAATGTTACCTAACTGTGACGTCACGCTTAGGTAGTTTGTTCGATAGCTATGTTAAATATTGGGTTTATGAAAGTAGCTTGATAAGATTTTTTTTTAAATTGCATAACTTATCGAATAGTATACAAAAATTAAGGCATTTTATAAAAAAAAATTGACTTGACTAACCAACTTTGAAGGCTCATAAAAAATACATAAGTTATGAAACTGACATTTTGGAAATACTTATAATATTTTATCGCTATGTATTTATTTTATTTAAAAAATCAGCTAATCTTTGACCTTGTCGTCATACCTATTTTGTCCTTGATATGGTTCGCACTCGCAGAGGGTGCGGGTTTGATCCCGGGTGAAGGCGTGTACCAATGAGACAATTTTCTGATCTCAAGTACATCATACGGACGCTCATGCGGTGAAGGAAAACATCGTGAGGAAACCCGCACATAGTTAGTCCCAAACGTACTGACCTACTCATTCTTCTGGACCACTGTCCAGTAGAATGAGCAGGTCGACAATACGTCTGTGTACAGCAGCTGTAGTCCATTGACTAGTGACTAGGCCGACCATGTTGCGAGATTATCCCAAGCACCTCAGTATTTGATGAGTGGTTACTTTTGTAAGAAAATGATGTATAAATCATCTACACAGATGCAAATACCTATTTTATTACGTTAGTAAAATTACTTCATACGTTGTGTATCAAGGACATACAATTGTATAGTAATTATACTGATCAACATTTTTATACAATGGATACATGCCTGATACATAGGAAAAGTCATTCGAAAGACAAATATAAAAGACAGTACATAATTAATGTACATTTGTAAGCGTTAGTATAATATAATATGAAGTCAGGGCAGTTCGCTTGTAAAAAATATAGCATAAAATATATTTTCCACATTTTCAAAGCAACAGTTTTCCAGCAAGGCCCTGTCACGTGACAAACAGACATACAAATTGGCTGTAGTCCGCTTGAGTTACAGAACAACTATAGAAATGTAAACAAAATTCTATTGTGGAAACAGTTTTGTTAATATATTATTAATACTAGCTTTTGCCCGCGGCTTCGCTCGCGTTTAGGAAAGACTTTCATCCTCTATTTTATCCCCTTGGGGGTGGAATTTATCAAAATCCTTTCTTAGCGGATGCCTACGTCATAACATCTACCTGCATGCCCATAGCCCAGCCCGGAATAATTTTACATCACAAGCAATTTAATTAAATAATATTACTTAAGACACAAATATTATGCAAAAGCCAATTTTGTGAATTGTGAAAGGTCTCAAAACTCGTTCACTTTTGAACTATAGGTATTTATTAATATTTTAGGGATTCGTGCTCTCAAAATGCTGTAATGATGTTATATAATAGTACTAAAGAGTCATTTAATGCTTCGTGCCGTAATAAGTACTTAGTACCGTATCCGTCCAGTGTCTGGGCTGTACGTTGATAGATAGATATCAATCAGTCCTTTGAGTTTTAATATAAGATGACTGGACTAGATGACACCCGCAACTCGGTTGCGATAAACTTCATTTTAAGACACGGGAACAGTACATTTTTCCGGGAAAACCGACGTTAAACAGCGCTTGCGCTGTGTTTCGCCGAGTAAGTGAGTTTACCGGAGGCCCAATCCCCTACCCTCCCCTATTCCCCTTTTCCCTCTTAAAAGACCAGCAACCCACCTGCAGCTCTTCTGATGCTGCGAGTGTCCATGGGCGACGGAAGTTGCTTTCCATCAGGTGACCAGTTTCCCCTCTTTTTAAAAAAAAAATCAGTTTGGGCGAAAAGAGGTAACAGACAGACATAATAAATACAGACAAACAGACACACTTTCACATAATATAACATTAGTATGGATTATCGAGGATTTTAAATATTATTACTTTTATTTACGCTTAGTTGTTTTCTTAACATTTGAAAATGTCTATTTTGTTTTTTACTTCTGCCGGCACTTCCGGATATTTTCTCAAATACAGTCGTATTTTATTCATTAATAAATAGAATTACTTTACTGAGTATATAATATTACTCATTCATGATGACCAATATTGCAAAATATGTGACACGTCCGAATAATCTTTCAACGAACCCGATGATTAGGGTTCGTTTATAGATAACGATAGTAAAAAACATTTGACCACTTGAATGTAAATCATAGAAGTTAATATACTAGATAGTAGAGACTCAGTACTACTATTTTATCGGATTTTATTTTGTATAATAATAATAGCTCCCACACCGGTTTCGGTGACAGTGGCCGGTTTCATTGAAACCAGGCCAGCTACGCAGGAGTAATTTTTATACACTTGGGCAGTGTGTGCGCAGTACACAAGAGCACTCTCTATTCCTTTACTCTCATAACCCAGTGGGACGGAGTCAAGTCGAGTCAAGAGCCGCGCTCTGTACTACTAGACCACGGAGGCGATTACTTTTTATTTTTTACTATTTATGTTATAAACTGATAGAATACAGGAAAAATAAAAAAAAATCTGCATAAAGCTAAATATGAAGAATATCGATAATGTCAGGTTTCATTTTAAAAAATGGATCAAAAACGTTTGGATGTTAGAATGACGCGAACATACATACGCACAGATAGACATACATATTTCAATTATGTCAAACTTATAACAGCCCCCTGTTTTCGTCGATGGTTAAGAATCCTCCATAATGGACCTATCAGACAAAGAGCGGTCACGCGGTCAACCGTTCAAACGGTCAGTTTTGTGTCCTTTGTGTTGTATTACGTTCTATAGAGATACTCACTCAAGAAGCGACTTCTGGATGACTGATCCCTCGAACGCAGAACGCTTGAACGTGTGACCGCACCCTGTCTAATAGGTCTCTTATGTAGGATTTTTACTATAACGTTATATCCTCAATAGACCTCACTAATATCACGTTGTAGTAGGACTTATGTCTACGCTAGAAATCACACCTGCTTAAAGTACTTGAATTTGACTTTGAAGATAATAGATTTATCGCAATATAAGATAGCAAATGACCCACGTTTGAGATTATAACATTTTTAACCTCGAGACTCAAGTGGAATACTCATAAGTCACAACAATTTTATACCTCTCAACACTTGAATATACAATCCTACTAATATTATAAAGGCGAAAGTTTGTTTGGATGTATGGATGTATGGATGTTTGTTACTCTTTCACACAAAAATTACTGAACGGATTTTAATGAAACTTTACAATAATATAGCTTATACATCAGAATAACACATAGGCTACAATTTAAACCGACTTTCAAAATGGGGGAGGTGTTATGTTCGTTTTCTTATATTCAATGATTACTCCGCCGTTTGTTAAACTGATTTTCAGAATTTTTCTTTTGATATATAGGATATAATCCCAATTTGGTATTATATTCACAAAAGTGGGATCCGATGAAGGATCTATAAGTAATCGAGAGAACTTCTCAAAACTTATAGGGAAACATGTGCTGACTTCGGTTTCGTGAGAAGTATTCTAAGTAACTACTACCAACAAGTAACATTTTGTACCCAGATATACCTGGACGGTATACCGTGGTTCGGAAGGTGCTGAGAGAACTCCTGATTCTTTATGGATACAAGTTTGGGAGTGGCGTTGTTTTAAGAACAGAAAGCATATTATGCTACTATGCAAATTACATTCATCATCATCATCATCATCATCATCATCATCATCATCATCATCATCATCATCATCACTACCATATTATATCATTTCATAGTCTTTTAGATCGAGACTCGAGTTTGTGAAGCGATAATTAAAAAAAATCTGTACCTATCTAATATTATAAACCCGAAGAGTATTTTTGCTTGAACGCGTCAATCTTAGGAACTACAGATCCGATTTAAAAACTTATCTCAGTATTAGATAGATCATTTATCGAGTAAGACTATAGGCTATATTATCACGCTAAGACTAATACGACCGAAGAAAATCAAGAAAATGTGGAAAAACGGGGGATATATTTTTTATGGGAAAATGTACGGTTTCTGTAAAATTCCTAATTTACGCGGGCGAAGCCGCGCGGGACATCTAGTTTCATATAAAAACTACGGAACTCTAAAAAACTATGTAAGGTTGGTTCTTATTACTATTATCCATAGTCCATTCATATAATATTATAAACGCGAAAGTGTGTCTGTCCGTCTGTCTGTCTGTTACCTCTTCACGCCCAAACCGCTGAACCGATTTTGCTGAAATTTTGTATGGAGTCTCAGGTATGTCCTTTACAAAGCATAATTTTTATCCCGGAAAAAAGTACGGTCCCTGCGCGATATTAAACGAATTTGATGCAACGGAGTTGCGGGCGTCATCTAGTTACAATCTGTCAAAAAGTCATGAAATTAAAAAGTGGCAACATCGTAGTGTCATCCCTTTCAAATCAATCTAAGAAAAAAGGGATGACACTACGATGTTGCCACTTTTTAATTTCATGACTTTTTTGACAGACTGTAATTATAATCTTATCTTATATATAAAAATGGATTTTCAAATGTGTTAGTCGCGCTAAAACTCGAAAACGGATTGGGCTGATTTTAGTCTTAAAGTATTCGTAGAAGTCCAGGGAAGGTTTTAAAGCGACACGAAGTTCACCTGGACAGCTAGTAATATATAAAATTCTCGTGTCACAATGTTAGGCCGCGTACTCCTCCGAAACGGCTTTACTGATTTTAATCAAATTTTATATGCATATTCAGTGGGTCTGAGAATCGGCTACTGGGTACTTTTCATATTGATAAGTGCATTTGTTGAATTAATAATAGTAAATTATTACAACTCGAGACTGACGGCGACCATTGTTTGTGCGACGGGATAGCGATGGACGTTGCCATGGTGACATACTTATTAAGTCACTTCAATTAAATAATACGGCCAAAATACTTTATATGGCAAAGAAACATTTGCCGGGACAGCTAGTATTATTATAAATTACTTTTTTTCTAATACTCTCGTAGCCCAGTAGGGTGGACGACCGACACAACAAATAACATTATTCTAACACGGGAATTGAAACCATGATGAAATTGAATCCTTTTAGCTTTACCAAAATCTTATTGTACTTCAGTATTAAATAGTATAATATTCCAAGCAAATAAATATACCATTACATCTGCTCTGTATGAACACACCCTTAACTACCTTGTCAGTGTTATTTCAGCAATTTATCTGATTGAAATCAGGTGAAACAAGAGCCCGTTTAGTGCGCCGCTGGGAAATTAGGCTCCGTGACAAATCTCGTAGGTGTTCACATGAAACTGATTTATTGCTTCAGTGTATGGACCGAGGACACAAACATAAGCACTAGGTATTGTGGTTCTAGTACAGTATAAGTATATAATTATAAAATGGTGTAACCATTACAAATGGTTAAATTAGGAGACTAATGAGGTTTAGCAGACTAATTATTATTATTATATTTATACGCAGGTATAAAAAATTTTTGGGTGATTCTCAGACCGACAGTAAATAACAAAATCAGCCGTTTCGCAGGAATTTGGTAACAAACTCCGCGACACCATGAGAATATAAAAAAAAAAATATTTGAAAATAATAATACTGTTTTGTAAATCCACCATTTCTCAGTATTATAAATCTCATTAAAAAATCAATCTTCGAGTGAACGTATAAAAGTAATTTATTTTCAATCTAGTGATTTCCTTATTTTTATTGAAATATCGACTAACAATATTATTACAAGGAGAATTTTGGAGCATTTCTGTCCGATTTCGTATCGGATTTCTTCGCAAGTGCTACTTACAAATCAGCCCGAAAAACAAAACTCATGCAAATTTTATATCAAATTTCCACGATCCGTTGAGATTAGTGTCGCGAAAATGTGGACTTGAGTTATACATATTTCGTAATTTTCTTTCGTCATATTTTTGAACGTTTTATATTATGATAGAACGGATTTTTTTTTAATCTGTTTAATAGCACAAATTAGAAGAAGGAAAAAATTATTATCAATGTAATTGCAACTCACAAAAAATACGTGGGTATAATTTTATGCGTGGGAGAGCCATGCTTCTGCACGAATGGGCCGGCTCGACCGGAGAAATACCACGTTCTCACAGAAAACCGGCGTGAAACAGCGCTTGCGCAGTGTTGCGCCGAGTGAGTGAGTTTACCGGAGGCCCAATTCCCTTCCCTATTCTCCCCTATTCCCTTCATTTCCCATCCCTAACCTCCCCTATTACCCTATTCCCTCTTAAAAGGACGGCAACGCACCTGCAGCTCTTCTGATGCTGCGAGTGTCCATGGGCGACGGAAGTTGCTTTCCATCAGGTGACCCGTTTGCTCGTTTGCCCCCTTATTTCATAAAATAAAAAATATTATCAATAAAACCCGAACCGAAAAACAAAACGTAAACACTGAGCTCTTTATTAATCCCTTTTAGGTAAATTATCCAGTTAAACTTTTCATAAAAGATTATAGAAAATCTTTCCATTTTTAGGGTTCCGTACCCAAAGGGTAAAAACGGGACCCTATTCTGACTGCCAGCTAGACTTCTGAAATTTTTACAGATTGTGTATGTCTATTGCCGCTGTAACAACAAATACTGAAAACAAAATAAAATTAATATATCAGGGGGCTCCCATACAACAAACACAATTTTTAGCCTATTTTAGCTCTGTATCGGTACGGAACCCTTCGTGCGCGCGTCCGATTTTTTCTATTTTTCTGTGTTTATTTGTTTAAAAATTTCAGTTCTCTAATATTATCCTTACACGACTAGCCAATATATATACAAACACTGCTCGTCGCATCCAATTCACCTTGACGATGTCATTACTCATTAGCCCATCCTGCAAGGTGTGCAGAAATAATAAAATTGGAGGTTTTTACGACTGCTTTTCTGCGCCAGGATAATTCCCGATCCGGTGATAAAAGGTGTTCAGAAAAAAAAACACTCTAAATATAAATATTTGTTTTCGAGAGCTGAAAGCTCAAGTCCACAGTATACGTGGTCCTCGACCCTTGTCCTTCAATCGGCGTTGTATCGGGCATCCCTCACTCGGTCAGCAGACCCCAATCGCTTACCGAGGCATCGAAATACAATATTATAGAAAAAAATAAGTGCTTAGTGCAAGTCAATAGTCGTCGAAAACAATAAAGAGAGAAAACTCATAGATCGCTCAAGTATGGATCTAAGATACTGTCATAAACACATACTTAGTTAGGGCAACGAAAATATACGACCAGGGTATAATATTATATTATCTCGGAGTGCAACTCGCGGTTGCACTCCGAGATAATATAATATTATATTTTTTCCTTAACTTTAATTTAATCAAGAGTTTGATATAAAAAGTATGGAGTTTCTGTAAAAATATTTATTAAATTAAAGTTACATAAACGTCAATAATCTTTAATCTTTTTAGTGTTATTCTTGGAACCATTTTTTGACTTCGTTACTCTTCCATAGAATTATATTTCGATGCCTACGGCCTGCGGAATAAGGAGTCATGCCTCGATTACTTCCCCTGCCGTTTCCGGACAACACAATGTCGATATAGGAAATTGTAACTTCGATTTTTCGGAATTGACACCTGTGTTGATTAGGTATCAAATTATTGAAGTAAGTATCTTTTGGATAGGTACTTTAACCTGTCAAAATAAAAGTTTATAAGGTGAAAAATAGAAAAGTGGCTTGAACTATATGCGTCCGCGCGATAGAGCGATTTGGGCAGACAAACTCACAAAGAGAGTACAAGCAATAATTGTATGTACGATTTATTTTAAAGAGTGGCGCCGCGCCGTCATGCCGCTATTTACAATACAATTGCTATATCATGATTTTGTTGTATAGCGGCCAAACCGCTCTGTCGCATGAACGGAACGAAACGGAAAGAGTAGTAAACTCGTATTGATGCCATAAAGACTAAAGTTAATATACCTAGCGGAACAATCTCGAGCTGTCAAATGAAACCGAACTTGGTTTACATCTGTGTGTAAAAATATGTGTACGTATACACTTACACAGCATGATTGAAAATGAATTATATGAGATTAAATTGTCAACGTGCCGATAAGTGCCGACTGGACGTCAAAACAAGAGTTCTGCTATCATATTATATCACACGTCTCTTTTTAACACGCAGTGTTGCTGATAGTGACATCTCGCTTGCTCAGGCCTTTGTTTCTCTATTCCGCTAGGTTTATTAACTTTATGATTGATGCTATGTATCAACTGTCAATCTGCCTATTAAAATTTCTCATCGTTTACAAATAACAAGATATGAAAATCGAATTTCCAAGCGAAAACGCTTATAACTTTAACGCTTATAAGGCCTTCTGCACGGGAAGGTGGATCGATTCGGATTCCGATCGGACTGATCGCAGGCCCACCTGACCGGACTTATTTTTAAGTGTATAATATGAATCCGGTCAAGTCGGGGCGTCGTGTATTTCATGCATCGCACTATCCATGAATTAATGCAAGACGCAGTTGCTGAGCAACAACTTTTATACCACATTATTCCCTCTTCACTGAAACAGTTCCTAATACAGAAGAGAAAAGCTACAATTAAGAAACAGTAATCCTTTTATCGCGTCCGAAACTTCAACAGAAAATTCAGAGGAAAAGGTCTTTTCGAATACAAAACGACCACAAAAGCGAGGGAGTTGGACAAAAAATATCTGTTTTTAGAATACAGTCATTTATCTTGGTTGTTTAAGCCGACCTTTTGATTTACCGCACGTTTTTAATTAGTTCCCTCTCTTCCGGCCCCAAATATAATTGTGGACATTCGAAATTTTTATGCATTTTGTTTGAAATATTCGGGTAAATAGGGGTTGTTAACTTTTTTAATTAAATCCGCTATCGCAATGGCCGGTTCTCAAATAAAGCTTGTAAATCGGTTTAAATATTAAATTGTGTAAATAACATTATACTTTACAAAATATAAGAGATGTTTCAAATCACTTACAAAATTATTATAAATTAGCCAACTATTGGCACTTTAAGAGTTCATACTACAGAAATTCCTAATATTGGTATTCCTTGTATTTAACTTACTTACATTTTTTTTAATGAAATAAGGGGGCAAACGAGCAAACGGGTCACCTGATAGAAAGCAACTTCCGTCGCCCATGGACACACGCAACATCAGAAGAGCTGCAGGTGCGTTGCCGGCCTTTTAAGAGGGAATAGGATTATACAACTCACTCACTCGGCGAAACACAGCGCAAGCGCTGTTTCACGCCGGTTTTCTGTGAGCCCGTGTTATTTTTCCGGTCGAGCCGGCCCATTCGTGCCGAAGCATGGCTCTAACACGTAAAATCAAGTAAATAACAACCACAAGTAATTTGGTTCAATAGTAGGATGGCTGCCGACGAATATCATTGGAACTATGTTTTGTTTTTATCCCAATTTTATTTTAATTAGATACTATAATATAAAGTTACTCCTACCTGTTATTGTTTTCTCTATAGAAAACTTGATATACACATTACACATCAAACAATCCGAATCTACTAATATATTTTTGATCCGACACCCAGAGTATCCATGATTATAATACTATGACAAATGGAAGGCATTTTCTTCGTACTTAGTTCTCACAGTGTCTACTAGATTAGGCCATGTGCGTACAATATCTAATCTAGAAGCATTCATTTCATTGAAAGCCATGTAACTGAGACGAGGTTTCCGGGTCAAGTTACAGAGTAAAAATATAAAGTATTCAATGAATTTCCATGAATACTAATGACGTCGGTATAAAGACAACATTTTAAATATTAATTTTCCACACTATTTTGTTGTAAAATAAAAATTTCTTGCGTTTAATGAGCGCCGCTAAAAGCGAACACTGCGACTACTAAAACTGAGACCGGCGAACTTTTATTAAGTTCGATCCTAGTGCTCTGGAATTGTACTTGTTATTGGACTTCGTGAGGAAAGAACAAGAATGTTGCTTCGAAAATTTTTGACCGTACGAATATGCAGTATTATTTACAACTAGCTGTTGCCCGCGACTTCGTCCGCGGCAATAATATTATAGTAGTATGTCTGCAGGCTGATATATCTGAAGCATCGCGCTAGCTAGAAAGTTGAAATAACAAAATATGTATGAACAAATATAAAAATTTAAAATATATCCTCCTCCTTTATTGAAAGTCGGTTAAAAGGTAGCCTAAGTTACTCCTTATTATATCCGCTATCTGCCAAAAAAAGTCCCATTAAAATTGCCCTAGCCATTTCAGAGATTAGCCGGAACAAACAGACAGATTTACAGACAGACAAAAATTATAAAAAGTGGTATTTTGGTATATGTGCCGTATGTACATTCATATGCATTTAGTAAAAAACGGTTCTTTCAATATTACAAACAGACACTCCAATTTTATTTATATGTATAGATTTACAACATATACCTAAGTGTTTAAATTGTGTAAAGTTTAAGAATATTTTTACGATTGAATGTTGTTTTCCATCGTGCTGAGTGTAATGGTTGATAGTTTTATATAAATTATACATAATATTATTAAAACACTAAAAAACATTTGTTACGTTCTAATTACATTTTATACCTTCCAACGGCTACGTATTCCCACACAAGCAAGGCATGCTCAAGCACTAAATCTAATTAATTACGCGTCAAGTTCACAGTTTATGTTGTGTCCATCATTTTGTCCAGCGCCTTGTGGTAATGCCACCTTGAGAGGTTAATTAAAACGTACTTTACGCCACCGCCGTAAGTCTTGTAATAAGGTAAACGTTTAGGAATTCGCAAAATACTATTAGTATATTCGCGTTAAGAATAATTAACGAGAAATTACGCGTCCTAAGTTGAAATACCTTGCTATCTAGCGAACAAGAATAATTGTTAATTGTAAATTTTATTTTTGAGACTGTAGCGGTACAAATATCGCTATGATCCAGTAGGCCTACCACGACACAATTTTGAGACTCAAACAATCGGACGAGAATGCCGCGTCCTGCTCTAACAACGTCATTTCACGTTTGTTAGAGTAGGAAGCGGCATTTTCGTACGATTATTTGAGTCTCAAAACGGTTTCGTGATACTGGCCCTGCATCGCGCTATCGAAGTTTCTGAGATCGACAAGACATGTAACGTCTGAAATGACGTCAGTAACTGAGTAGGTTCTGGCCCGAATGAGGATACCGTCTCGCTCGGTCGAAAGAACTTCGGAATAGAGAAACAAAGGCATGAGCAAGCGAGATGTCACTATCAGTAACACTGCGTGGTAAAAAAAACGTGTGATACATGACAGCAGAGCCAATTTTTTCATCTGTTTGACATCCAATCGGCACTTATCGGCACGTTGACAATCTCTAAGAAAGCTGCTTGTGTAAGTGTATACGTACACATATTTTTACACACAGATGTAAATCAATTTCGGTTTCGTTTGACAGCTCGAGATTGTTGCTCTTATTCCGCTAGGTATATTAACTTTATGATCCGTACCGAATCTTTTCAGAATATCTTACCAGAAATGTAGCATAAACATGATGAAAATACGGATAATATTGCTGATATAAAAGTAACAGTATTCAAAGGTAAGTTGAAAGTGAATTTTCTCTGCTTACACGCATAGAGAGTTTACGCAACCGTACAGAGATACCACATTGTGAGCTGTCAAATTAGTTTCATATAGGCTACGCAAAACTTTAATTTCGCTCGGTGAAACTGAGCCCCTAGCCAACACGTTTTCACTATCGCTTCTTTATAGAATCGCCGCTTAATCAAAAACATGAGTCGAATGTTGAATTATTAATCGAACGCAGTCAGTTTCATACATTTTGATCGGCGATTATATAAGGGCAGATTTTGCTAGCATGGTAGGTAATATCATACGTTTTTGCTTTCAGAATCGACCAATAACACACCACTGTCTGATCGAGATCGACCAATAACGTACTGAAAATCACCGATTTACCAATAGCATTATTTAAACTTGAAAACTGCATTCATCATTGAACGCTCTTTATTATAGTAGAGGAGGGGAGGGTGCTAATTTTATAGTCACTCGAGCGTCCTGGAGACCTAGTAGGTTTTGTACATTAGGTAAAACTGATACAAAAATAATACGAGCGTTTTTTATTTTAGCGGTGGGTTCAGAAACTGCAGCCATTTTAAAGTTTTGAAAAAGAAAATATATTCAGAAAATTGCTTATTTCAGGTAAATTATAAATATATTTTAGACAACAAGAACTAAAACATTTAGTTTAGTGCAAAATAAAATATCTGCGAAGCTTAGTTAGGAAAATATGAAGCTTTATTTTTTTATATTTTAAAATGTCCCTACAGGCTTACCTAACCTTTGAATCGTCAGTGCTTTATATGGAAGCTTCTTTGGGGTATACTCAACATATCTTAACCTGACAGATCCGATGACATTTCAATATTAAAAAAAAAAAATAATAACCCACCACGCGAGAAATCTGATTTCTATACCGTGATAACTAGACACATGTCAGAAGCCTATACAGTATACAAGCTTAATCTGACACGCTTGAGCTAGTCCCGAAATCCCCTCTTCCCCTCCCCAATTACTATTGCTGATCTTAAACTTGTACGCGGCCTGTTTGTCTGTGCGTATTTTTACTCTGTGCCCGAGCATAAAACGTGCCATGATTGCAAACGACTAAGTATCCGCTTGGAGTTCATATAATTTTATGTTATAACCAATTACCGTGGGGAAAATATGAACCCGTTTACCCGTTCGGGCCTACGTCTTTATAACACGTTAAAAAGATGTTCTCATCCGAATTTGGAACTAATCGAAAATAAATCTTCAATAGATTCTATTAAATGCTTAGCGGAAAAAGTGCTTTGTAAAATAAAATACTAAGAAATTTCAACTACACTTAATAGTTAACTAGCTATTTGACCGAGCTTTGATCGGTATTCAATATAAATGACATTTTCTAAAAATGATTCCTAGCTTGATCGATTTATCGCCCATCGCCCCCGAAACCCCCTATATAATATATAATGTATTAAATTTCATGAAAATCGTTGGAGCCGATTCTATCTAAGAGTAAGCTGGTTTTGCGTTTTTTCAACTTGTAATCCAAGAATAAGGTTATTACACGGGAGTAAATATTTACACGGGCTATTTTGGCGGAGTGAATATTAAACTGAGAATAGTTGCACAACAGGGTTCAACTGTCACGGTCGGTGTCATTGTGAACTATAATTGACATTTTATTTCATACTCTTCGAGTAACTTGGTAAAACGCAAACGAAGGTATCCTAGAGTAAATTGAAGGAGTAAAATTATTCTCAGTATAGTCACACTCGTGTAACTTCAAGTTTGGTCGAATCGGGCCTTAAAGATATAAGATACAGTGCTGAAAATACCTTGTTCATAAATGTAATATTGTATTATATAATTGCACATACAAGTGCGCTGCCAACTTAATAAGCCAGATGCGATTTATGCTTCTATAATAAGATTGTGGTTTTTGTTGAAGCGCAGATTTACTAATGTTAGAGTCGGCATATTAACTGTCGCACTCACAGACATTTAATGATGACTAAACGATTTTTTAATTAAATAAGGGGGCAAACGAGCAAACGGGTCACCTGATGGAAAGCAACTTCCGGCGTCCATGGACACTCGCAGCATCAGAAGAGCTGCAAGTGCGTTGCCGGCCTTTTAAGAGGGAATAGGGTAATAGGGGAGGGTAGGGAAGGGAATAGGAGAGCGTAGGGAAGGGAATAGGGTAGGGGATTGGGCCTCCGGTAAAATCACTCACTCGGCAAAACACAGCGCAAGTGCTATTTCATACCGGTTTTCTGTGAGAACGTGGTATTTCTCCGGTCGAGCCGGCCCATTCGTGCCGAAGCATGGCTCTCCCACGTAGATGATTAAACTTCATTATTTCCTTTATGTATTTACTATTTTAGCTATCACATTGGGTTCCTTCCGACTAATACTCTATTAATAATACATATTATTATTAATAGTATTAAGATAATGTTATTATCTTCATCACTGACAGTTGGAGTAAAACAGTATAGCGTAGCAATCGCACTTTTTCCCGTGTGTATAATTATGATTATCCAGTATCCTATACTCTTCTAAAAAGTAGACCTCGGGATATTACTCTATGCGACTACGCCAAATTTCATAGAAATCGGGCCATTTATTTCGAATTCTAATCGATTGAAACCAAAAAGGTAACACAGTTTTCTCTCTATAGCTTTCATAATGGGCTTTGAGCGCGGCGATCGAATCAAGAAATCCCGTAACAAAAAAAAACCAGTCGGGATGAGTTAGGTTTCTTTTATACTCTGACCCACACAGCGCACACAAACACCGAGCAAGTCGCACGCGCGGTGTTTGTGTGCGTGCGACTAGACGTATGCGAAATATAATTTCATAACTTGATAAAACATGCTATGCATGCTATACCGCGACAGTGTCACATGTATTTTTTTCTTGAAAGATTTGCTCCAAGTCTATCCTCAATTTAGAAAATTCTAGAACCTAACAACGCGTTTGAATGTGTGAGTGTCCAATTAGGTAACCGGAGACGTAATTGGTGCGATTGCCTCGTCTGTTATCAGTCGCCTTTGTCTTGTCTTACGTTATTGATTGTTGCTGTTACTACCGGGTGCTTAGTGCTTACTTTTTAGGGTTCCGTACCCAAAGGGTAAAAACCGGACCCTATTACTGAGACTTCGATGTCTGTCTGTCTGTCTCCAGGCTGTATCTCAATAACCGCTATAGTTAGACTTATGAAACTTTCACATAATGTGTATTTATGTTGCCGCTATAACAAGTACCTACTAAACATAAAATAAAACAAATGGGGCTCCAATACAACAAACGAGATTTTTTTTGGCCTTTTTTGCTCGATATCAATAATGGCAACATAATAGGCACTTGAAATTTTCACAAAATCTTCAATTAAGTATATTATGTGTACTTTAATAATTAGTAATGAATTAAAAATAAAATAAATATTTTAGGGGGCTCCCATACAAAAAACACAATTTTTGGCCTACTTTTGATCTATAACGGTACGGAACCCTTCGTGTGCGCACTTGGCCGATTTTATTTTGAGTATGGACAACTGACAACTGGTGACTTAAACATTCTGTCACGGCCACCTTATCCTTGTTATGAAATCGCTTTCGCCGTTTATTTTATTTCTTTCTAGTTGTTTTATGTAATTTCTTGCCGCATCCAAATTTAGCGTGTTCCAGTAAGTAGACTGTTGTGAATTCATTACAGTTTATTACTGGGTGCGATTCTGTAGCTAAATATGGAAGCTATTTGGCATCGATTGCGACTCCAGGCTTCGATTTCAAGGTGAATATTTAGTGAAATAGCGAGCAATCGATGTGACATTTGAAGCATTAGAATGGTGAACCTGGATAATCATCATGGTCAATAACTTGGGCCATATTTCGTATGGAAGTGTATTTTTTGTCAAAATCACAAACTCTTATAGATAAATGTATTTTAAAAAGATAAAACCGACTTCAAAATCGCACGTAATTGAGAATTAAAACTCCCTATCTCCAAAATTACTGAACCGATTTTGATGAAACTTGCATTATTCCCTAAGTTGAACAATACCTAGTACAACAAAAATAGAATTACTGAAATCAAAATGGTAGTTCCAGAGAGATGCGAACTCAAACATAAAAACATACATACACATACATACACTTTTGAAATTTGGCACACTTAAGAGGAGTCCACACCGCCCTTTTTTCCATACAAACGTTGTCCCCTGTTTCCTCCCTGGATAATGCTAGTAGAGTTATAATTTTTTTTCTGAATATCTACGGCCACTAATACGATGTTCCTATGTTTTCTTTTTTTCATAATTTAATTATTAAATAAGATATAAACGTTCTAAAACCCAAAAAAATGGCCAGATTTTCCGCTGTGTTCAAACGTCTAGAAAACAGATTTGGCTAGATTATACAAAAAAAGCAAAACATAGGAACACAGCTCAAGCCTTTTTTTAATCTTTAATGAAAAAAGTACTTAAATCGGTTAAGTTATGGAGAAGGAATAAGGGGACAACGAATCGTTGATTTTCTGGATTTTCTGCAGTTGTCTCTATCGCGTTCTGCGGTATAGGCTTGAGGTAAGGGAGACAGCTATAGATATTACACGTGCTTTTTTTTTTCATTTCTCTTACCCCTGGTGTATCCTCTTAAGTTCAGACGCTGATATTGACTAACATATACGAACATTTGGCAGTTCTGGAAATATTACATAAATACGCGTCGAATTTATAGCCTCCTTTTTTTTGAAGTCGGTTAAAAAAACATAACACAAAAGCCAATTTTCGTTTTCTACAGGGCAAGCTCCGCTACGAAGGTAGGTAGTAGTGATATTGTTTATACGACACTTAAAATATAATTTGAATTTACTAAGCAACTAGTTCCTGCACGGTAGCCCTAGTCCTAGCCTAGCCCTAGTAGGTAGTCCCTATTACTAGCACGTACTATATAAAATATGAAAGTCATACGTCGTAGCTTATTTTCTCCGTCACACCTGCGTGAAATTAATGTTTCTTATTTTATTTTGTATTCTGTCATCTTAATATCAAATTATTTTGTATTTCCTCTCTATCCTACAGTATTTTGAATCGCAGAATTTCCTCATTTTCCTCGATATCGACTTGTAATATTCTAAACTAGGTTCCACTTGAAATGCACAAAATTTAACCCGGAATTTATTTATTATGTCGTCTTGGATCGCTTCGAATATTTAGTTCGATTCGGGTTACATTCCAATAAATTCATTTGGTTATGTAGTTGGTACCAATTTTATTAAATATTATTTTAGAGGTGTATTATCTTATAGTATCTTATTAGTTATTACCTTCAAAATAATGTCTTTCAGGTCAATGTGTAAAATGAATCGTTTAATATTTCAAAAACAATTTCGCAATACTCAAATATTTCAACACAGTAAAATATATTTGAATACAAATTCAGTATATGCGTACAAAATAATAATATTAATATGAGGCTGACAATATCGGAATATGATTGAAAAACGATCAAAATCTGTCGAACACATGTAACACCTGACTGTAATGAGGCTGTTCACACTGTGATTAATGAACGTAATAACCCCGTAGTCCTTTATTCTGGTCATCTAAACGTAACAATCGATACAACAGGGCCCGATTCTAGTGATTCGAATGTTGTTTCGAGTGTGAGTTCGTAGTACTTGTTACCGAGAGGCGAGATCTAATGATAATTTGAATGACGAATAAGTTTACGATTGTTGCCAATAGAGGCGCTGTTATAATACCTTAAAAATTACAGTGTACACATTCATTGAATAAGCGAAAAAAACATAACTTACACTCAGCCCTCCGAATCCGTGGTCCCAGGGAGGGATGGTCATGATCATGATTCAGTCATCTGTGAAGATGACTGAAAAAACTCCAAAAATCAAGAAATTTTGACTATGTCATTTTTTTTCGACATAGGTATTGTGCCTCAATAAGCTATCCATGTCTGTAAATAATATTCTATGTGACACATTCTAATTAGGTCATACACGCGAGTGAGACAGGATAATAATAATAATTGAAGCGACTTGCGAGGTATGAGAATAGTGTTCCTGGTTCAGTTTTTCGAATGTAATTACACGTTTGACAATTTCGAACGGACGCCGTTCACTGAGTTAATTATGACTGCTAACGGTAATATTTTAAAAAAGGATGTAAATCAATACAGACTTATTTTTTTTATCTATTCTGCTTTTTGAGGTTTGAAAACTTTATTGCTCCATGTTTGTAAAGATCTTGATAGTATTATTATAATACTTAGGTAAGAAAGGGAACTTAGATCGCTAATTAGCTATGTCCATACTATGCAATTTCATCTTCAATTTTCGTCATCATCTTTTTATTCAACTTTCGTTTGGCCTATTCAATAATTGAATGCGTCAAAATCCACCCGCGTTGGAAAGAAAAGTGTCATAGCGTCGCGGGCATGCCTCACGTGCGATGTTGACTGCGCTATAACGCATGCCCTTGATGAACAAAAAAAGGCACAGTGTGGACAAAACTATTGTAATTCATGGCACTTTTTTTTTTATGAAATAAGGGGACAAACGAGCAAACGGGTCACCTGATGGAAAGCAACTTCCGTCGCCCATGGACACTCGCAACATCAGAAGAGCTGCAAGTGCGTTGCCGGCCTTTTACAAGGGAATAGGGGAGGGTAGGGAAGGAAATAGGGGAGGGTAAGGAAGGAAATAGGGGTGGGTAGGGAAGGGAAAAGGGTAGGGTAGGGGATTGGGCCTCCGGTAAACTCACTCAGTCGGCGAAACACAGCGCAAGCGATGTTTCACGCCGGTTTTCTGTGAGAACGTGGTATTTCTCCGGTCGAGCCGGCCCATTCGTGCCGAAGCATGGCTCTCCCACGTATAAATACGACACTTCCGATACCTTATGTAATAATGGATTTTAAAAAGCAGATGTTTGGTAATTGGCATATTGACTCAGTCCACTATAGTTTTAGTAAACAATGTATACAATAGAACAGTATAAAAAAAAGGTTAATGAGCGTATCTCGCCGTTAAACTTTGGTTTGGCGAGGTTTAAAATGTATTAGTATTTAAGTTTTTGGAATGAATAAAAAAAAAATATATATATATATATATATATATATATATATATATATATATATATATATATATATATATATATATATCCCATATGGTTCAGTGTTCACTGAATTATTATAAACTATGTAGATACAGTCCGCAACTAGTTTATAATAATTCAGTGAACACTGAACCATATGGGATATATATATATATATCCCATATGGTTCAGTGTTCACTGAATTATTATAAACTATGTAGATACAGTCCGCAACTCCGTTACGCGAAATTACGTTTATTGCGCGAGAGCAGTATATTTTTCCAGGATAAAAAGTAAGAAGAGAGCGTATTCCCTCTTAAGGCCGGCAGCGTACCTGCAGATCTTCTGATGTTGCGAGTGTCCATGGGCGACGGAAGTTGCTTTCCATCGGGTGATCCGTTTGCTCGTTTGTCCCCTTATTTCATTAAAAAAATCCTATGTCCTTTCCCAGGACTCAAAGTATCTCCATACCAAGTTACAGCAAAATCGTAAAAGTGTACAGGTGACAGACTGACACCTCCTATTTTTGAATTGATTATTATTATTTACTTGACATGTGCTGCCTACAATAATTACGGCACGATCCCTATAGAAAAAGATGAAGATTAATTCTCGAAAGTGGAATTAAATTAATATCCCGATTAGAGATGTAATGCGACGTAATTTCGTATTTAATAATTCTCGATCTCACGACACGAGTATTTTTATGATTATCATGGTGATTTCTGAAAATGTATCTTTCTGCCATTCCAGGAAATGTATGAACGTTTTTTTTGTAAGTCTTTTAAAACGGTAAATCGAATTAAAAAATAGAACTCAAAAAACTTTCTTTTTTTCCTCAGATTTATTTGTCCATTATGAAATTAATTAACAAGCATCAATGCTTGAACAGATATTAACTATTAGAGTAAGTAAGAAAGGTGTGTTGTTAAAAATAAAGGTACGCACCTACTCATTAATATATTATATTATTATACAGCTGCTCAATACTGTATACATTTAAGCGACAATAACTATAACGGCTTCATCTGTTCCACTTATTGAACTCCAGCCATTCACTTGTCGGGTTAAGCCATACGATGGTGATGTGCGTATCTGAAAATATCGTCATCGACCGCATAACACCACATATTTCGACCGAATAACAATGTTATATTTTAGTTAATATTGGTAGTTATTGTAAGTTAAAAATTTTAGCTAATGTTATGATTTAATTTATAACATTATAAAAAAAAAATAAGTGATTGATACAAAAAAATCCACTTCTTTGTAATTGGAAGCCTATTTGGCTTCATCTTTTGGTTGTAATCAATAAAAGTTGTGAGTTTAAATTCACATTACAACGATGAAATAGCACGTTATCGTAGTTTTGCCTAATCGATTCGGATATGTAACAATATTTTTCGCTATCTTGGATACTACTTTGGGGAGATCGCAGACGGCACACTTTTTGTGTGATCGAGCCTGCGGCGCACATACAGTCGGCATGGCGCGCTCGATCACACAAAAAGTGTGCCGTCTGCGATCTCCCTTAGGCTGGTTTTAGTATCACGCGGACCGTCGTAATGCGATAAATCCGTACGGACCTGTCCGCAGTACTCCTTAAGGGAGCGACTAAGGAAAGTGTCGATTTTATAATTCATTTTTATACTTGAGAATAAGCCCCGAATTGTTTCATTTTCTGAAATTAGATACTACATTATATTTCTGAGAATTCGATCTGAGCAAAACACGATATCTTAAAATTTTCTCGATAGAGAAAAATCACAAAGATGCAGCTAATTTTCACGAATTTTTCATTTATTGCCATAACCGTGCATTGAACTAAGTTAATATTTTAACACATTGTATAAAATTCTGTCATTGAGAGATCGACCTAGCGGATTTTTAAAATGTTGTATATTTATCGAGTTATTGAGAAAAAACTAATTTGGCGATGAATCCGCGTCGTTCTTTTTCACCTGGCGTATGAAAGACAGGCGTGAGTGTGAAGAGAGAAGGACGATGTTTGATTTTTGGGGTTAGTTCCGTACCGGTGAGATAGCAATACATTTTCAAATACCTATTTTCAATTCCTCTCGCCGCTGGTGTATCCTCCTAAGGAGAGTTTTAAAGTAATGCGGATGAATCCGTACGGACCTGTCTGCATTACTCCTTAAAGCTTCATACAGATCGGTCTAAGCGGAGCGATCCGTACAAACGTTCTGCGTGACACTATAACCAGTCCTTAGATGTAAAGTTTTAGTAGGAAATATAATTACTAACTTTATCTACGTTAGGTTTGCTTAGTCTAAAACACAATTTTATTTTGATTTTACACAACACATCTACCGCATAATTCGATATTCGGTACTATTTCGTTAACCGCATATTCGGTACACTTTACCATCTCTTGTTGTTGACACAAACGCTTAATTAGGTGTATGATAAGCGATTCCATTCAGCGTCGCCAGTGAAAACGTGTGGAATTCATTTTGTACAGCTCGCACTTTTATTGTCTCATGTAGGTCAATATAATATGATATGGGGTGTGCTGAATAAACGAAAATGCTTATTAAGATGCTCCCTCACCTGGAGCATTCGCGGGTAACGTTACATTATAGATTCGACTTTGAGCATTACATTACAATACTACCTGCCTGACTAACGAGCATCCGCGTGTAATGTAACCTTATATATTTTTTTTTATGAAATAAGGGGGCAAACGAGCAAACGGATCACCTGTTGGAAAGCAACTTCCGTTGCCCATGGACACTCACAGCATCAGAAGAGCTGCAGGTGCATTGCCGGCCTTTTAAGAGGGAATAGGGTAATAGGGGAGGATAGGGAAGGGAACAGGGGAGGGTAGGGATGGAAATAGGAGAGGGTAGGGAAGGGCAAAGGATAGGGGATTGGGCCTTTGGTAAACTCACTCACTCGGCGAAACACAGCGCAAGCGCTGTTTTACGCCGGTATTCTGTGAGCCCGTGGTATTTCTGCGGTCGAACCGGCCCGTTCGTGCCGAAGCATGGCTCTCGTACGTCAACACGATATAGATTCTACTATGAGCATGACTCACCAATTTGACTTCACTGTCACGTAGCATTGATGTTACAAGTTGTATCAAGATAATATTACACATTGTATCATTACAAGGTGCGCATTGTAATGCTCGGTTCTCCTCCCTCACTGATGTATATTGCTCGACTCTGTAACGTTACATTTTACACTACAATTAGAGTGCCATGGCATATAACATCTACCGACCTTCGAGAAGGAGGAGTTCTGGCCGATTGGAGTCGTCTACAGGAGGTTCCGAGGACGACTTCCGAACACGTCGCGCCCCACGTCGCAGACAATACGTGTTTAGTGTTAGTGTTAGTTTTTAGTATAATTGTATGTATGTTAGTCTATAAGGTATTTATAATATGGGCCAAGATGCCTGAATTAAATAAATAAATAAAATAAATAAATATTACTCCGCTGCACCGAAGCAGCACTTAGAAGTAGTACAGTCTCGCTTATCTTCTAAGAAAATAATATAATATATATGCCAAAATTTATCAGAATAGATCCACGGTGGGTACGTAACGCGGCTTAATATTATTTTATATTTATTTTTATACTGGAAATAGTTCTTGCCTACGTCTCCGCCCACGTAAATACAGTGACCCCAGAAAATAGAGTACTATTTTGGGATTGGGAAAACTAATCTGTATTTCAGGCTAGAAATATGAAATAAATTTTTCATCATAATATTATGTACATTAACTAGTTGCACCCCAGGTTATTACCCGTGATTCACAAAGGTGCTACCTCACCGGGAGCATTCGTTTGTAATGTAACGTTACAGAGTCGAGCATTACAATGCGCACCTTGTAATGATACAAAATCGAGCATGTGTAATATCTTGATACAACTTGTATTAACTAGCTATGGAATACTCAAAGTCGAATGTTACATTACACGCGAATGCTCGTCAGTCAGTGAGATAATATTGTAATGTAATGATCAAAGTCGAATCTTTAATGTTACATTACACGTGTAATATAATGCTCAAAAACGAATCTATAATATTTCATTACAAGTGAATGTTCGCGGTGAGGTAGAACCTTTAGGAAAGAAATTGTGTTATTTTAAAAGACGTAGCTGCACCACTGTCTCTGTTAATTAATGGTATTAGCTATGTTTATATAAAGGTATTAAAATCACTCAAGTCGCTTAAACGTGAAAAAGTAACAAACATGTAACACACTCACAAATCGCTTTTATAATATTTTTTTTTTATGAAATAAGGGGGCAAACGAGCAAACGGGTCACCTGATGGAAAGCAACTTCCATCGCCCATGGACACTCGCAGCATCAGAAGAGCAGCAGGTGCGTTGCCGGCCTTTTAAGAGGGAATAGGGTAATAGGGGAGGGTAGGGAAGGGAATAGGGTAGGGGATTGGGCCTCCGGTAAACTCACTCATTCGGCGAAACACAGCGTAAGCGCTGTTTCACGCCGGTTTTCTGTGAGAACGTGGTATTTCTCCGGTCGAGCCGGCCCATTCGTGCCGAAGCATGGCTCTCCCACGTTTATTAGGGTAATAGATAAAGCGTCAAAAACTACCTCGTAGGCATCATTACGATCTTCGCGGCATGCGATCGCGACCGAAAAAAAACAGAAAATAAACTACCACTTTCCGATTTTGTCACAAGTGATGAAGTGACCGACAGAAATTGGAATAAAACTCCACCTTATGGCATTGGTTTCATAAAAAGTCACCTTTAAATATAACTAGATGACGCCCGCAACTCCGTTGCGCCAAGTATCGTTTATCGCACGGGAACGGTACATTTTTCCAGGACAAAAAGTAGCCTTTCCCGGGACTCAGTATGCCAAAATATGGTATGGATATATTTTAGACTATGTCTTATTAGTTACAACTTACACCGCAGACCAAGCGCAGTTCACAAATCGAGTTACAAAGGTATTTCAGTTGTTTCAGACTGTATTTCGACAAAGTCAGGTATCTGTTGATTCAGTGACGAGTAAGCCGGCTTTTAGATCAACTCGCTATCTTAATTTCTCAGGCAGAGTTAGAATTAGTAAGCTTTTCATCTAATTTATTGTTATTATCTCCGTGATTCACAAAAGCAATTAATTTCGGTAAAGGATTTACCCGTAATCATCTTTTACATCATCAGCACCTTCGTCTATTTCATGAGAGGATTATTTTAATAAATATGACTACTAATAAATATCATTCTTTGTGCTTAAGTTTTTTTAAAGCTGATTTAAGAAATGACAGAATTTATGTTTAATCTCGAGTAAGGATGGAAATTAAAGGGTTTGAAAAGGGGATCAGAGATCTATACTAATCTTGCTAATAATATATATTATGCGAAAGTACATATCTGACTGTCTATTACCTCTTCACGCCCAAACAACTGTACAAATTTTGCTGGGTATGGAGATGCTTTGAGTCCCGAGAAAGGACATAGGATACTTTTTATCCCGAAAATGTGTGGTTCTCACGCGATAAACAAATTTTGGTGCAACGAGGTGCGGTAGTCATCTAGTTTTATAAACGAGAGATCGCCAAATGGTCGAAATTCGACCTCAAATAAAAAATTAAATTATAAGTTTCAAATTTCAACGATTTTCTAGTGATATTCTATTATCAAAATATTGACTTTATTATTTTTAGACATAATTCCTGCGACAGACTCAGATTATTATATTCAAATGATGACCGACTGGCCGTGTAATTATAACTGGCTAATGCATAATGCAGTATTTAAGATTGAATAAAAAAATCAGATCAAAGACAGGCACACCATAAATAAAAGAGTACAATTCGTGTGTATAGGCTTGTTAATCAAAATCTCCTAGTGTGTGTGTTGACTACAACACACACTAGTTTGTAATGTTTTATTTGTTAAAAAAAATGTATGATCAAAACATAATTTCAAAATGATATTAGATCCACTCCATTTAATACTCCTTCACCATATAAACTATAACTGTGCAAAATTTCATTCAACCTATTTCATTCACCTATTTTTCGTCAAAAGGGATCTAAAGTTTTTCGCTCGCGTATTAACATATTACTAGCTGTTTGACTGAGCTTTGCTCGGTATCCGATGAAAATGACATTTTCTAGAAATGATTCCTAGCTAGATCGATTTATCGCCCCCGAAACCCCCTATGTACTAAATTTCATGAAAATCGTTGGAGCCGATTCCGAGATTCCAATTTTATATATATATATATACAAGAATTGCTCGTTTAAAGATATAAGATAATATAGATATGTTGGTCAAATTGACGGTAAAAATATAAAACGAATTCAGTAATTCTTTCAATGAATTGATAGTAGATACTAGATAATAATGTTGATGGCTAGAAATGCCAATGATAAATAAAGTGTAAAACACACAGAAATAACAATGGCGAAAGACAATACAATCAATATGAAAACAACTTTATCAGCAGATAACAACGGTATCGATTTCGATTATTGGCATTTGGCACAGTCTGGAATAAATATAGATTCAATGCTTGTACGCGATTCCGCGTTTTAGAATAACCATACACGGTTATTACTTTTTTAATGGGCAAAATGCAACGTATCAAGACGTCTTCCGGTCGCATCATCTGGCAGCACAGGACTGCTAGCAACACCGGACCGGAAGTTCCTTTCACCTTCACTTTACATCCGACCCCGATGCTACGTGCTGACCAGGAGAGATGTGCTCTGCTTGCTGACCGGTCGGTGTAGTGAGAAAGCCCGATGATACCGATGCGGAGTCGCCCAGGCCGCGGTACATTGCGGCTAGTGGACGATGTACCCGATGAGGCGATGCTGGCTGGCGCGGTGCGGAGGGGCGGGGAGTGATGATGATGAAGGCAGCGTGTTCTGTCGAGCGTCACCAATGTGGAATATGTGTGGTAGCCACAGAGAAAGATCTTCCGACCGAGCGAGGTGTTATAATCGGTCAGGCCGAAGACCACGTGATACATCTTAGCTGTCGTATATATACCGACGCGCTCAGAAAACTTCGATAGCGCGATGCAGGAATGTTAGGCGAATTGTGGGTACCGCCACAAACGTAATCTATACTAATATTATAAAGAGGTAAACTTTGTTTGTTTGTTTGTTTGTTTAATTGTAATGAATTGGCTCAAAAACTACTGGACCGATTTTAAAAAATTTTTCACAATTCAAAAGCTGCATTATTTACGAGTAACATAGGCTACTTTTTATTTTGGAGAATATAGGGTTCCGTAAGATATTTAAGTCTTTCGGAAAGAACTAGAAAATTTACTTATTTTGCGTAAGCTGCCTAAACTATAAAATATAGAACTATACAATGTTCTAAGTAAATGTAGTTCTTATAAATATCTACAAAAATGTCCGCAACACACTATACCTATCTATGTCAAGTGAGGCACAACAACCATTTTTTTATTTAAAAATCTTGATTTTTTTTGGACTACATTTAAACGCATTTATTTTACTTATGCTAATAATATTTATCAAATATATATAAATAACTCCATCACTAAGTACAGTTTATGTAGATTATATTTGCTCTTTGAATGATTAAAATTGGACGTTTGGTTTAGAAGTTATGGTGAAATTAAAATATTGCGATTTACGCCCGTTTCGAAGTGGGCGCTACAAATGCCACAATGAATAGATAATAATAGTACAAGTACCAATGCAGGGGTGCGCATTGAACATGTCGTAGGATGATTTGATAAATAGAATTTTCGCGAAAATTCTAAGGTTTTCGCGAAAACACGGATAATTAGATAATGTTGATTACATTTTTCAATCTTACTGACAAAAGGTAGTGTTTTCGCGAAAATGCGAGTCGCCTTAGTACGATTGCGAAACGAATCGTTAGTTATTATCGAAAAAAATCACTAAATGGTCGGTTTAAGCGCCTCACAACAACATCTTCTCTGATTGGTTGAAGACTTGTTTTAAATGTCAATTCATTGTCACGCGTTGTTTTGTTTGTGGTTGTTTTTGTAAGCGAGCTTTTGATATTTATAAACCAGAAACTAATTCTAAGGTTATGTCCTTTATAATTCTATGGTGTATTACCTCAAAGATACATAGGAAAATATAGTAACCAATCAGAATAAGAGTTGGCCAGTAAGCAAAAATCAAGCCAATCAGCGTTAAGAATGTGCAATGTTACTAAGGCAACTCGCGTTTTCCCAAAAAACCTAATTTTTTTAGGATAATTGAAAAATGTTATCACCATTATCTAATTATCAGTGTTTTCGAAAAATCCCTAAAATTTTCGCGAAAATTCGATTTATCCAATCATCCTACGACATACACATTGAAAAGGTCTACAGAAAACTCCGCGATGGTATATATTTTTTTTTTTTATGAAATAAGGAGGCAAACGAGCAAACGGGTCACCTGATGGAAAGCAACTTCCATCGCCCATGGACACTCGCAGCATCAGAAGAGCTGCAGGTGCGTTACTGGCCTTTTAAGAGTTTTAGATTACGATTTTAATTTCAAATGAATATTTTCGAAGATATTAAGTACATATTTAAAAATTGCGGGACGTAAGTAGCTTTTGCGGCAGTACCGACCAATGCGGGCCACGGGTAGTAATGAATATAAATTATTTAAAAAAAACTACTGAATCGATTTTAATAATTTTTTTCAGTGACTTAGGCCATCATTTATTTTATACCCGTGCGAAGCCGGGGCGGGTCGCTAGTAATTTTATATTTTACTTTCCTCTAATTACAGTCCACAAAGTTAAGTGATAAGCTTGAGTGATTAACACAAACAATGCTTGTGTAGTTAAGTAAACCAGAAATTCCGGATTACTTTTGCTGAAATAACACACAAGATAGATATTAATGTTAATTATAACCAAAAAGAAAAGCTATTGGGCGATCTATTGGGCGGCTAAGATCAAATATCGGCGTCATATCTGTGAGGCTTTGATTGTATAAAGTTTGAGGTTTCATATTTTAAATTATTCATAAATTTTACAATTTTTTACATTTGTCTTCCCGTAAAAAACCATCCTCGTACCATTATACAGAATATTCTAAAAAAAGGATTAGCGAAATCGGTTCAGCTATTCTCGAAATAAATTATTTAAATTGGCTGGTACCGACTTCAAAGTCCGAACTTCGAAGTAGGTAATGAATAGTTGAGATTTAGACGAATTCTGAAAAAGGCACTTTAAAGGTACAAGTGGGAAGCCGGCTACATGAAGCGGCAGCAGACGACGTGTCGTCGCGACACTACTGGTTTCTATGATAAGTGTCGCTAGCTTCGTGTCGCTAGCTACAAACCAGTAGTGACGCTGCTACACGTCGTCTGCGGTTGCTTCATGTCGCCCACTACCAACCGGCACTTTTAAAGAGTAAGAATTATTTAATACTTTTTAGTTCATATTATTATTGTTATGACCTTGGAAGTCGGTTTCATTTTATTGTTAATTTTATTCTACATTATACCATAGATATTGAATGGACACAACTTACAATATTCGCTATTTTGCATATCATTGAAACAGTCAAGCTCTAAAACAAATTAACAGTACTTATCTCAATCAACAAACTCCCAATCGGAATATCACGTGAGCCCAATTTGTATTGATCAGAAAATATGGAGGCGAAATTAATTTGGGCGTAAGTAATAGGGCCGGAATAATCCGCTCGGAGGGTCTCGGCTCGATCGTCAATAAAATATATTTGCGAGTGACACGTCAAGTCAGGTGTGACAAGCTCAAGTGTTGATTTCCCCGGGGCCGCAGGTTCGAATTCCATTTTTACCGGAGCTCTAATCGTTTTAAGGTTTTATGTTCATTGTTTTGTTTGTGACAAACTCGCGATTGTTTTTGAAACAATGTTGGAATACGCGAGAACATTAATTGTTCACTGTTAAGCATTAATGTCCTAACCCACCATTTTTTTGTTGTTAAATTTTTAATGCAGTCTTGTCCTAAATCACCTAAAGAACATAACTGCATTTATAACTCAATACGTCATTTTTTTGTGGGTTAGTACACGAATGCTTAACAGCGTCCATTTATTCTCGTAGCTTGAAAAAAATTTTACATAATATCACTGTATATTATTAGTATCGAAAAAGTTTTAAATAGTTTGCAGAAGATTATTTTGTTCATATTTTATCATCCATTCATCCCATATCATTAAAATATATTATGTACTAAGCAGGCCCCTAGACGATCAATAATTGTATTGTGCAATATCACGCTTAAATTTTATTGAACAGTTTATTTGACGATTAGATTGAAGGCGCGCGATGTTCAGTATCCACCCTAGACGGTCAATAATATTACGTAATACGTTCTATTGCGCAATAAATTGCTCGTCTAGGGGCCCGCTTAGTACTACGTAAGTACTATACATAATTACGTTATTTTCTCTCTCAGTCTGTAGCCCTAGCATGGCCACCAGTAGAAATGGGAAAGTATAGACAAACTGTGGAAATAAACTTAAGGTGCCGTTCCGATCTTTTTTCGTTCCGTAAAATTCAATTAAAATGCCACTTTATCACAGACTATGGTCCTAAAATTCATATAGTAAAAGCCTTAATAATATGTGTATTTTAATAATTATTAATAATATTCAAATAAAATTAAATTTTAAGGGGGCTCCCATACAAAAAACACAATTTTTGGCCTATTTTTGCTCTTTTTTTATGACATAGGCTATAGTCTGTCATAAAGTAGCATTTTAATTGAATTTTTGTCGGTCGCGATTAGTCGCGGTTAAGATCGGAGTGGCACCTTAAGTTTATATCCACAGTTTGTCTATACTTTCGCATTTCTACCGGTGGCCATGCTAGGACTGCAGCTGGTCTCGCCACCTTTCTCACATTTTGGTATTATTTGTAGCGTCCATGATTTTCATAATATTAAACAATATCCGATAGATTTTATTAGAACCACAAAGTATGAGTAGATCGATAAAAATATTAACTACGATTATGCTGCTAATATGATAATAACGTTTGTGCATCTACAAATAAAACACAAATTCGTTTACCCGATTCTCATTATCAATGTCGATATCGACAGATAATAATTGATAAACGTTCGAACTCGATAAAAAATATGAGTCGCATTTATAAAACATTTTCGTTGGAGAGTAGTGGTGTTTTTCGTTAGAAGCAAACTTGAAAAATCCAAGATGAATTGTAAATATTACTGTGACAGATTTTTGGGCTGGGTGTTCAATAACAAAATCATAGTGTTCCTCAGTTTACTATGTTTCTGCTTGTTTGTGTCGACACTGGCTATGGCTGGACAGAGAAACAGGCTTAGTAATGAATTGAGTGATTTGACTAGTACTACTACAACTACAACTACGCCGCAACCAGAAACTGGAGATAATAATACCGTTACAGATGGAGGAACAGAGGACAATAATACAGGAAATAATAATACAGATACAGATAACATTATTACAGGAGAGAATAATGCAGGTGGAAATAATAATACCGATACAGATGACAGCAGTAATGGACATTCTGAGATAGATGAAGGAAATACTGACACAGAAGATGACGAAAGTAGCGCAGGTAGTGCCCCCTCTAATCCCAATTCTCCAGAAGCAGAACCAAACGCTAGAAATGTAGAAGAGAGTAAACCAGAAGAACATGCTTTACTTGAGCCTAGTAGAAATATTGGGTTGGACAGTAATCTTCTTCAGATTCTGGCCGGTGGTGCATAAAAAATAAATATAGTACGTGTAAAACAAGCTTTACTTGACCCTAGTACAAATATTGGGTTGGACAGTAAACTTCTACTTCATAAAATAAATATAGTGCGTGTAAATAATGTGTACATACATTTAAGTGGTAGAGGTTGTAAGTTATTTGTATTAACTGAAAAAATATTGTAAGCCTCATCGATCTAAACTGTCGCTGACGTTTTTATGATGATTATTTTAGATACATAATATTTAATTATAGTTTTTTTATTTAGCTATCCTGCAACATTATTATTCATTTTATGGGTTTATTTCCATCCTAAACCAAATAAACTATATTTTAATCGTGAAATTCACACTTGTTGATTTGTTGATTGTTTTGTATCATCATTACGTATTAAATACCACCATTATATTTTTAGGTAATTATAATTTATATTGTGAGTTTCTATTATTTCATGTTTTATTTAAATATTGCGTAATTTTAATAAACATTTAGTATTAAAATTAGTTTTAGTGATTACAGCATGTGTCTATCTTATCTGGTCTAATTGACAAGCTAAGTGTGTAGTCGTTTGATAATAAATAATAATTGTTTCGTTGTTATCTATTGGATTTTAAAATTAATGTTTATTGCGGTTATCTATTACAATTTTAACGCTACTTTTAGAATTATTTGTTGAACTGTTTTTTCACCTGTGCATCTTGCTATATATTATTTGCTGCATATATATATATATATATATATATATATATATATATATATATATATATATATATATCCTCCTAGGTAGACTATCGTAACATCAAAGGAGGAGCGCTTGAAGTTGCAAATTTAAACCACGACTTCATTTTTCAACCGATTGTTATGAAATTTGGCAGGAGCAACAACAATAGTGTTAGATATTAAGTTATGCATTAAAATACTATATTATATGTTTGGTTTTGCTAAAATTGTTGTTGTGATATTATTCTTTGGAAAATCTACAACGAAAATTATAGCAACTAACACTAACCACAGTTTACGTTGAAATTTTTCCTTGGTAAAATATAGTAACGTTTACAGGGGACTTCTTTAACATTTTTGTACGGTATATAAGACATATCTTCATTTACAGCGGAATAACCAAATTCGAATTTATAGTTTGTTTGAGAAAATGAATTATTATAATTTATTGTTTGAAAAAAATATGTGCTTACCTTTAAAAGTGTGTTTTAAATAGGTCGTTGACACGATTTATACTAATGATGTGCAAAAAAGTGCGAAAATATGGTATGTAATCAGCTAAGTTGGCTTGCAAAGCATCAATAATAAAAAAGGTCTGCTCTATGAAATAATGGAATTTTCTAACATTCATAAAAATCTATATGATATGCTGTATAACTTAAAGTATTCATCACAACCATACTTCAATACTAATATTATAATAAATGCGAAAATGTGTCTCTGTCGTTACTTCGTCAGACTCAAACGAGGAAAATCGATTGATTTTCCTGAAATTTGGTATAAAGATACTTGGAAGTCCTGGAAAAGGACATAGGATACTTTCTATACCAGTAAAATATACGGTATTCGCAAAACAAACTTTTGGCGTTAGGAGTTGCGGGCATCATCTAGAAAACCATAAACCATTGCTAGGTAACAGGTATATTATTTCATGTTGCGGATTGTCCTGAAGGCCTGTTGAGTCCACTATTACGAAAAATGGCTCCCGTGAACAAGATATCCGTAGAAGAATTGGGATGGCTAAGAGTGCTAAAAAACCTAGTAGAGTGTAAAACCTGGCGTGACAAAAAATTTCTTAAAAAATAAAACGAAACTTGTTCATATTTTAGTATTTTCCATATTCTTTTACGTATCCATGACATGGACTCTGAATTCTATAAACCGCAGACACAACATAGGACGCCTGCGATAAGGAAAATGCGCTCAATTTCATGGACTTCTTTCAGAACTAACGCGTCCATCCTGACTAAAGAAAACATAAAAACAAGGCACTCAATCACCTGCCTCAATATATCTTACAATACTATAGACACATAACCAGAAAGAAAGGAGATAAGTTTAAAATAGTCACTGGCGAGACTGAGGGAGAAAGACCTCGGGCCGCAGTCCCAATCGTTAGGACTAACGATTGGGACTGTTCCTATTAAATTCACATCCCAATTAATGAGTCCAATGTCTACAAGGCTTTTCGAGTGGCCAAAAATAGGAAAGAAAAGCTGGCATAACAATAATTATTATGAGGAATGTCATAGAAAGGAGAAGTCACGACCCTCTGACATGAGGAATATGACTATAGGAAGAGGATCATTTGGGATACTATACTAGTCCTGAAAGTTTCCAGGCCAAAAAAAGAAATCATAAAAACATAAACCAAGTACAAATGTATGTATACTTTTACACTACATGAATGTAAAAGTATGTTTGTCTATTCTGTCTATGCGTATGTTACCACCTCACACCCAAACCGCTAAACCAATTTTTCTGATCTTTGATATGGGGATACCTTGAATCCCGGGGAAGGTCATGAAATACTTATCATCCCGAAAAAATGTTCCGTTTTCGGGCGATAAACGACTAAGGTCAAGTTAGCCTTAAATGAGTTTAGTATTCTTAACAGAGCGAGATAGTATACAAGGCGAAGATTCGGCCTCACGTGGAATACTGTTCTTATGGGCACGGGCGACAAAATACCAACTATTCCCTCTGGATAGTAATCAACGAAAGATAGCTTGGATTGAAGATAGCCATAGTGTTTCAAACAAGCTAGACCCCTTGGAATTACTTTCAATTGTAACTTCGCTCTACATCTTCTATCAGCTGCTGTATCAATAGGAGGTGCTTCGAGGAATTATTGTTCGTAATCGCACCTCCTACAACATTTCGCCATCGAAATATACCATCCTGATCACCTTGATGATTCTTTCACAGTAAAACTGAAACAAACTGCCACCAGCAGTATTTTCAGACCAATACGACCTGAAAACATATTTGCAACTCTTCTGGTGTTGCGAGTGTCCATGGGTGACGGTAGTTGTTTTCCATCAAGTGACCCGAAAAAATAGATCGGTAAAATATCGTATCTTAATGAATAGTACGACGTAGAACGTAGTAAGATATATATACAATAAATAAAAAATAATAGTTTCCGTAGTAGAATATTGTATAATTATCACACGATATTTATCATTACTAAAATTCCAACGAAAAAAATCGTAAGTTACACTTGCTATATATTTTTCGAAAGAAGTTCCAATGTAAACTATTGTAAGTGGTACAAACTATAGTTTACGTTAGGGTTCATCCGGCGTATACAATCGCAACTGATACATACGATGTGTAAATTCGGGTATCTGCTCCCGTATTACTCCGCGTAGACTATCGTTAAGGGACTAACGATAAATAACGTCGGAGGCGTTTAAAACATACTACTGTTTACGTTTAGAAAAAGGCAGTTGTAGTTTGAATTCAATATTTTTTCTTGAATATCCTAAAAGATCTAACTTAATTCTATGCATTTTCGCAATAAAACGAATTTTGCCATTTTGTGGCTTACGATAGGCTACCTAGGAGCAGTCGATATTATATATATATATATATATATATATATATATATATCGACGGGTGCAAAGTAAAAAAAGTCATCTGCAATTTTGAGTTTTTCGTTTTTTTGTAGAAACTAGCTTAAAATATCATGTTCTACAACATACCAAAAACAAAAATTCAAATATCACCTTATTTTTGGTACTTTTGTCACGTAAAAGAAGACATCTACTCTTGTTTTGTGAAATTGCACGATGTAAATGCGGATAACTACCGCTGGTCGTCTATACGCGGGACGCGCGGGGGTCATGTTATGCGGCATAAGCGGCTATCTGCCATATAGCTTTTTCTACGTTGCGATTGTGATTTAGATGTCTCAATTTACTTTTGCAAATTAGTATTGTTTATTATGTTTATGAGTACCTATTTATGTTAATTCTTATTATTAGCTATATTAATTGACTTCTTATTTGTTACTGTTATTTTTTACTGTTTTTTCATGTTCAGAAAGTCCAAAACGACTTTTTAAAGAAGTTGAAAGTTTCCAGAACATAAGTGATAGATTTATCGAGCAAAATACTGTGTTGCCCGATGAAATTATTGAACATCTTATAGAAAACCTTGATGTGCCACCGATGAAGACAAATGAATATAAGTTAACTTTGTAAGATAAGTCCCCATGATCTGAATACTCTAGGCCAGTCACACCAGTTCACTCTCAGTCTGAAATATAAAATGATTTTGAAAATTTGTCGATCTCAGCAAATTAACAAATACGCCAACACCCTCAGAATACAGTTCATTCATCACTTCAAGTCCGCCGCGTCCATTATCAGTATTAGATCAAAATATTATATATTCTTTTTTATTTAACAGATACTTTGATCTCATATAATCTATAACCTGCTTGAGTTTATTAACTCAAACAGGCCATCGAGTATATTGTCCCTCTCAAACTTTAAATCTTCTATAGACAAGTGAATGTTCTACGCCTTCCTCGTTAAACGGTAGAAAAAGACGTCAGTTAAATATTGATCTAAAGACGATTGAGAAATAAAGACACGTGTATTGATACGAGACGTAAATTACGACCAAATTTAGGTAAACAATTACATCAGTCCAGAAATGGTAAATTGCAACCTGCGTAACATCATATCCCGGCATTTGCAAGTTCTCGCGAAGTTTTTCTATTAACTTATCTTTGACCGGTTTTGGGATCTCTGTGATCACGAGAAGCAATTGAGAAATCGTTGAAATAAAATTTCATTTTGTGTTCTGAAGAATCGTATGCACCCCTCCGATGGTGTAAAACGTCCGGCGATGCTTATGATGTTATAATGAACCCATCATGCTTACAAGTGCCAAGTACAAAGACTATTAAGCCTCTGCCTAAATTATAATAATTTACAACATAGTTCCTGTACTGATAATGATACTGAATAATTTTTAAATTAGTTTAAAATAATTAAAGTATTGACACAGAATTTCATTTTTGTTGTGAGAAAATACGATTTTTACGAAAGTAAATGAATGATTCCTAAGTATATCCATACTAATATTATAAATGGGAAAGTATGTTTATTTATTTATTTGTTTGTTTGTCCTTCCTTCACGCTCTAACGAAGAAACAAATCGTATTGTTTTTTGGCATAAACTTAATTGAAAGGATGAAAAGTAACATAGGCTACTTTTGGTCTTGGAAAAACATCATGTTTCTAAGGGAGCTTACGGGAATATTTGCAATTTACGCGATTTTCAAATTCCACGCGAGCGAAGCCGCGAGCAAAAGCTAGTATTTCATATTTTAACTTCCTTCTAAATCGTGTACCTTGCACCGAATCGACAACGTAGAAAAAGATATCTACGCAATTATATTCTGAACTTGGTGTGTTTAAGATGTAAAACGTTTAACTACATATTTTAATAATATAACTTACTTTTAATAATAATATTAAGTGTTACACTTTACGTTGTTACTGATAATCGTACTAGTAATCGGTAAAAATACTTTAATAAATATAATTTTTAATTCCCACGTAGAAACGACCAAGTGGTAGTTAACTCAGTTGTCATATTTTCAAGCGCAATGTAGATGCAGACAACTACAATATCTCGTAAATTAAACATAATTAGAAGAAATTAAATATACATGTGGATTCATTAATAAATAATGAAACAATGATGAAAATTTCAATAAATTTGATCGGAAATTGACAAAATGGGAGCATTTTTTCCTATTATGCGCTCTCCTGAAAAGTTGCTGTTTTGTAGATGACTCTTTTTACTTTGCACCCGTCGATATATATATATATATATATATATATATATATATATATATATATATATATATATATATATATATATATATATCTGTAGAATTGCCTTTATTTTTATTATTATTCTTAATGAAGTTATATCAAAGGAGAACGGACCGACGACAGATGAACAAACAAAGCAAATAGGGATGGCAAGGTCAAAGATTAGCTGATTTTAAAATAGCTATTCCAAAAATTTCAGCATCATAACTTATGTTTTTTTTTGTAGTGAGCTTTCAAAGTTTGATAGTCAAGTCGATTTTTTTTATAAAATTCCTTAATTTTTGTATACCACTCGATAAGTTATAACATTTTTTGTTATGAAACCACTTTCATAAACGCAATATTTAACATAGCTATCGAACAAACTAGCTAGGCGTGACGTCACAGTTAGCTGATATTTGTAAAGAGCGTTTTGGGAAGGTCTATCTTATGTGAGTTTTCAATTCTGATAATATCTTGGAGAGTTTTTAAGCTATCAGAGTCATTTTTTCACCGATATTTCTATTTTCGAATGGTCCTTCACTTTTCGTCATGATTATTATTGGGGTTCCTTGTAGTTTCAACGGAATCTTAAAAAAAATCTACAGGCAATCCAAACTTATAGCACCCTCAGTTTACGTCGGGGCTGAATAATTTTCTCATGGCATTTTCAATGAAAATGTAATTACAATCTTATTGACGGCGAAGGCAATCTTATAACGTGAATTTTTCCTGTAAGCCTTCGACGACGGTAGCTCGAGTTTTGCTAATAAGTTATAAATATTCATAGTCATAAGTAGCTCCAGTGCTATCGAGCGTTTAACGTATCCAGCGTAAAATGGTCGCGGAACTGTGCTAGCAGTCACCGACGGTGCTCCTAAAGTGGGGGACGCGGGAGGGAGCGGGGCTCAGCTTATACTGGTCTCCTAAACATTACGGGCAAGGGGATTTCGATACCCATTATAGGTACGATATTTCAATACTGTATTTATATTTCCTGTGGGAAATGGCACGGTACTAAATCTGGGGCTCGTGAGGCTGGGGCTTTACTTTCGCACGGATTGATGAATGGATCTTGCATAACGTATGCAATGATTTCCGCTTAATGTGCATGCGAAATGATGTTATTATTTCAAAATTGGTATGAACAAGTTCTTGATTTTTAGAGTTCCGTACCCAAAGGTTAAAAACGAGACCCTATTACTAACATTTCGATGTCTGTCTGTCCGTCTGTCTGTCTCCAGGCTGTATCTCAAGAACGACTATAGCTAGACTTCTGAAATTTTCACATATTCTGTATTTTGATTGCCGCTATAACAACAAATACTAAAAAGCACAAACTAAATAATATTAATATTTAAGGGGGGCTCGGGGCTCCCATACAACAAGCGTGATTTTTTTGCTATTTTTGTTCGATATCAATAATGGCTGTAGGCACTTGAGATTTTTATAAAATCCTTAGTTATATTAATTGTACTTTAATAATTGATATTAAAATTAAATTAAAATAAATATTTAAGGGGCCTTCCCATACAAAAATCACATTTTTTGCGCTATTTTTGCTCTATAACGGTACGGAACCCTTCGTGCGCGAGTTTGACTCGCACTTGGCCGATTTTTTTCTACTAACGCCTGAATTCTACAACTATAAACTATAATGGCTCATTTTCATTGGTCGTTAACTCGTTCGTTATACAGCATGCGGGCAGTCCCCGCAGCCGAGATAACGACCAATGAAAGTTACAAGTCGATACGTGTTCGTTACACCGCCTGCGGGGGTTGCCCGCATGCTTTATACCGACCGTGATATCGACCAATGAAATTCATCGTTCGATATACAGCTTGCGGGACGCGAGTTGCCACGTTTCCGACAGTTCCCAATGGCCGCTATACTACTGCAAAGGAGATTTTTTTTATTTGTACCACCCTGAAACTTTTTTTAACAGTTCCCTGTATGATCATAAATAGAAGTCTGATAATGCCATACGGGAGGTCGTGAATGTGAACAAACATTTTTTCAAAATGCTAAGATTTCATTCGTAATTCGAACGATTTGTAACAGTATGGCACCAAATTTTTTGTAAGTTTGAGGTTTAACAAAATATATAAATACAAAGTTTCAAACACCTAGGTGGCGGCAATCTTGTCAAAGCAGATTGTATAATATTCTGCGGCTCCCACCGCTCGAAAGATTGCTCCGCGTAACATCAACTGTTGTTCCATGGCAAAAACGTCTGTAACTGGTGACGAACATAGAGGTTCTCCTCAGCCCTGCGGCATTATCGACTAATGAAAACGGTTCCCGGAATGCGGCCCTGTGGCATGCGTTTCAGAAATCTCCCGCACCCCGCATGCGGGGTGCGGGAGATTTCTATCGACCAATGAAAATGAGCCATAAGAGATTTTGTTGGCAGATGGTATTTTGTCACATACGCCTACAAAGAGGAGTGTGGACGCGAAGCAACTTTCTTTCAAACGCCAAAAAGGGCAACGAAGCGACTTCCTTTCATATATTTTCATTTTCAATGAGTTGGATGACATTGAAAAGTAATTTAGAAACACCTGTCGGTCAAAATAAAGATTTAGTTCAAATTGTGATCATTTAGATGCAATGAGATGTCTGATAGCTATTATAATAATGAATAACGCCTCCGTGGTCTAGTGGTATAGAGCGCGGCTCTTGACTCGGAGGTCGTGGGTTCGATTCCCGCGTTGGAAACATGTTATTTCCAAGTTTGGTTAGGACAATGCAGGCTGATCACCTGATTGTCTGACAAGTAAGATGATCCATGCGTCGGATGGGCATGTAAAAAGTCGGTCCTGCGCCTGATCTCTCGCCGGTCGTGTCGGTCTTCCGTCCCACTGGGTTATGAGAGTAAAGGAATAGAGAGTGATCTTGTGTACTGCGCAATAATGAATAAACGAGTATATTATAATGGAGCAGTCGAAGGTCAGGATCAAAACATGGCACAGTACTGATTTTACTAGATGACGCCGGCAACCCCGTTGCGCCAAAATTCGTTTATCGCGCGGAAACCGTATATTTTTCCGAGGTAAAAAGTGTCATATCCTTTCTCGTAACTCAAAGTACTTTCATACCAAATTTCAGCGAAATCGGTTCAGCGGTTTGGGCGTGAAGAGGTAACAGGTAGACAGAAAGACACACTTTTGCATTTATAATATTAGTATGGACTATTAGGTCCTAAAGAATAGACAGCAAAACCTGAATTGCAGCGACGTGTTAAAAACTCAATTCTGTAGAATTTTGGTGTTTGTGAAACTGAGTGTTGAAGGCGGGTCGAGTTGAAAGTTGAACCGCAGCGTGAAGTTGTTGATGACGCGTGTCGTGTTAGATTGTATGTTATTTTGCCCTTTGTTTGTCGGTGGCTCCTTTGTAAGTTATCGTAAGCCACAAAATGTCAAATTTCCACACACCGTTCAAAACATTAATATTATTATTATGATATTTATAAAACAATAAATATATATATAATGATTTCTTAGGTTTACGAAAGTATATTTTTATATATATATATATATATATATATATATATATATATATATATATTATATGTATATTATACAAAAAAAAAAACCATGGCGTGATGGACTACAATTAATTAAAATTTATAATATTATTTCAATTTTATCCTCGGTGCGAAAAATCTAAATAATAAAATAACAAAAAAAGGATATGGTCGAACAGTCCATAGACGGCCCCATTTTTATAATTAAAAAAAAAGCCAAATTTCGGATTACTGTAGTCCCCGTTCTGTTCTGTTCTGTTCCGTAATCTGACAAAAGTTTTGCATGGCCGTGTGGATTGTCAGGATGGCGATTGAAAATTCGTAAGAATGTACACGTCAGCGTGACAAAAATATACCTGCTCCAGCTATCATCACTTCCTGCGCAGTTGGGAAAAATTTGTATCTTTCCGGTGATGCAAAGTCTACGTGAACTGTACCTATGTTAGGATTTTTGTAAGTAATTATGATTTCTGGTACAAGACTTTTAATTTTCTATTGCTATAATATATAATACGTTAAAAAGGATTACAATATTATTATACACTAGCGACCCGCCCCGGCGTCGCACGGGTATAAAATATATAACCACTGAAAAAAAAATTAAAATCGATAGCCTATGATCCTTCACGTGGTCTACTTTTTATCTGTGCTAAATAACATAAAAATTGCTCCAGTGGTTCGCGAGATAAGCCCTTTCAAATAATTTCCCCCGTCTTTTCCACATTCTCCTATTAGTCTTAGCGTGATAAAATATAGCCTATAGCCTTCCTCAATAAATGGGCTATCTAACACTGAAATAATTTTTGAAATTGGACCAGTAGTTTCTGAGATTAGCGCGTTCAAGTTAGCCCTTTCAAATAATTTTCCCCGTTTCCTCCAGATTTTCCTCTATTTATTCGCTCCTATTAGTCTTAACGTGATAAAATATAGCCTATAACCTTCCTTTAGAAATGGGCTATCTAACACTGAAAGAACGATCAAAATCCGCTGCGTAGTTTTAAAGACTAAAGGGAACAAAGGGACATGAGGGAAAAAAGCGACTTTGTTTTATAATACGTATAGATTACTATAATGCTTCTTAGTAAAATATAGTTAAACACCACACTACCCAAAGCTCACTCCAGCGTCATAAAAATTAGATTACAATTTAATCTCGAAACACCCTCACAACAGAGATCTTTAAAATGAGAATTTATTTTTATCGCCTAAACTCTCGGAATATTTAATTAGAGGGGATTTGAAAAACGAGCTCCTACGTGTTGGCCCTGCAAACATAACGAAAGGCTCCAATGAAACTTGTTTTGACATAATAGCCTGAACTTCGGCAGTTTGCGTACCTATACAATTAGTACGTGGTCCAAGATTGAAGCGAGTTTTTAAAGAATTTCTATACATTTTTAGGGTTCCGTACCCAAAGGCTAAAACGGGACCCTATGACTGAGACTTCGCTGTCTGTCTGTCTGTCTGTCTCCAGGCTGTAACTCAAAAACGGTTAAAGTTAGAGAGTTGATATTTTAAGTGATTATGTATTTCTGTTGCCGCTATAACAACAAACACTGAAAACAGATTTTTTAAAATAATTAATCCCATACAACAAACGTGATTTTTGGGCTTTTTTGCTCGATATCAATAATGGAAATAGGTAGGCACTTGAAATTTTCAACAAAGACCTTAATTATATAATAAACATATTATGTGAACATTAATAATAATATTTAAGTAAAATAAAAATTTAAGGTGGGGCCTCCCATACAAAAAACACAATTGTAAGCTTAATTTTGCTCCATAACTGAACGGAACCCTTCGTGCGCGAGTTCGACTCGCACTTGGCCGATTATTTGTACACTAATAAAACAATATTTGCGTGCACTTTTTCCACTATATTAAGAAATTATTAACAAATTACACGACCGGTTTCGAAGCTAATCATCTTCAGGTGTTCAACATGCATTTCCACCAAGAACCAACGGTACAATCAATTACATAGATTATTTGTATTCATATAGATTTGTTAGAGTGAACTTGTTCATTTAGAGTGAACGTCTTCATGTCACCTCTTTCTTAATATAAACCTTCCCTGGACTTCCCCGAATATTTCAAGATCAAAATTAGCCAAATCGGTTCAACCATTCGCGAAACTAACAAAACTAAAAATTCGTTTTGATATAAATAACCTCTTAACTTAAGAAAGATCTATACTTATCTTACTATCTTTATAGTACTGTACTATGTCAAAGCGCTCGCCGTACGTAAGCTTGACCACTATGAATACCAGTTTCTAAATTCAAATTGAACATATATTTATGTCTCACCTCACAGGGGTTCGATCCTCAGGCCTCGAAATGTCGTTTCAATCGCAGGCTCTCTTATTCGCCCGCAAATTTCATTATTTCACGCGTGTCGCGTGAGTCAGACAGCCTGCGTTCGTTTACGATATGGAGTGTAGATGGAGGAGAACTATCTCTGTATGTAAAAAGTGTCCGCTGAAATGCGTTAAATTAGGGTGGCGTTACAGTAGCAACAGTGTAAATTTTAAATCATTTAGCAGCTTTTATTTCAGCTATTTCAGGTTATATTTTTCAAAATATATTGGTATTAACCCAGTATATCTGTGACTCGGCTATTCGGCTAACTTCAATTTATATTTTGTCACCAACGGCTACATTCAATTCATATCCTTTGCTGCAGCTAGCGCCTCTCTTGGAGGATTTTTCAACTATTATTTACTACGTACAGCTGGACACTTTTTCAAATATTCCCCATATAAAATAGTTCTCCTCTATCTACCCTCCATAGTTTACGAGGCTTGAGAAGCAAGCCCCAAATGTCACTTCTCAAATCGCTACAAGCTGTAACTTAACCACCGCCCTACGGTGCCTTGTCACGGTCCGTAGATACTCTCTACACTGGCCGGGTCTTAATGACCCAACTTCCTAACTCGGTACATGCGTAATTACCTTTACAGTTCCGATACAATATTGTTATAGTTTGTCTCTTACACTTGGAAAAATCATCTCTCATATTTATGGGCGTAGTTTCGTTTATTGGTGAAGTTGAATGTGACTTTAGATTGGAACACAAGTTGGCATGAGGTAGGTTAAGATTTATTTCCTAATGCTAAGTACTCACATGCGGTTTTGCTCGATAGTTTTACTCCAAATCGAGCAATAACCACAGTGCGGACCGCAAAACTGACAGCTCGAAGGCTCGCTTCGATCCGGCTCGATGGAAGTAAATATTATGTCAAATATGTCATTTCCTTCGATTCGGAGTAAAACTCGAGCAAAACCCTATGTGAGTACTTAGCATTATGGTTAAAGTGTCTTACACACCGTAAGGGTCAATTTATACTAGCGCAGAGTCGAAGCGCATCGAATTGAATTATAAAAACTGAACAAAACAAATTCAACCTTAACTCCAAAGCGTTAACGCAATTTATTACTTCTGAGAATTTAAAAAGGCGCGCGCATCCGCGCGAATTCGCGTGAATATGCCCGACCAACGCTGCTTCGCCTCGCAGAAGTAATGTATGCGTTACGCTCTGGAGTTAAGGTTGAATTTTCTGTGTTCAGTTTTTAAGAATTCGCCTCGCTTCTCTTCGACTCTGCGCTATTATAAATTGACCCCAAATGCTATGATTAAAGTTTAAGATATCTTAGGATATTTCATGCCTAATAATAATACTATTATGATGCGAGTGTGGTGCCAATACATCTATAATTAGCCTTATACTTTTTTACTATTAATCCTTGTTTTAGTCACACTCCGCTAATTTCTTTATTATTTTCTTTGTTAAACGTTCATCAAATATAAAATCATTTAATTAAATAGTTTTTAATAACACTCACATAATCTAATATACAAACATAAGTCGAGTTGTCCTTCCTGGCGCTATAACTCCAGAACGCACAAACCGATTTCCACGGTTTTGCTGGAAAGCCTTCGTTGGAAAGGTCTCGGGCTCCGTGAGGTCTATTAGAAAAAAAATTCAAAAAAAACTTCAAGAGAGAAGCAGGAAAAACAGGGAAAATTATTTTATGGCAAAACAACGTTGCCGGGATAGCTAGTATAATATGTATTTAAATTACTATACGTTATTTCTATACGTAAACGAAAAATTAAAACACAAGATTAATTCTTAACGCCCGCAAATTATAATATGAGTGAATTTTTTTGATAAAATATAAAACGCTTGTTTGTTATCAGATTAAATATATGAAACACTAAAGCCGCAGCGTGTTTACTTCGGGCATCAAAAAAGGATTGTCATAAATTTATTTTATACTACCCACATATTTGCCCAAAAAATTATAGTAATAAACAAAGAATGACGAACCGAACCGGTTTTATAAAACATTCAGATATGCTGTGCACGATGTCGAATTATAAAGGACAAATTAATATTCCTTATTATAATATTATATCGTATACTAGATTGTTATAATTATTATATTTTATGACATATGACTATGATAATATGTCGATCTATATTTTATCAAGTTTTTGGCATGGCGAACTAAAAAAAATAATATTAATATGTTTTTTTAGTTAACATGCCAAAAGGGGTTTTATAAAGTTTTAATAGACCTGCTGACTCTATCTAAAATACCTACCAAACTCCTGTGATGTTCCTGTGATGTGATGACGTTAATATATATTTACTTACAAAGTTTTTTAAAAAATCAATACCTTAAACATTGACTAATATTATAAAAAGGAGTAGCTAAACCTTTTATGTAACGTTTTATTTTTATGTCGTCCCGAATTTGTCCCAAATTTCTTAAAAAATTGCCACCCTCGACCCGACAATTTCGGGCCAACGAGTTATTATGATGGATAGTGTTTGTTGACGGAAAAATTAAATATTTGTGATCCATAAAAGGCCGTATCAATTACATCGATATGCTTACAATCGCAATATTAATAATAGCATTATATAATGACGTCATTATTTCTGGCACTCTTCGTTAGTACACGTATAAGGTACATTAACTCAAATTCCATTCGATAATTATTTCAAAAACAGAATGTTTGCAATTAATGTATTTATTTTATTTTAAGCCTCGTGAACAATATTTATTGCAAGCTTTCCTCCCAACAGAAATTCGCTGGGCTGAATATTTTAAGGCAAAAATAAACTCGAGAATTATAGCTGAACCGGTTTGGTTCAGCTATTCTCGAGTTATAGCGGGACGGGCAAAATTAAAAACTAATTTATGTAATCATTAATTATTGTCTAATAAAATATATTACTGCATGTGTTGTCTTCTTCAACCTTTGCATTATATTCCATAATCTAGGAGCACGTTTGCAGTTTGTCCCTAAAAATCCCAAAAAAATGTTCTCTAATCTTTTTCATCCTGCGCCGCACTTACAAGTTAATATTTTGTCACGGCGCCCTTCTCTACCTGGCGATAAATAAACACCTTTAATGATTATAGTTAGGTAAAGCAAGTAAATAATAATAAACAAATATTTAATCATGTGCCTGCTTTGTATAATTCATAATAATATTATAATTTTATTTTATAATATTTGTGGTTATGGATAATGATTGAGGATCGACTTACGGCGGCGCCCCTCTTGCCTTTCCACGGCGCGGCGTACAGTTTGGGAACCCCTGCTGTAATGGATTGATGCCCAATAACAACTTTAACCTCATAATACACCAACAACTTGACAAGTATCGTAAAAGATGAAAAACAAATCAATACAATATCATAAAAAATTCATGGGCGACATTAATTCAGAGTTTTTACAGCGCATAATAAAACTTACGACATAAATTATGCCGATGATTCTAGCTCCTATCTCGGGGGACTAAAGTCGAAGTTGGCGTGGAAGTTTCGTATTTATTTTTACGATTCCCGCCTTGTAAATTGGACTGTTTACATTACTAATTGACGCGAAGGACGCAGTTGTAAGTTTTCACTTTATATTTATGCAACCACACTTCGGTATCAGGGGTGGTTTTAGGTTGTAATGGTCTATTTTCTGACTTGAAGGTTCTTGAAGAAGACTATGGGGAAAATAGCATTACTTAACCATAACAGTAATCGAAATTTCGTAACCCTGACAACTTTTAGTTGAAATTAGATTTATTAGATTAAAAATTTTCAGAAGTGCGTATAGCTGAGCTACACTATTCATCCAATTGTCCGTCGGTTCATCAGCTGTTATTTTTCATGATTCAATTTTATGTTGATTATAATAATAACTCCCACACCGGTTTCGATGACGGTCGTCGGTTTCTTTGATACCAAGCCAGTTACGTCAAAGTAATTTTATAGTGCCCAAGTGTGTGCGCAGTACACAAGAGCGATCTATTCCTTTACTCATTACCATTACATGCCTACGCATGGATCATCTTACTTGTCAGACAATCAGGTGATCAGCCTGCTTTGTCCTAACTTAACTTGGAAATAGCACGTTTCCAACACGGGAATCGAACCCACGACGTCAAGAGCCACGCTCTAAGCCACTGGGTCATGGAGGTGGCTGGTTAATATAGCGTTGATCCACTTCAAACTTAATAAACAGATCATAGTTATTAGTAGCATAACGCATTAGATATTATTTAACGCCATATCGCCGGTGGCCACAGACCGCAATACAATTTAATGTATTTGTGGTCGGTCATGTACGAACGGTCGCGAGGTGCGATTCCCGAATAAAGGCGCTTTTACACTCGAATTTTGTCACGCACGTGGATTGTTTATTACTGTTTATTATATAAATGAATTTCATATTAAAGGTAGCCATTCGGAGCGAGCGTCTATAGCGTCAGTGCGCGTATCGCACACTGTGCCGGGGCGCATCGGCGCGCATTTTTGCTCGGCGGATTTCCGTCAATGCGATACGGCCCGACAAGATCCGCTGCGCCCCGGCAAGACCCGCTGCGCTCCGGCAACAGTGTGATGCGACCCGCCCCGGCACGCCCCGGTACAGCGAGCGTTAAAATCCGTCAATTCGATGCGACCCGACCCGGAAATAGTGTGCTATAGCGCATTTTGCGCTCCGCTGAGCCCCGATCCGCCCCGGCACGCCCCGGCACGCGCCGACAAACTGTTCGCGTACCTTTAGCGTCACTGCGCTCGACCTCAAACGGCAAACCATACATTTTCCACAGTCGCGGCATCACTGACGCTATGGACGCTCGCTTCGAAAGGCTACATTTAGTGGTGTCCATCGTAGCATTTAACATCTCAATTTAGTATCCATAGGTACTGATATTTTTATCTGAAAGTGAGTCTGTCTGCTTGTATGTCTATCTGTTATCTCTTCACGATCAAACCGCTAAATAAATTTCGCTGAATGATACGGCGATAGTTTGAGTTACTTTTTATTAAAAAAAAATATACTAGCGGAGAAGTTGATTACCTGGCGGGACCTACGTAGTTTGGTCGCGTTACGTCAAACCCAGCCGACAGATCACAATTAACATTGAATTGACATGATCCGACCAAATGACATTGGTCTGTCGACTGCCTAGGAATCAATTTCCTCGATGGTACTTTGCCCGCGCAATGAACAAATTTTTGCGCAACGGAGAGGCGGGTGTTATCAATTTACTTATAATATTAATAGTTTTCATATGCGATGTACAGTATGCTATAAAACATAGTGATAAAACTTTTAGGTATGTATGTGTCCCTTGTAGAGAGTTCACTGTGAAAGTAGCAGCAAGTTTTTATATTATTTGCTAGTTTATTGTTTGGATCAAATTTGATGTTGGGGTATTTTTAAAATAACTAATACTATACAGCGAACTCTATACAAGGCACGCATGACGTGTACAGTACTCCCAGATTAATAATGCGCATGTAAATCTTCGCTAATTGTCGTAATCACGGAAACACCCGAATCTATGAAACGTAAGAGCCTCAAACAATGCACTTGCATTTTGCACCTTGTTCAAACGAAATAGAAGTAAATATCAAATAGCTGTCGCCGGACCGTCAATAAGTGCTGTAACTCACCGGCAAGCCATCGCGGCGTTACCATGGTAACGTCCAAGCAACGTCAAACATCTCTACGTCGCTGCAAAGCGCTATTTTTCTTAAAGTTAAGTTTAAAACAGCGCTTGCAGCGGGACATACGAGCGTTGCCGAAAAATTACGAAAATTTATCTATGCGCATTATCACTTTGGGAGAACTGAACCAATGTATTGTTACACCTTGTACAATAACTTTAAAAAGATAAAACCGACTTCAAAATTGTAAGTGATTGAGAATTAAAACTACTGAACCGATTTTGATTAAACTTGCAGTATTCCCTAAATTGAACAATACCTAGTACAACAAAAAAAGAATTACTGAAATAGGAATGGCAATTCCAGAGATATTCGATCACAAAAATAAAAACATACATACATACTTACACACATACATACACTTTTGAAAGGCACATTTGTTCAGACGCTGATATAGACTAACATATACGAAAATTGGGCAGTTCTGGAAATATTACAGACATACGCGTCGAATTGATAACCTCCCTTTTTTGAAGTCGGTTAAAAACAGTGCGACCTGATGATGTCACTAATCCAAAATAATATGTACTAAATTCATTACCTGACTTGTTGCTACCTACAGTTCCTGAAAGTTCCCCATTTTAATGCACAAAGCGCTAGAAGTATTATTTCAAGACCTGCGAGCTTTGTCGAGTTAAATTAAAAAGCCCCCACAGAGCTTGTTTATAATTTCTTTGCTACAAGTTAGTTTAACACTTATAAATTATGTTTATTTTTTCATTATAATATAATTATTTTGTTAAAAACTTCATGATATTAAGTTCTCACTTTAAAACAATAATGCTTAAAAGGTGATTTAAAATAACAATCGTCAAAAATCATTTTAAATAATAATTCAATTAAAAACTTTAAATTAATTTTATATTATATAATTTATGAAAATGAACTTTACGAAAATGATTTAATAATATCACAAACGTCTTCTACAACTTTCATATCGAAATTACTATCACATGTAAAAATATTGATATAAAACATTCAAAGGATACGAAAAGGCGCTAAATTAACAAAACCCTTCACACACAAAAAGGAACAATTATAGAAAAAACCCCCAAGGAAAAGAAGCCAAACAACGCTTTGTTTTTGAAATAGAACAGCGAAAAACAAAACACATTCGTACTCAAAAGGCGTAAGTTTAAACGTTTGAGGCCGTAACCTTTCATGTCTACGGCGTAGCGGTGCTACGGCGTAGAGGCTCTACGGCGTAGAGGTTCTACGGCAGTGTGCTACGCGCCGCGGTGAGGAGCGGTCGCTACGCGCGTTGTTTTGTCTGTGACGATGTCAGTGCTAGTGAAACTTAGTGCTTGGATTGTTTGATCGCCTTTTGGTATTAAAAATAATATTATATTTAAATATCATCCGAATATTATACGTAAAATAACGCTTTCTTTGTTAAAAGTATCTAATATTTTTTTTTATTTTTGAATTTATTGAATTTCAACTTTATTTCGCACGTAAATAATACGTGTAGCTTCATTCATTATAACAATCCCTAATAAATTTTGGTAGTCCAAAAATATCCAATTACGGCACAAAAGAATATCGGATTTGAGCATTGAAATTGTTATAAATATTAATAACGCTGGTAACAATAGGTTCGTTATTGAAAAAAAGATGAACGCCGATCTAATTGGCTTCAATCAATTCGCTGAAACTGAAACAATCATCGCAATGAAACGGTTCGGTATCGAACATTTTTATTTCATTTGCGCGCACCTGTAATCCTTCATTTCATTTTAATAACGAGAGTGAATTGTAATAATATTATTATCAATTTATAAGACTTTATAGAGCGCGGATCTTGACTCGGAGGTCATGGGTTCGATTCCCGCGTTGGAAACATGTTATTTCTAAGTTTGGTTAGGACAATGCAGGCTGATAACCTGTTTGTCTGACAAGTAAGATGATCCATGATGGGCATGTAAAAAGTCGGTCCTGCGCCTGATCTCTCGCCGGTCGTGTCGGTATTTCGTCACACTGGGTTATGAGAGTAAAGGAATAGATAATGCTTTTGTGTACTGCGCACACACTTGGGCACTTTAAAATTACTCCTGCGTAGCTGGCCTGGCTGGCCTGGTTTCAATGAAACCAACCACCGTCATCGAAACCGGTGTGGGAGTTATTATTATTGTACGATGCAAGCATCGCACATTCCTAGGTCAGCATAATAATTAGTTTATCAATTTTGTAAATATCTCAATATTTAAACGATTTCGTAAAGTTTTAATTTTTGCTATACTCATCATTATCTTTGTGTATATAAAATGTGTCTGCTATAATACGCGAGCACTTATACTTATAGCACTTATTCTTATATCACTTCTTATATCAGGTACGGGACTGTTCACCTTACACAGGTGTACAGACCCGTGCATCTTTGTGTATTTACCGTTCACTGCCTTTTGCTTTATTATACGTATTTGTACATATTAAGTAATTCGTTGGTTTATTATTCTAGACATACAGGGTGTAATAACACTAATTGATTATACTTTACAGTTTAGGGTATTTACTTGGAAAGTGCAGCGATGAAAGAGCAAAATTTTAAAGTATATTTAATAAATAAAATAATAACTGAGACTAAAATTGTGTTCATCTTAAACAACTTTTTTAAATATTTTAGTCGATTAATATTATTTACGAATTATGTATCGTATAAGTTAGAGACTTAATAAATAAATTAGCTCTTACACTAGATTTTTATGAAAAATCATGAATATTTTTTATTGTTTACTCAAATTGAAGAAATAGTTATGAGCTCTTAGACTACATTTTACGAAAACTTCATTACACTTCTTTGACTGATATATTAATAGAAGCGGCTCGGCGATATCGCTACATTCCACCGTTGAAATTTAAAATACTCCAGCCTATGCAGTACTATAATAAACATGAAGAATAATGTTACCAAGAATAATATTATTTAAATTGATTTTTTTTTTATTAAATACGGGGGCAAACGAGCAAACGGGTCATCTGATGGAATGCAACTTCCGTCGCCCATGGACACTCGCAGCATCAGAAGAGCTGCAGGTACGTTGCCGGCCTTTTAAGAGGGAATAGGGTAATAGGGGAGGGTAGGGAAGGGAAGGGAATAGTTGAGGGTAGGGAAGGGAATAGGGTAGAGGTAAGGGGATTGGGCCTCCGGTAAACTTACTCACTCGGCGTGTTCGCAAGCGCTGTTTCACGCCGGTTTTCTGTGAGAACGTGGTATTTATCCGGTCGAGCCGGCCCATTCGTGCCAAAGCAAGGCTCTCCCACTTAGTTTTGTTACACCCTGTATAATAGAAAATAATCCAGGTCGGTCTGTTATTTCACAAGACTAACAGTTACAGTAATCAATACTTACAGCAGGCTTATATATACCATTCTCTTTGAATTGCATACCTTTGTTGTCAATGACAAATGATTATTTTACATTCTATTGTTTTGCAATGTAGAGGGACAAGCTAAGCTTACTAAAAAAACCGGCCAAGTGCTAGTCGGACATGCGCACGAAGGATTCCGTACTGTTATAGTTATTTTTAGTTTTATTTTGGTGTTATATCGGCAACAGATATACACAATCTGTGAAAATTTTGAAGTCCTAGCTACAGCCTGAAGACAGACAGACGGACAGACAGACATTGGTGTCTCATGAATAGGGTCCCGTTTTCACTCTTTGTGTCGGAATCCTAAAAACAACATTTATTAAATAAATTGTTAATAAAATTACGAAAATAACTTATAAAACATCAAAGTAGATTATTTTTTTGATAATACATTTTTTTCTTTTATTTGAGATTTAACGTTCTTTATTTGTAATTCTTTATATAATATATAAAGAATTATAAATAAAAAAACGCTATTCTTTGAATCAAAGTCTTATCAAATCTTAGAGAAATTATTTATTTTTAACCAAAAATTAAGAATACTATTTTGGTGACAAAGAAGGCGTTATAAAAAGGACATAATAAATGAAAAAGACAGAAATATAAATGAACTATTAGTGAAACAAATGAATGCCCAGGATGTGCCGGTTCGGAACCATGAATAATTGAGGATGAATTCTTTTCTGGATGAGGAACCGTGATCAAAATGAGGACTGAATTCTTTCCCGGTTCGAATGAAACCGTGTGCATAATGCATGATGACTGAGTATTTCTATTCTGGTACGGGCGAAACCTCGTGAAGATGAGAACGGAAAGGTCTTTCTTTTGGTCCATGCTGCAGGCGTTGACGCTGCTACCGACCATGGCTTTGAAAGGTACGTGTATATCAGATATCTAAAAGGATTTTAAATTTTAACTTTAAGTTAATAATAATATCTATTTACGCTCCACACCACGTCAGGCCCCGTCTAAGCTGAAGGACTTGTGTCCTGGCACCAGACTACGGAAATATATTTCGTAGTTATATACTATGCATATATTCAAGATTTTTATTAAATTATACACATATTTGATACACATCCATGACCCAGGACTTTTGAACACTTTTTGTCCCGTCGGCGGGATTCGAACCCGCGACCCCCTGCTTGAGCTACCAACAGCCCACCAACTGAGCCACAGAGGTCGTAATGTTTTAATTTTTTATTTTATTATATTGTCCTGATATTATGAAATCTGTTAATGTAATAAAATTTAGTCACTGTTAAGAGAAATTTACATCATACAAGTAAAAAAAAACGAATAAAATTTCCGATTTGAAACGGTGATATTATCACAATTCGTTTAAAACCTCTTTAGTCTTATTACACTCCATTTCATTTAACAACAGTATATAAATACCATACAACATATTTCAATAACATTGGATTACCAATACCATTGTAAAAATGTTTGTAACAACAAAAACTATTACTTATATTACCGATTGAAAACCTAACATTGGTTAGCGGTACTTTATTATTTTCCAAACGTCAATTCCTACTCGTACTATGGCGTGTCAGTGGATTACAGTTCAGTGTTTATAAAACTCATTGGAAAAAGCCCTCGTTGTCCCAGCTCGCTTTTAGCAGATCAAATGTATGCGGTCTCAAATAAATTTTATATTTTTTCGACTCGCGGTTGGCAATGCAATTTTTGCGAGTTGAGGTTTAAATTTTATCTCACTGTTCGGAATAGAGCTTATTTTATGAAACTTTTGTAAGGTTTTCGTTTTCAAAGCATTGAAACAGGACCCTATTAGTGAAGCTTCGCAATTTGTCTGTCTGTATGTCCTCAAGCTGTAGAGCTGTAGAAGAGCTGTAGAACTGTAATAGTAAGATACTTGATTTTTTACCGATCATGATCCTCTGTTGTCATCATATTATTATCATAATTGAGGGTAGCACAAGACAGGAAAAACTGGAAAAGATTAGAGGAGGCCTTTGCCAAGAGGCAGACAGACCAGGAGGTAAATTAAATAAAACAATAATTAAAAACTGACTAATATATTTGAATAATATTGAAAATAAAATTTAATTATTATATACTTATACAAAATTAGTTTAAATTAAATTGCAAAAAAATATAAAAATAATGTATTAATTATTAATAAATGAAAATGTATAATTGACAATATTGTAATTTATCTAGTATGTAATTGACATTTTATTTTGAAAAAAAAAATCTAATGTTTAAAGGAATTATTGTAATGACTTGTCTGAATAAAGGCTTTGAATTTGAATTTGAAAATGTCCTCAAGCTGTAGAGCTGTAGACGAGCTGTAGAACTGTAATAGTAAGATACTTGATTTTTTACCGATCATGATCCTCTGTTGTCATCATATTATCATAATGCTAAGTACTCACATGCGATTTCGCTCGATAGTTTTACTCCAAATCGAGTAATAATTACTGTGTGAACCGCAAAACTCACAGCTCGAAGGCTCGCATCGCGCGGCTGGTAGGCTCGCATCGAGCGACTCGGGCTCGCATCGAGCCCGCTCGATGGAACTAAAAATATCGATTTAGAATAAAACTATTGAGCAATGCTGAATGTGTGGACGAAATCTCGAGCCGCGGGTTTTGCTCGACGTTATTGCTCGATCGAGCAAAACCGTATGTGAGTACTTAGCACTATGATAATATAATGTTAAAGTAAGAAATTTAAAAAACAGCCCCCGATGCAATAATTTTGAGTAGACAAACATAGCGGCTGATGATGATGAACTATAGCTAAGAACACTCTCGATCATGTCAGCTTTCAAACAAAAAAAAACTAGATTAAAATCGGTCCACCCGTTTGGATGCTACCCTATTTTTTGTCGGGGGTTAAAAATAGAACAAATTAAAATCTTTAGCTATTTTCGTTTTGTGTAGACATGATCATTAACAAAGATACTACACGCTATTTTTCCAATACACGGCATATACTTGACTTGGGAGTTACGTTTTATAACCGATTTCTGTTGTTTTGTAATTACAATATTTTGTAGGTATACGCCCCCAGCGTTTTTGTAAAAAGCTAACCAATTTACGAATGCCGACATTTTTAGAAACAGCATATTGTTACATTTCGTCAACGCTCAAACAATGTTTTAGTTCACTTTGAGTAACAAATTGGGACAAAAACTTCCGTTCCCCGCTGTAATATCCCCGCCTCGAATAAGGCATGTTTCAAAAATAATTTCGTTACCACCCCACACTCGCGGAGCGTAAATTCAACATAGTTCTATACATTGTGTGCGAACCATCGACGTATAATCTAGGGATATCGCAGTGCAAAATGCAAAACTACTAAGAGTAACTTTTCCTGTCATGTGTCATCACCTGCGCACAAATCTGGTCTGCATGAAAGTTGCCCGCATCCTATAATTTTATATATTATTATGTTTTTAGCAGCCAGGAGCCTGTTGTCATCCGCATGGGGATTGCGGACCTGAGGGCCTAGACAAGCGGCAAGCGATTATCGGAAACGCCAACGGCAACGCCACAAAATGTATGGGATTTGATATTAGTATTCGATAGCGAAGCGATGACATAAGTCAAATCGCATACATTTTGTTAGCGTTTACAATAATCGCTTGACAAGTGGCAAGAACTACTAGGGCAGAACCGCGCGCGGGTGACAAAGCGCATGATAGGAAAAGCGTCATAACTCGAGACATAAAAATGTTCCAGGCAAGAAAGTCATTGGAAGTACCGCTAAAGCTAATAGATACTTAAAATACCTAAAGTATTATAGCTCTTTTATAGCTCTATAGCTATGAGTATGGTATTGTACCCCTCTTGAGCATCTGGCATCCTCAATCATAATGATTTTATCGTTCCAAATCATTTGACGCGTAGTGCATTACACATATTATTATTTGTGATAATATGTGTAGTGTAAGTAGTATAAACTACAATTAATTGTCTATCTTAACACCTCATCTCAAAATTTTAATGTTTTAACAAAATCCTTCAAACTTTTTTTTTTAATTCCACGGAAGAAATAGACAGTCACATATTACAAATTTTAATGTAACGGATATCCTTCGATATAGTATCTCAACGGCAAACACCATTATAGTAGTCTATAATTTATGCGCAGACAAATTTATGGTGACAGACATTTTGTGTGTTTATTAGGCATTGTGCTACTTGCGTAAACTACGTTGTTTCCCGCCTTTTACGTGACGTCATAATTGTTATTCCAATTATTAATTGCTCTGTTATCATAATTAATTTCAATTTAAAAGAAAAGTGTAGAAAATGTTAAGGTTCTTTTTTGCCTTCTTTTTATTTAATATCAGCTACTAGATGATCTGCAACTTATTTGCGCCAAAATTCGTTAATCGCGTGGGAACCGTACATTTTTCGATGAAAAAGTATCTATGTCCATTTCAGGGACTCAAAGTATCTCCATGCCGAATTTTAGCAAAATCGTTTTAGCGGTTTAGGTGTGAAGAGGTAACAGACAGACAGACACACTTTCGCATTCAAAATATTAAGTAAAAATTAACTGTAATATTGATACATAAAATAACTAATAATGGTAATAATAATTTTATAATGATAACTATAATAAACATCAAACAAGCTTTTGTTACAGATATGAGTACACTGAATATAATATTATCATACGTGAATTAATGTATTAATTCACGTATGATAATATTATATTCAGTGTAATTTATATTTTAGTAATATATAAATTATTTAACAATCTATTAATACTGGTACACAAAATTGTTATATTGCAAACTTATCCATTCTTCCATACCAATATTATAAATGCGAAAGTGTGTCTGTCTGTCTGCCCGTCTGTCTGTTACCTGTTCACGCCCAACCCGCTGAACCGATTATGCTGAAATTTGGCATGGAGATACTTTAAATCCCGGGAAAGGACATAGGATACTTTTTGTTCGGAAAAAATGTACGGTCCCCGCGCGATAAACGAGTGAGCATCATCTAGTTTGCAATATGGCATTCTCTTTTAGACAATCCTTTGGGACTTAACCTTTCCCGCTAGATTTAATTTGTGCACGTATGACTCGATGTGCGCAAAATTAAATAATACATTGTGATGTTATTACATGCTTCTATAATGCCATAACAATGAAATCAGTAACTGGATAAATCATAATATGACCGACAAGTAGGTCATTCTTTACTTATTGATTGTCAGTAGTTTCCTGAAGGTTCTAATAATAACTAAGCCGATTTCAGGCATATGTTTACACTCAGTGTATCGTAGTTTACTTTAGCGTTTTGCGTATCCAATGTTTTGTACGTAATTTATTATTTCTTTAGCTTATTTGAGAAGATTTGATTGAGATTATTACAGAGCATCTTGTATCTTTTTTTTGTTCTATGTGTTCCTATGAAAATGTTTTTCTATATTTATAAAAAAAATAAAAATTTTGTTTTAACGGTAATTATTAACCTCGTGGCTTAAAACTTCCATAAAATATTCGAAGCTGTATAGCAATATAATCAGAAACGTTGATTCCTATGCAAATCGGGGACCTAAGTAGTTTGGTTGCGTTACGTCAAACCCAGCTGACAGATCACAATTAACATTGAATTGACACATTCGACCAAATAACGTTGGTCTGTCAATTGCACAGGAATCAACTTCCTCGATGGTACAATCAGAAAAGTTGATTCATAGGCAGTTGACAGACCAACGTCATTTGGTCGGATCATGTCAATTTAATGTTTAAATTACTTCTTCTAATATTTTACATGTATTTTCCGTTGTTTTAACAGAACAACCGCAGGGCGATTAGCAACTTGGTGTCGCTACTATTTGACGTTTGTCGGTAGTTAACTCTAATTGACAGTTAGCTAGAACGTTGACGTATGTGCAATAAAACGGCTAAACGATTGTGACTGCGCGGCGTTTGTCCATCGCCGGTACCGGGACGTCACCTACAAAAATTGTAATAAAATGCCACTTTATGATTTAGGCCTGTATTTTTCGACCTTTTTTATAGCGCGACGCTATGGTATTTTTTTGCCTGTATGGTAATGCATAATTATTGAAGACTTGATTTGAAAAACACAATAATTAACATTTGGTGACATACGGGTATTTACTCATTTTCTTCTTATAATTTATTTACTTCACCACCTGACTAATATATCTGACTACATGTACATAACATGGACAGTTTTTTTATTTCAAATATTTTTTCAGGTCCCACAGCCTCCATTTAAAAAAAACGCTTTTCTTTTTTGCTGTTAGTTATTGTGTTCTTCCACTCACATCTTTAATTATACTATACTTTTGTTTAAATTCTCCCACTCGATATAATATTATTATCAGTATTTTTTGTGTTTGTAGTCTTTGCTGAAATAGTTCTGGTCGTACCCTACAGAATCTTTGTGACTCCCCAGAGGGTCGCAACTCATAGGTTGAAAAACACTGATCTAGGCCATAGGTTTTATCTACCAATATTGGTCTAGCGACCCATGCCATCGCTGTTTTGTAGCGGCGTATAGCAAAATGAAACCTATAGCGTAGGTCGTAAAGTTGCATTTTATTTATATAATATTATAAGACGACCTCGCGGGTTCGAATCCCGCCGACGGAACAAAAAGTTTTCAATGTTCCCGGGTCTGGATGTGTATTAAATATGTGTATGATATAATAAAAATCTTAAATATATGTATAGTATAAAAGTATTAAATATATTTCCGTTGTCTGGTACCTGTAACACAAGTCCTTTAGGTACTTAGCACGGGGCCAGACTGACGTGGTGTGAAGAGTCCATAGATATTATTTATTATTATTTGAATTTCTGTCAGTGACGTCCCGGTGACGAGGGCGGTGGACACGTCTCAGTATGCTTTCAATTAGTTTTACTGGAGTTTTATTGCTATGACATCGCTGGAGCTTGCTTAGCAGATCTGACGACCTATGTGGCTCAGTTGTTTGCTCAAACTGCTGGTCACGGATTCGAATCCGTGCGAGGGGACAAATTTTTCTCAATTTGAAACATAATAAAAGGTCTTAAAAATATGTCTAGTTTTAAAGTTAAGTATGAATAAACATAATTTATTGCCTTTATCTGATAGGACCCGTATAACAATTTCTTTGTGTATCAACTCAACATTTACTATTGATATTACTATTGTATTACTTGATGTTCGCTTCTATGTAACCATCTATGACATGACACATAATACTTCTCTTTCATCTTAAATCCTGCGACCTTCTAAAGTGACTAAGCCACAGGGGTCAGAAATACCCCAATATCCAATAACCTGTAAACTCCATACCCGGGTTTACATAACACTTATACACTAATGATATTTAGGATAAGTTTCATCCTAAACTAACGGTCCCCTCTTCATTTGTGTTCAAGAGGCGACACTTTGATACCGTTATAGGGTTATTATGTACTTAACCCTTCGATATGTGATGCGAGTCAATATGACCCATTTATAATGCCATTATAAGTGATTGGAGTACAGTGTTGTTGAGAATATACATATTATGTTTGTGGACACTCTCCCTGCTTTACGGATGTAAAGCAACATCCATCGCCCATGGACACTCGCAGCATCAGAAGAGCTGCAAGTGCGTTGCTGGCCTTTTAAGAGGGAATAGGGTAATAGGGGAGGGAAGGGAAGGGAATAGGGGAGGACAGGGAAGGGAATAGGGGAGGACAGGGAAGGGAATAGGGTAGGGGATTGGGCCTCCGGTAAACTCACTCACTCGGCGAAACACAGCGCAAGCGCTGTTTCACGCCGGTTTTCTGTGAGAACGTGGTATTTCTCCGGTCGAGCCTGCCCATTCATGCCGAAGCATTGCTCTCCCACATATATACGACTCAAACAATCGTACAAAAATGCCGCGTCCTCTAACAAACGTGTAATGACGTTGTTATAGTAGGACACGGCATTCTCGTCCGATTGTTTAAGTCTCAAAATTGGTTCGTACTAACGCTACAGACTCCTGAAAGGATTATAACATTTTTACCCCTCCCAAAAAGTGCACAATCGCCAAAGAAGTTTTCACATCAAAAACTTAGTTATTTGATTTACTTAAACATATTTTTTCAAAATTATATTCTACTAGATGATGCCTGCAACTCCGTAGCGCCAAAATTCGTTTATCACGCGGGAACCGTACATTTGTTCGGGATAAAAAGTATCCTATGTCCTTTCCCGGGACTCAGAGTATATCCATACCAAATTTCAGCCCCATCGGTTCAGCGGTTTGGGCGTGAAGAGGTAACAGACAGACAGACAGACACACTTTCGCATTTATAATAGTACCTGGATGACCGAGCTTTGCTCGGTGTAGCAAACACTCATTGCGTCGTGTTACTTAACAACGCCATCTGCTGGAATAGCTTTAGCAGTTGTTGTGTCGTTAAAGCAATTAGTTGCTCACAAAATAGTATTATTATTCGCCAATAGATGTCAGGAAGATTTATATTTTTCAGTTTATCGATTTTCGATAAAACACGAATAAAAAGACATTTTCTAAAAATGATTCCTAGCTAGATCGATTTATCGCCCCCGAAACCCCCTATATACTAAATTTCATGAAAATCGTTGGAGCCGATTCCGAGATTCCAATTATATATAATATATATACAAGAATTGCTCATTTAAAGATATAAGATTAAGTATGGATGGATTGCAAGAACTAATTTCTATTCTACTGGAATCTATCTTTCATAGACCGTATTCTATTTGAAAACCGGATTTTATTGAAAAATATATCGTAACTACCACTATTCACCTTAGGATTTTATGTTTTGTTTAGGCATCAAATTCGGATATGCTATACAAATTGTGACGTGTGTGTACTGCAGCTCTATGGATAACGAACCTTGTATACGTTACACTGATATTTTACATCCCGGTTCTGACGTATTGGATAGATCATCATCATCATCTTTGGATGTAATATATCCAATGCATGCATATGCATCACCATTGCAAGTGACTACAGCCTCTTTAATTCACACCGGCCATTCTCAAAATGGGCTCCACGAACGATACATGAATAATTGTTTTTGAAACCAGCATGGAGATAATTCATTCGGAGAAAAAACATTTTTTTTTGGGGGAAAAGGTGGTCTGCATTTCTTAGAAAGACTCTGCCTCTAAAAAAGTTTGAAAACCGTTGCCCTACATAATCGATCAAACACACAATCGAGTAAACTCGATCTCAGTAGGATTTGATTTTTCCAATATCTACACTAGCGCACGATGGTGGAGTGTCTAGATTTGTAACTATTTATAATCGAGAAGTTTAACGTTTGGTCAACGTGATGTCGATCTTGGTACAAGTTTTTGGGGAATACGGATCATGATCGAAGCAAAATCGAAAGAACACACTCCTAACCAAAATCGAATCCGTTTTGGAAGTCCTAGATATTTTATCTCTTTCTTTCATATCAGCGTGTATCTTTTTTGCTAAAATGTAATTATGATGCACTGGCTATTTATTTATTAAATAACTACTACTACGCCTTGTACATTATCTTAAAACTAACAGTACCTATTTGACCTCGTTTGTCTGCACAATAACCTTTAAAGAAAATTAAGTTGGTTTACAGTAAATAAGCTTCACTTATTTAAGGCTAGGTTATTCCAAATTCACGTTTCTAGAATGAGTAATTTTTAAAGAAAGCGTCATTAAAAAAAACTGAAAAATATATACATGTATAGATACATCTTTTAACTAGTGACTTTTACGGTTAGAAACACAATACAGATAATTTTACTCGATAAAAAAAAAATCCGAAACAACCTCGATTTTAAAAACATTTTCAGTTTTATAGGACTTACAGGGACTCAATCAAAAAATAATTTGGATAGTTCGATTACTATTAAAATTTTACAGGGAAATGTACGGATACATGTTTAGTTATACTATTTTTTATCTAAGTAAAAAGGTTTTTTCTCCTATTTCGCCCTATCATGGACGCGGCGATCGTCGTAACCGCCACTGTACAAGGCGCGCTGATATGAATGTTATTTTATTGTCTTTTACGTCGATATTAGCACTGACAGACATCGGCCTGCTAATTTAGGAATAACCTCCCCTTAATATCGGAAAATACAACACTTTCAACTAGATATTCTATAAGAGGCCAGAACTTTAATTCAATATAAGTACTATTTAAACCATAGACTTATTTATATACTGTGATTTAAACGGAATGCTTTTTCCTTCGGGATCTATTTAAAAGGATTATCCAATAATTTTCACGGAAACGGATGGAAATGGTACCCAATTTCTATCGGTAATAATATGGTTCTTAAATACATTTAGGAGAAAAAGGAATATTCTCTTTTTACCGCGCGGAAAAAAAATCCTACTCCTGCCACTACGTTTACACTCACTCAGGTACAAACCTGTTTAAACAGACTTAAACAGACTTCTAAAAAAGTACGAGGTATGTTCGGCTGTGGATACATTTTTTTCTAATTTAATTTACTATATAATATAGATTCCGATTACAATGAATCGAAATAGATATCGATAAAAAAGTGTCAAAATAAGTTAATCGAAGTTCCATGTCGGGCCGTGCGTTGGCATCGATATGAGAGGATATCGCATGCACATAAATTAGTACGGACGTCTAGACTACATATCCCTTAGACTCATTTACATTCATACTGATACTAGTGTTCAGCCGTTGCTTCGGCTTGGGCCAAAATAATCCCGCCTTCGGCTTCAGCGAAGATGTGGCAAGGCCCGGTCAGACTAATCGCAGGCGCTCCGACCTGACTCGTGCACTGGAATGCATAAAACGAGTAAAGTTCGGTCAAGTCCGCCTGCGAAAAGTCCGACTAGAACGATCGGCCTGCCCTACACAGAAGATAAGTGTGTTTCAATCGAAATCATGCCAAATATGCCAAATGTACAAGTTTGGCACGAGACATCATTGTTCTGCCCCCTACGCTTCTAGAATTTGCCATTGCGCTGATGACTCGCTATCGTCCAGTCATTTGTTACTAAAATGTTTATCGTACAAAATAAATAAAACTTTTCTTTTGTAAACAATCTATTTCTCCTTTATTAAATTACTATTTACCGAGCTAAGTGTTATGGTGTTTTGATGGGGCAATCACGAGTAATTTGTTTGGAATCTTGATCCTAAATTATTTTGTGATTACAGGTGGACTACTAATTTTATTTAATCGAATGTGAGACTATGTTTGAGCTAAAAACTTCTATAGTGGCGTTGTGTAGTGTTTTAGGATGACTTAATGTCAAACTCGCGTGACATGTGATGATCGAAAATTCATAAGACAGTGGGAGTCATAAAGTTAATATACCTAGCGAAATAGAGAAACATAGGCCTGAGCAAGAGAGATGCCACTATCAGTAACACTGCGTGGTAAAAAGAGACGTGTGATACATGACAGCAGCACTCTTTTTTTGACGTCCAGTCGGCAAGTGCCGCACGTTGACAATTTAATCTCATACTAAATCATGTTCAATCATACTTGTGTAAGTGTATACATAAACACTAAACATATTTTTCACACAGATAAAAACCAATTTTGGTTTCGTTTGACAGCTCGAGATTGTTGCTTTATTCCGCTAGGTAGGTAAATTAACTTTATGGTGGGAGTAGACCGCCGATATTTCTGTCTCTTTCTTTTGATTTTACTTCTGCAGGCACTCTCAGTAACTCGCTAACAGATTTGTGTCAAAGCTTTGTAATTTAACAGTATTTAATACCTAGAGATATAAATATCAGTATTTGTAAAACTCGACCTCATGCAATCTTATTTGCATGCTTGCAAAAGGGTTATTGATTATTAAATCCGTTTGAAGGTCGAGCATTAGAGAGTTGGTGATAGGAACTGTGTGGTACCAGTTTGGTAGAGACCAGTTCGATAAGGATTTAAACAAGGACGACTATACAAAATAATAATTTTACAATAATATAGTTACAATAGGGTTTCGATGCAGTTTTAGACTTGAATTATAATATGCTGCGACGCGAACACGCGGCTTAGAATAGAATAAAATATAATATTTTATTTCTTTGGTTAGTGTATTTATTTCTTCTTTGTTTGGCCGCTACACCGTAAGATCTCAAGCAAATGTATGTAACAATTTATCGCAGTCGTCCCACCAAACCGCGCGTTCCCGTCATGGACGCATTATAATCAAAAACATCAAGCCAGCACCAAAAGTGTTTTGATCACTGACATAATATTATAAGTACTACGTACGTAGTACTTATTACCTCAGTGGTTTTGATTGTTTAAAATTGACAAATTTTTGTTTAAATCGGTTGTTTAAATAATTGAGAATACTGTTTTGCTCTGTAATAGGATCCGGACTAAAACAAAGCTTTATAATATTGCATTTCAACTGTAGAATTGGGCAACTAAAATAACTACATAATCAGTAAACAAACTTTTCACATAGGTATTTAATTTTAAAGTAAACAGGCCAATTAATTCCGGCTTAGTGATTATTTTAACCTCATCCATTTAGATTTTTTTAGTTTTTTTTTTTTTGCATTTAGAACCAGCAGAATTATTATGAAGAGAATTATCATTCAAACAGAAAAAAGCCGCGCAGGCACTCAGTATATTTCGAAGATTTCCCCAGCGTCTAAAATGCTTGATAATTTTGTTTTTTTTTCGCAACAGCTAAGCGAAAAAGCGTAAGATTAATATAGTACTAAGAAAATTTTTTAGTTTTTTTTTTTTGTAAAATGCGGCTTGCTCTCCTTCCTCGTTCGCTTAAAATTAAAATCTTTCCCCCGGGTACCGTTCATTTTCTGGATTATAAAAAGTATACAATGTATCTTAAATATAAGGTAGGTTCTATCTAGTTTAAGGGGGCGACTATCCCTAAATTGACGATTTTATAATCCATTTTTATATTTGAAAATAGGCCCCGAATTCTTTCATTTTCTAAACATAGATAACTACACTATAATAATTCCTGTACTACCACTATAATAAAACACAATATCTTAAAATTTTCTCTATCTTCTAATGATGCATCTAATTTTCACTAACTTTTCATGTTGTTGCCACAACCGTGCTTTAAACTAAGTTAATATTTTAACACATTGTATAAAATTCTATTATTGAGACACTGACCTGGCGGATTTTTTAAAATGTTGTATATTATTTATCGAGATATTAAGAAAAAACTAACTTGGCGATGATTCCGCGTCGTCCTTTTTCACCTGGCATATGAAAGACGGGCGTGAGTGTCAAGAGAGAAGGACGATGTTTGATTTTTGGGTTAGTCGTCCTCTTAAATAAAAATAATCAACATCACAACATCCCAATTTAACAAAACATTAGTTACTTATCATTTTCTAATAAGTATAGCAAATTCGTTTATGAGAATTTGAATTGCAAATTAAAATATATTTTATAGGCGAATTTTAATTAATATCTACCACGCAATGATTTTAAAATTCTCTTAATTAAATTCAAACAAGCACAGTTATTTTCTGGTATAATTAAATTTTACTATCAAGATAACGAGGGTGAAATTTTCAGTTTGGTAAATATTTTAATGTTTTAATAATAAAACCTTAAACATCGTAAAATTTGTATAACCTTCAAGTATTTTAGGTGGAACAGAATAATTTATTATAATGAAGGCAAAGGTTTGTTATTGTATTCATAAATTATTACCGACTCGCCTTGCAGTAGCAATATGATGAAAGGTTAAAAACGTCTTTCAAATAGGTTTTTTTAATAAAATAAGGGGGCAAACGAGCCAACGGGTGGTGGTGGTTGCCTGATGGAAAGCAACTACCGTCGCCCCTGGGACACTCGCAACATCAGAAGAGTTGCAGGTGCGTAACCGGCCTTTTATTAGGGAATACGCTCTGTTCTTGAACGTTTGTATTTACAGTGCGTTGTTACGTGATTAGTAATAAAAAATAGGTTTTCACACCTCATTCATGAAAACCCCCACTCTTAAGCGGGGAATTGACTACCGGGCCGCCCGTCACGGGCAGGTCTGTTGCATGTCTGCTCGTCAATACGGTACGGGCACAGACATGCCCGTTGGCCCGTGCCCGCAGCCTGCCCGCGAGATCGCATTTTTCTCGCGCGGGCACGGGCAAGCCTGTACATGAATGGTCGCGACGGGCGGCCCGTCGTCATTCGCGCCTTGGAGAGCGACTGGAGTGCACTTAAAATATTATTTTAAAACATATTATTGTAAACAATAAAAACACTAAACTTAGGAATGAAGGCACAAAACAATTTTGATATTCGTTTATTTCCATTTACCGGTCGTATACTTGTTTGTAGAAAGTTAAAAGCAAGGATTACATGAACACCGATCTACGTAATGCCGCTAATACAGCGAACTTTTTGAAAAATCCAAAGAAATCAATGCCGATGCTGATCTATCATTTGCTACAAATAAGATTGAGTCCATGAGTCCACGACCGAGCTGCAGCCCTCTATCTATTCGACTGACTTGCCTGTTCTGTGTGTGTTCAATAGGGGCAAGCACCAGACTTGTGTCAGACCGGGCGGCCCGCAGGCAGCCCGGTAGTGAATTCCCCGCTTTAACGTATGTTGTTCTATAATTTAATTCTATGTGCCAACAGTAAAATTAATTTAAATGTAGATGGCGGACCTACGTAATTTGGTCGGGGTACGTCACGGCTAACATATACGATCGTCCAAACAACGTAGGTCAGCCAACTCTTTCCCTGATTGTACGTACCATCGAGGAAGTTGATTCCTATGCAATTGACAGACCAACGTTATTTGGTCGAATATGTCAATTCAATGTTAATTGTGATCTGTCAGCTGGGTTTGACGTAACGCGACCAAACTACTTAGGTCCCCGATTTGCATAGGAATCAACTTCTCTGATAGTACATTGTACAAGTAAAACTTGACATTACAGACGCCACATAAAAATGGCAGCGATTGTTTAAACTTTAAGCTGCATTTATATGAAGCGGCGCGAGCGCGCGGTTTGGCCGTTACACCGCGAGTCCGCAAAAAGCAAAATATCATCATCACGTGGAAGAGCCATGCTTTGGCAAGAATGGGCCGGCTCGACCCGAGAAATACCACGTTACACAGAAAACCGGCGTGAAACAGCGCTTGCGCTGTGTTTCGCCGAGTGAGTGAGTTTACCGGAGGCCAAATCCGTTACCCTATTCCCTTCCCTACCCTCCCCTATTCCCTTCCCTTTCCTACCCTCCCCTATTACCCTATTCCCCTTTTAAAAGGCCGGCAACGCACCTGCAGCTCTTCTGATGCTGCGAGTGTCCATGGGCGACGGAAGTTGCTTTCCATCAGGTGACTCGTTTGCTCGTTAGCCCCCTTATTTCATAAAAAATAAATGATTTATTTTAATAGTGGCTCGGTCGGACATTTGCTTATCATGTCGCGGTGTACATGATGCGCATTTGCGCGGACGCAAATAAATCCAGTCTTAATCAAGAGAAGAAGAGTCTAAACACACTAGGCTGAAGTTATGCGGCGTAAATTCCGCATGATTACGTCAACGCATACAAAATACGGACGAAACGCGACGGAATAGTGTGTCATCGGTAATTTAAAATACATTGCGGGCGTAATCATGCGGAATTTACGCCGCGTAACTTCGGCCTAGTGTGTTTAGACACTAAGTTACGAATTTTTACAGTACTATGTGTATGCGATTTCACGGGATTACTAATCAATTTTTGATGCCAGCAGCCCTAGCATGGTCACAATAGAAATGCGAAAGTACTGAAATACTGCGGAGATAAACTGAAGGTACCGTTCCAATCTTTACCGCGGCTAACTGCGACCGACAAAAATCAAATAAAATGCCACTTAATGACATAGGCTATTATTATGCTAAGTACTCGACCGAAAGTAACGTTTTTGCTCGACAGTTTTACTCCAAATCGAGTAATAATTACAGTGTGGACCGCAAAACTTACAGCTCGAAGGCTCGCGTCGAGCCGCTCGAAGGATTGATGGAACCGGATTGAGCCGGATTGATGGAATGAAATATATCGATTTAGAATAAAACTATCGAGCAATGCTGAATGTGTGGACGAAAGCCCGGCCGCAGGTTTTGCTCGACGTTAGTGCTCGATTGAGCAAAACCATATGTGAGTACATGATAGCATTAATCTATTTTATTTGAATTCGGTTTGGCATGGCATTGGCATTGAATGGCATTTTAGCATTTTATTTGAGTTCAAAAAGATCAGAACGATACATTCAGTTTATCTCCGCGGTGTTTCTATACTTTCGCATTTCTACTGTGGCCATGCTAGGGCTGCTGGCAACTTTGCTGTACTCTTGCTTTTATCGTTAAGTTCCCCCGTAACTTGGCCGGAGACATTTAGTTCAGCTGCAGAACCTTTGAATATTAATAATTTAAAGTTTCTGCTTATAAAATATTCAAATACCGCCGCGCCCGTCTGTGAATAAGAACATGTGGCTTAATGTTATATTATACTCGGTAAGGTAAAAATTATGTTTTATCTTTTACTTGTTGGAAAATGTTTACTGGCTGTATAATTAATTATGATTAATTAAGAATTAAAAATGTTACTTGCTATTGAACTTATGTACCATCAGAGCAGTTGATTCCTAGGCAGATGGGGGACCTACGTAGTTTGGTCGCGTTACGTCAAACCCAGCCGACAAATCACAATTAACATTGAATTGATATGAACCGACCAAATGACGTCGGTCTGTCAACTGCCTAGGAATCAATTTCCTCGATGGTACATTGTAATTTGTACAGTTTTGTTGGCATTTAATAGCTATCATAAGTTTATTATCTGTTCAACTAAAATCATCGCATTGCGTGATTAAAGCTTGCTCTCTAATACGCTATTATATCCATACATATATCCATAATATTATTCTAAGGGCCTGTTTCACCACTTTCTGATAAAGTGCCTAATAGGCTATTCACAACTTTTATGACAGATTCTCCATACTTGATCTGTCAAGTTAATTGGTGGATAGCCTTATCAGGAAGTGGTGAAACAGGCCCTAAATGTGAAATTATTGTGAATAATTATAAATGCGAAAGTGTGTCTGTCTGTCTGACTGTTACCTCTTCACGGCCAAACCGCTCAACCGATTTTGCTGAAATTTGGCATGGAGATACCTTGAGTCCCGGGAAAGGACATAGGATACTTCTTGTCCCGGAAAAATGTGCGGTTCCCGCGCGATTAACGGGTTTTGGCGCAACGGAGTTGCGGCCGTCATCTAGTAATATATAATGTTACCTCTTCATAAGTGCGAAGTGTGTATGTCTGTCTATTACCTCTTCACGCCCAAACCACTTAACCGATTTTGCTGAAATATGATATAAAGATACTTTGAGTCCCTGGAAAGGACATAGAATACTTTTTATTCCGGAAAAATGTATGGTACCTGCGCGACAAACGATTTTTGACGCAACGGAGTTGCGGGCGTCATTTAGTAGTAAATATGGTGGAGAATTAATAAGCTTCTAAACTTACAGACATTCTTTGACGACCTCTATGGCTCAGTTGGTGGGCTGTTGGTAGCTCAAGCCGGGGGTCGCGGGTTCGAATGCCGCCGACGGAACGAAAGGTTTTCAAAGTTCCTGGGTCATGGAAGTGTATTAAATATCATATAATAAAAATCTTAAATATAATTATGTACTTATAGTATAAAAGTATTAAATATATTTCCGTTGTCTGGTACCCGTAACACAAATCCTGCAGGTACTTAGCACGGGGCCAGACTGCCGTGGTGTGAAGCGTTCATAGATATTATTATTATTATTCTAACGGTTTACATCATAAATTCTACATATAATATTAATCTTATAGAAGTGTTCCCTGGAAGAATTTTATTGCCAATGATTTTCTCCGGGCGCTACAAATACACTCCGCACCGCCCATCAAAGATATAATAATCATAGTGCTCGCTAACATATACAACATATACAGCTTCTGTCACTTTTATGTCACCGTAAAACTACGTGATACAAGTTTTTTGTGGAGTTTTTGTACGTTATATTATGATATTTATGGATACACCTAATAATAAAAATTCGTGATTATTAAAAGGTGGCAATAGCAAAACGCGAGTAGAATATTAAAACTAGATTTATTTTAAACATTCTGTTAAAAGTTTAAGGGCCTGTTTCACCACTTTCTGATAAAGTGCCTAATAGGCTATTCACAACTTTTTTGACAGATTCTCCATACTTGATCTGTCAAGTTAATTGGTGGATAGCCTTATCAGGATGTGGTGAAACAGGCCTTTTATGAATTAAATGTTTCCCTTAATTTAGTTGTGTGTCAATCGTTTATCACGCAAGAACCGTTCATTTTTCCGAGACAAAAAGTTTCAAGTTCTTATATTGGATCCAAAGTACATCCATAGGACATTTATAGTTAAGCAGTTTGATCGCAAATATTATGTAACAATCAGAAGGATAAAATAGACAGACAGACACATTTTTTTTCTAATTTCTGAAGGAGATATAAAACTACAATCATACTCAATACTATAAAAGATGCTAAAAATACCACATGCTAAAATTCTACACTAACACTGTAGTGTCTACATAACTCTACATCAATGGTACTGCATGAATTATTGAAATGCAAAAAGAACTTCCAGAGCGGCAAATAGGAGGTTTATTTTCACGTTATTCTCCAATTCTAATTCTTCTTGCCTCAAGTAGATTCAGTCTGTATCGTCATTTTAATTTTCCGCCAGGGATTGTGGAATATCTTGAGTTTTCTCGATTCAATGAATCAGATACTATTGAGTAGTAAGAATGAATTTAATGGGCGGTAAGTCTTGTTAAGGTTGCTTTTTTTCCTTACTAATATTATTAAATGCGAAAGTTGTCAATAATTATGTTACTTCTTTACGCCCAAACCTCTTAACCGACTTTGCTGGCTATGGATATATATTGATTCCCGGGCAGGGGCGGATCTTGAATTTGTGGGGCCCTGGGCTAATACTGCTCAGGACCCCTACCTAATTACTTAAGTAATTGCCATTATGATAATCAAATTAAAAAAATAAGAAAATACCTCATTCCCCGTTCCGTTTGATAGATGCGCACACGGGTTGATTGATCGCAGTGTTGCCAACCTTATGATCGGTTTTTTTTAATTCTAGATAATTTTTATTATTGACAATATCGTCCATTGATTTCAGTTCGGTTGGGGGCCCTCTGTATTCGCAGGGCCCTGGGCTACAGCCCAAAAAGCCTTTAAGTAGATCCCGCCCCTGTTCCCGGGGACTGGCAAAGGCATAACTTTTTTAGTGTGAACATTTTTCTGACATTAAAACATTACCTAAACTTGAAATTCTTGTTCCAAAATCTTACCCAGAGTTAGAATACTTTTCTAGCTTTAAATAGTCAAAAATATATCACGTGTGAATATACTAGCACATCCAAAACTGCTTCATTATATTCCGCACATTATTTATTCAAATCACATAATGGCGTGGAAATCGGTCTATATTTAAATTCAAAAGCCAAACTTCACGGGCATGTAAAGGTTGCGCCGCTGCCAACCGACTGCAATCATTGACATGAATAAAATTCGTCTCTTGGATCTAGAATTGTGAAGATTTAGTGTTATTTTCAAGTTTTTTATCCCCTCCCAAGCAAAGACACTGTTTTGATTGTTTCAATAACTTAATCATAACTAATCAAACGTTTTTTAAGATTTTATCCGCTGGAAATAACATTATATTTTAATTTTTTTATAACCACCTTGATGATAGAAAAATTTAAAATTTTTTGGTACATAAAATTGTGTTCGTCAACTTCTCTTTTAACCGTTTTACTTCAACAACAACAATTATTGTCAGAGTCGACCAGTCAATCAGCTTTACCTAATTATAATATTATATTCGTGTACAATGTACATAATCCGTAATATAGAAGAAAGGAAATTGCTTTAAAATATTAATACTATACAGTCATTTAATAACTGTTGTGTAACATCATCCCATAAAAGTTAAGATTGCATTTTTAACTCACGAAAATATTAAAATCCAGCGTAAACTCAAATCTCAAAACAAGCTATTTCATCTCCAAAGGGACAGTAGTAACTTTTATGTGTGTGTAATATCGTTGAGGGCGCTATGAAATTTTTACAGCCCTTTTATTGTAATAAAGGTATTGTAGCGCTTGATACAAGGATTTGGGTGTGATTGTGTTTTTGATTTCGTTTGTTTCGAATTCGACGAGAAAACTCGCGTGGATTTACCAAAAATGTCGTGTACTTTATCATGAATAAGAGTTTATATACATACTTATACATGCTAATATTATTATAAACGCGAATGTGTGTATGTCTTGAACCTGTTCACGCCCAAACCGCTGAACCGTCTTTTTAGGGTTCCGTACTCAAAGGCTAAAAACGGGACTCTATTACTGAGACTTCGTTGTCTGTCCGACTGTCTGCCTCCAGGCTGTAACTCAAGAACGGTAAAAGTTGGAGAGTTGAAATTTTCACAGATGAAGTATATCTGTTGCCGCTATAACAACAAATACTAAAAACAAAATAAAATTATTATTAAAGTCGGGGCTCCCATATAAAAAAAACAGAACAATTTTCGCCTATTTTCCCTCTATAATCGTACGAAAACCATCGTGCGCGAGTTCGGTTATTAAAATTAAACTCATTTAAAATTCAAACTGCATTTTAAATGTATCTAAATTTTATATGTTATACATCAAATTTGCAGGCAATTGAACTTACTTTAAATACGAAATAATTAATTTAAAACCACCGGAAAACTGGTCGTTTATAATCCATCTCTTAGTCATATTACAATCTCGCGGTGTTAACAATCGAACAGTGACATATATTTCTGTTCAGAAATACAAGATATAGAATAATACTAGATGACGCTCTCAGCTCCGTTTTTTGATTTAAAAATTGATATCTAATGCCTTTCTTAGGACTCAATGTCTAATAATCTACGCTAGCCAACAAAAAGGGTTCAGCGATTTGGGCGTAAGATGTAACAGACAGACAGACAACCTTTACATTTATAATATTAGTATGGATTTTATTTTACACAAACTCAACATCCTCTTTACACAGGGAAAGAAGATTAAACCTCGCGCATCAGTCCTAAAGTCTGTTTTAAGTATAATTAAATTATACTCATTTATAAATGGCTCTAAGTAACTCGGCTTCTACTTGAAAACTTTGTTACCTCGATAAAGCCTGGCAGGCAATAGCGAGCTTTAAGTCCACGGTGATAAGAGCCATCTTTTACCCGGTGTGATGTAAAATGACACAAAATAGCTTTTATCAAAAGTGGTCGGGGGTACCTAATTACTGTATGAAGTACACGGGTGCAAAACCATTAACAAAGCAGCTTAATTATGAAATTAATTTCATCGACAAAAATTGATACTCCAAAATTTAAATAATAGCTCTAGGTAATGGCGGCCATACACCATGCTTCCTATCGTCCAATCAGCATCAGTTAGAACCACTGACCTCTATAATACACTGGACAGGCGATCGCTATCAATAAAATATTCCTATTTGAAAGTAGCCATATTGGCGCTGATTGCTATGTGAAAACAGTAGTGCACTTGGAACTACTATTTTGCAAATGGCGGTTGTCATTTTCTATATAAATTAGTTCACAGTACGCTCACCGCGGCGCTTCAAATCGGCACAAAGAATAGCTGTCATTTTGTACGGCATAGCCTGTCCAGTGTATTATAGAGGTCAGTGGTTAGAACTGACAGTATGCGGGAGTGGATTGGCATGACAGTTATACAATCCACTCCCACACACTGTCAGTTCTAACTGATCCAAGCGGTAGCGTCATGCCGATTGGACGATAGGAAGCACGGTGTATGGCCGCCATAAGGTTAGTATCTACAATTAATGTTTTTGTCAAACTAAGATACTAACCGCCGTACTCAGATACATTTAATTACGATTAACCTTCAATTTAATGAAGAGTTTGACAGATAATGTATGGGGCTTATGTCAAAATTTTGAATTGTTTACAATTAAGTAATTAATGTTCCACTCTGAGTTACTAAATTATAAATATCTCTATAGTATTTAAATATATAATATTAGTTATCATAAAGTAATATTTGCATCAATACTAAACAAAGCTGAAGGTCAATCTTCAACAAAAGGACTAAAATACTCCTTAAAAGCTAACTTTTGTCTCTATATCTATAGACAAAGGTTTAAATAAGTCAATCTACTTATTTCTTTCATCGTACTTATTTATTTTGTTTCCTTGTATTTATTAAAATAATGTAATATTATTAATTTTCTTCTTTATTTTCGTATTTAAATAATAGTCCATGGATAATCCATACTTCCATACTAATATTATAAATGCGAAAGTGTGTCTGTCTGTCTGTCTTCTGTCTGTCTGTTACATCTTCACGCCCAAACCGCTGAACCGATTCTGCTGAATTTTGGCATAGAGATGCTTTGAGTCCCGGGAAAGGACATAGGATTCTTTGTGTTTTGAAAAAATTTTGGCGCAACGGAGTTGCGGGCGTCATCTAGTTATTAATAATATGCATTTTTTTATTGTAGCATTAAAAATAATATAATAATGCTAGCGACCCGCCCCGGCTTCGCACTGGTATAAAATATATTATAGCCTATGTCACTGAAATAATAACAGCCCTCTTTTTGGTCGAGGGTTAAAAATCATCCAACTGCGAGTCGGACTTGCGTACGAATTAATATTATTATGTTTTTAGTATTTGTTATCTAAGCGGCAACAGATATACACAATAATAATATGTGAAAATTTCTGATGTCTGGCTATAGCGGTTCTTGAGATAAAGCCTGGCGACAGACAGACAGACGGATAGATGGACAGACAACGAAGTCTTAGTAATAGGGTCCCGTTTTTACCCTTTGGGTACGGAACCCTAAAAATGATTAAAATCGATTCAGTAGTTTTTAATTTAAATAATTTATATTCACTACTACCCGTGGCCAACCCATGTTTGTTAAAATGGTATGTATCGAGGAAATGAAAGGCTTTATTATTATTATTTATTATTATTACTACCCGTGGCCCGCATTGGTCGGTACTGCCGCAAAAGCTACGTCCCGCTATTTTTAAATCTGTAATATCTTCGAAAATATTAATTTAAAATTTAATCATAATATTATGTTGTAGAGGGCCATAATCAATAATGTATTTAAAGTAAATAAGGATTATTGCCGTATTGGTCAAAATCGCTTCGAAAATTAGCCATTATTTGAAGTTGAAATTAAATGACAAAAAAATGTTATTGTGGGACATTCATAAGAGATATATTTACCTATACCATCGCGGAGTTTTCTGTAGACCTTTTCAATTTGTACAAGGTATTAGTGATACCCCTCCCGCGAGTGCACCCCAGCATTGGTAGCGCCAGCGCCCACTTCGAAACGGGCGTAAATCGCAATATTTTAATTTCTCCATAACTTCTAAGCTAAACGTCCAATTTTAATCATTCAAAGACCAAATATAATCTACATAAACTGTACTTAGTGATGAAATTATTTATTTTGATAAGGATTATTAGTATAAGTAAAATAAATGCGTTTAAATGTAGTCCAAAAAAATCAAATTTTTTAAATAAAAAAATGGTTGTTGTGCCTCACTTGACATAGATAGGTATAGTGTGTCGCGGACATTTTTGTAGATATTTATAAGATCTACATTTACTTAGAACATTGTATAGTTCTATCTTGTATAGTTTAGGCAGCGTACGCAAAATAAGTAAATTTTCTGGTTGTTTCTGAAAAACTGAAATATCTTACGGAACCCTATATTTTCCAACATAAAAAGTAGCCTATGTTACTCGTAGATAATGTAGCTTTCGAATGGTGAAAGAATTATTAAAATCGGTCCAGTAGTTTTCGAGCCTATTCATTACAATTAAACAAACAAACAAACAAAGTTTACCTCCTTATAATATTAGTATAATTTATACTAATATTATATTTAGTATAGTATAGTATTAGTATAGTATAAATATTGTTAAACTATATGGCCTATACTCCCGGGAAGGTTTCTTTGTTCCGTGAAAATTGTTATTAGTTTAAGCGAGTCTAACAAATTTTAAAATTCATTTTAATTATAAAGATATTAGTAAAATGTTGAATATCCCTCTTTAACAAAGTTGATTGAACCCATTTTGTGGCTGTCCAAAATATCGGTTTTCCTAATTATTCATGTTCGTATGTGTAATTTGATCAGAGTGGATATTATATCTATTGTATAGTGTAACAAAAGGGTATTTCTATGTAGTAGAATAGTTTGATGATACAGAATTTGTTTATCACAATAAGAATAATAACGTTTATTTTCAACCACCGACGAAAAAAAGATATGCTATAAGTTTCGCAAATGTGTGTGTGTGTGTGTGTGTGTGTGTGTGTGTGTGTGTGTGTGTCATATGATTAAATGGTTGAACCAATTTTGATATAGTTATTATATTTGAAAAGATAGTATAATTATGATCGAGAGTTTTTCTATTGGTAAATTTCGAGAGTTTTTTAATCATTTATTTATATTATGTTATACAAAAATATGGTATGGTACAGTAAGATGGTATTGAAAAGGGGAATGCACAAAACGAGACCAGACAGGTCGGCCTGCGATCAATCCGATCAGAGAGCCGAGACAAGCGGCAAGCGATCATCGCCAACGCCACAAAATGTATGGGATTTGACATTTGTATTCGCTAGCGCTAGCGAAGCGCTGACTATGTTATGTCAAATCGCATACAATTTGTTAGCGTTTACGATAATCGCTTGCCACTTGTCTACTAAGGCTGATCAACCGGTCTCTAGATTATAGAAGGGCCTAGGAATATTAAAAACTAAGGAAGAGTAACTGTGTCAAAAATTTGTCCACGAGTCTACAAAATGTGAACCGAATACATGCATACTTTATGCATGTATCCGGTACACAATTTTGTCTTTATTTCGTAAATTTGAGTCTTAGTGTTTCGTTGCTATTGCCATAATATTTCAGTGTGCGAAAAGGAACCAAATTCAAACGGTTGAAGTATTGGAGGTTGTAACGTTTCCTTAGTTTTTATTATTCGTAGAGAATGGCCTTAAAATATTTTTAGCTTTCCAGACCTAAGCCGTTCTTTAAAGCTTCTTTATAGAATCGGCGATCAAAAAGGTGTGGAAATAACACGACAAGCGTCGAATGTCAACTTTATATTATCGATCGCAATTTCATTTATTTTAATCGACGATTGTATAAAGAAGCGATAAAGAAAACGTGTTGCCTAAAGCGCCTGCTTTATCTATAACAGTGTGGGTTAGACAAGGATCTTGTTTGTCTATTATAGTCTTAGACGGTATCTATGTTAATGAGATAGTCTCCGTTGTGGCACCGTACCTTTATGCAATGTTACCTTTGTTTGAGACGAGTACAGAAATTTCAGAATTAAGTCTTTAACATAAGTACAAGCATTCCAGTCATATTTTAGGGCTTTTATTCTGCTATAAATGTATTTTCTTTATAAAAACACACACACTTATGACGTAACGCACACAGTATTAATTTTATCAATGAGTGTTCGCGTGATTATAATATTTTTTGAAGTTGTAAACATAACAAGTTTTTTTTAATCTTTATTTATTAAGAGGTTTTTATACATAAGTACATGACAACCCCATCTTATAACATAACAAGATGCTTTTAAAAATATATTTTAACATCAAAACTAATTTTCGGTCATTAGAAAATACAATTAGTTATTTATTGGTATTACTTGGCGGTCGATTAGAACAGCTATTTTGGTTAGTTAGTTGTAAGTTTGTTACAATATTTATACCAGCCTACGCCGAATAATTTATTGAGGGTTTGTGATCAAAGCCTTCATTTTCTCCGTCTTGTTTTATAATTATTACCTTTATATTGTTGCGAGCGCCCATGGCCTTTATATTGTTGCGAGTGGGTAGATATTTGGTTCGTATTCGGAGAGGGAGTAAGTTCGATCCTGGTAGGAGGCGTGTACCAATGAGACATATTTTTCAAATCTCAATTACACACGGACCTTTGTACGGTGTAGGAAAACATCACGAGGAAACACGTACATGGTTGGTCCCAGACGTATTGACCTGCTCATTCCTTTGGACTATGTTGCGAGAATGCTGTAATATTATGTGCTAGGGCAACCATACGTACGTTAAAAATCTTGCCCCTAGGTCTACGTCAAAAAGTTTACCAAAAAAAAAATACATACAGCCGAACGTATTACCTCCTCATTTTTGGAAGTCGGTCAAAAATCAAGTCAAACCGTACAAACTCAAAGAATTCCTATAATGTATGCCTTACATTGTATTATAATTATAATAATATTAAAAAGCTGGAGAGTTTGTTTGTTTGAACGCTCGAATCTCAGAAATTACTGGTCTGATTTGAAAAATTATTTCAATGTTTGATAGTCTATTTTACATTAATTATCGAGGAAGGCTATAGGGCATAGGCTTTATACTATTATTATTATCAAGCGAGCAATAGGAGTGAAGATACAGAGGAAAATGTGAAAATATTTTAAAGTGCTTATCTCACGAACTACTGGAGCAATATTGATGTGATTTAGCACATACAGAAGTAAACCACGTGAGACATAAGTTTGCCGTGAAATTCCTAATTTATGCGGGCAAAGCCGTACGAAAAGTCTAGTAATAAATACATTTTGTTACAGACTCACAGACAACCAAGCGGTTTACAGAGGAGCCGGCCTTCGAGCGGCCGATCGGCAACCACACGTTCTTTCTCGGGCGGGAAGCGGTGCTGGGCTGCTCTGTCACAAACCTCGGGAAACATAAAGTAAGTATATAACATTAACCTACAATTATTAAATAAGCAAAGACCAAAGACAATTAACGACCTCCGTGGCTCAATGGTTAGAGTACGTGTGGCAACTCAAGCCGGGGGTCTCGGGTTCGAATCCCGCCGACGGAACAAAAAGTTTTTTAATGTTCCTGGGTCATGGATGTGTATTAAATATGTGTATGATATAATAAAAATCTTAAATATTATGTGTATTGTATAAAATATGTATTAAATATATTTCCGTTGTCTGGTACCCGTAACACAAGTCCTTCAGGCTTCAGGTACTTAGCACGAGGCCAGACTGACGTGGTGTGAAGTGTCCATAGATATTATATTATATTATTATAATTCAAAACATCTTAAAAATAATAATTATCTTAACAAAATTTTAAAAGAACTTACCTACTAGTCTTCACTTTAAATTGTAGACTGTGACTGTCGTCTGTATCAAAGAAAATTCCTTTTTTTATGTAATAAGGGGGCAAACGGGTCACCTGATGGAAAGCAACTTCCGTCGCCCATGGACACACGCAACATCAGAAGAGCTGCAGGTGCGCTGCCGGCCTTTTGAGTGGGAATAGGATTACAGGGTAGGGGGAGGTAAGGAAGGGAATAGGGAAGGGAAGGATAGGGAATTGGACCTCCGGTAAACTCACTCACTCGGCGAAACACAGCGCAAGCTCTGTTTCACGCCGGGTTTCTGTGAGCCCGTGGTATTTCTCCGATCGAGCCGGCCTATTCATGCCGAAGCATGGCTCTACCACTCTAGTCTTCAACCTTTTATGTTTAAAACTTGAAGACCCTTACTTTTAACGATAATGTGTTGACAAACTTTAAACGCCTTTTTCAAATCTCTATACGATAATATACGATCGTTATTCAAAAAACAAAAGTCATAGAACTAAAGCGATTTCAAACAGCTATTACGTCTTAGAAGTTAGAACACACCGAAAACTTTAAATTGCATATGAAACTAATTGTTCTTAGCATAGAACATAGAACAAAGACGTATAAATATGCTGTTAACAAGCTAACGTAGGTCGGAAGATCGTTCCGCTAACTTAAATTAAGCTGGACTAAGGATTGTTGTAAGTATCTACTTGTTTCATCTACATTAGTGTTGTGGAGAAACAAAGGTTTCGTAGTTATAAACACCGAGAGGTGGCTAAGCACCTCTACCTTCCAAAAAAATTCTTAGGCTGATGTAGGGTCAATTATTCAGACCAAAACGCGACGCGTAGATGTATTTCTAAATTTGTATTGAATCGACAGACTTCAATTGCATGAGACGTCAATTCAATACAAATAGAAATGCATCTATGCGTTGCGACTTGCGTTGGAGTCTGAATTATTGACCCTTAAAGCCAGTCCACAGTTCGCGTTGCATCAGCGTTGCGTCGACGCAGCGCTGCAGTATTGCGTTGTTTTACATACAAATAACCAAGGTGTTCACACGGCGCGCTGAGTCGTGACAGCAGCGCGACACACACATAACGGACGGTAGTCGAGACGAAGCGGGAGGGGGTGTTGACGTTAAGGGTTGATTCAAACAGCAACGCGACGCGTAGATGCATTTCTAAATTTATATAGATTTGACAGATTCGCATGATGTCTCACGCAATTGAAATCTGTCAAATCCATACAATTTTATGCCGCGCTGTGCCTCGCCTCGTTGCGTTGCGGTCTGAATTGACCCTAAGACTGCTTTGTAATAAGGTTAATAACGCTGCGATGACGCAGCGCCCGTGTGGACGGCTATGCGTCAAACGGCAGCGCTGCATCGACGCCACGCTGCACTGACGCAACGCTCGTGTGAACATGAACAGGCTCTGTCGCGCTGACTGACCGTCGGAGCTGACTTCGAAAATGAAACATGAGCCTAAACGCTATTTAAAGACCCCTAAAACCCCTAAACGCTATTTAAAAATGCTTTCTACTGGTGCATTAAAATGGTGTCTAATAACATAAGAGATCAGAACAATGCAGTATTACATCGCAGTATCAGTAAATGGCACGAATTTGATTTCAAGAACAAGGCTGAGTCCAGGTGCTTTTAAATATTATAATATTAAACACTGGTTGTTGTGCGTGGCTCCGCCGTGTAAGTACAATTTTTAAACTTCACCCCGTCTCACCCCCTTAAACGGGAAGAATTTCGTTTTTTTTTTTAATTTAAGAACGCGCTTACTGAATTTAAAGTCCGTTGATGTAATTGACATAATTTATCAGTAAGTGTTAGGTTTTAAATCATATTATAATGGGTACAAAAAAGGTGGCTCTCTCCACTTTTACATATTTTGAAAAAATTAAACGCAAAAAATCGTTAAAGGTACAATTAATATTTTTTGTCATATTTGCCTTTATGCCCCACATATATTGTGTAGGTAAGTTTTATTATTCGTAGTGGAGTACCCTAGATAAAATAATTGATTGGATCCTGAGAATATTAAATTGGAATCCTTTGTTCCGACAAACGACAGCCATCGTGTTAATAAACATTCATTAAGTGTCGAATTGCTTGTCTCTAATTAGTATCGGCTATCGCAACTATTATATAGTTACATAGATAGATTTACCAAGAGCTCATAGTGAAATGTTAGGAATGTAAGCTTTATGTTTAGTTTATGTAATAATTTACGTTAAACCTTAATAATATAATTAATTATCTCGGTATCGATAAATATTTCGTGATTACAGGATGTTAAATGTAATGGTAGATGTTTTGATTTCCGGGAGATTGATTGTAGTGATACAATTGTATAGAATACATCCGGTCGGGGAAAATGAAGGCAGATGCCGTTGACGTACGGAAAAGATGGCAGGCTAAAATCAATCTTCAAGAAACATTAAAGTCTTAAATGCATGATTATGGAATATTAAGAGCATTTTGTACGTAACATGGAATATTAAAGAGTTTAAACAAGTATTGAAGTCTTTGATAATAGGAATGTGTTAATAGTTCACAGGTAGATTTTGAATTTCCTCAGTATGGTTTGATCTTTTATAACTGTACACGGTATTTGGATGAAAAACAGCCTTTAACTATATTGTGTCCAAAGCCTAGACTGTTGGTCTTTCGAAGACCAAAATCAATTCAGGAGTTTAAGTAAAACTTTAACATACACTCACTCAATCAATAAGATTAGTAAAGGTTTCGATTTTGTGTTAAAACTGTCAAGCGACTTTAGTTTCACTCTTAGAACAACGCTTAGAAGAATTTTATAACTATGTTGTCCTGCTACTTTGGGATATAATATGATAATAGCATCAAAACAGCTGAATTTAACGCAGCCCGTGAAAAAAGTTAATGTGCTTTTTAAGTTACGCCTGTTTATTATGTTTAATCCAGTCGTATCTACTTTTGCGTCCAAAACCACATCTCACATCAAGGTAATAAATATTATTTTTCTGTAATAAAGCAAAATATGTTTATCTTTCGTATAATGAAAACAAATTAATGTAACAATTAGAGAATGCTTTCATGAACCTCAATCACAGAAAACAAATTGGGTTCCGCTACAAACAATAAGAAGCTAAACAAAAGACAGTAATCGAAAAAAAAAAAAACAAAAGAAATCGGGAGGGTGTGAAGGAACACAAAAGATTCCGGAACACGGAAGTAGAAGTCTTCGGAGCGACGTAGATAATGAAAACAGTAGGACAAGTAATGAGTATAAAGTATTCTGGTGTGTGATTATTAATATTTTAAGACGAAAAATATTATTGATGTTGAGTTCTTTTGTGCCCGGTTTCTAAGGCTTATTGGCAGAATTTTGTCTTTTATTCAATCAATCAAAAACGTTGTTAATTATAATATATTTTCATGTCAAAAACAGTTATAGTCGAATGAACCACCGTAAAAAAGCTAGTTGAATTTTATGTGCTTTCTACTCTTGTGACTTTAGAGCCAGTCCACACGGCGCGATGCGTCAGCGTTGCGTCGACGCAGCGTTGCCGTCTGACTCATCGCCACACGGGCGCTGCGCTATCGCAGCGATAATATTACGAAGCAGTCTTTACGTCAACACCCCCTCCCGCTTCGTCTCGGGGGCTGCTGTCCGTCATGTGTGCGTTGCGACGACGCATCGCGCCGTGTGAATACCTTGGTTATTTGAACCTGCGTTGACGCAACGCTGACGCAACGCGGTGACAGGTGTGGACTAGCTCTGCTCTGTTAATTTCCCGCGAGGTCATGTGGCTAAAACATCTTTCCAAAAACTTAAAAAAATATATTTTCGCTCCATCGATCAGGTATAAAGGCTGCTAAAAATATAACGATATTGTTTATTCTCAACACATAATGGTCGCATGTCCGGTAATTGATTCGGTGGCGTTTCAGCCATCGCTTGTAACGATCACGGTTAAATCACAGTGACAGCCCATTATTAATTTTACGTAACGATTAGAAGTTAATACGGCGATAAGCGAAATATTTACTTAGAAGTTGTGACTTGTTTCACTTTGCATTTTGTTCACTAAGTGGATTAAATGTTTTTAAATACAGTTTTGAAGTGAAACTTCTTTAGGCGCGTTGAGAGTAAAATATCGAGTCAATTCTGACCGCAACACGACGAGGCGAGGCGAGGCGCGGCACGGCAAAAATTTGTATGGATTTGACAGATTTCAATTACGTCAGACGTCTTGCAAATCTGTCAAATCCATATAATTTTAAAAAATGTATCTACGCGTAGCGTTGAGGTCTGAATCAACCCTAAGTTTCACTTCAGACACGTGTGCTCGGCACACACGCTCTTTTTGTGTTTGTAAATCATTGATTATTTTTTTATAATTGTTAAACATTTTCCTAAATTTTTTCAATGGAAAAATAATTAAAAGTAAAGCTTAGCATAATTTAGTATCTACGAAGCCTATTTTATTTCTATTTTTCCTAAATACATTATACAACTCACTAAATTAACGATTTCAATACATAACCAATATTCAGGAAAAACGTCAAAAATCAAGAAGTTTCATACCGATTCTCCCGCTCTGTGTCATGTGTTATTAAAATTCGAGGCGCAAAATGCAGCTGATTCTGCCGTGACGTCACACGTCAGTACTAATCGTCGCTGCCCCAGTTACGGCACAATTTGTGGTGCACTGTTCATATAATTACAGGGAAAACTTCATTGGATCATGTGAAACTGGCTTTACAAGCTGTAACAGCTTTGTCAGCGTATTCAGCTCAGTAAACGTTTTCCTTTCTTCGGTAAACGTTTTTAAAAATAGAACTGGAATTATTCCCGTAAGTAACTGATACTATATAGAGCCTATCATGGATGTCCAAAAGGTGTGAAACTATGTGAAATTACACCCTTATCCATGCCCGATTTGGCTGATATATAGGATGAAGATCCCATTTTCTACGGTATCGACGTGTATGAAGATGGTCTGTAACAGTTAGCAATTTGAACATTGATGTTCAAGCATCCCTATCCAGTATCCACATCAAAGAGACTAATCCAATCTCCTCTTCCAGGTCGGCTGGCTTCGGGCCGAAGACCAGACCGTGCTGACGATGCACGAGCGAGCGGTCCTCGGGTCCAGATACGCCGTGAGCCTGGACTCGCCGAGGACTTGGCAGTTGCGGATCAGGCCGCTCCGGGCCGAGGACCGCGGCTGCTACATGTGCCAGATCAACACGCAGCCGCTGACGTGGCAGATCGGCTGTATTGATGTGTTTGGTGAGTATCATAATAGACTTAAGGTCATATAAAATTGCAATAGGCAACGCACCGTCGTGGGCAGCAAGTCTGTCTATTCAATGTGTATGTACCTGTGAGTTGCAGTTGTTTTGGATAACCTATTTAAAACGTACCGTCATGCTAATGTGAATTGACAATTATTAGATGTGGCAGGTATTCCCCCAACGCAAAAAAAGGTATGGACTGATAAATAGATGCCATATCTAGATATATCTAAGTTTCTTCTCAGATTGTAGCTACAATATGGATACTTTTCACAAATACATATTGCACTATCAATCAGGTTGGCGCTCTACTATAAGTTAAAAACCATATAATATTGTGCAGACATACTTATACAAGGTGTAACAAAAATAAGTGGTAATAATTTAGGGTGTGTACGTGTCCCTTGTAGAGAGTTCACTGTGAAAGTAGCAGCGCTGAAATACCAAATTTTTTTCACTTTTGTATGGAGAAACTCGTGACGCCGCGCTGGGGCGCTTGCCCATACAAAAGTGAAAAAAATTGGTCTTTCAGCGCTGCTATTCCCTAAATTATTTTTATCATTTATTTTTGTTACAGCCTGTATAAATACGCATAGCCATGCAATCGTTGCGGTCACTAAATTGTTTAAATATTTTATCCGCAAACACAAACTTCGTCGATATTTTTCGTTGTTTTACACAACTTTACTTCCGTATTTTCTAAGACTAAGCACTAAACTAATCCCGTGTTGTGTGTTCAGAGGTACTTACAACTAAAAATATTGTTCTCGTTTAAGAAAATTACTCCGTTCGTTAAATATAAAAGTACCCTCTTGAGTAGATTAACCATACGTGTACTCGCGCTTAAAGTGCCTTAAGTGGTTATCAATAAGTAAGGAGTGTTCTTGTTTTGGTCTCCAGGGACGCAAGAATTTAGATACTTCTGTTTTCAGAAGATTGTTAACTCGGATAATTATTATAAACACACTTTTTGCAAAATACTACACTACTTCTGATCACGTTACCTTGATAAGTATTTCGTATTCGTATATACTTTTTTTGATCTGAATGTACAATATGTGACCTACCTAATACGATTTTTAAAAAGTTAAAAAGTCTCGAAACTCTGTTATAGTACTTATAAAAATATAATAAAGCCTACCTTCTCTGCCATCGTGTTAATCTAGAACAAAGAGAATTGTTTAAAAATTTAAATACACCATAAAATAATACCAGCACAGATAATAGAGCAATTTTTAACTGTGTGTTTTTAATAAATAAATAATTGGTTAATTTAACTATTGGTTAACTTTTATTTGTAGTGTACACAGTAGCTGTAAAGTGTAAACTAGTCGAAATGTTGGGATGAACTAAAATGGAAAAATAAAACTAAAAAAGTTTAATATTTGCAATCAAATTCACGATAAATAATACTTAATAGTTAAAAAAAAAACACGCTTTTTTATTTTAACAAATTATTTCAATCATTGGCTCTTAATACGTATGCAAAGTTTTGAATTAATTAGACTACTGGAGATAGGTAAAAATCGTACTCAAAGATTACATACATACAACCCAAGTTAATAAAAGTGTGTAAAATAATAATTGACATACTTCACTCACACATTAGTAAATGTATATACCTCCTTATCGATTTCGATAACGGCGACCCCAGAAATTGAATATCAATGATTATGAGCCCCGGACCGAACTTGGTTTTGAATGTCCTATCACATGTGCGTAGAGTTGGCCGGCAGAGTTGTAAGTATAGATAGATTTAGTAAATATTTACACAACGAATTATTAGCCATACGAAGTCCGGTTGTCTTTGTCTGGCATATTGGAAACGTCACATCACAAAGACAGCAGACTTTGAGGCGTATAATAAAATAAAATATAAAAATAAATAAAATTTATGATATTTTGATTAGAAAGGTGATTTATATGTTAGCCTTTTTTTTCCACTTCGCCAGAGGAAGATTGTTTTGTACCCTCGATGAAAACAGAGGGTATAAGTTTGACGTCTGTCTGTTTGTCCGTGGCAACGTAGCATGCAAATGGAAAGACTGATTTAATCTAGTTTATTTGAAAGCTAATGTAAGTTTCGTCCATGTAAACATGAAAATTGTGTTGTTTCTCATACTTCTTAATTATCAATACCTATTGTTTTATTGTTTCAATGGTATTAAGTAATGTGTATTAGGTACGATTATTTATGTATATTTTAGGTCATTGACGTATTTTATCTATATTTTTACCGTTATTTGATGGGGCGGGAGGGAAATGAATCGATCGGCGGTTCACCCAGCATTAAATATTCAGAGCACAGGGTCTTGGTGCGGCCATATCTTTTGTTTGTATAGATGTTTGTAACTAAAGAACGGGATGGCGCATCTATGCAGACAAATCTTGCTGCTTGCTGCAAAACATTTCTCTCATGCACCTGCCATACACTTTCTTCGATCTGTTTTTTTGTGAAATAAAAGTCTTGTCTTTCGTCAGATTAGGAAAAAAAATACTATGGCAATCGTGGACTGCCAACTGCCAAGGTAAAGCTATAATAGGGATGACGACAAGGTCAAAGATTAGCTGATTTTTTAAATAAAATACAGACATAGTGATAAAATATAAGTATTTTCAAAATTTCAGCTTCATAACTTATGTATTTTTTTTTGTTATGGGCCTTCAAAGTTGGACCGTCAAGTCGATTTTTTTAATAAAATGCCTTAATTTGTGTATACCATTTGATAAGTTATGCATGAAACCACTTTCATAAACGCAATATTTAACATAGTTATCGAACAAACTACCTAAGCGTGACGTCACAGCTAGGTAACATATTGTATGGATATCTTGGAGAGTTTTTAAGCTATCAAAGTCATTTTTTCACCGATATTCCTATTTTTGAATGGTCCTTCACTTACCAACAAGAAAAAAAAAAATCATCATACGTCTAGTCACATGCTCACAAACACCGTGCCGAAGACAGCCGAACTGAAACGACGTTAGACGGGTGTTAGGTTTATTTTCGTTACGGAATTACTTTATTATTCAGTAGCTTAAAATATATCACGGAAAAGGCTTTGTATAAAATATATTCTTTAGTAAGTATTATTCGAATTACTGCGTCTCATTGAATTATTTAATTTATACAGTAAGATATAAAATACAATATTCACAAAAGAACAACAAAATGTAAAATTGACATCGCCGTAAATAATACCAATACTGTGAAGTATACGAGAATCTCTTGTAACTTCCTTTCCAACTTTCCGAGGGAATGTTTAATGTTAAATTTTTATTTCCTTTGAGTCCGACGCGAGTGTCGCTGGAAATTTTATTTTATGTAATATGTGTTGCTCTTGCCTGGAAAATTGCTTCCAAACGGTTCTGGTTGTTGCTATTTTAATTCATGTGTTCCTGGTACTTTTATGTTTATTCATAAAGAATATTATATTTTTTTCTTACACAAAAAACATGCGATGGGTACGCGGTACGCCATGTTTAATATAATGTTTTGTCCTTGATGGCTTACAACATATTTAAAAAAAGTTACCTAATGACTTAAAATTAAATGGGTATACCAAAAATATATTTTTACAATAATTTATTTTGTTTGGATGTAGATTTTGTATTACACGTCATTTTATATGTTTTCTTTGTCGTAAAACAAATTAAAAGTAAAGTTTAAAATTTTATACGTGCATGTTAAAAATTCGAAATGGAGACATCGGACAAAAACTGGTAAAATATTCGGAAATCGAATCCAAGAATTAAAGTAATTTATACTCGGAAAACTAAAACAAGTTTGCGACACCTGGCTGAAAATAACCGTAAAAAACTAATCTTACCCCGCAGACTTCGAATATGGAACAAGTTTAAAATTGAAAAAGGAACGCAAATCGCACAAATAAAATTGCCAAACAAGTTTTGCGGTTGGCATACAGTTGGCGTATGGCAATTGGCAATTGGCATACGTCGAGTGAAATGAGAAAAGGTAATTTGTGACGTAATAAAGTTAGTTTTGGCTTTTTGTCAGGACTCGCGCACGAAATGTAGTTTTGTCGGTGACAATAGAATAATGTTTGTTGCTTTTGAAGAGTTATCTGCACATTTCGTTATGCGCTGTTCTCTTTGTTAGGTAAGAATGTATTCTATAACAAACATCAGAGCTACTACTAATAAATATTTTAATGCAAAGTATAAAAAAGGGTACCGAGACGATCAAGCACCTTGTCGACAAGCACGTAGACTCGTGTAGCTAGCTCAAAAAGTTTGATGCGCCCGTCAAGAAGCTTGATCCAGCACAGCAAGTGGTGTTTATCTATCAACCAACCGCGAACACCGCCAAAACGCCGCGTCAAGCCGTCTCGTCAAGCAAAAATATAAAATCACATCAAGCGCGGAGCAAGTACGTAAATGCTTGACTCAAACAGCAAGTAAACATTGTAAATGGTCAATATGTTTTAAGCTAGCAAAACTCTACGTGCTTGCCGTCAAGCCGCTTGATCGTTTCAGAACCCCTTAACTATTCAATATCCGGTATCTTTGTTTGTCATGTCACATGTGACATCATTAAAACCAAACAAAGTCAAGCGCATATCGTAAAGTTATATGCTCTATAAATATTTTTGGAGCAAAGCTGGTAGGAACGTCGCTACACTGTTAAAAAGTTAACTACATTTATATAAGTATATTAAACTCAAAGGTGACTGACTGACATGGTGATCTATCAACGCACAGCCCAAACCACTGGACCGATCGGGCTGAAATTTGGCATGCAGGTATATATTATGACGTAGGCAGCCGCTAAGAAAGGATTTTGATCAATTCCACCCCCAAGGGGTTAAAATTCGGGAGGAAAGTTTGTATATAATAATACTTCTTAACGCGAGCGAAGCCGCGGGCAAAAGCTCGTGTACAATAAATTCTTAGGTGATAATTAAGCGCCTTTTGCTGCAGCCAAAAACTAATTCGATTATATCTAGATTCTAGTAGTTCATTTCCTCACGGTAAGTATTGATAGAACCTCTCACTCATTTTCTCGTGACTTTGTATCGTTACTTAGAACTTAGCTAAGTGATCGTTCCAAGAATCGTTTTCTAAGCTTTTAAGCACAGTAAATGTTTTGTGTCGAGTTTTATCTTGCCCCTTATAATAGACGTTGAAGGGTCTGCAGTTGACAATAACAAGAAAGTCTTCTTCGTCCTGAAATATTAGATTTTCTCATACAATTTTCTATATCGTTGCAACGATTTGAAAAATTATCGTAACTTAGAGTGTAAGAAGCATCATAGCATTAAATTCGTTGAAAAACATAATTTAATAATTAAAAAAAGGTAGACGTGAAAAATATAGCAGGCATTGCATTTTCGTCGTGAAGTTTTCCGGAAATTTTGGGATCAATTCACATTGCAAAATTACACGGCGATGCGTTTAAAATGATCCGTACAGAATTAAACTTTATTTAATACAATATTAGAACATACACATTGTATTCACAGCCTTACTGCCTACGTAAGTTTCAAAACATCGCATCGACGCGTCACATAGCAATTACAATAGCAGAGGGCGTTACTAGCTCATGCAGTTAATAATCGGACCAAAATACGCCATGTTTCACATTTGCTATCAGAATTTTGACAGAAACGTTGTCAAACGTCGAACGCGGGCTCCACACACTCGCGGCGCGAATTGCGGCCGCGATCCATGGAAACTACGCGCCGTGAACACGACGCGAACAAATACGGCACTCTACTCTCACAATCTTCGCATTTACGTTTGCGCATTTGAGTAAAATGGACGCTGAAGTCACTGTTGCTGATGTTTTGTCGCGGGCCAAAAAACCGACACCGGACGGGGAAAGCCGCGAAGCGCGAACGCGAAGCCGCGAAACCCTCCACACTCGCGGTTCGCGGCCTTCGCAGGCTTTCGCGCCGTGAGTGTGGAGCCCGCAGAACAAAACTATTTGTTTGCCGTCTACGCTGGTACTGCATCCAGCGTGAAAACATTGCAGTGATATATCCTACTGCCTGACGCCCGTAACGTCGTTGTACCAAAATTCCTGTATCTCTCGGGAACCGTACATTTTTCCGGGATGAAAAGTATCCTAGTACTAGTATGTCCTTTCGTGGGATTCAAAGTATCTCCATACAAAATTTCAGCAAAATAGGTTCAGTCTCGAGGGGACAGAGAGACACTCTTTCGCATTTTTAATTTAAGTATGGATTGGCCTCAAAATGTTTGGACAACAAATATTATTACGATTTTCTCGTAAAATTATACATGTTCGAGCACGTCACATATCAAATGTCCAATTCTGCAGACTCCAGGTTCTGTGTAATTCGATTATGATATACTTGAGCTATTCTCAGTAGTCTGATTTCAAGCAAGCTGGATCGATATTGATAAAAAACGACACCTGACAAAAACTAAGTTGAGTATAATGGGGCCTATTTTTTGTAGGACGGGAAAGTCTGATCAAAGTATTTTTTCATCAGCGGGGCTAAAATAATTGTCAATTTAGCAATTCCTCTCAATCAATTCAGCAAATGAATTGTCAAAACTGTCAAACTGACAAAATATGTCAAATTAGTACGAATTGCTAGACATGAATTGCAAGCAGACTTGCATTTTGCGATTTTAAAAAAATGAATCATAAACACACCGGCAAAATTAGAGGAACATAACAAAATTTTCAATTTTTTTTAAATTGTTCACTGATTTTTATATATTTATTTATTTATTTACTGATTGATTATTAAAAAATAAATTTTATATAAATTTAGGGCATAAAAACGTGAAAAATAGAAAAAAATCAGCAAAAATCAAAAAATTAAGAAAATCTTTGAAATTTCAGTAGTAAGTTTTTAAGATAAATTCTCCATTTTTATTAAAGAAATGCCATGTTAAAAGCGTGTAATGCCTTCTATGGATCTCAAGAGGGCCAGGATACGCCATTCCATGCTTGCATTTTAATAGTCAATCATTTCCTGTGGGATATTCTCCTACTCCTCCAGTAGCGCCAACTCGAGCTCCTGGACACATTTTGGAGCTGGAGTTTTAACTCGTACCGTTCACCCATTGATGTGCCACACGTCTTCAATCGGATCCACATCCGTATCCGGATCCGTAGACCACGCTGGCCTCTCCACCTGGGCTACGCCAGCATCGTTTAGGTAATAATGCCCGATTTTCTTACTCTATGGACGCACATAAAATTGAAATTACTACCTAAAACTGTGTAAAAGGCATACCACGCAGTTCCAGGATGTCGGTGCTATAGCACTGTACTGTCAAAGTACCATCATCTATAATCATCAGCTCCATGCGGGCTCCAAATCATATGCAACTCCAAACCATTACGGAGCCTGCATCATAGGCCACTGTTTCCGGTAAGTTTGATGGCCTGTAGCTTTCCTTATGATTTATCCACATTCTTTATCGCCTGTCAATACAATGTACACAGAATTTGTTCCCATCACTGTACAGCACAAGATTTCACTCACTTGTCTAATTTTGATGTTCACGCGCAAATCTTAGCCTGGCTCTTCGGTGTCCTGTCTCAAGTTTTGGTGCCCTTGCTGGCACTTTTGAGTTTAATTTAACTTCATTGAGTCTTCTTCTTACTGTACAATCACTTATACGTTCATCTTGGACCTGTTCCGACAGGTTTCATGTCTGCATAGCAGTTTGAGGTCGATTTCTTAAGTTTTGTTTCCTTACAAAATGGTCATCCTGAACCATTGTCACCCGATATCTGCCTTGTTCTCGTCTCCGAACGTAAGATCCAGTCTCTCTGAAGCGTTGAAAGTTACGATGAACCACGGAAGCCGACACACCTAAGGCCTGACTGACCGAACGGTAGGTGTGACATTTCTCTGTCGTGGTTACAGCTCTAGCTGTCGCAGATGCTGGGAAATCACTAATTTTGTATCTAAGCAATGTGTTCTTCCAAAAACCAAACAATCAAATGAGCTGAGCATACCTTTCACCCCGCTAAAACGCCATTCTTATCAGGAACACTTACAACGTCAATAATCGAAAAACACTTATTAGGGCATAATTGCTATAAAAACCTGTCAACTTGCCAGTTTTGTTCAATATTTTATTTCTTGAATGAGCTTAGAAGCTATAAAAAAGGCTTTCAGACAGCCCGACCCACTTGAGTTCAAGTTTTGGCCCTTTTTACCTATGTTCCGCTAATTTTGCCAGTGTGTGTATTATGATTCATAATAATATAATTCTCCAAAGCGACCATTTTAGTCCCGCTGAGCGCTTACAAACAAATGGCATTGTACTGCAGCTGTCGGCTGCCGCCTACGCAGTACGCGTGCCGTCAACAAGTGCAGTTTGTTTGTAAAAAGCCTTAGTTACATTGCTGATAATTTTGATTATGAATAATGAACTTAGAATGGTCACTTCGCGATGACGCGTTATTTATTGTGTTTGTCCTTTCCCGAGACTCAAAATATGTCCATTACAAATGAAGGGCACAGGAAAAGAAGGAGTTCATTGACTTTGCCTTTGTTTCAATAATCAAAGATTTTTAAAACCTAAATGGAATGCAATGAGCGCGTTTTATTATAAAGTTGGATTTTTTTAAAATAAGTTTACACCATTTCAGCCCCTTTTATTATGTTTAAAATTAAGTGATCTGATTTGCCACAGAAATAGCAAGCAAATGCTACCAGTTAATTTAAAAAAAAAACAGAAATGTCAATAAGAACCTTTTTTCCTGTGCCCTTCAAATTATTATAAAATCGGCTTATTTAGATAAATACCACACTCGTACTTTAAGTATTATCTAACTAAATGAATAAAAGTATTTATTCTTATTTATCATAATTCATAAGAAAAAGTTAAATACAACTGATTTGGGTTGTCGACGCTTTTTCGATCAACGAAACGAGACTGTTTATCGTTCATCGTAAACTAGTTAAAAAAACAGTTTTTTTTCGACTAGTTTACGTCTTCGACGAATAGTGTGGTGGGTCGTCGACGCTTTTTCGATCAACAAAACGAGACCGTTTATCGTTCACCGTAAACTTTTTTTTCAACTAGTTTTCGTCTTTGATGAACACTGAACTAAACAATAAACTATGACAAACAAAGTAGTTTTTTTGACTAAACGACTTTCAGCATTAACTGTTTTGACTTGTTGTTGTCGTTTTGCACTTAGACGCGACGACTGATGACGACGAACGACGAGACGGTTTAATCTGTGAGCGATGGAAATGCACTTCCCTACATAGTGCATACTTTTTTCCAGGCTTAGGACTGGCAGGCAGGCAGATTAATTACTGAAATTTTACATTTACTTAATTAATTTAAAATATCACCACCCATCCGTCGATCGCGTCGTCGCGTCGCGACGAACGGTCTCTGTCACACACACCGTTCCGGCATGGCAACCGTTCACGCATAAACCAGTTTATCAGTAGACGCTAAACTAGTTTACCCGTTCATGACTAATAAACAGTTTAATAAAACGGTTCGTTCATTCAACGCCCATCCCTACTCTAAGGTATCATATTACCCTTGGATATCATTCGTAAAAAGCAAATTGAGTGATGTATAAAATTGCACAGACATTTCAAACCTCAAAGGGTGAAACGGATCACACCTCCAGGGAACCCCACCCCCAGAGCTGATTCCTTTACCGTGGAAAACAAAGACATTGAAATATTATAGAGGAAAGTTCTAAATCAAATAAAAGAATGTTATCGTATGTGTAACTTCGTAATATAAAACGAAGATAATATAATAATTCTTGTGTGTCCCTAGAAGATTCTTGTCCGTCTCTTTTTATGCTTACTTTAAAATTACACGAATTTTGATGCGGTTTTAGATAACCCTAGAAGCCCAATCTATTTCAAAATTTCACAAAGCCTGTATGTACGTCTCAGAGGCGCTCACATAATATTGCGACGTCTGCGATCTCCCACATTCGGGAGATCGCAGACGTCACACTTTTTGTGTGATCGAGTCTGCGGCTTACATACAGTCTGCATGACTTACATACATCGCCATGCAGACTGTATGTAAGCGTCGTGTACGTCTGCGATCTCCCTTCACTTAATAATTCATTCAATTTTTATTTAAAAATAGTATATTTTTGTTGAGGGGTTATAGGTGTGTCTGTCTGTTTGTCTGTGTGTGTCAGCATCGTAGCATCCAAACGGGTGGCCCGATTTTGATTTAGGTTTTGTTTGAAAGCTGACATTATCGAGCATGTTCTTAACTGTAGTTCATCATTATCAACTCACTCAGTTCAGAAAAATTTAAGTTTGATCTACTTAATTTTTTTAAACCGGGGGTGGTTTTCAAATTTCTGAATTCAACGTTTTAGAAATTTGCACTCGTACAAAGCCGGGACGGGTCGCTACAGTTAATTTATATGAGAAGAACGCCTCAATGCATACGAAGGCCTTTCGAAAAATCAGCGATACTCTTCGACGTACTTCATCATTAAAACATTTTGCTGAAATAAAAATATAAATTTATGTTCGCCTTGTAGGTTTATATGCTACTCTTAACATAATATAAAAGTAATAAATACTAATGTGGCTATTATAGCAGTTATGAAAGTGGTTTTAGTAATAACAATAATATGATACTTAAAAGCTTACTATAACATTACTAAAGCAAAATAACAGAAAAAGGCGGCATACAACCCATAAAAAAGCAAAAATAATGCATTTACTGTATGGATATTATACAATAACGTTAGCAGAAACAGCAGCCGGCAAATCCATTTTATTTCTTACAAACTACTATACTTAATGATGCCCGCAAAAAAAAAAAAAATCATTTATCACGCGAGAATTGCTAATATTCAAAGATAAAAACTATTGTGTGACCAGGGGGTAGAGAAATTGAAAATAGGTATTTGAAAATGTATTGCTGTCTCACCAATCTCAAGTCTCCCGCCGCAGAGCGCGATAGAGACAACACGACAAAAGTTCTAATAAAAGAACAGAAAATCTTCGATTCGTTGTCCGCTGTTTCCTTCTCCAAAACTTAACCGATTTAAGTACTTTTTTCATTAAGAATTAAAGCAAGGCTTGAGCTGTGTTCCTATGGTTTATTTTTTTTTTGTATATTCTAGCCAGTTTTATTTTCTGGGTGTTTGAACACAGAGGAAAGTCTGGCCATTTTTTTGGGTTTTTGGACGTTCTTATCTTTGTTTAATAATAAAATTATGAAAAAAAAGAAAACATAGGGATATTGTGTTAGTGGCCGTAGATATTCAGGAAAAAAAATTATAACTCTACTAGCATTTTCCAGGGAGGGTACAGGGGACAACGTTTGTATGGAAAAAAGGGCGGTGTGGACTCCTCTTAATCCCGACAGAATCGAAATCGAACCAAAATTGACTCAACAGCTTTTCACACTCCCGGCATCTAAAATAGCGCATGAGCGTGCTGCGGCTCAATTTCGAACTAATTTGATACTTACGTGGTAGAGCCATGTTTTAGCACGAATGAGCTGGCCCGACTGGAGAAATACCACGGGCCCACAGAAAACCGGCGTGAAACAGCGCTTGCGCTGTGTTTCGCCGAGTGACCGGAGGCCCAATTCCCTACCCTTCCCTTCCTTACCTCCCCTACCCTGTAATCCTATTCCCACTTAAAAGGCCGGCAACGCACCTGCAGCTCTTCTGATGTTGCGTGTGTCCATGGGCGACGGAAGTTGCTTTCCATCAGGTGACCCGTTTGCTCGTTTGCCCCCTTATTTCATAAAAAAAAGATCTCAACAGCTTTTACTAATTCTGACAGCTATACTAGCGCACGATCGTGCTGCGGCTCAAATTAGAACTAATCAGCATCAAAACATTCGTCCGTGGTACTAGCATGAAGAACGAAGTCAGACAGACAGACAAACATCCGCGTAAATGTTAGTACTACATGACTGCAACAAATGCCTGCAACAGTACAATTTTACGCAACAAATCAATCCTATGTCCTTTGCGGGGACTCAAAGTATCTATAAACTAAATTTTATTGAAATCTGTCCAATGGTTTGAGCATGAAGAGGTAACAGACATACAGACAAACTTCAGTATTCATAATATTAGTATGGGTGTTACAATTGTATATGCCGTTCCCTCGTACTTGTCAGGCAGTCAGGCCGGGTGACAGTCAGTTCAATAAAGTATGGAACAAGTTGAAATTGAAAAAGGAATCCGGGTCCATGCAAATGCGAAAGTATTACCACAGTTGGAACTTTTTTATCTTAAACGATTTGGGATTTTATTTTTGGGTATTTGGATTTCATTATGGGGAAATTGTTTCGTACAAGTGTTACACTGGAACTTGTGTTATTAGAAGAATATTTTTTTGAAAATTAAATTAGGTCTGGTAAAATACAGAAGTATATGAGCGATTAAATTTTATCATTAGAGTTTAAGGGTGAAGCCAAACGAGCCTAATTTGTGAGTCGTGAGTCGCAGAATTTCGGTCGCGTAAATATTATATTCCTTTCATACAAATTATGACTCACAAAATAACGCTCGTGTGAATCAAACGAGACTTTTGTATGAAACTGAATGCAGCAGAATTTCGGCTGGCAGAAATTCTGCTGCATTCAGTTTCTTAGGCTGGTTTTATAGTTATGCGTTTCGCAGCGCCGTTGGAGCGCGCGCGTTCAAAGCTGTAACAAACGTATGGACGGACGGTGCTGCTCAAGCGCGCGACTTTAAAACGCTACTACTACCCCCATACATCTTCGAACGCGCGGCGCTCCAACGGCGCTGCCGAAACGCTTAACGATAAAACCAGCCTACATCTCCTTCAAATCTTAAAATCTTCCTACTTAATTCACACGAGCGTCATTTTGTGAGTCATGATTAGTATGAAAAAATATTTACGCGACCGAAATTCTGCGACTCACGACTCACAAAATTACGCCCGTTTGGACTCACCCTAAGTAGAAAAGTTTAGATGGAAAAAATAACATTTAACTTATAAGCCGGCCCCTAGTCGATCAATTATAATTGTATTGGGCAATATCACGCTTCAATTTTATTGAACAGTTAATTTGGCAATTAGATTGAAGGCGCGCGATGTTCAATATCAATTCTAGACGGTCAATAATTAATATTACGCAATACAGTCATGGTATTGCGCAATAAAATTTCTCGTCTAGGGGCCTGCTTAGATTAAAATATACGTCTTGTAATTATTAAGCTGAAGAGCTGAAAAGTAGCAGTTCAGTTTGCTTTGATACGCTGTTGGTATAGAAATATTTTTTACTGAAAATGTGTCTCGAATTCTCGATATTATATTACAATTTATGACGTAGGTACATGGTTTAGTTATTTTATATGCAAATGTATAGATACACAACGGGTAGATACCCGTCTATACAAATTATCTGCTTCCGATTTGAATTGCTTTGTTAATTGAAGATACTGGTAGTACCAGGAAAGGACATTGATATTGAGACACCACAGGGGCACCTAATACAGGGAATCCAGGGGGTCAATTCTCGTAATTATTTCTATTCAATTCGCAGTTACCCACCAGAGCTTGTTATCGATTTTCGATCACTCGATTTGAAACTTTACGTCAAGTTTTATTTCAAAAGAAGAGAATATAATAATTTATGGAACTTTTCTAAAAGCCATATAGAAGCTAAAACGCTTATGTATAAGACCTTTAGGAAAGTTCCATACATTTCTATAGTACCTTCATAATAAGGTTAATCTATCTACACCTACATCTAGTCGTTTAATATTGTACGCCAAGACTTAGACTAATCACATACCATCGTTAGAGTATTTGAATACTGCGCAATCATTAATCAATCTATTCAAGTGTGTAGACAGTTTTAAAAGCGATCGAGTAAATAGCCTATTGCTGTACGTGAACTGTCAATAGGCTTAATTTCTTCGTGTAAATCCCGTATGATGGATGTCCTATATCGGGATTACAGCTAAAAGGTTCACGTTGCATATGCAGCTTATCGAGCGAAACAAGCTTATATTGAGTATACGTTATATGGAGTGAAAATATCCTTTTGATCCAAGCTTGGAACATTCTTCATTCGAAAAACCCTAAATAAACCTTTGTAGTGGTACAGAATTTATGAGTTGGTACATAATTTATATTGAAAATATTAAGGGATTTAAATAGAGGCCTAAACCCTTTTAAGTAAGGTCTAGACCTAATTTTAATATCAATAGAGTTTATGAACCTATTTGAGTTATGCAAATATAAACTTTGATTATTTACAAATAAATAATACAAATATTTATTTAGCAAAAGAGATTTTTACATGATATGATTTGGATCCCCACATTAGGCTTTACATGTTCTGTGGGGAGGGGATAGAGTTAACAGTCACCTTTGCTACGCAACGTTTAGAAGCAAAGCCAAAGTTAAAAAATTTTAGGATTTTGATATTATAATATCACTTGCATTTGTGTAGACCTTTATATGGGTCGTTCTACCATAAGCAAGAACTACTAAACGTGGCCGCCATCTGCGTCAATTAAGGTGACGCCTTGATAATTTAGCTGCAGCGATATCGATTTTTCTCAACAATGACTAAAGCTAAGAAAATAAAGTTTATTGTCAGTATTCATCATGTCTTTATCTTTGAACTAGCTGTTGCCCGCGACTTCATCCGCGTTAACATAGTACAATAACAAAGATGGATAGTTTTCTCCTTTTTGTTTATGTGGTTCCTTATACAAAGGGTAAAACGGACCCTATTTAAGCAAACGTCAAACGCAAACGTTAACAAACTTTCATGTTCATATACGTGGGAGAGCCATGCTTCGGCACGAATGGGCCGGCTCGACCGGAGAAATACCACGTTCTCACAGAAAACCGGCGTGAAACAGCGCTTGCGCTGTGTTTCGCCGAGTGAGTGAGTTTACCGGAGGCCCAATCCCCTACCCTATTCCCTTCCCTACTATCCCCTATTCCCTTTCCTACCCTCCCCTATTACCCTATTCCCTCTTAAAAGGCCGGCAACGCACTTGTAGCTCTACTGATGCTGCGAGTGTCCATAGGCGACGGAAGTTGCTTTCCATCAGGTGACCCGTTTGCTCGTTTGCCCCCTTATTTCATAAAAAAAAATGTTTCTAACTCAAGAAATGACGGACTTTCATTTAAACTTTCAACCCCTATTTCACCCCCTTGGGGGTAGAATTTTCAGAAATGCTTAAATACGTATCAATTCATTTTTAATCAGTAACCTAAAAATAAAGTTTCATGTTTCTAACTCATGAAATGACGGACTTTCATTAAAACTTTCAACCCTTATTTCACCCCCTTCGGGGTAAAATTTTCAAAATTCTTTCTTAGTGGGTGTCTACTTAATAAAACAACCCTACTCACCAAATTTCGTGGCTGTAACTTTTACAGTTTTTGCTCAGCGATGATGAATTAGTCAGTCAGTCAGTCAGTCAGGACATGCAATTTTATAAGTATATATTACCCATAACACGATTGGTCAACTTTTATAACCCAGAATAATTAATCAAAAATACCTCTATAAAAACAGGGATTCTAATTTTGCCAACAGAGGAGAGTGATTTAAGCTTCCAAAATTTGTACATAATTAGATTAGTTCAAGCATACACTATAATTTGCCCATAGCTTATATGAAATATATTTATGGTTTTGAAATTACGCGACAAAAACCATTTTGTCGCTTACGCCCTTTCCATTTCTTGTTTTCTATGAGAGGGAATTGTACTATTGTTGCGGCGATTTGTGGCTGTGGCCAATGTCTGGTAACCCCAAGTGACTTGAACTTTAATTGTTAAAATCTCTTTATTATTTTCATCGAATTAAAACAGAACTAAAATTAAATGCATTACACAAATTGAGTTACTTGACCATAAACACTCAGTTCCCATACTATTTCTTAACATGTCTCTACAAATCACATTATTCCAACTATTAATTATTATTCCTTGTAATATTCGTCTCGATGTAATTTAATCCAAGATCTCTTCTACAGTTCCCCCCGACATCGTCAGTGACGACACCTCCGGAGACGTATCAGTCCAGGAGTTGGAGAACGCGACGCTGACCTGCAAGGCCACCGGCCACCCTCCGCCAAAGATCACGTGGAGGCGGGAGGACCACGAGCCGATACTGCTGAAGAAGCCGCTGTCGCGTGACTTCGATAAAGGTAAGAGGTTTAGGTGTAACAAAACTAAGGCCCGTATTTTTGGTCAGTACTTAAGAAGCGCCTCGGCCTCAAGACGCGGTTCGCCTTTGTGATTGGTCCAAATTTTGACAGCTAACCAATCACAGAGCCTGAAACGTGTCTTGAGGCCGAGGCGCTTCTTAAGGCGAGGATAAACCCCAGTTTGTTATTCCGTGACTCCCGGTTTACCTAGTTCCAATATAATAACGAAGTGTTAAAAAATATGAGATATAAAGCACAATATTCAAAATACCTTAAACCATAAACATTTTAATAAAACGTAATACTTTGGCTGTAATTAATTTACAAACTTACCTCCGAAAAAACTCTATTTCATCGAAATATAAGTATTAACTAGGATAATTGTACATTTTATTTGAATAAATTGTTAGTAAATCTATATTAAAAATTCTTTAACCGAACAATTTTGTTTCTTAATATTTATTTCCAAAGATATTTAAAAAAAACATGAAAAATAGAGAAGATCCGCCCGAGAACCTGTAGTTTTATGCTAAGCTAAAATGAATCTTATTGCGATACGTATACGCTTGGTCTTTGGTTGTGTGCAAGGTTATCGTTTTTGATTGAGATTAATCCCCGCCTTAAGTACTGACCAAAAATACGGGCCTAAGTAATTATGACGACCTCTGTGGCGCAGTTGGTGGGCTGTTGGAAGCTCAAGCCGGGGATCGCGGGTTCAAATCCCGCCGACGGAACAAAAAGTTTTCAAAGTTCCTGGGTCATGGATGTGTATTAAATATGTGTATCATAATATAATAAAAAATTTAAATATATTTATAGTATAAAAGTATTAAATATATTTCCGTTGTCTGGCACCCGTAACACAAGTCCTTCAGGTGCTTACCACGGGGCCAGACTGACGTGGTGTGAAGCGTCCATAGATATTATTATTAAAATACTTTAGGTTGTGTATGAGTCACCTATGTAGAGTTTCTCCGTGAAAGTAGCAGCACCGAAAGCCTGACGCAAATTCAAAATGTCGCTAAGAGGTCCTAAATTTCTTCGTATATTCTAGAAGCAAATCAGTCTCGGGATTGATTCGAATTGTATGTCATCAACAGTAACTTAACTGTTGAAATGGGGTCATGGTCTCGAAATGTAATTATATTTTTGCAGTATTCTTTTTCAAGAATACAAAAATATTCGTATTCGAAAAGACAAGCTAGCGATAACATTTATTTACTGAAGTGGAGATAATATCTTCATTGCTCAATGACTGGTAACGTATGCCATTAAATTGATAAGCACGAAGTATTTTTTGCAATTGAACAATCGCAAGTAGTATTATTTTTGGTGAGTACAGTTGGTAAAGAATATGTCTTGAAAGAGCTAAATAGTGGGATAGAATAGATTGAATTGAACAATAATCATGATTCATGACCTTACAGAAACCAGGGCTTAAATTACTAGAAGTAGTAAAACAATGCTGTATTATAAATTGTTTTACTACCTGTTAAACAATATCTTTATAATTAAATTTAGTTGTAGAGTTGCTTTTATTGTAAAAAAATTTTGACGTGGGAGAGCTGTGCTTCGGCACGAATGGGCCGGCTCGACCGGAGCTCACAGAAAACCGGCGTGAAACAGCCGAGTGAGTGAGTTTACCGGAGGCCCAATCCCCTACCCTATTCCCTTCCCTACCCTCCCCTATTTCCTTCCCTTCCCATCCCTACCCTCCCCTATTACCCTATTCCTTCTTAAAAGGCCGGCAGCTCTCCTGATGCTGCGAGTGTCCGTTGGCGACGGAAGTTGCTTTCCATCAGGTGACCCGTTTGCTCGTTTGCCCCTTATTTCATTAAAAAAAATGGATTTTTGCTACCTAGATGACGCCTGCAACTCTGACACCTGAAATGTTGGAACCAGTCATTTTTCTGGGATAAAAAGTATTCTAATAATATGTCTTTCCACGGGACTTAAGACTAAATATCAAATTTCAGCAAAAGTTTCAGCGATTTGGGTGTAAAGAGGTAACAGACAGACAGACTTTCGCATTTACAATATTAGATAGATTTTTGCCTGGCGTTGTATAACATGTGAGCGTCCGTGGCCTAATGAGTAGACCTTCGGTTCGCACTCTTAGAGGGTGCAGGTTCGAACCCGGGTGGAGGCGTGTACCAATGAGACATTTTCTGATCTCAAGTGCATAATTATTTATTTATTTATTATTAGTATACAGACAGGTTACAGTCATTGCATGGTTGTACAAACATAATCTTATGTTCTAGGCTAGACGGCAACCCAAAAATAGTATACATAACATAATTATTATTAGGTTGTTACTAAAAATAAACTATTACAAGAAAACTGATATTATCCACTACGAAACGTTAAGTATACAATGAGTGACTAATATTTAGCTTAACCTATATTACTAAAACAAAACAAAATAAAAAAATACTTATTGTGTAGAGAAAAGAAATGGATCTGAAAAATGATTATTATGCGAGTTATTATTGTTTGTCATAGTCGGAAACAAGAGATGGCAAATACTTGGCTTTCATAATATTATTGATCGTTTTCTTATAATGTGAAAATTGACGAAAAATGTCTACGCTCCAACTACCCACTACAAGGTCATTATAAGTACGACACATTCTAACTAGCGGATTGTAATAGGACGTATTATTTTTGAATGCCTGGATAGCGAACATTTTCGGTTTACGCGATCTATACCGAGTGTTAATAGTTATTTGTGATAGAAGATTAGGAGCATCAATAGAGGAATGGAGTATTTTATGCAGGTAAAGAAGATCGTATCTCTCACGACGAGCACTTAACGGTAACACGCTGAATTTGGACAATTGAGTGATATAGTATTTTACCACACAACCGAGATTAAGTTTTCGTGTAAGATATCTCAAACACATTTTATGTACCCTCTCAATGCTCTCGATGTGTGTTTTGTAAAAGGGGGACCAAACTAGACAGCAATATCCTCCACGCTTCTGACTAAGCTGAAAAATAATGCTAGAACACTATTTGGTTTCCTAAAGTCTTTTGTGGAGCGTATGACAAACCCTAACATTTTATTACTTTTTTTAATATATGCTCATAGTGCGGGCGAAAAGATAACTGTTCATCAAAAATAACACCAAGATCTTTTACTGTCTGCTGTCTTGACAAGACTCTCCCTTGCACATTATAAAAATTATTGTGAATTTCTTACCAGTGAAAGATATCACACAACACTTTTCAACATTAAGCTTCATGTTGTCCGAGATGGCATTGAGATCATTTTGTAACGCAGCAAACTGATCTTCGTTGTTTACTTCAGAAAAGATTTTTAGATCATCTGCGTACAAAAGTGAAGGACACGTTAGTCGACAAATTAGGTCATTAATAAATATGACAAAAAGTAAAGGACCAAGGTGAGACCCCTGGGGGACGCCGGAGGGAACCGAAACGGGGAGAGAAGAGAAACCCTTCACTGTAATAAGCTGACTGCGATTGCGAAGGTATGAAGCTATCCACCTCAATAAGCTACCGTGAATGCCATAATGTGAAAGCTTGGAAATAAGTAGAGAGTGATCCACTTTATCGTAGGCTTCACTAAAGTCCAGGTAGATTCTTGTATTCGATCAAGTTAGTGAGGGTGGATCTATTTTTTACAAAGCCGTGTTGCTTAGTTGAGATGTAATTACGAAAGTGATTATAAATATGATCATATACCACCGATTCAAAAAGTTTTGCAGTACCGGACAATATACTTATAGGGCGATAGTTCGTACATTGTGATCTAAGACCTGATTTATATATAGGAATTACGTGAGCTACCTTCCCTGAAGAAGGAAACATACCACTAGAAATAGATTTATTAAATAAAATTGTGAGAGGTTGCGACAGCTCTTCAGCACATTCCTTGAGGAATTTTGATGCTATATCATCAGGACCAGCTCCTTTCCGTATGTCCAGCAACTTATTAACAACTTAACCATAATACGGACACTCATACGGTGAAGGAAAACATCGTGAGGAAACCCGCACATAGTTGGTCCCAGACGTATTGACTAGTTCTTTCCTCTGGACTAGGCCGACTATATCACGGGAATGCCGTATGTGCTTGGGCAACCATACGGACATTAATTTAAATCTTGCCCCAGGCACTACAGCATTTATTGAGGAGTGGTTACTTCAATCTGAAAACACTGTATAAATCATCCACAACGGATGCAAAGACCTAGTTTTGTATACCATAGTCTATTCCATAAAAACAAACCGAATAAGTTTCAGTTGTTTACGGAATATCTAATAAACAGTTTTTGGTCGTCCATTGGGAGACCTTTTTATCCGCTACCTGATGCGCCCTGCATAAAATAAAGGTTTAATTTTGCTAAACCATTCATAAGATTAAGTATCCCTCCCAGGAGCTCCTTAATTTTCCGGGATAAGAAAGAAATATGGCCGTCCGCCTGATGTATGTGTTGATTTTGTGTGTGCTACGAAAAATATTTTATATACAACATCGTGATGAGTAGCACAGCAAACTTAATTTAATTGGTGTTTAGTTTTAAGTCTTATTTAGTAAAAAGAGCAAGAGGCCGATTTACCTCTTACGAACTATAACCAAAAGCAGGACATTGACCCATTATTACTTTTGTCTTTTGTTTGCACACAAGTACCTAAGCATAACTATCTTGTTTTGAAGCGCATACGACAGCAATATTTTTTTATGCGTAATAGACGATAGAGACGACGATAGCGATAGATCAATGACCTTATTTCTACGTGATCGGTGACCGTCCTATATATAGTCCATGCCTCTGGACAGGCGCGCTCCAATGGGGAGGGTCACGGGGACATGACCCCCCCCCAAAATCTAAGGTCAAATTGAAAAATCTCAAAATCTTGCCAAATATTATAAGGAAATTTCTAGCTATCCCCTCAATACCACTGCGTCCGACCTTAGACAGCTGTCAACCCAGAACCGTCCGAGGGCGCAGATAAAAAAAAAATAGTATCGTGACTAGTGAGTGACCCCCCCCTAAAATTTCAGGCTGCGACCGCGCCTGCCTCTGGACTAAAGTCAACATAATATTATTTTCTGGCATTGTATTTGTGAGGAGGTCTCGGATTCGAAGATCATCCAAGAATAAATAAATTATTAATAATACCTCCCGTTGTCTATTCCCCGAAAAAAGGGTTCTAGATACTTTGCATGGACCCAGACGGGCGTTGTTTGAAGCGTCTATATAGCTGCTTATGCACTTATGTATCCAGACCTAGAGTTATGACGGAAGAAATTTAGCCGTCGAATATGGCTGCTGAAATATTATGATAAATTACTTTACCCGGGGGAAGGGTTATCCCTATAGCTCCGTGAAGGGCTGAGTAGGGACGGAACTTGACACAGAGGGTAAAACTTTCGCTGGCGGCAAAAAAGTACGAAGTATATAACTTGCTTAGAAGACGTTTGAGTGCGGAATTTTGCGTATAATTTCCATTTTACAAAACCAATTGTCGTTTATAATACATTTTTCCGAGATAAAAAGTATCCTATGTCCTTTCCCAGGACTCAAAGTATCTTCATACCCAGCAAGAGTGGTTCAGCGGCTCGGTCGTGATGATAACAGATAGACAAAAAGACAGACACACTTTCGCATTTATAATATTAGTTTGGAGCTAGGTGAAGTTCTAGTTAGTCTTCTATATGTATAAAATGTATTTAAAAGGCCCAAAGCGTGTTGGACTTACAGTAGATTAAGAGAAAATGTAAACTTGGTAGGTACATGAAAAAAATATGTAAAAAGCGACAAAGGATATGGGCAACAGGCCCATAGAGTACAAGACTAAAATTATTGTAATAAAAAATATATTTGTTTGGAAGTATGGGTTATAAGAAGAGCTTATAACTGTTAACTCCCCATAATATTTAGATAGGATACCTTTCGGGAAAATTAAGAAATCGATGACGGAAATATTGAAGGACTGACGGGAGTAAATTGTCGCTTGATAAATTGGATGGACGTTAATTATTATTTGGCCTTTCATCAGTTACTTCGCTTCTTTTGTCGTTTGAGAGATAACGATAAAGGAAATTGTTAGGGAATGATTTAGATTTTCTTTTTGTTTTAATATTTGAAATGTATTTGATTTTTTTTTATCTACTTTGAAGCTAACCACAGCTTTGCTTGGAATGGAATAGCCTAGGCTAATCTTTCTGTCGATATTCGCAAGTATAAATACTTAATATAATTTATACTAATACTATAATATTATATTTAATTTTAAATGATAATGGGCATATATTGCTCAACAGAGATAAAATATATAACTTTAGATAGCTCTTAGTGAATAGGTACAAAAGTTATATGGCGCCCAGCCCTTAGCAACTGTATTTTTTGAAATAATGTACAGTCAACGTACAACGTGGTAAGATTTATTTGCGCTTAGAAAGGTTACGGATGTCTTGTCTTAGACAGTACACCTTAGATTTACGTTCACAGTAGTAGTTTAACCCCTCCCTCATACTGCTCACCCTTGGACGGCGGAACAGGTAACGATGACAGAACAGAAAATTTAAATAGAAGATAAGTGTAGACATAATACTGTATAAGCGTTACATAAATTGTATTAAGAACATAAATCCCTCAACTTAAAATCAGAGACAAGAGCATTATTAAAAAAAAAACCGTTTGATATGTAGGGGAGAGGGGCATAGGGGAGTATCATATAAGGGTTCCTTGTTGACTACCCTAAACCCTAAAAATAATCATGCTATAATGTAACGTGATGTTATCAGCATGAAATGTATGAGCGCTGATGTCACTTTTAAAAATATGGCTTTACTCAAAAAGTACAACGAATCTTGACAAGCGCCCTATTCGTCATGAATGTACATGGGTATGCCTTCCTAAAAATACACAATCCATTCCTGTTGAGCCCTATACCAGAGCCCATACATTTTTGCCCATCATCATTTGTAAGTCTATAGTAAATCTTGATAATGGCTGAACCAAATTGGCTAATTTTAATCTTGAAATATTCGCGAAAGTCCAGGGAAGGTTTACGTTACGGGGGAAGTGATACCAAGTACACCGGATCATCTAGTTATACAATATTTTATCTGTGTCTGATCTATTTGAAAAGACAAGGTTATAACAATAATATGTTAAAATATAACTATATTATCTGCTTACACAATTTATTAGTAAAAGGGTCTATATTAAGTACAACAAAACAGTGATAATTATTTCAATACCGGCGTGTGTCGGCCCAAATCCATTATAATTCGTTGGCCGACCGCCAGCCGAGATTAACAGGCTTAATGATGAATATAGCGATTGCTTATCAATGGACGAAGATCTTTATAACTTCAAGATATTTATTATTAATACCTCGATCTTGGGAATAGCAGGCACAATAGATTTTCAATTGTTATGCGACAGCGGGTGCCGCTTGGGGATTGCTGGGTTAAAGCCCGAACTTCTTCTGTGTTAAAAATCGTTCCTTCTCTTTCATAATATACATGAAGATTGAGCTATAGATAATATTATGATATTTCAGTTTAAGCCACTCTCACGTAATATTTGGCCTTAGCTGTAAATTGTAATGTATGCTAAGTATACGTGGATGGAAAAGCCTAATAATTTATAATATTGCTAGCTGTGCCCCGCGGTGTTACCCGCGGTTTAAGTGATATATTATCATAAAAGACTATGAAAAGTACCAATAGTAGGGTCAAAACGGGACGACACATAGTGCTATAACGGTTTATGGTAGTGATGATGATTAAGATGAAGGTAATTTGCATAGTAGCATATGCTTTCCGCTCTTAAAACAACGTCGAAACGTGTATCTATAGAGAATCAGGAGTTCTCTCAGCACCTTCCGAACCATGGTATACCTTGGTGCAAAATCTTACTTGTTGGTAGCTTATGCTTAGAATACTGCTGAGGAAACCGAAGTCACCACATATTTTCATATAAATTTTGAGGAGTTCCCTCGATTTCTTATGGCTCGACTAATAAGGTCACCATTTTTATGAATATGGTACCAAATTGGAATGATAACCTATACACCAAAAGAAAATTTTTGAAAATCGGTTCCTAAACGGCAGAGTAATCGTTGAAGAAAAAAAAGCGAACATAACACCTCCTCCATTTCGAAAGTCGGTTAAAATTGTAGCCTATATGTTATTCTGATGTATAAGCTATATTATTGTAAAGATTCGTTAAAATCCGTTCAGCAGATATGCAGAAGTCCGTTAATCGTTAATCCAATGCCTACTATTTACCGCACGGCACCGAAAACAGGTTCAGACAGTTAGTATGAAACGCCAAAGGCAGCGCGGCGCCGCGGCGCGACAGCAGCGAAACAAAAACAATACTAGATAAATTTTCAGGCGCATGCGAGTGAGAAGAGATTTGTTTCGTTTTATCATTTTATTATGGGAGTGATTTGTTTATTGTTATTATAAATCATTTGCCTGTTGATAAAGAAGAGTGCAGTATAATTTAGTTAGGTAGAATACAATAATTATATATATTTTGTTTTGTCCCTAACATGTTAACTTCCAAAACCTTAAACCAACAGGTTTTGTATGTACACTAACGCAATGATATAAGTTACAACAAGGTCATATTACACATATTAACGGATTAACGATTAACGTTAACTTGCGTTAATTCGCCTAAAATGTAACGCTTTAACGTTTAACGAAGCTAACATTTTTTTTAACGGATTAACGATTAACGAAGTTAACTATTTGATTAACTGTGCCCAGCTATGGATAGAAAGGGATATGACTTATGTCAAATGCTTTCGTCATGGATTCAGACCAGTGTAATTTGAGCTCTGAATAAATTGATTCTTGACAGTAAAAAAAATATTTTGTATGAAACGCACGAGATGTACATGGGTCACGGATGTGGTCGATACTAAGACAGATTTCGCTATCATTATCTAAAGTAAGACCTTAGAGTCTTACATATTGTCTGAAAGTATTCGCCTTGCATTAGGCGTCTAGAGGCTATGTGGTCGCTGGCAAATGTATTGAAATGTGTACCTAAGGCACACTTTTTTGACAAGTATTCTGGAGCATGTTTTTTGACGGAGTTACTTTTCCTTAGTTTTTATTATTCGTAGCTTCAATATAATAAATTATTATTCTCGTGTCGCGCGGTGCTCCTATTGCCAAGCTACTCTGATACAATTAAGTACTGTCAAAATTTTGTGTGCTTATTGGGAAGAACTGAGAATTGACTTAAATCTATTTTTCATGACATAAACATCATTTGCCGGGTCAACTGAAAAAGTATAATAATATGCTGATAGTATTATCTAGGTTCTAGTCCAATACTTGATAACCTAAGCCCCTCCGATAAATCTATGTATAATGTAATATATCGACCCTAGATTAGCTAGACATTAACCTGTAAATGTAAGGGATATATTCGACCCATCAGTATCTCGGACAATATTTACGGCGGCGGTAATGCGCGCCGTCACGCACCGGGTTGGCTGATAGCGCACACGCGAAGACAACAATTAAGTCAATCTGGTCCTTCGGTAAACTTTGCTATAATACCAAACTAAAATAAGTGCTATGATAGACTAATAATTAGAAGTTAAACTAAGACTAATAGGGATGTTGCCAATGTCAAAGATTAGCAGATTAAAAAATATAATATATACTTAGCCTAATAAGTTAAAATTGTAACTCGAATAAAAAAAAAATCCTTTCATATTTTGTTAAAATCGGAGTTGTGGTGTAAGGGCCTTATCACACTGGCGATTAGCGAGCGATTTAAAAGCGACGCGACTGCGCAGCACACACGCCGCGATGACGCCGCGATCGCGCGGCGTGCTCGCAGCTTTGGACACTCCTTCTGCCCACTGCCTTCGCCGTTTTGGACACTCAGCAGCAAAATGGATTCTGACGTCACTCCCTAGACGAGTCTACTCTATATAATAATAATCTGTGTAGACGACTGACGAGTATACAAAATGGCTTCCATGCCACGCCGCGAGGACGCTGCGCTGTCGCGACGTGCACGCCGGGTAACCGCGGTGTGTGGGCTGCGAAGTCGCGTCGCTTTCAAATCGCTCGCTAATCGCCAGTGCAGTGTGATAAGGCACTTATTGCTACAAGGGCACATAATAATATTATATCCAAACATAGACTGTCAAAATCTCTTGGCTTTGCTGTAGTCGAGTAAAACAGGTGGTTTAAAGTACAGAATTCACACTAACTTTATTCAAATATTGATGATTTAATAACTGACATGAATTGGAATAACGAAGTCTTTCATATTTTAATGACTTATAATAAATCGATATGCCTTGGACTGATATTAGTTTAGTGTAGAATTGTATAATATACATATAAATACTGTTTGTATCAAAACTAAGTGATAATAATTTAGGGTGTGTATGTCTCCCTTATATTATATAGTTCACTGTGAAAGTAGCAGCGCTAAAAGAGCAAAAAATCGTTTCAGTTCGGTAGACTCCAGAACGTTGTTTGTGTGCGTGTAGACTAATTATAGTTAGCTTTACCGCGGCAGTCCCCGAGTGCCTTTTTTTGACGCGATTATAATAGTAATACACCGGTAATAAGTAACATAACGTAAACGATATTATCTGAACACGTAGTACGGGTGTAACGGGTTGCGGCAGTTTTGGAGCCGTAACGTACGTGACACGTAGTTAGCGCCAACGTCACGTCACTCTCTATGCAAACAACGTGTTGTTGGGTTAAATCGTAATTGTTATGCTTAATCATTATTATACAGTACTAGCGACCCGCCCCGGCGACGCACGGGTATAAAATATATAGCCACTGAAAAAATGATTAAAATCGATAGCCTATGATCCTTCTTATCTGTGCCAAATAACATAAAAATTGCTCCAGTACTCAGTAGTTCGCGAGATAAGCCCTTTTAGTCTGTTAGTCTTAGCGTGATAAAATATAGCCTATAGCCTTCCTCAATAAATGGGCTATCTAACACTGAAAGAATTTTTCAAATCGGACCAGTAGTTCCTGAGATTAGCGCGTTCAAGTTAGACCTTTCAAATAATTTTCCCGTTTTTTTCCACATTTTCTTCTATTTCTTCGCTCCTATTAGTCTTAGCGTGATAAAATATAGCCTATAGCCTTCCTCGATAAATGGGCTATCTAACACTGAAAGAATCATCAAAATCCGTTGCGTAGTTTTAAAGATTAAAGGGAACAAAGGGACATGAGGGAAAAAAGCGACTTTGTTTTTTTACACATATACATATTAGTATAGACTAGCTGTTGCCCGCGACTTCGTCCGCCTTAACATAATAATATAATAACAAAGTTCGATAATTTTGTGGTTCCTTATACAAAGGTTAAAAAGGGGCCCTATTTAAGCAAACGTCAAACGCAAACGTCAATAAACTTTCATGTTTCTAACTCAAGAAATGACGGACTTTCATTGAAATTTTCTACGCCAATTTCACCCCTTGGGGGTAGAATTACCAGAAACGCTTAAATACGTATCCATTCATTTTTAATCAGTAGCACAAAAATAAAGTTTTATGTTTCTAACTCAAGAAATGACGGACTTTCATTCAAACTTTCAACCCCTATTTCACCCCCTTGGGGGTAGAATTTCCAAAAACGCTTCAATACCTATCCATTCATTTTTAATCAGCAGTCCAAAAATAAACTTTCATATTTCTAACTTAAGAAATGAAGGACTTTAATTTAAACTTTCAACCCCTATTTCACCCCCTCGGGGTAGAATTTCCAGAAACGCCTAAACACGTATCCAATCATTTTTAATCAGTAGCCCAAACATAAAATTTCATGTTTCTAACTCAAGAAATGACGGACTTTCATTCAAACTTTCAACCCCTATTTCACCCCCTTCGGGGTAAAATTTTCAAAATTCATTCCTTAGTGGGTGTCTACTTAATAAAACAACCCTACTCACCAAATTTCGTGGCTGTAACTTTAACAGTTTTCGCTCAGCGATGATGAATCAGTCAGTCAGTCAGTCAGGACATGTAATTTTATAAGTATAGATTAAAACATTTTGATTTTTGCTTTGCTAAAATTTGTTCCAATTAAATGTCAAACTAACATTAATAACCATGTTTTACAAGAATTGGACTCAAAATTATAAAGAACCTGCAACTCTTTGTTGATGCATGAATAAATAGGTCAAGAAAACAAACACATTTTTGCATTTATAATATTGTAGAAGCGACAATTAGTATTCTCATTTTCTCTAATCTAAACAATGAAATAATTACTAATTGTATAGAATTAATGAATATAGACGTTGTTGTTTAGTGAGCTGTTAAGAAAATGTTACGTCAAAGTGTTTACGCGTAGGAGTATATTGTAGCAAGCGTAGGAGTTTCCTTACATCAAGAGTTTCAGGACTAGTTTAAAACGATCTCACAAAACAATAAAGAGGGTTGAAAGTGTTTTGTACTAGTGTACAACAGATTAGTTCTTCCTACGCCTCCTATTTTATTCTGATTAATTTATGTTGCGAGTCCCAAGACGGCTTTAGCATGTTCCTCGGGCTCCCTGAGATCATATCAAAGGGTTTTCTTGGTTGGATACCGCTGTCGATCCTGGCGACACAGGAGATACTGCGGTAGAAATGAGTGTAGGGTAAAAAAGTAATAGTACAACAGATGATTAAATATAATATATACTATAAGTATGTTATTCTAGTTCTTTAACCTAAAAATCTAAATCTACTGTCTCAAATAGTAAAGTGTAAATAAACATTAAGTACGTTCTTTAGAACCTGCAGCGCGCGACCAGTCTATTAAAAATTATTGCAAATTGAAAAGAAATTTCTGGTTTACCATTTTACTTAAGACAATTGAACACATTTCAAAATTTTTAAGCCTTAAAATAAAAAATACCGTTTCTTTAGTTTCTTCTCCTGATATCAAAAAAATATTCCAAATTTTTTTATATTGCTTATTTACTGAGAAAATAAAGAAAAACTGAAAAATACGCTGTGACGTCATACTTACGGCATAATATCATAGAGTTTGTTTGCCTGGTGTAAAATAGTTTTAAAAAGACAACATGAAGCATAAAAACAAAAACGTCACTGTCAACCACCTGTCAACAATGACATTTCTAAAAAATAACATTACCTCATTGGTTACCTATCCTCCAGGTTGACGATGACATTGACAGACGTCATAATAAACGTAACAAACTTACATTGACAGATTTTTTCTTTTGTTAAAGTGTAATGGAATTAACCGTTCAGACGTAAGTATGACGTCACTTGGCGCTTACGTCTCTTTAGAATACGAAGGATTAAAATCTATTTTTTAGGTATCATAAAAACATAATTTTGAAAAAGCAAGAAACACGTGTCGCCTTATTTTAAGTCTACTTTCACATAAAATAATAAAAAAGCCATGTTAAAATTTTGAAATGTTGTCAATTTGGTTAATAAAAATCGATTGTCGTGGATTTTTCTGTCACAAAAAAAGATACTCAATATGATATTCACTATTATGTACGTTATACTTTGTGTGGATCATTCGTTGTTTGATAAGGATCAAACAACGAATGATCCACATGAATGATGAAGTTATATGAATAACAAGGAAAGGTCCTTGTTATTCATATAACTTCATCAAAATACAGTTCAGCGGCCTAAATTTTCACGTATTTTTCGTATCAAATTATGAATATTCCTTACATTATTCCTGTAATTCCCTGTTTTTATTAATCTTTAATCTGATATCGAGGTCGCACATGTTGGCGCTAGGTATCACCGCTTAATCTCGGATTATGTTGCTATAAACATATTCTATGTTTAGGGTATAAATTGTAAAGTGTGTCGTGAGATTTTCATTATTTCTATTCAGAAACCGTGTGGTAATTATTCGATTCCGAGTCTAAAGAGAATAATTATGAATACGCTGGTATGCTTTATATTATTGCTTTCCTGTAAGTTGAAATATTATAAAGTACCATCAAAGAAATTGATTGATAGACAGTTGACAGACCTATGTCATTTGGTCGGATCATGTCAATTCAATGCTATAGTCGGGATCTGACGGCTGGGTTTGACATAACGCGACCAAATTACTTAGATCCTCCATCTGCCTACGAATAAACTTCTCTGATAGTACATAATATATTATAATGATATTTTTAATATTGTTGTCTACAACTGCAGTAATTTCACTTACTTGGTGAAACGCCAAGGCAGTTTTTACAGCGACTTTCTTACAGGTCGCAATTTTAGATCAGTCAGTATTCGTACGAAAGCATGGTTCTCGCCCATCTTAATTAAATAACGTCTTTCACCATACAACTTTATATTATTTGATGGTTCTCTATAAGTAAGCATTAACGAATTTTGATGGTAGGGTAAAAATTCTCTTAAATATAATTAAAAAAAAATTAAAAGCCACAGTTAATTTCTAAATAGTACATTGTTCCTGTGAGATACTGTATCTACGCCCAGAGGATAAAAAATGTTATAACAAAATAAATTATTCGGCGGCAAAATAAGGTATTTTAGGCTTTATTTACTTATGAATAATTTATATTACTTCGCACAGAAGTTTTCGTGGCAATATTGTTTTAGGTCGACGATATATTTAGAATATTAAGCTATATAACATAAAATGTAATATACTCATATGAAATAATATTTTATATTAATTTCGTAATATAAATAAATAACTTATTTATGGCCATTACAAACGTTCAAAATTTCAATGAAATTGCTCTTTGTTCAGCGGGGCTAAAATGGTCACATTTAGCAATTCCTCTCAAGTTTCAATCAATTATTCAGCAAATGAATTGTCAAAACTGTCAAACTGACAAATGTCAAATCAGTAAAAAATACAGAAATGAATTGCAAGCAGAGTTGCATTTTGCGATTTTAGAAAAATGAATCATATTATTGTGATTCATATCATGATTCTTCAAAGCGACCATTTTAGCCCCGCAGTTTTCAGCGTTTCTCCGCTCCAAGGACTGTATTCTCATGCCTCAAATTTCGCTTCGATCGCAGGCTTATTTTAATTATTGGCATAAGGCTGGCCGGATAAGTACATTTTTCGTATTCGATTTTTGAATTCGTATTCCATATTCGGAATTGCGTGAGACTAGCACAAACGATCGTTTTATTCTCGCGCGGACGCGCTGGCTTGCACTTGAAACGTACGTGCGGAATTAGTTCCATTCGGAAAAAAGCGAACGTGTGCGCCAGTTAATGTTTTTCTACTGATTCTATGCATTCGGGTTTCCGAATACGAAAAACGAATTCGTAAATCATTATTAAGGCCCTGTATTCCCAGAAACGGACGATTTTCAAGATTTAAAAGTGACAGGAGACAAAAATATGGTAATTTAAATTCTGAAAAAAATATATGCGTTATTTAAGGATCTAACATAGTGAAATTTATATTCCATTACACAATATCATGAACTTCACTCGATAGAAAAAAATCCCAAAGTTACCTTCTTTTAACGAAATTGCCATACTATGTCCAAATTATTTGGAATTTTCAGATAATTTTTGTACTGAATTAATTAAATACTATTTATTATTCGTAGAATTAGCCATATTAAAATAAAATTTTACGTTAGTTTTTTCCCATCTAAACGTTTTTGAACGAGTAAGTAAGGAATGGCTCAGGTAGTGTAGGAAATGGTCTGCAAAATTGTTAGTGTCAATTTAACTAAGAAATGCTTAGTTAATCGGGGATTAAATACTTATAATCATGTTTTAACTCTCGTCGGTCATGAAAGGGAAGGCATTATTATATTAAATCCGGTTATCACTAATAGATTTTTCAGGCGGGCTTGTTTTTTTTTAAATTATGAAAGACTTTCATTTGAATGACCAGCTTATAATAATTATTATTGTCGATATTTCGACAAGCAAGGTTTTATTTAAGTCACCAACTTAATATGTTAAATCGTAAACGTTTTGTGACGTTTGCTCAACGGTCCCGGTCGGCCTGCGATCAGTCCGATCGCTATGATCGGCCTCCCCGTGTACGGTAGCATCTAGTTTTATATTTTAAAATTTAAGTGTTATTTATACTTTAAATTAGAAAGAAAGAAAGAATTTGTGCAAGAAAACATACATAGCTTAGTTACAATAAATAATACATTATAGTGTTTTCGAGCACAAGCCGACGCAGCTCAGCATATTATGCTGACTGCAAGCAGCGCTGATCTTCCGCTGGGCCGACAGGTGACGTCACGGACATAAATCCGGGTTCACAGATACAAGTTTATATAACTTTAGATATAATTAGTTTTTATAATGCGCAGCTTGAAGTATAATAATTAAGGTGCAGCTCGGCCCTGACTTTGACAAATTACGGACATTATTTTCGACTGTAATGTCTTTTTTAATTTCCACCTTAAAGCTACATTAAAAAATTAGTTTGGCCTTTTCTTGCTAAATATTATTTTAGTCATAAAAAATATAAATATTAAGATGGCTTTAAAATTTATGTTAATGCATATACTTAATTAATATAGTCAATGTGGTTTGGTCATTAAAAAATATCTGTGCTAAAGGGCCTAGGATATTATTAAAGTTTAATATAATAGGATTATTAACCCATTATTACATTCAGATAAAAATTCAATACAGACAAGCAACTATTCTATCCGTTAACATAAATATTTTATTTGCTTTTCATTCCTAAGCATTCGGGTAATAGGTTAGGCTTTTAAACCATCTAAACATTTTAAATCCTAGATTCTAGAGTTTTGAGCTTAAAATCTAGATCTAACTGGCTCGAGTCAAAAATAAAGGAAGGCTTAATCATGCGCCTCGTCAGTTTCACAAATTGAACGTTTATTTCTGGAACCTGACGGAACCGATCAGCGCTACTCAAAACGGTTCTAATGAAACTTTTGTCTATTGATAAAAAGTTGTCTGTGACCGTTAAATATATTATCTATAACTTGCCTTCACAGGTTATAGAAAATTGATCCTTCGGTAAGACTAGGGCACAAAACTAAGTCGTAATACTTTAGGGAGTGTAAGAGTTCGCCGTGAAAGTAGAAGCACTGAAAGGGTAACTTTTTAAACTTTTGTATGGGAAAATTCATGACGCTGGGGCGCTTGCTCATACCACAGAATACATATTATTTAATTCAATTCAATTCAATTCAATTAAAATGGTCTATTTCAGATAAAGTAAAAAACTCAAAATATTAGTACAAGTACCCATACATAAAAAAAATTGCTCGGTCAGCGCTGCTTCTTCAAAGTGAATTCATTATAAATAAAGTGATAATACTTAAGGGTATGGACACATACAGGCCCTAAAGTATTATCTCTTGTTTTCGTTACGTCAATCGGAATTTGCGGTGTCTATTTTGATCTTTGTCTGTGGTATATATAGACGCTCTGTCCTCATATGGACGCTGTTAAGCATATTTTGTGAATTTATATCAACCCACATTTTTTTGGTGGGTTACGAATGCAATCTTGATCTAAATGATCTAAAGAACATGACTGCATTCATAACTTAATATGCTGCGAGTGTCCATGTCCATTCAGGATGACCCGTTTGCTCGTTTGCCCCTTATTTTATATAAAGAAGTGGGATAACAGAGTCCATATGAGGGTCACATAATATACATCTTAAGATAGTGTTATTAATGTATCACTAACTCATGTTTTCTCTACAGTAGAGAGCTACGTGGGCAGCTCCATGCCGCTTTGGCGCGTGGACCGGCGGCAGATGGGCGCGTTCCTCTGCATCGCGTCCAACGATGTCCCACCGGCCGTCAGCAAGCGGATCACGCTGAATGTCAACTGTGAGTAACAGACCTACAAGGATCTTTTTTTGCCAGACAGTCGCCCAGTACAGATGCTGGGCGACCGCCCAGGGCGCCAGACAAAGAGGAGCGCCGAAGGCAAATAAACAGGGGCGTTGTTTTAGCACTACCAGCACAACTATAAAATAAATGCTTGATGACAGCCTTCATTCCATTCATTCTCTTTTTTTGTTGATTGTTTTATACAGTCTACGTTTAAGATTACTTACTTTTTAGGGTTCCGTACCCAAAGGGTAAAATCGGGACCCTATTACTGAGACTTCGATGTCTGTCCGTCTGTCCGTTTGTCCGTCTGTCTACAGGCTGTACTCAAGAACGGTAATAGCTAGAGAGTTGAAATTTTTACAGATGATGTATTTCTGTTGCCGCTATAACAACAAACACTAAAAACATAATAAATTAAATATTTAAGGGAGCTGCCATACAACAAACGTGATTTTTCAAACATTTTTTGCTCGGTATCAATGATGACAACTGGTAGGCACTTGAAATGTACACAAATTCTCAGCTGTATTTATACTTTAATAATTAATAATAAAATTTTAATAAAATAAATAATTAAGGGGACTCCCATACAAAAAACACATTTTTTAAATATTTTTGCTCTATAATGGTACGGAACCCTTCGTGCGCGAGTCCAACTCGCACTTGGCCGATTATTAAGTTTCTTTTTTATTGTTTAAATATTTGAATAAGTATATTATGTAAATTAAAAATATAATACTATCAGGGGCGAGGACGCTGGCCTCTGCAATACATTTAACACTAGTGCAGGGGTCAGAGGCTTCTTTATGTACTTACAACTTTTTTGGTCTAAATAAAGATATTATTATTATTATTATATAACTCTAGGGCGCCGAAGAAAACTCATCTCGGCCGCTGGTAGTGCTAAAACCGGCACTGGTAACAGACTTACGAGAATCTTTCTTTTCGTAGTCAGTCCTACAAGGATCTTTGTACTGTGTCTCAAAATCAGACTAACGTAACTTGTAAAGTCACTGAAAAGCTCATCATCACGATGAGCCATGATTGATGATGGCCTTAACCACGTATTGGCGGTTTGACACCATGATTGCAATGCTGGCGATCATCGAAAAATGTAGTCGATTATGTACCTCTACATCGGAGGTTCCTAAACTTATTTTGTCTTCTGCCCTGCACTTTGGTAACAAATTATGTTTACGCGCCCCCTTGGTTTAAATTGAAAATGCATCCAGATGAAATAAAATATTACCCCCCAAACCTCTACACAACGCCCCCATTTGTTCTGAGTCCTTTTGGATCTGTAGCACCCACGAGGGGGCGCTATCGCCCACTTTGGAAAAGGCTGCTCTACATCATGTTCATAATCGCTTGTATAATGGTCATTCATGGGCGCTTTATAATTTTATAATAATAAATTATGTAGCTCTTTGAGATGCTTTCGTGTCAAAATATCTTAACGTTTTCCTACGATCATTTATACAAAAAGATCTCCCTAGTTTTAGATAAACTTACCTAAATCAAAAATATTACTCACATTAAATCAGATACGAACTCTCAAAGCTGAAACTAAAATTATCAATCTGAACAAAACTGTAATACTTTAAGGGGCCTAACATTAGGAAGTTGGTCCAGGACCGACGTAGTTAAAGTAAAATATATCGAGTTTTAATTATTGTATTTGAAACAAGTTTGTTACCCATTAATCTGTTGTCACTTAGTTAAATACTGTGTAGACTACAGTGCTTCAAGTGCGTTTATACTTAACTTTGAAGTGTGTTTTTTAAACCAAAATTATTTGCGTGCATTATGAAAAATGCACGCAAATATACGTCCTTCAGATGCGAATTCGAAACAGTAGTGGGCATACATTTTCGTCAAGCGGTAGAAAAACTCTAGCCAGGAGGCAAATTTATAAAAATGAGTGCGGTAACAAGATAGTTTTCGCACTTCAAAAATGATACGGTTTTGTTGAACGTGGTGAAAATTATATTAAATATAATATCTAACATAGACCCGTAAGGTTATAGAGGCTAATTCAAATTTTTACAACACAATAATTATTTAATGGTTTCCGTGAATCCGAAGTGTCTGTCCGCGCTTCGTGTCAACTATCCCACGGGCATAATAAAAAGTAGCCTTCAACTATAAAAATATATTTCGCGGAATCGCGTCATATTTTTATATATTCAAAAGCTCAAACTCTCGTAAATAATGCGTCATTAAACACATGTAATTTATGTCGAAACGCGACGCGATGTGACGCAGTTGCGGATATGAATGTATGTAAACGCGTTTGCATATTTAAAAATCGTTGATTATATCTTTTGTTCGGCGTTTATCTTTAATATGCGAGTTTTAAAATCCGGGAGATTTTCTGAATTTAAAATGAGCGTGTGCTTAAGTAATTTTAATTTATGATTTTACCAACAGTTCTATTCTTAACATTTTTATTCTTTTAGATGTAATAATATAACGTTTTATGTAGCAAATCCGATTATCTACAATGTTACAAGGATAAAATTTTCGCATGTGGGCTGTGGCCTGCAGCCAGGCTAGAAATCGGAACTGCTGACGCCATCATATAATTTGACACTCAAGAGAGAGGTTTCAGTAAAATATGTCATAGCAAGTATTATTTAATTAGGTTGAAATGAAAACTTTAACTTCACAACCACCATCTACCTGACACAAGATTCTTGTATTTATGTCACTGTAAAATATACGTACATAGTCCAATTTAACCCCACCAAGATACAAGTCTGCGCGTTCACCACAAAAAAGTCACCAATGGTCGCAGGTATATCCTCGTTTTGAGAGCACCACTTTGACAATATCTCCTAGCTTAATATAATTATGTCTGAACTCATAAAAATGTAAACATCTGCTGTACCATATTATTAGCAAATAAATAAATTTGATTTGATTTCATTTAGCATTGAGATACTTGGTGTAAATATTTCAAACGAAGTCCAAAGTTTACACCAAGTAAAAAAATACAATAATTTATTGAACCTAAAGAAAAGATTGTGATAATACGTCCTTCCTCCAGAGTCCAGTTACACTCTAAACTTCTTGGCAACCATAGATCTAGAGAATTCAAGCATCCATAAGAACCAAAGGATTTCGTTGCTTATCAAACTTTCTTGCTTAAAAAAATCTAGCAAATAGTTTGTTGCAATCTATTTTAGAATAAGATTATTAGCAATCAATTTAAAGAGACTCCTACCTGTAAATAAGTCAACCCCATAAAGGATAAGTGCATAAAAACGTAGTTGAATTTCCCGGTAATCTCCGGTATAATTTACCCTGGAGTGAGTGACAGACGAGCACGGCCATTGGCAGCCCGCCAACTTACCTTAAGGTAAATGGCGGTGCTTCTGTAAACAGCGGAAGGCAAAGAAAAAATGTCCACAACCATATAATTGTCTCCAGTATTTGGGAAGTCGAAAAATAAAGCTGCCATTGTAAATTGATAATAAATATGATTTGACATAACTGCCTAAAAAAATATTATTCAGATGTTACTGGTTTTTGGGAAAATATAGAGTAATTGAAAAGTTAAAACAAATTAAGGGCCTGTCCACTCTCTGATAAAGTGCCGAATATGCTATTCACAACTTTTTTGACAGATTCTCCACACTTCATCTGTCAAGTTAAGTGGTGGATAGCCTATTCGGCACTTATCAAAAAGTAGTGCAACAGGCCCTAAGTCTACTTTGTTTCCTTTATGTGTGGGTTCTACACCCACACATAAAGGAAACAAACTAGTTTGAAACTATTTATTCATGTGGTGTGATTAAATATTTAATGGCAACTTAAAATAGACCTCAAAATTCTTATCAACTATTCACTTCTAATTTTATAACCCCCTCGCACACCGAAACGTTTGAAACGGCCAATTAGAAACGAAAATGATTATAATTGGCCGGTTCAAACGTTCAAACCGAAATATATTTATACGTTTATATGCTGTTACGATTATAAATATTCTGTACTTTAACCACCGGTAACCTAATTAGACTTTGAATTGGAATTTAAACTGGAATAGGCTTGTTTTCAACGGCTAACGAAGTCATCAATAGAGCTCTTTGATTTAAACCCCACTTTTATACGCCTGTTTAAAATGCGCGACCGTTCTATGCACGGTTATTTCTAAATTCCCAGCTTAAATTAAATTGTGGATCGAGCATTTTTGTAACTTTATTTTATAGTCAAATTCCTGCCTTCTTATTAATAAATATTGTGCGTTAATAAATAAATAAATTTATTATTATTCACTTGATGCAATGATATTTGATAACCAAAAAAGGATTGTGTAATAATAACGGATGTCTACTTAGTGTGCATCTATTTTACTGTAAAATGAAGTAACGTTAATCTACAGCTAAATCATAAAAAAATTCCTACAACTCATAATAGCTATGTCCACACTGTGCCTTTTTTGTTCATCAAGGGCATGCGTTACAGCGCAGTCGACAGCGCACGTGAGGCATGCCCGCGACGCATGCGCTCTGACCGTGTCCAAAACATTCGCTTTGTTCTTTTTTTTTTTCTGGAATTTCTTATGACCAAATAAGGCGCACATGTTCCACCACCCACCCCGTAAGATGGTCTCGTCGCACATGTTACAAAAATCTGACAGGCAGCAACTGAACAAAAACTATTATTTTTAACAAAAAATTAAAACCGACTTCCAAGGTAAAAACAATAATAATTTATAATGAACCAAAAAGTGTTAAATAATTCTTACTCTTTAATGTGCCTTATGCATAACTCTCCTAAAGCTCAACTATTTCTATGTACACAATCTTCATTATTTTGAAGACGGAGCATTTTATATAAATATTGTTTTTCCACAGTTGCACCTACAGTGAAAGTGCCAAACCAGCTGCTAGGAGCCCCGCTGGGCACGGACGTGAAGCTCAAGTGCTACGTGGAGGCCTACCCCAACACCATCAACTACTGGATCAAGAACAGAGGAGAGATGCTGCTTGATGGGTAAGCGATCGATCGAAGGAGCTCTGCTTAACAATGCAACATCAATTCGAGTACTCAGACTATTGAAGATCAGTACCACAACTCTAATAAATTATGTAAGCAGCTTTATGCCTTGTTTGATGTAGTCCACATACCATAATCTTACTAATGTTATAAATGCGAAGGTCCGTTTGCTTGTTACCTTTTCACGCGCAAAATGCGTAACCGATTTAATTAAAATTTAGTATGGTGATACTTTGAGTCCCGGGACAAGACATAGGATACTTTTTATCCCGGTAAAATGTACGGTTTCCGCGCGACTGACAAATTTTGGCGCAAAGACTTATTCGGAAATAATATTGCATGATTTAGTACATCTGCGGGGCTAAAATGGTCACTTTTTTTAATGAAATAAGGGGGCAAACGAGCAAACGGGTCACCTGATGGAAAGCAACTTCTGTCACCCATGGACACTCGCAGCATCAGAAGAGCTGCAGGTGCGTTGCCGGCCTTTTAAGAGAGAATAGGGGAGGGTAGGGAAGGAAAAGGGAAGGGGATTGGGCCTCCGGTAAACTCACTCACTCGGCGAAACACAGCGCAAGCGCTGTTTTACGCCGGTTTTCTGTGAGCCCGTGGTATTTCTCCGGTGGAGCCAGCCCATTCGTACCAAAGCATGGCTGTCCCACGGAAATTAACAATTCATCTCAATCAATTCAGCAAATGAATTGTCAAAACTGTCAAACTTACGAATGTCAAATTAGTACGAATTACTAGACATGACTTGCAAGCAGAGTGAACCCTTCGCGATTTAAAAAAAATGAATCATAATATCATGATTCATAATATGATTCTCCAAATGAATATTGAATACACAATAAAGAGCACTTACAAGTAGCAAAACCATGTAAGAGAGGAGAGATCTCTTTTAGAGCTTAGAACTCTAGGGAATGTTTATTGGGTAAGTGATCAATGAGAAGGTCAAGAATATAGAAGAGATAGTTATTTTTAAGATATAACAGTAGATACTATAGAACCAGATAAGAAATTAAATTCCTAAAAACAAATACCCAAATATCCTTTTTTTATATAAAATAACCCCCTTAATTTATAAAAAAAAGGATATTTGGGTATTAGAACGAGCAAAAAAACCTGATGGAAAGCAACTTATGTCGCCCATGGACACTCGCAGCATTAGAAGAGCTGCAGGTGCGTTGCCGGCCTTTTAAGAGGGAATAGGGTAATAGGGGAGGGTAGGGATGGGAAGGGAAAGGAATAGGGTAGGCGATTGGGCCTCCGGTAAACTCACTCACTCGGCGAAACACAGCGCAAGCGCTGTTTCACGCCGGTTTTCTGTGAGAATGTGGTATTTCTCCGGTCGAGCCGGCCCATTCGTGCCGAAGCACGTTTAATTACTTCTCGACTAGATGACGCCCGCAACTTCGTTGCACCAAATATCGCGTGGGAACCGTACATTTCCCCAGGACAAAAAGTAATCCTATGTCCTTTCCGCGGCTCAAAGTATCTTCATACCTTTCAGCAATATCGGCTAGGCGATTTGGATGTGAAGAGGTAACAGACACACAGACAGACAGGTAGACGGACACACTTTCGCATTTATAATATTAGTATCAAAGTTTCGAATTAGTATCGATGGAATATGGATATAGAGAAATCAGTGACTGGTAAAATAATAAGTAAAGTTACTGAAAACGACTGGGATATAGCAACAGGGAAACTAATTTGGCACTTACCCATGAAGTATGATGAGTGAGTGCCAAATTAGCTGTTGAAAGCCATGCCGGGGGAGTGATTTAAAACTATCGCGGGCAAGTGCCAAACGTGACAGCCTCTTTTTGATGTTGGCGTAAAAGTTAAATGCTAAGACCAGCCTCAAAAAAGAGAGTTGAAAAGCACTAATTAATATAGTTACTGGATTTGTAAGAACTTACTCGTACTTTGATGAAGTGTATACTTCAAGTGAGTCTTTGGCCTTAAAAGATATCAAATTAAGCAATGATTATCCAATCTTAACGATTCGTTTTAAATATCCTTCATAACAATTTTCTAGCTACTACATCTAGCTGCAGTAGAGGAATCAAAAATTAGAATAATCCTTTACAAAGCTCAATTTTCCTATTCCAAGTTATTGAAATTTCATAGAATTTCATAGTAAGTAAAGACGAGATCCTTGAATCACAGTATATAAATAAACAGCAGTCTAACTCAGGCGTGTTCTACAAGTCCGAGCGACACAGAGACAGGTTTCACACTAATTGTGACGTGTTAATGCATTATTCTATTAAGTAATTATAGTTTTTTTTGGGGTTATTTGCAATAAATCGAAAGTATTTATGTTAGTTAAAGTTAACTGAAATTACGTTAATGTGTGCTTTAGCGCACCTTTTAGCTAATCGTGTATATTAAAAAACGTGTACTGTTTTTACTGTTTGTATAATATTTTATACTGTGATTGAATCTGATGGCAGGAGATATTATAAGAGTAGCTGCAGAATACTATATTAAAACAATACTCAATACAACAAATTAAAAGTATTTTAAGTATAATTTCTGTAAGATTAAAATAATAATTAATTACTATCCATTATACATTTATACGATATCAACAAAATATAAAAATATGAAAATTACTGCTTCGAGAAAAAAATATTCCGCCTCCTAGGTATAAGGACTCGTGGGGAGAACTCTTCCACCTCTTTGGATATTGTCTACAATGCGAAAATTATTGTTTTAGCGAAACTCGGAGATACAAATTCAAGCATAATGAATAATGATATACAGCATCACTGGTGAAGGAAAATTTGGTCAAAAATTAAGTATCTAATTTTATTATATTTTAATGAGAATCGAGTACTGAGTACTAATCATGTCTCCAGTCTCACTAGTCATGCTGTAGTTATTGTGGCACCAACGTTCATACTATCGCTCTATACAATCCCAACTTATAATTCTCAAAACCACTGCAGCTGCAGATTGTAAAAATACACATAAGAAAATAACAGGATTTCTTAGGTACGGCTTAAATAAAACGTTTATCTATATGGCTAGAATTCCACCCGCAACCATTGTGCTTATTACAATTTACAACCTTTGGAAACCACCTTACAATTATTTCCAACGCTATCCGTGTTGAATCTTGATAGTAATTGGAACAGCGCTGGTCAGCCTTTTTCTTGCTAATGGTTATAATGCCGTCTTAATAACGATAATATACCTGCATTTAGAAGGAAAAGGGTTATCCATTAGACTTAAATTGTGCTACGCGTATTTATGTGTATATAGCTTTACGAATCCATATTAATATCCATACGAATATTATGAATGCGAAAGTCTGTCTGTCGGTCTGTCCATCTGATGAGTGTCTGTCTGTCTATGTTATTAAGTATTACCCGTTCTGTTTTTGCTGAAATTCGGTATGGAGATAAATACTGAAAGCATATAGGATACTTTTTATCCTCTTATCTGGGCCAAAATGGGCGTTTGACAGATAAGAGAAGAAGAAGATAAAAATAGGTAGTTTCTCTCCTTGTTATGGTGCCTTCTCACGGCGCGTATTATCGCAAGCCGCGCTGCGCCCGCCTAAGCCACGCGCCGTGTGAAGGGGTGGCTCGGGCTGGCTCGAGCAGGCGCGTTTTATATCACGCGCCAGCTCGAGCCACGCGCCCTAAGGAAGTGGTGGCGTGGTTGCGTTCTCACGGCGCGTGCTACCACGAGCTGCGCCGCGCCCGGTCGAGCCACGCGCCGTGTGAAGGGGTGGCGCGGCGCGGCTCGTGCAGGCGCGTCCCGATCCGATTAAAGTCGGTAACTTCAAAGGCGCGGCTTGAACAAACAGGCGAGCACGAGCCACCCCTTCTCACGGCGCGTGATATCACAAGCCGCGCCACGCCGACAAAAATTCAAGTAAAATGAAACTTTATTAACACGATAATAGATATCATTTTGCTCTAAGTCACTTCGTTAAATAAGTAAATTTTAATGAAATGCAACTTTATTCACTAGGCAACTAGGTTGCATTTCAATCTATGCCGCTAATTTTATTAAGTTAAGTGTAATTAATTTATTTGATAACAGATTCAACTGCTTGGCGGCTACATCGCGCTATAGCTAGCACGAAGATTTTTACTATAGGTGATTTAACTAATAAACTCTCTTCACTTACACTCATTTTTGGTGTTGTAGAATTATCACGCCAGAGGGATTTAAGTCCCAGGGTGGGATACCCTTGGGGCTGGGACTAAATTCCTATGGCGTGTATTGGTCCTCAAATACTGGTGGCAGTTCATTCCTGAGTTTTACAGTGCATGGCAGGATGTTACGAAAAAAATGCACGGTGGAATTGCCACTCACCGACACAGAACACATTTACTCCTTAAGGATTGATGATGGTATGTTTTTCGCGTGGAATGATGACGAAAGCTTGCATTATGTACGATTGCGAACAATAATACTTTTAATTGCTCAAAACCTTCCCAGTTCCCCGTGATGCTATACTACTTTTATAATTCACAATAATAATAATTATTATGTTTCCACTCGTATTGGTGATCGTGGAAGAATGACACTTCTGTACGAGCACAACATCACGAAATCCGTCTGTACTCTGTAGACTGTACGGCTACCCTGGGACTAAATTCGCTCTGGCATGATAATTCTACAACACCAAGAATGACTGTGAATGGAAATAGTTTCACCTATAACAAATATCTTCGTGCTACCTATAGCGCGATGTAGCCGCCAAGCAGTGGTATCTGTTATCAAAATAAAGGAATTAAACTTAATATAATAAATTTAGCGGCATAGATTGAAATGCAACCTAGTTGCCTAGTGAATAAAGTTGCATTACATTAAAATTTACTTATTTAACGTAGTTTAACGTTGTTGTTGTTAGTGGCGGCCGAAAAGGAAGATCTTCCGACCGAGCGAGATAGCATGCTCGGTCAGGCCGAAGCCCACTGACGTCATTTCAGACGTTGTATATATCTTGCCGTTCTACGAAACTTCGATAGCGCGATGCAGGAATGTTAGGCGAATTGTGGGTACCGCTACATCACTCCCCCCGAAGACTCGTGGTATTCTTCAATGCGCTTGTATTGTCAGGTGTGGGCCGAAGCAATGACCAGGAGAGGGACCCCGTGCTCTGCTTGCTGACCGGTCGTTGTAGCCTATGGCTGCCACGTTCAAGCCAGACACGGGTTCGACCGGCGCGGACCTCCAACGCGGCTTATGGTCGAGGCGACCCGGTTATGCTTGATGTCTGCTGACGTGGTGCGGAGGGGCGGGAGTGTTAATGATGATTGATGTCCAGAAGGATGTTTGTTCTTGTAGGTGGTCACCAATTTAACGTTGTTAGTGGCGGCCGAAAAGGAAGATTTTCCGACCGAGCGAGATAGCATGCTCGGTCAGGCCGAAGCCCACTGACGTCATTTCAGACGTTGTATATATCTTGCCTTTCTACGAAACTTCGATAGCGCGATGCAGGAATGTTAGGCGAATTGTGGGTAACGCCACAGTAGTGACTTAGAGCAAAATGATATCTTTTATCGTGTTAATAAAGTTTAATTTTTAACTGACTTTTGAAGTCGGTTTTAATTTTTTGTTAAAAATAATAATACTTGAATGTTTGTCAGCGTGGCGCGGCTTGTTATTTTATTGTGTTCGGAAATTTTGAAAAAGAAATCAAAATGGCCGGCGGCTTTTTATGCCAGGCTCCTGGATACAAAAATGTTCGAACCCCTTTGTGCAACAGAGTTGCTGGCGTCACTTAAGTAACGATAATATACCTGCATTTAGAAACAAAAGGGTTTACAACGAATAGTTAATAAGTACTATAAGAGTAACTAAATTAAAAAAGACTAAGAAGTTCCACCAAATGGAAACCTAGGTGTCTAAGTGATCCCTAGACGATCAATTTTATTGTACAATATCATTGAACAATATTATTGAACAATTTATTTGACAATAAGATTGATAGGCGTTCAATATCAACCCTAGACAGTCAATAATATTGCATAATAGAATTATTGATCATCTAGCCTCTAATATGTATTTTGTAGATGTCTGTCAAACTCGGATCAGTCATATAAATAATTGTTGTCGCCCTAACTACGTTTTTATGACAGAAACTGGAGTGATAATATTTGAGCTGTACATTGTGCAATATAATAGGTAAGAGTTATTATTCTATAGTGTGCTATATTTCGATGGTGTAGCTTATCTATTTGCCTAAGGTAAAGACTTTTCTTGTAATTTGATATAACAATAATATCTTCGAGAATACTAACAATTTTTCAGTTGTCAGAATGCGTTAGTTTGGAGTGGGTAATCAGAGCACTATTGTAACCATTTCAGACATGTTTTTATTTTATCAAAGAAACGATCTAGTTGCTAGTCCATAGAATGACGATAAAAATGTAATAAGGGAAAAAGTTCTTAGCACTTTGCACTTTTACAGAAGTATTTAAAAAGGCTTGGCATTTACTATCGAGTAATAAAAAAAGTTAACCAATAGAGAAGTTTTAATAGGTTCAAATACAAATCCCTTGCCTTTAATTCGTTGTTTTAACATCAGTATCCTTTTGTTGTTCAAGCGAGGCCAAACTGGGGGCTTAGCCAACACGTTTTCCTTATCTCTTCTTTATTGAATCGCCGATCATAATATTAAGGCCCTGTATTCCCAGAAACGGACGATTTTCAAAATTTAAAGTGACAAGTCACAAGAGGCATAAAAATATACTAATTTAAATTCTCAAAAAAATATATGTATTGTAGAATGTATCTATGTGAAGTGTAAATAAATATGTGGCGTTTCGTTGTGTGCGTACCAGACGAGCCTTTGCGCCTGCAATTTTATAGTTTTTTGATCGCTGTTATTTTATACATCAATTAAATCGAGTAAAAAAACGAAAAACCCTAGATATATTCTTTGTCTTTAATTCAGTACAAAAATTATCTGAAAATTCCAAATAATTTGGACATAGTATGGGAATTTCGTTAAAACATGAGGTAATTTTGTTTTTTTTTTCTATGGAGTGAAGTTCATGATATTGTGTAATAGAATATAAATTCAACTGTGCTAAATCCTTAACTAACACATACTTTTTTTTTCAGAATTTAAATTACTACTTTTTAAGCCTCCTGTCACTTTTAAATCTTGAAAATCTGGGAATACAGGGCCTTAATATGATATATGTCGAATGTCTAGTTCATAATATTAGTGTCCGCTTATCTTCTATCTTTAAACGAGCGATTCTTGTATATTATATATAAATATATATTTGGAATCTCGGAATCGGCTCCAACGATTTTCATGAAATTTAGTATTTAGTATAATATAATTTTCGGGAGCGATAAATCGATCTAGCTAGGAATCATTTTTAGAAAATGTCATTTTATTCGTATTTTATCGAATACCGAGCAAAGCTCGGTCAAATAGCTAGTATATATGATACGTTGCGCCGTTACAACGTAAAAATGAATTGTAAGCCACATCCTGCGTTGCAGCTTGTTATTTCTTCTGTTATATTATTAAACTCCTGAATATATTATTATGTAGATCATGTTAAAGTATAAAGATGTTTTATCGTAACAAACTATACAGTGCACGTGCCACCAGCGGCCAGTAACGTAATATACATGATGTAGTTCTGCTGAATAACTTTAGCTTAACTTCACTATTAATATATAGCTATTTTAAATGTCAGTAATCGTTAAGAAATCTCTAGCGACGCGTGCTTGGTGTCTTAATTCTCATGACTTTTGACACTGACATTTCAATTTGGCAAATGTGTCAAAACATTTTCCATTCAAGTAATTTTCCCAAATCAAAATTAAGACGTTACTTAACTCGAAGTTAAACAGAGCGAATAATGAATATAATATTACGTTCTAATAATATTATATTAATTGGTTTCCCACCTGATCTGTAATAATACCTACTGTCAGAGAATTTTACTTATAATATACTGACGTTATTTTGGTTGAATTATTTGACATTTTGATTACGATCAGTAATCGTCCATACTCTGTTTATTATTATTAATTACTGGCGTGCCTTAAGAGGATACAACAGGGGCTAGAGAAATGAAAAAAAAGTACGTGTAATATCTATAGCTGTCTCCCTTACCTCAAGCCTATACCGCAGAACGCGATAGAGACAACTGCAGAAAATCCAGAAAATCAACGATTCGTTGTCCCCTGATTCCTTCTCCAAAACTTAACCGATTTAAGTACTTTTTTCATTAAAGATTAAAAAAAGGCTTGAGCTGTGTTCCTATGTTTTGCTTTTTTTCTATAATCTAGTGAAATCTGTTTTCTGGACGTTTGAACACAGCGGAAAATCTGGCAATTTTTTTGGGTTTTTGAACGTTCATATCTTATTTAATAATTAAATTATGAAAAAAAAGAAAATATAGGGACATTGTATTAGTGGCCGTAGATATTTAGGAAAAAAATTATAACTCTACTAGCATTATCCAGGGAGGAAACAGGGGACAACGTTTGTATGGAAAAAAGGGCGGTGTGGAATCCTCTTAATATAAATAATATTATTTCTGCTTAGTTAAAAACTTTAATTAATCCACTCGGCCCCTACCTGGCTACTCTCCATATAAATATTTAACTTTTAATCACGCGTATCTTTAGTTTAACGGCGGCCATTAAAACGTACACTCAGTTAATTCTAACGCATTTTCAATTAACTTTACGCTTGTAACGTTACGTGTAACGACTACGACACGACATTTAGTGCTTTTATATTCTCGAGACTAAACGTATTTGAAATAAAATGGTTAAATTAATAGGTTTTAATTACGTGTGTTTGTTACCCCAGTGTTACGCCGGCTGTACACATTTCAACTTTTTCACGGAATTTGCGCGAAAAATAATGTTAATTCTATTAATTATAATTTTAACTTTAAAAATATATTCAACCCTACGTAAAATATAATGTTATTTCTATTAATTACAATTTTAACTTTAAAAATATATATACGTGGGAGAGCCATGCTTCGGTACGAATGGGCCGGCTCGACCGGAGAAATACCACGTTCTCACAGAAAACCGGCGTGAAACAGCGCTTACGCTGTGTTTCGCCGAGTGAGTGAGTTTACCGGAGGTCCAATTACCTACCCTATTCCCTTCCCTACCCTCCCCTATTCCCTTCCCTTCCCATCTCTACCCTCCCCTATTACCCTATTCCCTCTTAAAAGGCCAGCAACGCACCTGCAGCTCTTCTGATGCTGCGAGTGTCCATGGGCGACGGAAGTTGCTTTCCATCAGGTGACCCGTTTGCTCGCTTGCCCCCTTATTTCATAAAAAAAAAAAACCCTGACTCATATGCCATAACGTTTGATAGACTTTTTTTTTTCTATGTCCTCTCTAGAAATGAAATGTGACGTACTTGTATAATATTGAAATAATGAAATTAGGATGTAAATACTATACTGAAAATAATCAAAACCCGTCTAACTAGTATCCGTGCTTATGGTTTGTCAGACAATAATCTGTCAGTTTCTTTTCAGACCCAAATATACGATACGGGAAGAGAAGACGTCATACAAGGTGTCAATGTGGCTGACGATACGTCAGTTCGCGAAGAGCGACATCGGGACTTACAACTGTGTCAGCACCAACTCGCTGGGCAAGAGCGAGGGGACTCTTAGACTATATGGTAAGTCCGTAGGCCAATAGTACGGGAGACACTTTAGTTTTTAAATTCATCCCTAAAGATCGAGGGGACTCTTAGACTATATGGTAAGTCCCTCTAAGCCGGCTCGAAAAGAGTAATTTTATTGTCAATACCACGCTTCAGTTTTATTGAACAGCTTATTTGACAATTAGATTGGCGGCGCGCGATATTCAATATCAACCCTAGATGGTCAATAATATTACGCAATACATGATATTGACAATAAAATTGCTCGTCTAGGGGCCGTGTAAAAAAGAAATAAAAGTGTTCGTTTGGTAATTATTATTGCTTGAATTAGATTAGAATGAAATAAGCTTGACGCGACCAGAGCGATTGTTCTCGCTTTCTCGGCCTTACCTAGCGTGTACGTGCGCTATTTCAAGCAACGCAGCCAGCGACCACATGTGGTCGCTGAACGCAGCAATACAGAAAATACACTCCGAAGTAAAAATTTGTCGAAGTAGCTAAATACTTTACGCTGTGCCAATTCTAACACACTCAGTATTCATTTAGCATACCATTACGTCATTATCACACTCAGTAATGGCCCGAATATATCAATTTTAACGCAATTTATACTCGAGATACGTGGCGAATGTACAAGAAAATGTTCTCAATTGGCACGCGATCTTAATTCAACTCGTTATTGTCATTTTTTGTCTGGCACTCCGCCAGAAATAGTCGATAGCGAGGAAAAAATCAACTCCAAAGTATTATTTCCTATTTTCGTTGTAATGGCTGGAGGAAATTTATAATGGAATCCTAAGTGCGCCAGATTTGTATTGAGTAGTGGGTCATCTTTGTTGTATAGACGGAAAATATTATTTAATATTTATAATTTTCCGGTTTAGCTTCATCGTTATTTATGTTCCCAATACGGGCATTTGTGATGTGAGAAAAAAAATGCTACCAAAGTTTTAGAGCTTATGTTATAGAACTCCTGCTTATCACAGAGACCCTATAGATGAAGGTAGTTTCCAGGCCATCCCTCTACAATATAATAAAAATAGCCCGTTCTTCTAATGCGATACTACTAATTAGTAATTCTACAAAGGTTTCGTAAAATAAAAATAAATCTTGTAAAGAATATAATACACACTAATATTATAAATGCGAAGTGTGTCTGTCTGTCTGTTTGTCTGCTAACTCCTTAACCGATTTTGATCAAATTTAGTATACAGATACTTCGAGTCTCAGGAAAGGACAAAATATACTTTTTATCTCTGAAAAATGTTCGGTTTCCGCGCGATAACCGAATTTTTGTGCGACAGAGTTGCGTGCACTATCTAGTCCTAAATACAACAATTATGAGAATCTACAAGACTTAAAATAATAATAATAAAGTTTAACTCATGAAGCCCCATAAGGTCACCGGCGAGCGAGACACAATAGAATAACAATAGATTTCCAAGAATCCACGATCGAAGATTAACTTAAAATGTTTGTCCACAGAAATTAAGCTCAATTCATACAGCGAGGATTTTGGTAATCAGATCAGCGTCGCTGGAGGTGAGTTGTCCTTTGTCCTTTGACCTCACTGAGGTCGCTATCACTATTAACTTAACGACTAGTTAAGTTTACAGTGATAGAGTTGTATGAATTATCAAGTTGCCTCATTATTTTATTAGTCTGGACAGTATGATACGATTATTTTCATTTTATTTTACATTCTTATGGCCCGCGAGCCATCGACAGGCTGTGTGTTGGCAGCGTAAGTTGCTTTTCGTTTTTAACCGACTTCCGTGTTTTTTTTTTCACCTCTATAATTATAGGGGTATACAGAAAGATTTCAGCTTTTATAAAATGACAATGATGCCGTTGTCTCTTACTCTATTTTTATTACTTTGTCAAACTGCTATCGCTAGTTTTACAAGCAAAGTTAGAAATCAATTTTGGAGGAGAAAGGACTCGATATTATGACTTCCAGCCTAAGCGCCCTTACTAACTGAGCCACAGGGGTCATCGTTTTCATTTTGAGACTGTTTTTTTGCCGTAGCATAATCCCAGAATTGAATAAAACGCCAATTTTGTTGCAGGTCTAACAGAGGCAGCTAAGGGCAAGTCTACCTGTCAGAACAGGACACTGTTGGTTCTATTGCTCTGTATAACATTAAGGTTTCTCATGTAAAGTACATAGTACTACAGTTACATAAGCCGACACGACTTACGATTTATCGTAACGATTAGGGGTGTAAGCCGACATGTAAAATTTATCGGTCTTGAGTTTCAAAACAAATAATATATAATATAGCTAATGGATATTTAAAAAAGTATACAGTGGGACTATCCTAACGATTTCCTACACAAATAAGAAATCAACAGATGCGCACTCTGGGTGTATTGGCATTATTTTCGCTACATGGTAGAAAGAGAGGGGGATATTACTTTTTCTACTACCCCGCGCCAGCGATGTACTCTCAATCCCTCCTTAATTTTCGTTCGCGTGACGAATCTTGACGCGATGTTTACCCATCCCAAGAAAAGCCGCTTAAGATAATTTTACTTCAAAACTGATGCAAAAAAACATTCAATCGTTACGATAAATCGTTAGTCGTGTAGCTTTAGATTTTAATGTAAATATTTCGGCCTACACGGACGTTTCTACGAAGATTTTATAGTTTTGTTTAATTGTAATGTAATGGCCTAGCCACGTACCGGCAGTTTGGTACCGTAGAAAATCTCGTAGAATAATCCGTAAGGCCTTATTATGTGCCATTTTCATGTAAAACTTTATAAAGCTTTTATCAAACCGAAAAAATAAAGTACGAAGTTCTTGAAACTGTGATGTTTTGAGTTCAGGACATTAAGGTAGGTATTTTGTTTGAAAATTATGTACACCCATACAGGAAGCCATAAGCAAACAAACTAGTAAATGTATTGTTAGTATAATTTTAAGCACAACACATTATTAAATACGACAGTGATTTTTGTTTTCTGAGTTGCTGCGAGTATTTTGTGGCCCTTTAAAAAAGAGTCAATAAAATTGAATAGAACAAAAAAAAAACATTTAAATTCTTTTTAAATGCTTTTTGACCGATCTAATTTTTTCTAACCCAGGATGCATTAAGTCTAAAAAACAAGATCGGAATTCGGGAAGTTCTATAAATACGGTATGAAGATTAAGGTAGCATAATACGACACCTAAATAATAAAAGGAAACCTTACTAATAAATTTAGTCGTCTAATAAATGAGACGTCCCCTAAAATTAAGTGTTGGTAAAAACCCATTAGCTGTTAACAATGTTACAAAAATTAAGTTACAAAACAAAATTTACATGAAAATGGGGCCGCTTCATTCCATTACGTTGTAAATATAATTATAAGATGTAAACAATAATTATAATGTAAACAATAATTGTAAAATACAACGATAATATTGCCAGTGTACTCGACTCGCTTAGGACAGCCAAATTGGAGTTTACTTTATGTAACATCGCTCGATTATAAGACTGTTTACAATAAATAATCCGAAAAAGTTGATGTTTCATTTCCCTCCCTAAATTCTTACGTACAAATCTACTTTTACAAAAAGTAGTGTTCTCCTATGTTACCTAGGATATCAAAGCCTAAATGACAAATTTCGTCCAAGACCATTTAGTAATTTTACCATAAAGAAGTTACTGAATGTGAGTTTGTTATCAATATTTCCTTTTATTAGGGTTAATTTTTGTAATGCTGTGTCAAACATATCTAATACAAACATATATCTGGATGAAACATAACATTATAAGATTAGTTAGAAATTAAGTATCTTAAATTCAATACAGAACCCTAAAAAGTTTTGAAACATCATTTTACTATGTTAACATGTTGAAATATAGATTGCTGGTATTTTTATCACGGAAAACATAAAGGTACACTAAAATATTGAAATGCAAAATGATTTTACAGAAGTTTATTTAATCATAATATAAGCTGAAATATTTTTGTAATAATTCTGGGAAAGTAATATTTATTATTTTTGTAAATAATGTTATATTTTAGCCTGAATTCACTGTTATCATATAATGATAAACATGATATTACGAGGATATTAAATATTCTTAGAACAGTGAGTATTTAAGTAGGCGGTTTAAGGTTACATAATTTATTATAATTATGACGAAATATTACTTCTGATACCCTAAACCAGGATAACCTTATTATTAAAAAAATAATGACAAAACAATGATAATATAAAGTGCCTGATAGACGTACGAACTTAAAGTACGCGCGTTTTAAGTTCGCGAACTTACTCGGCTCGCGTCGGTGACACACGAGAATCGCTCACACTGGGTTACCATGCCCCCAGGCTGGCTCGCAGCCCGCGGCTCGCGGCTCTTTGCTGACACACAGGCGATTAAGATCGTCGAGCCATAAGTCCGCGTACTTACTCGCACGTCTGTCACCCCTTTAATATCTTTGTGGGCGAAAAACTCAGTTTATTTTTTAAAATAAAACAGCATTCATAATTGCTGTTAATTATGTGACATTTTCAACTTACAACATAAAGGCAGTATATTTGTGAAAAAAAATATATCCGAATTAAGATAGATATTTTTAGGGTTCCGTACCCAAAGGGTAAAAATGGGACCCTATTACTGAGACTTCAATGTCTGTCCGTCTGTCTGTCTGTCTGTATCCAGGCTGTAACTCAAGAACCACTAAAGCTGGACATCAGTAATTTTCACAGATTGTGTATTATATGTTTCCGCTAGAACAACAAAATAAACTAAAAACAGAATAAAGTTAATTTTTAAGGGGGACTCCCACTCTATGTCTGTGGGGACTCCCTTATATACAAGAAACTTGTTTTTTTTTTGCCTTTCTTGCTCGTAATCAAATAACGACAACAGCCAGGCACTTGATATTTTCACAAAATCTTTAGTTATATTTGTACTTTAATAATTAATACTTATTTAAAATAAAAAGCCCACATGCTAAAAACACAATTTTTTGCCTATTTTCTCTCTATAACGGTACGTGCGCGAGTTTGACTCGCACTTGGCCGATTTTTTTCAGTAAGTATAGAGATTTATTACGTAATGTTAAGCTACCAACAAAGAACTTTGAGGTTCTACAAGTGACTGATGAAAAAAAAAACACTAAAATGCAACAAAAATATGAGTGAAAAAAGATCCCATAATTTAAAAGAATTTTCAATATTTACAAGTTGCAAGAAGTTTTTTAAGGTAAATTAACACTAGGTCAAATTCACAATAATCATCTTGTACAGCAGATCAGCAATTACTCCATAATATACTAGGCCATAATAACAGATGTATATCCGAACAGCAGTGAATCACGGGCATTATAGTCCCGGGGGAGGATGATATATCGACTGCACTGCGTCTATTGTAACATATAAAATGCCGACTCTAAATGTAACGTTATTTTGTAAAAGTAAAGATATTCTCCATTATCTTTATCTATACTTATAAAATCACATGTCCTGACTGACTGACTGGTTCATCATCGCTGAGCAAAAACTGTTAAAGTTACAGTCACGAAATATGGTAGGTAGGGTTGTTTTATTAAGTAGACACCCACTAAGGAAGGAATTTTGAAAATTTTACCCCGAAGGGGGTGAAATAGGGGTTGAAAGTCTGAATGAAAGTCCGTCATTTCTTAAGTTAGGAACATGAAACTTTATTTTTGAGTTACGGATTAAAAATAAATGAATACGTATTTGAGTGTTTTTGGAAATACTACCCCCAAGGGGGTGAAATTGGGGTTGAAAGTGAGAATGAAAGTCTGAATGAAAGTCCGTTGTTTCTTGAGTTAGAAACATGAAATTTTATTTTTAGGCTAATGATTAAATATTAATGGATACGTGTTTAAGCATTTCTGGAAATTCTACCCCCAAGGGCACGCAGGTAGATGTTATGACGTAGGCATCCGCTAAGAAAGGATTTTGATAAATTCCAACCCCAAGGGGTTCAAATAGGGGATGAAAATTTGTATATAATAATACTTCTTAACGCGAGCAAAGCCGCGAGCAAAGCTCGTAATATTATAAATGTCTAATATAATATGTCGAAAGTGTGTCTGTCCGTCTATTACCTCTTCACGCCCAAACGTGAAACGGACCACTGAATATTCTAAAATTTGGTTTGGTTTGTTTTGAGTCCTGGGAAAGCACATAGGATACTTTTTATCCTGGAAAAATGTACAAGATCCCGAGCGATAAACGAATTTTGGCAAATCGGGATGTAAGTGGACCTACTAATTACTAAGACTAACTAGGTGGGACGACGTCCATGTTGGATGCGAGTAGCAGATAGGTCATCTTGGCGTTCATTGAGAGAGGCCTATGTCCAGCAGTGGACGAATATAGGCTGATATGATGATGACGATGAGGATGATGAAACGACTTTTGGCACAAAGGCGACATCTAGTATAGTATAAGATAAAAGTAATAACTCAAATACTTTGTAAAATTACAAAGAAGTAAATAGAACTTTTAAATAGCATTATAAACTTTTAATAATTTTGTTGCCCCTTGTTTTCTCATGAGTCTTAACTTAGTGTGATTTTAAGTTTACCTATTAGCATTTTCATTGTCTTTGCTAAGTTTTTAAATTCACTTTGAAACTTTTCTATCACATTTTTAATATTCGTGCAGATTTGTCGAGTGTTAAATAGTAAATGAGTTTATACACCTGGCCATTTAGCCGAAACTTTTTCGTTTTCGCTTCGTTATAGAATCGCCGATCAAAATGTATAGAATTGACATTAGACGAGTTCACGAGTCGAACGTCAACGTCATATTAACGAACGCTTATGTCAATTCCATACATTTTCATCGGCGATTCTTAGATAACGAAGCGAAAACGTAAAGATTTTGGCTCACCCCCCTGTACACTAAAAAAATTACTCGTCAGAATTTTCCAAATATTATATTGCACCTAAATTTCATAGGAATTCTCTTCATCCTTCTGAATCTTCTTTTTTTGCTTCTTTTGTATTAGACTTAAGATGGTCTGGCAGTGGAAAGCAACTGTCACAAGTGTCTGATACTGACAGAAGAGATAACTCAACACGCCTTAGAAGTTTCACTTCAAAAATCTCTACTTTAATTACGGAATATTATTTTGACTTCTAATGCGGTTTTGCTCGATAGTTTAACTCACAATCGAGTAATAATTACTGTGTGGACCGCAAAACTGACAGCTCGAAGGCTCGCATCGAGCCGGCTCGAAGGCTCGCATCGAGGCAGCTTGATGGAATTAAATATATCGATTTAGAATAAAACTATCGAGCAATGCTGAATGTGTAGACGAAATCCCGAGCCGCGGTTTTTGCTCGATCGAGCAAAACCGTATGTGAGTAAGCATAAGGGTGGGTTGCACCAACTTACTTTAACTTTAACCATAACAAAATGTCAAATGAACTGTCAAATCCCTAATAAAAGTCCATAATGGACGCCATATTTGACGATAACCATAACCTTAACTATAACTACGCCTCCTGGTGCAACCCCCCCTAATTATTTAAATTGAATTATACTTGATGACGCCTGCAACTCAGCTGTTGCGCCAAAATTAGTTTATCGTGCAGGAACCGTACATTTTTCCGTAATAAAAATATCCTATGACCTTTCCCGGGATTAAAAGTGTTTGTTGAGAAAAATTGTTTCAGCGGTTTGGGCGTGAAGAGGTAACAGACAGACAGGTACACATTCGTGGTTTAGAGCGTGGCTCTTAACTCGGAGGTCGTGGGTTCGATTCCCGCGTTGGAAACATGCTATTTCCATGTTTGGTTAGGACAATGCAGGCTGATCACCTGATTGTCTGACAAGTAAGATGATCCATGCGTCGGATGGGCATGTAAAAAGTCGGTCCTGCGCCTGAGCTCTCGCCAGTCGTGTCGGTCATTTGTCCCACTGGGTTATCTGGACACTATCAAGTTACTCCTGCGTCCTTGGCCTGGTTTCAATGAAACCGGCCACCGTCACCGAAACCGGTTTGGGAGTTATTATTAGTATTAGTATGGATTATCAATATCGAGGAAATACTTCATAAATTCCAAAATACATTTTAATTCCAACGACAAATGGGAACATCACAGACAAACAATTATCATACAAGATTGATGAGGACATCTACCTCCAGCTCCCGGCCTACACGAACAAATGGACGAAGAAATTGAGTGATGAACCGCCACCCTGATTTATGAACCAGGTTTGGGAACTCATCTCTGTTATTGTCTATGATATCTGTCATCATCATCAGTTTTTATGAGAGCTCATTTATCTTGTGAGTACGAACTTGATAGAATGCCCTGCACTACTGCCTACTGGACTTGATGCTCGTTCCTTCGAAAACATTTTTTTTAAATGTGATATTTAGGTATACTAGTTAACAAAGATGTACTAGTCAATTTTATGATGATTTAAGATAAATTAAATATGCTTCATATTTTTTCTATAAAACTTTTTATTATATTAGAGCTGTCATCATTAACTGTCTCAGTTATCATTCATTTGAAAAAACTTGTTGCCTAGAAAGGGGAAAGGCTTTAAAGCAAACTGGATACGCACTAATTAGGAAATTGGTGTATCTATCAATTTTATTATATTCATAATAATATTATATAAATGAAATGAAATGAAAATATTTATTTCTAAATAGGTTAACAAAGTTAACACTGTTAGAACGTCGTGCCTACATGAGGCCTACCACCGGTTCGGGAACTACCCCGCCGAGAAGAACCGGCGTAAGAAACTCGCACGGGGCCATCTTTTACCAAAAAGGTGAAAAATAACAATAATAGATTTCTTATGTATGTCTTTTTTCGCAATTCATACAACATACCATTCGTAGGTAGGCTATTTCGTAACATTACTAGAACCTAGAGTAGGGGTCGGCAAATAGTTTTAGGTGGGGTCCGGATACTGAGGGAAAAATTTAACGAGGTCCAGAAAAAAATACACTTGTCCTTTGTAGCTTAAAAATATTATTATTTTAATTGATAAAGGTATACCTTATACATATAAAGGTACTAGCTATAATGTATACGTTGTAATAGTTAAAATAATATTTATTAATTGATACATGGTATAAAATACATTACTTCGCGGTCCGAGATTCGACTTTTCGCGGTTCGCAAACGGGCCGCGGTCCGCCTGTTGTCTACCGCTGAACTAGAACATCAAAGGAAAATTATGAAAAATGCTTAACGCTCTGCATTTTATAAAAAGGTCGTTTACGAGAAAATTTACGTTGAAAATTCCATAGCTTCCGTACTTCTAACTTAATTAATAAATTTAAAAATATTGAAAATAAAATTTCACGTTGAAAGCGCTAGGTCATGGCTTATGTTGGCAGAGTCATACTATATTTAGATAGTTTTATTAATACTTTTTATAAAGAAAAAGCATAAAAAAGCCTGACAAGGTAGCAAAAACTATTCTAATAAGCGTCAAACGATACGAGAACGATAAATGATACGAACAATATCTTATAGGTTAGTTTGATATATCTAAGGACAACATACAGGTCGTAAAAAGCAGTTAAAGTGGTGTTGATGATGATCCCCAAAAAACTCCAGTTCCATGCAATTCCATATTCAGCTAATGCCATTCCGCACGAAACTTAATTCGCGCCAAAAACTGACTCGTGCACGCCGATGTTTTTGTTATAATTTGCCTAATGACCTGCATATAAACGCCAACTTAACCGTCGTGGAATTATTACCAATTCAAATTCCATTAATTTCAGTTACGTAATGCTGTGACAGTTTTTACTTTATGAGCCCATATGACCCTAACTTGACTACATACTTTAACCTAGATCTCAAAATCTGTAAGGTCTAGAAAACTGATTTTTTGACACAAGTAACTTCAGTTCATAAAGATTAAATGCTCAAGACGAAAACACGATTACTCAAAAAATGCTCGATAGTTTCTTTTTTACAAAAAACCTTGTTTTGGACACATTTTTGCTTGAATCTTCGAAGTTTGCTGTCTTTTCTTTAATATTTTTTAATATCTAAAAAGGTATTGATAAAACCTAAATTTGCTCAAAATACTTTTTTCATAATCATTATAGTTCGTCTTTTATTCAAGTAAAACTAACTCGGCGATGATTCCGCGCCGTCCTTTTTCACCTGGCATATGAAAGACGGGCGTGAGTGTGAAGAGAGAAGGACGATGTTTGATTTTTAGAGTCAGGTGAGCTCATATGGACCAAATAAAATTGAGTACGGTCCATTCAAACAAAAAAAACTAATTTTCAAAGTAGTGGCAAAGTTTTTGAAAGAAATGTGTGTAATTGTAGGTACAGTGTGTCTTAAGGTGTTAAATACTTTAGTGATAGGTGATGATGATGTAGAAAAGGACCAAAAAATAAGCCGTGAAATTCCAACGATCCGGTCTAATCCTCTGACAGTAGCCTATTGCAAAAAACTATCAAGAACCAGAAAACCTACTAAAAACAACAACAAAAAACCATATTATCACAAGATGAAACTCCCCAACATAATATTTTCTACATAATTCTAATTCACACACAAAATGAGCTAAACCTAATTTAAAAATCTAATTCCGCCGCAGCGTTAAACAGTTCTAATTTAAAACCTACACAATTATGCCGCAAACTTGTACGTACATCTTGATAGGGCTGTGCTAAAATTATTTCCGTGTTTAAAAGAGCAGGCGACGAGTGGAGACTGTGTTAGTCGGGGTACGGCCCTATTTCCTCTTAGAGTAAACTAAAGAGGAGTTATTATTTAAGTCAGCGTTTGCCTCTGACGGCTTTATCATTGCTCCAAGGTATAAGCGGAAAGCGTGTTACTGGGGCTTATATTTATTTAAAACAAAAAGTTAAATTAGTAGTAGTCTTCTTAATCACTACACAATACACATCATAATATTATGATCTTTATATTATATACTATAACTACATCACAATAAGGACCGTCCATTAATCACTTGAAGTTTTTCAGGAACTTTTTAGACATTTGTGATATGCGATATTATATTATAGACAATTATTGGCATTTTGGCGTCACGTGATTAATGACAATCTTTGATATTGTAGTGCTTGCGCTAATTAGGGCGGTCTGGACTCTGGAGTTGGGATAATGCATAATAATAAACTTTTCCTATTATGTTTATTGATGTTTATATTCGGGAATCATGTTCAGGTACATAAACTTTCTCCTGATAGACTTTTTTTTAAGGAAGAAGAGATTTTTTCATAGGCCTTAAATAAAAATAATTACATTATATTACAAATTCAGTGCGTTAAGTAGAAACATTGTTGTTGTAAAGTTCCGTGTTCTTCGGTATTATTATTCTAACAAGAACTACCTACTGTTTTCGTATGTGTCCTCACTCCTCTACTCTTGTGCCTTGCGCCACATACAATAAGTACAGCGACAAATTCCCCTGTGAGCTACAGCATAATAAAAACTTATAGCACAGAGAATATTGAATAACATAATTGGATACAGTGTTACGCACGGGACGCATCATTTAGTCGGCATTTCCTTAGAAATTATAACGTAGGAGCACGTAAAAAGTTTATTTCATGTAGGAATTTAATCTATGAACAGTTGTTGTTTTAAAATACATAGAAGAATGCAGCTAACAGTAAGGTATTTTTCATTATTTCTACAAAGTATAAAACAAATTTACTTCTGGCTTTCTATCCTTATAATATTTAATTATTTAATATTACTAATTGTTATACTTAGATATTATCATAAACAACTTAATAGATTTTGACGCGGTTTATTTTTAATAGAGTCATGAAAGAAGAAGGTGTATAAGTAAAGTTTTAAAGATATTGTCGTTTTAGCATAGAAAAGATAATAGTACAAGTTTTAGATGCAAGCGACGTGGAACAGGTCAGTTAATTTTGAATTTGAATTGACATAATATTTTTTTTTATTATTACACGAATAGTAGGGCCACAATAGACATAACGACCAGTAGTTCGACTGCAAAGAGACGGACAGGTTTCAATATCTGTCAAATTCGTCGGGTTTCACTAGGATTATGAACGGAATGTGCCTCGCGCTGGCTGATATAATTTATTTTTAAATATTTAAAATATAGATTTCAAAATTGGATTCTGACAATTTTAATCGCATGTGCCAAAACACAAACAACAATACGACCAAAGAGGAACACGTCCAGCGAATATGTCATAGTTTTAAATTTGTACGAGTAGGTAACAAGTTAACAACCCTAGCGACGATTTTCGTCATAATACGTCAAATTTAAAAATTTCAACATCAGTTCTAAGTCGGCAAACTCTATCATTCTGTCTACTCTGGTACGGCCTTCATGACTAATAAGTCCTTCATTAAAATAGTGTCATGTGTGATGTGCATAACAACAAAATAAGAGGGTATAGTTATGGTTTACCAAATACTAAGATGTTGATAATATGTTATTAGTTCAACATGTATCTGACATCTCATTCCAACTTAAACTGTAAACACGCAAACTTCGCTAAAGGTATTGAGTATTGGTTTACCCCCAGATTTTCAACCCTATAAAGCTTTACGAATGTAGAGACAATATAGTTTTATGAAAAATGACTAAAAGTGGCTAAAAGTTAACTAAAAGTGGCCCACATTTTTTTTTCTTAAAAATATCATAGGAAAATGTAATGTTTTCAGAATATACGAAATGTTTCAAAAATGTTATGGTTAATTTACGCTCTAACTGCTTACCACTGTTTACCTTCTTCTGAATCTTTCTTATTATGTTATCGGAATTATTGAAGGCAAATTGTCTATGTACCCAGTGCAGTCTTTTTGGAAAAAATCTTTGAACATAGTTCCGCATTATAATCGAAATAGCTGAAAATACAAATTACCCCTTAAAATTCCTGCAAGTTGATCCCACTGTCCGTAGTCAAACCTGTCTTAGCCTGAAAATACCGCTTCAAATCCCGGCTTCCATCAACTGTAACTTCATGCATATAATATTGTTCTGGGATCCGAATTCAAATGACGTTAAAATCTGTTTTGAACTAAGTAGTTGACGCATGGACGTAAAATAATATCTAGGGAAGTTGCATTAAAAATTGCAACGTTGACTGCATATAGCTCTGTTTTTCTGCCTCGTCTTCTGTTCAAATAATCTATAAAATTATTATAACGCCTCCGTGGTCTAGTGGTATAGAGCGCCGCTCTTGACTCGGAGGTCGTGGGTTCGATTCCCGCGTTGGAAACATGTTATTTCCAAGTTTGGTTAGGACAATGCAGGCTGATCACCTGATTGTCTGACAAGTAAGATGATCCATGTGTCGGATCCATGTAAAAAGTCGGTCCTGCGCTTGATCTCTCGCCAGTCGTGTCGGTCGTCCGTCCCACTGGGTTATGAGAGTAAAGGAATAGAGAGTGCTCTTGTGTACTGCGCACACACTTGGTCACTATAAAAATTACTCCTGCGTAGCTGGCCTGGTTTCAATGAAACCGGCCACCGTCACCGAAACCGGTGTGGGAGCTATTATTATTATTATAATTATTAAAAAAAAAACTTTCCAGGCCAATTCGCCGGACTACCGGCCACACGGTGAGTGCGGCACCGCAACGTTTTGCAGTACTGTAGCTGCGACGGACTCGAGCTCCCCACCTCCCCGTCTCACCTCGATTCCGGTGCGCGTGAGGTGCAGCGCCGGAGCGCACCGGACGGCGCCGTGTGCCATACCATACATTTTATATGAAGGAAACCGGAGCGGCACCGGCGCCGTACCGCCGCGCCGCACCGCATCGTGTGGCATGGTCCTTAGTCACTCACTAATCAAGTCGAACTCGGATTAGGATTTATCATTATTTGGATTAAATCCTATATTTTTCATGTAAAAGACCCAAAATTGAAATTCCGTAAAAAACTACCACTTATGAATACAATAGGTATTATAAAATCAATGCCAGTAATACTTTGATACGACCGAAGCCACGGGCAAAATAGTTACAAAATAGAGTTTTATGATGTGTTTTTTCTATTTTTAGTGTACACGGTGTGTATTTTTAGTATATACGTGGGAGAGCCATGCTTCGGCACGAATGGGCCGGCTCGATCGGATAAATACCACGTTCTCACAGAATACCGGCGTGAAACAGCGCTTGCGCTGTGTTTCGCCGAGTGAGTGAGTTTACCGGAGGCCCAATCCCCTAACCCCTACCCTATTCCCTTCCCTACCTTCCTCTATTACCCTATTCCCTCTTAAAAGGCCGGCAACGCACTTGCAGCTCTTTTGATGCTGCGAGTGTCCATTGCCGACGGAAGTTGCTTTCCATCAGGTGACCCGTTTGCTCGTTTGCCCCCTTATTTCATAAAAAAAAACACGGTACACCACATAACAAGCGGTTTTCTCATATACGATAGTATGTCAACGAATAAAACACATGACGCAAAATTAAGGATCTAAAATTTAGCGAGCGGGATCCAAAAAACCCGGCCCGCCTGCAGTCGCAACAGAAAATGAAAAGACGTAAAAATATTCCAGTGTCCAGTTCTGTTACGCTGTAAACACGGACACAAAGAGTTTCTCTTCTAAATTTCGTATATTTTTAAAATATCAGTGACTTTAATATTATACGTTTGGATTGAATAAAGTTTTGTGTTGTATATTAGCCGCAACCTCGTTTGAGAATGGAATTACATTCTACTGGTAAGATTGAGATCGCTTATTGGCTTACGTTCAGCAGTAGGCAGGACGATAATGATGATGTTCTACCGGAAATCGTCTATCTGTGAGTGAGACTTGAGAGAACAAAGACATAGGCAGACACAGAAACTTGTACATTTTACCAGAATAGTCCGAAATTTTCAAGCATTAGGAAAAGAGATTATCGGATGTGAAGATACACTGACATCACAGACATAGAGCAGGATAGATACCGCATGCGTATGTACTTCGCGTGCCATATCGCGTTCCCAAACGACGAGCAATGCTCGTCTTTCGAAAGTATTTTCTTTAGTCTGCTATCAGAATCGGATGTCAATCGGAATTTCAAAAATGCCTAAATGCCTAAAGGTGCCGTATTGAGCTGTAGAAATTCAAATAGAAACGTTGGTCTTCATAATGGACACGTTTCTTATCATCAGTATGTCACAGTATCATAGTAAAAAAGTGGCACGCTCGTTTTCATACAAATGGAGCGACATGCGGTATCTGTCTTGATCTATGTCTGTGACTGACATAGTACATAAGTTTACCAGAGGGCCTAGACAAGTGGCATATCTACGCTTCGAAAACGATGAAAAAATTCGTTATTAAAATTTATGCGGTTTGTGATAAGCCATCGCTAAATTGACGATTACTAATGTAAAATCCCATACATTTCGATAACGAATTTTGTCACCGTTTTCGAAGCGTATGCCACTTGTCTAGACCCTCTAATATCCAAAGAGAATATGATTACTAAGTTTAGAATAGCCATCAAAATTTGGCTACTAGTAAGACAGAAGAATTCTTCTTCTCCTTTTTAATAGACAGAAGAATTAAAATGTAAAGACACACACACATATACAGGTAAGACTCCTCGGTTCCCTTAAATATCTCGTTCGCTAGAACACGTGCTAAGCAAACTTTTGGCCTATCCGGAGTGTACTCAGAAGACTTGAGCCCTTTGAGGAGACAAACTTTATATAACTTGGAAGGACGAGATACAGATCCCAATGGACCATTACGGTAAGTGAAGACGGTTTAATCGTGGTAGAGCGATGCCTTGGCACGATTGGGGTATATCTTACGAATAATAAAACTAAGGAAAAGTAACTCCGTCAAAAAACATGCTCCACAATACTTGTCAAAAAAGTGTACCTTAGGTACACATTTCAATACATTTGCAATATTTAGGTGACCTTGAGCGGTACTAGGCTGACGTTACATGACAGATCAAAAGGAACCAAATTTAAAACGGTAATAGTATGGGAGTTACGATTCCTTAGTTTTTATTATTCGTAGGGTATATCAAACTACAAGATTGTATTCTCGTTAAATGTGAAATTGACTTTGATGAAATTATTGTATAGTCCTGAACGAACATGGAATTTCGATAAAATGTTAACGCAATTTTGCGGTAAAAAATTGATAGCCCTAGATCATAAATATCTTGGTTACCAAACCTCTTGTAGGTTATCAAATTTAAGTTTCAGAGGAACCAGCAACGAAATAGTTTTTAGCAAAACATTATAATACGATTTGTAGTAAAATAACCACTCCAAAGCATCTTTGAATCTTTCAGGCAATTTCTTAAAAGCTCGTCGTCTTTTGTATATTGAGTAGTGAGGTTTTCTAAGAGGAAAATGTTTTATTGACATAAATAATTTCATTTTCTATTGCCTCATTACTTCCTATTATACTTTCACCTATAATAAAAGGGATTGAAGAGTAAAATTCATATTGTTCACTTACCTTCACGTGATAATAATTAAAGCGTTACCTGCCTACGCTAATAAGTCGATATTGTTTGAAACCAAAATGAAATTAAAGATTTCCAAATTAAACTCTATAGCTTCAGAACGGCAACAAAATAAGCTACCTTACCAATCCTCGATAACAACTGGCAAAACCGACTCGTACTTGCAACGCCTAGTTTGTTAGGGCGCTTTGGCGTATCCTCTGCCGTCCAAGAAACTGTAGGCCTACCACGAAACCGTTTTGAGACTCAAACAATCGGACGGGAATGCTGCGTCCTGCTCTAACAACGTCTTTTCACGTTTGTTAGAGTAGGATGGATTCTCGTTCGATTGTTTGAGTCTCAAAACGGTTTCGTGGTACAAGCCCTGATTCGCATGCAAGTTGCCCGCATCTTAAAAATAATGAAAAAACGATAATTTAATGTTACGCGGGCAAAACGCACCCGGTCAGGAGCTTGACCAAATCGCTTAACAGGAAAAGTGCCATTAGCAAAAATTAAAAACAGTTATAAAAGTTGTTGGTGGTCATACTCGGGTTGGCCATATAATTTCCATTTCCCTAGCAGCGTTTTTATGCCAGTAATTGGAGCAATATTTGAGCCATATATGAGAGTTATCGTTCTATACTATATTTCGATGATCATAAGTATACCTAATTCGTAGTTTTATGATGTGTGATTGAGAGCTCCACATATTGTGGTTCCGTCTAACGAGCGAGCGAAATTCTTGAGGTTAGCGTACGGTACTGGCAAATTACATAGATATATGCAATATGTGGGCATACCTGTATATCGTGCACGGTTATAATTTTCAAAGAAATGTTTGACAATCCTTTAATTTTAATTGTACAAAATTGGTAATGGGAAAAATATATAAGTTAATGAATTTCTAGATTGCTTGTAAGTTGTAACATGAACTCGATTTTTTGGAACGAAGTTCGGTGTTAAGGAGGCTAGACAGAACGATATTTGACCTTGGCACTTTTTTATAAGTACCTGCATGGTAGGGGCAGAGGGCGTTGATAATATTCCTGTGCGTCAACTAGATGGCGTTTTTTAGAATAAACAGCGACGCGTTGTTAGTCTAGTATTCCTGGAAGTCAACAGATGAGGGTTTTTTAATAATTTTTTTGAGGTACATATATTATTATGTACTCAGGTTTTTTGAACATAAGAAATGACTTCGTTCCATTCAAGTGTCCCTTGACACCTCTCAAGTTTTTTTTCGTTCCTTTTTAGTCACCATAATATTGATGATGTTAATTTGATAATGACGGCTTGGATCAATGAGAGTTTCAGACAATAGCTGTGAGACCTCAGAACAGGAAAATAAGTCTTAAATCTGTGGCTGTGACAGACAGTTATCTGTCTGTCACAGCCACAGATAGCTTCTGATACTATTTGCTGTTTTTCGCCGCGGTTGATTAGTGATAAGTGCAGTTTATTAGCGATTAGGAGAAAGAAAAGGACTTGCACTAATCACTCGCTCCGTATCTTCACCTAATCGCTAATCGCCTGCACTTATCACTAACACGCCTAATTTTAAAAAATTAAGCCTTTACACGCGCTACGGGACCAATATTATTCTATCTCCTCTACGGTGACTCAATGAACAGAATCGCAATACCAAAAATACCCAATACCAAAATCAAAACCGCCGCTGCGTAAAGAACGTGAAGAAGTTACAGACAGAAAGACTTTCGAATTATTAATACCAGCATAATACGTAGTTTTTTTTTTGAAATAAGGGGGCAAACGAGCAAACGGGTCACCTGATGGAAAGCAACTTCCGTCGCCCATGGACACTCGCAGCATCAGAAGAGCTGCAGGTACGTTGCCGGCCTTTTAAGGGGGAATAGGGTAATAGGGGAGGGTAGGGATAGGAAAGGAAGGGAAAAGGGGAGGGTAGGGAAGGGAATAGGGTAGGAGATTGGGCCTCCGGTAAACTCACTCACTCGGCGAAACACAGCGCAAGCGCTGTTTCACGCCGTTTTCTGTGAGAACGTGGTATTTCTCCGGTCGAGCCGGCCCATTCGTGCCGAAGTATGGATCTCCCACGTATAAATTATAATGATTATAATATGATTATATTATTCTCTTTGTGTGCAGTGGTGCAGGTACGTATCGAGTCTAATCTATATACACCTGTAATATCCAAATACACGCAGTATAATATTATGTTACATGACTGATAGGCACCGTAGATAACATGGTGTGCTATGATCAAATCTGATATCATAATATTCGATTGAGTAATTAAACGATTCATCAATATAATATGATTACATTGGTAATCATATTATATCCATCCATTGGGATATTTTTGTTTCAGCTTGGAATATAAAAATATATAAAGTTCGAGGGTAAAATATAAAATAATATTAACCCCCACACCGGTTTCAGTGACGGTGACCGGTTTAATTGAACCCATGTCGGTTACGCAGGAGTAATTTTATAGTGCCCAAGTGTGTGCGCAGTATACAAGAGCACTCTCTATTCCTTTTTCTCTCATAACCCAGTGGGACGGAAGACCGACACGACTGGCGAGAGATCAGGCGCAGGACCCACTTTTTACATGCCCATCCGACGCATAGATCATCTTACTTGTCAGACAATCAGGTAATAAAGGTTAGGACAATGCAGGCTGCATTGTCCTAACCAAACTTGAAAATAACATGTTTTCAACGCGGGAATCGAACCCACGACCTCCGAGTCAAGAGCCACGCTCTTAACCACTCGACCACGGAGGCGAGTATCGTACTAGTAATCAGTAAATTGAAGTTATAGCTGGTAACTTCCTTTACTTTAAAGGTGCGCATCCACTGAATCAAATTCGGAGTGTACGGAGCGTCGTCATTTACGAAATGCAGATGCTGAATGCGTCTACTGCATTCAGATTCAGCATCGGCAATATAACCTATATTGCCGATGCTGAATCTGAATGTTTTTTTAATTTGTAAAGCAACTGTCACCGCCTATGACACATCGTAAACACGTCCGAACTTGAAAAGTTGAAGCGTTCACTGCGGATGATCAGCACAAATACCGGTATATCCAGTGTAGTAGGTACCATAGAAATCAATACAAAGCAACAAATCCGTCCGCTTCGTACGCTCCGATTCCGGTCCGGTGGAAGCGCACCGTAGCACCACCATCGAGGGTATAGCAGACACAATAGATGGGGTATAACAATTGATGGGTTAAAATAAACCTAGTACAACACTGTACTGTAAGTGTATGTATATCCGAGGAAATTGATTCCTAGGCAGTTGACAGGCCAACGTCATTTGGTCGGATCGTGTCAATTCAATGTTATTTATGATCTGTCGTCTGGGTTTGACATAGGTAACGCGACCAAACTACGTAGGTCCCCCATCTGCCTAGGAATCAACTTCTTTGATAGTACATCCATACTAATATTATAAATGCGAAAGTGTGTCTGTCTGTCTGTCTGTCTGTCTGTCTGTCTGTCTGTTACCTCTTCACGCCCAAACCACTGAACCGATTTTGCTGAAATTCGGTATGGAGATACTTTGAGTCCCGGCAATGAACATAGGATACTTTTTACCCCGGAAAAATGTACAGTTCCCGTGTGATAAACGAATTTTGGCGCAAAGGAGTTGCGGGCGTCATCTAGTATTTAATAATGCTGCTTTTACAAATGTTTTGTTGTTCGTAAGGGGTACTTAAAATATTGAAAAGACGGGAAAACGCTGATGAAAAAATAATATTTTCGGAAAAACCAGCATTGAATGAACTTTTCAAATCTTAGAGATCTGGGTCAATTTGAATATCATGTAAACGAACCTCGGGCTTCGCAAAAAACAGAAACTAACCGTGCGCATTGAAACGAAACGAATTTATCAAAGTGCCTTTTAAGTTTCGCCCATAATTTCCGACTTTGGTGAACTACGCTTTTGACTTTTTCTGAAACAAAATGTTTTAAATTTAATTGAAGAAGGAAAGATAGGTCCGACATTGTACTTAAGGCACAGCAACAAAGAATCCATACTAATATTATAAATGCGAAAGTATCTCTGTCTGTCTGTCTGTCTGTCTGTCTGTCTGTCTGTCTGTCTGTCTTGCTTTCACGCCAAAACTACTGAACCGATTGCAATGAAATTTTGTATACAGTTATTCTAGAGTCTGAGAAAGGACATAGGCTACATTTTGATGTGGTAAAATATCTTATTTCCATGAAAATTTCGATGAAAATGAATTCGCATTGCGCGTGGCCAGCGCTCATCCCGGGGGTCCTGTCCTGGGTTCGAGTCCCGCAGGCGGAACAAAAAGTTTTCAATTTTCCTGGGTCTTGGATGTGTATTAAAATAAAATTTCAAAAATCTTAAACATATTTTATGTATAATATTATAAAAAATCCAGAAATATATCGATGGAATGAACATTTTAGTTCTAATACGATTCAACAGATGGCGTTTTATTTTTTACTTTATTGTAACATAGAACTAATCATACTTATTAGTTAGTATGTTTTTGTTTATAGTTTTTAATACGTTAGAATATTATCTATACTAATATTATAAATGCGAAAGTATCTCTGTCTGTCTGTCTGTCTGTCTCGCTTTCACGCCAAAACTACTGAACCGATAGTAATGAAATTTTGTACACAGATAGTCTAAAGCCTGAGAAAGGACATAGGCTACTTTTTAACTGGAAAAAGGGGTTGTAAGGGGGTGAAAATGCGTAAATTTGGTCAAATTAACTTAGTTCCAAAAACTTAAAACAGATGGCGCCAAGAGTCCCCTAGATCGCGCTATTGCTTGCTCATACGTATTTCTATAAGAGGTGGTACCATGTTGAGGTAGGTTTTACGATTCTTTCGATTGTTATACACGTTAATATTAACTAACTAGCTGTTGCCCGCGACTTCGTCCGCGTGGACTTTAGTTTATAGCGCGCGGTGTCAACAAAATTTGTGTCAAATTTAAAAACTTTTTAAAACCCTGGTAAGTGGTACCCCTCTTAGGGCCGCGTTACACCGGAATGGCAGCGCTGAAAGTGCTCGCCTCGCCGCTGCCATTCCGGTGTAGCGCGGCCCTTAATTAATCAAAATACCCAAAAACAGCTGTGCAGTGTGCACATAATCTATACTAATATTATAAATGCGAAAGTATCTTTGTCTGTCTGTCTGTCTGTCAGTCTCGCTTTCACGCCAAACGCCAAAACTACCGAACCGATGGTAATGAAATTTTGTATACAGATAGTCTAAAGCCTGAGAAAGGACATAGGCTACTTTTTTTACTGGAAAAAAGGGTTGTAAGGGGGTGAAAATGCGTAAATTTGTTCAAATTAAGTTAGTTCCAACAATTCATAATAGATGGCGCCGTGCGTCTTCTACATCGCGCTGACGCTTGCTCAAAAGTCTTCCTATAAGACGTGGTATCATCTTACATTTAAGTTTCGATTTTTTTCGATTGTTATATCTATTCTACGGTATTAAATAACTCAGTACTTTATCTGTGCAGTGACGTAACCTTAAATCTATCAATGATAAATAGTTTATGGGTAAAGTTGTGTAATCGGAGGGCTAAATAAGCTTTAAAATTTGGCATAAAATATAAAGTTTAATATAAAAAAATGAAATACTTATTGTGTGCACACTGCACAGCTGTATTGATTTAATTATTGACCAGGGTTTTTTTATAAAAGCTTTTGACACCAATTTTGTTGACATCGCGCGCTATAAAGTACTATAAACTGAAGTCCACGCGGACGAAGTCGCGGGCAACAGCTAGTCTTATATATAAAAATGGATTTTCTAATGTGTTAGTCGCGCTAAAACTCGAAAACGGCTGAACGGATTGGGCCGATTTTAGTCTTAAAATATTCGTAGAAGTCCAGGGAAGGTTTTAAAGTGACACGAAGTCCACCGGGACAGCTAGTTATATTATGAAAATCTGAAAGTTTAAGAAAACAACATGTCGAAAGTACCTACCAACTGGGTAATTAATTTTAATTTTTAAGTATTCTACTATTTTATTGCAAAGTTCCTTGTTTGATCCACATCGCTTATTAATTCCTATCAACAGCTAAGAGTCAGTCACACGGCGCGTTTCGTCAGCGTTGCGTTGATGCAGCACTGCCGTTGCATTGTTTTAACTTTTACATACAAAATATAGGTAGTAGGTACCTACCTAACCAAGGAGGCGCGATGCGTAGTCGCAACGCACACATGACGGACAGCAGGCCCCGAGACGAAGCGGGAGGGGGTATTGAGTGTTGACGTTAAGGGGGTGACTAACCCTAAATTGTCGATTTTATAATTCATTTTTATACTTGAAAATAAGCCCCGAATTGTTTCATTTTCTAAAATTAGATACTACATTACATTTCCGAGAATTCGATCTGAGCAAAAACACGAAATCTTAAAATTTTTTCGATAGAAAAAAATCATCAAGATGCATCTAATTTTCACGAATTTTTCATTTATTGCCATATAATTATATATATATACAGGGTGTAACAAAAACAAGTGATAATAATTAAGGGTGTGTACGTGTTCCCTGTAGAGAGTTCACTGTGAAAGTAGCAGCGCTGAAAGACCAAATTTTTTTTTCACTTTTGTATGGGCAAGGGCCCGAGCGTCACGAGTTATTTCACGAGTTATTATATATATATATGTCGGAGAACAAATATTGGAACGTCAAAACCTAACGGCTTTGGGCGTATTCAGTTGCTCAATTGGCTTCCGGACTATGATTGACAGCTGTCAAATTCAACTTGTCAGATGTCACCTGTCAGGCTGGCATCGATCAGTGATCAAACACTCTTGACGTGAGCGCAGTAGAGGACGGACGTTGGCCAATTGGAGTCTGACTTCGCCGCGTTCCTAATATTTCATCCATTTGCATCCGAGCCCAGTGTTAACATTATAAAGTGATTCTTTGATTATAAGACATTATTAAATTCATACTTTCAATTCGGCCTATTATTTTGTGAATCTACAATGGATGAAAAATGCCCAAGCCCACTGCTACCCCCGTCATCAGAAGTGGGATGCAACCCTCGCAGAAACCGGCGCGAATCTGAAGGTACCGACGATACAAAATGGCGGTTGCTTATGGAACAACAAAACCGAAACTTCATGGCGCTGATCGAAGCCATGAAGGCACCATCCACCAACAAGGAAATCCAGCTACCTGAGTTCGACCCGGACAAAAACAACGTGGACGCTTTCACGCAAGACATTACCAATAGAAACCGCTTACAACAAGAACTCAAGGCTACCGCTTTTCTTAAAAGAAAATCGACCTACCCACATGACACTCAAGATTCAAAAAGGCCTCGATTTGCTAATGATACTGCTTCTGCAAAGTGTTATGTGTGTGGCAAAGCGGGCCATAAAGCTAAAAATTGTCGCTCACGAGTAAATAATCAAGACATTAGGGCTAAAAAACCTATTATCGACGCGCCGTCTCGAAGAGCTTTTTCTGCTGGTTCTGTGGTGTGTTTCAGCTGTGGAGCAATGGGACATTATGCCAAAAATTGTCTACGTCGCAATAACAAAGAGGGCAGCACCTGTAACACGACGGCGGCGACTCCACAAGAGAAACGAGTCAATGTCTGTGTGGTCAACGCGCCTGAGGGATTGCTGCGACATGCTGGTGAGCGGTTTAACTTTACTTATGACTCTGGAGCTGAGTGTTCACTAATTAAGGAATCTTTAGCTTGTAAATTTAGTGGAAAACGTGTATCTAATGTTGTTGTATTATCTGGTATAGGACAAAGTGCTATTAGTAGTAGTTTACAAATCAGTTCTCAAATTGAAATTGATGATATTCCTGTAGAAGTTGTTTTTCACGTATTACCTGATTATTATTTACATCATGATATTATGATTGGACGTGAAGTGTTAGCATTAGGATTAGGAGTAGATATGACGTGTAACAAAATTACATTTTACCGTTCAAAAATAATTAACGTTTGTGATAAATCTAAATCTGACATTGACTTTAGCACACTTGATACTGATGTACCCTCTGAGTTTAGAAGTGACTTGATAGAACTTTTAAAATCTTTTGAAAATTCGTTTACCACTGGAATACCTACCACCCGTGCTGACACTGACCCAATGACTATACGTCTAAAAGACCCGAATAAGACTGTATACCGACGTCCTTACAGATTGAGCCCTATAGAGCGTAGCATAGTTCGTGATAAAATTAATGAATTACTCGAAGCAAATATTATTCGACCTAGTTCGTCCCCATTCGTCAGCCCTATTCTCCTAGTGAAGAAGAAGGATGGTAGGGACCGAATGTGTGTCGATTATCGCGAGCTTAATGACAACACCATACCGGATAGATTTCCCCTCCCTCTTATACCCGACCAGATTGCTAGATTGCATGGTGCGCGTTACTTCTCAATTTTAGATATGGCTTCAGGATTTAACCAGATCCCAATCTACCCAGATTCTATTGAGTGTACTTCATTTATTACTCCCGACGGCCAGTACGAGTATTTGGCAATGCCTTTCGGCCTGAAAAATGCACCTTCGGTTTTTCAGCGTGCTGTTATAAAGGCCTTAGGTAGTCTGACTAGTACGTATGTTGTTGTGTACATGGATGACGTTCTCATAATAGCAGAAAACCCACAAGAGGCTCTTGAACGACTGAGGGTAGTTCAGTAGAGGGTGCACCACATGTTATTGCTTAATATAGTCGCCGCACTATGCTCGCAGAGTCAAAGTACCACTCGTATGAGTTAGAAACTCTTGCGGTCGTAAATGCAGTGAAACATTTTAGACATTTTCTGCATGGTCATAAATTTGTGGTCGTTACAGATTGTAGCTCTTTAAAATCGGCGCGTAAGAAACTCGATCTCACTCCGAGAGTCCATAGGTGGTGGGCCTTCCTGCAAAGCTTTGATTTTGATATTGTACACACAGAAGGCAAGCGTATGGTTCATGCTGACTTTCTTTCCCGTAACCCCCTACCACCAAAACCTACGAAAATTTTTGACAAGGTTGAGTCTAAGCAGGTACATGCCACAGAAATAAATAAAAACTGGCTTTTAGCTGAACAACAGCGTGACAGTGATATAACGAAGCGACTTAATGATCTCTCTAGTGGCAATCTTAATGAAGATGTAGCTAAAACTTATGAAGTGCGTTCTGGTACTCTTTATCGCAAAATTCAGCGTAATGGAAGGACTCGTTGCTTGGCTGTTGTCCCTAGGTCGTTAAGATGGTCACTTGTGAATAATGTGCACGAGGGTCTAGTACATTTGGGTTGGGAAAAGACACTTGAGAAGATGTTTGACTTTTATTGGTTTGAGAATATGTCGAAATTTGTAAGAAAATTTGTCGAAAATTGTGTAACTTGTAAGGTTGCAAAGTCGAATTCGGGTAAGATCCAGTCAGAATTACATCCCATCCCAAAGGTAGCAGTTCCTTGGCACACGTTGCATATTGACGCGACAGGCAAATTAAGTGGCGCTAGAGATGCAAAGGAATACGTCTTTGTTTTAATAGACGCATTCACCAAATACGTTCTTTTGTATCATTCACGTCAAATAGATACTGCAAGTAGTATTGGAGCTGTTAAACATGCTGTTTCATTATTTGGTGCTCCAACACGTCTTATCGCGGATCAAGGTCGTTGTTTTGCGAGTCAGGATTTCCGTCAATACTGCGATTCGATTAATGTTAAATTGCACTTAATTGCTACTGGTAGCTCGCGTGCCAATGGCCAGGTGGAGCGAATTATGTCCACTCTTAAGAATATGCTTACAGCAGTTGAGACTTCCAATGGTAGTTGGCAGGACGCACTTCCCGATGTACAGTTGGCTTTAAATTGTACAGTTAATCGCGTGACTAAGTATAGCCCGTTAGAGTTGCTAATAGGTAAAGTTAGTAGACCTGTTGAAGTAATGTTAGCTGAAGACGCAGGGCAAGACATTGAAGAAATGAGATCGAATGCTGTGACTAACATTAACAAAAGTGCTGACTATGACAAAACTAGGTTTGACAAGACTAAAGCTAAAATTGTTCCGTTTTCTGTAGGTGATTTTGTATTGTTAAAGAATGAAGAGAGGAATCAAACTAAACTCGATCCAAAATTTAAGGGCCCATTCAAAGTAATTGAGGTTTTAGATAATAATAGGTACACTTTGAAAGCTTTAGACTCGAAGCGTACGTACAAATATGCCCATGATCGCTTGAGAAAGATGCCTAACAATGATTCCATTGTAGAATTGAGTGATGTAGAATCTAGTGATGAGAATAATTAAAAAACAAATTAGTATCTAGGCAGTTAGTAGAGTAATTTTGATTCTTTCTGGTTCGTGAACAGTGATCGGTGTTCTTGGTCATGGTCGAAAGATACCTTTTGGTTTTTGTCAATGAGTTAATGAGAGGGTACCAAGTTGAGATGGCTCAGTGAGCTGAGAATTGAGATATCGTCACTCGATGGAGGTGGCAAGGGCATCGTCACTCGATGGAGGTGGCAAGGTTATCGTCACTTGATGGAGGTGGCATGAGTTGCTAACACTCGATATAGGTGATAGCAACGACAAAGTTGTGAGTTAATTGACGCGGAATTGTTAAAATTTGCTAAACTGTTCACTCATCAGATAGAATAGCTTTTGAGTGTAGAATTATCGGAACTTAAGTAGAGTATGACCATAATAGTTGTAGACTATAGTAGTTTAGAGTTTAAGCAGTTGAAATAAATTGTGTGATTCCAAGGAGCGTTTTAATTATTACGAAAGAGAAGACCTTCAGAAGAATTTCAGTTAGTCAGGATAGGCCGAGCTAAGACCTGATGATATTGCAGCGGGTTTTCTCTTTTCAGGAGCATCACACAGAGACGTGTTACGTGTCAAGATGGCCGTGTCGGAGAACAAATATTGGAACGTCAAAACCTAACGGCTTTGGGCGTATTCAGTTGCTCAATTGGCTTCCGGACTATGATTGACAGCTGTCAAATTCAACTTGTCAGATGTCACCTGTCAGGCTGGCATCGATCAGTGATCAAACACTCTTGACGTGAGCGCAGTAGAGGACGGACGTTGGCCAATTGGAGTCTGACTTCGCCGCGTTCCTAATATTTCATCCATTTGCATCCGAGCCCAGTGTTAACATTATAAAGTGATTCTTTGATTATAAGACATTATTAAATTCATACTTTCAATTCGGTCTATTATTTTGTGAATCTACAATGGATGAAAAATGCCCAAGCCCACTGCTACCCCTGTATATATATATATATATATATATATATTTTAACACATTGTATAAAATTCTATCATTGAGAGATCGACCTAGCAGATTTTTAAAATGTTGTAAATTTATCGAGTTATTGAGAAAAAACTAATTTGGCGATGATTTCGCGTCGTCATTTTTCACCTGGCATATGAAAGACGGGCGTGAGTGTGAAGAGAGAAGGACGATGTTTGATTTTTGGGGTTAGTCGCCCTCTTAAGACTGCATCGTAATAACACTGCGATGACGCAGAATGACAATAATGAATAATTTTCGCTATCGTCCCAAGCGAAAAACACATCACCTTGATGAGTGCCAGTCTCCCATAGTGCGTTTTTCGCACCGCACCGCGCACTGTAAAACTCTAGAATGAACTGTCACCAGCAGTATTTCCGGACCTATACGACCTGCAAACCTTCAGGAAAAGAGCGTATCCCCTCTTAAAAGGCCGGCAACTCACCTTCAGCTCTTCTGATGTTGCGAGTATCCATGGGTGACGGTAGTTGCTTACCAACAGGTGACCCGTTTGCTCGTTTGTCCCCTTATTTAATAAAAAAATGCTAATAAACTTTCGCTTCAAACTTCTGCGTCATATAAAATAATAATAAATATTATGTAATTGATTGTACTGTGGGTTCTTGGTAAAAATTCATGTTGAACACTAATAATAAACTAATAAACACAATTTTACGCGCACTTTTTTCACTATATTCAGATTATAGTGCAACTTTTGTCTTTTAATATAAAATATTCGCGAATATTAGGGAGTAAAGTTGAAATTCAACGGATATTTTAACGAATAACAACCATTGGCAGCATGTGGCGTGAATTGAACGAAATTACCGTTTAAAAATATTATATCCCTGGTTATGACAACTGTTACTGAAATAATTGTTTGTTCAAATAAAAATGTAACGCAGGAACGATAACATTTTAATATAGATATTTATATTGAAAAAAAAAATTGAAAACCGAAAATTTACTTCATTTTATGTTATTTAGAAGACTCTCTGGAACTTAATGCTGGGAAACACAAGCATGATATTATAGTTTGTGAAGAATATCTATATATTAATACGCGAGAGAAAAACTTTGTATCCCATTTGACGAAAAATTGGGAAAAGGAGGTGTAGGTGTAGAAATCCACAGTTATAGTTTATATGGTGAAGGAGTGCATTGAGCTAATATGATTTTGAAATTATGCTTTTATCGTAATTTTTTTAACAAATAAAACATTATACACACACATCTAAGATACTATTAGACAATGCTTACACGGCCAGTCTAAGATCAGCTGAGTCCTAGAGACAAGAGTTGAAAAAAAATATGATAACGTCAATATTTTTTTACAAAAAATAGGCAGTAGTCCTAATGTCGTTGAAACTAAGGTCGAATTTCTACCATTGGGCGATCTCTAGTTATATTATAATGATTATAATGCATCTTTACAAAACGTAATATTTTCTACATTAATTGAAATAATCAAAAAAGAACGAAACGAAAGAAAAAGTTGATGAAAAATACGTTATATTTTCTACATTAATTGAAATAATCAAAAAAGAACGAAACGAAAGAAAAAGTTGATGAAAAATACGTTATTAGCAATAAATTACAAGTACGTCACATTATATTTTTCTATGACGTTATGTGATGATATTTGATGTTATTACACGTGGATTCAACCGATTATAGTAATTGTAATCCTCATCGAGGCCCAATCAAATGGCTAAAAAATAGAAAGTACATTTGCCTCTCTACGAAAATTTGCCAGTACATCATTTTTGCAGCGAAAGGTATTAAAGTAATCTAGGTCACAATATTTAATATCAAAATTAATCTTTGATGTAGCAGCAGATGGCATTCTCCGCGATTTATAGAAACGATTTTTGAGTTAAATTCGAGTCAATTTATTCTCGATCGGGGTTGAAATAGAGTAATCCATTACCCATAATATTCCCACAGGGGAATCGCTAAAAACCGATAATGTAATTACGGTTATTATTAATGTCCTAAAATATTATAATAAAAAGAATTAAAATGGGAAAAAACTAAATTATAGACTAACAATGTGTCGCCCGTAATTCCGTTGCACCAAATTTTTTTTCAAACCTTAATTTTTTCCCGGACAAAAAGTCTACGTCCTTTCCTGGGACTCAAAATATCTCCATTCTAAATTTCAGCAAAATAGGTTTAGCACCTTGGGCGTGAAGAGGTAACAGACAGACAGGCACAAATAACTATGGATGTCGATTGTACTCAGCAATTACGGTAGAAAGCATCCATATCCATACTTCCATACTAATATTATAAATGCGAAAGTGTGTCTGTCCGTCTGTCTGTCTGTCCATCTGTCTGTCTGTCTGTCCGTCTGTCTGTCTGTCTGTTACCTCTTCACGCCCAAACCGCTAAACCGATTTGGCTAAAATTTTGTATTTGAGTCCCGGAAAAGGACATTTTGTTCTACAAAAATGCACGGTTCCCGCGCAATAAACGAGTTTTGGCGCAACGGAGTTGCGGGCGTCATCTAGTTTTTATATAAAATTGAACATTTTCAAATTGTTTTACTTATACTGCAATTTAATACAATACTGTAAACCCAAGTAGTCGCTATAAACGGCATTTGATGTTTGAAATAATTTATACGTTTAGAGTAGTACACAAACATCTAGACACACATACACGAACTTCCCACGCCCTCCGGATATTACAAGCTCTAACTGCAAACTGCAGACTGTACGACAATATACATTTGACTAGTTGTTAGTCAAGTTATAGGATTGTTTATGCCAAATAAAGAATTAAATAATCATACACTTTCACTTATTCCACTTTATATTTTTAAGACGAGCTTTTGCCCGCGGCTTCGCTCGCGTTATGAAGTATTATATACAAACTTTCATCCACTGTTTGAACCCCTTGGGGTTGGAATTTATCAAAATCCTTTCTTAGCGGATGCCTACGTCACAACATCTACCTGCATGCCAAATTTCAGCCCGATCCGTCCAGTGGTTTGGGCTGTGCGTTGATAGATCACTATGTCAATCAGTCAGTCTGTCACCTATGAGTTTTATATATATAGATATTTATGACAAAATTGTTAAATACACGACCGGTTTCTAGAATGCGCGACAAATAAAGAAAGCACGATTACCCGATTTAATTGGATTAAAAGAATACTAGACAACGCCCGCAACTCCGTCGCGCCAAAATTCGTTATCGCGCGGGAACCGTACATTTTTCCGGTGTAAAAAATATCCTTTGTCCTTTCCCGAGACTCAAAGTATCTTCATGAAAAATTTCAGCAAAATCGGTTCAGCGGTTTGGGCGTGATAAAAGACGCAGGCGACATCTAGCAACATAACAAATATTAATACAGATTACAGATTTAGATACATACCTCCTTTCCCTATAAAGCATCATAATATAATATCAACCAAATACACAACAAGAAGTTAGCCGTTTATAAACTCAAAACTGCAATCTTTACTAACCCACAAATGAATAGGTTTGAGCATAATATAAATCCTAAGTTTGCATTTTGCAACTTGCAACCACTTAACTATTACAAAGAGGTTCCCCCTACCACCCCACACAGAATTACGATCCGCGGGATTCGAAACTGTTAAAGTAGTTCAAACTACAATTAACATACATTTTTATTCTTAACTTCCGCTGCGGGTAAGTTTTTGGTACATTATGTTTCGCTTCCGCGCTTAGGGTTGTGTTCCGGTGTATGCTAAGATGTAACAAGGGATGGTTGTCTCGGTAGGAATCATTTGGGTAACGTTTCCTTTTTCAAAATGTAAAAGTAACGCCAATAGGCATTTAGTTATAAATCCTTACGTGTACGTCCTTGCTGTCCTTCGTCTGTCTTAAAATATAATAGTACAAGTTTGTAATTTTATACAGTGCATTAAAACCCAAAGATGTCAAATATCACAATTAGACATCACAAGCTATTTGACCGAGCTTTGCTCGGTATTCGATAAAACACAAATAAAATGTCATTTTCTAAAACTGATTCCTAGCTAGATCGATTTATCGCCCCCGAAACAGCCTGTATACTACATTTTTTTAAATTAAATTTTTTAATTAAATTAAAATTAAAAAATCGTTGGAGCCGATTCCGAGATTCCAATTATACAATAATTGCTCGTCTAAAGATATAAGATATTGTATATTATTTGTTAGAAAAATCTTCTTTCAAACTGAACGTATATGACTTGTGAGTTATATTCATAGAGGCCGCAAAATAAGATTTTCCTACTGGCGGTAGTTATTTCGGCACACGTAACCAATTTTTGGCATTGCTTTTGCCATATTTTTTATAAAATAAGGGGGCAAACGAACAAACCGGTCACTTGATGGAAAACAACTACCGTCGCCCATGGACATTCGCAACAGAAGTGCTACAGGCGTGTTGCCGGCCTTTTACGAGTTAATTATACGCTCTCTTCTTGAAGGAAGGTCGGTCTCTTTGGTGGTCGTATTGGTCCGGGAATACTGCTGGTGACAATTCGTTCCAGAGTTTTAGCTATTTCTAAGGCTAGTCATAGCAACATTTTACATCTCAGCTCCATCTACGCTTTACCCTTACTTGACAAAGAGGTGAGGCGGCCAAGACGGATCCGTTCACGGTTCCGGCCGTCGCAGCGGCGACCCGCACATAAATTGACCCGGGTTACACAACTTTTTGCCACGCCGGATAGTTCTAATGGCGCACATTACCCGATGATTATCGCAATTTGTGTTGGGCCTTGAGTTATGTTGCATTCGATAATTTCAATGGGGAAGTTAGAACCAAAAAGTAATGAATTGGATCGCATCACTTCAAGGCATCATTATTTAACTTTGAAAGCAACAAAAATTCGAGTGACGAAAGCAATCAAACCATTCCTTTAAAATTGAAACCCTATGCTTAAAATCGATATACAGGTTGTAACAAAACTAAGTGATATAACTTTAGAGTGTGTATGGTAGGTCGCCTTTATTGAGTTCGTTGTGAATCTTTTTTATCTTTGTATGGAAATATTTAGGACGCGGGGGCGCTTGCCATACAAATCCCAAAAAAATTTGCTCTTTCAGCGCTATTACTTTCACAGTGAACTCTATATTATAATGGTCTCACACACCCTAAAGAATTATCATTAAGTTTTGTACCTTAAAAATTTGAAACCTTATCCTATCATCCTTCACATTATATACCTACGCATTGCATTCACTATACAAAATATATTTACAACACTTTTCATGGCGAAAGTATATTTCTTTACTATAGTCCTGAACACACTCATCCCAAGGAGCAGACAACAATCACGTTTTTGCATAACATCGGCCCGGGAATGTTTGTTGACGAATAAAACTAAACTATGAAAAATACCACAAATCTATACTTATAATAAAATCGTAGAGGTAAAATTTTTGTACATTGAAAATAAACTTGAAAAAACGAGTCAGGGGCATATTAGAAGAGTAGTAGAATACATTTTAACTGTTTTTGAAATTTTTGTTTCTCTGTCTGTTTGTCTGTTTGTCTGTTTGTACAGGCTAATCTCTGAATCCGCTGGACTGATTTCAATGAAATGAAAAAAAAAATGGCATGATGATACCTTACATCCCTGGTCAACATCTTAGATACTTTTTTTAACCGACTTTAAAAAAAGGAGGAGTTAATGTTTACTTCGCTGTTTGTGGTCAGATTTTCAAAATTCTTTTTTTGTTGTATAGATTGCCCGAATTTGATACCATGTTTACAATAAAATCGGCCAAGTGCGAGTCGGACTCACGCACGAAGGGTTCCGTACCGTCATAGAGAAAAATAGGCCAAAAGTTGTGTTTTTGTATGGGAGCCCCCCTTAAATTTTAATTATATTCCAATTTTATTATTAATTATTAAATAACACATATATTTAAGGATTCTGTGAAAATTTCAACTGCCTGCCTGTTGTAATTATTGGTATCGAGCAAAAAAGGCCAAAAAATCATTAAATATTGATTTTATTTTGTTTTCAGTATTTGTTATTATAGCGGCAACTATAACGGTTCTTAAGATACAGCCTGGAGATAGACAGAAGGACAGACAACGAAGTCTTATAGTAATAGGGTCCCGTTTTTACCCTTTGGGTACAGAACCCTAAAAACGGTGACTTGATAAGTAATGGAATTGAAGAAACTCCTCGGAATTTACAACGACAACCAAAGTGATTACCAATTCTAGCAAAGGTCGATCTTTAAAACTTTTCCTAATATTCGTAAACGCTTATCCAAACACTGGATGGATATTGACCACTGCGTATCTCAATTCGGCACCAGCCATGGAAATTTTAAAGTCAAACTTTACGGATCTAAGTTACTATAGCATCGGTCGAGCACATAATATGTAGAAATGGTAGAATATGTACGACCGAAAGCAGTATGTTTGAATCATGTTCTCTGGGAGAGTTTTTTCTGCCAAGACGAAAGAACTACAATGCTAGACAACCTACAGTGTAAATCTGATGTCGCATACTACGGTGATCGTGGACAGCAGGAAATTAATCCGTGCCTTCAAGCGTTTTTGTCATAATTATTATTGGCAACAGTCTAACACAACAAATTCCAATATTAATTTAGCTATAAGTACTTAATACAGTTACAATTTTTATAATTATAGTTTATTTTCGTGGTGCATTAAAAATTTCGTGTGTAATGTAGATCCAAATAAAATAGTCGTAGATGGGTGTTCAATTTTGTAAATCTCGATTTTAATAACATACATTCACGCGGACGAAGCTGCGGGCAACAGCTAGTATAGAATAAATTTATTGGAGAAGTAAGAGGACTCTATAGAACTTTGTAGACGTAACATTCAGTAGAAACAATAATTTATGATGAAATTAGATGACGGCCACAACTCCTTTGCGCCAATATTCGTTTATCGCGTAGGATTCATCCGGGATAAAAATTATCCTATGTCCTTTCTCGGGACTAAAAGTATCTCCATACCAAATCCCAACGTAATCGTTTCAGCGGTTTGGATGTGAAGAGGTAACAGACACACATTTATAATTTCACTAGCTGTCCCGGCAAACATTATTTTGCCGTAATATAAAGTATTTCGCCCATATTATTTTATTGAAGTGACAAAATAAGTATGGCAACGTCCATCGCTATCCCGTCGCACAAACAATGGTCACCGTCAGTCTCGAGTTGTAATAATTTACTATTATTTCTTCAACACATGTACTTATCAATACATGTGTTGAATAAATAATCAGACCTACTGAATATGCATATAAAATTTGGTAAAATCAGTAAAGCCGTTTTAGAGGAGTACGGTGACTAACATTGTGACACGAGAATTTTATATATAAGAAGTAATAGTAAGAGTGTGGATAGACTGTTCTCAGTGTAAAATAACGGACACTGACGCTAGTCTTTGGTGTCCGTTATTTTGGGGTAAAAATATTTTGGGATTTTCACCCCATGACATTAATCTAGTTGGATCTAAACCCGGGGCTATGGCTCCAACGTGTGTCTGCAAAGATAAAAAAAAAGTTTTCTTATAATAATTTAATATAATATTTTTTTTATTCACAAAATAAAATTCCTTTCTGTAGCTTTCTCTCTAAAGCGCGAGAGAGTTAGCATCACCCAATGCCTGTTTTCTCTTTTGTATGAAGTTGTAATTTTTTTATACGGGGCCCCGTCGAGGCACGCTAAACTTCTGGTCTAAACACTTTCTTTGTGTTAATAAATTAAGTAAAGGGCCTTGGAAACAAAAAATGAAACACGCATAACTACTTAAACGATAACAGAGCTCCATACATCAGTCGTGAACGTCGCTTAATCCAAGAAGCACTTATATTTGAGAGATACGCGTCATACGTCTCACTGTCTCACGATATCGCGTTATGGCGGGAATATATTATAGACTAAGAGCCAGCTACAGCCAGACTTGTAATTTTATAAAAGCTGAAAGTTTACCTTTATCCTATGATCCATAGAGGTGAGAACGACCGGCAACTATGGAGTTTCGGTCGCTTACTTTAGGAGGTATCCAGTTCTTAAGATCTACCTGACGGTCGATAAGCTTAATTTTTATTTCATTTTCTTCGAGGTAATTACTATTACTGGACATTTTTGACAGTTGCTTCCCACTGCCAGACAACCTTAAAGCCTAACACTTCCCTCGATTGTGGACTTTTGGAAATCTATTGTTAGTCTATTGTTATTGCGGTCGAATTCGACCGCTTGGGTGTTGATAGGGTGTCTAGCAATGGGAAGCAACTGTCAAAAATGTCTGGCAGTGGAAAACGATTTCTACAGTTATCCAGAAAAAATAGGACAAAAAGATGAGCTTAACTCTTCATCGAAGGTCAGGTAGCCCTTCAGAACTGGCCTCCTAAAGTTACCGCGACCAAATCTCCATAGTTGCTGGTCGTTCCCACTTCCATAGGGGTAATGAACAGGTAAACTTTCAGCTTTTATAAAATGATGAAAGACTGACTGTTGCTGGCTCTCGGGTTATTATATTTAAACCTTCTGAATTCAATTTAAATTCTTTTGATGTATCGAGCAGTTAGGTTTTATTTGTTTCGGTATATTAAGAATATTACCCGAATATTATGTAAGCGAGAACGCTATGAAATCCGTTTAGTAAAATGTGAATTCATATTTAGTGGAGAAATATTTTAGCGAGATTGCATTTATGAGTATGATAACTTTTTACGGTATTTGCTTTATATTATTTTTGGGAACTATGTTTTGGATTTTATTAGTTTTTTTCAAATAATAATAATAATAATAATAATATGATACATGTGTTTAAGGAAAACTAGGCCTTTACATCCGTTATGGATGATTTATGCAGTATTTTTCAGAGCGAAGTAACCACTCCTCATATACTGTAGTGCCTGGGACAAGATTTTTAAATATCTGTATGGTTGCCCAAGCGCATACGGCATTCTCGCATCATAGTCGGCCTAGTCCAGAGGAAAGAACTAGTCAATACGCCTGGGACCAACATGTGCGGGTTTCCTCACGATGTTTTCCTTCACCGTACGAGCGTCCGTATTATGTACTTGAGATCGGAAAAATATGTCACATTGGTACACCGGGTTAGAACCTGCACCCTCTAAGAGTGCGAACCAAAGGTCTAGCCATTAGGCCACGGAAGCTCTTCTTTAAAGAAGACCATAAAAAAATACAGGTACTGACTGCTATTGACTATGATTTATACTAAAATTAGAAACGTCAAAGGGAATCTATCTGTTACTGTTTCCCTTTTAAACCACTAAGCCTATTTTATTTAAAGGTATTAAAATATGATACTTTTAGTATCATGAGAAGACAAAACATAGTTATTATCCCGGAAAAATGTACGGTTCCACGCGGTAAACGTGTTTCGGCGCAAGGAAACTGCAGGTAGCTAGCTATAATAAAATTAAATTAAGAAATTTAAATAAAACCCCGCAAAACAACTTTAAAAAGTAATGAAATAATAATATTATATTTTACTGACTTTAAGTTTAAATAATTCCTAAGTGTAAAGTGATATTTTAGTCCATAATTGTTGTCAAGGTGTGTCGGGGGATCGCCAACAGTGTCTTTTGCATTCACTGAAAACTGACTCTTAAACTATAATTTTATGGGAAATCAAACATCTACATTAGCGATCCCCTGACACACCTTGACAACAATTATGGACTAAAATATCACTTTACACTTTAGGAATTATTTAAACTTAAAGTCAGTAAAATATATTATTTCATTACTTTTTAAAGTTGTTTGGCGGGGGTTTTTTTAAATTTCTTAATTTTATTTTATTTCATGCTTTTTAAACTTGTGTTGGTTATAGTGCAGAATAATTCCTATCAACAGGATACCATATTATATCCTAGTGAATACCATCTAGGAATGTCCTTTTGGATATCAATATATCAAGGTCAATAGGTCAATATGAGTCCAAACATGAAACCTCCACTTCGGGTTCATATGGAGCTCGGCTCCTATAGAATCCAGGTGATGCTGCAGCAGCAGCATGCAAAAATTTATTGGTTATCTACGTCTTACTAGTTGTCATAATTAAAATGAACCCAAACACGAAACCATTGCTCTAAATTGGTGAGGAGTTGGGTATCCTATTGATTACCAGGTGATGCTGCAGCACCAGGTCAACTTTCCATTAATGTGTAAATATTCATAAATGTCATGAATTAGAATGCAATAAAGCCCACCAAACGACTGCAAGTTGCTAATCGGCCCTTCACGAACCAGATGAACCGCGAGTTTTCAGCACGTAGCAGACTGATGATTATTATCTATAGCTAAGAACACTCTCAATTAAGTCAGCTTTCAAACAAAAAAAAACTAGATCAAAATTGGTCCACCCGTTTGATTGCTTTTGGTTGTCAGTTGTCATTTTTGATGTACACTACAAAATATGTCACTCGGTGTTATGCCCCGCCTTTTCTCTGTGTTCTCCATAATAAAAGCAAACTTAATTAATCTAAAAACTGTGTTATTTATTTAAATTGTATCAGGTTATGGGCCCAGAGACGTAATCCTGCGAAGAAATATGAAAACACAGGAAGTTCGGTGCATAACAAAAGTATCCGTGACAAAAAGTGCAATTGAGAAAAGTGAGGTTAAGTTGCGTGCGCGTGCCGAAGTCGTGGACTCTGACGACAATTACTTGTTTAGGATCAAACTTGTTTAATCCTAAACAAGTAATTGTCGTTCCATTTGGAAGTAAATCTAAACACTAATAATAGCTTGATGAAGATACACTTCGACCGCCATCTGTCCGTAACCTAGCACACTTATCGCTGCACCGTTTCCGACTACGAGTATCACTGACTCCTGTGTGGTGCTAGTAAATGATGAAAACAGAGACCGATCACAGCACATATGTTGACTGGCACCAGAATCAACTAGCTACTGACACTGTTTATATTCTCTTGATGAACTCGTTACCACAAATGCATTACTTTTCTTGTCCTTATTCTTTTTGAACCAGCATTGCGCTTTAAAGTGTCCTGTCTTACCGCAGTAAAAGCATGTCTTTTGTTGTGTCCTTCACCTTTTTTATGGTTGTTATTTGTTTTACACTCACTAAAATAATGTCCAAATCTGTTGCACTTAATGCACTTTACATTCCTTTTCTTCGCTACAAATGCAGATGAGCAGGGGGCCTGCGAGTCGTTTTTCTCTTTTACTCGCTCTTCTTCCACGAGTAGTCTTGCAATTAAATTGTCCATTGTCTGCTTCTCATCTGGAATTTGTTTGCGCCATTGCCAAACGAATTGGAAGTTCATATTATTTGGAATTTCGTATAAAAACAAAGTGGCTAGTTATGCTAAAACGGAAAATACTTTGGAGGAATGGCACGAAAGATTAGCGCACCAGAACTTTGACTACGTTAAAAGGATTCTCAAGAAAAACAGCATTGACGTAAAACAAACTTCAATTGCAAAATGCGAGAGTTGTTTGGAGGGAAAGATACATCGGTTGCTGGTCGGTGATAGTTGACAATTCGGTGATAGTAAATTCGCATGTTTTCATTGTAGAATGTTACAACGAAAACATGCGAATTGATCCATGCTGATACATGCGGTCCCATGGAGGTTACGTCAATTGGAGGCTCGAGATACTTTGTGCTATTAAAAGATGATTTCTCCAACTACAGAACAGTTTACTTTGTCAAAAATAAGTCTCAGATAAAGAACTGTATTGAAGATTTTCTAAATAAAGCCGAAAATGTGACTGAAAATAAAGTTAAAGTCTTCAGGAGTGATAATTGCTTGGAGTTGATAAATAAGGAAGTCAAAGAGCTGTTTTATAAACGTGGTATCATACACCAAACGACAGTTCCATACAGCCCTGAACAAAACGGAAAATCAGAGAGGAAAATCGGACATTAGTTGAAACAGCGAGAACGATGTTAAACTCCAACAAGACTCTACCAAAATTCCTGTGGCTGGAAGCTATACACACAGCGGCGTTTGTTCTAAACAGGACTGGGAAGAGTAGAGATGGTGAAAAATCACCATATGAAGTATGGTGTGGGAAAAGCTTTATGACTTAAAATCATTTGGGACACCTGTTTTTACTCACATATCAAAAGAGAAGAGAAATAAATGGGATAGCAAAGGAGAGAAAGGATTTATGGTTGGATATAGTGAAACCGTCAAAGGCTACAGAGTATACTTACCACACAAAAATGACGTAGAGATAAAGAGAGATGTAGTTTTCCTTAATAAAGAAGATAGTCAAAAGAAAGATCATGAAGTAAGTATAAGATACTCAGATAAAAATGAAGACAAGATCGAAAATGAGGAAAACAATTTATTAAATGAGGAAACCCCAACCACAATTATTTTAAGTGAAACCTTATCGCCGATGAGTGAGCGTGAGACCTTACATAGTGAATACATCCCGAGCAGTGATGAAGATGACACCCACCTCACTGACCATACACCCCACTCACCAGAAAGTGAAGTAACTAAAAGGGAAAGAAGCAAGCGTACAAGAAAAGCACCCGTTTTCTATAACTGTCAGAGTGCCAACATTATAGAAAGTGAACCCACCACATACAAAGATGCCATGATGAGGGAGGACAGCCACAAATGGAAGGAAGCTATTGAAAAGGAAATGCAAACATTAGAAGAAAATAACACTTGGGAAATATGTATAAATGTAAAAACATGAGGTATCAAGAAAGGTAATGACGACATTCCACAGTATAAAGCCAGGTTGGTCGCTCGTGGTTTCGAACAAGAGGATAACAATATTTTAGATTTTAATGAATGTTATGCTCTAGTTGCAAAGCTGTCTACATTGATACTTTTTGTGGCTATTGCAACCAAACTTAAATTACCTATCACTCAAATGGATGTAACAGGAGCTTTCCTTTATGGGGAAATAACAGATAATGTATATATTAGCTTACCCGATGGTGCTTATTCTGGTAATAATAATGTTGTAAAATTAAATAAATCGCTTTATGGGCTTAAAAGTTCACCAAAATGTTGGAACACTAAATTTAACAATGTTATGTTTACAGAAGGTTTTGTTAAATCAAAATGTGACTCTTGTCTCTATACAAAGTGTAATAATATTGATCAGATATATGTTTTACTATATGTTGACGACTTACTGATTTTTGGAACAAATAGTAGCTTAATAATGCAGCTGAAAGATGTATTAAACCGTGAATTCAAAATGAAGGACTTAGGATTGGTAATAGATTTCTGAGAAATAAATATTAAACAAAATATAGAGACAGGTGTTACAGAAATGAGCCAAAGAAAATATTTAGAAAATGTTTTAAGAAAATTTAAAATGGAAGATTGTAAGCCCATATCAACACCTAATGATTAAAACTTTAATGTAAAGGTGTTTGAAGAGAGCAATGATGTAGGAGATAAACATGTTGAGAAATTATGTAGACAAATTATTGGGTGTCTGATGTACGCAGTATCTGGCACTAGGCCTGATTTGTGCTTTACTTTATCTTTATTAAGTCGATATCAAAAGTGCGCAAATCATATGTTAGTAGTAGCCTTAAAACGTGTATTGCGCTATGTTAAGTATACTTTAAATTTTAAGTTAGTTTATAAGTGTGAGGATGATCTTTAAGAAGGTTATTGTGATGCTGATTGGGGCGGTGACCTCAAAGACAGAAGGTCAACTACAGGCTATATGTTTAAATTTTCTAACTGTTTAATTTCATGGAGTTCAAAGAAACAAGGGTCTGTTAGTTTATCTTCGACTGAGGCAGAATATGTTGCAATAAGCATGGCAGCCAGTGAAGGCTGTTGGTGGATTAATTTATTAAATGATTTTCGAATAAGAACTGTATGCCCAGTAAATATTTTCTGTGATAATCAATCTGCCATATCCATTGCTTGCAATGATACAGTTAAGAGATTGAAACATATTGATATTAGATGTAATTTTATTAAGGAATTAGTCACAAATAGAAAGATATGTTTAAGATATGTTAAAACTTGTATTCAACCGGCAGACATGTTTACAAAAGCCTTAACAAGGGACTTGATAACAAGGTTTCTAGAAATATGTGGAGTTAAATGTTCATTGTAAAACTAAGGATGTTTTCTTTTGTATGTTCAGCCTCAAGTTTTATTTTGTTTTGATTTTTACGCTAATACATTGAGAGGGTGTGTTAGAATATAAGCAATGCATTAGCGCTATTATTAGGTTTAGAGATATTTGCTATTAATAGTGTTTATTTTTATTTGGTTGGCAACATTGCCTTGCTTTTGGTTGTCAGTTGTCATTTTTGATGTACACTACAAAATATGTCACTCGGTGTTATGTCCCGCTTTTTCTCTGTGTTCTCCATAATAAAAGCGAACTTAATTAATCTAAAAACTGTGTTATTTATTAATTTTTTTTTAAATAAAGAGGCAAACGAGCAAACGGGTCACCTGATGGAAAGCAACTTCCGTCGCCCATGGACACTCGCAGCATCAAAAGAGCTGCAGGTGCGTTGCCGGCCTTTGAAGAGGGAATAGGGTAATAGGGGAGGGTAGGGATGGGAAAGGAAGGGAATAAGGGAGGGTAGGAAAGGGAATAGGGTAGGGGATTGGGCTTCCGGTAAACTCACTTACTCGGCGAAACACAGCGCAAGCGCTGTTTCACGCCGGTTTTCTGTGAGAACGTGGTATTTCTCCGGTCGAGCCGGCCCATTCGTGCCGAAGCATGGCTCTCCCACAATGGCAATTATATAAACTTTATCGTTTCCTATTAGGAAAATTAAAAGGATGTTCTGTAATTGTAGGAATACAAAATTCAGAGACTATCATTAGTATAACTGTTCTACCAAATATGTAGATAGTGTAAGGGTGGAAGCCATTAATATTTGAAAAGGTCAGTCTTGATAATTTCAAACCGTGTCCCCTATATTATAGTTAATGGTATACCTTTACTTCCTGTAGATACTATAATAATTATTGTAAGTATACTTAATCAAAATGACGAAAATGCACTTTGTCATTTTATAGGGATTTTACATTATTCCTAACCAGTAATTCAAGCTAGCGCTGGATTGGATTACTGGTTTACTGGCCATTAAATTAAGTTTTGTGCTTCGATTTGCCGTTTTATCAGTACCTAGCTGTACGCAAAATATTATTTACTGATAACTTCTAACTTATTTGTAGCTTGAATTTACCTCATTAATTATATTGAAAGCTAACAAATTTGACCACAGTGTAAGAACATACAGTAGAAAACTCAGCCGCAGCCGTGTCTTTGAAATCAAACTCATTTAACACAAAATCAAGTTTTACGTCATTGTGTGCGTGCGCTGCATTTGCGGGAGATAGTCTACACCTCTATAAAATTATATTTTATACTGTGTAGTGCAGTGGTTCTTAACCGGTGGTCCACGAATCACCGGTGGTCCCTGGAGGCATTCCAAGTGGTCCCCGAAAGCCATCCTAATAATATATGAGAATTCAGAAGTAACTAAAGAGTATGCAGTCACAAAAATCACTTTAAATTAAAATCTCTAACTTTTAGATTTTCACCAAATAAAAAAATAGTACTTACAAATTATAAAGCTGTGCTTGTTTTCTTCAAACAACCCTTAACCCTCGGTTGGTCGCGTGGGGTCTTTAAAAGCCCGGAGTTTGCGAAAACGTGATAAAAATATATTTAAATTAATCGTAGCAACTCCTCTCTTTAGGTAGCTTCCTAAAAGGGATTATATTTCAATATAATCGCCACTCATCTGAGCTCACGTGCATGTGTTGTGGGTTGCAAATGCGTTTATTCACGCTGGGGTCTTTAAAGACCCCAGGTGACCAATCGCGTCACTATATTTGATTTGATATTTCCATACAGTTTTCACACCGAAATGGATTTCTTTCGTGATTTTCATCGTATTTTAGTAATAAATCAATAAAAATCATCGTGTGTTGGTTCTCATTGTTTTATGTCACTTAGAAGAAGCGTTAGGCGCACTTTTCCAAAAATGCATATTTTGCTACCTAGACCAAAATGATAATTATTATTTTTTGGTGATGATGAGAAAGTAATTATTGGTATATTTACCATACGTTTTAAGTGTTAGAACAGGAAAATATATAAAATATAGTAGGTTTTGATGTTGAAAAAAATTTGTCAATGAAAAAGCAACATTCAATAGTTTATATGTTATTTGGACTTAGCTTTCTAAATTGTAGGCTAAGTTATAGGAAATTTAACTGTTATTTCAGTTATCTTCATGTTTTACTACAATTTTAAAATAATTTTGTTTATTTTTCAATTTTCCAATCTCACGGTCTCCAGCTGAAATTTTTTGACTTGTATTTTTAAACTAGCTGTGCCCCGCGGTGTTACCCGCGATTTATTAGGTAGATAGTTTGAGTCCCGAGAAAGGACAAAAAATACTTTTTGTCCTAGAAAAATGTACGCTTCCCGCACAATAAACTTATTTGATTAGCGCGTAAACTATTTAATCGATTTTGATGAAATTTGGTATGGATACACTTTAAGTACCTTAAGACTTATGGTTTGCGCGAAAACTAAACTATACAATCGATTGTAAGATATTATATTACAATCGATTGTATAGTTAACAACCCCCCCCCCCCCCCCCTCCTGGGATAATTACATTTTACAAGGAGGAAGCTGACATCCTGGATTAACACATACGCTACATTTTTAACCGACTTTCAAAATATAGGAGATGTTATGATCGTTTTCATTTGATTTTTTTTTGTTCAACGACTACTCTGCTGTTTTTTAAGCCGATTTTGACAAAAATTTACAAGCCGCTAGCTGATACCCTGGATTAACACATGGTCTATATTTTTAACCGACTTCCGGAACGAAGGAGGTGTTATGTTCATTTTTTAAATTGATTAATAGGCTTTCGCCCCGTCTTCTGCTCTGCTTCTGCTGTGCCAAAAATTGATGTTGCCGATGACCAAACTCAATTCATTTTGTCTCTAATTACCAATAACTATTTACCTATTATTACACAATTTAGTTTACCTAATAAATCGCGGGTAACACCGCGGGGCACAGCTAGCATTAAATATTGCGTTTATGAAAGTGGTTTCATAACAAAAATTGCTTTTAATTGCATAAGTTATCGAATTGTATACAAATACTAGCTGTCCCGGCAAATGTAGTTTTGCCATATATATTTTTTTTGGTATGAAAAATAGATGTTGGCCGATTCTCAGACCTACTCTATTGAGTAGGTCTGAGAATATGCTCACAAAATTTCATGAGAATCGGTCAAGCCGTTTCGGAGGAGTATGGCAACGAAAACTGTGACACGAGAATTTTATATATTAGCATAAGAAATTTAATTTAATAAAAATTCGACTTGAATATCCAACTTTGAAGGCGCATAACAAAAAAAATACAAATGCTATCAAGCTGAAATTTTGGGAACACTTATTTTTTACGGCGATTTCTTTATTTTATTAACAAAATTCGCTAATCTTTGACCTTGTCATCATCCCTATTCACATACGTCTAGTCGCACGCACACAAACATCGTGCCGAAATCTGCCGAACTGAAACGATATTACAACACAACAAGTACTAGCTGACCCGGCAAATGTTGTTTTTCCATATTAAGTATTTCGCCCATATTGTTTTATTGAAGTGACTAAATAAGTATGATACCATGGCAACGTCCATCGCTATCCCGTCGCACATTAACAATAGTCGCCGTCAGTCTCGAGTTGTAATAATTTACTATTATTTATTCAACAAATACACTTATCAATATAAAAAGTAGCCAGTAGCCGATTCTCAGATCTACTGAATATGCATATAAAATTTGGTAAAAATCAGTAAAGCCGTTTCGGAGGAGTACGGTGACTAACATTGTGACACGAGAATTTTATATATAAGATTATTTTATGATTCTAAAAATTACTCCTTACTAACTAAAATTTAAATTATATTATCATACCATTATTATTATCACGCCTTGATGTTATGTGTGTTTACGAGCTAGTAAAAAAATATTTTATGTTTAAAGCACTATATCAGCATAAAATATATTGTATCGTAATATAATATTTTAAAGAGTATGCATTCTAATGTAACTCGAATCGTATAAACTACCCCTTACTTAGGCTGGGTTCACACCAATTGTATAGAAATAAAAAATGTAGGTAAGCAAACTTACTCACTTGTATCGTTTTTCTTCATAACTATAACTTATTAAATATTATTTTTGTGTGCAATAAACTGTTAAATAAATAAAAATTAAGAAATTAGTATTTACAATGTTAACATAATAATATGTCAGACAATATTATTATTTGTAAGGTGTGACCGAAAATGTGAATATTTTTGGAATAACGTTAAATAAAAAAAATAAAAAAAAACAATTCAAAAAATTTTAGTAGATAGTAGATTAAACTCAAAATTGTCAGCACTGAGCTAATGTTGATGAACTATCATCGCGATAATGTGAGCTTTCAAACCAAAAAACTTGATCAAAATCGGCCCACCCGTTTGGGTGCTACGATGCCACGGACAAACAAACACAGAGACAGCCAAACAGACACGTTCAATTTAGAACTCTCTTTTTTGTCGGGGGTCAAAAACAGGAGCTGACAATTCGTGAACGCAGCCTTGGCGAGTACTGCGAATGCTCTCAAACGTAATGTTTTGCGGCATGAATATCGATTTACGTATTCCCTATCGATGGTGCATGACCCAGGCGGACATACTTAAGATAAGCGCCATTTTAAATTCTAATACTCCACAGGAAAGCAGTTGGAATTTATATGCTCATGCTTGGTAAGTTTCTAGTAACTTGGAATATGCTTAAGGTGCGTCCAGCGGCTGATGATTATTTCAAGAGCGTATGTAAGTGTAACATAATTTTTACCGACTTCCAAAAGGAGGAGGTTATACGTTCGGCTGTATGTATTTTTTTTTATGTATGTTCAACGATAACTCATCCGTTTGTGATCCGATTTTCAAAATTCTTTTTGTGTTGTATAGGGTTTAACTCGAATTTGGTACCATGTTCACAAAAGTGGTGATCTGATGAAGGGATCCTGGAGAAAACGAAGGGACTCCTTGAAATTTGTATGAAAACATATACTGATTTCAATTTTTTCTGAAGCACGAGGTAAATGCCACCAAAAAGTAAGATTTCACCCCAGGTTATACCCTGGATCCGAAGGTACCCAACAAAACTTTTGAATCCTTATAGATACAGGTTCGGGGATTTCGGCGTTGTTTAAACAACTGAAAGCATACGCCAACACATAAATTTATTTGATCATCATCATCATCATCAAAATCATAATTATGCCATGGGTCATCACATTATGACATTTTAGTTCATATTATTATTGTTTTTACCTTGGAAGTCGGTTTTAATTTTTTGTTAAAAATAATAATTGAGCTATCCATTCTGATACTACCATCGTTATATTTTATGAGTGTTTATGTGTAACATACAATTTCTGAGCCATCTTGTGTCAGTATCAAGTGATTACTTAGTTTCGTTACACCTTGTTCAAAGGGATAGTATAAAATGCGATTAAATTAGCGCTATGTGATGGAAAAGGATGTCCGGATACAGGATTGGCATTGATGGCTCAGAGATTGTATGTTACACATAAACACTTTAGGCAATGAGTTTCTAAGTAACATAGAATATCATTGACTTTAGGGTATGTATTATGAGTAATTACTCATTTAGGGTGAATCACACACAACACACAATTGTGTGTTGTGTGTGATTCACCCTAAACTATTATCAGTTAGTATTATTACACCCTTTACAATATAAAACCTTTAACTCGTAGATGCAAATTTTTAGTAGAACGAACGAGGACATACCTGTAACAATATAATATTATGTACTCAAATTAATGAATCCAGCAATAATTCTTTTGCACCTATTTATAAATTTTAGATATAATATTCCTTTTGATTTTAAACTACAAAGACTGTGACCATAATATTTTCAAAAAATCCCCCAGTCTAAAAAAATGTTATACATTAATTGATACACTACAAAATGTTACGTTCTTGTCTATCAAGCACCGTTTTCAATATGACAGAGAAGGACAAAGCATTGGATCGCAGCATTGTTTTAATATCACTAGCTATTTGACTATTTATTTGTCGCAAGGGGACCGTACATTATTACGAGACGAAAAGTACCTATCATAATATGTCCTATTCCGAGATCCAGAGTACCTCCATCACCAAATGTCAGCAACATCGGTTCAGTGGTTTGGGCGTGAAGAAGTACTCTAACACAGGTAACAAACAGACACACCCATTAATTACAGTATAGATTAGTAAGGATGTATGTGTAAAACAGTAGCAGTTTAATTAGCACCAAGCATCCAACAACATTTCAGATTTCCGATCAGCCTAATATCCTAAATTCACATAATGGGGTATTTGGCGAAAATACTTGATGCGTAAATGAAGCGGATGCAAATGTATTCAAATGTACAGCAATACGCGCGCCGCCGGAAGATAATGAAAGTTATAATGGAAATATAGTGGCCAATGAGCTTAACGGAATCACCGTAAATTTTAGAAAGGTATTGGTTCATATTCGGCGTTTTGCTGACAAAATCTGGAAGCTTGTTCATTTAAAATATTAAAATCCTACAATAACTTAAACATTCTTCTGTAATTATTATAATAACCACCAATTTATCATACAATACTAGCAGACCCAACTGACGTTGTACTGTATACGTCTTCTATACTATAAAAATACTGTTTAAACTTTTTAAATTATGTTTTCAATAATATCAAACCCCAAGCGGCAGCAGGCTGCCGCATAACAATTTAAAATCTATTGTGTCTGCGATACCCACGATGGAGGTGCTACATTATTTAAAAATATACTACTGGTTGACCAAATCGTGAGTCCGAATTATTTTTGACCACTTGAGTACACACTAGATGAGTTTTTATTATCAAAAGAATTGTCCCGCCACAAAGTGAATTTTAGCTCCTTTGTGGTGAGGGTCCTGACGCATCATCTACCGACATTTGAGAAGGAGGAGTTCTGGCCGATTGGAGTCGTCTACAGGAGGTTCCGAGGATGACTTCCGAACACGTCGCACTCTACGTCGCAGACAATACGTGTTTAGTGTTTTAGTGTTAGTGTTAGTATAATTGTATGTATGTTAGTATATAAGGTATTTATAATATGGGCCAAGATGCCTGACTTAAATAAATAAATAAATAAAATAAAAAAAATAAAATTTAGTAGTTAAATAATCCAAAGATTTTTTTAAAGAAGTACCATTTTCTACGATAAAAAACAACATTCAAACCAAAAACATTCAGTGCGAAAATACATACACTCGTAATCGCTAGCAATAAAAAGGTAAACACTCAAATCACGCACCTAATTAGCCGACCCACTTGATTGATTCTAACTCAGCCGAGCGAAATCATTAGAATAATTTCAATGGAATCCCGTACGCCATCAAACGTAGCGCTCAAAGGAAATAATTAATGCTCCAATCGTCAGTATCATTTATCACGTGTAGTTTGTTTGCACATAAGAACTTTCCATTTGCTTCGTATCATTCAACTATAATTGCTATTTCAGCGAACACATCCATCACTACCGCATTAGCTATAATATTATGTGCCGATGTGTCATTTGCATCCAACTATTCATCAACTTCTTATGGATAATTAGCTAAAGTTTCGGAGAGCCTAGCGGTCAAATTCCTACAATACGAGACCCTAGAATCTGATACAAGATCGTTGGAATTATTGTTGGTGAGATATTAATTAAGTTTCGTAGCTCAACTCTATCCAAGAAAACTCAAACATAATAATTATTATCAAAAGCTACATAAATTGTACTCATAGCGGGCACTTAGAATTTACATTACGAAATATGTGTAGCTAATAAACCTTTCTCAAGAACAATTAAGCAGCCGTATGGATTTAGTAAGGTTTAACAATTTAAAATTAAAACGCTTAACGGTATAAACTTTAAAAGTTAAATGAGTTTAACGCTGTTGAAGTTTCTATAGTATTTAATTGCGTCCTAGTTAAACGAGCTAGACTTTGTTTCATCTTAACTTTAATGGCTGTTTGTATTTTGGGAATGTGAAGCCTCAAAAATCATTAGTGGATTAAAGAATTAAACTTCCGACTTCCGAGTTAATTCCGAGAACAGAAAAGACGAATTTAATTTTGGAGTACAAAAGATGCCCAAATTTTGGTCGGTTGGTACCTTTTGCCAACGATTTCTGAATTGCGTAATAAGAACACCATGCATGAAATGCAGACATAAAAATGTCTGGAAAGCTCTCTCAAAACTCTGATAACCTTTTTCGTCTAGCTGAAATTTTGGCAACCCTAATCCCGGTTGTAAAGTTTGAAGCGATTGTTGAGAAATCTTCCAACTCCGAGCAATAACTCGGCGAGTCGGCCGCGCGTGGCGTGACGAAGAGGTCTTTAGGACACGGCACTTGGTTCAGTAATGTATGGACTGTTTTGGCAAGATGTCTTTCCTGTGCATTTCCTTGAGAAAATTCCGAAAATAACGCCCCATATGAAACGGCTGACTGCCCCTCATTTATTACTGCAGCCATTCGGATTTAGTGCTCGACGTTAAATACAGCTTCAGCTGCGCATTCTAAGATATTACCAAAAGCAGACAAGTAAATTCACTTGTAATCTCCTATTAACCCGAACGTATTGATGTGTGATTTGTGACGGTCTAAAACCAGTTAGGTACTACATCGAGTATCAAAATTTAAAAAAGAAACAGAACACAATAAAAAATATTCTGACTCCTTTCGTAGGTTGGACCATGCTTCACAAATCTACAGAATTATAATGAAACAAAATATGAAACAGCATAATACTATTTTAGTTGCACAGTGAAAAAAAAGTATTTTTTGTCGGAATAGTATGGGCTGCAGACTTTTATCCCATTAACAAAGTAGTAACATAAATTGTAATTCAAGCGAGTAGTTGAAACTGATTCTATCAGCTAATTAACAATTAATTCTCGTTTGCTAAGTGTTCCCAAATTTAGATGTCACATTTTAATACCACCACAGCCTCCAATAAATTTCGTTAGTGTGTTGGTTGGAACGCTGCCCGAAGATCGTGTTTGCAAAGGAGCTGTTTTCTCGTAAGTCAAATTTTAATACTGCCAGAACAGCCCCACTAGAACGAAACTATCTACATATTTTGTAGCAACTGTTCGGAGAATCGATAACTTCGTTTATGCAATGAACTCGGTTTAAAGCTGATTTTTATTCAAGTGGGAAATTGGTTTGGAAACAGGAGGACTTGAATTAGAAATATAAAAGTTTTTGAATAAAACGTTTATTATTTGGTTGTTTCTTTTTCTGAATTAACATGCTACGCTAAAATCGTGTTTATGTCAATCATTTTGTATCTACAAATAAGCACTTTCTTAGTAATATTATTATTCAAAACTTTTAATTTTTACAAAATCTTGATTAATTTAAATAATTAATAATTTAGTTTATTTAAATTTTTGTTTAATAACAACTGCCGTCCTTTTACCCCCAGCTGCTTGATACACTGAGATCTGAGTAGCTCTCAATATTATCATGTTACACTATCATGATATACACTATCATAAGACGTTAATTAAAGTCACTAGAGTCTAGACGAATAATCTAATAGAGCCTTCTTAGAACACTATTCGTAATGGACGCTGGACGCTTTTAGACTTATTCTGTCCTCTGCAAACAGCTGCTTCTCATAGGTCTTATTAGTGAAAAAACATTACTTATGGTAATCCTACACCACTAACCCTAGACTTCGTAGTGGGCTATCACTTAACAGTTATCACCATTAAAGTATGTGGGTAAGAAGTAAGGACTAAGGACATCGCAATCATGAACATAAAAATTGTATGGTGTACAACGAACATAATTGAGCATACATTCTGTTAATGATAGAAATGAAATAGAATATTGTGATATAGAAAGTTAAGTCGTACATTGTCCTCACTATGCCCTTTTGTCTTCAATTTTCGTCATCTTCTTACATTTAACTTTCGTTTTGGTGCATTCAATAATTGAATGCGTTAACGAACGTAACGCCAAATGTCATTTTTAATAAAAAGGGAAAGTTTTGGATACGGTCAGAGGGCATGCGTCGCGGACATGCCTGTATAATTATACATATTATAGTCAAAGAATTCTATATTGCAGTACGTCAATACTCAAATTCCTTTACTGTTTCGTAAAACGAGTCTTCCATTAAAATTAATTTTCATCCAAAAATTATGTCACAAGATTACCAAAAATATGCCAAAATTAGAGATCAAAACGATTCTTGGAAGCATCAAAAGATCCCCATGGCAGCAAGTTAATAACTTTTTGGGGATTTAAGGAAATTTAACAAAGCTTGGTAATTAAGAATTCCAACCTACCTTATAATTAGGCAAAATGGAGGCGGCACTCGCTCGCTATTTCATTAAAAATTTATTTACAATTTGATTATGTATTTTTGATAATTATACAAAGTTATTACGATTAAAAAGGATTGATTTATCATGATTATTAATTATACTCGTCGGTTTGAGCTACCGTAAATTAAAGTTTTTTCTGTGTAACAAAATATGTGTGTTTTAAGGAGTAAGCACACTGAGACGGGCCGTGCCGGGGCTCAGCGTGCCGGAGCTCATCGCAAAAATCCGTCTCCATACAATTTGTATGGAAGCGGATGCGTGAGTCAAAATACTTGAAACTTATAGTTTCTTAAAAAAAAACTTTATTAAAACAAATACAAAGGATTACAGTAACTACAAGGTTATATATAAAACTAAAGTCTTAACTAAGGTGAAGCTACAGTATGAATCCCCGTTCTGCCGCTTGTTGGCCTTTATATAGCAGGTGGCGCGGTAGTGGTGGTTTCCATGAAGTAGCATTTCAATGGTCCTTTGTTCTTGCTTCCAACAATAATGTTTACTCTGGCTTATTGTTTATCAGCAGCGCTCGGTTTACCGTCCAAGGTGTCATCATCGACGTTTCCGGATGGTCTTCATATACTTTAGTATTTGGATTAATATTTGTATTAATTTCCTTTTTAAAACTAACTGTGAGGTTCCGGGTGGCGTTACTCTCCCCCCCTAAATTTGAAGTCCGGGATTTCCAAATTCCGGATCTGAGGAATTTAAGCAGAATTATTAATATTATAATTATGGTTAAGGTTGTTACCCAACTGTACTGGATTATTTGATGCTGCTGGTTGAAGTCGAATGCTTCCAGATTCTTCAACTGTTTTAGCCTGTTTTCAACCTTTTTAGGATCGTAAGTAAGTTCGATCTCCGTTGCTGTTTCGATTACGGGGATCTCGATGTTTGCAATAATAATTTTGTCGCTGGACTCCTTTGTTTGCAGCATTTTCAAGCCTGAAACATTCAATTTGCAATTCTCGCCATAGAGTATATTGGAACCTTTCAACCATGTTATCTCTTTATGGTTATTACAGTCGATGCTGACTTCCGTTGTTTTATTAAAATACATGTAGATACTCTTGGGTGATATTTCGGTGATTTCCTGTATGGGACACCTTACATGGACAGTTTTACATTTATTACTTTCTTTTCGGTATATTATCTCCGTTTCGCACGAATCCACCTGTACTAATTTTCCTTTACATATTAAGTTATCTAATTCGATGCAATCTTCGGTTTCATACATTTCTTCATTGTCGTATGCCAATGTTACTTTTTGTATTATAGGATAGGTACAGGAAGGATTGGATTGGATTATAGGTACAATTTTCCGAGTACTATAATATTTCTCTTTAACTAAAGGTATCCTTATTATAAAATATGCTGTCTGATCGATAATTCTACATGCTACTTCTATGAAGGTCTCTATATCATTTAAATTTTTAGATATCATTAATTCTTTAGGAATATTATTTAAAGTTTCTTCTAAAATGTGTGATTGTAATATTTCATAATGAAACATATTATGTTCAGCAAACGTAATTGCCGTAGATAGTCTTTCTGCTATATCTTGTAAAGTTTGAGCTTGCAGTAATAATGATAGAGCTACCTTCTGTTGACTCTTGCTATTTAAAACAGTTCTAAATTGCTCATTTATTTCAACTTGAATTTTAGTTATATTACTAATTTGTTTATTATATTCCTCTAACGTATCATCTGTTACAGATATTTGCTTATTATATGCAACTCTTAAAGTTTCTAAATCTTTTTGAATTTTATTCAAATCATCCTGGTCTAAGTTTCCAGTGATAGCTTTAATAATAGATCCTAACCCATTAATTAATCCTCTTTTAACTCTACTTTGTATATTTAAATGTTTACAAATTTCTTCTACATGCTCTAATATTATTTCAATACGTTGGTAAATATGTTTATAATCTTCAATCTTAGATCTCGTTACAGCGTATGTTACAGAACTACGAATGCTCTCTAAACTATCTTTTATAGGCTTTATTTCTAACTTATGGATAATTGTCCACTGTCCTTCTATTATACGGGATGGTTTTGAGTCTACTAAAATTACATTTTCGTCTGGCGTTAATTTCCTGAACTTGTAGCCAGTGATGACGACGATTCTGAAACAATTTCAAGTTCTTCCAAATGATATGTCCTACCATTATTTAACGTGTATTTATTATTAGGTTCTACGCTTACAATTGTGTATGGACCCAAAAATCTCGACTTCGTCTTATGACGGTCCGCCATACTATTCTTTAAATATGCAACGTCACCTACTTTGTAAGTCTTAACGTTTTTAATACCTTTATTTATTCTATTGTTTCTACTTTCTTTTTGCTTAGTTAACAATTCCTTTACATTTTTATTTAAATTTTTACAAAATTCTTTCTGCTGGGCAGTGTACCTTTGTATAACTACTTTCATGTTTTCAAAACTTCGCAATCTAGGCTTTCTACCAAAATGCACTTCAAATGGGGACATATTAATTGCACTATGTGTAGTATTATTATAGGCATGTGTAATATAATTAATTTTTTGAGTATTATCTAAATCAGAATCTTTTTGTAATCTAAATAATTCCTGAATAGTATTATGAAGTCTCTCTACATCCGAATTTGATTTATGGTGTTGTGGTGATGTAGTATGATCTTGTATGCTATAAGTTAAAAATAATTCTTTAATTATCTCACTACAAAAGGACTGCTCTCCATCGTGAACAATTTTCTTCGGTGCTCCTATCATCGCAAAAATTTCCGCTAACGTATCGTAAACTCTACTTTTCTCTACAGGTTTTATAATAGCAAATTTCGAAAACTTATCTATTACGGTTAGATACCAATTTCTTTCTAATGACATAAAATCGGTGTGCCAGATTTCCATAGGCTCATTAGGAGTTTCTGTTTCTAAGGATAAAGTTACATTAGGATGTCTATTATATTTTTCTGTTTTACAAAGTTCACAATTATTCACATATTTCTTAATTAATTTTCTCATTTTTTCAAAATAATACTTTTCCCTCATTTGTTTATACATACTTTCTATACCTGTGTGCCTATTATCTACTAAATGATGTTCCTTAATTAATTTTAACTGTTCCTCCCTACTATCTACTTCTATTAATGTTTTCGTATACCTAACTGGCTTAAACTTCGAATGATCAAACTCTTTCCTATAAACTTCGGAAACTTTATAATATAATTCATCGTTAGGGATGATAAATGCATAATTACCGGTGGATAAATATTCTAACATATATTCTTTTATTTTATCGTACATATTACTATCTGGTGATATATAAAAATATAACATACCATTTTCCCTTTTTGCTTCACTATACGGGGCTAATTCAAACACTACACGTCTTAACCGTTTGGATGGATAACTATGAATAGAAGGTATGCCGGAATCGTTTCCGTCCTGACATGAATGCACTGTGTTTATTGAAGACTCGTTGCTTTGGTTTACTAATGACGCATTGTCTTTGTTCGCTAACTCGCTATCGGACATCCAAGAATTTATGTTTGAGTTTAAAGGGGTATTGTTTAAAGAAGGATGTGTACTACATTGGGCTTTAATAGACTCATTGTCTGATGTGTGGAATAGTTTGATTCTACTAAGTGCATCGGCTACATGATTTTCCTTACCTTTCACGTGCTCTATACTATAGTCATAATCTTGAAGTTTTAGTTTCCATCTTGTAAGACGTTGATTCGGCTCTTTTAATTTAGACAACCAAATTAATGCTTTGTGATCTGTTCTTAAAATGAACTTTCTTCCGTAAATATAAGGTCGAAATTGTGTTACTGCATATAAAATTCCTAATAATTCTTTTTCCGTCGTATTATATTTTTGCTCTGTATTACTTAAAGTTCTAGAAGCATAAGATATTGGATGACTATCCTGACTTAAAACAGCACCTAACGCAATATCAGAAGCGTCGGTGGTAATTACAAATGTTTTATTAAAATCTGGAAAAGCTAATATTGGGGCATTCATTAATAAATGTTTACATGCTTCGAATGATTCAATATATTTTTTATTCCTTATATCTATCGTCGCGTTTTTCTTTGTAGCCTCTGTTAATGGTTTCACAATTTTACTAAGGTTGGGGACGAATTTTCTATAATAACCAATTAGTCCTAAAAATCCTCTTACTTCTTTTAACGTTTTTGGAATGGGAAATTTCTTTATGGCCTCTAATTTGGTTTGGTTTGGTTTTAACCCATCTTTATTTAATATATGTCCTAAAAATTCAATTTCTTCTGCCATAAATACACATTTATTTTTATTTAATTTTAAATTGGCTCTACGCAAGGCTTCGAAAACTTGCTGTAGACGATTAATATGTTCTTGTTTTGTTTTTGCATATATAATTATGTCATCTAAATAAACTAAACATATACCACGCGCTATCTCGGTTTTTAGTATGTTATTCATCATACGTTGAAATGTCGCGGGAGCGTTCTTTAAACCAAATGGCATTCTAAGAAATTCATAATGACCGTTAGGGGTACTAAATGCCGTTTTTTCTATACAATCGTCACCCATAAGATTTTGGTGGTATCCAGATGTTAAATCTAACGTACTAAAATATTCATTACCTTGTAATTTTGAAAATAACTCTTCAATATTTGGCAGTGGGAATTTATCTGATTTTGTAATTTCATTTAACCGTCTATAGTCTATAACCATTCTATATTTCTTAATTCCTGACTGATCCATCTTTTTCGGTACTATATGAACTGGAGAAGACCACGGGGACTCCGAGGGTCTAATTATTTTTTCTTTTAATAATTTATCTATTTGTTTATTTACCTCCTCTTGTTGTATTTGGGGTAACCTGAAGGGTCTCTGATAAATGGGCTCATCATTAATTAAATTTATTTTATGTTTAATAGTGGTAGTCGCGCTATTTGTCACGTCTTCTGTAAAAAGGTCCTGATATGTTTCGCAAAGGTCTTTTACATTTAATAAAGCTTCGTCTTCGTTAGTCATGTGATAAATTAATATTTCTTGGTCGGGCAAAATTAATTTTCTTTCTTTTAAATCTATTTTCGCACTAATTTGTTCTATCATGTCCGTTCCCATTAATATATCATATTTTTTACTGAAGTTAAATATATAAAATTTCATTGGATCTGAACCCTGTCCAAAATATTTATTCCAATAAGGTGTTTCTATCAATCCATTGTGGTGTGTTATGCCGTGTGACGTTCGTACTGAGAACTTCTCGGGCCTAAAGTACTCTGGAAAATATTGAGATGCTTTTTGCGTTATAAACGATCTTTGGCTACCGGTGTCGACTAAAATTTTTAATTTGGGGCTATCTATCTCGAAATATGGTAAATACGATTTTACAAAGTTAAATTCTATGATTCTTTTTCTGGGTCTTGAGGATTTTGAAAATTTTGGATGTTTTCCTCTGATTCTAAAAATTGATCATGACAGTATTCGTCATATTCATGGGGGTATTCAAAATATGGATCCTGATTCGATTCAGTATCCTCTGGATGGTGGAATACTTCCTCAGCTACCATGTTTCTACCTAGGGGAATTTGTCCGGGTCGAATATTCGCGGTACGCATTGACACGTCCTCTGTTGTATTCATGTTACGTCTTTGTACATTTCTAATCTGGTTATTGTTCTTAAAATATTCATGTTGAGGTTTGGAAAACACATTATTTGGGTTAGCCTGCCACGGGCGTTGATTATTAAATTGATTCGATGGTCTTGGTAAATGCTGATTTAACGATCTAGGCGTCGGCGGGTAGGTATGTTTCGAGTGTTGTGGGTAATTAGGTGTGTAAGTATGTTTAATTGGGTTAATAATCTTTGGGGTTGGTAAAATATTCGAAAACTTCTGCTTGATATTATCAAATCTACCTTCGGCTTCTAATTGCAAAATCTTTGATATCGTTTCATTAAAACCACAGTTTGATACGTAAATTTGATCATGATATGGCAAACTATTTCTTAAAACATTCTGAGCAACATTAATGTATGGCTGCATTATCGCTTCTATAACTACCTCATTATCATAATGATCTCCTAATTTACTTTTTATGAAAAATAATTTCTGCTTGATTTCGAAAATAAAGTCCTTAAAATTACCTTTTCTTTTTAAATTTGTTAACTCTATTAATAACGTATTAAATTCTCTATTATCACCACATTCATTCTTCAAAGTTTTTTCAATATTACTCCAACTAAAGGAGTGATTAACCATAGATAATATTAGGGATGCTCTACCCTCTATTTTACCTAGGAGCAACATCACGTTCTCCGGTTTATCGCCAACATGGTCAATCCATTTCTTGGCCGTGTTCAAAAATATATACAGAGTGGATGCGTCGCCGTCGTAGGCGGGGACGAAGTTTAACAAAGTTTTTGGATCCATTTTTAGATAACTAAATGGGATCTATAAAAATAGTTGGACAAAATCTATTTGTCGAACTTGAAATACTCTACGCTTATAGAAGGAGAGTGGATTCACACTATATCTCCTAACCTAGTTTACACAGTTAAAGGATGTTAGTACAAATTTGGAATTAGTAGCAAGGATAATACTTTTACTCACATTGGCAGCAAGCACAGCAACCTCGCAGTTTGCATGTTCTTCGTATTTGACAAATTTGTTTGTTTGTGGTACCTCAGCACAAGGTCTTAAAAGACTCCGTATACTTTACGTCGCTGGGCCCCACGTTGGGCGCCAGTCAAAATACTTGAAACTTATAGTTTCTTAAAAAAAAACTTTATTAAAACAAATACAAAGGATTACAGTAACTACAAGGTTATATATAAAACTAAAGTCTTAACTAAGGTGAAGCTACAGTATGAATCCCCGTTCTGCCGCTTGTTGGCCTTTATATAGCAGGTGGCGCGGTAGTGGTGGTTTCCATGAAGTAGCATTTCAATGGTCCTTTGTTCTTGCTTCCAACAATAATGTTTACTCTGGCTTATTGTTTATCAGCAGCGCTCGGTTTACCGTCCAAGGTGTCATCATCGACGTTTCCGGATGGTCTTCATATACTTTAGTATTTGGATTAATATTTGTATTAATTTCCTTTTTAAAACTAACTGTGAGGTTCCGGGTGGCGTTACTCGTGTATCGCACACTGCGTCGGGGCGCAGCGGATTTCCGCTTCCATACAAATTGTATGGAGGCAGATTTTTGTGATGAGCCCCGGCACGCTGAGCCCCGGTACGGCCCGTCTCAGTGTGCTCACTCCTTTACTGTAAAGGCAGATTTTATTCATACAAGGCTTTGTTAGAAGGTGAAATAATTTAAAGCAATAATGTATGATGCTCCCTGAAGAGGCATGCATTTAATTGAAATACGCTTCAATACCCTGTGACTATCTAGTGGCATATTATATAAGTATAAACACTCATATGTGCGTCTAGCATGCGCGAACAACGAGATATCTCACTCTCGAGTAAAGTTATATTGTCGATATCGACATAATGTCAGAATCATTTTTTGACATTATATTGTCGATAGATTTTGACGACAGATCTACACGAGAAAAAATGTATGTCATTTTATTGCGTAAATTATTCCTTAAAAGGTAAAACAGGAGACCTGAGGGGGTGAGTCAAAATCTTTTCGTTTTCGCTTCGTTATAGAATCGCCGATGAAAATGTATGTATGTAATTGACAATAAGCGCTCGTTAATATGACGTTGACGTTCGACTCGTCTTATGTCAATTCCATACATTTTGATCGGCGATTCTATGACGAAGCGAAAACGAAAAGATTTTGGCTCACCCCCCTGAGTGGGGTATAACCTATCAATCCCCAAGCGGTAGCCGGCTGCCAGCATAACAATTAAAAATTTATTGTGTCTACGATACCCACGATGGACGGTTTAAGGGTTTTCAGGACAAGATACTTTTATGTAAATACTTTCAGTGGAAGAGCCATGCTTCGGCACGATTGGGCCGGCTCGATCGGAAAAATACCACGGGCTCACAGAAAACCGGCGTGAAACAGCGCTTGCGCTGTGTTTCGCCGAGTGAGTGAGTTTACCGGAGGCCCAATCCCCTACCCTTTTCACTTCCCTACCCTCTCCTTTTCCTTCCCTACCCTCCTGAAGTGTGATAATTATATCTTAGTATTTTCTAATACTATGCTATAATATATTATAGTATAGTATTGGTATAGCTTAATGTATGATATTAACTTTATGCTTATTTCCCAATGCGTCCAACGTTGTTCCGAATATTGTGGCGTAACTTCTTAATAATTATTGTACCACCCAAGTAGAATAAGCTAAGTAATAATTTTAAGTGAGATTAATTATTAATAAAGATGCATCGGAGGAGACAAGTCGTTTTTATTTAATAACTCTACAAGTCCAAACTCTTCACTCCCCTTTTCCCTACCCTATTACCCTATTTCCTCTTTAAAGGCCGGCAACACACCTGCAGCTCTTCTGATGCTTCATGGGCGACGGAAGTTGCTTTCCATCAGGTGACCCGTTTGCTCGTTTGCCCCCTTATTTCATAAAAAAATTAAAAAAAAAAACCTGTTCTTCTTCGTTTATAATAATTATAAACGAAGAAGAACAGGTTTTTTTTTTAATTTTTTTTATAAACTTTATATATAAAACGAATTCAATAAACTACACCTGGAACTTATGAATAGAAATGAAAACATCCACACATATAATATTTTATAAGCTGCTATTTGATTCCATACTCCAGTCGGCGGAAATATTGCAATATTCAGGTGATTCTGATGATTCATGGCCCATTACCTCCGCTTTATTGGACGAAAAAAGGTTGGAAATGTCTTCGGGACAAACGTACATTATAATTTGTTTTATACGTCCATGAACTAAATTAAGTAAGTAATGTATTGGCGATACAGTAATGACATTTTGAAGAACTCTGTACATTGGAACTGTATATTTCCTACTCCCCCTATCTTCTTCTGATTAAATTCGTTGCGGGTCCCAAGACAGCTTAGCATGTCCCTCGGGCTCCTTGAGATCATATCAAAGGGTTTTCGTGGTTGGATACCGCTGTCGATCCTGGCGACACAGGAGATACAGTGGTGGTAATGTGTGGTGTACAAAGCCCGTTTAAAAAAAGACTCTGGTCATTCTCTAAGATTTTTTAAAGATTGAAGGTTTGCTAACAAGTTTTTAGTATTGGGATCAATTCAGTTTGCAACACGTATTCAAAACTGAACTTAATTTACTTCAAAGAATAAACACATTTAATTGACAGACTTGCTGCCCTCTGTGTCGGGCTGCCTGTTCCAAATTTGAATTGAGCTTTAAAATGCGTCTGATCACTTTTACCCATGAATTGACATTAATAATAATAATATTGTGGCGATGTGAGTGGTGGCCGAAACGGAAGATCTTCCGACGAGAAGGAGGACGAGCGAGATGTACTTGGTCGCCGGTCAGGCCAAAGCCCACTTACGTGATTTCAGACGTGGTATATGCCTCAGAAACTTCGATAGTGCGATGCAAAATTGTGCTAATCGTGGGTACCGGCACAACATCAATAGGCTCGTATCTCTTACTCAAACACTTTATCTTTGAAATCGTTCTCTAAGCATACCTCATTCAAATTCCATTGGAGCAGTTTACCCGAAAACTTTTGTATCACAGAATAAGAAAACCGAAAACTAATCTTCTGCATTATGTATGAGACGTCGATGTTTATATCAGAGTTGTCTTCAATCATTCTGATTCCGGCGTGACATCTTATTTCCTCGTGCTCTTACTTGTGTCACGTAAATATTTTTATATCCCGCACGATATTTTTTTGTCGTAAAGGTGTCTTTATTTCTAGGGAATTATTAGGCTTATTCTTTATTGGATTGTAGGATGATAAATAATAAGGATCAAAGTTGTAGAGTCGAGTTTTTGGATTTAAGCTATAATTTATGACCCTCCCGTAAAATTGGCGTAATTTTTTAACTATAATTAACTAGATGACACCCGCAACTGCGTTGCGCCAAAATTCGTTTATCGAGCGGGAACCGTACATTTTTCCGGGATAAAAACTATCCTATGTCCTTTCTCGGGACTCAAAGTATCTCCATGCCAAATTTCAGCAAAATCGGTTCAGCGGTTCGCGCGTGAAACGGTAACAGACAGACACGCTTTCGCATTTATAATATTAGTATGGATAGTATGAATTTCAGGTTGCTCTATATATTATTGTAGCTAACGCGACTGGGCTATTAAAATTCCCGTAAGGGGATGTACTCAAATCACGTAAAATATTTAGGGAGCCAGGGTGTCCAGCCTAATTAATTTATTTGCTAGGTGTAGATTTTTTTTACGGAAACTCGTCCCACTTTGGTAGCATAAAATAATATCTGGCAACTCGTCCCACTAAGACGAGATTTGTGTCGAAAGTAGTCATATGGGTAACATGCTAGTAATAATATTAATATTTATGTCGCATATTGTGCGCTCAGTAGTGAATTTTAATACTGGATTTCAGCTCACAACGTCAAACATCGGTCGCAACTTTTTGGATTTTTTCGGATTAAGGATTTGGAACAAGGACCGGCTTAACAGTTCGTTCAATGGTTTAAGCCATATTGAACAGCTTACGATACTCAATATAGCGGCATGAATTGTTGTAGCTACTTCTTTTTGTTTCAAAAATCTGAAAATAATAAATAAAAGGAGCCAGGCAATTTGATAATTCTTTCTAATTTTATTAATTTTAATTTAATTTAATTCTAATTTAATTTAATCTCAATATTATTTTAACTTAAAAATATAATACTTAGTTAAATTTAATTGTAATTTAAAAATATGACCTGTTGATGGGTTGAAATAAAGATTTATTTATTTATTTAATTTTTCGTTCGTGTGCATTTTATTATCTATTTGAATGTATTATTGTTATCATTTCAAAGTAAAATACATATTATATTTGTTTTAATTTTAAAGCATTATGTACAATGCCTACGTAAGCGAAAATGATCGAGACATCCAAAATAGGATCATTAGACACGAGTTTTGCGTCCACTAGAACTGCAAACTGCATCAAAAGTAGTTTTCATCTCAATAATACCGGGTATTCGTCCCAAATCGATAAACCACTTAAGCCGAAGCCACTAGTCCCATTTGAATGCTGATCTTACGTTATTTAACTTGTCAATTGGATAAGACTGTGTCAAACTGCAAACGCTTCGAGCCTGAGGTCTCCGTCGCCATTTTGAAAATAGGATAAGGGTGTATTCACACTGGGAATATTTAATATCGTGCCTGCCCTGAATTTTGAAAATTAGAAAACCGTGCATTTACACTACAACAAAATTGAACAGCATTCCAGGATTATTCAATTAAAATTATGGAAATTATATCTTTTTTGTGATAAAATTGAGCTAAAAAAAGAAACAGATAACAATCTAAACACTAAAAAATGTTTATATTCTAAGCTAGAATTAATCATTATAACTAGTATGTTTTTACTGTTTCTTGTCTAGAACAAATATATCAGAATTCGAGACATATTACTCTATTAGTACCTAGCTTTGAAAGTTTGAAAATGATGGTTACTCATTGAGAAATAATTTTTATATTACTTAATTATTATGGGTTAACCTGGTGCCTTACTCCCGAAACTGATATCGATTTCGATTTTCGATTTCAACGGTTTTTTGACACTTTACCCATCTTAAATATGTCTAAAAAATGTCAAAAAACCGTAGAAATCGAACATCGAAATCGATATCAGTTTCGGGAGTAAGGCACCAGTTTTGGTGATCCAAATCTGTATGGCTTACCGCTTTCGCAGGCACGATTTAGGTATTCCAGTCCAGAATAACTTCTATTTAACTCAAACATTACAAGTTAAATGAGAGCCTGTAATAAAGTAAAACTTCATCCACATACTAACTTCAGAAATATCGTTTGTTACCTGGGACTGTCTAGCACAGTAGTCGGCAAGTAATTTTTGGTGAGGTCCGCATACTGTGAGAATTTTTTTACGAGGTCCAGAAAAAAAACACACTTGTCTTACACTTGAAAATATTATTTTAATTAACAAAAGTATACTTATACCTTATCTATGTATTAATTGGTACTTGGTATAAAATACATTACAATATTTCGCGGTCCGATCGAGCTTTCGCGGTCCGCATACGGACGGTCCGCCTGTTGCTTACCGCTGGTCTAGCATATTATAATAATTATGCCATGAAGTCAAGTCGCACACTTGGTATAACTTTCTAAGTACTCGCCGAAAATAATATAGTATATTTATTTCTATTCGAATGAATAAAATACATAAAAATGAAATACGTTTATGTCAGGTATAACCCATAGAAAAAAATATTTTAATTAAACTAGAAGGAAATAATTTTTATTAATTTAAATATTTGCCACCCTTTGGCGCATTGACCTATAAATCGACGAAGTTATATTATCACACATCTGGAAACTATGTATTTTAAATTAATCAGTTTTTTTAAAACTTTTCCAAACCGCTTAAACGTCTTTTCACATAAACACAAAAAAGAAACAGTAAAATCCAGTGAGACCCTAAAATAAACTGAGATAAACAAAACGTTTTCAACTTTTTCGGCGTAAACTGTTCAGGAGCTTAGCGTAACGAAATTTCAAGTTACTTTTGGTGAAAATAAAACAATTTGTAATTCGCCGTTGGAAATTCCGGGCCTTTCATTAGAGGACCTTCGAGCTGAATTAATGTTTCAACAATTAATCGTCCCACCTTTAATGCATTTACTTCAGAATATATTAAAAATTAATTATATTGCTACAATTTTAACGACAGGTTTACTATGCCTTGTCAGATTTTAAGCATGTTTGTACCATTGCGATAGGAATTAGGATTAACCTTAATTATTTCAACTCGTTCAACAAAAAAACACTTTTTGTAATACATAAAAATATATTTTCGGTAAGTTGAGTATGTGTATTATGAGCTATTTATGGCAAAACAGAAATTATTTGTGTAAAAGTTTAGTACAAGATAAGAAGAAGTTAATATAAATGTATAAAGAACTGTACCAATTTTACGTGCCTTGAACAAACCTTTAAATTGGTAGCATTATATCCGCTCATACGAAGCTTTGTTCCCATTTTTTAAATCAAGAGTGAAAAAACGGAGCAACTATAATTTTTAAAGGCCGGCAACACACCTGCAGCTCTGATGTTGCGAGTGTCCATGGGCGATAGTAGTTGCTTTCCATCAGGTACCCGTTTGCTCGTTTGCCCACTTATTTCATTTAAAAAAATTCGGTGTATTCGTAGCGGGAAAACATATCAAGACGTATAATATCATGTTTTTAAGAGATATTACACGTACTTTCATTAGTTTTGTAAGGGTCGGTAAGAGGATTATGTCGACCATTTTAATTTTTTATCGTCCACAAAGTATATTACAAATTGTCCCCCGATCCGATTACTATCAATCATTAATGACACTTGATATTATCATTTCGCATTTCTAATACGTATGGGACGAGTTCACGAGTAGACCGATAACCTTGTACCTTTCATAAAAGGCGATACAAACCTTTCATAATTTTATCGAAAAATATTACCGATTTGAAACAGTGTTTGCGTATCATGGGACGATCTTTGAAATGTTCTCCTTCGAACAAAAAGAACAATCAAAATCGGTTTATAAACAACGAAGTTATCCGCGAACAAACATAACAAATAAAAGCATATTTACGGTCGAATTAATGGTTTATCAATCTTCTGATTTAAAGTCGGTTAAAAGTTATCTAACAAACCAACTAAAACATCATTATCACAAACACTATAAAATACAATATTATAATATTTAAAGCATCCATTTTCCTTGTTGTGTTATAACAATAAGATATTTCAAGTATTCCAGTCCATCAGTTTAGAAGCCCGTCGAGAGATTACGGGGCGTTATAAATACGGCAGTTATGAACAAAGTATAGACAATAAGTTGGCGCGATGGGCACTTGATACGGAAAGTTCGCGGAGCTTTTCATATACTGCTCCAAGTTGAATAAAGTCCCACATAATGAAATAAGTTTCACTTAAGCCTTCGCGGTTGAAAATATTTTTAATATTCCTTTCAGCGTTCATTTTTTACGTAATTTGTGGATAATACTTTTTATCAATGGTGAACTTTGTTCACAATAAGTTTAAAGTGAAAGCAAAGAACGTTTTGTATAATTTTTATTGTTATGAGGCTTAAATTCGAAACAAACATTTATTTATAATTATACATATAAACGATGTGTCAATAAAGATTTTTGAACGTTAATGACATCTATAGAAACTCGTCCTACTAGGTCTGGTTAGTCGTTCTACGAGATTTTGTGGGACGAATAATTATTTAATTATTTTTGTCTAATAAATATACACATTAAAAAAAACATTTTAAATATGTTTAATTATTAACGTATTTTAAGAGAGATTGCTACGCTATACTGCTATTAAACAAAATATTACAATACAAAGCGCAATGGAACAGCGTAGTTAAAAGTGTGCTCAAATGTTTAAATAAAATAATCCAAAGGTATTTGCGAACCTATTACTTTAAAACGACGTTCCTTATTCTCGAATCACAGTAACTTGAAGTCAGTTATTAAATAAACCGAGTTAAACCCTTCGAGCGTGTAAAAGTGGGTAGATTGACAATTTCCGAGTCACATTTTCCCCGAGCTGTTACAGGTTAAGTGTGTTCGAAAGAATTACTTTAGATATTCAATTTTTCGTTTTATAGGGTTAAAGAAATTGTTGAAACGGGGAAGTCATTCTTGAAATTGGGTAATAAAGACCAAAAGATATAATATTATATAATATTATATTATATATTTCATTTTATTTTAATTATTCATATTATGTTATAGTTGTTTAAGGGAGCTGTGGTTTAATCAAGTAACGAATTTTTGGGTATAGGTCTATTATCTAAAATAAAGGGGCAAATTTGGAAAAAAATAATATATGAGTCCATAATAATTTATAGAATATATTTATATTTCGAGTATGACGATTATTATTTTTCAGTTTCATCACCTTTACCATAGATCATCATGCTCAAAAGGTAAACTATGATATTTTTATCGCACCTTATATACAATAGACGTGTTAAAATTCTAAAAATTTAAAATTGATAGTTTTATGATTCCACTTCATTTCGAACACAATAACATTTAATTGAACTTCGAAAACAATTTACACCGGGATGAAAGGAATAAAATGACCCGAATCTAAGCATAGGTAACTTTACGAGGGGGAAAAATTTATGGGTTTTCAATACAGTGAAAGGTGTAAAAGGCGTTGGACAATTTTAGCGGGTGTAAAACCAAATTTACGACCGAAGATTCTACAATCCTGAATTTCCTTCGCTACAAATTACGTAAATTGTTAATAGTTTAGGTCGTTGTAAGCAGTTTCCCTTTAAAAAGTATTTTATTATACAGTACCTATAGATATAATGTTTGTACTTTATTCGTCTACACACTTGAAATAAATCGATATTGATTATTCAGCGTACTATGAGTATCTACTAGAATATATCATAGGATTGTTTGCACTGCAGCGAAATGTAATCTACCTCAGGGTGAACCAATTTTCATGTGACCAGTTTTTTTTTATGAAATAAGGGGGGCAAATGAGCAAACGGGTCACCTGATGGAAAGCAACTTCCGTCGCCCATGGACACTCGCAGCATCAGAAGAGCTGCAGGTGCGTTGCCGGCCTTTAAGAGGGAATAGGGTAATAGGGAAGGGAAGGGAATAGGGGAGGGTAGGGAATAGGGGAGGGTAGGGAAGGGAATAGGGTAGGGGATTGGGCCTCCGGTAAACTCACTCACTCGGCGAAACACAGCGCAAGCGCTGTTTCACGCCGGTTTTCTGTGAGAACGTGGTATTTCTCCGGTCGAGCCGGCCCATTCGTGCCGAAGCATGGCTCTCCCACGTATGTAAAGTTTTGTGAGAATACATCTAGTTCAATGTTATTTTTCGAATTAAAGCAATAACATACGTATATTGTTTACTAGATGAAACTCGTTTATCGCGCGGGAACTGTGAATTTTTCTAGGACGAAAAGTATCATGTGTCCTTTCCCGGTACTCAAAGTACCGCCATGCCAAATTTTAGCAAAATCGGTTCAGCGGTTTGGGCGTGAAGAGGTAACAGACAGACACACTTTCGTATTTATAATATTAGTATGGATATCATTCCCTTCATCTCCTTTCATGTCCCCTGGGAAACAGGCTCCACTGGTTGCAAACTCCTGGCTTAGAGAAACAAAATATAACACAGTTATTTTTCCTATTCTTGCTCAAGCGATTGTTCCGTATAGTTACATTAAAGAGCACATTTGCCTCACAGTTGTTGTGTGCAGTGCCGCGTTTAGCTAGCGCGGGCCCCATCGCAAACTGGCGCAGGGCTCCTATTTTACTTTAAATTATTATCAATTGAAAGGCCGATCTAACATTTTTTTTTGTAACCGGAATATTCAACATAAAATGTAAATGGTAAAAAGCTATTAAGCTTTAAAAAAAATTTTTACCCTATTAAGACGCTTTATAGTCAGTCAGTCGCACACCGTAGTCAGACAGAATAGACCTTTAAGGTGACACCGCGTTAAAGTAAGAAACCATGTTGGATATGTTTTAGATTGCTTGTTTTCTATTAGAGGCCGACCCGGCCTCTCATAGAAAACAAGCAATGGAACAGCAAAAAATGGAAAGGGCGTAAGCGACAAAATGGCTTTGTCGCGTAATTTAAAAACCATATTAACATTAAAATTTCATATAAGCTATGGGTAAATTAAAGTGTATACTTGAACCAATCCATGTACAAATTCTGGACGCTTGAATCACTCTCCTCTGTTGGCAAAATAGGAATCCCTTTTTTACAGAGGTATTTTTGATTGATTATTCTGTGTTATGAAAGTTGACCAATCGTGTTATGCTATGGGTAATTCAAAGACAAAGACATGATGAATACTGATAATGAACTTTAATTTCTTAGATTTAGTCGTTGCTGATAAAAATCGATATTGCTACAGCCAAATATCAAGGCGTCGCCTTAAGCAAGGACGTCATAGGACTTGCTACTAAATAATATGTTAATCCGGCCCTGGTTGTAAGCTGTAGCGTGTCTCTGCCTATTGTCTTGGAATATTTAAAGCTACACGCTCCCGCAAGAATAAAACTAGAATACTGAGTGCTTCGAAACTTCCTCGCATTTTAAGTTTTAATTTGACGGTTTTGGGCAACGATTATTTCAATTGTGTCTATAGAAATGTTTTAACATTTAGCAGATTCTTATCACTATAAGGCTGACTATAATATTATGACTGACCATAATATCTGTGCCAACCCTACTTCAATGTCTTTTATCAGAAAACAATATAATCATAAAAGTGGGACGAAACGCAAAATAAAAAAAATATCACTGCTAGCCATTCGTCCACCTGGGACGAACATTTATGGGACGAAATAGTCAACTACTCTTTTATCATGATAGTATTCTAAATGTAACATTGCAACTAAAATATCGCGTTTGCTGGTAATTAACCAAATTCCTTCAATCTCAGTATACCTTTATATTTTTATAGATACTGAACAAACTATAGATTGCTACGAAGTTGATAGCAAAAGCAATGGGAATCTAGTATGAAATTATGGAATAGCGTTTGTGGTCGGCGCGACCGCAACAACATGATTCTAATTAATGCGTTTTAAATGCAGCATGGGGCTTAAAATTCAGTTCTGACAGGTAATTTTGCACAGTATTTTAAATTATCACTTTATTATTCTCCAACTGTGTATGAAAATAGCTTATTACGGATTTACACAAATATATTAATAATAAAATTTGAAAGTATTGTACGTGTTATTAATTTATACAAGCTATTTGACAGAGCTTTGCTCGGTATTCGATAAAACACGAATAAAATGTCATTTTCTAAAAATGATTCCTAGCTAGATCGATTTATCGCCCCCGAAACCCCCTATATACTACATGAAAATCTTTGGAGCCGATTGCGAGATTCCAATTATATATACAAGAATTGGTCGTTTAAAGATATAAGATTATATTATTTTTGATAGCCTTTACTCTATTCACGTTCTGAAGTCTGTGAATTATTCATACTTTTATTAACACAATACGGACATATATTTTACACCCTGTACGCAAAAAAGATTATGGATTTACGCATCCTCATACCCAACACATTTTAATATATTACAATAAGATATTTGAAACAGTATAACATAATTTATAGCATTCATATCGTTGTACATTCGTATATGTAACGTATTATTTTACATTTCACTGTGGAGTGGAGGATTTTCGCTGCAATAACTCAGCCCCGCAGGTGCGATGCTGGCCGTGAAAAATGATACTATTCCCGCTGAACCTTTGAATTCTCAACGCGATTTTTTGGTATTACACCGCTTTTTGTTTGCGAAACACCGTGACATTTGAATTATGGCGTTGTGACATTACATTAAAATTTTAATGAGAAACGTGTTTGATGGCATTAAATTAACTTTTAATTCAACGCAACGCAAAGATCTTTTAAGACAAGGACTAAGGAGTAAGGAGTTGGTGGTAAATCCTGTGGTAATTTTCCCAATTGATATTTGATAACAAAATATGTATGGGTCGAGTCCACTACCTGCCCATGAAATATTTTTTCTGACAGTTTAAAAAAAAAAACTCCCTAAACAGGGTTTTCGCGGCAAGTAGCGTCAGAGTATAAATATAACTATAAATGGTACTTATGGCTGCGTTTTTTCATATTAATAAAATACGTATCTTTAGAGATAAAATATCTGAAACCTATTTATTCATCTATGATACTTCCTACTACAAAATAAATAATTTTGCTGGTGACTCTATTATTTTTCTCTTTAAATTCATGAAAATCATTGGTACCAGTTTCAATGTATAAAATAATAAAAATAATTATTTTGCTACTCGTCCCAATAGGACGAGATTTCATTGGACGAGACACTAAACTACTCAACTATTCTGAATAACGGATATCTAGCGACAATCAAATATTGAGTTACCGTCGGAACAAGATTAAATCGTCTCAAACGATCTAATACAACTGTTTGTATCTAATTGCGAACGCGATAATTATTACAATACCACAAAGGAAGACATTCAATATAATCGCACAATTGTAACCTGAATCGAGCGATAGGTGAGACCACAGACATGGATTGGAGGAGATTGATCGATGGACTATAATTACACGTTGCTCGGAAACCCTCACTAATAAAAATATCCACACTGTGTTTACATCCAGACTAGTATAATTATTATAAATGCGAAAGTGTGTCTGTCTATGTGTTAACTGTTCATGCCCAAACCACAGAACCAATTTTGCTGAAATTTGGCATGGCGAAACTTTGAGTCCCGAGAAAGGACATAGGATAGTTTTTATGTACGGTTCCCGCGAATTTTGGCGCAACGGAGTTGCGGGCGACATTGTCTATTGTAAAAAAAATGAATCACTAAATGTGTGTGTAAGGGTCAATTAAGACCGCAATACATCTTGCAAATCGGTCAAAGCCACACAAATTTAGAAATGCAGATGCATTTCTAAATTTGTGTGGCGTTGCGATCTTAATTGACCCATAAGCGCTAATCTCGATACCGGCTGTGCCAATTTTGCTAATTCTTTTTTTTTGTGCTGGAGGTAGGTTGTTACTGAGAGAAAATTTAATAAGATAACTAGGAAATTATAAACTAAAGCCCGAATTTGGAAATTACAAAGTCTAGGTAGGTTTCTATCATCAAGTCATATTCTAAATCAGAACCCTAGAATCAGCACTTTTTTGTAAAAAGCGTAAATTAAAAAAAATGTTATTGATTGTACTGTAAACTATGTCTGTGTGATTCCATTTGCGATGCAGGTGCCAGGTGAAATCAACTGGGATCAGGCGATACGAAACACAATTCAACGATAGTTCGGTTAGCCCGGGATGAAGTGACCAGACTATCTTCTATGTTGATGGATTTACCATCTTTGGTCTTCGTTCATAGGCGAATTGTGATCAGAGAATCGGTATGCCGGTGTACTAAAGGATTAGTGTTTCGCTATTAATGGTTAGGCTTAAGGGTTAAATCTGACCACAACGCGACGCATAGATGCATTTCTAAATTTATATGGATTTGACAGATTTGCAAGATCTCAAATCTCACGCAAATTTATAGAGAGTGCTCTTGTGTACTGCGCACACACTTGGGCACTAAAATTATTCCTGCGTATCTGGCCTGGTTTCAATGAAACCAGCACCCGTCACCGAAACCAGAGTGGGAGTAATTATTATATAATTTATAATGCCAACTGATTATATTGCATTCGGAATTCCGAATACGGAACACAAATTCGGAAATCGAATACGGAAAACGTGAGTAGACGGCCTTATGAATATCAAACGAAATCTGTCAGTTTGTCTTTATAATTTATCAGTGTTCCTATTTTTTCACATTTCTTTGCTATAGATTAATTCATGAAGCCCTAAGCGGCCGCATCCGGCCGCGATAACAATAGATAAGCTATTGTGTCTCGTTATTCCACGATCGATGGTAAACTTAGGGTCAATTCAGGCCGCAACGTGACGCGAGGTCTTGGGTTCGATTCCCGCATTGGAAAGAACGTACTCTTTGTAATTTGTTGTTCCTTTGAACAACAAATTACAAAGAGAAAAGTGACAGATTTTATCTGTCGCTTAGTCTATTTTAGTGTAGTAAAAAACCCTTTCTATAGTTGCTATGCAAAGCGTGCTATTGTTAGCTGCAAACTATAATGATTCTTATTACCACTCTAGTTACTGAGATAAGTAGATCCTAGTACGGGCAACAACATCTACCGACTTAATATTCTTACTGATAGATTTGAGACTTAATATATTTCTCTACAGTGATTGGGCAAATATAATTATTATAATAAATAATGATATAAGTGATTAACTTAATTGTTATAACATATTTTGTGCATATTACCTATAAATATATTAAACTGAATTAAAAGAGTACAGTATTTTTCTGCGTGGTTATAGTTTAATGACACCAATATTATAAACAGTCAAAGAAACAGTCTATAGCCACAAGACTCCGAATTTCATAAACACCTTTTTGAAGCAACAAAGTTCTTCAGTCAAATTATTCGCATTCTTATACAGAGGACACTTGCGCGCAGAACTCGGTAGTTCGGTAATTTGTATTCGCGAAAATGGAAATAATATAATAACTATTCCGTTTATTTTCCCAGACACGTCCCGGGCAAGTTGATTTTATTACGCTACATTTGCCTCGCATTGGGTCCAAAGGCTTTAATATCTACACGCTGTAAAATGTTTATTGAGTCAACAGTCAACATGTTTGCTGCTAAAATTAGATGTTAAGATTTGAACATTATTGACTGAGCTTATACTGCATATATCGTAGTCTTAGTAAGAATACATCTGAAGAAACAGATTAAATCTTTCAAGTAACATTATAGACCACAGAGCACATTTTCAAAAAGTCTGCTGCAAAACAGGCAAAATCTGAAACTAAAGAAGTGACAATGAAAAATGTACAGAAGTTACGCGCTCGATTTACAAAAACTGTAACTCCATTATATATTTGTTTCACAAAAAATGAACTTACTAAGTTTAAAATCAAACCTAGAACTTAAATACTGCATTATTATAACTGTTATACAGCAAATAAATAACACATTTTTAAAAATAATATCCTTTCTTATCCTATCTTATATCTTTAAACAAGCAATTCTTGTTTATTATATATAATTGGGATCTCAGAAACGGCTCCAACGATTTTAATGAAATTTAGTATATAGGGGGTTTCCGGGGCGATAAATCGATCTAGCTAGGAATCATTTTTAGAAAATGTAATTTTATTTGTGTTTTATCGAATACCGAGCAAAGCTCGGTCAAATAGCTAGTTTACTTTTATAAACGTATGATACTTTCAGAGGGAAATCAGATATCTTTTATTCCGATAGAAAAATTATGCTCAACCAAGTTGCGGGCATATTTTATTATTTTATTAATGTTCAATTTCTAAAACTATCTTAAGTTAACAACACATTGCTAAATTACCTGCATAGGTGCCTATCTCTAGAAGATATCTCTGCCACTACAATTACTGATCTAGTTATTAAGTATGTTAATTATTACGTCAACCCCATAACTTAACCGAAATCTCCAAAAACGTGGATGATCAAGTGATAATATCCATAGTTAACCCGTTCGCATAATAAACCATTTAAGAGCAGCGGTAGGTGAGAAAGCCTGCACCCAACGACGGTATTTGAATAATTTGCTGATTTCTTACTCGACTCGACATAGTATGTTTTAGCTTCACAAGTCTGTTTTATGATAATGCTGATGGAATATGTATTAGGTAGTGTGAATAAGCTAGATGTAGTATTGTCTTATTCGAGTTTAATACTGTTATATCCCTTAAACTTACAAGAATGTAAATTATAATTATATCCCTGATTTAAGAAAATTTTAAAGTCTCGTGTCGATGTTTAAAAAAAAACTTTAGAGGTGTCAAGGGACACCTGAATGGAACGAAGTTATTTCTTATATTCAAAAAACCTGTACATACATAATATACACTCAAAAAAATAATAAAAAAAAAACATCTATTGACGCACAGGAAAACTATCAACGCCCCTACCATGCAGGTACTAATGAAAAAGTGTCGAGGTCAAATATCATTTTGTCTAGCCTATCCAGCATTTAACGCGCAATAAGGAACTTCGTTCCAAAAACTGCACATTTCGTAGATACAGAGGAGGTGTCTACGAAAACTTTACAAGTGTCTACAAAAACTGTACAATGGTCTACGAAAACTTTAAAGGTACCTTCGAAATATTATGTTCTTGTGTCAACGAAAACTGTACAGCTGCTTACGAAAACTGTACAGCTGCTTACGAAAACTGTACAGCTGCTTACGAAAACTGTACAGGTTTCTACGAAATTGTAGAGATGTCTACGAAAAATGTATAGGTGTCTACAAAAACTGTGTATTTGTCTACGAAAGGTGTGCACTTGTCTACGAAAGGTGTGCAGTTGTCTACAAAAACTGTGCAGTTGTCTTCGAAAACTGCACACGTGTCTACGAAAACTCTAACTGTATTCTTTCGAAAATATTTCATTGCCGTAGGTTAAACATCTTAAAAGAATCCTTATTTGTATTTCGATAGAAAACGGACAGGATCAGACAACGCACAACGCTGCACTTTTCTTTGAGTTCATAAGTGGTTCAGAAAGTATTTTAGTATTGCATTAAAATACTAAAAAGTATATAATTATTCTTGGGGTACCTACTTCGAACATTCAAATTACGATCTACGCATACCATATAAGTCGCAAGTTGAATTCGACTTGCGTAAGTTTCGCAAACTTGTTCAACAATACAACAATAGTATTCGGTAACGAATAGGTTTTGGGATATTGTACCGAGCTCATCAGTTATCTTCGCGAACAAATGAATGGCGACGACCCGGATTAATTGATGCCTATTGATGGGGGAAAGGATTGATCGAGCCGAGATATGACACTGACAACTTAATTAATACAAACGCGTGTTTATTTTTCGAAGGTTTGATAAATTGCATTTGAAAATGACGAGTACATAAACATCCGTTTTGATATTAAAAATACGTGTGGCACGGGACTGCCGCGGTAAATTACATAGCATTAGCTAGTTTACACGCAACGAGGCAATTGGATTCCTAGGCAGTTGACGGACCTACGTCATGTGGTCCACTTAACTGCCTAGAAAATAACTTCTCTGATAGTACACAAATACTGTGCTGAAGTCTGTCGAACTGAAACGATGTTAGATGAAGCACGGCTTACAACGCCATACCTCTGTGTTGGTCGGAGTGGAGGGTGTTAGATAAGTTGACCGCATCTAAAATGGTGCTTGTGTAACCTTGACAGTTTTAAGCAAAGTATAGGAAACAGTATTTACAAGATGGCGGCGATTCTAATTTTGAATTGGCGAATCAAAACTTAAAAATATGCTTGTGGGGTATTATAGATTTAGGTACTTAATTTCTATAAACTTTTTTTAACTATAAAAAATACAATTTTTCGTAAACTAAATGGTATTGTTCCAATTTGGCATGCCGTCGTGCAGCACTATACCGAATCGTTATACAGCACTCCGCTAATCCGACTGATCACGAATTCTAAATAAATAATATCAGCACCAGCCATTCGCCTCACGTAGACACCTGACTCTCAACAGCTGGATATTTTATTCATAACCCCTAATACCTTACCCAGAGTGGCCGAAAGCTCAGGAGATAGCTCCAAGTTGACACCATAAATCAGGGAGGATTATTGCGAGTGGAAAAATAAAGGTATCAGTGCTGCCATTATTTCGGTTGGAAATGAATGATTTTAGGCGCGCTTGAAAAAATATTCGATTAGACAATTTTCGAATATCGTAGATACTTTTCTACCAGAGAGGAGTAGTTGTATTGGTACTTAGAAGTATATTTCTCGTTTTGCATTCTCATACATCTCTACTAGAAACAAAGCCTTATTTCAGGAACGAATTAAAAAGTTTGTAACTAAGAAACGTTTTCCTTCTGTGTCATCTCATAGATTTTTTTCTTTTGCAGAACGAACTGAGTAGTTAGTAGCAGAAAGACAGAGTTCTCTTACGTGAAGCCAATTTGTTGCAGACTGATTATAAATCTCGCTAGCGGTGTGGCTTTTAACAGAATAACTCTTATAAAATTTCCTACTTATTATGCTCTTAGGATGCGAAGAATTCCATTGCATAGTCCCCAATGAGATTTTGCAATATCTGTTTATACAATCGTACAATTCGGGGATTCCCCGAATTGCCAGTCACACCAAATCGCGGGACGTCCCGAAGATTGATGCCCTCCACCTAATTAGAAAAGTTCCCCAGAACGTAACACCGCCGTGTCACAGTAATGCTTCTTCCATCACGGTACGGTCGTATCGAAATGTACACGTCATTGTGAGCGATACGCGAATGAGGGTGTTTGAAATTATATTTGCTACCAGGTGCCGCTATGTAGCCTTAAGGTCACAGCACACATATCTCGGAAAGGGATCGGCACCATATCGCCTCGAGTCGTTCAATATTGTTTGTATGAAACTCCCTACTGCACCGCACACTAAGCGGAATAACTAAATAAAAGTAATCGCCTCGCCTCGGAACAGGCTTCGAACCGACTCGTCGTCACCCCGCTTACGGCTCGTCGTCCCCGCGCTTACGGCTTGTCGTGTCCGTGCTTACGTCTCTCCGTACTCAAGCTTACGTTTCATCGTTCCACCCTAGCCCCTTTCCCCTTCCCCGAGCCGTAAGTGAGACGTCACCTAGCCGTAGCCGAGTTGACGTACAGGGCACAGGTATTTACTGCTGATATGCTTTGGTTACGTGTATACGTTAGGTTGACGCCCGGTTGACGGCTAGGCAAAAGGCGATACGGCTAGTAGTAAATAATCCAACCAAAATCCGACAGGTTGCACACGTGATATCAGAATATTGATAGAAATACGTTTGACGTGGAAGCGTCATGCTTCGGAACGAATGGGCCGGCTCGACCGGAGAAATACCACAGGCTCAAAGAAAATAAGCGTGAAACAGCGCTTGCGCTGTGTTTCGCCGAGTGAGTGAGTTTACCGGATGCCCAATCCCCTGACCTATTTCCTTCCCTACCCTCTCCTATTTCCTTCCCTACCCTCCCCTATTCAAATTCAAATCATTTATTTCGGGCATCAGTGGCCCATATAACAAATACTTTAAATCTAACATACATATTATCAATTATATAATAAATACCTTAAAACTAACATACATAACATATATTCTTAAAAACTAACACTGTCACGTTTTGCCGGCGACGTGACTCGCTTCGTTCCGGAGTCTCCCCCGGAACCTCCGATAGACTACATCCATCGGCCAGAACTCCGGCGCATCGAAAGTCGACAGAAGATGCGTCGGTACTCTCACCATAAAGGAGCTAAAGTTAACCTATTCCCTCTTAAAAGGCCGATGCTGCGAGTGTCCATGGGCGACGGAAGTTGCTTTCCATCAGGTGACCCGTTTGCTCGTTTGCCCCCTTACTTAATTAAAAAAAAAGTCAAAATATATCGAACTAAACTTTTCATGTACTGTATAACATGCCGATGCTGCCGTCTAGCGTAAAACATTGCAATAATTTATATTATTATTAATAATATTCTATATATTACATATTATTAATTTTAGGTACTATTAGACAATGCTTAAACGGCCAGTCTGAGATCAGTTGAGTCCCAGAGACAAGAATTGAAAAAAACTATGATGAAGTCAATATTTTTTACAAAATATAAGTAGGTAGTAGTCCTAATGTCGTTGCAAGTAAGGTCGATTTAGTTTGTTATTATTTTTAGCAATATTCCGCGAAAATATAAACTGAATCATCAAAGAAGAAGAAAGAAAAAACTCATCCCAATGAATCCTCGCGCACCATCACTGTACGGCTTGCCAAAGATTCACAAAACTGATATTCCCATGCGTCCAGTTGTCTCATACATAGGTGCACCAGCATACGAGCTGGCAAAGTCACTAAATTTCATAATAAAAGAAAAGCTCTCATTTCGGCCACCTTATGCCATAAAAAATAGTCTACAATAAGTCAACAAAATTAAAGATGTGACTTTGCCACCTCGTTGCAAATTAGTTTCACTTGATGTCGATAGTTTATTCACTAATGTTCCATGTATGGAAACATTGGGTATTTTAAGGAATGCACTAGAAAAACGTTTACCTCCTGGTGAAAGTAATTTACTGTTTTCGCGGAATATTGCTAAAAATAATAACAAACTAAATTTAAACTATGGATTTCCGCAAAGTAACGCCTGATTCCATTAACTAAGTAAGGTCGAATTTCGACCATTGGGCGATCTCTAGTTAACAATAAAAAGGTTTATTTTTCACATAACTTACAGATAATGGTACAGAATACAATTACAAAGATATTTAAACGTGTGAACTGGAGCCGAAACTACTTCTTTACCGGCGTTCGCTTCGATCTCACGCTTTTCGAGCAGGACATTTGACCTGATCGAAAAACGTAAGACGGAGAGAGAATGAACCACCAGCGTCATGTAGGACAGGAAGTAATATCATACTTTATACCGTGCAGCAAAAATGTATACCTGTGCACCTGTTTCTTTTCCACTTCTGCCGTCACTCCCGATGTTTTTTTTACTACTTCAGACAATGTATACTTTATATTTTGTTCTACAACTTTACTATTTCTAATTTGATCAAGCCATTCCTTGGGTAAATACATGTCTTCGTCAGGTTTTAAAAATGAGATTTATAACTCGATAAAACTAAAACACGAACGATTTTTCCAGTAGAAATTCTAGAATTTAGCAGATTCTTTGCGATGTATTTATTTACGAGTAGAAAGCTCCGCATCGCTTGGCAAAAACTACAAGATCGATAAGGTAAATTAATCCCAATTGTCTTCGTTCGGCAGTCGAGTATACGATGCCAATTGTTTTGGTCTTATTTCGAGAGGTTTTATAAATATACGTTTCTAATAGTCAGGGAGCCCTAGACCATTTTTTTTTATTACTATCAAGCTACGAATAATAAAAACTAAGGAAAAGTAACTCCGTCAAAAAACATGCTCCACAATACTTGTCAAAACAGTGTACCATACCATGTATTTCAATACATTTGCAATATTTAGGTGACCTTGAGCGGATCACAAGGAACCAAATTTAAAATGGTAATAGTATGGGGGTTACGATTCCTTAGTTTTTATTATTCGTATCTATCAAGCAAATTTTTTGTGAGTAGCTTCATTTTGATAACACAAATAACATTTTTATTTGCGAAAAATCTTGAAAGTGGTAGATAACAGAGATAGAAAGGATTTCATACTTTGATTTGATGGTCCTAAAATATACATTGTTCTATTTGTAGGACAATGTTACTCTTTATAACTAATTACCTACCAATATAAAAAAAAAAACTGCTGGTTAGGGTTCCGTTTTAGGGTACCGTATTCAACCAAGTTTTGTTGATTACAGAACCCTAATACGGAACCAGCAGATTTTTTGTGTTTGATTGGTGAAATGAAGCTACTCATAAAAAATTGCTTGATAGTAATAAAAAAAATGTTCTAGGGCTCCCTGACCATAAAGCTATAAACAACGAGAGGAAATGATTTTTGATAAGCATTTTTCCAATCACAAGAATACTATTATCACCAAAGTAGAGTATGCACTATTAAAATTATTCTTTTTTTTATGAAATAAGGGGGCAAACGAGCAAACGGATCACCTGATGGATAGCAACTTCCGTCGCCCATGGACACTCGCAGCATCAGAAGAGCTGCAGGGGCGTTGCCAGCCTTTTAAGAGGGAATAGGGTAATAGGGGAGGGTAGGGATGGGAAGGGAAGGGAATAGGGGAGGGTAGGGAAGGGAATAGGGTAGGGGATTGGGCCTCCGGTAAACTCACTCACTCGGCGAAACACGGCGCAAGCGCTGTTTCACACCGGTTTTCTGTGAGAACGTGGAATACCACGTTCTCACAGAAAACCGGCGTGAATATAGAAATATCTCCGGTCGAGCCGGCCCATTCGTGCCAAAACATGGCTTTCCCACGTTCAAAAATTTTGTTATGACTTATGATATTATGTGTTTAGAGCCCTGGACGTCAAGTAATAATACACTTAAAGGTCAATTGCCCCGAGTCAAATTGTAAGTATGAGTAGGAAATACACATAAACTGAAACAAAAATATAAACCTTTTGGCGCAGCCCAATCAAATATTATTATGATTTATTGAAGGAAAGTTTTTCAATAAAGAGCTCATCCAGGAATATTGTTTACACTGAGACTTGTTTGGCCCAACCCAACTCAATTGCAATCTGGTTTTTCTGGAACCACAACCACGGTAAACAATAATAATTAAAAGCTGGTTATTCGGATTTTTGGAACCATCGACACATCATAATATTATTATTTAATACGCAAGTATATATAATAATATTTTTAGCTAAATGAAACAGAAAACAAAAAATAAATCACCCACTAAACAAAGTAATTTTTATGTACTTGTATACCTTTAAGAAAATGTTGTCTAAAATTAAATAGTCTCTAGTCATAACATTTTATGAACAGTTCCCAAATCCAAACTAAAGTCTATTTTTGTCAAAAAGCTGTCTTATTTAAATAATACGCAAGCGAAAAACTTTGTATCCCTTTTGACGAAAAATCCGGAAACGTCGGTGAATGAAATTTTGCACAATTATAGTTTATATTAAGGTGAAGGAGTGCATTGAACTAATATTATTTTGAAATTATGCTTTTATCATACATTTTTTTAACAAATAAAACATTACACACACTACAAAATATAGGTAGTAGTCCTAATATCGTTGAAACTAAGGTCGAATTTTGACCTTTGGGCGATCTCTAGTAATATAAATTAGTAATATCGACGGTGGAAAGGCAAAAGTTACCAAGCGACACTAGGGGTCAAAATGAGTTATTTATATATTCGGAATCAGCGAATTTTTCTCTATCGATTGGTCTTAGTCCCATGTCTCTACGAGCACTTTTGATGTCGCTTAGGAACTCCGTGGAAACGGGTATTTTTCTTATTTTCGGCGACCAAGCGACAACTTTTTGACACCTTTTTAAAAAGCAGGCATTTGGTAATATCTATATGTTTCTTTTTTTACTTGGTAATTTCTGCCTTTCCACTAATGGTATCAATTAGGTACTTGGGATGTTGTACCTATAATACATTTATTTATTTATGGTATTTCGGAACCTTTTACAAACCCTTGAGATATTTTTCTGTCGTTAAGTATTTTTTAACAAACCGTCATCATATCAAAAATTCAATATTTTACTCGCCGAAACTAAGATAACATGTGGCGCTTGGTAACCTTTTACCTGCCGCTTTATCTATAAATTTTGTTACTTGGATACCAATTGCTAAAATAATTATTTAATTTTAAATGTGGTTAGCCCAAACAAACACTTGACGCGTTGTCGCTTGTCCCCGCTGTAAATCATACCTAATATGGTGGATAGTAACGGTTTTTTCGATCAGTCGTAGTTCCACTGTCGCTTAGGCAACCAGCGTGCGCGCTCTCGCGCATTTCCTTACTACTGTTTTGTGCGATACGACACTTGGTATCTATTAAAATTATTATTTTCAAGCTAATTTGATTTTTAGACTGGATTGCACCACCTTAACTTTAACTTTGACTACAGTGCAAAATGTCAAATCTTTGGGTAAAGTTAAAAATGGACGCCATCAAGACGCCATATTTAACTATAACCATAGAGCTCGACAAGGTTTTAAATGCATGCGTCGAAAAAAGGAACTAACGCTGTCATCATACAAAAGCCGCAATTTTTGACAGTTCTCCTTTACCAGCAGCGCCCCCGCCCACGCGCATGTATAACCTTGTTGGATCAGCTGTCATCTGTCAATTTCTCCGGGCAAAGTTAAGGGTAAAGTTAAAGTTAAAGTTAAATTTACCTTAACTATAACTTTAATTTTACCCACGCCTCTGGTGCAACCCAGTCTTAGAGTTTTCTGTTTTGAATATAAGAACTTACCGATGTGGTAAGTTCTTATATTAATTTTATAATAAACTCATACCAAATATTTTACTGAAAAGTTGATTATAAAATAAACGAATTTGTGAAGAGAATCGCCTTTTTATTTTAAACCGACTTCCAAAAAAAGAAGAGGGTTCTTAATTCGATAGTCTGTTCTTTATTTAGTTATGTCTGTTCGCGGATAACTCCACTATTTGTAGACCGATTTTTAAGATACTTCTGTTGTTGTATAGGACATAGTTGAAATTTGGTACCACGTTCACAAAAGTTGTGATCTGATGATGCGATCCACGATGAATCGAGGCAACTCCTTAAAATTTGTAAGGAAACATGTACAGGGGTATTACTGTAGTAATTTTGACTTTTTCTGAAGGATTTCAAACATATTATGTACTACCAAAAATAACATTCTGCAAGAATGTATAGGTACCTTGATTCCGAAGGTGCTGTACAGAATTTGCTAATCCTCATAGATATTTTTCAGGGATTTCAGCATTTAAACAAGTAATTTAAGCATAATAATATGCCAATATATCAATTTCATCAATTGTCATCATCATCACCATAAAGTTATTTTGCCACGCTGCACACACCGTCAATCATGACCCTATTATTGGTACTTCTCATAGTCATAAATCAATCACATCAAAATAATGTCTATTTTTTTAAATACACCCAGGTACAGTTAACTTTTGTGGTAGTTATACACACTTAAATAAAATTATCCACCACTGACTGCGGACAATATGCGTAATAGACATAACTAAAAAACCGGCCAAGTGCGTATCGGACCACGCACAATATAGGGTTCCGTAGTAACGCTAGTTTTTGATAATTTTTCACCATCTCAGTAACATTTAAAGGAATTCTAACGAAAAATTCCGTTATACTTTTCATACATTTTGTTTATGTCATCGACTATTACTAAATAACTTGTTAAGTCTTCTTAGCCGTGAGTGTTTTCCTTTTATATTCAGCATCTTTGCTACTCCCTTGAATATTTTCACATTTCCATTAGGCACATCCACAGTAGAATGGGGCGGGCGGGGCACTGGACTCTAACGTATTTTTCCACTGTAGAACTTCATATTTCATAAATGGACCCCGAAATCGGAAAATGATTTTTGAAATGAAAATGTTTTGGGATGGACACGGAAAAAAAACCGGCCAAGTGTGTATCGGGCGACACGCAATATAGGGTTAGTAGTACAGCTAGTTTTTGATAATTTTTGTAAAGTTAATGAATGTACATTTATAACGTGTTTTACATTACTAACAACATCATCTCAGTTACATTCAAAGGAATTTGAAGTTTGAACGAAAATTTCCTTTGTACTTCTACGAATACAATTTTTTAGTTGATCGACTATTACTCAATAATCATGAATGTCTTCTTAGCCGTGATAGTTTTCCTTTTAAATTCAGCATATTTCGTACCCCGTAAATTTTTTCACATTTCCAGAAGCAACCGTTTAGCTGGTAGAAGGGGGGAGATACTAGACTCTAACGATTTGTTCCACTTTAAAACTTCATATTTCACAAATGGATCTCAAAATCGGAAAATTGTCTTTGAATACTCATAACATTTTTAAAAAACCTTATGACAATGCTTAAAGTGTATCGAAGGTACCACAAAAAATTAAAGGTTTTATATACTTACTAGATGTCCCGCGCGGCTTCGCCCGCGTAAATTAGGAATTTTACAGCAACCGTACATTTTCCCATAAAAAATAGCTATGTATACTCCCTTCACGTGGTCTACTCTATATCTGTGCCAAATATTGCTATAAAAATTGATCCAGTATTTCGTGAGATAAACCCTTTCTAATTTATCCCCCGATTTTCCCACATTTTCCTGAGTTTCTTCGGTCGTATTAGTCTTATATAAAACCTGTAGCCTTAATCGAGTCGATAAATGAGCTATCTAACACTGAAATAAGTTTTTAAATTGGACCTGTTGTTCCTGAGATTAGCGCGATCAAGCAAACATACTCTTCAGGTTTATAATATTAAGTACAGATTTTTTTTTATTATCGCTTGACAAACTCGAGTCTCGATCTAAGAGACAGTGAAAAGTACCAATAACAGGATCATAATATTCTCATAATCATGGGACGATGCATGGTAGAATATTATGGTAGTGATGATGTTGTTGATGATGATGATGATAAATGTAATTTGCATAGTAGCATATGCTTTCCGTTCTTAAAACAACGCTGAAACTCCCAAACTTGTATTTATAAAGAATCAGGAGTTCTCTCGGCACCCTCCGAACCACGGTATACCAGGTATACCGCGGTGCAAAATCTTACTTGTTGATAGCATATGCTTAGAATACTTCTCACGAAACCGATGTCACGACATGTTTCCCTATAAATTTTGAGGAGCTCCATCGATTATTTATGGATCCTTCATCAGGTCACCACTTTTGTGAATATAATACCAAATTGGGATGATACCCTATATACCAAAAAAAATATTTGAAAATCGGTTAACAAACGGCGGAGTAATAGTTGAACATAAAAACCGAACATAACACCTCCCCCATTGTGAAAGTCGGTAAAAATTGTAGCCAATGTGTTATTCTGATGTATAAGCTATATTATTGTAAAGTTTCATTAAAATCCTTTCAGTAGTTTTTGCGTGAAAGAGTAACAAACATCCATACATCCGCACATCCACACATCCATACATCCAAACAAACTTTCGCCTTTATAATATTAGTAGGATATTACCATTTTGTCGGTTTGATTAAGATGTACATTCATGCCGAATTACAGCTTTGTAGGCCTTATACAGACAGATGGACAGACGGACAGACCGAACCTATAAGGGTTCCTTGTTGACTAGCCGTAAAAAAGAGAAAAATAAATTATTTTCAAACAAAAAATTGGAACTGACTTCCTTGGCAAAATAAAATTAATATTCTTATGAATTAACTAAAAAGTGTAACATAATTCTTATTTTATAGTAGTGCCTTTTTAGGGTTCCGTACCCAAAGGGTAAAAACGGGACCCTATTACTAAAACTTCTATGTCTGTCTGTCTGTCTCCAGTCTATATCTCAAGAACGGCTGCAGCTAGAAATTTGTAATTTTTACAGATAGTGTATTTCCTTTGCCGCTGTAACAACAAATTCTAAAAAAAAATACAACAAACCTGATTTTTTGCCCTTTTTTTTAAACGGCTCTCCTGTAAAAATAGCTATATGTCGCTTGGTAACTTTTGCCTTTCCACCGTCGATATTCAACAATGAAAAGCAATCTATATTATAGTTTGCTTTTCATTATAGTTAGAATAATATCTCAAACGTTTCAATTTTTACCCCTCACCCTAATTTTCTCCCTAAACTAAGTTTAATAGCGCTAATGCGTCGAAACGCGTTGTTTTTATCGGTAGTAAATCAATGGCGGATCATCCGGGATTAAATTTAAACTGCTACCGAAACTCCCGGATTATGATTGATCGTTCATTGGATTTTTCGTCATAAATTAATGCAGAAATAAAAGGGGTTGAATATGAACGTTATGCGGAAAGCTGAATAACAGTAATTTTATTTGCCGTGTGGAAACTGTAGTTTTTCGTAATCAAAACTATGTTTGTAATTTTTTGGGGCTCGAAAGTATTACATTACTAGATGTTCAGCGCGGCTTCGCCCGCCTAAATTAGGAATTTTACAGAAACCTTTTTTTGTACGTGGGAGAGCCATGCTTCGGCACGAATGGGCCGGCTCGACCGGAGAAATACCACGTCCTCACAGAAAACCGGCGTGAAACAGCGCTTGCGCTGTGTTTCGCCGAGTGAGTGAGTTTACCGGATGCCCAATCCCCTACCCTATTCCCTTCCATACCCTCCCCAATTCCTTTCCCTTCCCTACCCTCCCCTATTACCCTATTCCCTATTAAAAGGCCGGCAACGCACCTGCAGCTCTCTGATGCTGCGAGTGTCCATGGGCGACGGAAGTTGCTTTCCATCAGGTGACCCGTTTGCTCGTTTGCCCCCTTATATCATAAAAAAAAAAAAAAAACCGTACATTTTCCCATAAAAATAGCTTATGTCCCTACTCCCTTCACTTGGTCTACTCTATATCTGTACTTAATATTGCCATAAAAATTGCTCCAGTAGTTGGTAATTTCTTATATTTCCTCCGTTTTCCCCACATTTTCCTGAGTTTCTTCGGTCGTATTAGTCTTAGCGTGATAATATGGTTAACATTAAATCTCTCTAAGTGCAACTGTTACAAATATCCATATTAATATTACAAATGTGAAAGTATGTCTGTTGTCTGCTACCTCTTCATGCTTAAACCACTGAACAGATTTTGATATTCGACACGGAGATACTTTAAGGCCCGGGACTTAGGATACTTTTTATTGGGACAAAATTTGCGGTTCCTTCGCGATAAAAGAATTTTGACACAATGGAGCTTATAAAAAAGCTACATTGTTCAATACAACTTAAAAAATGTATACACTATACAGGTCATATACTTTACCGTTTAACGCCTCCGTAGTCTAATGGTATAGAGCGCGGCTCTTGACTCGGACGTCGTGGGTTCGATTCCCGCGTTGGGAACATGTTATTTCCAAGTTTGGTTAGGACAGTGCAGGCTGATCACCTGATTGTCTGACAAGTAAGATGATCCATGCGTCGGATGGGCATGTAAAAAGTCAGTCCTGCCCCTGATCTCTCGCCAGTCGTGTCGGTCTTCCGTCCCACTGGGTTATGAGGGTAAAGGAATAGAGAGTGCTCTTGTGTACTGCGCACACACTTGGGCACTATAAAATTACTCCTGCGTAGCTGGCCTGGTTTCAATGAAACCGGCCACCGTCACCGAAACCGGTGTTTGAGCTATTATTATTATTATTACTTTACCGTAGAGCCCCTACGCCAGCGTAGAGCCTCTACGACGGCGTAGCTTCAGCAACGAAAAACCAAAATTTGTGAAATTAGCCACCGTACTGTAGTTTTAGTTTATCATTCCAATCGCCTGTAACTTTACTGTTGGAGGGTTCTATTCCTGAATATATAGAACCTTTTAGAAATTATTTTATCAACAGAACAATGTTTTCTGCTATGAAAAATTTCTCCATTTTCTAAATAAAGAATTGGCAAAAATAATACTTAATAGGGGATCAAAATATGCATCTAATACATTGTCGCCTGCAAAAGCTGCTAACAAATAAGACAATGGCCGAATGCGTAAAACAACAAACAATTTATCATGAAAAAACTGTTTAACAAAACACCAGGAAGGGGCTAGCTTCTTGCTCCCGGGGAATTTATAACGCGTAAAAATATAATCGCCTAACCTTTTTGCTTAAAACACGATGTTTTTCGTCGCTTACCGGATTACTTCGAAAACGCTTCAATAAGGAAATTTAGAGCGAAACGTTTTCCAGGACAAAGTGAGATCCGATTTATGAATTTTTAATTTTGAAAAAAAAATCGTAGCTGTTTTAGCCCCTACCGAATAAAAATATTATTAGTAAGAGGGTTACGGCTATCCATCCATACTAAATTTTTTTATGAAATAAAAACGAGCAAACGGGTCGCCTGATGGAAAGCAACTACCGTCGCCCATGGACACTCGCAACATCAGAAGAGCAGCAGGTGCGTTGCCGGCCTAAATTAATATACTAATAATATCATTAATGCGAAAGTGTGTCTATCTCTCTGTCTATCTGTCTATCTGTCTCATCTTCGCTCCCAAATCGCTGAAACGATTTTGCTGAAATTTAATATGGAGATACATTGAGTCCTGGGATAGGACATAAATACATTTTATCCCGTAAAAATGTACGGTTCCCGTGCGATGAACGAATTTTGGCGCAATATGGATTCTGTATAATATCCTTGTCTGTTTTATATTTTGTCCTTTTCTATCGAACAACTTTTTAACTCATTTTTTTTAAACTTACCCTTTTGGACAATATTTAAAGTGTGGATCTTCTATTATAAAGGGATTAATTTATAATATTACTACCTGTCCCGGCAAACGTTGCTTTGTCATAATATAAATCAAGTATTTCACCCTACAAATAATAAAAACTAAGGTATCGTAACTCCCATACTATTACCGTTTAGTAGTAGAGAATTTTATATATAAAATTCTCTTTCTACTGTTTCGTTGTGTAAAATTATATCACATAACAAGAAATTCACTTCCATTTGATCTAAAATAACAGACTGTTGAACAATTATTATTGAACAATGAACATAGCTTCACAGAATCTCGTCCTAATCGCTTGTAATGGTCCGAGTCTTATTGGTTGTTGAAAGTAATATTATACGTAAGTTCCAACAACTGTGGTCATTGAAATCTAGTAAATTCCAGGTAGACAATTATTGGATTTAGAGAATTAAGTGAAATTTAAATGAAAAAAAAAACTATAAAGCGTACAAAAATCAGAAGCCCCACTACGCCCGATAGACGCTCTACGAAATTTCTATTATATTATACTGAATACTAATAAGTACTCGTATTCAGTATACATACTTCCATAGTAATATTATAAATGTTTAAATGTGTCTGTCTGCTCAAACCGCTGAATCAATTTTGCTGAAATTTGGTATGTGGATACTTTGAGTCCTGAGAAAGGATATAGGATACTTTTTATCCCGGAAAACGTACAATTCCCGTGCGATAGACTATATTGAACAGGATGGCGGGCATCATCAGCTAGTATCATTATAATGCCTTGCAAGTTCACATCCGCGTTGCAAACTCAGCATGTGACCACAGACCACTAACTAGCGCCCCCTATTCGGCGGCGTCTGATAATTGCATTGATTGATTTACAATATTGATAATTAGTAATTACTCGTGTTAAGTAAGAATTTTACATTTAATAATATTCTTTGTCAATATGTAAGTTTAGGAAAAAAAAAATATATGTTTCCGCTTCCGTTCACTTGGAGCGCTTTGTTCCCTTTTGTTCTGGTTGTCAATTTGTTTTATGGAGTTTTGTATTGTGAATTACCAGTTTACAATTAGTTACAAATAAAAGTGATTAGAATATCTTCTATTTTGATTTTTCTGCATAAAGTACAATAACTCGCATGTTTACGTCACTAATTCTGGTAAATAGAGTTGAAAACGGGATGTATTTGTGGTATTTAAGGCTACAACACACATCAACTCGAAAACGGATCGTAACTGTTCGCCTTGAGCCGTTTTGTGTACGAAACTCGTTTTTTTATTGAGTAGGGGAAAGGCTTTCTGTGTGTCTTAGGATTTTATTAAACTCCCTACTACAAGCTTAGTTATGTCTACTCTGCTACAAGTGATACAACGCATACTTCATCGTCGCTTACGCTTCGTTGTCACCCCGCTTACTTCTGGTTTTCAACATTAAAACATTAGTCAGCGATTGACGAGCCGTAAGCGCGATTTCGTCTAGCCATAGACGAGTTGACGTTAAATTGACGCCTGATGGCGACACCATACGGTCAAACAGGATATAAACTACGTAACACATACGGTGACGATCCCTTTCCGAGTTGATGTATGTGATGTTACCTCATGTGGTTGGGAACGCGATGCAGCAAAATTTGTGGCATTTAATTCAATGACCGCTGCGGAATTGCAAATGTAGTTGTGTTTTTTACGACACGGGAAATGCTTTGGATCTGATTTGACAATTTAAATTGCGTTACAGGATTGTTTTTACAAAAATAAATCCTAGTTTTTTGTGTTGTGGAATTTTCGCAATTAAACATAAGCAATTATTAATTGAGTCTACTAGAATCAAAAACCGCAATGTTCAATAATGTTTTTATTGGACATTGCGGTTTTTGATTCTAGTAGACTAAATTGTGCATTTAAAAAATAATTTGGTTACTGCATACTGCTTAACTTTGTTTTATTTATAGTGCAGTGAATAAGTATTAGACTGACTAAATTCATAATAAGAGAAAGAATTCAAGCGAAAACATACCATTTTTGCGCTCGGCTTTTTGAATTCGAGCGATTATTATAAATCATATTTCAATTAAATACGATCTAGCGTTGCCCAACTTTTGGGTTTTCGAGCTTATCAGAATCAGGGACTGAATAACCGGAAAATATAGGTAGAGAAATTTAGCGGTATGACGTCATACCTTTAAATTACGGTAACCTTTAAATAGCGGTACTGATATATCGGTATTGCAAAATTACGGTATCGTTTTTTTTAGATATCTAAATCTGTAAAATAAAGGTTTTCTTTCCACCCGGCTACGCCTCCCGCTGAAATATCACGTCAGGGCTCGCAATAATAATTATTGTAATATTCATCCCGTCCATTTACAGTTCAACACACACCACGTGGCACGCGCACGTACGCGTACCTTACTCAAATTTTTTGAGTTGCATTTATACTTTCTTAAAGGTTACAGTCAAGCAGGACGTTAACTTTAAAACAATACCTAATAATATAGTGTTGATACTCCATTCAAGTGCAGGAAGAGTTTGAAATGAATATTAATTGTACCCTCGATTGTACAATATTTTGATATGATAGTTGAGAATTGGCAACGCCGCACCGGTGCGTAGGTACGTCGTCACCTAGCATTATTTCGGTACCGAAATAATTTCGGTTGGGGTAACAATAAAATAAAGAGATATATCGGTACCGTAAAAATAAAGTTATATTTCATTATTTTGCGGTACCGCAATGGTGAAGTTCAACCGTTTTGACTCAACCTTTAAATCAAAGCAATACCGTAATTTTATACCGGTATATACCCTTTATAACGGTACCGCTTTCAGTCCCTGATCAGAATTGCTTGTGTTGAAAATTAATTCTAAAAATTATTATTCTATACCATAATATTATACGTTCGCATCATACGCGTCGCTTGATTATAGTTATTAACGAGCTTTTGCCCGCGGCTTTGCTCACGTAAAGAAGTATTAGTATTATATATACAAACTTTCATCCCCTATTTTAACCCCTTGGAGGTAGAATCGATCAAAATCCTTTCTTAGCGGATGCCTACGTCATATCATCTACCTGCATGCCAAATTTCAGCCTGATCGGTCCATTGGTTTGGGCTGTGCGTTGATAGATCACCATGTCAGTCAGTCACCTTTGAGTTTTTTATATATAGATATACCTATATTTTGCCGGTAGTGTGCAACATCAATTACTTTCCAAGAAAGTAAGTATTGTACACAAAACGTTTACGTAACCGTAACCGTATTAAATTTTAAAAATTCATGAATCCTCTGAAGCGTTTTTCAATTCTCTTTTCGGAATTCGCGCTAAGATTTATATGTCTCTGGGACATCTCGTGTCCCGCACCTGGTACCAATTTTCCGTTCCTTCTACATTGTACCTATTTTTTAATACTTGTACGTCAATTATCCGAACTAATGTACAAGATCGGATGATCGATTAACGATTTGTTCTAAGAATCGAACTGTATTGTGTTTGTAGTCTACAGATGCAATTGACAGAAAATGTATCTACGTTACATGTTTAGCAAAATAAAAATATAATAACAATATAATAATAAGTAAGTATAAATTAAAAAGTAAAAAAGTTATAACATAAAGGGCCAGTTTCACCACTTCCTGATTAGTGCCGGTTAGGCTATCTTGACAGATAGTGTATGGAGCATCTGTCAAATAAGTTGTGGATATCCGGCACCTTATCAGGAAGTGGTGAAACAGGCCCTTTATGTTATAACTTTTAATTTATATTATTATAAACTTTTCTAACCTTTTTAATAAAAAATACATATTATCACTTTTCTACACAAAATACAAGACAACCACTAATTTTTTCGGATTTTCCGGGGATTTTTTTGGTGTAGGCACGAAAATTTTGCTAACGACGTGTTCGGTTTAGCGGTCGTTGATTAATCGACGTTCGGATAATCGACGCCACACTTTACCGTGTACCTTGTACCTCGTTCAACCCCTGGCTCCTCAGGGACGGTGACCGGCGTTGATAGTAAATTTGAAGCTTTGGCATACTAATGCTCTAGGTTTTCCCAATCCTAATGTAAATAAAATTTATAATGCAATTCTCGGGATATATTATCCGAGAAGGGTTTAGAAGGATATTTATTATCCAGACAAATGCGAGAAGGAAAGCTTGATGGGTCCCGTCTTATGTTTATTACACCCGTTTTTATTGCCAAAATAACTGACCCGAAATTGTTTTTGTTAGAACTGAAGTTATGTTATTTTGTTGCTATTTTCTTAGATTTGTAATATTGATAGTTTGTTTTCTAATTGATATTGGTTTATTTAGGTTTACAGTTTTAATCTATTGGACAGCTTTGAGCGCGACGACCGAATCAAGAAAGTCCGTAACAAGATAAACCTTACACCCCCCCCACCAACCAGCTCAGCGGTGGGGCATTGCCGTGCATCGTCTAACGTCGTTTCAGTTCGGCAGACTGAACGGTGTTTGTGTGCGTGCGACCAGACGTATGCGAATTATAATTGCAAAAGTTGATAAAATAATAATATTAAATATGTGTATCATATAATAAAAATCTTAAATATATTATGTATAGTATAAAAAGTATTAAATAAATTACCGTTGTCTGGTACCTGTAACACAAGTTCTTCAGGTACTTAGCACGGGGCAGTCTGGCCCCGTGCTAAGTGGTGTGAAGCGTCCATAGATATTATTATTAATGCTAATTGCTATGCAATAACTTTACCGAGTGTCCACGTATTTTTTATTTATTGAAAGTACGTTGCTGAAACGTAAAAACATAAACATTGATCTTTCAAATTTTAAATGTTATTATCTTAATAAGGCTAGACAGCCTGAAATAGTTTTTTCTCTTGATCAAAGTGGCAGGAAGCAGTCTTTAAAATATAATTTCCGGACTTTGTACATCACCTGCCTGCCCTATCCATTGTATATTGACAATTTAAAATAGATTTGGAGTCGAAAGACACGATTCGTCCATTAAACCGAGGCCTTGACTGATGAAGAATCGATCGGTTATGGCTGAAATACATGACTCGGGTTCAATGTGCCAGCCAATGATATTCTATGTTACTAACGGTGCCAGCGGTTTTACAGAACCAAATGTCATAGAAATGTCATAAAAATAAAATATTAGTCACACAGTCACAACTGTTTAAATTCAAAAGAGATGTTCGTTCAACTGGTTTTCGAATACCTGAACTGGATTAAAAAAAAAACTTTTGAAAATAGATTTAGAAATTTTCAATAATAATAATAGGCTACTTGACTTAATTTTTTTCTTCATGCTAATCGCTTCTTAATCATTCATTTTCACAAAAAAAACTAATATTTTAATATTTTACACAGTAGAAACCCATAAAAATGTTGATTGAAATATATGGCGCCTTATAAATGGCGCCGAAAACACTGTCCGCCACAGTGTGACGTCATACGTTTTGTATTTTAGACTCTCTTTATTGAATTTTTTTATGTGCTAAATGTACGAGTCTAAAAGTGCCCAAAAATTATAAAAGAATTAAATAAGAAATTAGAAATAATTTGTAATGTGGAAAACTTTTGGAGAAAATTTTGGCCATTATTTCATTTCCCGTCTACAATAAATGGAGATAATATATAAAACTGATGTTTTATTTGATTTATTCAAGAAAATATATTTAACAAATCTTTCTAGGCTTATTCTTATTATTTATGTACAAATAAACTTACATATAACGAGCGCGATAAATAAAAGATATTAAATTACGAGTCTGATGACGTCACATCCAAATCAGAAGTACCGCAAAAGCGTTTTCGTCAGTACAAATCCTATTTTCATAAAATCATATTTTCAAATCGACTTTATTTGTCAATCATAAGCTTTTATTTGATGATAAGGATGAAATACGGTTTCCTAGGCCAAGTCCTACTAGAAATATGCATTTGTTCATTGAAATTGAACATAGGTGAAGTAGCCTATTGTGACAATAGTGTGTGGTCACAAAGCAAGATCTTCCGACCGAGCGAGGTGGCCGTAGCCCACGTGATACATTTCAGCTGTCATATATTATACTTATAATATACTGACGCGCTCAGAAAACTTCGATAGCGTTATGCAGGAATGTTAGGCGAATTGTGGGTACCGCCACAATAATTATCCCCTTTGGGTTTTTTCTATGTACCATCTTCCTTTTGATTCAGATTGCTTACAGCGAGTAAAAGTTAAAAGCCTTTAAAAGTTGAAAATTGCAGCAAAAATCAAATAAAAAAAGTTGAAGACGTAAACACGGTCGTAATACTCATAACAATTCGTACAAAACCTTATACTCTTTGTAAACAAAGTGTTCTCAAAGTCTTTTATGCATCCAAAGTGACATTTCTCTTTGTTCAGGAAAAAACCGTTAAAACTTGATCCGGGACTAATATCTAAAAGAAACTGTTGTTGTTCGCGGAATAGACGCGCTGTGTCTGAAAAAGCAATTTAAACTGTTCCCAAGATAGTGTATGGTGCAAGGTGTGAGCTTAGCGGGATTATTTTCTTTCTTTTTTTTTTTAATTTTGAATCACCGGATAAAGGTCACTGCTTATTGACTTGTGAAATACTTGTGGAGGTATAAGAACGGTCTTACCACAAAAAACTAAACATCTGTTGAACAGTTGTTTTGAGACCATTTTGTACAGATTTTTTCTCTAATCAACTGTTCAACAGGTGTTTAAATCTTTTGTAGTAAGACCATTACACGACGCGGCCTGAAGTCATATAGCATAAAGTTTTGACTGGAAAGGACTAAAATATCGACAAGTGTTTTTGCGTATTTTCGCCATCCCAATAATTGTAATTGTTTCGTTTTTTAGATTTTCTAATGTAATTTTTAGTGACTGTTTTGGAAAGTAACTATTGCGTCAGCTTGCTCCTACAGTTATCATGCCAGTGACGTTTTGGCACTAGGACGAAATTACGCAGCCTTTTTAAAAAGTGTCACTTGAAAAACAGTTGTTACCCACGCCTTTCAAGCAATGCCATCCAAGCGTATAAATTTGTATGGGTTAGACAAAAACATGAATCATCGTTACTGTCATTTTCAAAGACAGTAGTTCTGCATTACGCCTCTATGATAATGTCGTTCGAGTAAAAATATAAATTGTAGTTAAGAGGATACACCAGGGGCTAGAGAAATGAAAAAAAAGTACGTGTAATATCTATAGCTGTCTCCCTTACCCCAAGCCCATACCGCAGAACGCGATAGAGACAACTGCAGAAAATCCAGAAAATCAACGATTCGTTGTCCCCTGATTCCTTCTCCAAAACTTAACATATTTAAGTACTTTTTTCATTAAAGATTAAAAAAAGGCTAGAGCTGTGTTCCTATGTTTTGCGTTTTTTTGTATAATCTAGCCAAATCTGTTTTCTGGACGTTTGAACACAGCGGAAAATCTGGCCATTTTTTTGGGTTTTTGAACGTTCATATCTTATTTAATAATTAAATTATGAAAAAAAAAAGAAAACATAGGGACATTGTATTAGTGGCCGTAGATATTCAGGAAAAAAATTATAACTCTACTAGCATTATCCAGGGAGGAAACAGGGGACAACGTTTGTATGGAAAAAAGGGCGGTGTGGACTCCTCTTAAAGTTGTAAGCGCCAAAATATGTATTTCAAAAAGTCGCTTGCACCATACATTTTAGACGGTATCTACTATGTGACACAAAGAAAGTCAACTAACATTGTAAATCTTGTCAGTTCGCAGGGCTAAATAACTAAAAGATTTTACGTCACAAGTGACTGACAACATGAATTTTCAATTTAAACAGCTCTTACATTGAAACAGTGATAAATGATCGTGTCTGATAGATCTAGTTCGGTGAGAGCATTACCTTAATCCACCTAAAATTAGAGTTCCGAGGTTACAACACTATACGTGAATAGGTATGATGACTAGTTTTACGTATGTTGGCTGTTTAGAGTTCTGTAGTTACATACTACAAAGAATCCTTATATTTTCGCTCTGTACGTTCGTTAGTCCTGTTTTAATTACGAGATTCTTCATACTAATTTAATAAATGCGAAAGTGTGTCTGTTTTCCTTTTATCTCTTTATGACCAAACTCCTTAACCGATTTTGCTGAATTTTGGTATGGAGATAGTTTAAATCCGGAACAAGGACATCCGGATACATAATTAAAGAACGGCTTCATTAATTTGGATAAATTGAGGTCTAAATAGGTCAATAATATTCCACATTTCAAAACTTGGCTACACGTTTCTAGAACCGAGAATAGTAATTCAGAACATAAACATAGGTTCACGTTAAAAATAATAAAGTGCTGTTAAAATACTTGATTACTTCGAACACCTCCGTGGTCCAGTGGTTCAGAGCTCGGCTCTTGACTCGGAAGTCGTGGGTTCGATTCCCGCGTTGGAAACATGTTATTTCCAAGTTTGGTTAGGATAATGCAGGCTGATCACCTGATTGTCTGACAAGTAAGATGATCCATGCGTCGGATGGGCATGTAAAAAGTCGGTCCTGCGCCTGATCTCTCGCCAGTCGTGTCGGTCTGCCGTCCCACTGGGTTATGAGAGTAAAGGAATAGAGAGTGCTCTTGTGTACTGCGCACACACTTGGGCACTATAAAAAAATTACTCCTGCGTAGCTGGCCTGGTTTCAATGAAACCGGCCACCGTCACCGAAACCGGTGTGGGAACTATTATTATTATTATAATAAAGTGCTAATTGCTTTAGGTGATTGTGTAGTCTCGTTTCAATCACTTAGTAATCAAAAGTAAGCCAACGCTCCTCGCTGGTGGATTATCGCTATTGATCTAGCTTTGAGGACCTGGGATTAACCACCAGGTATTCAACCAGGTATTCAAGGTTACATTTCATGTTTTGTATGAAGGGGGATTTGGAGAGCAATATTGCGTCGCGTAGGTAAGGGGTACAAATTCATTTCACTATACAACCTGACTGATGAGACAATACTTAAGGAGAGTACTCTGTACTCGATTCTCATTATTATCATGTAATAAAATTAGGTACTTAATTTTTTTCGAATTTGCCTTTAAATAAACACCGCTACCCTTGGTGTTTCTTTGGTGGCGCACGCCGCCGTGTTGCGCCGGCCGCATAGTATGCCTACTTGCCTAGCCGCGTAATTTACTTAGTGTCCATGATTCATACCGCTACCCTTCCCGCGCGCGGTGTCCATGTCATTCCATGCGTTGGGTAACTTATTATTTAACTTTAAGCTACATTTACTCAGCAATCAATTGATATTAATTTTTATATTATTTTTTTCATCTAATATAATAGCCAAATATCAGTATTGAATATATTGTGTCACCAGTCACGCAGTAGAAAACAAAACCATATTATTAAGCGTGGCATGCAAATGTACGACAATAAAAAAGTCCTAACCTTACAACTGCTAAGCCGATTTTTATGAAATTGGATATGGAGATACACTGAGTCCCGAGAAATCGCATAGGATAATGTTTATCCTGGAAAAATGTAAGTTTCCACGAGATAAACGAATAATTTTCGAGCAAGGGAGTTGCGGGCATCATCTAGTCGGATTATAAAACGTAGGTAAGTATAGATTTATTATTTTAGCACATGAATAAAATAAAACTATTTGCTTACAGCATTTTTAGAACGAAGTTCCTTATAGCGCGTTCGGCATAAAGGAGGAGGACACTTTTTATTAGAAACCTGCATGGTATTGGCCTGAGACCTGCAGAACCTGCAGAGGGCGTTGATAGTATAATGTATATGTATACAGGTTGATATTATAATGTAATACAGGTTTTTTGAACATGTGTGATCATTCGCGTGTCTCTTGACATCTCTCAAGTTTTTATTACTTTTATTATGAAATCCATATCATGTTTTTTTATTTATTAAATACTTGATATTACCATCGTAATACAAACGTGCTTACAATTTACATACAGAAGAACCTGGAACTTAGAAGATAGTAAATACGAGTATTACACTAATATTGAGAGTAGAGCTGTGTTTGAAAACGCAAACAGACTAAAGCCAAGCTAATTTATCGAAGCGTAATGCCTTACATACGAGTAAGTCCCGCATATAGTTCACACAAACACAATTTCAATCAACAAATAATTTGCACCAACGTGGATATCATCTATTACGCCGTATTAAGATTAATTCCATACCCTCTACATGCAACGATGGAACTGCGCAGATCTCAGTAGACAACCATACTTCCATACTAATATTATAAATTCGAAAGTTTTTCTGTCTAGTGTATGTCTGTTACCTCTTAGTGCCCAAACCGCTGAACCGATTTTGCTAAATTCTAATATTTATTGTATCAAAAAGCATGAAGTGTTTTGTTACAAAATCGAATGCTTTATAGAATCATAACACTAATAATATGTTTCCACATTTATTTAGAGACTAAGTAACTACGAATGTTTTATTTAAAGAAACAAAACCAAATCGTTGTAAAATATAGAGCCCAGTTTCTAAGTGTATTTGTCAGAAGTTTGTCCTTTTAAAAGAGTTTTGATTGGTTAATATTTTGACGTTAAATTATCAAAGCTCTACTGAGTAGAACTTTAGTCAAAAACCTTAGAAACCGGGTTAAATTACAAGGTCGCTCGAATCATCGCGCATTCAAATATCGTTCTTTTAAAGCCCCCATAAAATTGTATAGTAAGATCGATTAGGCCGGTTGAACTGATCGCAGACTAACCTTACTTGACTTGTGCTCGACACGGGATGCACTAAACGAGTCCAGTCAATGCGATCATATCGATTGGCCTCTTCGTATACATGGGCCTTAAAAGTTGCTGTGACTTCAAAGTAAGTTACCTTTTCTTTATTTGTAGGCTTTGTATAAGATGATTTTTGTACGATTTACTATAGCAAAAATGTACATAATATATGTAGATTTTTGTTGTAGTAATGTAGATGTTAGATTTCACATAAAATTATAGTTTATAGTTCAGTTCACAGCGAACCGAATCGAGACAATGACTGACTTAGCAATACAAAATACTAAAGTCGCTGTTGGCGGTCCCCCGACACACCTTGACAACAATAATTATGCACTAAAATATCACTTTACACATAGGAATTATTTTTGTTTGTTTTAAAAAGAAAGTGTAACGAAGTTCATAAACATTTAGTCACCTATAAAATACATGAATTCTGTTCTATTCCTGCCATAAAGTTAATATACCTAGTGGAATAGAGCAACAATCTCAAGCTGTCAAAAGAAACCAAAATTGATTTTCATCTGTGTGAAAAATATGTGTACGTATAGGTACACTTACACAAGCATGATTGAACATGAATTCTATGAGATTAAATTGTCAACGTGCGGCACGTGCCGACTGGACGTCAAAAAAAGAGTGCTGCTGTCATGTATCACACGTCTCTTTTTACCACGCAGTGTAACTGATAGTGACATCTCTCTTGCTCAGGCCTTTGTTTCTCTATTCCGCTATGTATATTAACTTTATAATTCCTGCATGGGTATCCCATACACGCCGAAACATGTATAACACAATTATAGTGTGAACTTGTCTCCCACGGGGCATCGTACTAATTGAAACCCAAGTCCCATTAAACAGATACTCACATACAATCCCTGTTGACTTGTCTTGTTTGTCCGTGTTTGACGCCATGATTGCTATCGATTAGGATATGACTTGGTAATTAGAGAATTGGTCCAACTTTTGAATTGTTGTCAAGTCTAAAAATCCATAGAATTATAGGTCCGCAACACCATTGCACCAAAACTCATTTATCGCGCGGGAACCGTATATTTTTCGGGGCTGAAATGTATCTTATTTCCTTTCCGGGACTCAAAAGTATCTCCATGCCAAATTTCAGTAAAATTGGTCCAGTGGTTTGGGCGTGAAGATATAACAGACAGACAGACACATTTTGTCAATAATAGCATGAATAGTATGGAATTAACCTAATAAATAATTAACCCAAACCTACCCCAAACTCAAAAAACCCTGTAAATTGTCATGAAACTAATTGCAGCCGTTTCCGAGAAATTAATTATTATAAATACGAAAGATGTATCTGTCTTTTTGCCTGACCATTTTGTATGAAGAATACTCAGAATTCAGAATTATAGACGTGGAAAATATAATGGATAAGATAATGTGATCGTCAAATTCTTCTATGTTAAAATATTCCCGTAATTCCTGTAAATCATTTTCACGTTCACGTTCGACCAAAACCATCCTAAGCTTCCCACGTTTCGCCCGTAAACACCAGCAATATTTAAACTAGATCTAATTTGTGTAGCTGTAATCAGTAATTGTTCGCGTAATATGCAGCATAATCAGGCCGACAGCTTACACAGGCGAATACCGAAACAGCACAAAGAGGCTTAGTCCGCCCCGCTGCCTTCACATTGTTATAAATAGGAAATCCACTTGTAATGCATTTAACGCAGTTTAATGCATTAAAGGGTTTAAAAACACATGGTAATAGTTGCTCTATTTTGATTTTGGTGCCGATAAAATATACATTATATAATTTGTGGCATAATATTTATACGGCAAATTATACACAGTGTGTAAGTGTATATAATTTGCAAAAAAAATGCCGTCTTCATACCCATACGGATGCCGGATTCAGCAATTCGTATGGATATGAAGACGGATTTTTTTGAGTTCCCAGCATTTTTCTCATAGAAAAAGTTGTTCATTTTGACGAGCTCATTTGATGGTTTCAAGGATAACGGTGTTTACACTAACATCTTGTATATTTATTTAAAAGGGGCTGCCATACAACATACGTGATTTTTTTGGCCTTATTTGCTGTTATCAATAATGGCAATATGTAGGCACTTGAAATTTTCATAAAATCCTCAATTATAATATGTGTAATTTATTAATCAATAATAAAATTAAAAAAATAAATATTTAAGGGGTGCTCCCATAAAACAAAAAAAACACAAGGCATTTATGCAATAAATTATTCTATTATTCTATTATGGCACCCTTTGTGCGCGAGTCCAACTTGCACTAAGCCAGTTTTTTAGGAAGTCGTTTAAAAACTCATGTAATATAAAATGCGCCTAATAAAAGGACATTAGATTTAGCGAGTCAAGGAGTACGAGTATGTCGGGATGTATGCTCAATGGAGCGGCTAACTTAGTCGTTCACGCGCCATTGAGTAACGCTCACCTTGCCTATTATCTCATGGATTTTGTTGTCGTCTTTGAATTTTATTTAAAACAGTTTTTCAGATGCAACGGGCATTTAACTTAAGTTTAACTTAGCATGGGATTAGACGACGTGATGTATCCTACTTTATATTAGTGTAAAAAGTATAAAGCCTTCATAAATACAAGCCCTAAAGGGTTTTGCGATTTGAAGTAACGTAATGTACAATGGGTGCATTGGCAACATAATTTTAATTAGAATTTAGAATAAACTTATTCCACATGGTGCTGATCGGATTTTAACCTGATGGTGCAAAAGTATTTAATATTTATAATAGACGCCCGCAACTCCGTTGCGCCAAAATTCGTGTTTCCCTCTGGGAACCATATAATGTTCCGGGATAAAAACTATCCTATTTCCTTATTCGGGACCCAAAGTATCTCCATACCAAATTTCACTAAAATCGGTTCAGCGATTTAAGCGTTAAGAAGTCACAGACCGACACATTTTCGCATTTATATTATTAGTATGGATAACAAACATCAATACAACTTATAAATAGCCGACGAAAACTCAAAACATTAGTTAAGAGATAACATAAACATTAAACATAACTTTACGAACGCTGAAGTTCCCAAATCTAAGCTCGCAAGATCCTAGATAAACTCTTTGGCGTTGATGAATATCAGTTCGAAAGGATTATAAATATATTAGAAGCCAGATTTAACGAAAGATCGAGAGAGGAATAAGTGTTAAAATATTTATTTAAAAATATTGAAATATATTCGAATAATAACATTCCCTATTATTATCGGCGTTTGGCTACTCAAATATGGCTTTTAGTCAGCTATTTGCAAAAAACATTTTTGGGAAGTGATAAAAAGTTTTTTTAACGACAGATACAGTTTATTCGATTAATCTTAATCTTCAACAATCAAACTTCAAAACTACTGACAAAGACTAATTGACAGAATTATAAAATTCATAACTTTCCCTCCATTTGCCGAAAGACAAAGCGAACGAACTAATCATAAAATTACGGCCTTTGTGTTATGAAATTTTCAGATGTAAAAATGAAAGTATAATTTTGTGCTAGTTTTTTCTAAAGCTTTTACGGGTGTAGAAGATTGCGGGTGTAACAAACAAAATATCCACGGCCGACGCTCCAAACATGTTTTTGTTTCACCTGCAAAATGAATATCTTTTAGAATACGGCTTTTCTATTTCAGTTCTATTTCGATTTCAGATTTATTTTTATCTTCATGAATGATGGAAAAGATTTTGTTTATATCTCGTTTTGTAACATTTTATTAATGCATTTGAACGTTGTTTTCAAACGTTTTTTTTTTTTTTTAATTATACGACGTTTGCCCGTAACATCATTTAATTTCATTCGTTTATTTACTCTAACCGCCGTATTCAGAGACATTTAATTATGATTGACCTTCAATTTAATGAAGAGTTTGACAGATATGCTTATGTCAAAATTTTTAATGAATTAAAGAAGGAGGGGGACATTTCGTACCCACTAATGTTGCACGTTGAGACATAATATACCAAATGAAAGGGCTTGAAAAGTTGAACTACTACTAAAAGACAACACTTTCACCTATGGGTACACCCATGTAGCCAGATGATGAAGTAAGTTACAAGGTTTGTTCAAATCATAAGGGAAAAAATAAGTAAATGTCTTTGTGTAATAAAATGTTACTTATCTGGTTCATCCACTCGATACGTCTTCAAATGTGACTTATTTAAATCCTCGCAACAACTAAGCTATCCGATTGCCTAAACAAAATGTACAAAGGACATCCGGTAGGACCTTATTTTCCTGTTCTGAGGGTAGGACGTAACGAAGTTAGCTTCAATATTTTTATCATTCCCCCAGTTATAATTGAAATTTCACAATGGGCGTAGACAAAGAAGCGGCTACAATGCCCACCTCTATACCAGTGTTGTACAACCTGTGGGTCGCTAAGCTTCTGTACGGGTCGCTAGAGGTCGGGTGATCTATTTCAGTAAGATTTAAAAGAAAGAAAGACAGATAAATGTGAAATATTACAAAAGGAATCGATTATAGGTAAATCCATAAAATGCGAAAGTTTGTCTGTCTGTCTGTCTACTTTTAAACAATATAAGTTTACAGGTTTCGCTCAAATTTGGTATGTTGCGTTTGTTTGTTGACTTTGAGTCCCGGGAAAGGCCATGGGATAAGTACTTTTTCGCGGAATATGTACGGTTCCCACGCGATTAACTGATTTTGGCGCAACGGAGTTGCGATCGTCATCTAGTACCTACTTCATAAAAAAGCACAGGGGGACAAAAAAGTTTTTCATATGCATCATAAAAAAGGTTGAAAAACACTGCTCTATACAACTGCTGGGCAATTCTCATTTCAATAAATTGGTAATTTCTGTAATGAATTCTCGTTTGCTTAAGAAGTTTCGGATCTGTATTAATGATTGCTCTTTCAATGATTTTAATTAATGTTGAGCGTTTTCGATAATTTCTTTCAATTCGAAATAATAATAAATAAAGAAATCATCATTATCACCAACTTCAGCATATATTCAAAATGGCTAACTGACATAACACCATCCATTTCTTGCAATCCACTAGCGCGCGTAGCCTTTAATTATTGTAGTTGTAATTGAAAGTTTGTCTATGTGTCTGTTACCTCTTCGCGCCTAAACAACTGAACCTATTTTGCTAAAATGTTTCGTACGCCTTTCCAACGCCTCCGTGGTCTAGTGCTTAAGAGCGTGGCTCTCGATTCGGAGGTCGTCGGTTCGATTCCTGCGTTGGAAACATGTATTATTTTCTAAGTTTGGCTTCGGACAGTGCAGGCTGATCACCTGATTGTCTGACGAGTAAGATGATCCATGCGTCGGATGGGCATGTAAAAAGTCAGTCCTGCGCCTGCTCTCTCGCCGGTCGTGTCGGTCTTCCGTCCCATGGGTTATGTGAGTGATGGAATAGAGAGTGCTCTTGTGTACTGCGCACACACTTGAGCACTATAAAATTACTCCTGCGTACCTGGCCTGGTTTCAATGAAACTGGCCACCGTCACCGAAATCGGTGTGGGGAGTATTATTATTATTGTGGGAAATGTGTGTGGTGGCCAAAGGAAGATCTTCCGACCGAGCGAGGTGTTATGCTCGGTCAGGTCGAAGCCCACGTGATACATCTCAGCTGTCGTATATATACCAACGCGCTCAGAAAACTTCGATAGCGCGATGCAGGAATGTTAGGCGAATTGTGGGTACCACCACAGTATTATTATTATTATTACCCCAGACTTTGGAATATACGCCTCAAAATGGCTAACCGAAGTAAATAAAATTTATTTAGAGCTGCTTCAGTCTAATGTGCTAAGTTTGGAGCGCGATAAACCTTAAATTTTGCTCAAGCGACGCAATTTTTGCTGCTAACCAAATTTCAGACTAAAAGCATTTATCGGTCACGTCATTTAATTCCCGTGAAAGCCTCGCAGGTGTTTATTATAACGGGAACAAGTTGTGACTGCTCAAAAACGGGAGAAAAACCATTTTCATACGTAGTCGATTTGCATTTTACATTCTCTTTTTGCGACGCCAATAAAAGCAATGTCAAAATACTAATACTAATACCGCACTATACGTTTATAAAAAGTATTTTATCCCGCAAAATGTGTGATTCCTACGATTAATTTGCGTCGCCGGTAACATTATACACATAACTAGCTATTTGACCGAGCTTTGCTCGGTATTCGATAAAACACGAATCAAATGACATATTTTTCTATAAATGAATCCTAGCTAGATCGATTTATCGCCCCCGAAACCCCCTATATACTAAATTTAATGAATATCGTTGGAGCCGATTCCGAAATTCCAATTATATATTTTCATACGTGGGAGAGCCATGCTTCGGCACGAATGGGCCGGCTCGACCGGATAAATACCACGTTCTCACAGAAAACCGGCGTGAAACAGCGCTTGCGCTGTGTTTCGCCCAGTGAGTGAGTTTACCGGAGGCCCAATCCCCTAACCCCTACCCTATTCCCTTCCCTACCCTCAACTATTCCCTTCCCTTCCCTTCCCTACCCTCCCCTATTACCCTATTCCCTCTTAAAAGGCCGGCAACGCACTTGCAGCTCTTCTGATGCTGCGAGTGTCCATGGGCGACGGAAGTTGCTTTCCATCAGGTGACCCGTTTGCTCGTTTGCCCCCTTATTTCATAAAAAAAAAAATACATACATACAATAATTGCTTGTCTAAAGATGTAAGTTTCGTTAAATCGCGGGTTGCGAGTGTGTGCGAGGTGCGGGCGTCATCTAGTCTCACTACAAATCACTAGATTTTGCCTTTTAGTATTTTGGCCGACACTCAACAAAGTCGGTTCAACTTGTGCTGCAAAGTGGAAATCAAAAAGCATACAAATTGCCAATCGATGGTTATGCGTTTGCACAAAAAACAGAAAGTGAAAACCGAAGCCAGACAGAAAAAAACAACGGTTTTAGAACCACTTGCGGCATAGACTTGCCTTCAACAAATACCACTCTATTTCGCAGTCCATTCTGGTTTTTGCACCGTTTTTACACCTAACCAGGGCTTACAGGATAAAACGTTTTATGAAATATGTCTTTTACATTCCAATGCACAGAATTCTATAAAATTGCAACTTCGTATGTTCGTTTATAACAAAAAAATCGGCCAAGTGCGACTCAGACTCGCGCACGAAGCGTTCCGTACTGTTATAGAGCAAACATAGACCAAAAATTGTGTTTTTGTATGGGACCCTTATTTTTTATTTTAAGTACTTATTTTAAATTATTATATATTATTCTTAAATGTTGAAGTAGATATATAATTATGGCCTTAGTGAAAATATCACCTACCTGTTGCCATTATTGATATCGAGCAAAAAAGGCCAAAAAATCACGTTTGTTGTATGGAAGCCCACTTTAAATATTATTTTATTTTAATATTTAAATGGTTTTTGTAGTATTTGCTGTTATAGCGGCAATAGACATACACAATCTGTGAAAATTTCAGAACTCTATCTATAGCGGTTTTTCAGATGCAGCCTGGATCATGAATAGAGTCCCGTTTTCACCTTTTGGGTACGGAACCCTAAAAATGAGCTTTACTTTAATACTAATTACTTTAATAATAATTAATAATTAGGTGTCCTGGTGAACTTCGTGTCACTTTAAAACCTTCCCTGGACTTTTACGAATATTTTAAGACTGAAATTAGCCTAATCCGTTCAGCCGCTTTCGAGTTTTAGCGTTACTAACACAATTGAAAATCCATTTTTATATATTATATAGATAACTAAAAAATAAACATTTTATATTATTATTTTTATAATATTCAAATGTAATAAGTAATAGGTAACTAATATTTTATGGATTGAACTTGGAAGTTTTTTACAAAATTTCGCATCGTCAGTTATATACAGTACTAACATGTTTATTTCTGTAACTGAAGTTCATACTATTAGTATGAACTTCAGTTGCAGAAATAAACATTTTTATTTTTTTTTATTTATTTATTTTATACCAATTATAATCTATACTAATATTATTGGAAGTGCGAAAGTGTAACTGTCTGTCTATTAACTCTTCACGCCTAAACCACTGAATCAATTATGCTTAAATTTTATACGTAGGTATTTTATCGCAACGGGGTTGAGGGCGTCAACTAGTAGACGATAAATTATCATTTATTACTAGAACTCAGGAACTGCTTTAACTAACTATGCAAAGACTAATTGATTTCTGTTAACTAATTACTCTTTGTATTATTTCACAAAAAATACATCATTGTTAAATCCAACCAAAACAAGCAACTGTCAACTAAAACAACAAAAGAATGTTTACGAGAGGAATATGTTCTAAATGAATTGAAGTGATGATTTTATACTTTCGAATATATAAGCCATTTCGGCGATTACGGCTTATAACATCATGAATAATTCAGAATAAAACGTCCTGCGAAAGAGATATATGGGATTACGCATCACAAAAAAATACAAAAAAATCTTTATTATTTTTTTTGTGCGAGTGTTGTGGATAGCTTCCTGTTGCATGCTAAATAAATGATGGGCAGTGAAATATGAGAATTCTTGACACGAGGGTGCACAATTGCACATACAATACCGATTACCGGGTGGTATCAACTTAATAATATAGTTTTGAAATGCTAGTAGTAATAGGATTTTGAGAAATCCATATTATTAATATATTAAATACAAAAGTGTGTCTATCTGTGTGTATTTGCGTATGTTACCTCTTAACGCCGAAAGCACTAAACAAATTGTGCTGTGTGGTGTGGAGATACTTTAGGTCCCGGAAAAGGACAAAGGATACTTATCCCGGAAAAATTATCCCGCGCGATAAATATTTTGGTGCAACGGAGTTGAGGATGTTATCTTATTAAAATATATTTTACAATAATTTATATAATCAAGCAAGAGTTTAAATAGCTTTACAGTGCTGTTAATTTTTTTTATGAAATAAAGGGGGCAAACGAGAAAACGGGTCACCTGATGGAAAGCAACTTCCGTCGCCCATGGACACTCGCAGCATCAGAAGAGCTGCAGGTGCGTTGCCGGCCTTTTAAGAGGTAATAGGGGAGGGTAGGGAAGGAAATATGAGAGGGCAAAGGGTAGGGGATTGGGCCTCCGGTAAACTCACTCACTCGGCGAAACACAGCGCAAGCGCTGTTTCACGCCGGTTTTCTGTGAGCCCGTGGTATTTCTCCGATCGAGCCGGCCCATTCGTGTTGAAGCATGGCTCTCCCACGTTATAGTGCACACATATGTGTAAAAACGTAATTTATCCACGTATGCAGGGAATTCCCAGTACCATCAGAGTTATTGATTTATAGACAACGTGTGGACCCTCATCATATTTTGGTAGGTCAAATAAGTGTCTGCCGTGATCTATGAGTTGGGCTTGACATAGCCTGACGAAAATATGTAGGTCTACCACCTGCCTTTGAAACAATTTCCTTGATTGTGCATGGCTACTTCCATTTCAAAGGAACACGTAGACAAAATTTCAAATTAATATCAGTTATTCAATGTTACCTTTTGTTTATAAAATATAGAAAAAAAAACAGTTTTCAGAAGCTAGTAACGACGTACACTTAGCTCGAACGACTCAATTTTTCCCATCAAAGAAAGCAACAATGCGGTCGGAATGAAAACTATTATGGGCCGAGTAAATCTTATGCGATAACGAGCGAGCAGATTTGTTGGCCGTAACAAAAGGTTGGGCCCGTTTGGGACACGGTTACCTTGAAATTGATTACATATTTTTCTTCCACCGTGTTTACACACAGAAGTCATTATTGTGTTATTGGTGGTTTAATAACTTAACTGGTTGTTATAGTCTGAGTGCAATTTTGTTTTTGTTTGCAAGAAATAATCTAATATATAAAATTCTCGTGTCACAATGTTAGATAGCGTACTCCTCCGAAACGGCTTTACTGATTTTAACCAAATTTCATATGCATATTCAGTGGGTCTGAGAATCGGCTACTGGGTACTTTTTATATTGATAAGTGCATTTGTTGAATAAATAATAGTAAATTATTACAACTCGAGACTGACGGCGACCATTGTTTGTGCGACGGGATAGCGATGGACGTTGCCATGGTGACATACTTATTTAGTCACTTCAATAAAATGATACGGGCGAAATACTTTATAGGCAAAGAAACGTTTGCCGGGACAGCTAGTAATTTATATTTTTCAACATTAACGCAACAATAAAACGTAAAAGTCTACATAAAATATTGAGCTCTAATGAAAATCTTGCCGCTTTTACTTGTTGCATACGGCATACCTCATTAGCTATGTCCACACTGTGCACTTTCATCTTCAAATTTCATCATCTACTTTCATATTGACGCATACAATAATTGAATACGTCAAGGAACGCAACGCCTATATTGTAATTTTTGAAGTTTTCGATACGGTCAGAGGGCATGCGTCGCGGGCATGCCTCACGCCCACCAGAAAAAAGCACAGTGTGGACAAAGCTATTCGATACACTGAACTTATGTTTTCGTTAAAGTTTATCATCTTTTCTTTCAACTTCCCTGGCACTCATACAGGTACCATGTTTAACCAAACAGGTACTAAAACTTCAAACGCTAAAAGCGTTTTTTTTTAATTATTACACGTCTAAACAATAGGTAAACTTTAAGAGAATATCCAGTAAAGAAGTAAGTAGAAAGCAAAAATAAATTCTGGAAGCAAAAAATTCTTTGTCATTCGATTCTTCGACGGCGGGGTCGAGATCGACAGTATTTGTTTCACATTTTAATTACGTCTAGTTCAGTTGAAGCCTTTACGTAGTTCAGTGTTATATAAAATGTTATTGTAGCTTCATAATTATGTGGTATTATGTTTTACCTTGCTTTCTTACTACAATTCTCCACTAATAAAAAAGTTACTTTTACAGCGCTTATAATTTCACAGTGAACTTTATGAAAGAGATACAAACACACATTCAGGTATTATCATTTAGTTTTGTTACACCTTGTATATGCTTGGGTCTTTAAAAATACACATTGGATTTTGGTGCGGTATTTTTAATAGTCACAGTGATCAACTGTTATACCTATACTTATTATAAAACAAAGTCGTTTTTTTTGTCCCTCATGTCCCTTTGTTACCTTTAATTTTTAAAACTACGCAACGGATTTTGATGATTCTTTCAGTGTTAGATAGCCCATTTATCGAGGAAGGCTATAGGCAATATTTTATGACGCTAAGACTAATAGGAGCGAAGAAATAGAGAAAAATGTGGAAGAAACGGGGAAAATTATTTGAAAGGGTTAACTTGAACGCGCTTATCTCAGGAACTACTGGTCCGATTTGAAAAATTATTTCAGTGTTAGATAGCTCATTTATTGAGAAAGGCTATAGGCTATATTTAATCACACTAAGACTAACAGGAGAATGTGGAAAAAAACGGGGGAAATTAATTGAAATCTATTAATTAATTAATCTATTATCTCGCGAACTACTGGAGCAATTTTTATGTTATTTGGCACTGAAAAGAAGTAGACCACGTGAAGGATCATAGGCTATCGATTTTAATCATTTTTTCAGTGACTATATATTTTTTACGCGTGCGACGCCGGGAGGGGGGGGGGTCGCTAGTATCTAATAAAGAAAATAAAAGTAATAGTGTTTATAGCGAAACAACATTTGCCGGGTCATCTCTATAAATATTGGCGCAACCCGCAATAATAGGTCGTTCCGGCCCCATACGTGTCTATTATGGTTGATGATGAATTGCGCTGTACGTGAAAAGAATCCACGTGCAATGTTTACTAAACAGAGGGTTAAAGTGAATCGGCGCCATTTTGGAAACACGTTGCCAACAATAAAATATTTAAATAATTGCTGCTATTTTTGTGTAACAATGAAATATCTTGAATATATTTTTTAAACTGCACACGAAGGAAAAAGTACAGAGCAGATTTATTTATACGGTATATCGTTTTCCTATGTGGAAAATCTGACGTAAAGTGTTTTGGGGCAACGCGCAACGTGATAATGAAAACATATTATAGAACTTGCAGATCACATTGCTTTTGAACACTTTATCTAACGCACACAAATAAAAATCTGAAATTTTTTCTGATGTTTTTTCGAGCTCATTCGAAAGGTTAATGTTGTTGTAAACTGTAACGTGTAACGTGTTAAGTGGTACCTACTCAACTTTTTTGTTATAAGGGCCACAAACATATTGTTTTGGTCTTGGTGTCACGGACCGCGACTAAAACTTTTGAGGGTCAAAAATAACATCCTTAAAAATGAACGATTTAGAACTGAGGTCAAGACTTTCGCGACGACTTTGCACTGTTTTGCTGGTAGGCGAAAAATTGAAAATGGTTTAACATTAGCGCTCTTGAACCACTGAGGTGGTTAACAGGCCCGGCGCGGGCCTTGCGGGCTGCGGGCCGCAGGTTGACTAAAGTTGGTGTAACATGTTTTTTTTTTTATGAAAGAAGGGGGCAAACGAGCAAACGGGTCACCTGATGGATAGCAACTTCCGTCGCCCATGGACACTCGCAGCATCAGAAGAGCTGCAGGTGCGTTGCCGGCCTTTTAAGAGGGAATAGGGTAATAGGGGAGGGTAGGGATGGGAAGGAAAGGGAATAGGGGAGGATAGGGAAGGGAATTGGGCCTCCGGTAAACTCACTCACTCGGCGAAACACAGCGCAAGGGCTGTTTCACGCCGGTTTTCTGTGAGAGCGTGGTATTTCTCCGGTCGAGCCGGCCCATTCGTGCCGAAACATGGCTCTCCCACGTATAATGTATGTGTTGTAAGTAATATTGGGTAAATTTAAACGTCGGACCCTTCCGATTCTTTTTCCTGTTTTCCCTTGCTTAATTTGTTTGTATGAAAATACGATAAAATCCTTTTTTGTGTAATAAAATTTTTTGGCCGAGAATAGAGTCTTTATTGAGTTGCTTTCACCATTTTAAGGCGAGGGTATGTTAAAGGTCCTCGTAGGCCAAGATGGATAACCAAAACAAGACCTTTGCGTCCATTGTGGATGATTTATACAGTATTTTCAGAGCGAAGTAACCTGCACTCTTTTTTTTTTTAATTAAATAAGGGGGCAAACGAGCAAACGGGTCACCTGATGGTAAGCAACTACCGTCGCCCATGGACACTCGCAACATCAGAAGAGCTGCAGGTGCAGGTTGCCGGCCTTTTAAGAGGGTATACGCTCTTTTTTTGAAGGTCTTCAAATGCTGTTGTACCTGGGACAAGACTTTAAATGTCCATGTGGTTGCCCAATCGCATACGGCATTCTCGCCACATAGTCGGCCTAGTCCAGTGGATGAGCAGGTCAATACGTCTGGGACCAACCAAGTGCGGGTTTCCTCACGATGTTTTTCTTCGCCATAAAAAAAGTGATATTGGTACACGCCTCCACCCGGGTTCAAACCTGCACCCTCTAGGAGTGCGAACTGAAGGTCTACCCATTGGGCCACGGACGCTCTAGTCCGTGTTATTCCTATAATTTAAAGAATATCAATATGGAATGAAAATAAGCCTACCTAAAAAATCTAAAGGATCCTGCGCATTTTGGTATAAGTCTCAACAGAGATAAAATATTTACCATTAGATAGCTCTTAGTGAGTAGGTAAAAAAGTAATATGGCGCCCAGCCCCTAGCAACTGTACTTTTTGAAATAATGTACAGTCAACGTACAAGGCCGGCGTTACCGACGTAGTTTTTCTATGTATATATATTTTAAAGATCTTTTACACCATTTTGTCGGCATCATTAATATGTGCATTCGTGCCGAATTACAGCTTTGTAGGTCCTATAGTCTCTAAGAAAACCCGCGGACAAAAAGACGGACGGATGCACGGACAAATGGACGGACGGATAGACGGACAGATGGATGGACGGACGGACAGACCGAAACTATAATATAAGGGTTCCTTTGTGACTACGGAATCTTAAAAATAATCATGTTATAATGTAACGTGATGTTAACAGTATGAAAATATGTATGAGCGCTGATGTCACTTAACATGGCTTTACTCAAACAGTACAACGAATCTTGACAAGCGCCCTATTAGTCATTAATGTACATGGGTAAACCTTCCTAAAAATATACAATCCATTCTTGTTGAGCCCAATACCAGAGCCCACACATTTTTGCCCATCACCATTTATTCCGACAAAATGTAAAATTGAAAACAAAGTAGGTACTCGATGAAAATTTTTTCTGAACCACTCCACGATATCTTCTTTTAAAATTAAAATAGCGAAGTTTTCAATATAATATTTTTAACTCTGACCTTGTTACAATCCCGTGTTTGAATCAATTATTAACAGCAACTTGACGCAAAACAAGAAGAATAAAAATATCAACGATGACGTCATTATTCGTGCTTTAATTTTACACCAAAATATTATATATTTCATCGGAAAATTCTTTCATTACCTATAAAAAAGCCTACGCGGATTATATATAATATGTGCCTGAGACTAATGGTGTTAGAAATTCTAACTCCCAAACGGACGAACTAAGTCTAGTAAGTTTAGATATTATTAAAAAGTATAAATACATAATTATTATAACCTATCAATAATTATCTTCAATTCTGTCATTTCTTCAATCATTTATCGACGGTTTTAAAGTGGTCAGTATAGTTTTTTAAGTTACATGTAAAAAACGAAAATCTTTTGCAAAATTAATACTTGGAAGGAATCTTAATAGATAACCAATACTAACTCGAAACTTTAGTAAGACGTTCAACTCCACTAACCAAAAACTAATGAGTCATGTTTGCTAATCACCAAACACAATAACAAAGGTCACTAGGGTTGGTACGCCAAAGTTTTTTGGTCCTTTGAAGCGCGATTGGTTGATTTGATTAAAATTCTCACAGAATTAAGGAATTACCGAATTTAATTTACTAATTGGATGTGCTGATCTAAAATTGACGTATTCATTTGATTCGTAATTTTGAAGTTTATTCGCCGATGTAATCAAATTTCGTCCCAAATTATCATAACCCTAATCAGAAGTCAAGAATAAGATTCAAGGACTTTATGAGGGTAGTCTGTTTATTTGACTTCTTGCTTTATGTACTTACTACTTAGTAGAAGTTTCTCGCAACTTCGTTCATTTATCGCGCAAAAATCGTATATATTTTGTTAAGATGAACCGTATATCCTTTCGTGATTCCAATCCTATTAATTTCCTGATTAAATGATTCTAATTCAGATTTAAAGTTTATTAAAATTGTATGGATACCTGATTAGATAGGCAGTCGATAAGTTTTCTAGTTTTATTACTTTAAGTTAACTATATTGTAAATAACAGTAGTAGATAAACATATCCCTCAGACTTTCAGATAAAAATATTTTTCCTCTACATTTATCTTATTTCTCCTCAAAACATATTCCGCTTTGTGTTTGCTGAGAAAATAATTAACATCAATCAAACATTTATTACCCGCAGTTCCGTCACAAGGGTCTAGGGTTGGTACAATCGCAATTCCATTTGAAACGTCAATACAAAAACAATACAGGTAAAGTTAGCTTTGCGAGTCTCAGGGACCCTTTCATCCAAACAATGGCCTCCAGAGAATAGGCTAGCTGTTTTATTAAACTACTTAATGATATGAAAACATGTATGTAGTATGATTAGTTCGAGTTTGAATAGGGTAATATACATTATTATTATTCATTTACGTTAGGGAAGCAACCCTAGCCGAATTTACTGTAAAATTATACATTGTTTAAAATAACTCATATCATAGTTTTGGTAATTAGGTTTGTAGTTTATTGGTATTTTCAAAATATTTTTGATATAATAATTTAGTTCATGAATTACGTGAAATGAAATTACAGTCATGTACCACGTTAATTTTAACATTGGCGTAGGAATTTGTAAAAATACTTCCTTTTATTTTCTTCTGATTAATTTCTTTGATTTGGGACTCCTAAATATAGTATATTGCTGCTGCTGATGCAACACGAATCAGTTCTGGTATATTTAGAAAGAGGTAATTTAAAAAAAAGCTATCTGGAACTTTAAATAGGTAAACTAAAAAGGCCCCAGTGAAATTGGTTTACCAGGCACCTTCAAGAAAAAACAGTTTTGGCAATTTAGCTTCTGATATTCCACTTCACAAAGCAATAACTTGTGTTGCAATATAAGTTAGGCTAATGTGTGTTGTTTGTATTTCTAAATATTGTTTGTTACGCTCGAGAAGCGATCTCGTTTAAGTTTCGAGTGTGTTCGGAATAATCTTTTGCGCATAAACTTGGAGTTTATGAGACTAGTTGACCGGCGCTGTTTCAGATGTAATTTAACAGGAAATATGGTAATTTTCGCTATTATATTATTTTAGCAACAACTAGATGACAAGTTATAGCCCTACCACGGCCACCAGTAGAAATGCGAAAGTATGGACAAACTGTGGAGATAAACTTAAGGTAGCGTTCCGATCTTTTTTCGTTCCCAAAAATTTTAATTAAAATGCCACCTTTATGACAGACTATAGTCCTAAAAATTCAAATAATATCCTACCCTATGACATATACTATAGTCTGTCATAAAGTGGCATTTTAATTTTTAATTGAATTTTTGTCGGTCGCGATTGGCCGCAGTAAAGATCGGAACGGCACCTTTATTTTATGTCCACAGTTTGTCTAAATTTTCGCATTTCTACTGGTGGCCGTACTAGGGCTACAGCTGGTGAACTTCATATCATTTCCCTTCGGCTTTTAATAACTGAGCATTGAGAACTTTACGAATTCTAAATTCTTCAATACTAAAATTAGACAAATCGGATCAGCCGTTTTTGAGTTTAAGCGAGACCAACAACATTTTAATTTAATTTTTATCTGATATATAAAAATAAGTCAGGTTTTCCTTCCTGACGCTATAACTCCAGAACGCACGTACCGATTTCCACGGTTTTGCATTCGTTGGAAAGGGCTCCGTGAGGTCTATAGAAAAATAACTTCAGAAAACACTTCAAATGAAAAACAGGAAAACAGGGAAAATAATTTTATAGCAAAATAACGTTTGCCGCTAGTTTTATTATATAGACAACTGCAGGTTTTCCATTGCACTGTCCTAATCTAACCTGATTATGTGACAAGAAGATTATCATCGGTGTCGTTCATAGTTCACCCGTCCTTTTTAAAGCGTTTTTTGGTAAGACTCGAAAATAAAATTCTGATCAAAATTAAATATACAACTAAACTTTTTAATCACAATCCCAAACTTTAATAAAGCGCTCTTTGCACTCACAAAAGCACTACATAATTACAACTTTTTTCAAGTTGCTCCAAAGCACAAAGGGTTAAGTATCCGAATGACCAGACCAGCTAGACTCATAACTCCTGGGGTCCAATTTTCAATCGAGCGTCGTTTCGATCACAGGCTGTCTCGTTCGAGTGCACTCGTGCTGTCTTATGGGGCCGTTTGATTCTCACGGCAAGCCACCACTATCGACAAAATTTTCAGATAAAATGCCTTTTTATGAATTAGGCTATAGGCACAGTATTACATTATTTTTTTAATACTGTGCTATAGGTTTCATTTGGCTCTATAACAATGCAGTGACGGCATGGGTCGCTATAGACCCATTTGTCGGTCTCAGTCGCTTCCTAAGATCGGAAAATCCTACGCGCCAGTGAGACGGCCTGCGATCGAAATGACACTCGAAACCTGAGAATCAGGTCCCAAAACGGATACTAGACTGTGTCTGTCGCAATATCCGCTGTTCTCTAGCCACTAAATTTAGTTTATTTTGAAGCGAACGTTTCTTATCTATTTTGTATTTGAAAGTTTATTATTGTTTGTACGTCTCGTCGAAATGGGCAGTAAATTGTTTTTGTGGACACGAGTAAATAAATTACGTATATAGTGTAAAAAAACTAAGTGATAATACTTTAAGTTAAGGGTTCGTTTGTATCCCTTATAATTTCAAATTAAATATACTTCACTATAAAAGTATCAGCGATCATGATCATGAATTTTTCCATGCTTAAGAGCAGTCCACACCGCCCTTTTTTCCATACAATCGTTGTCCCCTGTTTCCTCCCTGGATAATGCTAGTAGAGTTATAATTTTTTTCCTGAATATCTACGGCCACTAATACAATGTTCCTATGTTTTCTTTTTTTTCATAATTTAATTATTAAATAAGATATGAACGTTCAAAAACCCAAAAAAATGGCCAGATTTTCCGCTGTGTTCAAACGTCCAGAAAACAGATTTGGCTAGATTATACAAAAAAAAAGCAAAACATAGGAACACAGCTCAAGCCTTTTTTTAATCTTTAATGAAAAAAGTACTTAATCGGTTAAGTTTTGGAGAAGGAATCAGGGGACAACGAATCGTTGATTTTCTGCAGTTGTCTATATCGCGTTCTGCGGTATAGGCTTGAGGTAAGGGTAAGCTATAGATATTACACGTACTTTTTTTTCATTTCTCTAGCCCCTGGTGTATCCTCTTAATTAAAAAAGGTAGCTCTTTAGCGCTGATACTTTCACAACGGAGCGGACTCGTTATAGAGTAACCATGCACACTTAGTCTTGTTACACCTTGTATATAATTCGATGCACCGCAAAGTATCGAATTTTCTATTAAACGTTATATTTCGCAGTCGTGTTTCTGCCAGAACAGAAGCCAGCCGCTTACGTGCCCTAAACAAGGAATCCCACGTTATTCCTAGACTTTACGAGGCATCGGAATGGCTCAATTTTTGAACACAAACCAAATCCAATTTGTAAAGTGAATGTTGGGATATTATTTTAGCTTGTGTTTGTGCTGTAGAAATATAGAATTGCTATTTTTGTTGTAACACAGAAGACGATGTGAGCATCGATATAATTTTTGATAAACAATTTGTAAAGTGAATGTTGGGATATTATTTTAGCTTGTGTTTATGCTGTAGAAATATAGAATTGCTATTTTTGTTGTAACACAGAAGACGATGTGAGCATCGATATAATTTTTGATAAACAATTATTCTTTTTAACAAAAAATTAAAACCGACTTCCAAGGTAAAAACAATAATAATATGAACTAAAAAGTATTAAATAACTCTTACTCTATAATAGTACCTTTTTCAGAATTCGTCTAAATCTCAACTATTTCTGTACATACTACAGTCTTCATTACTTTGAAGTCGGTACCAGCTAATTTTATCGTGAGTTCAGTCAATGTCAGAATATCTGAAGCTTTTGGGACTGGTACCGACTTCAAAGTAATGAAGACTGTAGTATGTACAGAAATGGTTGAGATTTAGACGAATTCTGAAAAAGGTACTATTATAGAGTAAGAGTTATTTAATACTTTTTAGTTCATATTATTATTGTTTTTACCTTGGAAGTCAGTTTTAATTTTTTGTTAAAAATAATAATTTCACTCTTTTTAGTTATCTACAAGATAAGGCTTTATGCGTAAATAACCACTACGAATGTTAACTATTCACATTATGTTACTGTAAGCGAAATTGTGGTTAATGCTTGCAGTTATCTAAGCGATGCTGCAATTTAAACACATTTATCTTTAAAGGTTCAGGAGTTCTGTTCAGTGCCTTTGGACCAAGAGACACCTTCTTATGAACTTTCTCTTCTTCGTAACATATGTTTAAGTTACTAGAAACAACATTTTAACCACTATGAGTCTTTTGATAATTTTCAAGGATTTCCCTCGATTGCTCATAGATCCCATCATCAGCTCACCACTTTCGTAATTATTATACAAAATCAAGATTACATCCTATACAACATAAGAATTTTGAAAATTGGTCCACAAACAGCGAAATAATCATCAAAAACATCTGCTTCGATGTAAAATATCACGAAAAGCATCAATAATTGGGTCATAATGTGATGACTCATGGCATAATTATGATTGTGATGATGATGATCAATTAAATTGATGTGTTGGCTTATGCTTTCAGTTGTTTAAACAACGCCGAAATCCCCGAATCTGTATCTATAAGGATTCAAAAGTTCTGTTGGGTACCTTCGGATCCAGCGTATAACCTGGTGCGAAATTTTACTTTTTGGTAGCATTTACCTTGCTTCAGAAAAAATCAAAATCACTATATGTTTCCATACAAATTTCAAGGAGTCCCCTCGATTCCTCCAAGATCTCATCATCAGATCACCATTTTTGTGAACATGGTACCAAATTTGAGTTAAACCCTATACAACACAAAAATAATTTTGAAAATCGGATTACAAACGGCTGAGTTATCGTTGAACATACAAAAAAAAAATACAGCCGAACGTATAACCTCCTCCTTTTTGGAAGCCGGTAATAAAAAATGATACTATGGCTCGATGGACTTCGTTTCACTTCCCTTCTTGTAAAACTTTCCCTGGACTTCCAGGAATATTTCAAGAGTAAAATTGGCCAAGTCGGCTTAGCCGTTTTCGAGTTCGTCGACGAGACTAACAAAGTTTAAAATTATTTTCTATTTATATTATGTACAAGATTTATATACGAGTTAGTGGGTAGTAACCAAATTACAAGAAACCCACTAGACAATAGGGATGATGACAAGGTCAAAGATTAGCGAATTTTGTTAATAAAATAAAGAAATCACGATAAAAAATAAGTGTTCCCAAAATTTCAGCTTGATAGCATTTGTATTTTTTTTTGTTATGCGCCTTCAAAGTTGGATAATCAAGTCGAATTTTTTTTTCAATTAAATTTCTTAATATTTGTATACAATTCGATAACTTATGCAATTAAAAGCAACTTTTGGTATGAAACCACTTTCATAAACGCAATATTTAATATACCTCTCAAACAAAGTTGTCTCCCGATGCGTACAAACTACGAAAGACTGACGTCATACTTTCGTAGCACTTTGTATGGAGCGTTTCGGGCAGGTCTTTTTTATGAGATATTTGAATTGTCATATCTTGGTGAATTTTTAAGCTATCAGAGTCATTATTTCAACGAGGTTTCTATTTTTTAAGTGTCTTTCAATTACCGATAAGAAAAAAAAATAGTCATCACGCCTATTGGAACCAAAACGTGACACGATGATCATTCTACAACAAAAAAACTACTCTTTCAACAAAGACAAAGTTTTCCACTATTTCCCGGGGAAATAACGGGCGTTACAATAAACTAAGTAGTAAGTACTTTCGTCTGAGTAACTCGCTTTCCCTTTTGTGTCCGTTCCAGAACACCCAAATATTGTTTTATTAAATTTGTAGCGAGCGAATAATTCTTCTTTGTATAAAAGGGCAACATTTACGCGTATATTATTAGACACTCATAAGCTTAAATTACTTTAGATACAAGTTAAAAGTTAAAGAAATAATAGATTTTACCTATTATTTCAATTTATTTTGAGTTGTCATGGTTTTAAAAAACAGAATTTTCAGACTTAGAGCAGACATGATATAAAAAAGGGACTTTAATAAAAGTATTTTAATTTTTAAGTAAATATGTAGAGTACTTAGTAATTAGAGTTGAATTGAATTGATATTAGGTTCAAAATATTGCTTAATACAGCATTTTTTCCAGTAATTTGAAATATTCTACAGCAATATAAAATCTATTTAAATCAAACAAAACCGAGGTTAATAATCCAAAAGTGAGCTACAAATTGGTGCAATAGGGATGATGACAAGGTCAAAGATTAGCGAATTTTGTTAATAAAATAAAAAAATCACGGTAAAAATAAGTGTTCCCAAAATTTCAGCTTGATAGCATTTGTATTTTTTTTGTTATGCGCCTTCAAAGTTGGATATTCAAGTCGAATTTTTTTTCAATAAAATTTCTTAATATTTGTATACAATTCGATAACTTATGCAATTAAAAGCAACTTTTGTTATGAAACCACTTTCATAAACGCAATATTTAATATACCTGTCGAACAAAGTTGTCTCCCGATGCGTACAAACTACAAAAGACTGACGTCATACTTTCGTAGCACTTTGTATGGAGCGTTTCGGGCAGGCCTTTTTTATGAGATATTTGAATTGTCACATCTTGGTGAATTTTTAAGCTATCAGAGTCATTCTTTCAACGATGTTTCTATTTTTTAAGTGTCTTTCAATTACCGATAAGAAAAAAAATAGTCATCAAGCCTATTGTATAAAAACAGATGGGGAGATATGAAAAATGTTATTTTGAACGACTGAGTACAGGGTTCAAACATACTTACGTTCACGAAAACAAATTTCATGAATAAATTTTTCCTTTGTAAACAAATCGAGGAGGCCCTATTAAATTAGGGCCCTCAAAGGGCATGCTAGAGTACGCTTCACGAAAACTTTAGCTCGTTTTAAGGTGATTTATGCAATGCGATTTTCCCATATTTTTATGGAAGTTAGTTCCCTATTCGACGTTATGTTTTGGAAGTTTAGAATGGAGTAAACAATTCTTGAATGGCTTTAGCCAGCGGCATCGTTTTGGTAAATGTGTATGATATATTTTTATACTCTGTCTCTATTGGGACATTTTGGAAAATCTTTGCCTTGTCATTACGAGTTGTTTCAAAAAAAACTTGAGAGGTGTCAAGGGACAACCGGATGCAATGAAGTTACAATAAAAACGCCATCTATTGACAACTAACAACGACACTTTCTTGGAATAGTAAAAGAATTTATTTAAACGTCCGGTAGATGTCACTGTTTATTCTCAAAAATGCCATCTAGTTGACGTACAGGAATACTAAGTACCACACAATATACTTATCAACGCTATCTGCCCCTACTACAGGTACTTACTAAAAAAAGTGTCGAGGTCAAGTGTCGTTCCGTCTAGCCCCCTTCCGCAACGCGCAATAAGGAACTTCGTTACAATAGCTTAGGTGTATTTTGATAGACCGTAAGGCTGGATTTACATGCGAACTTTAACTGCTCGAACGCATGGTTTGACGGCTACATCGCGACATTACAAGTATGTAAAGGTAGCATTCAAATCGACCGCGACGCGAGACCGCGGCCGGCGACCGGCCGCAGGTCACGAGGCTACGAATCTATGCGACCCATACGAAACTCGTAAAAATTTAGTCTAAAAGAAAAGGCAGCCATTTTGTATCGGGTTGCGCCACGGCACTGCCTTGTGAGCGACTAGGTCGCGCGACGCAAGTCGTCGGCAGACCACGCCCACACGTCGCGCGACTCGGTTGCTTGCATCCGTCAGCACTTCCTATTAATTCATATGAAGCAGTGGTTCGCGGTCGCCGGTCGCGGTCTCGAGTCGTGGTCTCGCGTCGCGGTCGTCTTGATTTAAATGCTACCTACGATTTATTTGTATAGCGGCGCGGTCGCGCTGTCATTTACATACATTTGTTTGTCATTTGTCAGCCGTCAAACCGCACGTTCGAGCCGCCACATACAAATCCAGCCGTTTATTTTGCCTATACATATTGCCAATGGACCAGCTATCATCTCGCCACCCCCAAAAAATTTACCGGAGGCCCAATCTCCTACGCTACCCTCACCTATTCCCTATTAAAAGGCCGGCAACGTACCTGCAGCTCTTCTGATGCTGCGAGTGTCCATGGGCGACGGAAGTTGTTTTCCATCAGGTGACCCGTTTGCTTGTTTGCCCTCTTATTTCATTAAAAAAAATTAAAGCTGTGTCCACGCCTGGACAAATCACAATAAAATAACATTGACTGTGATAAATGGCCAACTAGCATACTGTGAGGGTAGTTATCACAAGATATTTCCTCCGAGACTACTATTGAATACCGGTTAGGAGTATAATAAAAGTTGTAAGCGAGTTATGGCGGTGCAATGCTCGTTATATAATAATTTTTCCTGAGATCACACCGTCCCAGGGTTGCCAACATTCAGAATTTTAAATACATAAGTTAATCTTAACATAATATCATTAGCCTAGCCATTTTGTTTTATTAAAGTTCCTAATTGCAAACGTGAAGACGGTATTTGAATCATAATATACATGTAATAGAAAATTCTATAATTTTATTTTATATTATTTTAATTTGAAACTTGTAGGTTTGTAAATGGTAAGCTATATAATTTAGCAACAGTTTCATCTTAGACTATAAAATATTATTTTATGCCCGGTTTCTGAATTTTTTAATTGGATTGTATCTATTCATATTGTTTTTGATTGGCGAACATTAAAACACCAACAAATAAAAGCTTTTTATATTTTGATAATAAAAAACTTAAATCTAATTCTCGTGTCACGGGGTGCGTAGTTGAACTCCTCTGAAACGGCTCGGCCGATATTCGTGAATCTAGCGAGCATATCAGCTAGGACTGAGATTCAGACAACATCTCCTTTTTATATTGATAAGTGCATTTGTTGAATAAATAATAGTAAATTATTACAACTCGAGACTGACGGCGACCATTGTTTGTGTGACGGGATAGTGAAGGACGTTGTCATGGTGACATACTTGTTTAGTCAATTCAGTAAAATAATATGGGCGAAAATCGAAATACTTTATTCGGCAAAACAATGTTAGCCGGGACAGCTAGTATATAATATAAACTTCTATTTAATAAACCTCAGCAATAAAACAAAAAAAAAAGTAAGTAATATCTTTAGGAATTTATGTATATATCTTGTACGTGGCAACCCTATTGTCCAATGGGACACTCCATTTAGTAGTGCTCTCGCCACACTTTATTATCTTCTTATTATTGATTTATCGCTGTTCGACTCCTGTTATTTAAAGGGGCAAGGCTTATTAGCTCAGTACTGAATACCTCGAGGTTTACCGGATACCGTGTTCAATGGAATAGGATTGAATCAATTTCTGTACATATAACTAATTTAACTTAATAATATTAAAAATTGTAAATAAACAAGAAACGCAACGAGCTTAAATCATACTTTGCCGAGTATGATTAAATGAGACATCATCGGATAGCAAAAAAAGCAATACTTACTGCTCAAATTGTAATATAGGCTGTTCTACGCTGCTAGTGAGGGCTAGCTGCATACTCACGTTTTCCGTATCCGGAATTGTGTGAGACTAAGGGCGTTTGTGCACTACACGGAAGTTTAGTAATCCGGCGCGGCGCGGCATCTCGATTTCCTACCTTATTTATATGGCAAACGTAAAAGTTATGAACGCCGGACGGTAAAATTCCGTGTAGTGCACAAACGCCCTAGCGCAAACGTTCGTATAAGGGTGAAGCCAAACGAGCGTAGTTTGTGAGTTGTGAGTCGCAGAATTTCGGCTGGCAGGAATTCTGCTGCATTCAGTTTCGTACAAAAATCCTGTTTGATTCACACGAGTGTCATTTTGTGAGTCATGATTTGTATCAAAAGAATATATTTACGCGACCGAAATTCTGCGACTCACAAATCACAAATTACGCTCGTTTGGCTTCACCCTTACGAACACGCACGAACGCGCTGGCTTGCATTGAAACGTTCGAAAAAAATGTACGTGTGCGCCAGTGTATTTTCTACTTATTCTATTCATTGGGATATCCGCAAACGGAAAACAAATTCGGAAATCGTTTGCGAACTAGGACAAAACGCTCGAATTTTAAATAATAGTTAAAAGCTGCGTACCTAAGTCGTAACATATTTAATCAAACTACTAAACATATTTTACTATACTTCTATCGATTATAATGTAATATACTGAAATATTTAAATAGAAAAGCATAGAAAGGGTTAACAACTGACAAATCCAAAGCCTGTGAAACCTCGTTTTCCGTTCAATATTTATACCAGCGACCCTTTTCTTTTTAAACGTGAACAAATAAATTTAGGACATAATACTAATAAATATTACAGGAGACCCAACCCGAAGGTAGATACAGCCTTAGGTACTCATAAATTATTTATTTAACACGTTTCAATTGTTAAAACCAATTTTCGTAGCGTTTGTTATTTAAAGTCTTTCGCTTGTAAAATTATGATTCTTTATTATCATCACTGACTCTGATGCTATGATCTATAATAATAGTATACTATAGTAATCTAGGATATTGGTATCTATAATCTACTTGCGTGCAAAAAAATCGACCCACCTATCTCCTCTTATGATTACGAACTCAAAATTGGTTTTTGCATCAAAAGAAATATTGCCCCATACAGTCCCCGAACTCCTACATAATGGAACCCTTTTGTCAATGCACGCCTACGCAAATCATTCTCCTTGTCTACGGTATGCTTTCCTGCGACTATCGTTACCATAAAGACTGATTTAGCATTCATCAAAAGAGCATGACCCACCATTGTTTCAATGAAAAATCAACATGAGATCGTTCGAAACTAAAATGCGCTTGACGGTGTGCTGGGACAAATTTTGGACTGTTACCTAGTTCATGTGAAGTCAAACAGCTGCCTGCAAGTCTTCGTCGTACAGTCTACTCACTTACTGTAACTCATCGGACTTTTCTTAGTCGCAGTTGCACCTGAACTGAAATGAGCTGTCGATTCCGCAAGGACGTTGACACCTTAAAACGGTCATCACGTTTAGATGTAGCCCAATGTCTTCCAAAACATGGTCTATGGTAAAGTTTAGAGTCTCTAGAAAACTTCGGTATACTTTTGTAGTTCGACTTAAAATTAAGACTTCTAGTCACAACTCGTAGGCTTAATTCAATTCTTAGCAAAGGCCTCTACTTGAGACGCTTTATTTAAAATAATATCCATTTTGCTACAAAGGAATTGCATCCATAATCAAGTTAAAGGAACAACGAATCAAAAAAAAATCAAGACAAAACAGAAACAATAAGATTTGACCGATTTTTTCGACCGAACAAAACCGTCCAATTAACGATTAAAAAACTGAGTGATGGGGGTTCTTAGTAATTTGTGTCGTTTGTAGTCAAGCATTTTGGTTTTAGAAAATGTAGAGTATACGTACACTTTCCTTAATAATTAATAACTATATTTTTTTTAAACATAGCGACTTCAATGGAAATGCGCGGGGTGGGCCGATTTTTTCACCAAGTTTATATATTGTATAATGCGCTTGTAATAGTTTTCATCAAAATTGGTCCAATCCGTTGTTAAAATAAGATAGCCCATGTCCATCGACCCCCATGATCTACGTTATGATATTTGTAGCTCTTTAAACGCTGCTACTTTTACAGCCAACTATAGAGTTAGCTGTAATATTATAATTATCTTTGTTTTGTCACACCTTGTAGATACACATAGAGGAAAAAGTTTTAACGCCAACTATTAGGCCAACTTATAGTCGTATACAGGGTGTAACAAAACTATGTGATAATATTTTAGGGTGTGTACGTGTTCCTTGTAGAGAGTTCACTGTGAAAGTAGCAGCGCCTTATGACCAAATTTCACTTTTTTCACTTTGCAAGCGCTCCAGCGTCACGAGTTCTCCCATACAAAAGTGAAAAAAAAACTTCCGTTTTCAGCTTCTAGTCTTCAGGATTCATACACACCCTAAAGAATTATCACTTAGTTTTGTTACACCCTGTATACAAAATCAGAGATTCCGCGCCCGTTTCATAGTTCGCTGGGCGAATTTAAATCAGTATAGCATCGTGTTCTGATTACTGAGCATCCCGTATATCACCAAATACAATTGAATAATATCTTTCGCTTTAATGTTTGATAATACTTTAGACGTGGAAGAGCCATGCTTCGGCACGAATGGGCCGTCTCGACCAGAGAAATACCACGTCCTCACAGGAAACCGGCGTGAAACAGCGCTTGAGCTGTGTTTCGCCGAGTGAGTGAGTTTACCGGAGGCCCAATCCCCTACCCTATTCCCTTCCCTACCCTCCCTTATTCCGTTCCCTTTCCATCCCTACCTTCCCCTATTACCCTATTCCCTCTTAAAAGGCCGGCAACGCACCTGCAGCTCTTCCGATGCTGCGACGCTGTCCATGGGCGACGGAAGTTGCTTTCGATCAGGTGACCCGTTTGCTCGTTTGCCCCCTTATTTCATAAAAAAAAAAACGATATACACGATGTGAGAACTTGTTAAATTGACGCTATACTATCCGCGGTAATATGGGTAATAGAACTAAAACTTTGCGCTTTTTAAATATAATTGAAGACGTGAGTGGAAATAGCATGTAAGTAACAGTTGAAAATTGCCGTTTTTTTGCATAGATGGATACTTACTTTAGGGCAGGAAAAGTTGTTTGAAATTAAAAAAAAACTGTGTATTTTATGTGTTGCAGATATATTAGTCAGATGATGAAGTTGGTAAGTTACGAGGTTTGTTCAAATTATAAGGGAAAAAATTAGTAATTATACTCAATTATAAAACGTTAATTGTTACACATTAGATCGAAAAAAATAAAATTTCTTACATAAAAAAACTCTTTTCCTCACCTTTAAATCATGAAATCATACAGTCTATTAAAATACGTAACGTGAATTCTTATCATATCGAATCCTTAGGAATCTAATATTCACTGGAGACATTTTTAATATGATTCTCGAATTCTCACACATTCGGAGGGGAATGAAGTGGAAATGAAATGAAATCGTTCAATCGCGAAGGGGATCCGGCAAGAACTGTGAGAGGCCGCGATAAGCGCCCATTGATCCCGTGAATCCCGGAATCCCGGAATCTCGGGAACTATTCTGGGTCAGACTAATTGTAGTATTTATCGAGCTAATGTGTGATGTAGGTAGTTCTGTTCGTTTTTGTAGTAGAAACTTTGGGATGGGAGAAGATTTTAAACATAACATGGACACGACACTATTTGTAAGACGACGCGCGACGCCGGATTGGCGTAGCTGAGGTTGTATCTGGGGGCACGGGAGTGCCCCCGCCAAGATGAGCCAAGCGAAGCGCGCAAGGGCACTACCTACCTACCTTTTCTCGAAACGTTTCGTCGTATTTTTGAACCCTCGTAACTTTGGTTTGTATAATGCCAGATAGTTGAAATTTTTAAGATATAGTGACATGGGTATAGTTATTAAATAGGTACGCAAAGTTTGAATATCGTAGCTATTATACTTTAGATTTTATAGGTGTCCAAAAATCCACAATTTGGTCACTGACTCACCGATCATCAAAACTGTTAGGGCCTGAAGTCTTAGAAAGCTGAAATTTGGTATGTAACATGATATTAGTACTAAAACAACAAAAAAATTATCAAACTCAACTTAACCTATATCCGTACCGTTATAGAGCAAAATTAGGCAAAAATTTGTGTTTTTTGTATGGGAGCCCCCCTATTTTTTTATTTTATTTTAATATTATTATTAAATATCAAAGTAGACATATAACTAAGGACTTTGAGAAAAATTCAAGTACGTACCTGTTGCCATTATTGATATAGAGCAAAAAAGGCCAAGACTAATGGCAGACGCTTTAAGGAAACATAGAACATTTGAATGTTGTAAAATATATATTTATTAAAATAAAGGATTGATAACTTCTTCCATGTCTTCAGTAACTCTTACAAAATAAAACTATTATGATTATTCACTGACAAATCAATTAAAAAATAAATTATTGGTCTTTTTGTAAACTTAGTCATAACAACTAATAGATGACATCACAGTAAACGAACATCACTAATAGTAGACCCCAATATGAACTAATAGTTGACATAGAACATTACATTACATTTAAAAAATAAATCCCATTTTAAAATTTTGTTTCCGTAGGCGTCCCTAATATATTTTTTCACGTCAACAGATAGCTTGAGAAGCTTATAAAATTTATATTGTTGAGAAAAAATTAGAGTAATTCTTATTTCTATGGTATTTTTGTCGTAAGTGTCATCTATTAGTTCCGAGTCAACTATTAGTGCTTTTACCTTAATTGAATTATGATTCAATATAATGTTATTATAAGTTAATACATTACCATCCAACTGTGATTTTTTCGAAAAAAAAAAAACGAAAATTATCTTTTGAACCCGACAGACACATCACTTTGTTTTGGCTTTGGTTCGACTAGTCCCTTGTCAGACAAACTAATTTCCACAATTAAATTCTCAATCATTACCATCCGAAGTAAACTCTACGTTAAAAATAAAATTATACAAAACATTCGCAGAAATAGACGATCATAACGAAAACAATAATTTCCTTAATAAAATATGACTGTAGTATTCGAGGCCGGGCAATCGCGGGGAAGAGTCAATTACACGGGACACCGGGCACGCCTTATCACATAAACGGGCACAGCTCAAGAATTCGACAGCACTGACGACACTGGACATTCATCATCATCATTGCATATCAACTTTGAAAATGTTAAAATGTCAGTTTTTAGAGTTCCACTTAGTTCGTAGCAGGTTAGACGGCACTTCGGCACGAATGGGCCGGCTCGGCCGGAGAAATACCACGTTCTCACAAAAAACCGGCGTGAAACAGCGCTTGCGCTGTGTTTCGCCGAGTGAGTTTATCGGAGGCCCAATCCCGTACCCTATTCCCTTCCCTATCCTCCACTATTCCCTTCCCTTCCCATCCCTATCCATCCCTATTACCCTATTCCCTCTTAAAAGGCCGGCAGCTCTTCTGATGCTGCGAGTGTCCATGGGCGATGGAAGTTGCTTTCCATCAGGTGACCCGTTTGCTTGTTTGCCCCCTTATTTCATAAAAAACAGTGCTTATATTTTTTGGTGTTCTGATTACTTGTCTCGTTTAAGCTTTGTTGCTTAAAAAATCGTTGTTGTGCTTTTTTAGAAACTGCAAGATAATATTTTTTAGATGACAGCAGCCGCAGCCGACCCAGATTAAACTACTATATTATATTAATGTAGGATTATAAAACTTAAATTAATAGCTTTTGCGAATTGTAGAACATTCCAAAGACTGTAACCGTAATCGTTGAAGCGTCTCGATTATTCTCTTATCCAATTTTCAAGATGGCGTCACTTTATGCAAAGGCAGATAAGGAAACCTAATTTCTTAACTGGAATCGTCCATCGAAAATTTGATTAAAAGTAAGATGGACTTTGTTTTATTTGGTCGCCGACGTAAGACCCTGAGCGTTTTTAGCCAAATTACTTAGCCAGCTCCGAATATCAATCTAATTTGATAAAGCTATGCTACATGTATTCAATTTGCTGGGACTAGTGCTATAGTTGAGTAGTGTTTATTAAGCTAAATATTTGCTTTTAGTTGTGGCTTTGCCCTCGAAATAGACTACCTGTTTGGAAGAGAAGAGAAGGAGAAGAGGAATTTTGAAAGAATTAATCGAATGCACCGTTAGCACTTAGAACATCCAATTTTATTGTAGATTAATTTATTCTGATTGTATATTGCGTCGAGTATAAGTTATAACTCATATTATATAATAGTAAACTAATTATTATTATTATTATGTTCACAGGCCTTCACTGCGCCCTTAAGTCAGAACGCGATTAGCTATGTCCGCACTATGCACTTTCATCTTCAATTTTCATCTTCTTTCATTGAACTTTCGTTTTGGCGCCCGCAACACCCACATTGTCGTTTTTGTTCAGTTGCAGTGTCTTTCAGATTATTGTAACATGTGCGACGAGAACGTTTTAATACTGGATGGAATATGTGCGGCTTATTTGGTCATAAGAAATTCCAAAAAAAAGAATAAAGCGAAACTTTTGGATACGGTCAGAGCGCACGCATCGCTGGCATGCCTCACGTGCGCTGTTGACTGCGCTATAACGCATGCCCTTGATGAACAAATAAAGGCACAGTGTGACATAGCTATTGACAATTTCGAAAGCGAAGTAGAAAATCAAATAGGGGATTTGACCACGGAGCTAATAGCTCCATGGATTTGACACAACTTAACTCCTTGTATTTTATTTCGCACTTCGTGATCGATATTATCGAACGTATCTTGACGAAGAACCAGCTTTTATTAGATAATATTAACGTAATAGTAACAGATAATACTAACAATTTAACGAAAACTCAGCATAACAGAGATTTCTCTCCATAATTTTGTTGGCAACAAAACAGTATACGTACTATGTATTTGCAGAACAATCGCGCCGAACAATTTGTTACCACTTCACTCCGACTCCGGATCTTGATTCAACATGAAACAAAACAAAACGTTGAAAAGCATTGGTAATGCAGTAGGTAGGTACACAAAGAGAAGAACAGTTTATTACGATGTAACAAAAGGTACGGTGTCAATGATACGGTGCGTCCGAATCGGATAATACAAAAATATTAAATAATATACTAGCTGTCCCGGTGAACTTCGTGTCACTTTAAAACCTTCCCTGGACTTATACGAATATTTTAAGACTAAAATCAGCCCAATCCGTTCAGCCGTTTTCGAGTTTTAGCGCGACTAACACATTTGAAAATCCATTTTTATATATAAGAAGATTTAACGTGGGAGAGCCATGCTTCGGCACGAATGGGCCGCCACGACTGGAGAAATACCACTGGCTCACAGAAAACCGGCGTGAAACAGCCAAGCGCTGTGTTTCGCCGAGTGAGTGAGTTTACCGGAGGCCCGATCCTCTACCCTATTCCCTTCCCTACCCTCTTCTATTTCCTTCCCTTTCCTCCCTTATTCCCATCCCTACCCTCCCCTATTACCCTATTCCCTTTTAAAAGGCCGGCAACGCACCTGTAGCTCTTCTGATGCTGCGAGTGTCCGTGGGCGATGGAAGTTGTTTTCCATCAGGTGACCCGCTTGCTCGTTTGCCCTTGTTATTTATAAAAATATATTATTTCCCCAGATGACGTCCGCAACTCCGTTGCACCGTAATCAGTTTATCGCAAAAATGTTCGGTTCCCGCACGATAAATATTATAACACCAAATGTTATAATATTACACTTATAATATTATAATATTACACAATTCATACAACTGCTCTATTACTTTGATTAAAACTTACTTTATTTTTTTATACATATTTTTATTTATACTTTTTCTTTAAAAACTAACACGGGCGTCATCTGGTATAATGATCGAGCAATAGACAGCACAAAAATAAATAAGCAGACATCGTATTTATAAACAATTTACTCAAAAAAACTCCAATTAGCAGCTAATACTAGAAATAAGGCAGTATATGGGATAAATTGAACATACTAATTAGCCATTTTATCTCAAGATTAGGAAAGGGTCTTCAAGTACTAAGGATTAAGAGGATAGAAAATACTTAACTTTTCTAGACGTAATCTATTAACAGAGTACTATTAATAAAAACATACATGTACTAGATCAGGGGTCACCAAATGGCGGACCGCAGTCCGCATCCGGACCGCCGAACCATTGTGTGCGGAACTGCGGACCAAGCATGTTCGAAGATGATCTTCGTTCATCTTAGGACTTCAAAATCTCCAGGATTTAGTGTCGATATCTATAGCTTGCATCAATATTTCACTCCAAACTTCAGAGAAATAATTAGAGCCACAAAAAATGGTTACTTTTCTCATTGATATCTAAAAAATACCAACGTCATTTCCGTAATTACCTATGTTTAATAAGTAATTTTTTTATATAAAGGTACAATGTGTGGACCACGAAGGTCATTTCATGTCTTAAAACGGATCCCGAGCGAAACTAATTGGTGACCCCTGTATTAGATGACTAAAATACATTTATCCCGGGAAACCATACATTTTTCCATGACAAAAAGGGTTATATTAGGTATGTCCTTTCCTGAGACTCAAAGTATCTCCGCAGCAAATATCAACAATATCGGTTCAGCGGTCGGACACACTTTCGCATTTATAATATACTAGCTGTTGCCCGCCACTTCATCCGCGACCATGTCAACATTTTTTTTCATAAAAAATATATTTTTTTTTTAAATAAAAAGTATCCTATGTTACATCCGATACTTCCAAGAGTATGTATACAAAGTTTCACGATGATTCGTTAAGTAGTTTTTGCGTGAAAGCGTATCAAACATCCACGCTTTCACATTTATAATATTAACTAGCTAGTTGACCGAGCTTTGCTCGGTATTCGATAAAACACAAATAAAATGACATTTTCTTAAAATGATTCCTAGCTAGATCGATTTATCGCCCCCGAAACCTCCTATATACTACATTTCATGAAAATCGTTGGAACCGATTCCGAGATTCCAATTATATATATATATATATATATATATATATATATATATATATATATATATATATATATATATATATATATATATATATATATATATATATATATATATATATATATATATATATATATATATATATATAAGTATATACAAGAATTGCTCGTTTAAATATATAAGATTTGGAAGTATGAAATATAAATGTAAACATGACTGTAATCTTTTCTAAGGGCCTTATCATACTGGCGATTAGCGAGCGATTTGAAAGCGACGCGACTGCTCAGCGTGCACGCAGCTTGCCTTTGGCGTTTTGGACACTCAGCAGCAAAATGGATTCTGACGTCACTCCCTAGACGAGTCTACTATATATAATAATAATCTGTGTAGACGAGTGTACAAAATGGCGTCCACGCCACGCCGCGACGACGCTGCGCTGCCGCGACGTGCACGCCGCGCAATCACGGCGTGTGCGCTGCGCAGTCGCGTCGCTTTCAAATCGCTCGCTAATCGCCAGTGTGATAAGGCACTAAGTTATCCGATTGTATTTTTCTTATGAGGTAAGAAGATTATGTCACAAATTGAAATCACCAAACACCAGACTATTTCACGGAACTCTCCAGTAATTTCCAGATATTCGAATAAAGCCAAAGCCTTCAGATCATAGATAGACCACAAATCGACATGAAGTTCCACTCGACCGGGTACATCCGGACTCCCAACCACAATACAGTATTGAGTATGAGGATCGATCAAACTGTACCTGGATTATGACTTGTGAAACTTCGTTTATGAAGAAATAAACAAAGTCAAAGTAGGGTTATGGTTAAGATACCTACTAATATAATTCTCGAAAAAATGTCCTTGGTACAAAACAATTAAAGTTTTTGTACCAAGGATATTTTTTTATGAGACAAACTAGCTGTCCCGGCAAACGTTTCTTTGCCATATAAAGTATTTCACCCGTATTATTTTATTGAAGTGACTAAATAAGTATGTCACCATGTCAACGTATATCGCTATCCCGTCGCACAAACAATGGTCGCCGTCAGTCTCGAGTTGTAATCATTTACTATTATTTATCAACAAATGCACTTATCAATATAAAAAGTACCCAGTAGCCGATTCTCGGACCCACTGAATATGCATATAAAATTTGGTTAAAATCAGTAAAGCCGTTTTACCCCGTACGCTATCTAACATTGTGACACGAGAATTTTATATAAAGCATTTGGACGAAAAGCCTATAAACAACCTAAAAGTTCAATTAAAAAATTTATCGATATATAGCATAATATTACTATAGCTATTTATATTCCTACAGTGAGGAGAGAAGGACGGATCTTGCCAGTGCCAGCAACATAGCTTGTGATGAAAATCTATCTAACAGATTGAACGTGAAGAGACAGAAACACTTTCGTCTTTATATCATTAGTACGGACGTAGATTTAAACATGTATCATAAGACACATAAGTAAACAGACCCAAAAGTTTTATGACCAGCTTTATTTAAAAAATACTCTGCCTTAACCAACTTTTTTTAAGAACCGAATAACATTCATGAACATCATTGAAAATCACGGAGAGAAAACATCTTGTGCTAACAAAGTTTACAATATTATTATGATTAAGTTCAACGGCAACAATATGAACTCAATCGTAAGTAAACATCTTACCGAGAGTTTATGAAAGGTATCTTTCATAACAAACCCAAAGTCGGCATCAAACATTTCAATATTTCCATTCATTCGGATATAAAAAACTCAATCTGCTTAACGAAATGAAAAAATTAAGTTTCAAACGAAATGTGGTGGAATTGCAAACAAACTTTGTATAATAAAGCTCCAAAGACTCCAATATTGAAATCCATACTTCAAAAGTTCTCAAAAAAAATTACTCAACTAATTTCGAACGAGCGATAAAAGTTGGCACCTCCAATGGCGCGAGCGAAATCGCCAACTTTCTGAAGGTGATTTATTTTTTCCAAAAGAAAATACTTTTTAACGTTTTTATTCGTTCCGTTGATATCGAGTCTGTTCTAAGTTCTGCGTAAGTGGTCCGGAGCGTTTGGATCACTCCCTAATAAGCTTAAGTCCCCTTTTATTCGACCTATTATACGTTAAAATCTTTCATTTCGAGTTTTTCTTTCATTAAATTCACGGTTGACTTCTTTTTGTGATGTTTTGTTTTTCTATTCATTCCGCAGATCTTATATTTGAATAGAGAATCTGAATAAAAGAAATGGTCCATACATTTTCGTAATACTTTTTTATCTTTGGGGTTGCGTGCTTCAAAAAATATAGCATCCTACTTGGATTTCTGGGCTTTTAGAGATTCAACGATATGGGCCCCATTAATTACGGAGGCTTTTGCGAGCTTTATTGTGCTTCTTAAGACTTTGAGAATTATTATCTGCTCATACTGTTCACTTCTTCGCTAAATAGAATAAAACAAAGTCTCTTCCCGCTATCTGTCCCTACGCTTGGATCTTTTAAACTACGCAACGGATTTTGATGCGATTTTTTCAACAGAGTGATTCAATAGAAATGTTTGTATGCTTAATGTAGTTTAGCGATAATAACGTTTCCCAAGTCTATTAATTAAATACATGAAATATTTAAATATTTCATGTATTTAATTGAATGAAAACTGAATTAGAACATACAGCAAACTCTAAGGGTCAATTCACACCGCAACGCGACGAGGCGAGGCGAGGCGCGGCGCGGCATAAATTTGTATGGATTTGACAGATTTCAATTGCGTGAGACGTCTTGCGAATCTGTCAAATCCATATAAATTTAGAAATGCATCTACGCATCGCGTTGTGGTCTAAATCAACCCTAAGAATTTATATGTTAAAACTCTTCGTACATCGAAGTTATGCAAAAAAAAAGTTAACTTCAACCCGTATTTCCAGTCAGCGCGAACATAATTAGAACATTGCAATGGAAATTTACATTTCATCTAAACAAGACCATCTTTGTATTTAATTTGTTACGTCGAGCTGAGACTGAATTTTAAGCAAGAATTAAGTCTGCGTTACGTCATATTCCTCGGAGGTGTCTATATAAACTCACCTAGCTTGCTACTCTGAAGTCGAGTAAGAAAATACGGAAGACCATAAAATATAGAAAAGATACAAGTAACTATGATTTTTTATCGTGGCATGACCCTGCGATGCCATTGGTGCATTTAGCAATGATCAATTGAAATCTGATATTATTATTTACTGCAAGATACACATTGAATTGACAGACTGTGCTACTGTTTGGCTACCGGCCTCTAAGCACAAAAACGAATCGCAGTGTGAACTGACCATAAAAGTAGCACACTTTCCTGTTTCTTGTACGAGTAATTTGTACAAATATACAAGCGATGAAGCAGGGAAATAGTTGAAGATGTTAGTGAATGAAGTGGGTAACTCACTATTTGAAAATTGACGTTTTTTGCATAAATGAAGGCTTTAGGACCGGGAAAATTATTTGAAATCATTAATATGTGGATTCTTTGCAAAGCTAAGATATAAATTAGCTGGATGATAAAGTAAGCGAGTTACAGGGTTCTATCAAATTATAGGGGGAAAAATGAGTTATGACCCTTATGTTATAAATTGTGAGCTACCCTTTCAGTCATTTACATAAGTCTTCAATAGGGGATGAAGCCGGTAAGTACCATGCCACACGATGCGGTGCGGCGCCTGACCGGTGCCGCTCCGGACGTGTCCTACATATAAAAATGGATGGTATGGCACACGGCGCCGTCCGGTGCGCTCCGCACGCGCGCCGGAATCGAGACGAGGCGGGCAAGGGTGTATATATTGGTGGAGCTCGTATCCGTCGCTGCTACTCACCGTGTGGCCGGTAGTCCGGCGAGATGACCTCCGGTGTGGCACCGCACCATGCATGTCTGTAACTAACGATTTGGAAACTGTCGTGTTTTTTGCATGAAAGAAGGCTTTAGGTCCGTGAAAATGTGGTCTCTATATTATGGTCGCTGTTAATCCTTTGTGTACTAAGCCACAAAAATTTCGTTGAATTATGAATGCAGTCTTAATCCTAAATGATCTAAATAGCATTCATAACTCAGTCATTCAATGTCGTTGTCAATGTCATTAACAACTTCCATATAATTATGAAATGTTAGTTACCCACTTGAACCACTCACGTCTTCAATTATGAGAGTGATGAATAAATAAGTTGGAGTAATCTCATTAGATAATGCTCGTGACGCGGATTACACGGGACATAACAAATAGATGGAGACTTAACGATCCTTGGATTCATCGGCTGTACAATAGCTAGAGGTGTGTGCATAATGTGGGCTGAAAAAAAAGGGTTAAACATAATTTTCGATATTTTATAAAATGTTTTTGAATATTTTTAAATATGCCGGTTCCTGGTAGTAGAATAGGGACTTATCCTTGGCTGTCATTCTTAGCTTGTGTCCATCGGCTGTACAATAGCTAGAGGTTTGTGCATAAGGTGGGGTGAAAAAAAGTGGTGAAGGATAAAAATGTTACAAAAATACGTGTGTTTGTCACAGAATCGCAGTATTTTATTTTGAATGAACATTGAACAACGATTTATTGCAGGAGCCATTGTGTAAATGCCCTTACATTTCCTTCAGGAGTTCGTCATTCTTTACGGGGTAATCGCGTAGAGAAAACATTATTTCTATTGTGAGGTGAAACACGGATGTAACACAATTATGACATAATGTAACAGAATACCTGTTCTGTCTACTAATATTATAAATATGAAAGTGTGTCTGTCTGTCTGTCTATCTCTCTGTCTGTCTGTTCACGCTTAAACCATTGAACTGAATTAGCTTAAATTTGGTACAGAGATACTTTGAGTCCCGGGAAAGGACATAGAATACTTTTCATTATATATATATACAGTGTGTAACAAAAACTAGTGATAATACTTTAGGGTGTGTACATGTTCCTTGTAGAGAGTTCACTGTGAAAGTAACAGCTCTGAAAGACGAATATTTTTTTTCACTTTTGTATGGGCAAGAGCCCGAGCGTCACGAGTTTCAAAAATTTTGGTACAAATATACAAGAATTGCTCGTTTAAAATAGACTATAGATGATGCCTCCTCAGGGAACCACGAAACCGTTTTGAGACTCAAGACTCAAACAATCGTACGAGAAAGCCGCGTTTTACTCTAACAAACGAAAAATGACATTGTTAGAGCAGGACGCGGCATTCTCATTCGATTGTTTGAGTCTCAAAACGGTTTCGTGGTAGGCCTACTGAGTCCTGTTTCTGTTTTTCCGTCTTACTTAATTTTCGTTAACGTTACGTTTTCTGACACGACATTTTTTTCCACCAAAAATCATAATAAGAAAGCAGTAAACAGGGTCAGACAGGAAAAGGATAAATGCCCATAATTTAAAGGCATCAAGCTGAAATTAAAGTGACTTTTTCTTATAAAATGTTAAGATTAATTTAACCCTTCCAGTGATAAGTTCGGTAACAAATTGCTGAGCAAAATTGGTGTTTCGCTGGTAATTAATAATGTAATTAATTTAGGGCCACCCATTAATAATGTTTCTTGTTGATAGAATTAATAATTCGTCGATTCCTGTTACAATTCGATGACCTGCTCAATTATTATTAGTAGTTTCAATTTCGGCGAATCTAATCAAAATCTACTTTATTGCGTAAGTTAGATAAAGAACAGCAGATTGTTGTCGCTATTAAATATCCATACTATACATACGGACGCTGTTAAGCATTCGTGTACTAACCCACAAAAAAAGACGTATTGAGTTATAAATGCAGTTATGTTCTTTAGATGATTTAGAACAAGACTGCATTCAAAATTTAAAAACAAAAAAAATTGGGGGATAGGACACTAATGCTTAATAGCGACTCTGTCTGTAAGTCTGTTACCTCTTCACGCCCAAACCGATTTTGCTGAAATTTGGTATGAAGATACTTTGAGTCCCGAGAAAGGACATGATATACTTTTTATCCCGGAAAAATGCACGGTACCCGCGCGATAAACAAATTTAGGCGCAACGGAGTTGCGAGCGTCATCTCGACTAGATGAGATGACGCTCGCTGCTCCGCAAAAAAGATTTATTTCTAAAAGTTATTTTCTTAATTACCCCTTTTCATACTCACCCTTGTGTTCCTATGGGCCCTTACACGGCACCGCAGCGGCAGCGGCACGGAATCGGCGCCGTGTGTAAGGGCAAATAGAAATAATACAAGGATGAGTAACGGAGCGGCACCGCTGCGGTGGCGGTGCCGCTGCCGCTGCGGCGTGTGTGTAAACAGCCTTACGGTTAAAAATTATCACTCTTTTATTAGACCATTGAAGTATGCAAATGTGTCCAGTGGCTGGAATAGCTCGAATATTTGTCTGTAATAATAATAATAATAATGCTTCACACCACGTCTGTCTGGCCCCGTAGTAAGTACCTGAAGGACTTGTGTTACGGGTACCAGACAACGAAAATATATTTAATACTTTTATACTATACATTAAGTATATTTAAAAAATTTATTATATGATACACAGTTTGTTATATTTAATACACATCCATGACCCAGGAACTTTGAAAATTTTGTTCCCTCGGCGGGATTCGAACCCGCGACCACCGGCTTGAACTACCAACAGCCCACCAACAGAGCCACAGAGGTCGTCTGTAGTTGTCTGTCTGATTGTTTTTGTCTGCAGTGCAGATGTTAGTTCAAATCATTCAACGGTTAACGAATCTAATTCCGTAGATTCCGAACATAACAATACTTAGGAGGAAACTGGAAAATATTATCCATAAAAGTCTTTCTTTTACAATTGAATACATTATGATTTATTCCCTTGAAGATCGCACGCGAGAAATTTCGGACCCAGAAATCACTCAAAAACCCTCCTTACATTCATAAGAATTACTTTGTCTGGTAACAAAGTGCCCCTTTAGGGGATATTTGACAGGGCCATTAATCCCCCCCAGGGGTCCGCGGTGACAAGGGGTTGGGGGTATAAAGGACCCCGCTCGGAATCCTCGTAAATGCGCTTGTGTGACGCGGGTTTTATGTTTTCCTCTCGTTATAAAAAACAGCTTCCTCCAACTGTCTATAAACGGCAGGTGTAATTTCACCTTTCTGGAGATCCGTAGGCGAGTGATGAAAACCTATTTAGTGACGACCTCTGTGGCTCAGTTGGTGGGCTGTTGGGAGCTCAAGCCGGGGGTCGCGGGTTCGAATCCCGCCGATGGAACAAAAAGTTTTCAAACTTCGGTCATGGACGTGTATCATATAATAAAAATCTTAAATATATGTATAGTATAAAAGTATTAAATATATTTTCGTTGTCTGGTACCCGTAACACAAGTCCTTCAGGTACTTACCACGGGGCCAGACTGACGTGGTGTGAAGGGTCCATAGATATTAAGATATTATTGTAGACATAAATATTTTTGGCATTCTTATCTAAGCTCACAACATCAATGATCAGTTGACTCTACTACTTAAGTGAATAAAACGCTAATGAGTTTGTAAGTCCGCCACTATGATGCCACTTTGCTATGATGCCACGGACAGATACACACACAGAGAGACAAACAGACAAACAGACACGTCAAACTTATAACAAAGTCGGGGGTTAAAAAACTTATAAACAAGATTTTTAACCCCCGACAAAAGAGAGGGGTCTTTTGTCGGGGGTTAAAAATCTTATTAGTTATTATGATCCAGATGTTTGCAATAATTGTTTAGTTGACAAATAATTTTGCAACAGTATTTTATTATTTTTGTAATAATAACAAAAAGTAACATAATGATTACTGAACCACTATTTGTAATTCCACTCGCTCTTGTCGAGTCGTATAACATTTTACACCTTTCACTCGACGTACTCAATAAAAACGCGTTTTAAACAAAATATCAACTTTACTTTTGTGTTGTTAATAAAATAAATACTGCCCAATACGAAATTGGTGGTGTCTGGAATGTTGTCGTCAGAATTCATTTTGTAGAACTTTGTATTCTCTTTTGTTCTCATTGTAAAGATCTTTAATCGTAATTTTTATTATTTCATTATGAAATTTTTAATTTTTATGACGCCGTGAACAATGACAGCTGACTTCCCTGCTGTTTAATTTTCATTAAATCTGTTTTGATAAACTTTTAGCATACTTAAACAACTTATTTGTCACATAAGCGTTGGCGCATGATATTATACCAATATTAAGAATAATGAACGTCTAGTTGTATTATAAAATACTATCTGTCCCGGCAAACGTTTCTTTGCCATATAAAGTATTTCGCCCGTATTATTTTATTGAAGTGACTAAATAAGTATGTCACCATGGCAACGTCCATCGCTATCCCGTCGCACAAACAATGGTCGCCGTCAGTCTCGACTTGTAATAATTTACTATTATTTATTCAACAAATGCACTTATCAATATAATAAGTACCCAGTAGCCGATTTTCAGACCCAATGAATATGCATAATATAAAATTTGGTTAAAATCAGTAAAGCCGTTTCGGAGGAGTACGCGGCCTAACATTGTGACACGAGAATTTTATACATATATAAGATATAACTACAATATTTTCACGCTAGAGTCAGCATCAGCATAGACAGTTAACAAAAAGTTAGCAGAGGGCTAGACAATCAATTTTATTGTATATCAACCCTAGACGGCCAATAATATTGCACAATATCACGTATTGTGCAATATTATTGACCGTCTAGGGTTGATATTAAACGCGCCCGCCTTTTACCTTATTGTCAAATTGTTCAATGATATTGCATATTAAAATTGATCATCTAGGGGCCCGTTACGACAACGTTTCTGTCAATATTCTGATATGACGTGTGCAAGTAGTGCAACACGTTAGATTTTGGACCTTATTTTCCTGTTCTGAGCTTTGGACGGATTATTTGTTGTACGTGCTAGTAGCGATCTGCATCATGGTTCTTTATCATGGAACGGGGCCTTTAGAAATATAGAGGTAGTTATTGTAGCAATTTCTACTAACTGATCGACTGAATACAAAACGACTCAAAATGTACATCAAGCCAGATCGAGTACAATAGCTTGTCTCGTTAACTGTACATCTGTTAGGTTTATCTGACAGGCTTTGGGAAAATCTAGACGGACTGACTTCAAGTCATAATACGAGTAAGTTCTGTAATCACGCTGTTGAAAGTGCGACTATTAGTTATTAAATTAAATAGAAGACAAATATTATCATACTAGACGTTGCCCGCACTAAGGTTGCGCTAAATTATCGCGCGGGGACCATACATTTTATGAAATAAAAAGTTTCCCAGATCTCAAAGTATAATATATAACAGTTACCAAATTTCAGTAAAATCGGTTCAGTGGTTTAAGCGTAAAGAGCAAACGACGTGTCGTCGCGACACTATGCTGGTTTCTATGTGTTTCTATGAAATACCCTCCGCAGCAAGCGACACGAAGCTAGCGACACTTATTCATAGAGATACATAGAAACGTCACGACACGTCGTCTGCAGTTGTCGCGAGTCGCTTGGTTCCAACTTGTACCTTTAGTATAGTATAACAGCGATAACGTACATTAATAGGCTTGTTCTTCTATACGAACACCTGATTCCCTAGGGCTGTCGATTCAATAGAAAGAATTAACATATTTTGATGTAATAAAATATATTTTGGACAGCCCTAAAGAGAAAATGTTTAATGAGTTAATATTTTTTTCGATCGAAATTTATGTTGTAATAATTATCATGTCCATTGTTTTAGTATATTTTATGAAAAAAACCGAATTATAAGTGTGCGAAATTTCATGCACCTACGTTTCCGCATTTTTCGTCAAAAGGGGACCAAAGTTTTTTGCTCACGTATTAATATAATATAGATAATTCCCAAGTTTTGCCAGTAAAATCTTGGAGATATTTACAAAAATATTACCACTGTCAACCCTATTTCCGGGTTGCCATTGTGAGGGATGGGGCACTTTTAAGCACATCTCCTTTCAACAGAGCGTGACAGGTATCATTAATTTAATAGTAAGGGTTAGACCAATTTCTTAGGACCGAGGTTAGAGTAATGATAAGACCTGGAATAATACGGCTTATTTATTAGCGAGATTACTATAAATGATAGTCGTCCGTATTATGTTGCGGGGAAGTAGGTAAGTTATAGCTTTGCGGTTGGTTTTGTCCATTCAATTATTTTACCAGCATTTTTCTTCAAGATAATAGTAACAAAAACTGTTAAGTAAAGTAACTTCCCTTTAAATGTCTTACAGGATTTTTTCTTGAGGATATCAAACAAAAACTGTTAACTAAAGTACCTTCCCTTTAAAAATTTTACAGGATTTTTTTAGGATATTAAAAAAATCGGCCATATGCGAGTAGGACTTGCGTACTAAGGGTTCCGTACGATTATAGAGCAGAATTAGGTCAAAAATTGTATTTTTTGTATGGGAACCCCCCTTATGTTTTTATTTTATTGGGAAAAATTCAAGTACTTACCTAACTGTTGCCATTATTGATATAGAGCAAAAAAGGCCAAAAAAATCACGTTGTATGGGAGCCCACCTTAAATATTAACTTTATTTTGTTTTTAGTATTTCTTGTTATAGCGGCACCAGAAATACATACGAGTAATATGTAAACATTTCAGAAGTCTAGCTATAGCGGTTCTTGAGTTACAGCCTGGAGACAGACAGACGGACAGACGGACTGACGGACAGACAACGAAGTCTCATGAATTGGGTCCCGTTTTCGCCCTTTGGGTACAGGAACCGTAATAAAAACTGTAAACTAAAGCTAACCCTTTAAAAAATTTACAAGATTTTTTTTGATAAGTTTAAAAAAAATAAGTTCGGTGCTTTGGAAATATTTTGTAGTTGTTTTCTCATTAAGATAAACTTATCTTCGTTACAGTGCATTTTAAATTAACACCGCGAGCGGCAAGTTTGTCAATTCAGAGTCTATCTTCTGTAGTAAACAAAGTTTAATTTTAAAGGTGCATGCAGGTACAACGTGTTCAAAATGCATCGCAACGTATCACCTCGTCAAGATGCAATGTGAACTGACCCTTCTATTCTATTATATTATTATATTCTATTATATTATTTATATAACTGATCATTTCTATTTGGTTCTTATCTATAGTTTTCAACACTACGTGTATATTAATACTGATTAATATGATTAAAAATAATAAATTATGTAAAATACTATCATGGTATTATATGTTTTTAACTTTTGGCTGAGTACTGTTTTTATCATCATAATATTAATACGCGAACGAAAAACTTTGTAACCCGTTTTACGAAAAATGGGGAAACGTAGGTGCATGAAATTTTGCACAGTTATAGTTTATATGGTGAAGGAGTGCATCGAACGAATATTATTTTGAAATTATGCTTTTATCATACATTTTTTTAACAAATAAAACATTACACACACTACAACACACACATGAGAAATGACAGATTTTTGAGTGACAAGCCTATACATACAAATTATCTCTTTTATTTATGGTTGAAGTCTGTTGATAACAAGTTGACAAATTGAAAATGGATTATAGGTTTTTTTATTGAATCTGAGATACTTTTAGACAATGCTTACACGGCCAGTCTGAGCTCAGCTAAGTCCCAGAGACAAGAGTTGAAAAAAAATATGATAAAGTCAATATTTTTACAAAATATAGGTAGTAGTCCTAATGTCGTTGAAACTAAGGTCGAATTTCGACCATTGGGTGATCTCTAGTTCCTATAAAATCTTGTAAATTATGAATTGCATATTTTGAAGTATAAAACAATCGTGTGTGAGGCGATATGACGCGTATAAAGTGTATGATTTACGGTCCCGGATTTGCGGACTGACCCCGGGCTACTGACGAGCTACGGGTGACCGTCCGTTTACCGCAAGCGACCGCGATCGACAAATATTCAAGTAAGTATATTATGTAAATAAAATTTAAATCGAGATAAAAATATGCAAGGTGATAGTGTATAAGCATTTTCTGTGAAAATACAAGGAGAAAAAACCATCTTTTGAGCGTGGTTACGTTTAGAAAATTGTATACTGCGTCTACTTTTTCTTGACAGACTGTAAATGCTACTTTATGACATACACACTAAAGTGTCAGTCTGTCTTTCTGTCTATCTGTTATCTCTTCACACTTAAACCGCTGAACCGATTTTGCTGAAATATGGTTTGGAGATACTTTGAGTCCCGGGAAAGGACATAGGATACTTTTTATCCCGAAAAATGGACGGTTCCCGTGCGAATGAATTTCGGCACAACGGAGTTGAAGGCGTCATCTATTAGGCTAAAGGTATCATTTTCTGCCGACATTGGTCTAGCGGTCCATGCCACCGCTGCTTTTTAGTGGAGTCCTTGCCGCGTTGATCGGAACCTTAAGGGTAGCTTTCGGATCTTTGCCTCGAGTGACCGCGACCGACAAAAATTCAAACAAAATGCCACTTTATGATATAGGCTATAGGTTTCATTTTACTACTCGTACGCCACTAGCTTTTACGCCGCCACCGGCGGCAGCGTGGGTCGCCACACGAATGTCAGTAGAAAATGATACCTATTGTATATGCATTTTATTTGAATTTTTATCGGTCGCGGTCGCTCGCTGCAAAGACCCGAAAGCCACCTTTACGGGTCGCGGGCTACGGGCATTAGCAATATAAAAACAGGCCCCGGGCCGCATAAAACTATTTTATCGCGGTGTATTTTACGATTTAGATTGACGTTTCGATTGCAGGAAGCGGTTTGAAAATGTTTTATGGAATTATTAGTCCGGATGGCGCACAAATATTTTTACCACCAAAGAAAATTGGTGGAGGTGATAAGCGGAATTGGTCTTGCTCTTGCTGTTTTGCAAGACCAAGACCAATTCTTTTGTAAGCACACAAAAAAGCACAATCGGTTCAGCCGTTTCGGAGGAGTTTAGGAGCAAACACTAGATGTATTTTATATTATTTTTAATGAGAAAGAATGTATTTCTGTTACCTCTTTAAGCTCAAACTGCTGAACCGATTTTGCTGAAATTTGGTATAGAGATAATTTGAGTTCGAAAGGGAAGCATACTTTTTATCCCGAAAAAATGTACGGTTCCAGCGCGATACACGAATTTTGTCGCAGCGGAGTTGAGGGCGTCATCTGGTCATAAATATCCCGTTAACATAAGTTAATCAGGTGCTATGATAATAAAAATTTTCATTAACTCCAGGAAGGGATACGAAAAGGCAATATATTTTCATAATGAACCATTAATAACTTATGAACTATCAACCCCTTATAACTTTTTTATGCGCCATAAAAAGTTATTTCGGTGAAAATGTGATCACTATTTATGATACTAACGATTATTACCGCATTAATGAGGCAAATTAAATTAGTAAACTTTATTTAGCCCCAATTTCATCAACGACTCTTGAAGTTAACACTCGAATTAGTATCACGTTACCTCTTTTGTTTAACTTATGAATGAAAGAGAAGACACAACATTTTAACAAGATGTTAACACTAACTGACGTTGGTGAAATTGAAGCTTAGGCTATGCGTCCGCGCGACAGAGCGGTTTAGCCGCTACTAAAACTAAATTTCTGAAAAAAAAAAAAACTTGCGTATATTCGCCGAGGCGCGCAGGCGAGCACGTTTAGCCCGTCAGCATTATCGGACGGGTCAACGAACACCGCCGCTGCCGCCCCCACCCGCGTTCCCCTCCCGGTTGCGCCGACGCCGAGTCCACAGGCGACTCAGCAACTACTCAAAAACTACGCGACAGTAATTGCTGGTCGCCCCGAACCTCCCCCGCGGGTGAAAACATATGGGGAGAATGAGAGCCGCAAGGATCCGGAGAGCCGCAAGGCTACGAAGACCCGCAAGGTGGAGTCTTCTCGACCTGACAAGGACGAGAGCAAGGGGTGCGATAAGGAGGGATTCATCCTGGTGGAGAGGAGGAAGAAGAAGCCCGCCGCCCACAACCATCGCGGCACCGCACCCTGTGTACCTGATCTGCATCTGCGGAGCGAGATCCCCGCGACGCCCCTGTACATATCCCGCCTGCACTGGTCCATAGACGTCGAGGACGTCGTGGACTACTACCAGAAGAAGATGACACTGCGCCTGAGGGTCGAGGGTCTGCAGTCTCGCCACAAGGTTAACTTTAGCTCCTTTGTGGTGAGAGTACCGACGAATCTTCTGTTGACTTTTTAAGGTTTATTTTATATTATATTATTAATATGTATGTTAGATTTAAAGTATTTGTTATATGAGCCTCTGATGCCCGAAATAAAGATGATTTGATTTGTATTAGGTACCATACTTACTTTAAAGTAAGATTCAACGTCTCACATTGCAGAGTCATGCAATAAGATTATGTAGATATGCGGGACGAAACGGGCGGCCGGACGCCTGATGTACGAGACCGCAGAACTATAAAACGCAAGGATTATCTTAGCCATAGAACTTGTAGTGTGGCAGATGTGACAATATTAAAGCAACGTTAGATTTGGTTTTTTAATATTGTGGGTCAAAACAATTTTTGCGTCATAATTTTCGGAAGCTGAAGAACTTAATAAAACAGAAAAATTATAATAATATAACCCCCACACCGGTTTCGGTGACGGTAGCCAGCTTCGTTGTAACTAGGCCAGTTACGTAGGAATATTTAATAGTGTCCAAGTGTGTACTGCGCGTACACAAAAGCACTCTTTATTCCTTTTACTCTCATAACCCAGTGGGACCGACGACCGACACGACTGGCAAGAGATCAGGCGCAGGATCTACTTTTTACATGCCCATCTGATGCGTGCATCATCTTACTTGTCAGACAATCAGGTAATCAGCCTGCTCTGTCCTTGCCAAACTTAAAAATAACGCGGGAGTTGAACCCACGACCTCGGAGCCAAGAGCCACGCTCTACAAATCACGGAGGCGCTAAAATAACTGAAAGTTGTATTTAATTTTTATACAAATACAAGCAATTTTTTTACATTATGTCGTATCTACTAAAACACTTACTCTATGACCACGTAAACAACAATGATATCAACTCAGGTTGAATATGAATAAACATTTTAATTCGTCCGTCATCCCAAACTTTAACAAATGGGAAGACAAAGTTGCACAGTCTGCTTAACCGATTTGTACCGGTATGACCTACATTTGAATGTATGAATAAATTATCGAGGTATATAAATGCGGCACGGGACACGACGAGACAGTAACGGGGCAGCGCGTGACGCCAGAGCCTAATGCTGTAGTTTTGTTGTGGCCACGAAACGGGAGTGCAACGACAGGACAAGAGACGCTACAGTGATTTAGGTAGATACTACATTCAGTTTATCACGATCACACGAGGATGCTTAATGCTGTAGTTTTGTGAGGCCACGACACGCGAGTGCACCGACATGACAAAAATGCAGTGATTGATACAGCAGTTACTGCAGTGATAGTTTATCACGGAGTTAGTTATGATAATATGGCGCATGATGAGGATGCCCAGTGAAGTCATTTTGTAGTGATATATTATATATGAATTCAGATAATAGATATGAATTCAGTGATGAAATTGAAGCAGACATTAGGTTCACTCAGTTTAACATGGCGTATACATTCGATGAACTGGACTACGTCTTATTCAATCTTATACACTTTCTTCTTGTGGTTATACTCATCTTACAGGCATTCTGAAAAAGAAAAATTAGTGTTATTTTTCTATAAAATAATCTAAGTGAAATTCCAAAGAAATAACACAATGAGTTAAAAATAACTCATTAAATAGCGGCAGCAAAACAAAATTATATGGTCTTCTAGCAAATTATTACTTTGTGCCTGTAGATCGCTCCGGCAAAAAAAAGCTGAACGTTATAATTAGCAAACAATAAAAACGCCACACGTTTTGATGAAACCGTCGGCGTCGCATCCCCGCGAGTTTCGTGGCCAAGTCGTTACACTGAATCAATTTGGGAGGCTGCGAATACGTGCACCTTTTGTACCGAGAAAAGATTTGGAATTTAATTATTTTTGAGCTTTTAGCGAATTGAGGACTGAATTTTAATCTGCTAAGTTGAAGCGCACTTTTGACCGATCTGACGCTTATTGGGGATCAATTTTTCATACTTTTATTTCGAACTCGAAACTGGGATTAAAAGATGAAATTGTTGGAAATATACGTTTATATTGAAAGTTAATTTGCGATGTAATCTTAGGTCTTAATAATCAAGTTAGAAAAGAGCTTTGAGCATCAAAAGATAAGAGGTAAACGTTATTTTGCGTTACGTTATTTTGGGTATCAAAAGAGACGTTGGTCGAATCTCAGATGTATGATATACAGGAAAAGTACACAAAGTCTTAACAAAATAAATTTTGCAATTGCATATAATGCAATACAAGAATAAATAATGTATTTAAATATGCTAGCCATAATATAAATTGTTACATCATTTTATTTCCAACTTTCCGATTCCGCTTTTTTATAAATTTAATTTCATTAAGTGGAATTAAAATGTGCATACCGCAAGTCATTACAGTGCGCTGTGAAATATTATTTAACTGCAATTTTAATTCACTTAATTATATTACATTCACGGCGAACTGACCACAAAATCTACAGCGTTTATTCTCTATATGTTAACTATAATTGCAGCTTTTTACATTTTTTTTCTATGGACGCCTCACACCACGTCAGTCTGACCCCGTGCTAAGTTCCTGAAGGACTTGTGTTACAGGTACCTACCAGACAAAATGTATTATATACTTTTATACTATACATTTATTTAAGATTTTTATTACAAAATATTTTTTATATTTTATACTATACATATATTTAAGATTTTTATTATATCATACTTACACATATATTTTAATACACAACCAGACCCGGGGACATTGAAAACTTTTTGTTCCGTCGGCAGGATTCGAACCCGCGACCCCCTTCTTGAGCCACAGAGGTCGTAATTTTTTTGATTAAACACATTTGTAATTTTTTTGATTGAACACATTGATTTAACTATGAGTTAAAATGCTTCTGTTCTCAGTTATCTTTATAAAAGGTTATAGATATAGGTCCATAGAGGATACAATACAATATCATATTCAAGATCGTTTCATATTAAATGAACAGGGATATTTCAAGGTTGCCAAAATTCAGAAAATAATTGCTGCTTATGCAGTTGGTAATCAACAATTTTCACTTTTCAATTAACTTTACTTTTTTTATATATTAAATCCATTGCCGACGAAGTCTAAACGTAATCTTAAGCAAGAAATGATTAAGATTTACTCCACAGTAGGTAATAATGAATAAATAATTACATAATAAAGAGAAAACATTATTTTGTACTACCTACTCGACCATGTGGATGTATGACATAGAATACACTAAACTCTAAAGTAAGCTATTTATAACGTCATAAGCGAGAAGAGTTATTATTGTACCTTGTCTCAGAGTTAGTATAATCAGCCCTTATAATTGTCATGATTAAAGAAAGACATTTCCCCGAATAATTAAGTAGACGAAGACATAAACATGTGTTCACAGTGTCGTATATGTTTAGTGTTATGTGGCTGCACCCTTACCTTAATGGTCGTTAACGCGAAAAGTGCGCAGTCAGCACCCACTCTGAATTAGACCTTACGTTTCATTTGGGAGTATATATGAAAGTAACATAATGAAGATTAAAGTGTACTAAGATGAGTAGATTACAACAATAGTAATAGTACTAGAATGTTTTATAACCAACTATAAAAAAAAACTAGAAATTCAACGAGTGTTTTTGGAACGTAATTCGTTATCGCGCGTTGCGCCTTGGGCTAGACTGAAAAAGTTGTAACGACACTCTTTTATTAGTACCTGCATGGTACTACGTAGAGGGCGTTGATAGTATTCCAGTGCATCAACTAGATGGCGTTTTTTGAGAATAAATAACGACGCGTTGTTAGTATTTCTGGGCGTCAGTAGAGGTCGTTTTTTAAATATTTTTTTTGAGTGTATAATAATATGTATACAGGTTTTTTAAACAAAAGAAATAACTTCGTTCCATTCGGGTGTCCCTTGACACCTGTCAAGTTTTTTTTTGTTTTACTTACGTAAAATGTTTATAGTGTGCATTTTAAAGTTCGCTAAGGTCCTGTTTTATTATCTACTTTTTTTATCTGTTTTATTTCTAACATTCCATTGAAAGAAATAAAAATAGAATATCCTTCGATCGCGGATTCTTGGAAATCTATTGTGGACCACATGCCACATGTGGACGCTTGGGAGTTGAAACTATTGGCTAGGTAGATAGAAAAGAATATAGAATAAGATATTGGCTAAGTGATTTTTATTCCCCTACTTGTTGACCGGTTCGGGAACCACCCCGTCAAGATTACACAACTGTAAAATTAAAAATCCGATCCACTTCTATAATTACAACTGCATTTGAATTAAATGAAAACCGATGAAGTTATACAAGTATAGTTTATACGGTCTCATTAAAATCGTAAAAGAACCATTAACGGACCGTTCGCCGGGGCCGGGAGCAGAAACCCTATTTCTTTATTTGTTTTAACTTGTTCAATACGATCCCTTTGAATAACTTGGTATATTTTATAACGAAGCTTTTTAACTTAGTGCCACTGCGTTGCCAGTGATAGTTTTATAAGCATTTCTCCAGAAAATAATTAATCGACATAAAATATGTTAACACAAGAGTTATGTTCAACAGTTCATTGGATTGAATCGAAAATGAAAAGTGACTATTTTTTATCTTGATCAAAAAAAATATTTATATTTAATCGCTTTTTCGGTAATGGCTGTAATAATGAAATTTATATTTTAGGAATAAAGGAGAGAATAATTATATTAACCCACGATCGTGGAATAACGAGACACAATAGCTTATCTATTGTTATCGCGGCCGGATGCGGCCGCTTAGGACTTCATGAATTAAGGTGATTTTAATTCTTATGTAAAATTGCAAATTGTGACGTTACAAATGAGACCAAGTGTAATAAGATGGGGAAGGGGTCTAAAAATCATAAAAATTGTTTGACGTACTTTATGGACGGTATCCTTATACATACAAGGACCCAATACCCTTATAAACATATTCCAATCAAAAGGCCGTCTAATAAATTTCAGCATGTTTCAAATTGTAATATATTATAAGTTATTGGCAGTGCCATAAATAAGGCGTGTTCACAATAGCGCCGGTTTCAATATGTACGCAATAAATCTTGCCTTATAATAAATATCGGACAATTAATTCACTGTTGGGCACTATATCTAGTTCAGTAACAGCCTTCAGTTTGGTATTCGTTATAGTGGATCGATCATTATTGAATCAAAATCGTATGAATTTTTAATTTGTTCGTATAGAAAACCAGAACAGTGACATAAATCCATATCCACTCTTCTATGCTAATCCATATTTAATATTATAAATGCGAACGTGTATATCAATCTATTTGTTACCTCTTCACGCCCAAACCGCTGAACCAAGTTTGCTAAAATTTCGTATGGAGATACTTTAAGTCCCGGGAAAGAACATAGGATACTTTGTATCCCAAAAACCGTACGGTTCCCGCGCGACAAACGAACTTTGGCGCAACGGGGTTGCGGGGCCATCTAGAAGTTAATATGTCAACAAACTAGATGGCGTTGTGTAACAGAACGCTCAAACAACTTGGGACGTAATTACAATTAATTAATGATTGCCAATCGAGCCGCGAAAACACGTGACGGAAATGAGCTATTTCATTATGATCGTATTACTAAATAGTAGTAGTATTCTATGTTTAAGCTTTTAAACTAATCAATAACATTACCAAAACCAATTTACAATTTACTACGTGGTAGGTAACATGCTTCAGCATGAATGGGCCGGCGCGACCAGAGAAATATCACGGGTTCACAGAAAACCGGCCTGAAACAGCGCTTGCGCTGTGTTTCGCCGAGTGAGCGAGTTTACCGGAGGCTCAATTCCCAAACCTTCCCTTCCCTACCCTTCCCTATTCCCTTCCTTACCTCCCCTACCCTGTAATCCTATTCCCTCTTAAAATGCCGGCAACGCACCTGCAGCTCTTCTGATGTTGCGTGTGTCCATGGGCGCCGGAAATTGCTTCCCATTAGGTGACCCGTTTGCTCGTTTTCCCCCTTATTCATAAAAAAAAAATAGAAAAATTTCTTCTGCAATATTCTTTTTGAACTAAATAATATGTAAAATGATGCCTACCATCAGTTTGAGAACTAACCCGGTAAAAATAACCAGCCTAAGAAAACATTTACCTAACATTTTATAATATTACGCTTGTTGTACACAACCTATCAAATACTGTAATATTTTTACATTAAAGATTTATTAAAAATATCACGACCCTATAAAAAACCTTCTAGATATTATTATAAAAGGACTTTTTTTTGAAAATATAAATGGATTTCACGGTAATAACAATAATAATATACGTAACACCAGAGATCGAACCTGCACCCACTCGAGTTTGAATAAACTGTCTACACACTAGGTCTCATTTAAAGTAATAATATTTTATTTTGTATTACACAAAACACCATATTGTAAAGAGGCGGAGCAATACAAATTAAGATTTAACAATTTGACGTATCGTAAAATCATAACTCATATTATTATAAATGAGAAAATGTATTTGTCTGTCTGTCTGTTACTTCTTCATGCTTGAGCGACTGAACCGATGTAAAATTTGCTAAGAGAAAGGAGGAGAATAGCATTGTTTTGGGTAAATGTACGGTTTCCGCGTGATAAACGAATTTTGGCGCAAAAGAGTTGCAGGTATAATCTAGTATTATAATTTATAATAGACTTTATTTGCCTACATCTCAGTCTTTACGAAACCGCGTAGTGCGGCTCCGAAACCGCGTAGTGCGGCTACGAAACCGCGTAGTGCGGCTACGAAACCGCGTAGTGCGGCTACGAAACCGCGTAGTGCGGCTACGAAACCGCGCAGTGCGGCTACGAACCACGCAGTGCGGCTACGAAACCGCGTAGTGCGGCTACTAAACCGCGTAGTTAGGCTACGAAATCGCGTAGTTAGGCTACCAAACCGCGTAGTGCGGCTATGAAACCGCGTAGTGTGGCTACGAAACCGCGTAGTGCGGCTACGAAACCGCGAAGTGCGGCTACGAAACCGCGTAGTGCAGCTACGAAACTGCGTAGTGCGGCTACGAAACCGCGTAGTGCGGCTACGAAACCGAGTGCGGCTACGAAACAGCGTAGTGCGGCTACGAAACCGAGTGCGGCTACGAAACCGCGTAGTGCGGCTACGAAACCGCGTAGTGAGGCTACAAAACCGCGTAGTGCTGCTACGAAACCGCGTAGTGCGGCTACGAAACCGCGTAGTTAGGCTACGAAACCGCGTAGTTAGGCTACGAAACTGCGTAGTTAGGCTACGAAACCGCGTAGTGGGGATACGAAACCGCGTAGTGCGGCTACGAAACCGCGTAGTGAGGCTACGAAACCGCGTAGTGGGGATACGAAACCGCGTAGTGAGGAGTACGAAACTGCGTAGTGCGGCTACGAAACCGCGTAGTGGGGATACGAAACTGCGTAGTGGGGATACGAAACCGCGTAGTGCGGCTACAAAACCGCGTAGTGCGGCTACGAAACCGCGTAGTGCAGCTACGAAATCGAGTGCGGCTACGAAACCGCGTAGTGCGGCTACGAAACCGAATGCGGCTACGAAACCGCGTAGTGCGGCTACAAAACCGCCTAGTGGGGATAAGAAACCGCGTAGTGCGGCTACGAAACCGCGTAGTGAGGAGTACGAAGCTGCGTAGTGTGGCTACGAAACCGTTGTACGTGCTACGAATTGTTGAGACAAAGAGCACTAAGTATACTTATTTTATTTTTTTACTGGATCTGAATATAAACAAAGCTGTTTAACCATCTCTATTAATTAATTTCTACCAACTTAATAGATTTTGTTATTATTTTGAAATATATTATAATATGAGTATCAAATCATACTACAGCTCATTAAAATTTGTTCACTGCTATACAAAAACCTGCTTAAGCCACTATCCACAAAAAACAATTTCTATAACAATCAAAATACAAAATAAATTGAATACTTCTTACAAGCCCAATAAAAGCTTCTTACATAGTAAATATAAGCGTCTGTAACGGCCAACGTTAACGGCGTCACGCGTTATAAACGCCGTTATAACGACAGGATTAACGTGTGCCCCTAATTAGAAAACTTGTGACCCTGGGGCGTCACTTTTTCCTTAAATGGATACGGCTCAATCATTGAAGTTTATCGTTTTACTTTTGCATGAAAATGTTATGGTAACTTTTGATCCAATTTATATCATATACAGAGTGAATGATTATACTTGAAGATATATCTATGTAACATTATAATATTAAAGTCTATTGTATAATTCTAGTACCCTAGTCCTTTTTGCACAGCATGTACAGATTTACATTCTTTTAATCTTTTAAGCTGATAAAATAATACATAGATTACGATGCAAGAAATATCTATAGCATAAAAAAGTACGGTTATTTTTTTAGTAGTCTATGGACTGTTCGCCCATATCCTTTTTTTTGTTATTTTATTATTTAGATTTTTCGCACCAAGAATAATTGAAATAATATTATTTTTAAATAAAAAAAATTTAAAAAGGTACGGTTTCCGCGTTATTTCATTAAGCGCACGGAGTCGCGGGAAAAATACATTCAGTGTTTTCTCCCTTCATAGCTCCGTGCCCTCAGGTGAGTACTAACGGCCGTAACGGGGTAATAAACGTAATTACTACGTTACTTGTTACGGTTACGTATTCTTTGTTGCACGGGTGCTTTACAACAATTACAGCAACGTATTCTATAAACAATCCTATAAACAAGCATGACATACACGAAACGATATTGTGTCTGTCATGCTTAATTTATATGATTCTCAATCAGGAAAACTTTAATTAATATAACGTACTTTTGTATACGGCGCACACACTTTGGCACTATAAAATGGGCTAGTTGACTTAGTTGCAATGAAACTCTCACCGTTACAGAAACGTGAGAGGCATTATTTTATACTAGACTAGATGACGCCCGCAACTCCGTTGCGCAAAAAATGTTTATCGTGCGGGAACCGTACATTTTTCTGGGTTAAAAAGTATTCTTTGACCTTCCCGGGACTGAAATGACCGAATGATAAATTTCAGCTAAATATTTTAAGAGATAAAAGACACACAGATGGACAGACTTTTGGATGGAGACACTTTCTCATTTTTAATATTAGTATGATTTCACAGACGCAAAAAGAATTATAATTACATTTCCCCGAAACTCATTTCAAAATGTAAATACAGAGAAGAGAAAGTGAGACTCAGTTGTCCTTTTCTAGGACATATTAAAACATGTCAACTTTAAACAATGTCAATAAAACAAGTCGGATGGACAAAGTTCCGACAATCACCCCGCCGGTGCCGGCCGCGACAGCCCCGCGACAGCCATGCGACAGTTTACAACTCTGTCGCATTAAATCCGCTCATTAGTTTTAATGACTTACATAAAAAATTCCGTAAGTACCTACATTTATTTTAATAAGAATGTTTGTTTGTACGTACATCTTTTATTACTATTAAAGAAAGTTTTTTTTTAAATCCATCAAATTAGAGATCCATCACTATTAGAGAAAGGGTTTTTTGTGCAAAATCCGTAGCAAAATTAGCGAAGATACCTGCTGCGATGCGTTGCGTCGTCGGTGACTATCGCTGCGTTGCGGCGACGCACGAAAACGATCAAGACGATCAAGTGCGTCATTCCTACTTCATCACCTGTATGTTGTTCCATAATATTATGTTAACGACACGCGCGGTGAGTGGAACAGAATATTGTGGCTTCGCTCTACATGATAAATTAATAGTTGGTAACAAACACTTACTTTTGTAAATTAATCACACCCAAATACTTTTTTTTGTCACTATATAGAATGTAAAAAACTGTCTACTCATCTGTCTATCAGAATCTAATATCAAAAAGGGAGAAAATAAATTTTGTGTGTTGAAAAAAAAAGTGTTTTGTTTCCCAAATTCACCTACGACGTATTTTATTTAGGTTACGCGCGACCACTGCCATGATGAAGGTTAAACATGCAAATATAAAAATTTATCCAATGATATTTTTTTAAAATCTGCTGTCAAAAATTGTCATCAGATCCTGGTAGACTTATAATTATATCCCCTCGTACACAATGTCACCAAATAATTAACTAACTTCACAACGAACAACGAAACCGCTTGCTTGAATATTTAATCACCCCTATATATCGGAAACGTTTAAATTTCATTAAAACACGTAATACTATTGAAACGGCCCTGTTCCAATATGTTTTAACAGACACATACAGGGAAACGCAATAAATAAATTAAATATTAATCTTGTTAAGAGCATAGTACATCGGTTTCCATATTAACTTCGCTGGCCAGTTTACTGTGAAACCCCTGGATGCTAGCGTTAAAACAAGCACTGGTGAATTTCGGAGGTATGCACGCTAATGCAGGTTCAAAATAAAATGGTTGCGCTAACAATTTGTGAAGTTAAATACGCTGCAGTCACCTGTCTATCACCGAAGCGAACGAAACTATTCGCGAACTTTTTGTTTGTTAATTTCAAGCGTAATTATCCGTATTGTAAGCAGAACAGAGTGGTCACAGCAAAACGAATTTGCTGACCTTATCGTATGCGGCTCTAAGCATTATATTGTGACCATGAAAGACGGAGAAGAAAATACGACCCGCATTATATTTTACGGATTTGACTCCCCACTCATTGCCATCACTTTATGTCATATTATATTTTATTATTATTACTGTCCGAAGAAGTTATCTGGGGGCACGGGAGTGCCCCCGCCAAGATGAGCCTAAAATAACATTCAGGTTATGTTACAGCTAAAACTTAGCTTTAAATTAGCTAGTAAGGACTATCATAATGATAGCTTCATGAAATAACTTTAAATGTCATACACAATACTAGATGTTCCTAACTTCGTTCACAAAGAAATTTATTTATTATTTTGCTGCAACAAAAGCCATCTTATAACCCTTACCCGGGACTCATAAAATATATAGCAAATATCCCAATCGGTTCAGCGGGTTACAGGTTTGCAGACATACACATTTTAACACTTTTAATCTTATATATAAAATTCTCGTGTCACAATGTTAATTACCGTACTCCTCCGAAACGGCTTTACTGATTTTTACCAAATTTTATATGCATATTCAGCAGGTCTGAGAATCGGCTACTGCCTACTTTTTATATTGATACGTGCATTTGTTGAATAAATAATGTAAATTATTATTACAACTCGAGACTGACGGCGACCATTGTTTGTGCGACAGGATAGCGATGGACGTTGCCATCAATAAAATAATATGAGCGAAATACTTTACATGGCAAAGCAACGTTTGCCGGGACAGCTAGTAATAGTACAGAAGTATAAATCATGTCACAGAAGATGTAAACCCCTACCAGAATTTTCCACACCACAGAATTCTTAATTTTCCACATCCATATGTTCCATGGATATTGCATGCTCCCTTTACATTTCACATTTAACTCCCTGGAGCTCCAGGCTTTTTCTTCTTCCATTAATGTAAATTTAACCCCATCTGTAAATGAGTTTAAACAATTTATCGCCCGGTGCAAAAAAGTTTAACGTTACCATTAATTAGGGGAACCCCAGTCCCAATTTTAATTCCAGCCAAAATGGCTTTCGAACAATTATTTCCACGGAAGGTTAAAGGTGGCAACACGGTGACAGGCGCCGACTGTCACCGCTCGAGGTGTCATTGTGTAGACACTCTTTTGTTAATGTCTATTTGCTGTTTATTGGATATAAATGACGTGTGCATTTTTACCAAAGTAGTTAGTTACTTTGGTAAAGCTAGTTTCTTATATAGTGACGAAAATCCGGAGTAAGAATTAAAGTATAGGTTTCCGTTTTACTAATAATGGGCGAATTTCGACTACAGGGGAACCTCCAGGCGCGGTCGCAGCCTGAAATTTTGGGGGGGTCACTCGGGCGCAGATAAAAAAAAATAGTGACCCCCACCTTCGGACCGCGCCTGGGAACCTCTTCTATTTACAAAGTACAAATAGGATCACTGAGCAAAACAAAGAATCGTGCGTATCATTTAGGTTATAAAAACATAATATAAATAATATTCCCATCCTCTAGTCTCTAGACGAGTCTAGACATAAACAAAACATAGTATAACACAAAGTTGCTTGCTACTGTCTGTCTCTAAGTGTATATGTTTATTGCTTGAACCTTTAAATGTACGCAACGTATTTTCATGCAGTGGTTGAAAGTGATTCAAGATGAAGGTTAAAGGTGATCGCATATTTGTCAGCAAGCCGCTTAGAATTATGCCGAGATCACCGAGATGTTCTCTCTGCATCCTCTATCGGTTATATCACGGGGAGTGCTCTGATAAATTGTTCAGAATCATACCTCCTGCAACTTATCGCCATCAATCCACGCGAAAAATATACCATCCTCATCACCTCGAAGAGTGGCAGTCTTCCACCATGCGTTTTTCGCGTAACTTTCTGCCGCACACTGTTACACTCTGGAACGAACTGTCACCAGTAAAATTTTCGGACCTATACGACCTGCAAACCTTCAAGAAGAGAGCGTATTCCCTCTTAAAAGGCCGGCAACGCACAGCTGCAGCTCTTCTGATGTTGCGAGTGTCCATGGGCGACGGTAGTTGCTTTCCATCAGGTGACCCGTTTGCTCGTTTGCCCCCTTATTTTATCAAAAAAGCACACGCCAAACATGCTGCATTTTAGAATTCTTTGTATGAAATAATGTGAATCCTCGCACACTGGTCACACCGTACGCGCCACATTGTGTACTAGGTGGCGCGTACGGTGCTGACAAATGCGATCTAGCTTTAAGATCTCGGGTCGATGTCTACGCGGGCGAAGCCGAGGTTCAACTAGTACAAGCGTTGAAAGTGTATTGAATAAACATTTCAGACTAAGTTTTTTCAACAAAATACAATAATTGAAGGAGACAGGACGAAGATAAAAGCAAGCTTGAAAATATCCTCTCATTTCGTCGGCGATAGGATGACAAAGGCGGAGGGACGGCCCTTTTCTTAATTAATTGCGTTTTTCACTGAAAGTAATCGAACGCCTAAAACAATTCTCTGTTCTATTTATTAAAGGCACTCTGTATATTCGGGATAATTCCTTTGATCCGAGGTCCTTGAAATAGCTAATGATTGGGAATTTCACGTTTTTTCGTTTAAAAGCTCATTTAAACATTTTCTTAAGGATCCTCTCAGACAAGCGATGGTGTAAAAAGTGTATCTGAAACTTAATGCTACGTTTACAGCACAAAGACTTTTATTGATAGTCGCCTGTAAGCACAAACCCTTGAATGCCATACCGACCCAGCTACGAGCTATAGCACAGCTATACCGAATAAGCCATAAAGTTAATATACCTAGCGGAATAGAGCAACAATCTCGAGCTGTCAAACGAAATCGAAATTGGTTTCATCTGTGTGTAAAAATATTATGTGTACGTATACACTTACACAAGCTTGATTAAACATGATTTCTCTACGTGCAGCACGTGCCGAATGGACGTCAAAAAAAAGAGTGCTGCTGTCATGTATCACACGTCTCTTTTTACCACGCAGTGTTACTGATAGTGACATCTCTATTGCTCAGGCTTTGTTTCTCTATTCCGCTAGGTATATTAACTTTATGGAATAAGCCAAGCCAAACAAGCAAGCAAGACAGCCAAGCCAATCAGCTCATTTACACGCTTGTGTTTGTGGAGCGTGCTACACGTATAAACGTGCCATAACAGTTTTGTCCTTATTTGGATGAGAATCTACTGTGAACATAAATCCGCGATTTCCTATATTTTTTGTCTTATACACTTTTTCGAATTCTTTACTGTTTTTGAAGTACACGTTTTGGAACAGTGAATTTTTCGAAAAATACCGACTTATCAAACATTACCTATTGCCTGCTACTTCATTCGTATTATTTTGGAATAAAAATAGCCTGCTTGGTTAATTCATATTCTAATTTAAATAAAAAACATCCATACTAATATTACGAGAAAGTGTGTCTGCTAACTCTTCACGCTCAAACCACTGAACTGATTTTGTTGTTTGGTATGGAGATACTTTGAGTTCTAGAAAATGACATAGAATACTTTTTATCCCGGAAAAAATACGGTTCCAGCACGATCAACGATATTTCGCCCAACGAATTCGCGTCATCTAGTTAAGTATAATAATACTAGATTACCCCTTCATACCAAATTTTGAATAAATCGATTCAGCTGTTTGTGCTTGAAGAAGTGACAAACAGATAGATAGACAGACGCACTTTCGCATAGTATTAGTATGGATACACGATTTCCGTGGGTATATTTACTAGTTGTCTACGTTCTTTCTTTGACCCGCAAGCGAAGTCAGTCGACAAATTGGTTTACATGCTAATACTTAGGGCTTCCTTCGCTTAAGTCTTGACTTGACCCAGTGTCCCACTCGTGTTTCGTCTTTAAGCCGGATAATTCAATTATTATCTACGAGCCGCCTTACTGATAAATATATTTATGATTGTGTCTGTCTTCTGACTTTTCAAAAACATGCAGAAATTGTATACTTAGTTGTTAGCTTTGTAAACATTTTAACTGCCTTTCAAAAAGGAGGAGGTTTCATTCGACCGTATAATATTATAATAAATTATATTACTAGCTGTCTCGACAAACGTTTCTTTGCCATATAAAGTATTTCACCCATATTATTTTATTGAAGTGACTAAATAAGTATGTCACCATGGCAACGTCCATCGCTATCCCGTCGCACAAACAATGGTCACCGTCAGTCTCGAGTTGTAATAATTTACTATTATTTATTCAACAAATGCACTTATCAATACAAAAAGTACCCAGTAGCCGATTCTCAGACCCACTGAATATGCATATAAAATTTGGTTAAAATCAGTAAAGCCGTTTCGGAGGAGTGCGCGGCCTAACATTGTGACACGAATTTTATATAATTATAAGATTATGTTATTTTTTTATTATTATTAGATACGGACGCGTCGCGGGGGTCGTCGGTTAAAAAACTAATAGTTATTAAGCTATTGGTGCGTCGTTGAAAGACTTCGGCGCGGTCTTTGTGTGCGTGTGACTAGACGTTTGCGAATTATAATTGCGTTTAAAAAAACTGCTATGCAATAACTTTACCGCAGCAGTTCCCGAGTGCCACATGTATTTTTAGCCTTACTAAACGAGGGTACATTGTCAAGTTGCAGGCGATAAATCTGCTGAGTTACATTTTTTTTATTTGACTGAGCTTAGAAACTGGCTTACACTGAAATCGGTATGGGTATTATTTTGAAACATATTATTCTGCTAATCATTCACGGCTAATCAAATTAACATAATCTAAATCCTCCCACTTATAAATCCTTACACAATTTACGCTGAACTGTAAAATTGGCCCTCCGGTGAATTTATTTGCACAACAAATTGTGTGAACAGCGCCCAACTGTTTGCTTAGTTCTGTAAAAGCCTATGAGTGGTGGTTTGGACATAATAAATTTTATTTAATTACTAGATGTCCCAGTGAACTTCGTGTCACTTTAAAATCTTCCCTGGACATCTAAGAATATTTTAAGACTAAAATTAGCCCAATCCGTTCAGCCGTTTTCGAGTTTTAGCGTTACTAACACAATTATTGAAAATCCATTTTTATATATAAAAAGTGTTGTTTTTAGACTTTTTCAGGAAATTTAATTTTTTTTTTTAGAATTTTTCTCTCCGTAAGAACCATCCTCGTACTTCAAGGAATATTAAAAAAAAAAGAATTAGCGAAATCGGTCCAACCGTTCTCGAGTTTTGCGCTTAGCAACACATTCAGCGACTCATTTTTATATTATAGATCTACATACTTTACGATTCATTTTACAAAATTATTCCCTCTTCGCGCTACGCACCTGCAGCTCTTCTGATGTTGCGAGTGGCAATGGGCGACGATGATGGTGACCCGTTTGCTCGTTTTCCCCCTGATATGCTAATTTAGCATTTGCATCGAGTAGCAAGTTTCCTTATAAATTATTTGAGTTATCACAGTGATAATCTAATCTAATGAAAGCGAAAACCATATAGTACAAAATTAATATTATGAAGATAAAAGAGACAAAAATTGTAAGGGTGAAATGCCTAATAGGGACTCTAAAAGCAATCAAAAAAACTAAACGTAGCTGGGAATTAAAATAGACGTGTGTGAGAATTTTTCCAAATTGTTTCTTGAAATGGTTTTAGTATCGATGAAACCTATAGTGAAGCTAGTACTATTTCAACATGATTTTTCATTTTAATTTCGTTATTCATACACTAATAGTGCAGTAATGTTTACATGTGAGTTGTGACGTCACGACTAATTCACGAATTACACGTATTGAATATTAATCAGTGTTATTATCAATATCAGCTGATTACCTGCAAATGACAACGTAATTAATAATACTAATTAGTTCCTCAATATGTTGTTTTAATGATGATTGCGGAGATTAAGATGTATACAGCCTACGCCCTAAACAGAACTGAACTAACGTGCAAAGCCTTTGTTACATGTCGTTGAAAAATTAAAGATTTTAGGTAAGTAACAATAATGTTTAACTATGCTGACAACAAACCAAATGCATGTACATTGTAGGTGTATAGATTTCAAGGTTCCCTATTCCATAAATAATACAACACTTTGATTGCAAATCTGTATCTGTTAATATAATGCGTACTCGATGACGAGGATGAGCAATCATTGATGAAAATAATTATACTCCCCAGTGCGCCCATAATAATAGACTGTATTTTTTGTCATAGGCCAACGTAGAGAGGCAGCTTAACGCTAACCCTCAGCAATACGCCATTTGGTGACACCTGTTCTAGAACATCAAGTACAAATCGAGTTGGCCGTGGATGACATCACAAAATGCGTAGGCTATAATTGTCCACTGCATTTTTGAATGTACCACTTATTAAGCAGAACTTGTATAATTATTCGCTCTGTAGACATTGTAATAGTCAGAGAATAATAATTGTATATTCCGTTGCATTCCGTCAGGGAGACAGAAACACATTGATTTAAACTACCGCAAACAATTCCGCCGGAGTTAGACCCCGAATCTAGTTGCCGCCCTTTTATTGTTTAAGTTGGATAATTACTCCGTCCACACAGAGTACTGTATCATAGAGATACTTTAATTAAAATTGTCGAAATATCTGAGGTGATTTTCAACTAGAAAAAATACTCGGTAGATGTAGGAGCTATATTTTGGTACAGCAATTAAAAAAACATAGTAAAGATAAGTTATTTATTAATACTTATATGGTACAATAAACATTATGAAGCTAAGTACTTAGCCTGATAGCTCAAATATTAAAAGATAAATCAAAAACAAGAAATGAATACTAGTTAAATTATAAAAGTATGATTTTTTAATGAAATACTGACGTCCGCACTCAAAGTCATTTATTGGTCAGTTATAGTATAGGTTTCCACTTTTAGCCCTTCAGCTGTCAAAATATCTACCAAATGATTAGCCTGCTTCATGAAGCGGCAGCAGAAGACATGTCGTCGCGACACTACTGGTTTCCATGTATCTCTATGAATTAGAGGTGTCGCTATCTGCGATATGAAGCCAGCGACACTTATTCATAGAGATATATTTTCTATTTTATAGAAATACATAATGTCGCAACAACACGTCGTCTGCAGTTGTCGCGTATCACTCGGTTCCGACTTGTAAAAAAACCTTTAATATCTGTCAGTGTGACCGTAATACTCTTGTTCGTTAACGAACTTTCTTCCCTGACGATTATTAGCAAATATTTTACTTAACAAAAAAAAATAACTTTTAAAATAAACTATTAACTTATATTCATTATTTCTGTGTAGTCATTACCCTGTGTAAGGGGTTTTTGCGCTCCTGCGTCAGATTTAAGCCGTAATGGCTTAGTTTTGTAATTAATTAGTGTTGTCACGGGACTGTACATTATGGAAGTGTAGAAACACGTTCTACTGCAGCTGGATGTACATTTAAAGTTAATACATTTAAAATATAATAAATAAACAATATTTTCGTTTTAAAAAAGGTCTATCGTCAGTAATTTACTTAGGGTATTTTCAAATCACTCCAGCATAGCTAGCACGCCGTTGCCCAGTCGATTCTTCGGAAGAAAGTAATGGCAGTATCTTTCCCATGTCTACATATCTTTTTCCTGAGCATGGCGCCACCCGTCGACTTGAGTTTCAGTGGACAATGACAAGAAACCGTTATAGAAAAGGCAATTTTTTTTTTACATTAAGTTTCTTGATTCTTTTTTTATTTTATTATGGCACTTCGGCTATAAAACCATGGCCAGTGTCGATTATATATATATACACATTATTATTCGTAGTTTGTAGTTTGTAGTATGTTACTTACTTATATATTATGTAAGTATATATATATATATATATATATATATATATATATATATATATATATATATATATATATATATATATATATATATATATATATATATATATACTTACATAATATATAAGTAAGTAACATATATGTTTCTTTAATAATATATACTTAACACAATAATTATACATATTATACAGTATGACAATAGTAATTGTTCTGCTTATAGCTAAGCGCTAGATCATGTGCCTTTATAAATCTGTATTTCCTCCTTTCCTTTCTCCCAAACCAGTATCGGTGGCCGATTTCATTGAAGTAGCCAGTTACGCAGGAGTAATTTTATAGTGCCCGAGTGTGTGCGCAATACACAAGAGCACTCTCTATTCCTTTACTTTCATAAGCCAGTAAAGACCTACACGAGTGGCGAGAGATCAGGCGCAGGACCAACTTTTTTTATACCCATCCGCATGAATCGTCTTACTTATCAGACAATCAGGTGATCAGCCTGCATTGTCCTTACCAAACCTGGAAATAACATGTTTCCAAAGCGGGAATCGAACCTACGACCTCCGAGTCAAGAGCCACGCTCTAAACCACTGGACCAAGGAGGCGTGTGTTAAAAACAAATCACATACAAACCATGAGGAAGGCAAATTAATGAAGCACTTACGTTTAATTACAGAGTACACAGACGACAGAGACTTAAGCTCTGTATTATTTATGAAGGCTCTGTGCAATCAGGATAAAAGCCTGTGCCGATACGACAATCTTTTCGAGATGAAACAAAGAGTTTTAGATAAAGAAAGAAAGTATTAGATAGATATCTATTTATTTATTTTTATACTACAAAGATGACCCGGTAAAGTTCGTGTTAATTGGCTTTTAACCTTCCCTAGACTTCAAGGAATATTTTAAAACTAAAATCAGCGAAATCGCTTCAGCCGTTCTGTAGTTTAACGACACTAACGAAGAACATGGACCAATTGTGTAATGCCTCTATGCAAAGACTAACGAAGATATTCACATTACTACGAGACGTTGCGTCGTCGCTATCAGTAAGTAATTCTGGAAGACATTTATTAATGATATTCCCATTTCAAAGCAATAATAGCTTATGAAAAAATAAATTTAATATAAAATATGCGGTAATATATAGCCCGCGCGGGATCTGGTCCAAATGAAAGTTAGAGTCAGGTTATTTCAAAGATATCTTTCCTGTCACGAGGGCAACACGCGCGCAGCTAAGAGCACGCGGAATCCGCACGCGGTCGTTTATCCACATGACAGGAAAAGCGTCCTTACTCTTATGTAGACTTTATAATTCGAAGCTCTTGGTGATACAAAGACCCTAGCCAAGACGTTTTCTTTATCTCTTCCTTATCGCTATAAAGAAGCGATGAAAAAAACGTCTTTGCTTTATCGCTTCTTTATTGCCGCGGCGGCCAATATGAATGGAATTGACATAACATAATATTATTAAGTCCAATGTCGACTTTATTGTATAGAACGCTTAGGTCAATTTTAAAGCATTTCGATCGGCGATTCTAAGGGTCTGTTTTACCTTGATAAGTGTGTGTGTGTGTGTCTTGATAAGTGCTGGATAGACTATCCACCACTTAACTTGACAGATAGTATGGAAAATCTGTTAAAAAAGTTCCCTAAGAATACGAATTAATAAAATAATAATAAAGAAAACGTCTTGGCTAAACGGCATATAGTCTTGATTATAATATCAGCTCCTGCTGATACTGATCTCTTACAGAGTAATGTGTGTCAGTACAGAGGTATCGATCATAATTACACGGTTACTCCATTACTGTACTCGGTACTCATTTGTGTGGCTTCCATCTTTGTTCTCAGAAAAAATACTCAAAGTATTAACCACATTTTTCGCCGGTTGAGTCTACAATACCACAGAATAGATAATAGTACAAGTAGTAATACCTAAATAGTAAATTACAATAATGAACTATAACAGAAATTTATACAGGCTGTAAAAAATGTAAGTGATAATACTTTAGGGTGTGTTTCATCACATTTTGTTAGTTTAGCTAAAACGTGATAACGACTGAATAGAACCGATTTGGCTAATTTCAGTCTCGAAATTCATGGAAGTCCATCTCCAGGGAAGGTTTATATTAGGAGGGAAATGATATAAAGTTTACCGGATGATCTAGTTACTAAATAGTCACTACGTGTACTGTTTGGAATCATAATTAAAAGCACTAATACCCGCGAAGTTCCTTATCGCGCGTTTGGCGTAAAGAACGATATTTGACCTCGACACTTTTTTGTTATTGCCTGCATGGTAGGGGCAGATGGCGTTGATAGTATTCCTGTGCGTCAACTAGATGGCGTTTTTTGAGAGTTAACAGCGACGTGTTGTTAGTATTCCTGGGCGTCAATAGATGGCGTATTTTTAATTTTTTTGACAGGATTTTTATCAAAAGGATACTATGTTACTGCAATGTTATCGCGCTTGAGGTAACTCCAGCACAGAAAGTATAGACTAAAAGTTTTCTTCGAGGTTGACAACATTTCTGTCAATTTTCAGATATGACGTGTGCAACACGTTAGCGTCTAAACAGTAAACACATTAAGCCGAAAATCCTTGGCTGAAGTTCGGCATGATTCCGCCTGCATTGTATTTTAAATTACAGATGACACACCCTGCCAAAATTACGTCGCGCTATGTTGTATGCGTAGCGCATTGCCGACGTTATCATGCCGTACTTCAGTCGCGTATTTTCGGGCTAGTGTGTTTAGACACATAGACTTTGGTCAGATTATTTAAAGCGCTCCCCTTACGGAGATGCCGTAATTTACCGTTTTTTGAGCCTTATTAACTCATAATTTGTAAGCTACAAAATTATAATAAAAATACAGCAATCAAAATTTAATATTAAATATGAAAGAAACGTTCATATTATACTGAAAATTTTCAGTATAATATGAACGTTTCTTTCATAGTTATTAATTTCCTATTTTTGTTTTTATACTAATGATATCAGCTTCCAAAGTTTAAATTCAAGCGTACATTCAGTATCTCCCTAGTATTTACAAATTACGGTTATTTGAAACACACGCCAATAGATCGACAATTTCATTATCTACATTACTTACTGGATAAATTATTGTTTTAGGTCAAATTTGAACTAAGATAAGTAAAAAAATTGGATTTTGGCGTGATCTCGGCAACGCGGCAAATCTATGGTCAAGGTCGTTTGCTCAGGGGATGACCTTAATGTACGTGCTGGTAGCGCCCTCTGCACCCTTTGTGTGATATAGGCAGGTATATCACGCATCAATCTTATCATGATTCTAGTATCACGCGATTCACAAGTACCACTGCGTTACTGCGATTCGGCCTATTACACAATCAATATTATCACGGAATCGTGATAATATTGATGCGTGTAATATAGGCCATTCCTTATTAATCACCGCGTCATGACTCGCGCCTCGTCTCTATTCATTTCAGTGTGACCTGACCCTAATAGTTAACTATTTAGGTAAATATAATTATAGTGTATTGATACGTTATGATGTCCAATTAGCATAAGCAGCTATTAACATAAGCTATTATTAATTAATTATTAATTTCATTAATAATGCAAAGGACTTACGTTAACGTCATTGGCGTATTATGCACGATGTCCAGGCAAGAAGATTACCCCTCTTCAATTTAAAATTATTTGTTTCTTAAATTCTTTCTAATCCATACAAATGCAATTTAAGTTGCATTAACTGCTTTTGATAAAGTTTGGTACGGGGATTTTTTTTTCCACGGAAATCTAGCATAGGTTTTTCATCGCGGAAAAAGTGCAGTTTCTTCGGTCAGGTCATTTCCTAACATCAAAACTCCAAAGCTTGTCGGTTATTTCATTTTTTAAATCCATGCTACTTTCCATCAGTTGTTGTAAAGCTCGTTTCTCCTCTATAAATAGCCTTTGTTTGCATAGCACGATTTATTTTAACGCCTGTCTGGAAGAAATCGCTGCGATAACAACGGCTTTTGTTTGAATTCGTTTACTCCGCAGTGAAATTTTTACGTACTTCTGCACAATAATTTCATTCATTCTCACAAATTATTATTCGTGCATTCATTCTTTCGCTCATAATATCTCATTAAGCAATGTCAGGATTATAAAAGGCTAAAATATTTAGAATAATAATCAATTCCAAGAATGAGTGTTTAAACTTTAAATATTTTTGGATATCTATAACTACGAAGTCACATGTTGACGCATCTGAGAATAAATATTTTGGTGGTGTAGTATACAGTATAACAAAAACAAAAACAAGTGATAATAATTTAGGATGTGTACGTGTTACCTGTAGAGAGTTCACTGTGAAAATAGCAGCGCTGAAAGACCAAAATTTTTTTTTCACTTTTGTATGGGGAAACTCGTGACGCTCGGGCCCTTGCCCATACAAAAGTGAAAAAAATTTTGGTCTTTCAGCGCTGCTACTTTCACAGTGAAATCTCTACAGGGAACACGTACACACCCTAAAGTATTATCACTTATTCTGCCGTGGTATAACAAAAATGCCGTTAAGTGACATTTGGTCGATTTTCAGGTTTTGACTGTACATGAATAAGAAAAAAATTCTCTATCGACCTACATAAACGGTTTTTTGATATGTTGAATAGTTTCGGAAATAATATTAATGAAAATGCCGTTATATTACCCTTTTTTGCGCATGTAATACGCTTAAATGACGTTAAGTCATATTGGGAGTCAATATAGCCGCTAATGTTCATTAACTTGTATTTTTATTATACTCTTTTCTTGTGATTGTTTCACTAGATTGCCGTTATACGATATTTTGTACACTGTAAAGTGATTAAAGTACTTTAACTATTTTATTGTAACTCTTTTTTAATGCAGGATTTTAAGTTTGCTAAACAATAATGCCGTAAAGTGAAAAAAATAGACTTAAATGTGACTAACGAGTCTTAACGGCATTATAGCTTAGCATTTAGTACATTTATATTTTTACTCAATGAACGCTACGAGCCAGTAACGGCATTTATAAAGTAAAATAAAACATGTTTTAAATTAAATATTAGATTTAAGTGTCGCTATCTCACAATAATACGCTATAATGCCGTTAAATAATCTCGCCCGGTGAGATCCTAGTTCCGCGGTCAGGGGTCAGGGGTGAAATCAGTATTCAGATTTCAGTGCGTCGCAGGCGCTTACCGAATGCGCTTACGTAATTAAGAATTAAAATTCCCTATCTCAAAAAACAAACTTGCAGTATTCCTAATAATAATAATAAACTAAGTTGAACAATACCTACTAGAATAAAAAAAGTATCACTAAAATCGGACTTGTGGTTCCGGAGATATGCGTGCACAAACATAAAAACATACATACATACATACCTACATACATACATACACTTTTGAAATTTGGCACATCTGTTCAGAAGCTGTCATAGATTGATATAATATTTTATATTATACAAAAACTGGGCAGTTCTGGAAATATTACATACATGTACATTGTACGCGTCGAATTGATAACCTCCTTTTTTGAAGTCGGTTAAAAATATAATTTTATGTTAAAAATAACATTTGACTTGATTTGTATTTTGTAGTTTCATTAAGTTTTATTTTATTTAGTTGTGTTGTTTTTATTTGAGACACAAAGACTTAAAAACGGCCGTCTTAAGAGCATGCAATAATAGGCATGATGACAATATTTTTTTTCTTATCGGTAGTTGAAAGACACTTAAAAAATAGAAACATCGTTGAAAGAATGACTCTGATAGCTTAAAAATTCACCAAGATATGACAATTCAAATATTTCATAAAAAAGACCTGCCCGAAACGCTCCATACAAAGTGCTACGAAAGTATGACGTCAGTCTTTCGTAGTTTGTACGCATCGGGAGGCAACTTTGTTCGACAGGTATATTAAATATTGCGTTTATGAAAGTGATTTCATAACAAAATTTGCTTTTAATTGCATAAGTTATCGAATTGTATACAAATATTAAGAAATTTAATTGAAAAAAGATTCGACTTGAATATCCAACTTTGAAGGCGCATAACAAAAAAAAAATACAAATGCTATCAAGATGAAATTTTGAGAACACTTATTTTTTACCGTGATTTCTTTATTTCATTACCAAAATTCGCTAATCTTTGACCTTGTCATCATCCCTATTATAATATGATTATGTAGAAATGTTATCGTGCCTCTTACCCACCTAATTAATGTGACTGGCATCCTGCGATCCCTGTATCGGTTAAAAAACTTCCTTCCTTCTTCAGTCAAGTTAATGCTCGTTCAGTCACTTATCTTTCCCATCATCGATTACGGTGATGTGTGCTATTTCGACCTAAACGCTGACCAACTTAATAAACTTGATCGCCTACTCAACAACTGTTTAAGATTTATTTTTAATTTACGTAAATTCGATCATGTTTCCACCTTTCGATCTAAACTACACTGGCTACCAATACGACAGCGCCGTTCTACTAGGGCCTTGTGTATGCTGTACTCCCTGTTGCATCACCCCAATGCTCCTAAATATCTAACCCCCCTTTTCCAATACCGTTCCAGTACCCATGACAAATCCCTTCGATCCTCTAACAATGCACTCCTTTCTTGCCCTTCCCATAGATCAGACATCATCCACTCGTCTTTCAACGTACAGGCTATAATACTCTGGAATGCTCTTCCTCGAGAAATCAGGCTAACCAAAACCAGGGACACTTTTAAACGCAAGGTTCGTGAATTCTATTTGACGCAATTGGCACGAAAGTATTAAATATTTGTTTTAATTACACTTTTTATTTTATAATTTATTATTATTATTCTATTAATATATATAATATAAGTATATATGTAAGTATATATTATGTATGTATATACATTATTATATATGTAGGTACTAGTATTTTTAAATTAAGTATATAATATTATATAGCATGATGATGTTTTTATATAAATATATGTAGTAAGAAATTTGTATTAAATTAGGCATATTTTTATGGTATCATTAGAGTAGTTTCATATCACTAAGTGAAATGCTTACTTATGATCCTAAATTTAGATTGCATTTTGTTTATTTTCTTCACTTACATCTTTTCGCACTTTTGGCACCTACACAATTTTGTTTCTGAACACCTAAAGGTTGACTGGTAGAGAATGCCATCTGGCATTAAGTCCGCCTATGTACTAACATTGTGCAAAAGTATAAATAAATAAATAAATAAATATTTGTATTAAGTACACTGAGCTAAACGTCCATACAAATCAGTTGTAAGTATAATCCCACCAAAACATTCAATGTAAAAAGGAGCCAAGCAAAATATTGCATAGCCATGCAATATATTTATCGTAAAAAGTTTTCAGATCACATTCAAGTCAAGCCTTCCACTTATTTTGTAATTTAAACCAACATTAAGTGAATTTATCAATAGTTTTCTTTATTTTATAATTATTATAGTGGCTCGGCAATTACGGTACAGAACCCTATGTACGCCAGTCCGACTCGCACTTGGCCAGTTTCATAATTTTTCCTTTCACTGTGGATAACGACCAACCTTGTTGCCAAATTTCAAGGTTCTAAGTCTGCAAATCTAAGTCATCAAAATTCTAAGGTACTTCTACCTTAGAATTTTGATGATCTGTCAGACAGTGTGTGACAAAATGTAGTAAATTCGATCATCCGTAACTAATTATTAAACTATTATCGAAATGTTATGTAATTTGGAGGTTAAGCTAGTTTTAATACTTGCTCCTAGTCACCGAAATTCTAAATCCCTAGCTTTGTTAACATCGAAGATAAAGAGGGTGTGAAAAAGCCGCGAACTGCTTCGAGAAAAGTATGCTACGGCCGTGCCTTTGATAAAAAGCTTGGCTGGAGCACTGCCATGCTCCCAGATATACTATAGAGCTATCTAAGATGCTCAATGGGTGGGTGGATGGGTTTTAATTTATTACAAAATATGATCCCTATTTAATACTTTAACTCCGTATAGTTAAATATCACAATGCAATATTTTTCGCTTTTTGTCGCTATAACGCCGTTAACGTAAAAAGTAAATAGTGTAACGGCGTTTTAGCGGAACAATGAGTGGAGTTATTCATATACATTTTGTAGTTTACTAGACTTAAATGCGGTAAAATACCAATAACAGCACTAAAGACTAACATAAGTTACTTCTGTATTACTTGATATTAAGCTAAATCAGGGTTATGTACTATAACGACATTTTAGCTAAACATATGAGAAAATGTTTGTAGTGTTTTAATAGACAACGTTTTTATTAGGAATAGAAACACTAAAATGCCGTTAAGGTATACGTAACGGCACTTAAGTCAAATTATAGATGAAAGAAAGAAACATTAATGTTGAACTAAAACGAAAAAGGGGTTTTTTTTAATTCATAAATAAATTCTAGAAGATCGCATATTAATAGATAATAAGTATCTCTTTTATGTATGTTCTGGTGCTTTTCGATCTCAAATCGGTTTTGTCATTGAGGAGTTACATAGGTTTAAAGTTTTACCGCGTTTTTTACTCATAACTCAAAAGTAGGTTTTGGTAGATAACGGCATTATAGTCATACCACGGCAGTATTTTTGTTACACTCTGTATATGTTTGCTGCGTAGCAAAATATAAGACCTAATAGTTTTAACTTAATACTATACTGTTAAAACAGTATAATATTATGATTAGATGACGCCTGCAACTCCGCCTAAATTCGGTTATCACGCGGGAATGGTACATTTTTCCGGGATAAAAATTATCCTATATCCTTTTCCGGAAGTCAAAATATCTCCATACCAAATATATGCACCGATTTTGCTGAACAGCAGTTTCATAGATAGCAGTTTTGAATTTATAATAAGCATGGGTACAGTAAATGTGTAAAATTTAAGTAACCAGGTTTGTGTACTGATACCGAAAACAGATATTTATAAAACAAAAGGAGCGTTTATACGCGAAATCGGATAACGAAGTGGTCTGAAGTCCGTCACTTCCGGTTACAAACCGGATGTTAGCTGTGACGTGAACACGGAAATGGAATTTTAAATTCTGAATTGGAAGGGCTATCTTGTTTATATGGTATGCTTGATAATAAATAAAGTATTATAACTTTTGACGACCTCTGTGGCTCAGTTGTTGGGCTATTGGTAGCTCTAGCCGGGGGTCGCGGGTTCGAATCCCGCCGACGGAACAAATATTTTTAAATTTCCTGGGTCATTATATACAAGAATTGCTCTTTTAAAGATATTAAATTAGCTATATATTTTGGTGATACTATAAAATATAACGTCATTGAAGTTCTAACACTACCCAAGTTACTTTTTGTCTATTAATTCGACATTTTGATGTCATTCGCTATAAAACCGAAAGTCGCATTGTTTTAGCCAATCAGGAAGAGGTAACGGGTAACATAAACTCCTAAAATAGTAAATAATCAATCTGCATTAGCGTAATAAATATACAAATTTATGCAATTGTTTTTTCTCTCCAGAGAAGTTGCTATTTTTGGCATACAGTGTTAAAAATTTAACGACGATAACAAAGGTACTATCAGAAAAGTTGATTCCTATGCAAATCGGGTCCTAAGTAGTTTGGTTGCGTTACGTCAAACCAGCTGACAGATCACAATTAACATTGACTTGACAATATATTCGACCAAATAACGTTGGTCTGTCAATTGTATAGGAATCAACTTCCTCGATGGTACATTCAAAGTTGTCAACTCAAGAATTCTTCAAATGTCTCGTACCAAGATTTTAAGGACTAGACTTACAAAGCTTTTTATAATTCAGTGATTCCCAAACAAGTTACATGTTAATAAATAAAGCATCGGCCTCATTTATATTATATTGATGTTGAAACTGCCTGAGGCTAACCTTATACCTTTAACTTACTTTTACTCCAACAATAAAACGAAAACCCCGAAATAAATTTGTTTTAAACTTATTTTTATCGTTGACATAACATTAGGGTGTTGGCTAGCTGTATAAATTAACGCTGCGACGACTTTGTAGCAACGTGAAAGCTGAGTATGAGTTTTTGCCTCTTCTCAAGGTTCTCTTCTCTTCACAACTCACACGTTTCTATAATTTGTATGGCATCGAAGCAGCATCATTGGCAAACAATGGTCAATGGAAACAACTTCGGTGCAACTTCCATGCAACTTCGATGCTTTAGAAATTGTTACTAACATCCTTAAAGTCAGAACTGTCAAAAACTGACACTCAATAAAGTTAATTCATATAATATGACAACTAAATGGAACCATCTTATCTAACTACTCGCGTAAATTTGAGGTCCTTGCTTGTGCATTTTACTTTCTACGCAGACGTAGAAGCAGCTTGGTTATAAGATGGCGGAAAAAACATATCAGTATTAGCCATTGACTACTACTGAGGTCTGCCAATCTAATGTTTTAGTAATGGTGTTAAATGATATTTGTAACTAGATGGTCCGGTAATCGTATCACGTTTTCCTAAAAATTCCTTGGACTTCCAAGAATATTTCAAGACAATCAGCCAAATCGATTCAGCTGTTTTCGAGTGAGATAATACAAGTTATTTAAAAAAGACAGATTGCACTCCGGGAGTGCCGGCAGAAGTGAAAACTTGATTAAGTATTAACGTTGTGCATTATTTTTTTTAACCCATTTTTTATGAAAATCGATTTTTAAAAAACATTTTTTTAATTAATCGAAACCCTATCGATTAAATTTTAACCCATTTTTTATGAAAATCGATTTTTATAAAATCGATTTTTTAATTAGTCGAAACCCTTACAATCGATAAAATTTTTAAGCCATTTCTTATGAAAATCGATTTTTTTAATTAATCGAAACCCTTGCAATCGATTAAATTTTTAACCCATTTTTTAAGAAAATTTATTTAAAAAAAAACGATTTCTTTAATTAATCGAAACCCTTACAATCGATTAAAAAATATCGACAATCGAAAAAAAACAATCGATTGTTCGATTAATCGATTTCGATGTTACAACACTACTCTCCAACCGTCTTATGGTTTTTCGATCAGCACGAGAATCTGACGCGAGTTTCACAGTTTTTACCCATCCCACAAAAGTGCTCAACGCCGCTAAAGAAGTTTTCACTTCAAAAATAAAAAACGCAACGTATACGGCAGTGCGCCACAACCTTCCCTTTATTGTACGTAGGCGTAAAACTGAATAACCCACGAATGAGCACGAGTCTTTTCATCCGACTGAATAAAATATTTAGTGGGAGGTTCGCACTATTCCGTTGACGGCGTACAATGTTCATTATTTTTATGGTCTGTAAGGTCATTAAAATACGGAAACTGTGGGAAGCGCTATATGAATGAATCTTACATTTGTAAGTGAGTTTGTGTAGGGACTTCATACATGTGGTTTAATATTTTGCAATTTATAACTTTAAAATGTAAGATTATAATATTATTCTAATCTAAACTATATTGAAATTAAATAAATGTAAAAAAAATATTTTGCTAATCACTCTTGCGGATCTAAAACTCGAGAACGCCTGAACCGATTTGGTTTAGTCTAGAAATATTCGTGGAAGACGAAAAAAGTTTATATTAGAAGGAAAATACATATAAAAAGTTTATATTATCGTGTTTTAAACAAAATTTATACGTGGGAGAGCCATGCTTCGGCACGATTGGCCGGCTCGACCGGAGAAATACCACGTTCTCACAGAAAAGCGGCGTGAAACAGCGCTTGCGCTGTGTTTCGCCGAGTGAGTGAGTTTACCGGAGGCCCAATTCCCTTCCCTATCCCTATTACCCTATTCCCTCTTAAAAGGCCGGCAACGCACCTGCAGCTCTTCTGATACTGCGAGTGTCCATAGGCGACGGAAGTTGCTTTCCATCAGGTGACCCGTTTGCTTGTTTGCCCCCTTATTTCATAAAAAAAAACTAAATATTTTTTTACTAAAGCTATGCTCAGACCAAAATATAAAACGACTTTTTATTTTTAACCGTCTTCCAAAAAACGAGGAGGTTATATGTTCGGCTGTGGATATTTTTTTTTTGTATGTTCAACGATTACTCCGCCGTTTTTCTGAAAGCTTTTGTACGATAAAATTATTTATATTATTGTATTCATCTCCTATAACATTCCATTAAACATAAAAAATAATAATTCTAAAACATCGTCTCTACCTACGCTCACGGTAATTATAGTATTTATCTTGTTTTACTAAACCGCTTTTCTAAGAAAATGCTATAGTAATTTCACGATTTTCCACAAAAAATATCAATTTTGATACTTGAAATTGTTACGAAGGATGTTCATCATTACATTTTTTTGGAATACAAAGGAGATCGTTCCTGTCTCCCAACAAAATTGTAAGTTACGAGCTTTTGCCCGCGGCTTCGCTCGCGTTAAGAAGTATTATTATATACAAACTTTCATCCCGTATTTTAACCCCTTGGAGGTGGAATTCATCAAAATCCTTTCTTAGCGGATGCCTACGTCATAATATCTGCCTGCATGCCAAATTTCAGCCCGATTGGTCCAGTGGTTTGGGCTGTGCGTTGATAGATCACCATGTCAGTCAGTCACTTTTGAGTTTTATAATATATATATAGATATAGATAGAGATAGATTAAGTAATTGCCTATCTACATGTACTATCTACAGGGTATAACAACACTAAATAAGTATAATACTTTAGAATGTGTATGTGTTCCTTATAGGGAGTTCACTGTAAGAGTAGCAGCGCTGAAAGAGCAATTTTTTTGTGATTTGTATGGGCAAATTTATGACACTGGGGCACTCTCCTATACAAATCACAAAAAAATTGCTCTTTCGGCGCTGCAACTTTCACAGTGAACTCTATATTAGGACACCCTGAAGTATTAGTTAGTACACTTAGTTATGTTTCTCCTGTGTAAAGCTGTTGCTGTACAAGGCAAAAGGTTGACAGAGCCATAACAAAGTAAACAGAACTTATTTCTACTCTGGTCATATTATTATGATGACTATAATAGAGCCGTTAGATCTTGCGCACCCACACATTGTTATCCATACTATTATAAATGCAACTGTCTGTCTGTCTGCTACCTCTTCCCGCCCAAACCACTGAACCGATTATGCTGAAATTTTGTATGGAGATACTTTTATCCCGGAAAAATGTACGGTTCCCGCGCGTTAAACGAATTCTGGCGCAACGGAGTTGCAGGCGTCATCTAGTAAAGTATATTTCATTCATTTATTCATTCAAAAATTCACTGGATTTTCGATAAAAATGCCCCATTTCACCAACTAAACGCATCTACATCCTCAATTTGATCACTGTCAAGCAATTTTGCACTCTTCCCCGTCCTACCTGGCATCATTACGTCGGCTCTAATTACTCAAACTTGAGAGAATAGAATTTATCAAGTTACTAATCCCTTGAGCTGCGGAACGGAGATAAGGGTTAGGTTCCCTTGTAACCTATTTAACTTCGATATAAATATTCGAGCGGGCTGATGATGAACTAAAGCGAAGAACACTCTCATCATGTCAACTTTCAAACAAAAAACGTGGCAAACAGACAGACACTTCTAATTTATAACACTCCTCTTTTGCGGGGGGTTAAAATAATATTCACATACTTGGGAGAGCCATGCTTCGGCACGAATGGGCTGGCTCGACCGGAGCAATACCACAGGCTCACAGAAAACCGGCATGAAACAGCGCTTAATGCGCTGTGTTTCGCCGAGTGAGTGAGTTTACCGGAGACCCATTCCCCTACCCTTTTCCCTTCCCTACCCTCTCCTATTTCCTTCCCTACCCTCCCCTATTCCCTTCCCTACCCTCCCCTATTACCCTATTCCCTCTTAAAAGGACGGCAACGCACCTGCAGGTCTTCTGATGCTGCTCGTGTCCATGGGCGACGGAAGTTGCTTTCCATCAGATGACCCGTTTGCTCGTTTGCCCCCTTATTTTATAAAAAAATAATGCCTCATGATTCTAGGAGTTTTTGACCAATCAAAATGAAACTTGCAGTCTTGCATCGAAACCGTATCGAAGCTGCATTGATATTGGATATAATAGAATCGGGTTTATTTTAAGATATCGATTCTGTAAGATATCAGCAGGTTAATTCTGCTAGTTAAGGGCCTATTTCACCACTTCCTGATAACCGCCGGATACGACAACTTATTTGACAGATACTCCATACTCTATATTCTGTCAAATAAGTTGTAGATGTAGAAGACCTATCAGGCACTTATCAGGAGGTGGTGAAACAGGCCCTATATCTTACAATGATACTGTTTGGATTTATCCATCTTTATTATAAGTGAGGTAACCTTATTCATTTATGTACTGAAAATAATAGCTTAATCACGCACTTATTTGAACATATTAATATTATTAATGTAATGTAGGCGAACACTAATAAAGGATTATTTGAAATTCCATCCCTAAAGGATCGAAAAGGGTCTTTAAAGGTTTTTATATTCGAGAACCCTTCGTAACACAAATTGGAATAAATTATTATAATAGTCAATCGATTTCGGTCTGAATGTTCAGAATGATTGAACAAAGACACATGTTGAAGATCGTTTTTAATGCACCATTAGAGAAATTGATTTACTTAAGAGCCCATATGACCCTAACTTGACTACATACTTTAACCTAGCTCTCAAAATGTGTAAGGTCTAGAAAACTAATTTTTTGACACAAGTAACTTCAGTTCATAAAGATATGCTCAAGACAAAATTTTTTTTTTATTAAATAAGGGGGCAAACGAGCAAACGGGTCACCTGATGGTAAGCAACTACCGTCGCCCATGGACACTCGCAACATCAGAAGAGCTGCAGGTGCGTTGCCGGCCTTTAATAATAATAATAGCTCCCACACCGGTTTTGGTGATGGCGGCCGGTTTCATTGAAACCAGGCCAGCTACGCCGGAGTAATTTTATAGTGCCCAAGTATGTGCTCAGTACACAAGAGCACTCTCTATGCCTTTACTCTCATAACCCAGTGAGACGGAAGACCGACACGACTGGCGAGAGACAGGCGCAGGACTAACTTTTTACATGCCTATTCGACGCATGGATCATCTTACTTATCAGACAATCAGGTGATCAGCCTACATTGTCCTAACCAAACTCGGAAATAACATGTTTCCAACGCGGGTATCGAACCCACGACCTCCGAGTCAAGATTTTTACGTCTGTCCTGACATCTGTCAAAATACGTGTAACAAGCTCCTCCGTAATTAATTGCTTTAAAAATAGAAATATTTTGTTTTGTGAACTGAAATTTACCCAGAAAATTATAACTAACCTGACAAGTGCTACACAGTGTTTTTTACCGAAAATAATCAGTGGAACTTCGAAAAACTGTAAGTAGTAGATCACATACAAAGTTTTGGCAATAAAGGACTTTTTAAATCACAATAAGCTGTAAGATTTAAGAAATAAGGAAGGAATATTTCATGGCAGTAACTACTGACCTTAAATTAAAGAAAAATTACACCAATTACCTGTTCATATAAACAAACCAATACAGGTATCATACATTCCGTTGCCAAAATAACAAACACAACGTTATAATAGAGAGTATTTTTAAATAAATTTAAAAAACAACTGAAATTATTAAATTAAAAACACAGAGTGCAATTATCAACAGCTGATAAATGACAAGTGACATCTGACGTATAGTAGTCATAGACAACTTTTTATTTTTTTTACATTGCACATTCACACGGCACAGACAAAAAAATATAAAGTCAATAAAAATTTAAAAGTACATATTAATTATGAATAACATAACATACAGACGTAAGCTACGAAAAGCGAAATCTGATTGCGATGTGAGCAAGATATCAGAGGATACAAATTTATCTTCCTCCACAATTATTGACTTATCGACAAATAGTTTACCAATTACGGATAATAACAATGATCTCGACAACACAATACTAATAGAACTAAAAATGCAAGTACAAGAACTAAAAGACGAACTTGACGTAGCAAATCAGGAAATATACAATTTAAACTCTGAAATCACCTCATTGAATAAAACACTATCGGAGAAAAATAAAAAGATTGAATTATTGCTGAAGATTGCTGGAGAACATAAAGATTATATACTAACGCCATCTAGAAGAAGAACAAAAACACCACAAAAATTAACACCTAAAATGACAAATAATATATTATATCCTACCACACCTGAGTTGCTAAATAACGAAGGTAATACAGTAGAAAAAAATATTAATGAAAAAAGAACCAAGGAATTAATAATAGAGGACACAAGTAGCAAGAAATCAATAGATGGGGAACAAAGCAAGAAAAATGACTTCACTAACAAGGAAACTCGCAATATTATAATACTAGGAGACGAACAAGTTCGAGGACTGTCTCAGAAAATGCGGACTACAAGATGTAACAATTGGAACGATACATACAAAATTACATCAATAATAAAACCTGGAGCAAACTGCGAACAAATATTGAGCAACTGCGACTCCAGTAATATAAAAAAAGAAGATATATTGATAATAGGATTAGGTACTAATGACAAAAATCCATATAACTTATGTGCCACGTTATGTAATACAATGCTTAAATTTAAGGACAATAAAATGTATTTAATTAACATTAAGTATAATAGGCATATCAATGTAAAGCTTATGAACTATCAACTAAAAAAACTGTGTGAAAATTACAAAAACTGTACATTTATTGATATATATAATTATAAATATTACAACATAGATCCACATAGAAAAGATAGTTACCTAAACACATTAACATTTAAACTAAACGTTGAAATAAATAGTACAGATTACGAAAAAATATACATAAATAATAAAGATCTAATTATCAATCATTTAGCGTCAAAAAAAGAAATTAACAAAACATTAAAAAAATATTCAATAAAAGGCACCATTCCATATTACTTTAATAAAATTACAAATAATAATAATCTTTTTCGTTAATAACACACAAAAATACACAATTCTACACCAAAATATAGCAGGTATATTGAATAAGTCTAGCCTATTTGAATTAACTTTAGATAGATTGGAAAAGGAAGAAAACTTAAACGTAAGTATTATATGTCTGACAGAAACATTTATTAAAAAGGGCTCAGAAGCAAACCTTAAACTAAAAAATTATAATGTAGCGTCACAATTTACTAGAATCAATAAAAAGAGAGGGGGTGTTTGCATACTAGTAAAGAATGATATAAACTTTATATCATTAAGTAACTTACAAAAGGACATTACACCAGTAGAACATGATTTTGAATATTGTGCGATCAAAATAGTGTCACTACAACTAACAATCATATGTATCTATAGGACACCACAGTCTGATATTAATATATTCTTTGCAAAACTACAAGATTTACTGATAAAATTAAAAATTAACCCAAACAAAAAGGTGATATTATGCGGAGATTGGAATATCAACGTTATAGATAATAATAAAATATCGCAACAACTCTTATCTTTACTCGCTAATTTTAATTTAAACAATCATATTAATAATCCTACAAGAAAAAAATCATGCATCGACCTTATCATAAGTAATTTAAAAGATGTAACTTCTAAAATCCACTTGTTAGGTTTATCGGATCATGAAACTGGACAAACATTGACACTTGAATCTGCACAAATTAATGACAAAAATTCACATCATAGAAAACAATATTACTTTGTTGAAAGAAGAGACTATTCAAAAAACAACATTATAAAATTTCATGAATGCCTTAGGTCACTCTCATTTAGTGAAGTGTATGCACAAAACGACACAAATACAGCATTTAATATATTTCACGAGGATCTGACTCTTTTTTACAATTTATGTTTCCCAATAGTTATGGTCAAAATAACACTAAAAAAGAAAAACAACCAGTGGATTACAAAAGGATTAAAAAAATCGTGTATTACAAAAAGAAAACTTTACATAAAATACCTAAATGAAAAAGCAAATAAAACAATTAACAAAAAACACTACGTAAAATATGCTAAGGTTTTAAAAAAATGTATAGCAACATCTAGGTCACATGGTAACACCAGATTTATAAATCAAGCGAAAAATAAAACTAGGGCAGCATGGCAAATCATTAATTCATTTGTAAGAAAACCTGATATAAAAGATGACATTGAATCAATTAAAATAAATAATCGAATATATAATAATGCATATGACATAGCTAACAAATTTAATGAACATTTCATATCAATTAACAAAAATAACAATTTATTAAAAAGAAATCAAATAAAATATTATGAAAAAATTAATAACAATATAAAAACTTTATTTTTGACACCTGTTACACCAGAAGAAATTATAAAAACAATAAAATCTCTTAATAATACCAACGCAACTGGTTTTGATGATATTAGAACAGACATATTAAAATCAATTGCAAATATCGTAAGTTTACCATTAGAGCATATAATAAACCTATCGCTTAGTGAAGGAATTTTCCCAAATATGCTTAAAAACGCAATTGTAAAACCGTTACATAAAAAAGGTAACAAAAACGATATTAATAATTATCGACCAGTTAGCTTAATATCTAACATTTCTAAAATATTTGAAAAAATCATGTATTCTAGACTAAACACATTTATAACAACGCAAAATATACTAAGCCCAAAACAATACGGATTTAGAAAAAATTCAAGTACAGGTTTGGCGTGTTTTTCACTAAATAAAATTATTACAGAGAAACTAAATCAAGGCGACAAAGTGATTGGATTGTTTCTAGACATGACTAAGGCCTTCGATTTAATATGTCATAAAACTTTGCTAGCCAAGCTTGAAAGGTACGGAATCAGAGGTAAGGCTTTAGAATGGATAGCAAGTTATCTTAAAGATCGGAAACAAACTGTACACATTACAAAAACACTAAAAAATAAAAAAAGAATCATAAAAGCTAAATATAAAAAGAATAATCCCTATGGTGTTCCGCAAGGTAGTAACTTAGGACCTTTACTATTTTTGTTTTATATTAATGACTTCCCTGACTATGTAGATGACGAAACTGTAATGTACGCAGATGATATAACAATAATTATAGCACATAAAAATAAAATGAGGTTAGAAGAAGATGTAAACTTATGTTTAAAAAAGATTATGGATTGGATGAAAGCTAATAATTTACTAATAAATACAAATAAGACTATGCTAATTAACTTTAAAATGAAACAAACTAATGAAATTAATCTTAATATTACAATTCAAGGAAACAATATTAATGTAGTTAATAATACAAACTTCTTAGGTATAAACATTGACAACATATGCTCATGGAAATATCATACAGAACATATAAGCAACAAACTAGATAGGTTTACGTATGTGCTTAGAACACTATATCACAATGTAAACAATAAATCAGCTTTAATAGCCTATCATGGATGCGTCGAATCTATATTGAGATACGGCATAATTATGTGGGGCAATTCTGTAACTGCCAACCAAATCTTTATTAAACAAAAAGCTTGTATACGAGCAATGAGTGGTGCTTGGAGATTAGACAGCTGCAAGCCACTTTTTCAAAAGTATGGTATCCTACCGCTACCATGCCTTTATATATTCGAAATGTTAAAATTTGTAAAGAAACATTACCATCTATTTGAGAACAATTTATCGAGCCAAAGACAAATAAGGAAGGAGAAACTACTGGTCCCTACTCAGAAAAAGAATATATTCTCTAATAGTGCATACTGTATGGCAATAAAATTATATAATAAATTACCTGATGAATTTAAAGATAAAAATTGTATACTATTTAATAAATTGACATTTAAATTACTTATAAAAAAATGCTATTACACAATCAATGAATACTTTAATGATAAAGAAATGAATCGTAGTATCTAATGGAATTATTATAAAGTTATAAAATATGTATTTTGTAATGACTTATTAATAAATAAATTAAATAAATAAATGAAATTTATGTAATGATGACTATTATGATTACTATTATTATTAATAACTATTGACATTGACTTTGAAACCATAAATGCTAATTAATTTATTGACATATTAATATCTATATTAGAATATAATAATAATAATCATATCGAAATAAAATAAGATGATAATTCATGACATAAATATTGTTCATTATCTAAAATTTAAATTGTTTATGTAAAAAAAGCACAAATTGACATAATATTATTGTATTAAGTTCTTTATAATAATTATTTAAGTATTAGAAATAGTATACTTGAAAATATAATAAGATAAAAGGACAAATAATTATAAGTAGTATTAGTATAAGTAAATAAATTATAAATTAGAATGTATAAAATTTGCACGCCACCCAAAGGCAAAATAAGAGAGCTTAATCATATTACTTTAACATCATATTGTACCTTATTTCAGCAAATAAATGATTTCTATTTCTATTTCTATTTCTATTTCTAAGAGCCGCGCTCTATGCCACTACACCACGGAGGCGTTAAGTATAATATAATGCGATGCAATAAGTACATAATGTACTATCAGAGAAGTTGATTCCTAGGCAGATGGGGGACCTACGTAGTTTGGTCACGTTATGTCAAACCCAGCCGACAGATCCCAATTAACATTGATTTGACATGATCCGACCAAATGACGTTGGTCTGTCAACTGCCTAGGAATCAATTACCTCAATGGTACTTACAAGTACCGGAAGTACTAGGTAAAGTATCGTACCGCGCATAACACATTTCGACTTTATAAATAAAACAACTCCATTTTGAAAGTGCTCCAGGTTTTTGAGAACTCGATGAAAAATTCACGAGTTTCATTAAATGTGTCATTATTTTGCCGTTAAATAAAGCGCTTTGATGTTTGAAAAACTTTCTTTGTGCTTTGACCTGTTGTTTTAATCGCGCGAAAAAATGAGAAATCATTAGGAAAATGTCGGTATAATATTTTCTTTACGTGTTTGGGTGTGTTTGGGGAACTTTTGTGTTACTTTATTGTTAAGAGGGCGACTAACCCAAAAATATCAAACACTGTCCTTCTCTCTTTACGCTCGTCTTTCATATTATGCCAGGTGAAAAAGGACGACGCGAAATCGTCGCCAAGTTAGTTTTTTTTTCTAAAATAACTCGATAAACATACAATATTTTAAAAATCCGCCAGCTCAGTGTCTCAGTGACAGAATTTTATACAATGTGTAAAAATATTAACCATGCTTCGGCACGAATGGGCCGGCTCGACCGGAGAAATACCACGTTCTCACAGAAAACCGGCGTGAAACAGCGCTTGCGCTGTGTTTCGCCGAGTGAGTGAGTTTACCGGAGGCCCAATCCCCTACCCTATTCCCTTCCCTACCCTCCCCTATTCCCTTCCCTTCCCATCCCTACCCTCCCCTATTACCCTATTCCCTCTTAAAAGGCCGGCAACGCACCTGCAGCTCTTCTGAAGCTGCGAGTGTCCATGGGCGACGGAAGTTGCTTTCCATCAGGTGACCCGTTTGCTCGTTTGCCCCCTTATATCATAAAAAAAAAAAAAAAAAAACATTCGTGAAAATTAGATGCATTTTTGTGATTTTTTTCTATTGAGAAAATTTTAAGATATCGTGTTCTCGCTCAGATCAAATTCTTGAAAATGTAATGTTGTATCTAAGTTTAGAAAATAAAACGATTCTGGGCTTATTTTCAAGTATAAAAATAAATTATAAAATCGTTAAATTTGGGTTAGTCGCCCCCGGTTAGGCACTGTGAATACCAAATACACTTATATTACAAATGCATAAGTTTAACTGTCTATCTATACGCCTAAACCGCTTACCGATTTGGTAACGAAAAATTTGAGTCGGAAAAAGTCATCGCAGGATGATTTTTAACAATTTGTACCATGTGCTTTTAGAATGTAATAGGAACGAATCTTTCAGAAATGAATTTATATTGGACACCAAATGCAGTAAATCTGATTTATATATTTTTTTACATAATATTGTGAGCTCTGATTTTAGGGCATTACATAGTGATAGGCTACGAATAATAAATAGTTTTTATTATTCGTAGGTGATAGGTTACTTAGCCTTGTTATACATTCATTACACTTAAGAGAACTAGATACCTAATAGTGTGATTGTTTCCTAATTTCAGTTTATAAAGATTACGTTAAGGCCGACTTAATCTTTAAGATGTATGGCCTTTATAAATTAAGAATAAAAAAATAAAAACATGTACGTACAGTACAGTAACGTAGGCAACTTTATACACATCCACGTCTAAGTGAGAACTGAGAAGTTACTGTCTAATGACAAAATCTAGCACAAAAATAATGTTACTATTATTCTACAAACCTAATTATATTTTTCGTAATATAACGTACATTTTGTTTATATTCATCAAATCCCTTACATTTCCCGCGTAGAATACCCTCGGAAGCGTCTGTAAGCTGTTTTCATAAACAATATTCTCGGCACAATGAAATATCCGACTACCCTTAAATGTTTAGAATTTAGACGACGCTTAAATATTGAAGTCATTTATTTCCTTGTTATATTATTACTAGTTGATGCGTGCAACTCCGTTACGGCAAAACTCGTTTATCGCGCGGGAACCGTACATTTCCCGGAATAAAATGTATCCTAAGTCCGCTCTCGGGACTCAAAGTATCTCCACACCAAATGTTGTTTGGTTTGAGCGTGAAGAGGTAACAGACAAACAGACATACTTTGGTATTTACAATATTAGTAACTAGTAAGTATGGATTTAAGTTTGAAGAATCAGTTACTGTGACTCTGGATGTGATTGTTAAAGAACATAATAATACCTTTCTATTTGAAGGGTTAAATAATATTATAATATCTTCTACACCGGTTTTGGTGACGGTACCCGGTTTCATAGCAGGCAAGTTAGAGTAATTTTTATAGTGCCCTAGTGTACGCACTACACAAAAGAACTGATTTTTTCTTCACTTTTGAAACCCGACGAGAAATTTGGCCAAATGTTTATGCCGCCTCTCTAGATAGGCAAGTGCATTAGCCAACGCGCTGGCGGTGCGCTTGCCAACGCGCTTGAGAGTAATCCACATGCTTGCGACAAATGTCCTTTGATGCTACCGACACCGCGCGGCAAGCTCGCAAGCGCGCCTGCCAACGTTCAAATACCTAGCGCCAATGCGCCAACGCCAATTTTACACATTGGGCCAGTGACCAGCGCTTGCCAACGCGCTTGCCTATGTGAAGTGCCGGCATTACATACCCATCCAACTCATGGATCATCTTCCTTGTCAGAGAAGTGTTCAGTCTTTCGTATGTCCGTTTTCTAACTGCGTCCGTTTGCTAAAGACAATGATGACGACAGTCTTGACAATTTCTAGTATAAATAGAAAGATAAGCGGAAAGCTCCGAGTTTTAAATTTATTTGAAAATACGAAACTTACATAGAAACATTAATTGTATGAAAAGTTGGGATGCCAAAAGTTTGTAGAGCCCCCACAAAACCTCTGAGGGCAATTTATGACGATTTCAACACGAAATTACTAAGGTTTGTGAATTAATATATCATTAACGAGTGCTTAATGTGTTTTGTAGGCCAGGAGGCGGGATGGAAATAAACTCTTATATGTTGAACACTGTCGTTACAATAATAATAATTAATTAGAAAGTTATTTTATTCAGGTAAACGTTAACCGTGTTACATAGACTTACATGAATGAACTTACAATTTGAAAAGAACAATTTTCAACCTATTTATTAAAAAGTAATCTCGGGCGAATTTCCCAATCCGGAAATTTCCCCGTGTTAGTTCCTAAGTCGATGGAACCATTTTGAATGTATTGAGGAATAATAACTTTAAATTAACTTTAATTTTTAATAGGTAGCGAAGAAACATAATATTATTATTATGACGAAAGAAATTATCATTATTTTATTTCTAACAAACAAAATACATGTTATAATTTTTAATGAACAAGGTAAATTTTTCTATTTGTGTAGTGAACAAAGCTACGTAGTTCCACTCACGGAAAAACCTTATACCTTTTTATCTGTGCCAATAACATAAAAATTGCTCCAGTACATAGTTCCTGAGATAATGCCCTTTTAAATACATAATTGTCTCTATTTTTTCCACATTTTCTTTGCTCCTTTGTTTCTTTGCTCCTAAGAGTCTTAGCATGATAATAATATTATATAGCATATTAGCCTTCCTCGATAAATAAGAATTTTTCAAATCAGACCAGCCTGCCTAACATACGCCAACGAGATATCTCACTCTCGAGATAATTAAAAACTACTCGTCTCATAATAACAAAATCTCGACATCATCTCGACAAAACTCTATAAAAATGTGTTATTTAGATGATAGATCTACGCGAGAAAAATTTATTGTCATGCTAGGGCGAATAGAGATGAAGAGACAAACCATCAAACATCGAGAAAATATGTAGAGTGAGATATCTCGTTGGCGTATGCTAGGTAGGCAATAGTTTCTGAGATTAGCTCATTCAAACAAACTCTTCCGCTTTATAATATAAGTAGATTAGATAAGTAGATAAGAACAGTTGCTTGTAATATTTTTGACTAACTTGAGATTAGCGCGTTCAAACCAACTCTTCCGCTTTATAATCTTATTTATTATAAAATTCTCGTGTGACGTGTCACAATGTTAGTTACCGTACGTACTCCTTCGAAACGGCTTTACTTATTTTTACCAAAATTTTATGTGCATATTCAGTAGGTCTGCGAATCGGCTACTGGCTACTTTTTATATTGATAAGTTCATTTGTTGAATAAATTATAGCAAATTATTACAACTCGAGACCGACGGGGACCATTTTTTGTGCAACGGGATAGCGATGGACGTTGTCATGGTAACATACTTATTTAGTCACTTCAATAAAATATTACTATGGGCGAAATCAATGATGTTTTTTATAAAAAAAAATATCACTGGTCGAAATACTTTAGATGGCAAAACAACATTTGCCGGGACAGCTAGTATTATATAAATTAGATAAAAACAGATGCTTGTAATTTTATAAATTAATAGAGGCCGACCCAAAAAAGGTGGCGCGACGTATGGGATGCGTTCGAAAATGTGTGTCCAATAACATGACAAGATCGCGAATTAAGGAATAAAAGAGGGGAGGCCTTTGCCCAGCAGTGGGACACAGTGGGCCAATATTAATAATAATAATGGACCATTTTGTCGGCATCGTTAAATATGTGCATTCATGCAAAATTACAGCTTTGTAGGTCCTATAGTCTCTGTGCAAAACCGCGGACAGATAGACGGACAGACGGACAGGCGGACAGACAGACAGTCTGACAGACGGACAGACGGACGGACAGACCGAAACTATAAGGGTTCCTTGTTGACTACAGAACCCTAAAAATGAGAATGCGATGCGAAATCGCATGAATTCGCAGTAATGTGTGAGAGCCCTTACTCGAACAGGTTTTTGAGAAGGTTAATGCAAACAGCACAGATGTCGTGTTTTTATAAATCAGTTTCTTTTCATCCTTATTTATTTGCAAATTCTCTACTGCCGTGTACCTAATGTTTCCTCTCACCTTACCCTTTCCATAGTTTTTCACTCATCTCAATATCAATATCAACTAATACTTAAGTATTATTTTCTTTACAAAAAATATTGAATAATGTAGGTATCTTATGTATCTTATATCTTTAAACGAGCAATACTTGTATATTATATGTATATATATTATTATATACGCAAAATAAGTAATTTTTCTGATTGATTTTTTTCACCTTGTGAACCCTATATTTTCCAAAATAAAAAGTAGCTTATGTTACTCGTAAATAATGTAGCTTAATCGTAAATCGTAGAAAATGTCATTTTATTCGTGTTTTATCGTATACCGAGCTAGTAATACATTAAAAAAATAATACGATCAAACTAGCTACCAGCTCCTAGCCTATAACGCGTCGGCTACACAGTACTGTCCTGTGTTTAACGGCCTATCAAAACTCCGCTATGGTAATTTAGACGCACTATGACCTCTCACTACTTGTTTTAATATCATGCTGTATTTGTTACTGCAATGTTTCACACATTCGTCTATGCTTTTGTGATTACAATTGGAAATATAGAGACCTACTATTTTGTTAGCATTATAATATAGGATTTTATAATAATAATAGGACAATGTGGACATAATTGGTCATAATATTTTTGCACATCTGTACAGTTCGCAATGTTGTCCATTGCGGGTAGCGTTAAATTTTAATATTAGGTAAAGCAGGTCTTCTAGATCCTTTGACAGATTTGACAGTGACGTTATAATTTTTCATAATGACGGTTTACCTACCTTTTTTTTTTTTTGCAACACCAACATTAAGACGAATTTTGCTCATCACTAAGTATTTATGTATGACAATGAGTAAGTGATATAGCACTTGGGATACCACTGGGATATCACTTACGGCATCAATGGAATTTCTCAACAAATTGAGAATCAAGCGTTATTTAGTATCAAATTTTTAACCAATTTTCCTTGAAGCTCAGGGCTAAGGAACTAAGCGGGAACACGCCGGTGGCAGCCCGCCAACACCACATGTTACTTATTAATAGCCCACACTAATGATCATTGCTCTTACGTTAATTAATTTAATTTCAATTTTCAATTTCTTCTTGACGTTTTTAACTCAAATATTTCAAGTTTGGCTAAAAAATCTCCACAATCAATTCAATGAGATTTTTCATTTAATGCTTGCCTTCAGTTGGATATTGCTTAAAGATAAAATCTAATACATAAGAATTCAAATCGATTAATCTATTTTAGTGTCTAGTGCAATTTTAATTTACTGTTTCAATCAAAACATCATCCATTTCTGTGAAAACATCACTACCTACATTGGAGAGTGGAGGCATAAAAAAGCAAAATCCGAAGGTTTTCGCATTCTTAGCAGATTAACTACTGCCCTCAAAGTACTAAAATACAAAGAAAAAGTAAGGCAAACTACTCAAATCGACCAATGAAATATGCTTAGCGTAGCTTTATGCATGTGTATGTGTAAACCGAGTGAACTCGCTGCAGTCATAACAAAGTCCGTACGCCACTTCGTGTTTTTTTTTTTTCATTTGAGCTACAAATAATAAACAACTTTCTTGCAAATCTGTTTCCATATCTGTCTCGCTTCCGCACAAACGTGCATAAAACTACTCAAGTCGGCCAATCACTCACATAGTGTGTGCGTAAGGCGTAAGCTAAATAGAGTCAGTTATAGCAGTCCAAACGCTATTTTGTTTTTTGTCCATTCGATCTAGAAATGCTCACACAACTCAAGTCAGTCGGGTAGTAAAATGCGTATCGAAGTTTGTATGCTTGTGTGTGCGAAAACCAAATGAAGTTATTTCAGTCATAACGAAGTCTCTACGCTATTTTGTATTTTTTTTTTATTTGAGCTAGAAATAATGTACAACTTCCTTGTAAATCTGTCTCCATAACTGTCTGGAAAACAATGGAGGGCGCCATTACGGGCCATTACATCGATTATTTTGTAAAAAACCGACACAAGCGGCTCAGGTGGCGATTGCTCCTTGTAGTCGTAAACGTCGCAAGCAATTTATTATGTATGCCTTGTGGGGAAACGAAAAACACTTTACATTTTGTGTAAGTCGAGTAATATTGTGTGAAGTGTTTTGAGTATGGGGGATAGGCAGTGCCGAATTTTTTTATGAGAGCAGGCCACTCTGTTTCCGCGGCCCCGTGTACCATCGAGGAAATTCCTAGGCAGTTGACAGACCAACGTCATTTGGTCGGATCATGTCAATTTTATGTTAATTGTGATCTGACGGCTGGGTTTCACGTAACGCGACCAGAGGGGTTAGTGTGAGTTTTATTCGATCATACGCATCGAGCACGTTAACGCGAATTTATATGGAATCAAAGCAGCGCCATCTACTGGCTAACGTGGATACTGCTTTGACCCATATAAATTCGCGAAAACGTGCTCGATGCGTATGATCGAATAAAACTCGCACTAACCCCTCAAACTACCGCCACAGTATAGCAATATGACATATATATTGCTATACTGTGCTACCGCCTAGGAATCAACTTCTCTGATAGTACTTAATCTGTAGGGACTCTATGGATGCTGCTGGCCCCCCAGGACGCTCCTAGGCCGTGGCCTATAACGGTCTATTTACAAATCTGGGGATAGATAGACACACTACACATCGTGTAAAGCTATCAAGAGAACCCCCTTTTTTTTGGTAGGTTTTATAGCAGCTGGATATTTTGAGTTTTTAACTGGCTTCCTAAAAGGAGGAGGTTATATGTTCGGCTGTGGATATTTTTATACCTCAAGTATGATCTGTTCTCGAATCTTCCCATCTTTTGAACCATTTTGTCTTTGTTATGCATGCAAGGCACCGCTAAAAAGACTTAAGATTTCTAATTAGTTATTTTATTTTGGTCATAATTTTAGCTTATAAAATTATGTATAGCTTATAAATTATTATATAATATTCTATCTGAGGAGTAAAATCCTGATAAGCGATAACGATAGTGACCATTACAAAAGGCTGAAACCACAAACAGCTGATAAACGTAGCAACACAGGATTAAAAGATTATGCGGAACCAACTACACGACTGCGGTCGACCCTCTACGGGTCTCGGGTACTTTTGGACATGGAATAAATGGATACAGAAGACTAAGGCCCGTATTTTTGGTCAGTACTTAAGAAGCGCCTCGGCCTCAAGACACGTTTCAGGCTCTGTGATTGGTTGGCTGTCAAAATTTGGACCAATCACAGAGGCGAACCGCGCCTTGAGGCCGAGGCGCTTCTTAAGTACTGACCAAAAATACGGGCCTAAGTTGTTACTAAAATAACGAGAGACTTTCCTGCAAATTTTAAATGTTTATAATATTATGTTTCATGCCCTTTGTGCAATATTATCTTCACTAATTTCGTGCTTGAATATCGCACTCGGTCGACTTTTATGATCCTTTTTAAGAGGAGTCCACACCGCCGTTTTTCCATACAAACGCTGTCCCCCGTTTCCTCCCTGGATAATGCCGGTAGAGTTATGATATTTTTCCTGAATATCTATGGCCACTATTAGCATGTCCCTATGTTTTCTTTATTTTCATAATTTTATTATTAAAAAAGATAAGAACGTCCAAAAACTTAAAAAAATGGCAAGATTTTCCTCTGTGTTCAAACACCCAGAAAACAAAACTGGCTGAAATACACAAAAAAAAAACATAGGAACACAGCTCAAGCCTTGCTTTAATTCTTAATGAAAAAAGTACTTAAATCGGTTAAGTTTTGGAGAAGGAATCATCAGACAACGAATCGAAGATTTTCTGTTCTTTTATTACAACTTTTGTCGTGTTGTATCTATCGCGCTCTGCGGTGGGAGACTTGAGATTGGCGAGACAGCAATACATTTTCAAATACCTATTTTCAATTTCTCTCGCCCCTGGTGTATCCTCTTAATCGCCTCCGTGGTCTAGTGGCACATAGCGCGGCTCTCGACTCGGAGGTCGTGGGTTCGATTCCCGCGTTGGAAACATGTTATTTCCAAGTTTGGTTAGGACGATGCAGGCTAATCACCTGATTGTCTGACAAGTTAGATGATCCATGCGTCGGATGGGCATGTAAAAAGTCGGTCCTGCGCCTGATCTCTCGCCGGTCGTGTCGGTGTTCCGTCCCACTGGGTTATGAGAGTAAAGGAATAGAGAGTGCTCTTGTGTACTGCGCACACACTTGGCCACTATAAAATTACTCCTGCGTAGCTGGCCTGGTTTCAATGAAACCAGCCACCGTCACCGAAACCGGTGTGGGAGCTATTATTATTATTATGATCCTTATTTTTATTTTTGTTGTTGTTATGATTCTGCTGACTGTGTTGTCGACACATGATATGTAAGTTTAGTTTGACTTTAGAAGCTTTTGATGCTGGGCTGGTCCAGCGTCAAAACTAGCTACTAAGTTCCTAAAGGCTAAAATGTAGCTGATTTTACACAAGTAAGGAAATGCATGATTGTGAAACTATTTCTTACATTGGCAGTCTTTGCAGTCGTTTGTGAAATGGCTTTCAAATGCAGAGCGATATATTATCTCTTATATATAAAATTCTCGTGCCACAATGTTAGGCCGCGTACTCCTCCGAAACGGCTTTACTGATTTTAACCAAATTTTATATGACCACCCACTGAATATGTCAGTGGGTCCGAGAATCGGCTTCTGGGTACTTTTCGTATTGATAAGTGCATTTGTTGAATAAATAATAGTAAATTATTACAACTCGAGACTGACGACGACCATTGTTTGTGCGACGGGATAGCGATGGACCAACCATGGTGACATACTTATTTAGTCACTTCAATAAAATCATATGGGCGAAACACTCTATACGGCAAAGAAACATTTGCCGGGACAGCTAGTAAATATATAAATTTCTATATTAGAGGTACGCGAGACATTAATAAATTTTAAATATAATATTGTTAGCATAGTGGCCACCCTGCAGCTAGGATGGCAAACACCAATTTGCAGATGACAACACTGTGGGGAAAAGCGCCTATATAAGTCGTCTCATGATCATTTAACTCCCTCTTTTTAGGTAAGGCGCTTTGGTAAGGGGAAACTCTGCCCGATTGAGTAGTCAATTCCTAAATTAGTAGCCATCTTGTTAATTTGTGTTATTTTGATGCTTGATAAATATTTGATTAATTGATTAATTTGTTAGTTTAGTTTTAGTAGAAATTGTTTAATTAATTTGTTAGTTTAGTTTTAGAGTATTAGTTTTCGTTTAGATTGTTATTAGTTGTAAGATAATAAAACGCCTTATGGCAAATGTATATTTGTTTTAATGATTCCCGCTGAATCTTTCTAAGAATATAATAATATCAAAATAGGTAAAGGTAACATCGATTGCTTAAAAAGTTCAAAAATTACTGGCTATTGCGACCAAAAACTGGGACACACAAGCTTACTTTCTGTATCTTAATATTTTGTGTTGGACCTTCTGAATCAAACCTAAATTGTTTAACCCTTTAATTGGACAAAGGTTTTGAATATTGAAATAGTTACCCCGTATAACTTACATACATTTCGTTACACGCGCGTAAATCTGTTTAAATTATTGTGGAAATACAATGATAAAATAAGTAATGGGTATAAAAAGTTATTGGCAATATTAAAAACAAAAAGTTTAATAGTGTTCTGGTTATTATAAGTAAACCTTAAAATGCAAAGAAACAGTTTCTAATGATAATACGTTTTTCTTACCCACAATTATAATAATGTGGGTTGAAGATTTTAAACTGTATGAGAACAGTAAGTAAATAAAGGATTTTCTTATTTCAACTACAGAAATAAAATATAATATAAATGGGTTATATCTTTAAGATAAGGATATATTTCTAATGCAGCTAGACTTTTGGAGATTGAAGGAGAAATCTTCTCAGTAAAGTGTTTATGATAAAACTTTTGCGAGCGAAAATCCAAACTTTTACAGCTATATTTTATACTGAGAACATTGATGTACCATTACATTCCGTTGAATGTTTTATAAAGAAAATTTCCAAGTAATAAAAATATTATGTTGTGAATTAACTAACTCAAATATATTTTGTTTAACGTGTCTCTCAAGACAAGACTAAATAATGATCCAAGAGATGATATTACCTCTCAAACCCATCCCAGGAGACTCCCTCATGCCCCGTCTGACGTCCCCAGTTGGTTGGAAATGATCGTCTTCAATAATGTTTTCCCAAAAATTGCAGTTCTGCAATGAGGGAGTCCTCATACCGCGAAAATATCGTAGAATTATCTGCACCCGAAATGATTCTAAGTGGACGCAACACTACTCACAAATTGCATCGTTCTTGCGGATTGCCAAAAGACATCAAGAAGTCAGCGACTTTGGCAAAGGGTGAATAAGTTTTGCTAGAATCTAGATGTTTGATGATACGTCTATGCTAGCAGGTAAACTATATTGGCAGACATGTGTCGTGATTCAGAACCGTAAAGTGTGTAGACGATGCAACAAAACTATCTACAGTAACGTGAACGTCTGTGTCGTTTCAAAAACGTTTAGCCGAAAATCGAGAGCTAGTTTAAGAATTTCTTACAAATGGATAAATTTTTATATTAAACTAGATAACGCCCGCAACTCTGTTGCGCCAAAACTCGTTTATCGCATGGGAACCGTACATTTTCCCGGGATGAAAGTATCCTATGTCCTTTCCCGGGGCTCAAAGTATATCCATACTAAATTTCAGCAAAATCAGTTCAGCGGTTTGGGCGTGAAATAATAATAATAATAATAATATCTATGGACGCTTTACAGCACGTCAGTCTGGCCCCGTGCTAAGTACCTAAAGGACTTGTGTTACAGGTCTGGTACCTGTACAACGGAAATATATTTAATACTTTTATACTATACATATATTTAAGATTTTTATTATATCATACACATATTTAATACACATCCAGACCCGGGAACTTTGAAAACTCTTTGTTCCGTCGGCGGGATTCGAACCCGCGACCTCCGGCTTGAGCTACCGACGCGCTCACCACTGAGCCACAGAGGTCGTCGAAATGGTAACAGACAGACAAACAGACAGACACACTTTCGCATTTATAATATTAGTATGGATGTCACTTAATATGTTTTGTGTAATTGTTAAATCGACAACAGAAAGTCAAAAATCATAATCAACTGGTACACACAAATATTCAGCTAAGGACAGAGGATTAGCAGCTTGGTTTTGCATTTAAGTTGATGATCGACGAAATGGAATCAGACAGCGCTGTCTCAATAATAAGGAGGGAAGGCCCCATTTACATTGCAAGCATTAAATATAAAAAACAAGCAAGGAATTCTAAAAACTTAATGATTTTGTTAAAACATATTACATTCCACGCAGTCCAATTCCCCGAAAACCTTAGCAAAATTAGTCCTGGTCTCGTCCAGGGACAGATTTGTTGAGGACACAAAGGGCTTCACAAATTACTCATGTATTTTAAATTGAATATCCTCAAATACTCGAACCCTTAGAATTAAATCTTTTCAAAGCAATAATTCATTTAGCATTTGATAAGAACCAACGTAAACATTTTGATTAAGACAACCTTTCAGGACGTTGCTCGGGGGGGAGTGGGGTTGGAATTTGTACCCTGTGCTGTTGTGTTAGGGTCTGCAATTAGATGGGGCTGGGTTAATCCATTGCTTGGTAACACGCAACCGCCTTCCGGAGCAGTGATTTGTTGGCATGAATAATTTGTTACGTAGTGTGCTTCATTTGAATTGTTAGCGATATCTGCTATTAACTGCAGACTACGCTTTTCCACGTCCCTTAAAGCCTCGTTTTTTCCACATTCAATCGTAGTGATTGAAAATCGATGTAACTTCTGTAAATTGAGAACTGTAGGAGAACTTTACGATACCTGTAGCCCTAGCACGGCCACCAGCAGAAATGCGAAAGTATGGACAAACTGTGGAGATAAAGTTAAGGTAGCGTTCCGATCTTTTTTCGTTCCCAAAAATTCAATTAAAATGCCACTTTCTGACAGACTATAATCCTAAAAATTCAAATAATATCCTACTCTATGGTATATACACTATAGTCTGTCATAAAGTCGCATTTTAATTGAATTTTTGTCGGTCGCGATTGGCCGCAGTAAAGATCGGAACGGCACCTGTAGTTTATGTCCACAGTTTGTCTATACTTTCGCATTTCTACTGGTGGCCGTGCTAGGGCTACTGATTTCGAACATCGAAAGAGAAATCAACCAAATATACAGGGTGCAATTAAACCTTCCTGCCAAATTTTGATATATTGATCCTTGTTAAAAATAAAAATACACGTATTTTTTCTTTTATAGTCACTCAGTACCAAAATGTTGAGAAATAGCTTCTGAAAGTTATCCTAAAAAATACTACAATTGATGGACACGACGCGTGGCCCGCGCGTTACCCCCGATCATTTACCCGCGCGTGAGTAACCCTTCTGCAACGATTTTAAATGGGATAAAATATGTCAATAAAAAAAAATATACCCAATTTTTCTGGCTATATGGTCTCTCCTAATGATACCTAAGCCCTGGAAAAAATTTAGCAGGAAGGTTTAATTGCATCCGGTATATTTTGGCCACAAAATCTATTGCTTCTCATGAACAATATCAAGAAGACTTAATAGGCATTAAACTATGGTCACTTGAAGAAAAACTGTTTTCATAAAAGATATAAAAATATAAATACAACAAGAGTTTCAGAGAACATTATTGAAAAGCAGTTTAATATGAGAAAAGCAAATAAAAATATAGTTGTAAAGTAAGTATAAGGACTGTCAGCTGCATGCAACTCTGATAAAACTCCACTTGTACGAAGTTGCCAGAACTTCAGACCTAGCGTATATCAATAAACTGCCAGCGTTCAACACAGATGGTCTGCACGTAGAGACTTGGGATATACAAGGATTAAAGATCAATACACGTTGGGCCATGATAAATTCCACCGTGATTGTGGTGCTGCGTTTAGTATGGGACTGTCCACATCTCCACGTCACGACGTCGTCAACGTGGAACGGTGCGGTAACGTGGCACGGTACGTGGATGTGACGTGCAAATTTACGTTAACACAAGCATGAATTCTATGAGATGGTCTGTATGTATGTAGTGATTTGTATTTTTTTCGCGGTTGTCTGTCACGGTGTACATACGGTTTGTCCAAATTCTAATTCACCGAATGGCCGATCGACTTACCAAAATGTACGTCTGTTTGGATGGAAACCGACCATCTTTGCATTTCATAACGTTGGAAAGTCTTCTAAATGACCATTTCGTCAATGTATGCCATAAATTATAATGTTGTGGTTATTAAAACCGTCATCTCTCATATTTCCTACTCTGCGCCATGTTGAGCACAGATGATTTAACTTTTACTTTGATGTCATTCTACCCTGTGATATATTGTCACTGCGACGTTATGAAACAACAGATTTACTCTATGATGATATTATTTTCATTATTATATGAGATCTTGAGACGTAATATAAATAATATTGTATGTTAGTTGCGTATTTGGTGATAGTAAGCGGCATTATATGAAATACTATTTTCATGCCCCTGAATTTACTAAAGTGATCAAGACTGAAATTAATTTATTATTATTAATAATGTATCTATGTTAGTGTCTTTGACATTAAACTGTAGATATTATTATTTATTATCTATCAAGGAACACCTTAGTTTTAAGTTATTATCTAATTGTATAATTCCTCTATTGATAATACTTAGTCCAAACGTACTATACTTTTCTTCAAATTTCTTACAGACGGGTAAGTATAGACATAAACATATCTATTATAGTAAAATTATAGCTGCTGGATTGCTTCGAGATGTGGTGCCGGCGGAAAATGCTCCAAATACTGTGGAAAGCCTTACTGGAAAGAAAAAACAAGACTGTCGTCGATTTGCCTACGTAGAGTTTTGGATTTCTTTGGTCACATCGCAAGAAAGCATGGCCATAACGAAAAAAAAGCGTCGCCGCCCAAGAGGCCGAAGCCCTATTAAATGGCCTGACCAAGTGCGCACAGCTCTAGATACCGGCCTCCATCATGCTCTCCATTCTGCCAAGGATCGCCACAGATGGCGTAATGCGGTCGTCACATTACTCCAAAAGGGGAATCAATACCTAGGTTACTTCGAGTCCGGGGAAAATGGTACGGTTCCCGCTCGACAAACAAACGGCTCAAGTCACAACAGAGTTACGGACGTCATCTTGTCCATAATATTTTAGTTGTTTAACCTCATAAACGTTCACATAGCATAAAAATTACAATAATATTCATCTTGCATCAAATAATATTATAACAAGCAGTTTTTGCGGCAATAATAGACAAACTGTATAATTGGGAGGATAATATTCAAACAATAGTCGCCCACTGAGGCGTGATAGTCGAGAACCCGTGGTCATACTTCGGCATAATCGACCAAATCAACTGAATTACAAAGACGTTTGGAACACTGAGACAGATTGTAACTGTATTCCTCTGACCGATTCGATTTTCTATTCGAAATTGAACCGTAATTCGAGAAGATACAGTCGAAATTTAAGGTTTGAGATGGAAATTTGCTTTAGGTGTTCGTTATCCTAAAATAATTTGATTCGAATGTTTATTTCTATTGTTACAGTTATACTGAAAACGTGATAGACTAGTTTACATCCATACTAATACTATAAAAGCGAAAATGTGTCTGTCTGTCTATCTGAACCTCTTCACGCCCAAACCAATGTACTGTTTTTTAGGGTCCCGTACCCAAAAGTTAAAAACGGGACCCTATTCTTGAGACTTCGATGTCCGTCTGTTTCCAGGCTCTATGTCAACACACACACACACACATACACAGAATGTGCATTTTCTGTTGCCGCTATAACAACAAATACTAAAACAAAATATAATTAATATTTATATTTTTCCCATACAACAAACGTAATTTTTTTGGCTTTCTAAGTTCCTTGCTCGATATCAGTAATGGTAATAGGTAGGCTCTTGAAATTTTCACAAAGTACTTGATTATATTTGGTCTTTATTAATTAATAAAATAATAATATAAAATAAAAAATTAAGGGGGGCTCCCATACAAAAAACACTATTTTTGGCCTAATTTTGCTCTATAACGGTACGGAACCCTTCGTGAGCGAGTCCGACTCGCACTTGGCCAATTATTTTTTATTTGGTATGGATACTTTGGGACCCGGGAAAGGACATAGGGTACTTTTTATCCCGGAAAAATGTTTCCCGCACGATAAACGGCAACGGCCGTCATCTTGTGTACTATAATTTAAAAAATTAACAAACAGACAAACGACCGAACTAAAAGCACTGTATTTGCACTAAAGCTCTATTTTATTATTAGATACGGAACTCTAAAAATGAAACTATACGATCACACTCTTTTATTGCGTTATTACACCTGGCTAGGTAAGCCTCGAGTTTTCGATGTCACCCTATAGCCTATAGCATTTTAGAATTTATTAGTAATCTGCAAAAAGATAACCGTCATATAACGCTGCAATGGATCCCTTCGCACGTCGGTATCAGGGGAAACGAGGAGGCAGATCGTGCGGCCAAACAGGCTTTGACTGAGGGAATCGTTTATCGCTGTCTTCCCTTGCACAGTGAATTGCTAGGTAAAGTTAAAGTACAATGTCGACAACTATGCCAAGAATATTTTGATGAGCGGTCGCTGAGTAAGGGAATATGGTACAGAACAATACAATGGGAGCCTCCTCGTTACCCATGGTTTGATAGATTATCTATGCCTAGAAAAGATATAGTAGCAATGCTAAGATTGCGCTCCGGCCACATTCCATCAAACGATTTTAAATGTACGATGGGTAAGGTTGACTCTCCAAATTGTGCATTATGTGGAACAACTGAACGTGTACAACATGTATTGATGGAGTGTGGTCGAGGCGAATCCCGACGTAGTAGCCTCGGTGATGATCTTTTAGGAAATATAGGAGTCTGTAATAGTTTTCTAGCCTCACCTAATTCAAGGGAAGCCCGTATCCTACTAGACATATAATATTTAGATTTCGTTGTAAGTAATATTTAGGTATTGATAGTATATAATATTATGTTGTGGTTGATTTGTTTATAAGCTTTATGGGGGTGGCATTGTCGGTCACCGACAAAACCCCTTAAACAAATTGATAAAAAAAATAAAAATAGCACTCTTTTGCAAAATAATTTCGCCGTACAGGTTGGTTAGGAAAAGCGATACGGTACTAGCAAATTCTGCTTGAATTTAGATGATTTTTACGAGTTTTTCCTTCGTTAGGTAGTTAGTTGGTACCTACCTAACGTAAATTAATTTAGGTTAGGTACCAGACTAAATAGAGACGTACGAATAATAAGCACTGAAGGACTTAAAACCGTACGTTACGTTACGACGTACGTACGGACGTTACGTACGTCGTAACGTAACGTACGGTTAAACGGGTAAAAACAATAAAAAATAATCTAAAAGCCTCTATCAAATTTCGCACATAAATCGCGCAACCAATTTTGATGAAATTTGACATAGAGATACGTTAAATCCTGGAGAAGAATATAAAACCTTTTATTCCGGAAAAATGTACGGTTCCAGTACGATAAATAAACTTCAATGCAATGAAGTTACTCTGAATTCAGCAACCCGTATTGCATACAAAGTTTGATGGCATATAAGTTGACTTGCAAATAATTGTTGTTCGGACAGGAAGACTTATTGAATCAATTTGTTCGACCAATTCCACGAGAACAAACTCTGACCGACGCATAAATCACGAATATGAAATACGAGTGAAATGCGCCAGTTTAGAATTGAACCCTTTTGTGTACTATGTACGGACATCATCCTACATAGCATACGCCAACGAGATATCTCACTCTACATGTTTTCTCGATGTTTGATGGTTTGTCTCTTCATCTCTATTCACCCTAGCATGACAAACATTTTTTCTCGCGTAGATCTATCATCGAAATAACACATTTCTATAGAGTTTGGTCGAGATAATGTCGAGATTTTGACATTATGAGACGAGTAACTGCTCGTCTCATAATGTCAAAATTTAATTATCTCGAGAGTGAGATATCTCTTTGGCGTATATTAGGTAGGCAGGAATTGAATGTATGATATGATAACTTGTGGAATTTTTGTATCAATCAAATACTAGGTATTTTTGTTTATCAACGTCCTTCATTTCACTATTGATTTCTAATAAGGTTATGTGGAAGGGGGCTTTTTTTCGGATCAAGAGTTTAAAATTTGTTGGGTCTTGAGAGTTGGGACTGAGTTTTTTTTAATGAAATAACGAGCAAACGGGTCACCTGATGGAAAGCAACTTCAAAGCAAAGCTGCAGGTGCGTTGCCGGCCTTTTAAGAGGAAATAGGGTAATAGGGGAGGGTAGGGATGGGAAGGGAAGGGAATAGGTAAGGGTAGGGAAGGGATTAGGGTAGAGGATTGGGCCTCCGGTAAACTCACTCACTCGGCGAAACACAGCGCAAGCGCTGTTTCACGCCGGTTTTATGCGAGAACGTGGTATTTCTCCGGTCGAGCCGGCCCATTCGTGCCGAAGCATGGCTCTCCCACGTATATTTGTCCGCTGGGTTTGACATATTCCGACTAATTAGTAGGTTCATCGTCTGCTTATGAATCTAAAATTTTGAGAAATTGATGAACGGACATAAATAATATGTATAGGAGAAACTCAGTCCCAACTCTCAAGATCCAACAAAATTTTAACTCTTGATCCGGAAAAAGCCCCCTTCCACATAACCTTACTAAAAATCAAAAGTGAAATGAAGGACGTTGTTAAGCAAATTGTATTAGATTGATACAAAAATTCCGTCGAAGTTAAATCGCTGTGGACCCAAGAAACGATCCCCACTCAGTCCTAATGAAAATTCTTCGATGTTCGGGATTATGAAATACTTTCGCCCCTTCGAGATATTTACTGCATTTGGATTATATATCGTTTACCCGGCGATGAGAAGGAGGAGGCAAAACAGATGCGCATCTAAAACGACGGAAAATAATCATCAGAAAAACACAACCCGTGTTTCTCTGATGATTATTTTCCGTCGTTTTAGGTGCGCATCTGTTTTATAGGAAAACAGTGACGTTATAGGCATAACGCAACTGGTGGTAAGCCTTTTCTAGGTAATTTGCAAAGTTTCCTAGAACGCATCACTAATTCACCATTTTAAGAGCTCACCTGACTCTAAAAATCAAACATCGTCCTTCTCTCTTCACACTCACGCCCGTCTTTCATATGCCAGGTGAAAAAGGACGGCGCGGAATCATCGCCGAGTTAGTTTTACTTGAATAAAAGACGAACTATAATGATTATGAAAAAAGTGTTTTGAGCAAATTTAGGTTTTATCAATACCTTTTTAGATATTAAAAAATATTAAAGAAAAGACAGCAAACTTCGAAGATTCAAGCAAAAATGTGTCTAAAACAAGGTTTTTTGTAAAAAAAGAAACTATCGAGCATTTTTTGAGTAATCGTGTTTTCGTCTTGAGCATTTAATCTTTATGAACTGAAGTTACTTGTGTCAAAAAATCAGTTTTCTAGACCTTACAGATTTTGAGATCTAGGTTAAAGTATGTAGTCAAGTTAGGGTCATATGGGCTCTTAACATAAAAATATTTGAGAGGCGTCATGTCCTAAAGTAATTGTTATAATATAATTGTAAAATGTACTTAACTCTTAAGCCGACTTAATCTTCAGGATGTAAGGCTTATAAAATAAATAAGATTAAAAAAAAGGGGGACACCCGGATGGAACGAAGTTATAAAAAAAAACAAAAAAATCATAACTAGCTTGCTTTCTAGGATAGAGAGTGAGAGAGAGAGACGGGGAAACGCGCTACGCGGCTTACAACTATAGCAAAAAGCATAGGTAGATCAAGATAGATACCGCATGTCCCGCGAATGCGGTCTCTATTTTGATCTATGTCTGTAGCAAAAAGTGTCGTGTCATTACAACTTTTTCCGCCTAGCCCCCTTTCGCAAGGCGCGATAAGGAACTTTGTTCCAAAAAGTTAATTCTCATGTTATCAATGAACGCTGAGCCGCTATTTCGATTGTGTGAGTTAGAACTTAGAAATAGAGATGGTAATTTTTTTCTTAGAAATATAAAAGTAAGTAAAGCATTTAAAAGCATAATAATATTATAATACATACTACATACAGGAGGTGTAACATAACTAAGTGATAATACTTTAGGGTGTGTACGTGTTCCTCGTAGATAGTTCACTGTGAAAGTAGCAGCGCTGAAAGACTAATTTTTTTCACTTCTGTATGGGGGAACTCGTGACGATAGGGCGCTTGCCCATACAAAAGTAAAAAAATGGTATTTCAGCGGTGCTACTTTCACAGTGAATTCTCTACAAGAAACACATACACACGCTAAAATAGTATCAGTACAGTTATACAGGAACAGTACAGTATAGTAACAAAACTTCGTTCCGTTCCGTGCAATCCACAAAGACGCGCCCCACTATTCCTCCTAATCGTCTATAGTTTAAATATACTTAATAATATATGTACAAGCTTTCGCCAATGTTGGAGTATTATTGGTACACAGTACACACTAATTATTACCTATGAGTGCACGTGCATACTACAATAAATAGCCCAAAATTTAAGAGAAAGCGTCACGGTCAAAGGGAAAGATGTTCAACCAAAAATTGATGGGGCGCGTCTTCGTGGATTGCACGGACTATACACCCTGTATACAGGGAATTAATTTTGTGACGATTATATACATTAAAATAACCCAATATCAAACCACCTAGGTACGTAAAGTGCAATTTCTGAAAATCCGTAAATTTAATAATGACTGCTTATTATTATTATCTTATCAATACATTTTATCAATACACTCAACGACAAGTATTGGCATTGGCAAAATAAAAAATAATATTAATAGTTATTGTTTTGATTAAATTTCTAGTTGTTATAGTTTATTCTTTGCTTTTGCGGACCTACGCTATCCATAAAAATATTTGTTATCAATACAATACAGGATTACATCTCACAAAATCGAACAATAGATTATTGTTCATTTGTTATGTCTATCAACTCTCAACGGCAAACCACGAAAATGTCGTTATGATTGGAAATGATAAAACGTCCGTAAAAATCCACTATTCAGTATTCAGGATCAGACCAATTACTTCTTATCTTTTATTTCCGTTGAAAACAACTGCATCTCAACAGAGGCCCCAGCCAAGATGTTTTCTTTATCGCTTCTTTATAGAATCGCCGATCAAAATGTATGGAATTGACAAGACCAGTCGTTCGACTGGTCTTGTCAACGTCATATCAACGAACGCCTATGTCAATTCCATACTCTCTGATCGGCGATTCTATAAAGAAGCGATATATAGTAAACGTCTTGGCTATATTGCCAGGAGTCTTGGTAATTGGAATGTCAGCTGATCTGAACGAGCTTAGCTGGAAAGTCATTTCAGAATGTTTTGAATACTGCCTTCGTAGTTTTTTCGATTGATGTAGTTATTGCGCTGCCATTTTTAAAATGCCTCTTCGTTCATTTTTGTTTAAGATAGTCAATTAAATATTATGTCTTAAATTATATTAATATTTCTGGTTTTGAGTACAGTTTTATACGTGGGAGAGCCATGCTTCGGCACGAATGGGCCGGCTCGACCGGCGAAATACCACGTTCTCAAAGAAAACCGGCGTGAAACAGCGCTTGCGCTGTGTTTCGCCGAGTGAGTGAGTTTACCGGAGGCCCAATCCCCTACCCTATTCCCTTCCCTACCCTCCCCTATTCCCTTCCCTTTCCATCCCTACCCTCCCCTATTTCCTTATTCCCTCTTAAAAGGCCGGCAATGCACCTGCAGCTCTTCTGATGCTGCGAGTGTCCATGGGCGACGGAAGTTGCTTTCCATCAGGTGACCCGTTTGCTCGTTTGCCCCCTTATTTCATAAAAAAAAAGTTAAATAGGAAGCCAATAAACTTGGAATAATAATTTATTATTCGTAGGCGGTAGCCAATAAATAATATTTTGAAATCAGAGTGAATATATTGCAATGAAAAGCTCTGTGACGTGTCACAAGCCACATTGTTTATATACCTTTTTTAACTTCTTTCTTTTCGGTAAGAGGAACGTTACTTAAGAAAGTATTTATATAAAACTAAAAAAATCGAAGTGGGTACAAGCCGTACAACCTACACAATAAAGGTACGCGCCCACTTTGTCGGCGCGTGCCGGGGCGTGTCGGGGAGGATCGGGGCTCAGCGCAGCGCAAAATGCGCTATAGCACACTATAATTGCCGGGCCGGGTCGCATCGCATTGACGGATTTTGAGTACTTTGGATAGCTCCAGTGTAACCACTCTTAAATCATTCGTGACTCGATATATCAAAAACGTTGCTGTATTCTACTAAAACCTACTTGACCGTGTTTTAGCTTCTACCGAAAATCTACTTTTATTAGTCACTGTATTCTACGTGGTTGAAACTAAAATAAAACTAAAATGCTTATATTTACTGTCTTCATTATCCATTTAAAATTTTCAAATTATTTATTATAAAATATCGATCTTCTATTAAAATTTACAAAAAATTTTGGACGACTAAATGGTCATTTGACCATAAATCTACCAAAAAGTGGAAATCTATGTGAAGTGTGGTCACACCGTTGCCGGGGCGCAGCGCAGTGGGTTTGTCGGGCCTTGTCGCATTGACGGAAATCCGCCGCGCCCCGACACAGTGTGCGATACGCGCATCCGCTTCCATACAAATTGTATGGAGGCGGATTTTAGGGTGATGCGCCCCCGCACGCTGCGCCCCGGCTCGGCCCTTCTCAATGTTCTCACTCCTTAAGGGGCTTTTTAGATCACGTTTATTTTATCATGATAAGATATTTCATCAATAACGTCATGCTAAAGCAGATTTATAATTTAATACTCACTAATCAACGAAAAATTTGCAAAGTAAAATTATTTGGCATTTTTCACGTGACTAACATTTTTAAAATGTCTGTCGATCATAATAGTGCACAGTCAGTGTGACATTAAATGACCAACATTTTATTATGCAATCGTAATATTAGGGTTCCGTACCCAAAGGGTAAAAACGGGACCCCATTACTGAGACTTCGATGTCCGTCCGTCTGTCTCCAGGCTGTAACTCAAGAACCGCTATAGCTAGACTTCTAAAATTTTCACAGATTGTGTATTTCTCTTGCGGCTATAACAACAAATTCAAATTCAAAGCCTTCATTCAGTTAAGTCATTACAATAATTCCTTTAAGCATTTGAAAAGTTTTTTTAAAATAAAATGAAAAATAACAACAAATACTAATAACTAAATAAAATAAATATTCTAACTTCGCTATATTATCAGCGGGGCTAAAATGGTCGCTTTGAAGAATCACATTATGAATCATGTTATGATTCATTCTTTTAAAATCGCAAAATACAAGTCTGCTCGCAATTCATATCTAGTAATTCGTACTAATTTGACATTTGTCAGTTTGACAGTTTTGACAATTCATTTGCTGAATGAATTGAGAGGAATTGCTAAATGTGACCATTTTAGCCCCGCAGGACAGGTCTTCATCGTAAAGTGCTGGTACAAGACAGTGGCGTGGGGAGACGGCCCGGGCGAGAGAGGCGAGAGGAGGGAATAATACGATATAATACCACCTTATAATCTCTCTATTATAATAGTCCATCATTCATCAAACACTTTCACAATTAAACTTCACAGGAACACTTTATACTTTCACTAAATACTTCACAACACACTTTAATCACTACACTCAGCACAAATAGCACTTATTCGCTTCACACCACGTCAGTCTGGCCCCGTGGTAAGTACCTGAAGGACTTGTGTTACGGGTACCAGACAACGGAAATATATTTAATACTTTTATACTATACATACATTTAAGATTTTTATTAAATGATACACATATTTAATACACATCCATGACCCAGGAACTTCAAAAACTTTTTGTTTTGTGCAGGTAGGCACTTAAAATACTCACAAAATTATTTATTGTTGTTCTTTATTAATAATTAACTTAAAAAAAATGTAAGGGGGCTCCCATACAAAAAACACAATTTTTGCCATCTTTCTCTCTCAATAACTCATCTTTCACTCAATAACGGTACGGAACCCTTCGTGCGCGAGTCCAACTCGCATTTGGCTGATTCTATTACGCATGTAACAAATTATTTATCTAATGATAAGGTGCCAATAAAAACCCACTTTAGACTTTCCCAATGTCATTCGATACACAACCTTGACAGAGTACGTAACAATTTGATAGTAGATATGGCTGATAAAGTGGCTGTTGTGACTGGATCTAATAAGGGAATAGGTTTTGGAATTGTTCGTAAACTATGCCAACGTGGAGTAGGAGTTGTGTATTTAACGTCGAGAGATATAGAAAGAGGCACGCAAGCTGTGAACAAACTGAAAGAGGAGGGCTTGAAACCAGCGTTTCACCAGCTAGATGTTACTAATAAAGAAAGTGTGAGGAAGTTTGCAGAGCATCTCAAATCTAAACACGGAGGTATAGACATCTTAATAAACAATGCAGCTGTCATATCCAGTGAAGCGGAAACGACTTCGTACGATGACGCAAAATATGTCATAGATGTAAACTACAGGAGTCAATTTAATGTTATGGAGTATCTATTTCCGTTGCTGAAAAACAACGCAAGAGTCGTCAACATTTCCAGTGATTGTGGTCATATAGCGAATATAAAGAATAAACTATGGATTAAGAGACTAACGAGGGATGACTTAAAAGTTCAAGAAATCGACGAATTCGTCAATTGGTTCTTGGATTCGCTGAAAAGTGGCAAACTCAATAAAGACGACTTTTTTACTCTAACACTGCTATCATACAGAGTATCCAAAGTTGCAGTGACTGCTTTAACACAAATACAACAGAGAGAAATAGGAAGAAATATATCTATTAATTCAATACATCCGGGCTTTGTGAAAACAGATATGACGTCAAATTACGGACATTTATCGGTGGACGAGGCGAGTGAGGCGCCAGTATATTTAGCGCTGGATTGCGATCAGAACTTAAAAGGGAAATACATTTGGTTTGACAAGTCTGAGGTCGACTGGACTGACGTAAGCTTTGAATACTTCGCAAAGCATCAGGAAAATCTGAAACTTAACGTAGAGAAGATTTACCAAAATAAATAATTGGAATAGGTTTCCTGAATGTTCATGATATCAGCTTTAATTTTCCTAAATTTATTTAATTGCAGTCTTGTAAAATCTATGTTTTAACTTATACTAGATGTAATTTTTACTAATTTTAAGTGACAAAAAATTATTTAGTAATATTATGTAAAACGTAAACTTTTGTATTACTTGAATAAAGTTTTTAACTTTAAACGTCTTGTTCAAATTTCTAAAAGCATTACAGTGGACAGTGTATACGAATTTAAAAGCACCAAGATGCTCCCTGTTGCCTGATACAAGGAATCCTTTCGTGTTTTTAAAGCTATCGTGGATTCAATTTGTCTAAAATTTTTCACCATAATGGCCCGGGAGAGTACAGCGAATTCTAAAGACATTCATTTTCTTAGTGTATTTGCTTCGGACCGCTTTTCAATTCCTGCACCGGCTTATGTACCCCAGTCACGTAATACACTTATTCATATTATATCGCCGACGATATATCCTGGATACATTACTAGACAATGATCATTGCGATTTAACAGTTATTATATTTTATGACTTATTTAGTTTATGCGTGCAGCAATATATGGCAGAAGCGCAGTGTGCCTTAGCGGGGCCCTGTATAAAAAATGTAAAAAAGGCAACCATACCTTAAGGTGCCCATACTTCTGACAATTTGTCGTTTCGATCGATCGTCAAGAAAATCGTCCAATCGATCTTTTGAACGTAAAATCGTTTGCGATATTGCTACGCACGTACAATTTGTCGTTCGATTTTAACATCGAGGAGATAAATCGTTACGATAATTGTCCCTTTAGGTAAGGTATGGTTGCCTTTTTTAACTTTAAGAAATGTTGAGTTATTAATCATTTTGTTCGCGTTGGGGCCCCCCGTGGCCCGGGGGCCTCGTATAATTGATACGGCGTATACGGCGGTAGCTACGCCACAGATTATATAGGTTAAATGTTTTTGAGTGAGTTGTTGTGTTCTAAGGCTAAGGAAGGTAGCTGAGAAATTAAAGAAGTGGCAGAAAGTTCGCTGATTAGGCATCAACCTTTAAATAAAAAGAAGGCGAGAATTTGAAAAAGTATTAACTTAATAAATTCTAACCTCGTAACCTTGTTTAAAGCCTATTATAAGCCTTGCGCAGCTACTAGTCTAGACTTCTCAAAGAAATTATACTTTATTGATCACAGATCTCTACAAACTAAACGATCTTCACTCCAATTAACTTTTCAGGTCTTTTTAGTCTGAGTTTTAATTAGTTTCATCGCTCTAAGCGCGACTGGTTTTATTTTTCATTTCCAATAAAATCGACTTTGAAAAACGCAAGAGTATCGGATGCAGTCGTTACCCGCTATCGATCAAAGCCGATCTCAGATATATTTTTAGTAACACTTCCACTGTTCAAGAAAATTCAAAATCATAGAACTACAACAGTCTACGACAGGTAATGTAGATGGAATTTTTCAAAATTGCATCTATCCCTAGAGGGGTAGGAAAATGATCAACGTTTGCTCCTCAGGGATTCTCATTTGCGTGGCAAATAATTGCTATTCAGGATTCATAAGCTTTATTAAGAGGGAACGCGGGTGCAGTAGAATTTAAGCGAAGAAACTATTGCCATCACGCTTTACCCTGTGCCGGCACGTGTATTGTGAATTGTGATAGAGACAGAACCACAGACAGAATTGGACGTCAATCGGAATTTTAAAAATGCCTAAATGCCTAAAAGTGCCGTATTGAGCTGTATAAATTCAAATAGAAATGTTGGTCTTGATAATAGATACGTTTCTTATCATCGGTACGTCAACTCACAGTAGGTAGTAAAAAAGTGGCACGCTCGTTTTCATACAAATGGAGCGACATGCGGTATATATCTTGATCTATGTCTGTGGACAGAACTGATACTTACAGTAAATCGAGGTAACGTATTCCTCTGATTCCTCCTTCAAAATAGAGCTTATCTAATTATTATTTTTATAAATATCTTCAAGAAGATTGTATGCCTCTACGCTTTTATTTTATCTTAAAGATCTTACAATATTGTTTTATAGTCGGTGGATTGCGGGGGCATGCATTTTAGCGATTTCTGAAGAGTCATATTTTTTTTGTTTATTTGTAAATTTAGAAATCGAACGTAGAGGCATAGCTTTAACAGATCCCAAAAAAATCATTTGTCTAGACGCATTGTCCAGCGAGTAAATTGGGGAATACGTTTGTATGGAAAAACAGTGTTAACGTTTCCTCTTAATCGCGATTTATGTCATGTCCACATATTAAAACCTGTAGTTTTAGTAACCACCATCGTGGTTTTGGGCTTATAGGGTATGCTTCATTTTACCACTATATCCCATAAAACTTGATTTACGACCCCGTAAGCGACAAAAGGATTGCACCAGGCTTACCAGGATTTGGTAAATGACAAACAAAACGAGGAGAAGGAAGAAAGGGAAAGATATTTGACAAAATAAATAACTACACTCTTAATGGTGAGCACAATATCAAAACTGCAAAAATTATAAAAAAAAATTACAAATCAAGATATTGTTTTTTAACCGACAAAAAGGAGGTTATTTCCAGAACTGCTCAATTTTCGTATTAATGTAATGTTAATCTATATCAGCGTCTAAACAAATGTGCCAAATTCCAAAAGTGTATTATGTTTTAGTTTAGTATTATGTACCTATGTAATATGTTTTTATGTTTGTGTTCGCATCCGAAACTACATGTCTGATATAAGCGATTCTTTTTTTTGTTGTTTTATATATTTAGGGTATGTTATTTGAATATTCGAATACTCGTTTTATTCGAATATTCGACGATTTTATTATTCGAATATTCGCCAAATTATTTTTCGAATAATTCGAATAGTAAAAATATTTTTTATTTTTGTTTAAAATGCTATCAAACATAAAATTAACATGGAATAAGATCACAATTAAGTGTATTTCAGAAAAATAATATTATTTATAAATATTCTACTTCTTTAATGATATGTATATACATATTGTTACGTGCTAGGGTTCGAGGATTTGGAGAGAAAGACCTGGTGACTCTCTTGAAGACTTTATTAACACTGCACTAAACACTAGGTCACAAAACTTAGCACTAAGTCCAAACACAAATCACTAGGTCCAATCACTAAGCACTATCACTGTCACTGTTCACTCACTATTGATCACTCCGAAATCGCCTCGATGATAGCTCGAAAGGAACTGAATTGCCGAGCTTGCCTGCGGCTCTTTTTATATGGCGAGACGAATTCCAGAAATTTCCCGATTCACGCAAACAAGTAAACAACCGTGGGAAATTTCTAGGAGGCCCGGGAATGTACCACAATAAAACTGCCGTCCCTGCGATAAGTGCAGTAAGTTGAATTTAATTTAGACCTTATGTACTCAGTCATAAGGTCTAAATTCAAACACGCTAACAAATAAAGGGTAAACACGTAAACAAACACTGGACCTTCCCAGAAGGTTCGAGTATGTACTTGCGCACCACGTGTCCGTATACCATGTACCGTAACACTACTCCCCTCTTAGAGATGCTCGTCCCGAGCATCATTGTTACTGCCATGGTAACGCGCCAGACGGTCTATGTGTACCACTTTGAATGTCCCTCTTGGTTGCTTTTGAATCCTGTAAGTCACGTCATTCAATCGGGTAACCACTTTGTATGGGCCGTCCCACTTGGTCTGCAACTTTGGAGATTTGCCTTTTCGGCGAGTTGGGTTATGCAGCCACACCAGTGACCCTTCTTCGAAGCCGCTTGTATTCGATTTCCGGTCGTATCTGGTCTTCATGTTCTCACTTGACTGTAACCCATTTTCCCGAACCATGGCGTGTATATAGCGCATCTTTTCCCTTAAATCGCAGACATAATCTGGTACGGTCTTCGGTTCCTCCGGTGACCCTCCTGTCAAGAGGTCTACTGGTACTCGCAGTTCTCTACCGTAATTGACATACGCCGGGGTAGCTTTTATGCTCTCATGCTCGGCGGTACGGTACGACAGAAGGAAGAGCGGTATATACTTGTCCCAGTCCTTTTGTTTGTCATCTACCAATTTCGCCAAATGCCTCTCAAGGGTCTGGTTAAATCTCTCAACCATTCCATCAGACTGTGGATGGTACGCGGTGGTCCTCGTTTTATGCATTCCCAAAATTCTGCACACTTCCTGGAAGACCTGCGATTCGAAATTCCTGCCCTGATCAGAATGGATTTCCAGAGGCACACCAAACCGAGATATCACTTCTTCGACTAATTTAGAAGCGACTGTTGTAGCTTCTTGGTTTGGTATGGCGAACACTTCGGGCCATTTGGTGAAGTAATCCATGACGACCATAAAATACTTGTTTCCCGATTCCGTCACGGGAAATGGCCCAGCTACGTCAACTGCGATTCGTTCCCACGGTGCGCCAACATTATACAAGCGCAGGCTCCCACGGCTCCTTGTCTGTGGTCCCTTCACTGCAGCGCAAGTAGTGCATTTGCGGCACCAATCCTGTACATCGTCTCGACAATGTAACCAGTAGAATCGTTCTCGCACTTTTGTTAACGTCCTCTTTACTCCTAGATGACCTCCTGATACGCCATCATGCATTTCACGGAGAACATCCGGTACTCTCGTTCTTGGGACAACTATCTGAAGATGGAACTCTCTGCCGTTGGTCTTCTCCCATTTCCGGTAGAGTATTCCGTTTTGAAGTATCAGGCTGTCCCATTGCGCCCAGTACGCCTTAGTGACAGCGCCAGTGGGTGCAACCTCACTCCAGATTGGTTTTTCATCACCCCGTTTCTTCCATGTGATGATGTGCCGAAGGTCGTCATCTGTTTCTTGAGCCTCCCTCATAGCATCATTCTCCCATGGGCCCAAAGGACTCGTTTTCGTTAACTTTAATGTTACTTCATTAGATTCCTGCTTAACACAATGTTTGCAGTCTTCTGAACACGGCCTTCGTGAGAGTGCGTCGGCATTCCCATGCGACTTTCCGCTGCGGTGTTCGGTCTTGAAGTCATACTCCTGGAGCTGTTCAATCCATCGAGCTACTTGACCTTCTGGGTTCTTGAATTGTAGTAGCCACTTCAAGGCTGCGTGATCAGTTCGCAGTAAAAACTGTCTGCCAATGAGATACTTGCTGAAATGTTGTAGCGTCTTTACGACAGCCAAGAGTTCTCTTCTTGTCACACAGTAGTTTCTCTCTGGCTTAGATAAAGATTTGCTGAAATATGCAATTACAACTTCTCTTTCACCCTGTTTTTGAGATAACACCCCTCCAATGGCCGTGTTGCTTGCGTCCGTATCGACTATAAACTGACCTTCAGGTTGTGGATACCCCAGGATTGGTGTTTCACAGAGATGTTTCTTCAGTTTCTGAAAAGAATCTTCAGAAGTCTCGTCCCAAATAAACTGTCGTTTATCTTCTGTCAGCCGATGTAATGGCTTGGCTATCTCTGAGAATCCCTTAACAAAACGCCTGTAGTAGGAGCATAGGCCAAGAAATGCCCGCACTTCGGTTTTGTTCTTAGGGGTTGGCCAATTTTGGACTGCTTCTAGTTTCTCCGGGTCCGTCTGAATTCCATCACTGGAGATAACATGGCCGAGATAGTTCACCTTACTCCTGAATAAACGACACTTTTTCGGATTCAACTTTAACTTGGCCCCCTCTATTTTGGCGAAAACTCGTTCTAAGTTTCGCAAATGGTCCTCGAAGTCGCGGCCAACAATGATGACGTCGTCCAAATAGACTAAGCAAGCCTCTCCAACTAAGCCTGCCAGTACACACTCCATGAGACGCTCAAATGTGGCAGGTGCGTTGCACAATCCAAAGGGCATGACGTTAAATTGCCATAGACCTTTACCGGTGGAGAAAGCTGTCTTCTCTTTGTCTTTTGGATGAATTTCCACCTGCCAGTATCCAGATTTCAGGTCCAGGGTCGAGAACCATTTCATGCCACTCAAGGTATCCAGAGTGTCGTCGATTCGAGGTAATGGATAACTGTCCTTCTTGGTGACATCATTGAGACGTCTGTAGTCCACACAAAATCTTGTGCTGCCATCTTTCTTCTTCACTAATACAACCGGTGAGCACCACGGACTCGCAGACGGTTCAATAATCTTATGCCTTCTCATGTCCTCCAAAAGGCCTTCAACTTCTTTTTCCTTTGCAATGGGTATCCGTCTTGCTCGTTGACGAATTGGGTTCTCGCTTCCGGTATCTATCCTGTGCTGAACCATCGACGTTCTTCCAAGGTCGCCTTCCTGACTGGAGAAGACATTCGCGTGGCGTTGTAAAAACTTCTTAGCTTTCATGCTCTGCGAATAAGTCAGATTACTCTTGCAGTCATCGAGTAGCTCAGTCACTATTCCATAGTTGCTGGTGCTTGCTGAGTCTGAGCCTGTGATCGAATTACACTTTCTCATCCAGACAACTTCCTCGCACTTTCCAATGACGTCACCTTTGTTCAAGCAGATCTCGCGATCACCAAGATTCAAAACTCTGACCACAGCGTTACTGCTTCCACTAACAAGGGTTCTTGCCGTCATCAATTTTTGCGCTGATGTCTTGGTAGGTGTGTCTTCGATTAACACGCATCTGTTTGACTTCTTCTTTCCAGCTGGCGGTAGTTTCACCAGCACCCGAGTTTCCGCACGTCCAGGTATTATGACTTTCTTTACACATTCAACTTTCCCGCAGGCGCCTCCAAGGATGAAAATTTCTTCTTCACCACACTTGAAAACTCCGTCAGCGACATTAATTCTGCAGTTGTGCTTCTTCATGAAATCCAAACCCAAGATGCAATCATCCATAATCTCAGCCACGATAACGTTATGAGGGTATGAGGACTCCCCCACATTCATCGTAACTGACATTTCTCCCAGGACGGGTATTGGCTGACCGGAGGCGGTAAGAAGCCGACAGTTAATTCTCCTCTTGCGCCTCCTTGCGGCTTTTATCAAATTTGGGTTCACTATTGTTCTAGAGGCTCCTGTGTCTAGAGTCATTTTGCAGTCCGTCCCGTTAATAGTCCCCTGAATCACCAGACTATTCCCGCTGCTTGCTTGGGAAACAACCGTTATCGGGGCTTCCTCCGTGTCAGCCAGCACTCGCCCCTTAGTCCTGGCTTTTATTCGTTTCCCTAATCACGGGCAGGGAACGAGGCCCCTTGCTTTTGCAGCTCCTCCATTTGTTCCAGACGTTCCTCGAGCATTTTCATCCTTGCCATTTGGGTCTCTTTCTGCGGGCAGTTAAGCTGAAGATGGCCCCTCTCGCCGCACTTGTAGCACATGGCTCCAGAACTTCTCTTCGTAGGAGCCTTAACCTCCTTGACTTCCTCAGAGACCTCGCGGATCTTATATGTCTGCCGTATGTCACGCCGAACAGCCTCGACCTCTAAAGCATGCGCCAATGCTTCCTTAAGCGAGGTGTGGTGACGTAGCCTCACTGCAGCTCTGACCTCTAGGTCCCTGATTCCGTCGACAAATGCTTGCACAATGTTCGTGTCGATCATCTTGGAATCGGCTCCTGGGTGTGCCTTCTTGACCAGTTTTTCTATTTCCAACGCCCATTGTTGTAGTCCTTCTCCTGGGCGTTGGACTCTGTCACGCAGTTGGGCACGGAACACGTGCTCCAGGTGTCGCTCCCCGTATCTGGATTCAAGTGCCTCCATCAGGTCTTTAAACCCATTTCCTGTATGCGCTTCTAGGACCGACAAAGCTTGCCCTCTGAGCGCAACTGTGAGAGCGGTCAGGCATTGTTCATCATTCCATCCGTTGGCAGAAGCAACCGTCTGGAATTGCTGACGATAAACGTTCCAAGAAGTAGTACCGTCGTATGGTGGCACTTTAACTCTTGGTCCTTGTACCACTACGGAAGTTCCACTAGACGTCGCGATTCCTGTGGTTTCCACGCGCACTTTCCACTTCTGTAGTTCTGTGAGGCCAGTTTTCACATTTTCCATATCCACTCCTAACCCCGTAACTCGTTCGTCCATTACGTCGACATCTTTACGAAGCTTAGTCACCGTGTCACTGACATCCTTTATAGCTAAAAGCGCTTTCTCTTGGAGGTCCTTTTGTTGCTCTTGTGACTCTTGCAAAGCGCCGAGCTTGCGGTCTTGTGACTCTTGCAAAGCGTGAATTTCAGCTCTTTGAGAATCTTGTAAAGCGCTGAGCTTGCGGTCTTGTGACTCTTGCAAAGCGCCGAGCTTGCGGTCTTGTGACTCTTGTAAAGCGCCGAGCTTGCGGTCTTGTGACTCTTGTAAAGCGCCGAACTTGCGGTCTTGTGACTCTTGTAAAGCCTGAATTAACTCAATTAGGCTTTGTAATTGGGGAGCCACTTGAGGGGCCGCAGAAGCTACGGGCGATGCATGGTGGCTGGAGCCAGTAGGCAGGGGTTGAGCAGACGGAGCTCGGTGGGCGGAGCTAGTGGGCGTGGCCTGAGTGGGCGTGGCCTGGTGGGCGGAGCCAGTGGGCGTGGCCATGTCCAAAGTGGGCGGAGCCTGAGGGGCGTGGCCAGTGGGCGTGTTCCGGTGGGCGGAGCCAGTGGGCGTGTCTTCAGCCAAAGTGGGCGGAGCCTGGTGGGCGTGGCCAGTGGGCGGAGCCATGTGGGCGGGGCCAGTGGGTGGGGCCTGTCCCTCAGTGGGCGGAGCTTGGTCCCCAGTGGGTGTGGCCTCCGCAACTCCTCTCTCGGAGTCAATGGCAGCAGCTCGCTGCGCCCTTGTCCTGACACTCCCCTTGAAGTCCTCTCTCGGAGTCAATGGCATCTCCAAATCGCACTTCTGACACCAGTTGTTACGTGCTAGGGTTCGAGGATTTGGAGAGAAAGACCTGGTGACTCTCTTGAAGACTTTATTAACACTGCACTAAACACTAGGTCACAAAACTTAGCACTAAGTCCAAACACAAATCACTAGGTCCAATCACTAAGCACTATCACTGTCCTAGGTCGTAGCCAAGTCGCAGGTTTCACTGGTTCACTCACTATTGATCACTCCGAAATCGCCTCGATGATAGCTCGAAAGGAACTGAATTGCCGAGCTTGCCTGCGGCTCTTTTTATATGGCGAGACGAATTCCAGAAATTTCCCGATTCACGCAAACAAGTAAACAACCGTGGGAAATTTCTAGGAGGCCCGGGAATGTACCACAATAAAACTGCCGTCCCTGCGATAAGTGCAGTAAGTTGAATTTAATTTAGACCTTATGTACTCAGTCATAAGGTCTAAATTCAAACACGCTAACAAATAAAGGGTAAACACGTAAACAAACACTGGACCTTCCCAGAAGGTTCGAGTATGTACTTGCGCACCACGTGTCCGTATACCATGTACCGTAACAATATTTTAATCTGTTTTTAGTCTAACTAATGAGTATACGACCATTCATCGTCACCGTTGACCATGTTTTAAACGTTATTTTGCCTAAAGACATGCAAATGAAGATATAAACTCCTTTCAGTCATGGATTTCAGTATCGTCAGTAATGGTCGCTCATGATCTGTATCCATTGACTTCTTTCAAGCTTTCTCAAATTTTTGTCTACTGTGATAACTATATTATATCGCGGGCTTTAACCCAGAAGGGTGTATACATATGAAACAAACTCGTTTTTTAAGAAGGTAATAGATGTAAGTGCAATATTGAGAGTCTTAAAATATGTAGTTAAAATACAAAAGATCATTTTTATACACCCTTCTGGCTTGAAGCTCGCAATATGTGATCTATGATTCGACAAGTTGATAAATATTAAAGCGGTTAAGCTATTCAATAGCTTTACCGCGGCAGTCCTCGACTGATAATTTAAACAGTTAGTACAGTATCAAAAAATGTCGATGGGTCTTTAATATCATGTTATTGGCGTTATCAAACTTCATATTACAAAAGTCACCAGCTCTAGGATTGTTTCACCCTCCCCTAGGGCTTCGTTGCAGTTTTTTTCTTTGTTGTGGTGTTTGTTTTCTAAATTCCTGGCCCTTTTTTATAATTTCGAGCCACGTTGACACAGGTGAACGTGAACTAGGTGAACGTGGATTGAAAATATCAAAAAGACGGATGAGCTGGCTTAGTATTAATGAACAGATAACATAACGTCGAATATCATATTATTATTATTTAATCTCAACTGCTACCTAGCAAGATTGTTTACATGAGAAAAGTAAAAGGTGCTACGATCGATCGATTTACACTTTACAGCCTTTCGTTAATTTCCCAGCTGTAACCTTAAAATATACATTTTGAAGTGTTTAACAATAAAAATTAACTATGTAATTTACAAAGATTTATGTTGATAAAAGTAAAAATAAGAATTGCTTACTTCATAGTATTAACCAAATAGGTTGTACATGGTTGTACGAAGCTTTTTGTTACTTTTATTCAGAAATTTCAGCATTTTTCAAAATTTTTAAATTATTCGAATAATATTCGAATTATTCGAAAACCTTTGCAAAATATTCGAATTATTCGAATAGTAAATTTGTCGAATAATAACATTCCCTATATATATATTGTTCAATTTAGGGAATACAAGTTTTTACCGGTTCAGCGGTTTTTGAGATAGGGAAAATTTCTTAATTACGTACAATTTATACCCGGCTTTATCTTTTTAAAATACTTACTATTTTTTTTTCTTGCATTCATATTATAATTGCAATCATTGAGTGTCATATTTTTATACTTTAATATACTTACTTACTATACCATATTCTACTTATAACGCCTTCGTGGTCTAGTGGTATAGATAATAGAGGGTGTCTCTTGACTCGGAGGTCGTGGGTTCGATTCCCGCGTTGGAAACCTATTATTTCCGAGTTTGGTTAGGACAATGCAGGCTGATCACCTGATTGTCTGACAAGTAAGATGATCCATACGTCGGATGGGCATGTAAAAAGTCGGTCCTGCGCCTGATCTCTCGCCGGTCGTGTCGGTGTTCCGTCCCACTGGGTTATGAGAGTAAAGGAATAGGAGTGCTCTTGTGTACTGCGCGCACACTTGGGCACTATAAAATAATTACTCATGCGTAGCTGGCCCGGTTTTAATGAAACCGGCCACCGTCACCGAAACCGGTGTGGGAGCTATTATTATATTCTACTTACATAAACTTGGTAGAAATATTTTTACTTTTGCTTTACAAACATCTCAAAGGAAACCGGGAGAATAGGGAGCCCTTCTCGCGAATTTCATGGAAACGGGAAACCTAAAAGGCTTTGCCTCGTAATTACTTGACTGAATGCCTGTTTATAATTGGAATACATTCAGAGGCAATTAAATTAATTACCATCATCTTCTGTGTAAAGTATTTTATGGAAGTTTGTTTAGTAAATCAATCACACATATAACTACAAAATGTTTGATACTTCTTATCGATCTGAAGCTTTGGATTAAATAATCACAAAATATTTTGAGCCAAGAAAAGTAAAAAACCGGCCAAGTGCGAGTTGGTTTCGCCCATGACGGGTTCCGCAGCAGCAAAAAGGTTTATTTTTATGAAATTAAAAGATTTTTTTATTTATTTTTATATTTCAGTTAATTTAAGGTTTATAATTTATGACGTATAAAAAAAAACTACTAGCTAGATCTCGTTACAACCAATTTTCGTTGGTAGTTTTTATAGTAATGTAAGTATATCATATATATTTTTTTAGACTTATCATGCCCCTACTTTAGAAGTTAGAGGGGGGGACACACATTTTATCCCTTTGGAAGAGTCTCTCTCGCAAACTATTCAGGTTAGAAAAAATATAAGATTAGAAAAGATATATGAAACTTCAATAAGATTTTTTAAGAGCTATCCATAGATACCGCACACGCATAGGTTACATGAAAAAAAATTTTTTTTTGTTAGTTTAAGGTTTACCATTTATGACGTATAATAAAACTACTTGCTAGATCTCGTTTAAAACAATTTTCATTGGTAGTTTTTATAGTAATGTACCTACATCATATATATTTTTAGACTTATCATACCCCTACTTTAGAAGTTAGAGGGGGGGACACATATTTTACCACTTTGGAAGAGTATCTCTCGCAAATTATTCAGGTTATAAAAAATGATATTAGAAACCTCAATATGATTTTGGAAGACCTATCCATAAATACCCCACACGCATAAGTAACATGATTTTTTTTTTATTTCAGTTGTACCCTAAAATTTTTAAATTTTTTTTCATTTTTTTATCAAAATCTTAATGCGGTTTACAGCTGATTACATCTACTTTACTACCAAGTTTCAATAGTATAGCTCTTATAGTTTCGGAGAAAAGTGGCTGTGACATACGGACGGACAGACAGACAGACGTCATGTCTGTGATGGTCTATCATGAATCTATAAGGGTTCCGTTCTTTTGCCATTTGGCTACGGAACCCTAAAAAGATAACCAATACCTACCACGGTTAAAAGATTGTGTCTTATAATAATTAAATAATATTATTTCTTGGTATTAAAAAATATTATGTCTGATTGTCTGTATTGTCATAATAACTCGAGACATAGGCGATTTTAAGTAAAAAAGACAAGATTGAAAAAATCTTGTGTTACCGTACGATGTCACAGCTGATTTAAAAATCCCTTTTGATAAATAATACACTCGTAGTCTTGGGTAAATGGGATAAAAAATATTAAAACGTAAGCCCAAATCATATTAAAAGCTTTTCCGTATCGGATCGTATATTTCACACGTTAATTCCACGTGTAATACTTATTAACGGGATGAAACAAACAGTAATACCGTAATTATCAATTATATTAATATGATTTTATTAAACCAATATTATATTCGTAAGGATTTTGAGGTATTAACATCTTGTTGCATTGTTTTAATACCAATATCATTCGCTTCCTCGTATTGACAGAGCGCCAGAAACTTATTAAAGCGAAGGCTGATCTATGCGTTCGGAGTTCGAACTGATCACAGACTTACCCGACCGATTTGAACGGAGTTACTTCGACCTGACAGATCAGCCACCGCGTATATAAGGAGCTTTTTGGTTTATCGTGGGCTTTTCAGTGATTGCGGTAAGATAATATTATAATAATATAAAAAGGACTTTATGCCATTCCAATTTACAAGCACGATATTAAGACTATACTAGGAAATTAACCAATCAATATAAAGTGCCTGATAGACGTACGAACTTAAAGTACGCGAACTTACTCGGCTCGCGTCGGTGACACACGAGAATCGCTCACACTGGATTACCATGCCCCCAGTCTCGCGGCTCGTGGCTCTTTGCTGACACACAGGCGATTAAGATCGTCGAGCCATAAGTCCGCGTACTTACTCGCACGTCTGTCACCCCTTTAAACACGATGTTATCTTTGATACTTCTCTCTATTTATCGCTGTTAAGCGATTTAATATGATTAGTAATAAAAGATAATATTCGAAAAATAATGATTATTATGCAGGATATTATAGGTAGTAAGTGACGAACAGTAAATTTTTTCCTTGTTTACTTGTTTTCCCATCTTGGCTAAAACCTAACATGGCACGAACTTAGATGTTTACAAATATAATTTTAGTTGGGGAGGGGAAGAGGGGATTTCGGGACAAGCTCGAGCGTGTCAGATTATGCTTGTATAGGCTTCCGACATGACGTGTCTAGTTATCATGATATAGAAATCAGATTTCGCACGTGGTGGGTTATTTTTTTTTAAATGTCATCGGATTTGTTAGATTAAGATAGGGGATGTTTAGTATACCCCAAAGAAGCTTTCATATAAAGCACTGACGATTCAAAGGCAAAGCGCCGTAAGTCTGTAGGGACATTTTAAAAATTATAAAAAAATAAAGCTTCGTATTTTCCCAACTTAGCTTCGCAGATATTTTATTTTGCACTAAACTTAATGATTTAGCCCTTGTTGTCTAAAATATATTTATAATTTACTTACCTAAATAAACAATTTTCTGAATACATATAATATTTTCTTTTTCAAAACTTAAAAATGGGTCCAGTTTCTGAACCCACCGCTAAAATAAAAAACGCTCTTATTTTTTTTATCAGTTTTACCTAATGTCAAAAACCTGCTAGGTTTCCATAACGCTCGAGTGACTACAAAATTAGCACCTTCCCCTCCCCTACTATTTGAGCGGTTCGTTTGTTAATAAGGCCCAATTGCATTATTTATTTTGTTGTACCTTGATGATAAATCTTTAGACGATGTACCTACACTAAAAAAAGTATCCTCTTCTTACGCGGTAGAGTCAAATCTTATAAAAATGTTCTCCACATTAAACGGCCTCTCGAATAACACGAACGGGAACATAAAAAGGAAACTCTAACGACAACATAAAGGCCGAGCCGTCGGTCGTTAAATCCGGCTTTACTCGCCAGACCAAGGTGTCATGATATTTTTATTGCAATTAATATATAGGTGTATATCAGTAGGACTTAGCTTTTTTTTATGAAATAAGGGGGCAAACGAGCAAACGGGTCACCTGATGGAAAGCAACTTCTGTCACTCATTGACACTCGCAGCATCAGAAGAGACGCAGGTGCGTTGCCGGCTTTTAAGAGGGAATAGGGAAATAGGGTAGGGGAGGGTAGGGAAGGGAAGGAAATAGGGGAGGGATGGGAATAGGGTAGAGGATTGGGCCTCCGGTAAACTCACTCACTCGGCGAAACACAGCGCTAGCGCTTTTCACGCCGGTTTTCTGTGAGCCCGTGGCATTTCTCCGGTCGTGCCGAAGCATGGCTCTCCCACGTGTAAAGTAAAGCTTAGGACTATATTGAGTACTTTTTATTGAAGTGAAACTTCTTTAGGCGCGTTGAGAGTAAAATTTGAAGGTCGCGTCATGGCGATAATATGATACCGTCACGGAGTGGCGACGATTTTGACTAAGTTTCACTTCTGAATAATTCTGACACGTGTGCTCGGCACACACATGCACACACTCTCCTTTTCCAAAAGTGTTCTTTACCACGGAACAGCGATATAAAGCTAAATCGTGGTAGCTAATACGTGGGAGAGCCATGCTTCGGCACGAATGGGCCGGCTCGACCGGATAAATACCACGTTCTCACAGAAAACCGGCGTGAAACAGCGCTTGCGCTGTGTTTCGCCGAGTGAGTGAGTTTACCGGAGGCATAATCCCCTAACCCCTACCCTATTCCCTTCCCTACCCTCAACTATTCCCTTCCCTTCCCTACCCTCCTCTATTACCCTATTCCCTCTTAAAAGGCCGGCAACGCACTTGCAGCTCTTCTGATGCTGCGAGTGTCCATGGGCGACGGAAGTTGCTTTCCATCAGGTGACCCATTTGCTCGTTTGCCCCTTATTTCATAAAAAAAAAAAAAAACAAAATAGAATCAAGATCTTTTGAGTTTTAGAATAAAAATTAAACTAAGATATTATTATGTTACTCCAGACTCCAGAGACGAGAAAATTTAAGAAAAGGACAAACTATGTTATGTCATCTAACCAGATGACGACAACTACTCCATTGCGCCAAAATTCGTTTTAAAATAAAAATACATTAATTGACTATAATAGCTCCCACACCGGTTTCGGTGACGGTGGCCGGTTTCGTTGAAACCAGGCCAGCTACGCAAGAGTAATTTTATAGTGCCCAAGTGTGTGCGCAGTACACAAGAGTACTCTCTATTCCTTTACTCTCATAACCCAGTGGGACGGAAGACCGACACGACTGGCGAGAGATCAGGCGCAGGACCGACTTTTTACATGCCCAATTGCCCATCCGACGCATGGATCATCTTACTTGTCAGACAATCAGGTGATCAGCCTGCATTAATTGACTATACAAAAAATATCAAAAACTAGCGGTACCTACTACGGAACTCTATATTGCGCGTGGCCCGATACGTCTTGTACTTCTATTCTGTGCCGATAGTCGATTCGCACTTGGCTGGTTTTTAATCTAGGTCTGCTAGGTTAACCGTATCATTTTAAATTGTGTTTTGATTTTCATCGAGATTTTCCAACTCTAAATGGCCTCAAAACAACAACGAAACTGCTTAAGGGGTTTTCTTAAATTTTACGGGTGATTTCTTAAATTTTTTCATGATATTTTAAGTGTACATGGTTCTTATTACTAATACGTTGAAATTTTTCTTTTCTATGTAAAGAGGGCTTCTTTTTTACTACAAATATGTGGCTTTACACTGAAAGCGCAAAACCGTGAATAAAGCGAAAAATATTTATTCTATATCGGTTTGCAAACACGGTCCTTACTTTTTCACGGAATTGACTGGTCAGCACGGCATAATAGCGGAGATGGCGACAAAGAGCTTCGTTAGCGAATGCCGCGCGCGTTTCCCGCCATTTCATCCGCCATTTTTTAATCGCTAAAGCACGCGATGCATTTGGCTTATGAATGAAACATTTGAGAATACTGTAATTGCCAATTATGCTGGAACAGTAGGAATTTGTTTTGTTTGAATTTTAGTGCAGAAGAAATCATAGAAATCCATACTAATTACTTGTACTATTATCTATTCTGTGCTAATACTACGTAATTATTTCAAATGTCTATCTGTCTGCCTGTCTATCTGTTGCGGTACTACTTTAAGTCCCGGGAAAGGACATAGGATATTTTAATCCCGGAAAAATGTACGGTTCCCACGCGATAAACTAATTTTGGTGCAACTCAACATAATATAATCGCAGCGTATAAATGGTGTTGTTATAATCTTTATCATCCGACTTATCGTAGCATGTAAAGGTGTTCAATATATCACGATATTTATAGCCTACTTGCTTTAGCCCGCGGCTTCGCTCGCGTTAAGAAGTATTATACTATACAATATTTCATCCCCTATTTTATTCCCTTAGGGGTGAAATTTATTGAAATCCATTCTTAGAGGATGCTTACGTCATGGTAGCTACTAGCTTCATGCATGCAAAGAGGCCGATCGGTTTAAAATTGACAAAGTATCATACAAACTTTCATCCCCTATTTTATTCTTCTAGGGGTGAAATTTATTAAAATCCATTCTCAGGGGATGCTTACGTCATAGACCATAGTAGCTATGCATGCAAAGTCTCAGCCCGATTAAAATTGACAAAGTGTCATACAAACTTTCATCCCTTATTTTAACCCCTTGGGTTTTTTTGATCAAAATTCAAACCCCTTTCGGATGCTTACGTCATAACTCATAAAATCCAGTGGTTTGGGCTGTGCGTTGATAGATCACTATGTCAGTCAGTCACCTTTGAGTTATATACCTAATATGGTGGGTAAAGGTGTTCAATGTATCACGATATATTTTGTAGCCTATTGGCATAATCCACCTCGTCCGACATATCGTATCCAGAAAAGGTGACCGATATGTCGCCGCGTGTAAAGGGTGTTGTTATAATCTATAAGCTGTACGCGTGGTTCGGGAGATAAGAGCGCGTAATTTAGTGCCGCCACGCCGCTGGTATAACACGCGTTTGATTTCCACACTACAGCCATCATCATCAGCCGGGTGCGGTCATTGTAATGCTCTTTTAAATGTAGGTAATGTTTTTTTTTAATGCAGGGTATAATTAAACTACGTGATAATACTTTAGGGTGTGTATGAGTCCCGAGTATTAAGTTTCATGCAATAAAACGACGCTAATGAAGTTATATTATAAAGCAACATCAAAATAATATAGAATTTTACAAAAAGCCAACATCACGCGGTATTCCCAGGCGGTCACCCATCCAAGTACTAACCGCGCCCGACGTTGCTTAACTTCGGTGATCGGACGAGAACCGGTGTATTCAACGTGGTATGGACGTTGGCGAATGCTGAGCGCAAACGACTCTACTGATGTCGATGTTATACATTGAGCAACATAAAATATACCAACAAAAAGCCAACATCACGCGGTATTCCCAGGCGGTCACCCATCCAAGTACTAACCGCGCCCGACGTTGCTTAACTTCGGTGATCGGACGAGAACCGGTGTATTCAACGTGGTATGGACGTTGGCGAACGCCGAGCGCAAACGACTCTACTAATGTCGATGTTATACATAAAGCAACATGAAATATTATACCAAAAACAAAAACATCCAACATCACGCGGTATTCCCAAGTGTTCATCAAAGTTCTTAGTTCATATAGTATCTTTATATTATTTATCCTAACCTAACTTATTGATTTTATTGAAATCCAAAAAAGCGTTTTGATTTCATTAAATTTCAACAAAACTTTATGCCAATATTCTGTTATACTCTAACAATGAATACCACTACTAAAGATTCTCAATAATGGCAAACATCTACCAACATCAAAGACAGTCGGAATCCACTACTAATTCTATCACCTTCCGATACCAACGAGACCTAACGAAGAGGTATCATTATTTTTTATTCCCCAGTCGTAACACGCATTTTATGTGCGGCCAGCAACGATATACCATACTATGGAAGAGTATATTTTGTTATGGAAATGGTTCCCGAAATGACCATCCTCTAACGAAAAAAGAGAGGTGTTATAAGTTTGTGTCTGCCCGTGGTATGGTAACATCCAAATTGAGAGTCTCTCAAGCAATTATAGGTTTTTATCATCAGCCAGCTCAGTGGTAGAAAATTTGGGTTTCCTATTTCATGAAGGTCATACGCAACATTGCATTCTGATTCCTGACACTTCAGAGTTTTGTATCATGCTTTTAATATATTTTATTAATTTTATATTATTTGTTGTACTTAGTTCGCTCCTGTAATTTTGTAGCCCTAGCTAAGTTTGTTGTCAGTAACTGGAGGCATATTTAAACGATCCAATGTATGATATCGTTATAATTGTACGCTGTTATTGTTAAGCATTGTGTATCATCCAACAAAAAATGCGTATTGAATTATGAATGCAGTCATGTATTCTATATTATTTAGAACAAGACTGCATTCATAACTCAACAAAAAAAAATTGAGGGTTAATACACAAATGCTTAACAACTTCCATATTGTATTGTATTGTATTTCGATGGCAGCCACAGTCGGTGATGGGCCCCGTTTATTTCGTTACCGGGACTGTATTAATAATTCATTGTACGATACAATTTGGTTTGAACCTTCATTTATTTGATACTAACTGTGCCCTGTGACTTCGTATAAGCAAAATAAACTACAGGCGCCTAGTAAATTTTTACGCCATAAAATTGCCTGAATTCTTCCCCATTATCCACGTCTATAAAGTTTTTTTTTTAATAAGGGGGCAAACGAGCAAACGGGTCACCTGATGGAAAGCAGCTACCGTCGCCCATGGACACTGAAGAGCTGCAGGTGCGTTGCCGGCCTTTTAAGAGGGAATACGCTCTCTTTTTTAAGGTTGGCAGGTCGTATAGGTCCGGAAATACTGCTGGTGACAGTTCTTTCCAGAGCTTTACAGTGCGTGGCAGAAAGTTACGCGAGAAACGCTGGAACGGTGGAAGACTGCCACTCATCAAGGTGATGAGGATGGTATATTATTTGCGTGGGACGATGGCGAAAAGTTGCAGGTGGTATGATTCCGAACAATTCCTCAAAGCACTCCCCGTGATTCAACCGATAGAGGATGCAGAGTGAAGCTACATCTCGGCGTAATTCCAAGGGGTCCAAGCTGTTTGAAACACTATGGTAGTCAACAATTCGAGCAGCCCTTCGTTGGATACGACCCAGAGGGAGCAGTTGGTATTTTGGCACCCCTGCCCAGAGATGAGAACAATATTCCATATGAGGCTGAACCTGCGCCTTGTAGAGTTGTAGGCGTTGGTCCGGACTGAAGTACCTACTCGCTCTGTTAAGAACACCAAGCTTCTTCGAGGCTAACTTGGCCTTACCCTCTAGATGATATCGAAACTGGACTTCGCTTGATATGTTAACACTTAACGCCAAGTATTTCAGTAACAGTAGACTTAAAGAAGTAGGATACCAATGTCTTGTATAGTATGAATATTTTACAATGTATACTTAGACATTGCATTGTATGATTAGAATAGTACAGAGAACTGATGCAGTGCGTCAGTTCCATGTAAACAATCCACAGTCTGTTCATTACCCTCCTCCGAATCATTTCTCTTGCAAATATAATATAGGGCACTGGTGTTTGCGCTGTAACATACGGGCGGCCTAAACGGACAAACAAACAAACAATGTAGGTAGACTATGTACAAATAGCTTATATGGAAGTTATGAGGCGTTTGTACATGCCAAGAGCATGAGATGCGTTCATGTCTGGTTAGGTGGAACAAAGCAGTGATTACCTATCTAAGAAAGATGATGTTAAGGAAAATTATATATTTTATTGTTTAAAGCCATTCCTGCGCGGAGGGTTGCCAGGCGTCCGGACAAAGCCGGACACAGTCAGGCTTTTTGCTTGCGTGTCCGGCCAAAATTAAAGGGAGTCCGGCTTTTGTAGAGCCTAGAATCTATAACTTTATATAAAAGTCCTACAAATTTTAGACGGTTGACGGACACCTAATGAGATATAAAATTATAGAGCTATTAAATGTTTAATTGTTTTAATAAAACAGAAAATCTGTACATGCTACCGAACGTATTGCTATACGTACTAAAAGTTTAAGATTCTAAGTACCTACTCGATAGCAAGGTTCCGGCTTTTTTGTACTAATGTCCGGCCAAGCTGACTGCTTTGTCCGGCTTTTCGGTCTAGCAACCTGGCAACCCTACCTGCTCCAGTCCCCGGCCCCGCTAGTTGTAAGAGGTTTCAATTCCAATGGCATATTATCACAATAGACATAACTACCAGTAGTTCGACTGCAAAGAAACGGACAGGTTTCAATATCTGTCAAATTCGTCGGGTTTCACTAGGATTAGGAACGGAATGTGCCTCGCGCTGGCTGATATAATTTATTTTTAAATATTTAAAATAAAGATTTCAAAATTGCATTCTGACAATTTTAATCGCATGTGCCAAAACACAACAATACGACCAAAGAGGAACACGTCCAGCGAATATGTCATAGTTTTAAATTCGTAGGTAACAAGTTAACAACCTTAGCGACGATTTTCGTCATAATACGTCAAATTTAAAAATTTCAACATCAGTAATTCTAAATCGGCATAAACTATAATTCTGTCTACTCTGATATTATGAAAGACTTGGACACTTTTCAACACTCATCATATATTACAATTACCATGGGCGTACCGAGGGGGGGGGCAGACGCCCCCCCCCCATGGATCATGTTGACGTCCCTACTAAGTATATTATCTAGTACTTTTATGTATAAAAATTAAGAAAACTATTTTTTGCCATTTGTTTGCAATACAATATTTTTACAACTAAAAATTAGTAAGTAATTTTTTATTCTTTATAAATACCTTGCTTATGAAAAATCTGATTTGCCCCCCCCTGGCCCAGGACCTGGGTAATTTGCCCCCCCCCGGCACCAGGACCTGGGTAATTTGCCCCCCCCCCCTGGTCCAGAACCTGGGTACGCCCATCGGTATTACTACAGAATATATTATATTAGTAGGTATTACATACGAGATAACTACGGTTAGTGATCTTTAGCTTATGTTTTTTAAAAATGAATTAATTAATTTGGCAAAAAAGCTCAGATATACAACGTGTAACTAAACTAAGTGATAATACATAGGGTGTGTACCTATGTGTCCCTTGTATAGAGTTCCCTGTGAAAGTAGCAGCAATGGAAGTTTATTTTTTTTTAACTTTGTATGGATAAACTCCTGAAACACTGGGTAGATTGCCCATACAAATCACAAAAATTTGTCGCCCTTTCAGCGCTGCTACTTTTGCATTGAACAGGGACACAAACATACCCTAAAGTTCAAAAACACTTCGTTTTGTGACACCCTATATACTATAGAGTATAGATTTATCACAGACAATGTCATGAGGTGCTTTTTGCAGCATGTTATCAATTTTTCTGAATAAAAACACCTCCATCGTGGGTATGGCAGATACAATAGATTTTCATAAAATTATATCATTTCAAAAGTGAAAAAAATTTTTGGTCTTTCAGCGCTGCCACTTTCACAGTGAACTCTCTACAAGGAACACATACACACCCTAAAGCATTAACACTTATTTTTGTTACACCCTGTATACTTGCAACAGTGAAATAATACATACTTTTGGTTACTATATACCTTTTTTTTTTTTTTTTTTTTTACTATATACCTGCCATTGTAAGATAATACTTGACGTCATTTGGCACAATTAGTTAGATAATGAGGTCGGTGTAATCAGGTAACCACACCAATTACAGACCTGACGACTCCCACCGGGATCGTTATTACCTGCTAATAGACAACACATGATTCGGAAACTAAATATTGATGGGCAAGAGTAGATTCAACTCGAATAAACATGTTCTTGCACTATCTTCACTATATTTACTAGTAAATATTAACAAAAGACTCCGGTTTTTATTATAAAAAAGTAGCAATATATTTAAAAACTATAACTCAATAGTAAAAAATACAACGTTAAAAGAAATCATTTCAATTTTACTTAGCCGTCTAGCCTCTAAGAGGATACATTCAAGCATATAATATACGTGCTTAAAGGCACAATCGTTATCATTTTTTTTTTGCTTTTGCCGTAGTCGAGTAAAAATCAAGCTTCAGAGCCTAGTTTAAAAATATAAATTGAGACAGAGTTTTTAAACTAATTTATTTTACTTAATTTGTTTTCGGACAGAGTATAAAATCGGGCATTGTTAGGATAAAGATCTTAGAATCTTCATCAGTCCCCTGTGTGATTTAAGTATAGATAGAGTTGAAGCCGGCCGCAGTTTTGTTCGCAAAGTTAAATTACTTTTAAAACAGCTGTTAGGTGAACTGTGAAATGTAGTTTTACAGAAATCGCTACATTCATTCTATTACTTTGTAAGTTTAGAGGGAATTTGTTGGAGTTTTTTGCTTTGAAATGCGGTCGCTTTTAGCGGTGCTTCCATTGTTCCAGAAAGTTCTACATCAAAGAGTTTACATTATGTATCCTTACTATGTTTGGAACCTTTTTAACCAAGTGCTAAAAGAGGATCATGTTTTTCGAGTTAATATGAAGGTGTATTTTTGGGACGCTCTATAACTTAGGTGCTCGTCAAATTCGATTTTTAGGAGTATCCTTAGATTTATCTCAATTATGGGATGTCTAATATTTCTTCATAATTTGTTTAATATTCTAAGATACACACTAAAATTATCCATATCATACTTCTTATTTTTATTATTTTTATTTTTTTTACAATTTTTATTTTTTACATTTTTATTTTTTATATATTTTATTTTATAATATTATAAATGCGAAAGTGTGTATGTCTGTCTGTCTATCTGTCTATCCGTCTGTCTGTCTTCACGCCCAAACCTCGGAACCGATTTTGCTGAAATTAAGCATGGAGATACTTTGAGTCCCGGGAAAGGACATAGGATACTGTTTAGCCCGGAAAAATGTACGGTTTCATCTCGATAAACCACTTTAGGCGCAACGGAGTTGCGGGCGTCATCTAGTAATAGTAATAGTACATTTAACTTGACAAACGTGTAATTACAATATTTTTGTAAAGTTTAAATTTATTCAGCCTGAATAGAACTTATTAGCAACGACGTAATAATCTAGAGTTGCTATTTTTATTTGTGCTTCAAATAATAGCAATATTTTATCTGGGAAATTGCCGTAACTTTTTTTATTAATGCCTAAAAAGCAATGAACTCATTTCTCAAATTGTAATCATAATAGTTTTACGCCCGTTACTCATGTTGACTCATGAGTCATGAGTCATACAGTTACTAACCAATTTAATTTGTATTATCATTAGTTTGTTGCTTCATGTAGACTATGGTATTTAGCTAATCGCATCCTTACTATACATTCTTTAATGATAATAATAATAGAACAAAAATACAAATTTTTACTAAGATTTTTTTTATCTGAGATGTCTTTCCTGGGATATCGTCTTAGATTTTCCTATAATTTTTTCTCGCAGATATTTCTGATTAGCCTGGGCATCGCTAATCTAGTTATTATCAAACCATTCTTATCAAGACCGTTGTTTGTTTATACTTTTCTAAGCATCAATGTCACTCTATCATTAGACTTTGATAACAAACCACGTCTGCATACTGCATTCAAGCGTGCAACATACGAGTGTATCTCTCTCTTTTTCTCGCATAGCAACAACCTACATCTGTCTCTTTCGCCATTGACTGACCAGCCGTTCTCGCCAATGTTTCCTTAGTTTATTTTTGGGAACCGACACAACACATACGTATTTATAACAAAATGTGTAAATAGTTTATTTCGTAGTAAAATGAGTTTATTGTAGAGTTCTGCGCCTGCGCATGTTTTTCACGTAGAATTGAGGTTAAGTGTATTCGTTGAAAGTTTTTTTTTTGTGATAAAGTGAAAATGAGTACCGATATCAATTTGGACGATATTTTGCAAAAGTTAGGGCCCTTCGGAAGGTACAATATAGTGAACTATGCCCTGCTTCTGTTCCCCATATACCTGGCGGGCATGTACGGATCAGTTTTCGTCTTTGAAGCCCCTGATATTAGTTATAGGTGAGTTATTTTGAGTTTATGTACCTTACTTGAAGACACCAGTGGATGGGGTAAGTATAAATTTGAAAACTGTCTTTTTCGCATAAATGGAGGCTTTAAGACCGGAAAAAATATAATATGGATTCTATGTTTAGCTAGAGCTAAACATAGAATCCACATTAGCCAGATGATGAAATAGTGAAGTTAGGTTTGTTTAAATTATCTCTATATTAATACGTGAGAGAAAAACTTTGTAACCCTTTTTACAAAAAATGGGGAAACGTAGGTGCATGAAATTTCGCACAGTTATAGTTTATATGGTGAAGGAGTGCATCGAGCTAATTTTATTTTAAAATTATGCTTTTATCATATTATATATTTTTAACAAATAAAACATTACACACACTATGACACTACTACTAGGAAAAATACGAATTATACTCTTTAATTTATGGTTGAAGTCTGTTGACAACAAGTTGACAAATTTAAAATGGATTATTGTTTTTGTTATTTAATTTTAGATACCTACTATTAGACAATGCTTAAACGGCCAGTCTGAGATCAGCTGAGTCCCAGAGAAAAGAATTGAAAAAACTATGATGAAGTCAATATTTTTTACAAGATATAGGTAGTAGTCCTAATGTCGTTGCAAGTAAGGTCGAATTTCGACGATTGGGCGATCTCTAGTAACGGGAAAACTACGAATAATAAAAACTAATTATTATTTGTAGGAGAAAAATGAATAATTGATTATGTTGTAAAATATCAGTACCTGGTTGATTTGATGTCTTCATTTTTCGGTGAATTTCTAGAAAACCTGTTTCGTAATGTTATCGTATATCAAATGGATTATTTATGGGTACTATAACGTATCAATAAATATTTCAAGCCCAAAAGTAATTTTAGATCTAACTAAATATTGACCAAACCAAGCCAAATATTTGCTTATAATTTGTCTCGAATAGTAAACAGTCTCTAGTCTCTACCTTGTCTCTATCACATAATTTTCAAAAAATATTTTGAAAATCGATGCTATAAGTTGAAGCTTCTTTCTATCTTCTATCATGTACAGCTTTATCTCCGTACAATACACGACAAGACGCAGAAAAATTCAGCCCTTTTTCGTTTTTATTTTCAGTGTAATAATATCGAAAAATGTTACAACGAACGAAGTGTCCTTATCACTCAATATAAACTTAGTTAAAAGTCGGCAGTTATTTACTAAGGGGCTATTTCACCACTTCCTGATAAGGCTATCCACTAATTAACTAGACATATCAAGTATGGAGAATCTGTCAAAAAAGTTGTCTAATATTAGGCACTTTATCAGAAAGTGGTGAAACAGACCCTAAGTATAATAAATTTATAATGTCGAGTAGCCTATTGTTTTACATCAATGCCGCTAATTCCTTTTATAATTAAGCAAATTGTAGAGCAAGATCTCCTACTTTCTTTCTCTTTCATTCTTATAATAAAATACGTAGTAATATTATTAGAAGCGAAAGTGTGTTTGTTTGTGTGTGGCCGGTTTCATTGAAACCAGGCCAGCTACGCAGGAGTAATTTTATAGTGCCCAAGTGTGCGCGCAGTACACAAGAGCACTCTCTATTCCTTTACTCTCATAATCCAGTGGGACGGAAGACCGACACGACCGGCAAGAGATCAGGCGCAGGACCGACTTTTTACATGCCCATCCGACGCATGGATCATCTAATACTTGTCAGACAATCAGGTGATCAGCCTGCATCGTCCTAACCAAACTTGGAAATAGCACGTTTCCAACGCGGGAATCGAACCCACGACCTCCGAGTCAAGAGCCGCGCTCTATGCCACTAGACCACGGAGGCGTTAAATTTTGTATGGAGATACTTATGAAGAGGATACTTTTTATCCCGGGAAAATGTGCGGTTCCCGCGCGATAAATGAATTTTGGCGCAATGGAGTTGCGGGCGTCATCTAGTCTTATAAAGTCTATTGAAATGTAACATGAGCTTTGCGTTTATTATAGGACGCAATTTTATTGTTATAAAATTTTATTTGCATAAAATTGTCTAGGGATCGGGGGATCTTTTCCTCAAAAGATCTACAAGGTTGGTCTGAGGCAATTTTTTTGTAAAATGTATTAAACAAAGTTAAAACGTGTATTAAACTAATAAGAATACTTTAAAAAAATCTAACTTTTTTGGGTTAAACGTATAACTTTTTCAATTTTTAATTAAGGGTGAAAAGTTAAATAAACATATTTGTAGGCAAAACAATTTGCAATAAATTATGATTTTACAAATTTTTTGTAAAAACGTCGTATAGTTTCCGAGAAATCGCCAAAATAGTGTTGTCGTCCTTTTTTTAAGATGGCTATTCGGTCCTAAAATTGTAACATTTCAATGCTAAAATAGAGAGTAGAGGTGGACATAATATTATTCAATTGATTCCATCGTCATCGTCGAAAACAAAGGGGTAAAGTTTGACGCGTGTCCCTGTCTGATAATATTATAGCTCCAAAACGGAATAAACCTATTTTGATTTTTTTATAGCGGTCGTAATATTTATAATCATTCAGTATAATAATATTTGGGTCAATTTACACAAATATCCTTTTTACCTTATGTATTTTAAAATATTTTTCGTAACACATACTTACTAGTTTTGAGACTGGCCACACATCTTATATAATATAAAATTCTCGTGTCACAACTCACAATGTTTAAATTACCGTACTCCTCCGAAACGGCCTTACTGATTTTTACCAAATTTTATATGCATATTCAGTAGGTCTGAGAATCGGCTACTGGCTACTTTTTATATTGATAAGTACATTTTTTAAGAAAATAATTGTAAATTATTACAACTCGAGACTGACGGCAACCATTGTTTGTGCGACGGGATAGCGATGGACGTTGCCATGGTGACATACTTATTTAGTCACTTTTATAAAATAATATGGGCGAAATACTTTATAAGTATGGCAAAACAATGTTTGCCGGGACAGCTAGTAATATTATAACAGTAATATAGTTTTACGCATGGTGTATTATGTAACCAGTTGATGTTTGCAAAACTCGCAACCACAATATCACCCTAAGACTGGTTTTCTATTTCTAAAACATATTAATATTATGTAGGTTTATACACATAAAAATACTAGCTTTCGCCCGCGGCTTCGCCTACGTGGAATCTGAGAACGATATTATAATATCAGAAAAAAAAAATAACTTTTATATAAAATATAGCCTATATCAGTCAGTAATACACCAGCTTTCTATCGGTCTTAAAATTTTTGCAATCGGTCCAGTAGTTTCGGCGATTACCTCCTACAAATATAAAACAAACTTTACCTCTATTATATTATTAGTGTAAAACATTATACTAGAGGTAAATGTTTTACAAAATTAAATAGGAGTTTATGCGTGGTTTTCCTAGTCTTTAACTTTTCAAGGTTACTTTAAGCATAAATTAAAAACTTGTGCCACCTTATAGATAAGTTGTGTCGTCGGTACAAAATTACAAATTCTGTGCAAAAAAATATTTTAAAATTTTTACCCTGTAATTGTGTGATATCTACAAAATAAAAATTAAAAAATATTTAATCCAAAACATAAATCTTAAATGTTTAATATTATTGTCAGTATCAGGACTGTAAAGACGTAGTTACGTAAGCATAAAGATACAAAATTTTATACCCAATAAAATGTCCTCATTTCTATGATAGTCACTAGCCTCGGCCTCAACTCCTCTAGAGTCTAGAAAGATTTCTAATCTTTCTCTCTTTGTTGAAACAAATACTATTTATAGTTTTATAGCTAATCTAATCCTTTTAAACTTTGAGTACATGAGCGCGCTATACTTAACTCCTAAATTACAAAATTGACACATACGAAACTTTAGGTTCGTTCTTACAAACGTCGCAACCAAAATTTAGAACAGGAACTAACGTCGCACTAGCAACTAGGAATAAGTAAACAAAGACAGAATATAGTCAAGACGGAGCTCATCCCGGGAGCAAATGATCACGTAGATTGAAAGGCGTTGCACATTTGCACCAGCCGCGCCAGCCGCGCCAGATTTACATATATTTGCATCAGTCAGCTGTCATACGACACAACTTGGATTGCTAGATAGCGGAAATATAAGGAAATTGTGCATACTGGTATAAATGGTAAAAATGTCCCCTGCCAACAAGCTATGCTAAATAGTTATTACTTATTATATCTTATTGTCGATACTATCATCGATATCTTAAATTGTCTATAGTCTATACTCTATACTAATATAATTTCATATAATATTTCGTTTTTCGTGTTAATTTAAGTCATTAACACTAACAGGTCCCTGGAAATTTGATACCTAATTTAATCAAAACGATTAATAAATAAAGTAATTGTTAAATTGACATGTTATGGCTGATGAGTCACTTTCATGATTTAAATTTGTTTAAGACTGGAAATCATAATATATTTTATGTATGCTCTACGTAGAGTCAATCATACGGTCATTTAAAAAAATATTGTCCCAGGCACTACAGTATTTGAGGAGTGGTTACTTCGCCCTGAAAATACTGTATCATCCACTATTGTGGATGATACAGTATTTGTTTATTTATTTATAAAACTAGGCCTTTGCAGTTTGCATCTATTGATGCAAACTGCAAAGGCCTAGTTTTTTTTCTACACAGAGACACTAGAGTCTAGAACTCTAGACCGTAGCTAGAAAAGGTGAGTGCTTGGGGAATTGACATTCGCTAGACGTGATAATTTGATCAGCTTGGAATTTGCACATTATGTCCAGCCATCTAAGTTTTCACATGCGTTGTCTATTCCATGTATATCTATGGTCGAGTATCATATAATTTCGTGCAGTTCCCGTATGCATGCTGCTCACGCTACTTAGGCTAGCTTCTATTCCGTGTTTATAGAATATTCATGATTCAGAATGTTTTAGTGTATTTCTGTATAACGCCCACATAAAGCTGAGAAGTTTGGTAGATCCCAAACTTTACAAGTACCCGAGTATAGGTGTTTTGAGTCGTAGCTAAGGCTTTGACCATCTGTATCATTTTCGCGATCAGATCTCCGATCAGAGGCCGTAGCCAAAGTCCCTTTGGTTAAAAACGATGACGAAATTCGTTATCAAAATGTATGGGATTTGACATTAGTCTTCGAAAGCGAAATGTCATTTAGCGATGACTTATGTCAAACCGCATACATTTTGATAACGAATTTCGTCATCGTTTTTAACGAAAGATACTTTGTCTAAGATGCTACGCTACGGCGATCTGTAGCTCTACCATGAGTTTAAAGCTATAGTATTTATCGATACTCGATACCAACTACATAAATATATAGTCTTGTGTGTAATGTGTTGAGCCAGCGGACGGTCGCGCTCCACGTTATGCACACGCAGCAAATATTATTAAATATTAATTAATATTATTTTCGCGAATCGCGCGGCTGATTGCCGCTGCACGTCACCATGGCGCTCGTGGCGAATGAGTTGCTGGCGTTTACCCAGCACGCCATCGATACAATGAACGAGGTTAGCATAATGCAGATCTGCAAGTCCTCCTTCACCAGCGAGGAGATTTGCTAGGGGAAGCATTTGCTCTACGAGACGCTCTAGAGACGCCAGAGCGCGAATATGCCATCGCGACGGAGGGATGGAACAGAAAGAAGTGTGATATAATATCCTTGCTGAAGCAGACGGATCCGGATAAGGTGCCGGCTTTTGTGGCGAAAAAACTGCACAAACTGCCGCCCGTGGCGCTGGACCACGTCAACGTCGTCACCCTCTTAAAGGACATCAGATTCCTGAAAGAAGAGTTGGCCGAAGTTTGAGGTAGACTGCAGGCATCGGAGTCTACGATCAGCGATCAACGTAATGAATTATCACAATTAAAGAGTGGTAATTCAATATGTAGGTCACTTGATGCCGCGTTCGTCACTCGCCGACGTGGTGCTCAAGCGATCATGTTCAGCCCGTCAGCACTTTCAGACGGGACAACGAACGAGCACGTCATCGCCGCCGCCGCCGCTGCCCCCGCCACCCGCGCCCCGCCTGCAACGGAGCCGCGGCCGAACTACGCAAGTGTAGCCGCTTGCCGCGTTCCAAAAACAAAGGGAAAAAGGAGGCCCCTGCAAAGGAGTGTCCTTCCTCCGAAAAGGGCCGAAAGTGCGATGATGACGGGTTTATAAGAGTGGAGATGAAGAAGAAGAAACCCGTCGTCCGCAACCATCGCGGCACCGCACCCGAAGGACCCGAGCAGCTGTTGCGGCGTGAGACTCCCGCGATGCCGCTGTACGTGTCCAGGCTGCACTGGTCCACGACGGTCGAGCAGGTCGTGGACTACATCAGGAGCAAGACTCACTTCGTCTTGAGGGTCGAGCGCTTGGAGTCCCGCCACAAAGTGAATTTTAGCTCCTTTGTGGTGAGAGTCCCGACGCACCATCTACCGATCTTCGAGAAGGAGGAGTTCTGGCCGATTGGAGTCGTCTACAGGAGGTTCCGAGGACGACTTCCGAACACGTCGCGCCCCACGTCGCAGACAATACGTGTTTAGTGTTAGTGTTAGTTTTTAGTATAATTGTATGTATGTTAGTCTATAAGGTATTTATAATACGGACCAAGATGCCTGAGTTAAATAAATAAATAAATAAAATAAATAAATAAATAAATAGTATGGCGATTTTAGTTCCGCAAGTAACCGCTAGAGGCGCTGTAAAATTTGCCATACTAAAAATGTACGTAGTCGGTATCGAGTATCGATAAATACTATAGCTTTAAACTCATGGTTTTAGCTACTGATCGCGAAAATGATACAGATGTGGACATGTCGTTAATTTTTCTGCCCAAATGAGTAAGAATGTATTTAGTTGGAGTAGCAGTAAGTAACTTGGTAAAAGGCACTGACCGTATTTATCTTATGTCTATTGTTATATTTTTTTAACATTTGACAGTCAGAATTTAAAAATATAATACCAGATAATACGCAGTCAAAAATACACACTAATCACTTTTGACTCACGAACCAATAGAAAACTATTATCAAATCAAACATACTATTACGAGTACTTGTGTATAACTCTGTAGACTTTATGAAGACTCAATATTTTTTTATTTGTGTTAGGACTTAGAGAATTTACTACATGGGTATATCATTTTACTATTAGCTTAATTACCAAGTACTTACATACAGTACAATATAATAAAAAACCGGCCAAGTACGAGTTGGACTCGCTCATGAAGGGTTCCGCAGCAGCAATAAGGTTTATTTCTATGAAATTAAAAGGTTTTCGATTTATTTTTATATTTTAGTTGATTTAATGAAATTTAAATTAAGGTCTACTATTTATGACGTATAAAAAAACCACTTGCTAGATCTCATTCAAACCAATTTTCGTTGGTAGTTTTTATAGTACATCATATTTTTTTAATAATCATACCCCTACTTTAGAAGTCTAACTTCTAAAGTGGGGGGGGGGGGGGGCACACATTTTACCACTTTGGAAGAGTCTCTCTCCCAAACTATTCAGGTTAGAAAATTAGAAAATTATATATATAACCATAGATACCCGTTGTACCTATGGAAACCCCTAAATTTTTTAATAATCTTTCCATTTTTGTATCAAAATCTTAATTCGGTTTACAGACTACATCTACTTACCAAGTTTCAATAGTATTATAACTCTTATAGTTTCGGAGAAAAGTGGCTGTGACATACGGACGGACAGACAGACAGACAGACATGACGAATCTATAAGGGTTACGTTTTTTGCCATTTGGCTACGGAACCCTGAAAATGCTATAAATAATATCACTTATCTGAAATCAAGCTCATACTATAGTTTGTGCGTTCTAAGATGATATGGGTGACAGTTTTCATGTTCCTTGCTACGGGTTTTTTTACAAGAAAACAAAAAAAATCAAAATGTAATAAATTATATTCCAACTACAAAAACAAATGTTTCCTTTAATTGTAAATGAATAAAAATGAAAAGATGCTGAATGCTAACTTATTAATAAAAATTAAAAATATTAACTGTGAAATAGGAGTATAAAACAATTGTTACGAAAACATTTGAAAAATGTCATATGCATGAAACGGAACTTATGTCAATAGAGATTGACTATGTTGAATCGAAATCAAATCGATAAAACAGGGCGGCCATCTTTAATCGCCGGCACCACTGAAATGTCAGTACGAAATCGATAATTTCGATTGCAATTCCTTTACGAAGTGATTCGATATTTTTTAAACTATCGATTAATTTTAGTAAGGTAACATCCCTACTATTGTCAATTATAATGTGTCACGCATATCATCATAAAACGCACAAACTATAGTATGAAAATAATTTACTATTCAATTATTATACTGTGCTATTACCATAGATTTATTTATATACTGTCGTAGCTATTACTCAGCAAAAAGTGAAAGGTCAAGGTGACGTATAGGCTGGCTAATTACTCTCTCACTCAAAAAAATACACCTCTCTCTTTCTCCCACAAGGCAACTTCTTTCGATCAACCGGTTTCGATGTTTCCTTACTTTGGCTCTAGGAGCCGAGAGAGCCGATTAAGCAAACACGTTTTATTTTTGTATCATAACTCATAAGGCGCTTTGCAGACGAGGGGGCGGGGCGGGCCGGTCAATTTCGCTGCGTACGCCCGCCAATGTCTGCGGCTGCCCGCGCCGCGTACATAAAGCACAGTGCACACGCCGCGCCGTCTGTGTTACTGCATGTAAACTAGTTTGTGTGATCCGCGGCGCGGTGGGCAGCCGCGGACGCGCGCCGCCAGTGTCCGCCGGGCACCTGCGGCGCGGTCTTTTTGCCCGCCGTGTGCGTTGGTAATATAGGATTTCCTTTGTGCTATCGTTCGCGGCGAAATTGACCGGCCCGCCCTGCCCCGTCGTCTGCAAAGCGCCTAATGCTTAATTTTGTATTAGAATTTATCATTAACATAATATATTTTATCATTATCATTACAATAATTGTGTAATTAATTATTAATGAGATCTACTATAGTATAGCCTTCTTTATCCTATGAAATTCAAAGCAGCATTTTTTTTGACCCAGGAATCGAACCTTCGACCGAGTCGTGAGCAAAGCTATACCAGTAGACAAAATGACAACCCCAATTATAGACAAAATGACGAGCTAAACGTTTATAACATAACCTTCTCCTTTTTGGAAGTCGGTTAAAAAGTGGAAGTTTTTATGACACCCAGTACCCCAGCTGTAGCACAGGTGCACAACCGTATTTCCGTGTAACAAAACTTAGTGATAAGTACCTAACACTTTAGGGTGTGTATCTCTGCTCTTGTATAAAATTCACTGTGAAAGTAGCAGCGCTGAAAGAGTTTTTTTTTAACTTTTGTATGAGAAAATCTATGACGCTGGAGCAAGATACAAAAGACAAAAAAAATTACCCATACCCCATACACACCCTAAAGCGTTATCATTAAGTTTGGTTACACCCTGCATTATAAGAGTTTAACATTTTACTGTACGAAAAATCCTGAATGAAACCATTGTAGACAAAAGTTTACGAGGTTATGTTAAAAAAATAATTGTAGGTACAATATGATGGATATGGAGGGAATGCCGTATGTTAAAAAAAATAATGTGATACAATAAAATGTTCAACTTTTGAAGCCCTTTCATATTGTCTCAAAGTGCTAAATAGAGACGATGTGCCCCTCCATCATTACAAATTCTCACAATTAATTTGACTCGTTTCGCCGGTTGGTCTGTGAGACGTTTGAGCCGAATGATATAGCAATTTCTATAGCAGGCAATCATCGGCTGCAGGTCGTTGAGCAAATCAAATGGCGGTGAATTTGTGTGCCCCAGCAAAGCCTCTATGCCTCTGCCGAAGTTTAACAGGAAACGGAAATCACGGAAGTGCACTGACCATTGCGTGACATGAGTATTTGATTGTTACTTGAGACTGAAACTAGTGTTTTTGTCTATATTATTAAAACTAGCGACCCGCCCCGGCGTCGCACGGGTATAAAATAGTATAGCCACTGAATAAATGATTAGAATCGATAGCCTATGATCCTTCACGTGGTCTACTTATTATTATCTGTGCCAAATAACATAAAAATTGCTCCAGTAGTTCGCGAGATAAGCCCTTTCAAATAATTTCCCCCGTTTTTTCCACATTCTCCTATTAGTCTTAGCGTGATAAAATATAGCCTATAGCCTTCGTCAATAAATAGGCTATCTAACACTAAAATAATCATCAAAATCCGTTGCGTAGTTTTAAAGATTAAAGGGAACAAAGGGACATGAGGGATAAAAGCGACTTTTTATAATAAGTATAGATTTAACGAGACAACCCTATATTACTACTTACAACCTTATAATTATACTACTAGACCCTTTATTAACGAGATTCATAGAAAAGTTATTTAGTGTCAAGTAAGTAGTCCCAAAAATGCGTAAACTTAATTATCTTATTTGCCCTAGTGCGTTTTCATCGAAGCCGTGTTGCGATGTGCTTTGAGAAGAATTCGATTTTTAGTTACCTAGAGAATTAGAATATACGAGCTTTTGCCCGCGGCTTCGCTCGCGTCAAGAAGTATTATTATATACAAACTTTCATCCCCTATTTTAACCCCTTGGAGGTGAAATTGATCAAAATCCTTTCTTAGAGGATGCCAAATTTCAAATTATGCCAAATTTCAGCCCGATCCGTCCAGTGGTTTGGGCTGTGCGTTGAGAGATCACCATGTCAGTCAGTCACCTTTGAGTTTTATATATATAGTTAATTTTCTTGTAGTAAGCCCAGCGATTCTATCCTAAAGTAGTGTTTTTAACACGCTTTTTTAATACATTTTTTTTAAATATTTTACCAAATTATTTTGCTCTGTCATTGGCTCTTAATACACGGTACGCAAAGTTTCGAATTAATTAGTCTACTGGAGATAAGTAAAATTGTGCTCAAAGATTTCGTTACATACATACATAGAGCCCTTGCTTATAAAACGCATTCCTTGTATCGTAGCTCTCGAGGGCCTAGCTAGACAAGTGGCACGCGATTATCATAAACGCCACAAAATGTATGGGATTTGACATTAGTATTCGCTAGCGAAGCGATGAATTATGTCAAATCGCATACATTTTGTTGGCGTTTACGTTAATCGCTTGCCACTTGTCTAGGGGGGCTGGAAACGCAGCCTAATCAGCCACATTCCGCACGACGCAATGTACATCCAGTTGATCCAAATGCACCGAATTTCATGGTAAGGGCAGGTCTTGTCCTGCGATCGAGAGCACTAATCTAGCAGCCGTCTTCAATTTGCGCCAAGCTTGACGAATCACACAACCTCCTCGTTTGCACACGTCCGTCACTGTGTGCTGGATTCAAGGAGATGTGTTGTGAATTTCAATCGTCCTCACTAATAATATAAATTTGCGAAAGTGTGTCTGTATGTTGGCTTTTCAGATCTGATTAATATGGGTATAAAAATACTTTGAGAGACTGGGAAGGACACAGGATAATTTTTGTTGCCAAAAATGTACGATTTCTGTGCTATAAATTTTAAGCGGGCATAAATATCATAATGCTGAAGAGTTTGTTTGAATGTCACATTATAGAGTAATACGTGGGAGAGCCATGCTTCGGCACGAATGGGCCGGCTCGACCGGAGGAATACCACGTTCTCACAGAAAGCCGGCGTGAAACAGCGCTTGCGCTGTGTTTCGCCGAGTGAGTGAGTTTACCGGAGGCCCAATCCCCTACCCTATTCCTTTCCCTACCCTCCCCTATTCCCTTCACTTTCCCCCCCCCCCCCCCCACTATTACCCTATTCCCTCTTAAAAGGCCGGCAACGCACTTGCAGCTCTTCTGATGCTGCGAGTGTCCATGGGCGACGAAAGTTGCTTTCCATCAGGTGACCCGTTTGCTCGTTAGCCCCCTTATTTCATAAAAAAAAAAGAGTAGACAACGGGGAAGGGGCTCCTTTTTTATGGGAACATGTACAAGCAAAATTCCTTTCGAGCAAAATGTTGAGTTCAATATACACCTATCTAAGGCTGCGTTCCCACCAGGGATGTGTTGCGAGGCATGTGTTTTTAAGACCCAATAACATCGCCGCGTTGAGCGATGTCACGGTAAGCTCACGTCAATAAAGCGATGCTATTGGTTCTCAAAAACACATTCCTCGCAACACATCTCTGGTGGAAACGCAGCCTTAGATAGGTGTATATTGAACTCAACATTTTGCTCGGAAGGAATTAAGCTAGAAGAACTCGTTCAAGTTTGAATTAAAATTAAACTGGTCTCACTCATAATCTTTATGATATCTCGTAAACTTTGCTGAAGATAATGATATCTGACTGATAACACGTATAATTAATGAGGATGAGGGATTACCAGGTCAACCTGACGATTAATATTAGTCGGTCGCCATGATTGATCGCACCACGACAGCTGGAGCTGATGGCCGATCTGTTGCTGTCTTGAGGTGTGTGCACTGTGTACCATTGAGTTACGGAAGGATAGGGTGTGACGTGCTTTAAAATGGCTCCAGTTAGAATGCCCTACGTCGCCAAAGTTACAGACAGATATAGATCTTATCAAAAAAGTTGCCTATAATATATTAAACTAGCTGTTCCGGAAAACGTTGTTTTGCCATAAAATGATTTTCTCTGTTTTCTTGCTTTTCTCTTGAAGTTTTTTCTGATATATTTTTTTCTATAGACCTCACGGAGCCCGAGACCTTTCCTACGAATGCAAAACCGAGGAAATCGGTTCGTGCGTTCTGGAGTTATAGCGTCAGGAAGGAAAACCCGACTTATTTTTATATATTAGATTACGCCATCTGGCATAGCAGATGTTCAACAGTTATTAATTTGCATATAGAACTAATAAGTATAAACAACTAGATGATGCCCGCAACTCCGTTGCGCCAAAATTAGTTTATCGCGCGGGAACCGTACATTTTTTCGGGATAAAAAGTATCCTATTTCCTATGTCCGTATCCTATGTATAAAGGACAGGGAAAGGTCCCGGGATTCGAAGTATCTCCATGCCAAATTTCAGCAAAATCGGTTCAGCGGTTTGAGCATGAAGAGGTTACAGACAGACAGACAGACACACTTTCGCATTTATAATATTATTATGGATTTGTTAGTCCCCACTTTAAAAAAATGTATTTCATTGCATTATTTTCACAAAACACCTTTTACCACAGCTTACTAAATAGTTATTGCTGTCAGCTGTGTGCATTGTTTTAATTTTTTATGCCATTGTTGAAAATTGTTGCGATTCTTATTCCTGGATATTAAAGTAATATTGTACGATGAGGCGTGAAAGCGTATCGCAATACAGAGAAATGTTTCACATGACTGGAATCAATCTATAGAATATTATTTTTGTTTAAAATATGATTAAAACTCTTTTATTTACGAATTTATGTTCCGCGTGTGCCGATTTGGATGGGTGCACTTTATTGTCCAAATAATGTCCTTCTCTTTTGTAAATAAGACGAAAGAGAAGGATAATGCTACTTAACCCACTTCAGAGATATTTATAATAAATCCATATAGGTCATAGAAACCTGGGGCTAAAACACTACCTAGAATAACGCCCACATCGTAACGTAACGCGGTGATGCATTTTTAAAACATACTTTCAAAACTAAACTGAACTTTATTTACTACACGAGAGGATACATTTCGAATTAACAAGCTTGTCGCACCCAGTGCCGAGCTGCCATTGCCAAATTTGAATGGCTTGAGCTACGAATGCTACAATGCGTTTATAATAAATGATAAACCCATCGTAGCTCCTTCTGACGTTGCAATATCAACAAAATTTATCAATTTTAGAGTCCTTCAATGACTTCTTGATGGGAGAAACGATGATGTTGGTATGACTTATCGTTTGAGGAAGTATAAATCTAAGAACTCTCGAAGCGAAGCCGATAACTGTTATGCAAATCGGTCTCAAGCATCGCACCCAACTCGATTTGTGGGCGAAAGGTTCTGATACATCGTTTGTTCAACACAAAATGAAATATATTGTAGGTTTATTTTTGTATCAATAACTTATTGGGCGTTGATGTACCTGTCAGTTGGCAAATATACATAGAGCTGGCTATGCTATAGTCATGACTATAGCATAGTAGCATACCTACTTTTAAAGATTTAAGTTTAAGTTAAGTTCGCGGTTTTGTCTGTCATGTAATTTTTTCAATGTGCCAGACAAGACAAGAAGACCTTGTACATAATAAATTTATTTATTGTGTTAAGAGCCTTCTGTCAGAAATATCAAAGCACGCTAGCCCCTCTTACACAGTACACCCCCCGCTATCCTCAAATTGTGATATAATGATTCCATGAATCGTGCCACCGAGCATTGTGCTTTGCGCTGCAGCTAATAGTGAACAATATCGCGTAACTAACAACGGTTCCCGCATCATAGCACGAAAGGAAAGGTGGTAACTCGTAAGTCCCAAAAATGTTTTAGGATGATTACTTAAAAATTAAATACAACACTAATATTTATTTCCTTTAGCCATTATTTTATAAAGTGTGTGATTGTAGTAGTATAAGTTATTTAATGATAGTAACTCAATAAGTGTAACAGATATTTGTTGAAAAGCCCAGAAAGATTCATGATTTCGAAAAATATAACTATCGAGTCAAAATAAGTGAATCGTGTTTTCCGGTTAAGCAAATATCAGATAAATATACATTATACAATGATTAAATAAATCTCAATTTCATTTAACTGCAGGTTATTCCTAAATTAGCAGGTCGATGTCTGTCAGTGCGAATATCGACGTTACGTGGCGGTTACGACGCTCGCCGCGTCCATGATAGGGCGAAATAGGAGAAAAAACCTTTTTACATAGATAAAAAATATTATAACTAAACATGTATCCAATCATTTCCCTGTAAAATTTTAATCGTAATCGAACTGTCCAAATTATTTTTTGATTGAGTCCCTGTAAGTCCTATAAAACTCAAAATGTTTTTAAAATCGAGGTTGTTTCGGAATTTTTTTTATCGAGCAAAATTATCTGTATTGTGTTTCTAACCAAAAAAGTCACTAGTTAAAAGATGTATCTATACATGTATATATTTTTCAGATTTTTTAATGACGCTTTCTTTAAAAATTACTTATTCTAGAAACGTTAATTTGGAATAACCTGCCCTTAAGTCAATCGTCTTCCGGGATCGTAATACTTAATAGAAAACTCAACAAAATTTAGCAGCCCGCTCTTAATATTTTTATTCCCTTAATAGGACACATATTTTAAATTTAATTTGGAGAGATGTAGCTCCTAATGCTTGCTAAAAAACTTTTACAGTAGTATAAAATTTGCCACACAAAATATTTCTACGAATATTACCTAAAATCCCGTATCCTCACCCTAATATCCTCGGAAACCCTCGAAAAGCTAATCAATTAATGGCTTATCAATGTAAGCACCATCATTAGCAGATTAGAAATTCGAGCGCCGACCCTTTGAAAACGCAGACGCTAATAACCCCTACGTATTCAAATAAATCCATCTTTCTTTGCAGATGTCATATTTCCGAATGCGAGAACCTAAATCATACCGATTGGCTCGAGTACGCCATACCCAAAGAGAAAGGTGAAATATCAAAGTGCAAAAGATTTCAATTTCGTGATAACATCTCGAGAGATGTGTGCAATAAAAATGAGTTTGAAACGACGATGGCAGTGGAATGTACTGAATTTGTGTATAGCGATGAAGACTCGGCTGTGAAAGATGTAAGATTTATAACCGTATAATATTTTTGACCGTATATTGTTCAAAAATTGGAGGGAGACTAAAAATGGTTTATAAAGTTGTAGATGCCTGTCTATAAAGAATAGAAGTTTGTTTGCATCGGCATCGAATAGGCTCCGAAAGTACTGGGTCGATTTGAATGTAATTTGGAATAAACATAAAACATCCTCGGAGAAACAAATATCATATTTTTTATAGTGAGAAATATACTATCAGAGAAGTTGATTCCTAGGCAGATGGCGGACCAGTAAATTGTTCGCGTTGTCAAACTCATCCCGATCACAGCTAACATTGAATTGACATAAGCCGACCACATGACGTAGGCACAGTATAGCAATATTAGTCCCTTATGTCATATTGCTATACTGTGACGTAGGTCCGTCAACTGCCTAGGAATCAATTTCCCCGATGGTACAATTACACCGTGTGGTACTGGTACTGTTTTTACCCCGGCACAACCTGTAGCACCGAAGTGTAGCACGTAATATTTTTGTATCAGCAGAAGAGGATTAATTGAAATTTTGATTACTCAATTTACCTCACTGGGTTAGTTGAAACACTTTCAATACCCAATGAGCCCACTGCAGTTTTTGGGATATTTATGACCATTATTGTTTCAGTTCGATCTGGGCTGCGATTGGAGGAGAACGCTTATTGGGTCCATACATAACGCAGGGTTATTTATTGCCCTACCCCTCACCGGATTCATATCTGATAAATATGGGAGGAAAATCGCTTTGTCAGTCGCTACTCTTATGAACGGTGTCTTCGGAGTGCTGAGATCGTTTTCGACAAGTTACATAATGATGCTAATTTTTGAGTTTCTGGAAACCGCTTTGGGCGGTGGAGTTAATAGCACAGCCTTTGTTTTCGGTAAGTCCAAATATTTGAACTTTGTATTGTCTTTTTCCTTGAGCGTTTACCGGCAGATTTTAAATAGACAATGAACTTAAGACTATAACCAGATTCTAATATTTTAATGCAATACTATTGCAGCTTCGTTTCTTGCTTTGACGAAGTCTTTTTCCTACTAAACTGCAAAATGGTATGCTCAAGAAATTAAATGCCAACGTACATTTCATATGAATAAAATTCGTTGTTGTCATAGGCAACCTGTACGTTTCTGAATAAGGAACGAAGCTACATTAATATTCCATTACCATCGTAGAATCAGGGTACCGTATTTTGTGACACATAACGGATCGCTAACCTTCGCTTATCTCTATGAATGGCTCAAATTCGCCATAGACTCGTTTCGATACTAGCATTATTAAATCTAGATTTACATTTTAGCAATGGAACTGGTGCATCCGAAGGGCAGAGTCTTTGGAAACCTGATTCTGAACAGCGTTGCCGTCGTTGGCGCAGGAACACTGGCGTTGCTGGCTTGGCAACTACAAAACTGGAGAGTACTAATAAGGGTCATATACGCACCAGCCCTTCTAGGTATAGCGTACCTCTGGGTGATGAACGAAAGCCCTCGATGGCTAATAAGCAAAGGTCGGAAGGACGAAGCGATGGAAATACTGAAAAAAGCAGCTAAAATGAACAAAGTTAACATATCAGATGAAACCTTGAGTCCATTGAATGCGGTTGGTAAATCAGAAGAAAATGAGGAAGCAACCCCAACTCCTGCTCTTGAGAAAAATGAGAAAGGAGCGTATATATTGGTGAAAGCCTTAAAATCAAATATCATTAGGAACAGACTAATCATATGCTCCGTTTTATGGGTCACATGCACTTTTGTGTACTACGGATTGGCTATTAACTCTGTATCGCTGGCTGGAAACCAATACTTGAATTTCGCTTTAGTCGCTTTTGTGGAGATACCTTCAACATTCATAGGGTTACTGGTGCTGGACAAATTCGGAAGAAAAAGAGTATTGATAGCAACTTATCTGTTGAGTGGTTGCTTATGTATAGGCTTAAGTTTTGTCCCTAAAGGTGAGACTGTTGTTTAATTTGTCGATTTGTACATAATTCGTTATTTATAATATTCACTGGTCGCTTCTTAATTAATATGTCACAAATCGTCTTATAATAAAAGAAGAGTCCAATTCCTTTCAATAACACTCTGTTCAGAGTTGAATATTGATCCTAGAAAACAAAGAAACAGAAGCAACAATAAAAATCTATTGTGTGAGCACTGTTCTCAAATCATTCTTCAAAACACATTCTAGTTATTAATTTAACATAACATAGAATTTATATTCATTACAGAATAAAAAAAATGTCTGCAACTAATTTAAAACATATTCCATTTCCCTTTTTTACAGATCTCAAAATAGTATCTTTACTGATCTACCTGTTGGGCAAGTGTACTATAACCATCGCATACTTCTCTGTATACATCTACGTGTCCGAAGTGTTTCCGACTAGCGTACGACAGTCGCTTCTCGCTGTTTGCTCCTCTTTCGGAAGATTCGGATCTACTTTGGCACCACTTACGCCATTATTGGTGAGTTTTCATATCATATCGTTATCTATAATTATCATTAGTGATTTTATCAGTAATTGGTCCTTATATATAATGCAATTTTTATTATTTCCTAAATACGTTAGTGAAAATTCGTTTTGAATTTGCAAACTTTGAATAACGGGTGAATTATTTTTAAGCCTTTAATATATATTTTTTCTTTCTAGCCAATGCGATCGGTGATCTTCGGATGCTTAGCTTTCGTTGCCACCTTGTTGGTCCTCCTTCTACCGGAAACCAAAAACATGTCTCTTCCAAATACAATAGAAGAAGCAGAAAGAATATCACAGAAGACAAGGAGAAAATCAACAGAAAATACTGTGGAATGATTGTTAAAGTAAACAAATTGTTTACGTTAGTGCATTTACACCAGGAAACATTTACGCTTACTTAAGATTAGATTGGTGATTATTTATTTAAGAAACGTAGGTAAAGCTAGATGTACAATTCCTACCTGAGCACAAATTTTAAGAAATAAACTATTTTTGAGTATTTTTAATAAACTATTTTAACAACTGTATTTTTGTTTTCTTTAATTTCTTATTGACCAAAACAATTATTTTTTATTAAATTACATTGAATAATTAAGGTTCTGCAAACCTAATTAATGTTAATGTGTACCTACTGTTAAAACCTGCAAAGTAAACTTATTATTTTCATTATCTATTATATTAATTGCTTGATTCCTAAAATCTTTTCCTTTTTCAATTAATGTTACTGTAAGCTTCTGAATCAAGGCTTATCAGCAAGACCTTAGAACAGATTACACGTGACAAAATTATCAAACTCCAAGCGGTCAAGGGTGAATGAACTGTGCTCTTAATTTAGATTGATTAGATAATTTTGTGTTTTGTCAAACTGTTTACATTGTTATAACTTGGCATTACTGTAAACAGAAAGGCAGCATTTAGTAAATTGGAGGTAGAATAAAATAATTGTTGAACTTTTAGAGCAGTTTTGCTAAAATTGACGATATCCTTATCACAACCGATGGGCTGGCTATACTGATAGAGATCTTTTACCAACTTTCGTTTTAATGATGAGATTTGTAAAATTTTTATCACCATGATTTAAGTATAAGTTTTTTTTTCAAATTTGAAAAAAAAATTAATGTTGAAATTACTAGCTGATATAAAGAAAAATATTGTGTAGCACATCAAATTGATTACATTTTCCGATCGTTAGTGCTGTGACCAATACCTCATATAAGGCTTGTGTATGTGTTATGCCATTGGTATTTTTTGCAAATCCACCAATTAAATTAAATACTCTCTACTACTGCTTCCATTAAAATATCACTTACAATTAATTAGTAAGATACAATTTTAATATATTGACAGAAGGGCATGTGAATTATTCTTTAGAATATTTTTCTCAGCAAAGCTTCTTCAAATTACCATAAAACATACTTAGTAACTAGATAAAGTAGCAACTCATGTGTAATAAAATCTTTTATTTATGTGAACGTAAATATTTGATTCTTCTTAACTATATACGCATAATAAAAATGCCATTGAGGGTCCTAACAAAGTAGCATAAGTACTTAGACACGATAAAGGTAAGGTACAAATAATAAAGGAAGTATGTCAAATAATCAAAAAATAAGAGAAGTCAACTTAGAACTTGGAATCTCAGTGAGAATAAAATAAAATACAAAACATTAGATTACTCTTTGTCGATCAAATGACGAAGAAGAAAAAAGAGGTGAGAGCCGAGAGGAATTCCATTTTAATGATAGTGATAAAAGCATACATTATAAACGCGCCCTTATACAGCAGTGCGCATGCGCGATATCTACCAGTCGTTTCGAAGCACGTGTACTATAAGGAAGCTAAACATAAACATGAATAAAGACATAGGGCTAGACGACATCCTTCAACAATTAGGGCCCTTCGGAAGGTACAATATAGTGAACTATGCGTTGCTTCTATTCCCCATATACCTGGCGGGCATGTACGGATCAGTTTTCGTCTTCGAAGCCCCTGATATTAGTTATAGGTGAGTAAATTTAAGGTTATTAAGAGTTGTCTATTATTGTGTTTCGTCTGCTTTATTTGTGGCAAGTGTTTTAAGTTCTATACGTTTGGGTTGTAGTTAAAATAGAGATTCTGTTGTATTTCTGTCAAAACTTTGCACTTCCGTCTCAGTAAATGCTGCACGCATGCGCCAAATCTAGGAGCTTATTTATGGTGCACAATAATTTGAGGGTTGCACATAAGGGGCGTTTATAATGATATTTTAAGTCTTCCATTGTTACTTTTTTGATAATGCTCTTTTCATATTCATTGTAAGACATGCTTCAGCTGTAGACTTTTAAAATTCTTGTTATTATTAATTCGTTTAAATTTATAAAGTATTATTTCAAATTATTTGAATTCGCGAACTTATTACCAGTATAATAAATTTATAAGGAAAGTTTTTTTCATACGGTACATTTATTTCTTGCGAGATCTTCATCATAAATTATTCGTATTAATCTTTCTTAAATTATTTATACTGTATCTTATTCTATTATTATTTCTCTCTCCCCTTGTCATATAGTAATATCTCAAATATGTTTGCATTACTGCTATCGGTTATTAGTTCGATAACCTGATATATACGAGACCAATAAACATAATTATTACGACATGTTTGTCGACTTCTATATTATCATCAAGTGTTGACCGATTTTCATAAAATATATCATTATTGATTATGTCTGCGTGATCACGATCAATATCCAAAGCTACTTAATTGGTCATTATTAAAATACTGTCTGGCATAGTTGACATAGCTTTAGAAGATTATAGATTTGGATTTTTGTTGTAGAGATCGAGATTCATTAGAATTGAAAATAAGCTAGATATCTTATTTTCACTTCTAATGAACCTGGCAATATAATAAAAAACTTATCCTAATTATTCACTCAAATTTTCTACGCTTTGGAACGTGTTGTTGGTTTTGATTTAGCTATCTTAAAGCTACCTTTTATATTTATGTAAATATAACATAATCTCTGTTGCTTATTATTTTTAATTTAGTTACCTGCCTACGTTCGTTAAAGTGAAGAGTAAAAATATTTTTGTCACTCTACGTATACATTGTATAATATCTATGTTTGTTCTTTAGTAATAGGTGAAGGAAAAAATCTATAATCCCCTTTTAAGCCCGTTAAAAGAATTGCTTCGTCGGATATTAGTTTTATAGTATTTAGTTTTTGATGATGTCTTAACCATTCCTTTCTTTCTTTGCAGGTGTCAAATCTCAGAATGCGAGAACCTGAACCACAGCAATTGGTTGGAAAATGCTATACCCAAAGACGATGGTGTACTATCAAAATGTAAAAGATTTAAATTTCGTGATAATGTAACAAATGTGTGCCATAAAAATGATTTCGATACATCAATAGTTGAAGAATGTAGTGCGTATGTGTATAGTGAGGAAGATTCTGCGGTGAAAGATGTGAGTATGAAATTAAAATAATATACAGTAGTGCCTCGATAGTCCGAAAACCCAAAATATATAACCTGTTCGGATGTACGCAGCGTTCGGATTATAGTATGTAGACATTTTTAAAGGCTTTTTTGAATGTTGAAGCCATGATGAAAAGCACAAATACAGTACAAAGATATGTGCCTATAACAATATGGCGGAATAGCGCGCGGGGCGGTCAAAAACAATACGCGTAGTTTAAAACTTTAAACATTAAATATTTCTTCAAGTTTCTGATTTTTACTTTGAACTACTGCAGTAATAATCTTGAGATATTTCAGACCAAACAAAAGACCGTTACAATGTTAACAAAAGAAAATATCGCCCATGACTATTAACAATGTCGGATGTGCAAAATCGTCATTTTTGTTTTATTTCATAAAATATAACTAAGGCTATCATGAGCTGAAAAGAAAAAATCTATATTATGCGTAGTTTCTGAAATAGCCACATTAAAAATGTCGTATATTACTAAGATAATGATAACAATGTGGGATAGTCACTACTTACGTTATTAACCGAACGCGGAGCGAGTAAGAGCGCACGATGTGCCACATCCGACTATGTTAACGGAGGGAATGGACGTCACGCTGTCACTTGTTTTTTTGCTACCGTAGTTATATTTTTTTACTTTTCGACGCCATTTTCAATGTCTACAAGATCAGCACGGCCAATTAAAACTTGGTTTTCAATGAAATGAAGAAAAATATAGTAAAAGGCAAAAAATGCTGATGGTAATATTATGTCTAAAGCTAACACTAGTGCGGAAAATTGTATTTACTATTCTTTATAGTATTTTTTAAATATTTTTAACAGTATAGCTTATGTTTTATTGCTTTAGATTTGATTATGAGATGAATTCTTAACTTCATCAACATTAATTTATCGTAGGTAACTTAAAATTGTAGGATGTACCACAACCAACGTTCTTAACCGGTTTTTCAAATGTATAAAATGTCGGTAGTACCACATACGACATTTTTAATCGGTTTTATAAATGGTTAAATTGTCGGTAGTGCTACTTCTGACATTGTTATGTGGATTTATAAATTGGTAAAATGTCGGTAGTACTAAATCATAATAATTTCATTTTCTTTTCTTATTGATTAAATGGCGCTTGTAGTTTGTACCATATCTGTCGTTGCTTACCGACTTTTAAGAAATTTCAGAAGGCTTTAAATGGGTAATTTTTGTATCAAATACATAATATGATAAAACATCAACTTTTTGAATCTCAAAATACATCAACATAAAATTCGAATTCCGTAAAATAATGATATGAACTGAACAATTATAGCATTGCGAGATCCATTTTAGATTTGTTCAAAATATTCCGTTCCCTCCATATCCGTTATTGGCGCTTCCCATAACTTTAAAACTAATCCAACCCAATGTTATATCCTTATGGATTGTTATATCATTGATAAATCGCAGCACGTGGCTGTCCGATGGTTCTATCGCGTGTTCCATGGCGATAACTTATCTACGAAGGGGTTAAACTTCAATCTCCACTGCGGCGCCTCCATCAATCATATTCAAGACTTCTGCCACAGAATAGATAATAGTCTGCCCACTTAGTAAATTCAAATTTAGTATCCCTCTGTATCATCCACTTGAGTTTTCTCCATCTTGTTTAACATAACGATTCGTATTATCTAAATTTAATAAAAAAAATTCAGCACAATAAATTTTGCTTTTATCAGCTACAGGAAAGTGTACAGACGATCCAACCCAAAACTAAATATTTTACGACAATTTAAATTAAAAAATGTTTGCATAATATTGTCGCAGCTCATAATAATTATTATTATTCTTCATACATCCTCCGTTAAATATTTAGGTTTTTAGCTGGGAAATCATACCATATTGTCACCAAAAACTTGAATGTATTCGCCAGTTTAGATAGCGAAGCTAGATGTCAAAAATTTATGGGATTTGACATAACGCATCGCTGACTGTCATGGCGCTTCCGAGGACATCAAATCCCATACATTTTTGACATCTTACGTTCCTATCGAACCTGCGAATGTATTTTGACTAGGGGCTATTAAAATACATTATGTGCCAGGGGGGACTGAATTTAATTCTACTGGTAATAGTATTGGATCCGACCGTAAAATCCTGCAGGAATCGTTTTTTTCGATCAAATATATTTTAAAATAATCTTTAGAACGTATAGAATGGATTAATTTTGGGTTGCCTTGTCAAAAGTAGCCGCAAGTACTTCTAATTAGGTTGAATATTCATGAGATAAATGCATAATTTGCATGTATATTTTTTTCAGTAAATTTTACATCTTTTGAAAGAAAATAACGTGAGAAAATAAGGTATAAATGGTTGCCAGCTCTAAATCGGCCGCAACCTAGGGTTGCCAGCCCGTAAACAAACATAGTTCTTCATCAAAATTGAAGCATCGATTTTTTAAATAATTTTGATACAAAATTAAAGTTTTATGCATTTTGTACATGAATATCCATGGTTGCCAGTTGCACGATAGCCGCAAACTGGGGTTGCCATCACTTTTGTATATGACAAATGTTCAGGCCTACAATTATTATGCCTGGCATTATTTGAGAACGTCGAGAACTCGCAAGATTGCTATTTTTATTTAAAAGGCGTTTTTTTATTTTATGTGTATTGTCCTGTCATTCCTCAATGTCATTCCTTCTTAAATTATCTTACTTTTCTATTGAATACACGCAAGTTTGTATTACGGGCTTTCATTTTGCTCAATAAGAGGTTCTTGCGGCTATTTTTAACAAGGCAACCCAACATTAATCCATTCTATACGTTCTAAAGATTATTTTAAAATATATTTGATCGAAAAAAACGATTCATGCAGAATTTTACGGTCGGATCTTAGGATATAAGAACAAAAACAAAACAAGGAAAGTCCGACTTTCCTTGTTTCTTAATGCAGACAAGTCATTGTTGAAACATGTCATTTCGTTTCAGTTTGACCTCGCCTGCGTGAATTGGAAAAGGACAATCGTTGGGACTGTCCACAACGCTGGGCTATTCATTTCCCTGCCCCTCACCGGAATCATTTCCGATAAGTTCGGAAGGAAACTAGCACTATCCGTTGCGTCACTCATGAACGGCATATTTGGAGTGCTCAGATCCTTTTCTACGAGTTACATCATGATGTTGGTCCTGGAGTTTCTAGAAGCTGCTTTAGGAGCTGGAGCGTATAGCACAGCTTTTGTTATAGGTAAGGAACTTACAATCCCAAAAAAATTTTAGGCCTTCTTTTAATTTTTGATTCATGATCTAAGCCTTGACTTTGTTACTAGGCCTTAATTTTTATAATTTTGCAAGCCTAATCCGTTACTGTGCCTACAATTTAGTATATTTTTTCTATTGCATTTTAGCTATGGAGCTGGTTGGACCCAAAGGACGTGTATTTGGTAACACGATAATAAACGTGCTATACGTTTTTGGACTCATGACTCTCTCGGGCCTGTCCTGGTGGCTTCAAAGCTGGAGAATAGTAATTAGAGTAATTTACGCACCAGCCATTTTAGTCATATCCTACATTTGGATCCTTAACGAAAGCGTCCGGTGGCTAATAAGCAAAGAACGACGTACCGAAGCTGTAGAGATATTAAAAAAGGCCGCAAAAATGAACAAAGTCAAATTATCCGAGGACTTGCTCGCACCCTTCTATAACCTCGAAGTATTGAATAAGAAAAATGAAGACGAACCACCGAAGAAAGAAGAATCAAATTTCTCGAAAGCGATCAAATCGAGTATTATCAGACAGAGAGCGGCTGTGTGTTCATTCTTGTGGATCACTTGTACTTTCGTGTATTACGGACTATCAATAAACTCCGTTTCCCTCGCTGGTAACAAGTACTTGAACTTTATGCTAGTCGCCTTCGTAGAGATCCCAGCTAACTTTGTGTGCCTGTTGATATTAGATAGGTTCGGTAGGAAGAAAGTGTTGTCGTCCATGTACCTGCTAAGTGCGTTCCTGTGTATCAGTTTGTCATTTCTACCAAAAGGTAAGTTTGTTGACTCATATCAATTGTTTATCCTAGTATATATTTTTACATAAACATAATGATAAAGAATTCGTCGTATATACGTATAGGCAGTGACGGATTAACCCTTAATCAAATTAAGCAATTGCCTAGGGCATCACGTCGTAGGGGGCACCAAAAGAAGCACAAAAAATCCGTAATAGGGCATCACGTCTCACTCCCACATCACCAAAAACTAAACCAAAAAAGTTTCTAGGAAAAACCTAATGTTTTAGGCGGTAATTTAAAGACCGATTCTAGTTGTCACTTGTCATACGGATAGGGGGATACACAAGTGTGAATTGCTTAGGGCATCAAGTAGTCTTAATCCGTCACTGCGTATAGGCCTATGTTAAAATATATAAAAAATATATTTTTAAATTGAAACATCTTCCAAAATAAGTCAACAGTCACAAACGAATCCAGACTTAAGTGAAAGTTTGTAATCATATAAATCTCCCTTGAGTTAAATGGATCAGAAAATTTGAAACGAGGAAAAAGTATCGAATAAAACGAAAATGTTGGCCGTAATAACTTATAAGGTTCAGGGAACTTACCATCCCATGTCCGAGAGAAAAACTTGAATAAATTTGATAAAAATGCAAATTCACTTTAATCTAAACCGGGCTTGATTTCACACAAACAAAAGACAACTTCGGCTAAGTCGTCGCGGTAAATTGACGCAGGGGGCTTAAGCCAACCCGTTTTCGTTATCGCTTCTTTATAGAATCACCGATGAAAATTAATGAAATTGACATGACATTAGCCAAATGTCAACTTTATACACAGTGTAACAAAACTAAATGATAATTATAGTTTATAGAGTGTTCGAGTCATCTCACACATGTATAGAGTTCACTGTGATAGTAGCAGCTCTGAAAGAGCAACTTTTTAAAACTTTTGTATGGAAAAATAATGTCGCTGACTTGCCTTGTAGTACAAGTCCATATACATACATAATCACTAAAAACTGCTTTTTTTTCAGAGCCACTACTTTCATAGTAAACTTTATATGACGTGTATGGGACACAGTACACACCCTAAAGTTGTATCACTTAGTTTTTTTACACCTTGTATAATCGCCGATGAAAATGTATGGAGTTGACATTACACGAGTTGAATGTCGACTTCATATCGTCGACCGCTTACGTCAATTTCATACATTTTTGATCGGCGATTCTTCGGCGACGCGTTGGCTAAGCCCCCAGGTTTGGAAGCGAATTTTGCGGTGTTTCTGTTTATTTAGTGATCGATGTTTGCCCAACAGCCTGAATTAATGGAATATTCGGGTTAAGCCGATTCCGTCAACCGCCTCTGAGGCTTATGCTTATGATGAATCGCCCTATAACTCAACAGACTCCTGCTTCCTAGAGCGTACTTATGTTTGCAATTCTCGGTGCAGTTTGGAACTAGTATGTTACTTGCGATACTAATCTCTCCGTCTTCGTACATCCTTTTTAATGAGTTGAATATTTATTTGCAAAAAAGAAAGGCCCATTATTATTTTGACAAACGACTAACATCGCCAAGTATTCGTGAAACCATGACTTCTGATTTCTGAGGATTTTTACCGTATCACTAATCACTCACAATCGGTTTTGATTGGCTAACTGAAATTAATTGCGTCAAAATTAATTGCGTCAAATGTTTTATTTTATGTACTTACTTAAGTATTTATTTTATCTTGTACAATCTTGGTCAAATCTGTATGGTCTCGTTCTTGGTCTTGGTCTTGCAAATAAGGGAAGACCAAGACCAATTTGTTGATCACTAACGGTAATAGAGAATTTGTAACATGCTACGTTTCATCACAATATCTTCGTTGTCTGTTAATCGCATCTTTGTACCATTAATTTAATATACCTAGCGGAATAGAGCAACAATCTCGAGCTGTCAAACGAAACCGAAATTGGTTTTCATCTGTGTGAAAAATATGTGTACGTATACACTTACACAAGCATGATTGAACATAAATTCCATGAGATTAAATTGTCAATGTGCGGCACGTGCCGACTGGACGTCAAAAAAGAGTGCTGCTGTCATGTATCACACGTCTTTTTTTACCACGCAGTGTTACTGATAGTGACATCTCTCTTGCTCAGGCCTTTGTTGCTCTATTCCGCTAGGTATATTAACTTTATGCTTTGTACACAGGTCAGAAGTGGCTAGCTCTAGTCCTGTACCTATCTGGCAAGTTCTCCATCACGGTCGCCTACAGCTCCGTGTACATCTACGTGTCGGAAGTGTTCCCGACGAGTGTGCGACAGTCGCTACTCGCCGTGTGCTCGTCACTCGGCCGAGTGGGCTCCACGCTTGCTCCGCTCACGCCGTTGTTGGTATGTTCTATAATCTATAGTTTATCTAAGTTACGTCTCCGTGGTAAAGTTACGTTAGTTGACGTCTCCGTGGTCTAGTGGTATAGAGCGCGGCTCTTGACTCGGAGGTCGTGGGTTCGATTCCCGCGTTGGAAACATGTTATTTCTAAGTTTGGTTAGGACAGTGCAGGCTGATCACCTGATAGTCTGACAAGTAAGATGATCCATGCGTCGGATGGGCATGTAAAAAGTCGGTCCTGCGCCTGATCTCTCGCCGGTCGTGTCGGTCTTCCGTCCCACTTGGGTTATGAGAGTAAAGGAATAGAGAGTGCTCTTGTGTACTGCGCACACACTTGGGCAGTATAAAATTACTCCTGCGTAGCTGGTCTGGTTTCAATGAAACCGGCCACCATCACCAAAACCGGTGTAGGAGTTATTATATCAAAGTTAATTATTGCAGTAATCCATACTAATAATATAAATGCGAAAGTGTGTCTATCTGTATGTCTGTCTGTTAGCTCTTTACGTCCAAACCGTTAATCCAATTTTGTTGGCTATGCATATTCTTTGCGTCCCGGAAAATAACATAGAATTATTTTATCTTGGCAATATGTAGAGTTGCGGGCGACATCTAGTATTTTTATATTTATGGAGTCAATTTATATTATTAACATTGAGATCTATAGAGGTTCACCGATAGCTAATAAAATAATAGAAGCAATAATGACACTGATGAGAAAAAACATAACTGTGAGATTGCAATGGGTCCCGTCGCACATTGGACTTACGGGTAACGAGGAGGCCGACAGGCTGGCGAAAGAGGGTTCTATAGACGGTATAATAATAACGTATAAAGCTACGTTTTTAGACCATATAAATGCATATAAATATAAGTGTAGAATAGAATGGAAGGAATATTTCGATAGGAGTTCTAAAGAGAAAGGTATATGGTATAGGACACTGCAAGCCGAACCCCCTCGTATACCCTGGTGCGACAATACCGATTTCAGCAGACAAAACTGCGTTATTTTGTATCGACTGCGTTCCGGACACATTCCGCTTAATAGATTCAAGCATATGATGAGATTGAGTGATTCTCCGAACTGTTCAGTGTGCGGCGTGGTGGAGGACGCACACCATCTGCTTGCGGAGTGTGTCCGGCACGAGCCGCGACGTCGGCAGCTGCTGCTAGACCTAAGTCTCAACAGAACTGACGTAGGAATGTTTCATAATTTATTGTCGCAAGTTAATAACTCAAAGGAGCTTAAGATTTTGGTGAGATTTGCATCTATCAGCTTATCAATTAATATTAATAGTTAAGAATTAGTATTAAGTTAATGTATCTACAATTGTATAAGATAAGATGAGGTTGTCATGTACTTATGTATAAAAACCTCTTAATAAATAAAGATTAACAAAAAAAAAAACATTGAGATCCTTTTTAAATAACCCATTTAAAGAACAATGGACATATTATCTTACCTACCGCTGTAGCACCGCTGTGCTATACATACAATACACATAATATACTATTATACATATCGTTAAATATATCAAATAAAATATTGCTCTCTTTTCAAACTATACAGTATATTGTACTATGTATACTTAAAATATTCCTTATTAGCTTTACGAACCCGGAAATATTTCTAATTCTAACCCTATATTTTTTATTTCCAATCTTACACAATTTATTATTTTTCAGGCTCTCTACTATGAAAATTTGCCCGCCATATTCTTCGGAAGCATGGCGCTGATAGCTTGTCTTCTAGTCTTAACCCTGCCGGAAACCATCAACATGCCCCTTCCAGACACCATCGAGGATGCTGAAAGAATATCCAGAAGGAAGAAAGAAGAAGTCTAAAAGAGTTTAAAATATATGCTCGAAATGTTTTAACTTTTAATATTTTGATAAGATTTTTCTCGATTTTTCGAATTATTATATTAAAGTAATTATCATTACAATGTTTAAATAAAGTATAAAATATTGTGTAGGATTATGGAATTCACTAATTACGATCTGAAAAACATAGTAACCAATATAAGTAGAATATATTAGTAAGCACAAATGCTAAGAAATTTTTAAAGATATTATTATGCTTTGCACGCTGTGCCATAAAATCAATTCAAGCTAATGTAGTTAATACTGAAATTCCCGGGCCCAATACGGTCCTGCTTTTTTTTAAATTATAGCTATTAAAATATTTTCTAAAGTGCCAAATGCCTATTGGCATAATATTATTATATGCCTTATTGCAGCTTGTACAAAATGTAGCAATATCTTAGATAGGTACTTAACCAAATGCAAATCATTTTCAAATTAAGTTTATTTTAGATACAGTGTAAACTCTATATAACGACACTGAAGGGACTGTGCATTTTATGACGTTATATAGAGTTGTCGTTAAATGGAGAGAAGGAAAATCGAAACTTTTTCGTCAATATACAGTGATTTTCTTTTACCAACCATATTTACAGTTTGAAAGTTTATGTTCAACTGAGAATATGATAACGGATAGATAATAATCCATGACTCCTTAATAGTTATGGTCAAAAACAGCCTACACGTGCAAGCAATCCCAATTTGTAAACAAAAAGACGAATTTCTTAGAAAGTTCGGAATGCATGATTTTTTTTTTATGAAATAAGGGGGCAAACGAGCAAACGAGTCACCTGATGGAAAGCAACTTCCGTTGCCCATGGACACTCGCAGCATAAGAAGAGCTGCAGGTGCGTTGCCGGCCTTTTATGAGGGAATAGGGTAATAGGGGAGGGTAGGGATGGGACGGGAAGGGAATAGGGGAGGGTAGGGAAGGGAAAAGGGTAGGGGATTGGGCCTCCGGTAAACTCACTCACTCGGCGAAACACAGCGCAAGCGCTGTTTCACGCCGGTTTTCTGTGAGAACGTGGTATTTCTCCGGTCGAGCCGGCCCATTCGTGCCGAAGCATGGCTCTCCCACGTATAAATGATGCCGAAAGTCGAGTTTATTGCGGGCTAGGATAACAATGCGACAAAAAAACGTACACAGCTGCGCATTTTTAACTAATTTTAGTAACTTAAAAGGTACTCTTTATTAATCAATCGTTGTGATTTTGTCGCTATTGAGAGTGGGTGTGATGTTATGTAGAGTGTATCATTGTATGGTAGAACAGCTAAACCAACCAAAGTCAATTGATTTCGACGTTTTAGAGAGTTTGTCGTTAAATAGAGTGACGTTACAATTTTAGTGAATAAAGTATATTTTGGTTTGCGGATTGTCTATAAACGTTTATATTTTTCGAATATTTCGACCTAATAAGTAAAATTTCATAGTAATTTAACAATTCTACTTACAATTATAGCAATTTACATGTTTACTATAAATAGATGAGACCATCTAAAAAATAATATTTAAGATCTGTTTTGCTTAAATAATATAATATAGGTACAATAATAAAAATTTTAAACCAGTCGCACCTACAAATAATACAGTACAAATTTTATTTTTAACCGACTTCCAAAAAGGAGGAAGCTCTATGTTCGGCTGTGGATATATATATTTTTATGTATGTTCATCTATTTACTAGCTTATTTTTTAATTAATTAGTTTTAATTTTTGATACCTCATCGTGTTATTAGCTAGGTATTTTAGCTTAATTAAACAATATGCAATTTCGTTCGCATAAATATATTATGTGAATCTAAATAACGAGCCAGTGAAAATTCAGAGAGTTTAAAATAAATCTTTTAAGATTTATTTTAAACTCTCTGAATTTTAACCAACACAATACAGTTGAAAATCGAACGAACTTTATTTAAGTGTTGCTATCTGTTAGATTTGCAAGTCTATTTTTTATACTATTTTCAAAGCTCTGAATTCTCGGGACTTCCAGACTCCAGTTTATATTACAGTCGAATTATTTTTGCTCATTTGTACTAGTTGTAACAACATGAACACTGTACTGTCGATATTTAATAAACATATATTTTTACTTTTATCTTGTATTCAATTTCTCCCTTTCATCAAAAAATCACAACATTTTTGTATTATTTTTTTCTTTAATAGTATCACAGACTACTAAATAAATAGTTACTACGTATTAGCAGTACAAAGCTAAAAAAAAAGTACAAAGCTTAAGTACAAAGGGCAAGTTCAATAAATAACGGTTTAATTAAACTAAAGATAGATAAAAATCATGCTCAAAGGTTCCGTTACATAGGTACCTACATACAAGCCAAGCTTATAAAAGCGCCGTGTTAAAAATATCGACATCCTTCACATCCCGGAAGCGGTGAAGCCTTGTAAGGTGACGGATATCCGGTGTGTATCCCAATATATTTCAAGATCCACTTTAAAATTCCCTCTTGACTAAAATGTATTTTTTATATAGACTCGACAAAAATGGAATAAGCCTACATAATAAAATAGCAATATTACATAGTGCAATACTTCTTCTAATACAAGCAGGCACTGTTTACACATTTTTATACGTGGGAGAGCCATGCTTCGGCACGAATGGGCCGGCTCGACCGGAGAAATACCACGTTCTCACAGAAAACCGGCGTGAAACAGCGCTTGCGCTGTGTTTCGTCGAGTGAGTGAGTTTACCGGAGGCCCGATCCCCTACCCTATTCCCCCTACCAGCCCCTATTCCCTTCCCTTCCCTACCCTCCCCTATTACCCTATTCCCCCTTAAAAGGCCGGCAACGCACCTCCAGCTCTTCTGATGCTGCGAGTGTCCATGGGCGACGGAAGTTGCTTTCCATCAGGTGAACCGTTTGCTCGTTTGCCCCCTTTATTTCATTAAAAAAATATATGATTATAATCAACAAAAACACAAAAAATATCCTTTCCTAATGTCTGGAACGTGAAAATATTTTTAACACGTAACGTTATATAAATATAGGTTGTTTGCTTGCATCGAAAAAACTCGAAACCATAACTAACCATATCGACTAACGGCCGTTCCCAATATTTGATCTATCTCTGGTTTTGCCCTACTAGAGATAGGAATAGCTCACATTAGACATTAGAGACAATGTACCTATATTTTATGTCAATTGTGAGTTATTCCTATCTCTAGTAGGGCAAAACCAGAGACAGATCAAATATTGGGAACGGCCGTAAGAGCTAACGACCAAATCGGTTATGTGGCTCCCGCCGTACTGTATTAAAACTCCGTTAGCTACTTCCCCGAACAACCTCTTCTGATAATCTGCGTGCTGGCAGGCCGTGGGCGGTGGGGGTGGGTGTAGTGGGGTGGGGAAAAAATGGAAAAAAAATTAGGTTCAGCGACTTTAATTCTTTTTCCAACCAGTTGCTCTGTACTTCCTGTGCACCCTGATTATTTTTTTAAATCAATCGTTGAAATCGGCGATTTTTCAAAAATTCGCCGATGTCGACGTCAATTGTTTTCGGTATCTTCCCAACGATATTTTTGCCCGGCTATTTTTTTCGGGATTACATACTTACTAATATCGCGTTAGTAAGAAAGCCAACAAAGCTGAACCCACATGAAAAATAATAATAATTTTACTACTTTTAATTATATAACGCTGGCAACCCCTTGCCACCACCCGATCAATTTAAAAAATATCTGGGTGCACAGGTACAGAGCAAAGTTGTTTGGAAAAAAATTAAAGTCACTGTACCTACTTACAATTTTTTTCTTTTTTTTTCGCAACCCACTACACCCACCCCCACCGCCCTCGGCCGACTACGCGGATTATCAGAAAGGGTGGTTCAGGGAAGTAGCTAACGGAGTTTAATACAGCCAGATTTAGTCGCCAGTCGTCGAATAGATTTACTGCGGCATACGACAAAAACTACTTATCATAACTAGAAAATGTACGGTTCCCGCAGGATTTAATTGGACCTCGTAAGTATAAGTCGCGGGTCACTAGACAATGTTTCTATTCAGATCAATTGGTACCAATTCGTACAATTATAGCAATTGACCGTTACAAAGCTATTATATTAAGCTACTATATTATACCTACTCACGTCAGAGTAATGTGTATTTTATTTATTTTATTTTATTTATTTATTTATCAACATCTTGGCCCATATTATAAAACCTTATAGACTAACATACATATATTCATACATACATTTAAAGTAAGATTCATAATATTGCCGAACGATAACATTTTAAAGCACAAACGATGAAATAGAGTGCAAGTTTTTGAGTTACTAATTACTGTGTTACGTAAAGGCTACTAATATAACATTTTGAAGACTGCCTCTAGCGACAGGCAATCTCAACAAGTTCAATGCCTTACAACATCCAACGGTAAGAAGCGCAAAAACGAACTACAGCAGAGATCACAAACAAATATACAAAACTTAATCACAATTGTCGACCTCTGTGGCTCAGTGGTGAGCGCGTTGGTAGCTCAAGCCGGGGGTCGCGGGTTCGAATCCCGCCGACGGAACAAAAAGTTTTCAATGTTCCTGGGTCTGGATGTGTATTAAATATGTGTCTGATATAATAAAAATCTTAAATATATGTAGAGTATAAAATTATTAAATGTATTTCACATTATACACAAGTCCTTTAGGTACTTAGCACGGGGCCAGACTGACGTGGTGTGAAGCGTCCATAGGTATTACATTATACAATTAAACATAATAATAATATGTTTCATTCTATTCAAAACTAGTCGCTCTGGTTGCCGGTTGGTGTATTAACCTACAAATTAGATGAGTTCTAAATGATCCAACGAACATACAAGTAAATGCATTCATAACTCAATACGTAATTTTTTTGTAGGATGATACAGGAGCGATATATATTTTTACTATTATAATAAAATGCATAACAGCGTCCAACTATAATAAGAATGTGCACAAACACAATCATCATATTATACACAATATGTACAACTTACAAGAAATATTGTCTTGTTAGTAAATTATTGTAGCGACTAGCGTTGCATATTCAGAGATGATATGTGTATTCAGCTTTTTAACTGCCACAATGAATTAGTGATCCACTACCAATTGTTGCGAACGCACGCTTTCAAGTAGTTGTATAAAAGTCAACTGTGATTTAAACTCGATTCATAGTCCGCCTTGACTACGAAAGATTTGTGTGTCGAGAAATGTGATTGAAAGTGAAGTGCAATAATTGAAGTGCAATAAAAAGTGAATAACTGTTAACTTGAAGTAGAAATATAGAAAACAACTTATAGTGCTATTAAAGAAGCTAACGTAGGTTTAGATAGAATAGTTAAAGAAGAAATCTACGAAGCCAAAGTGGAGAGAGAAGGAGATAACCAAATAGAAATGGATGATCAAGAAGAGGATTTTAATCTAGATGCAGTCCTGGAGACCCTAGGTCCATACGGGCGGTACAATCTACTAAACTACGTGCTAGTTCTGTTTCCGGTTCTACTCAGCAGTTTCTTTACCTGTGGATTTATTTTTGAAGCCCAGAGCGTTGATTACAGGTAAACAAATTATGATGTACGTTGTTAAAAGTATATTGTTAAAATTATTTTAATTCTGTAGTTTTAAAATTTACCGACTGATAATGACAGCTTTGATCTTAATGATTGACAGAGATTAAAAGTTATAATATGAAATGTCGGAAATTGTTCTGAAAATTTGAAAGCTGTAATTAATTTCTGAAGCACAAATTATTGGTGTACGTTTTAAATAATATATTCATACTAATATTAATATTATAATACGAAAGTGTGTCTGTCGGTATACGCTCATTCTTCCTTTTATGGGGAAACGCTGCCGACATCAATACAATTTTTGTGCTGCAGAAGCGAGCTATACGCTCAATTTATAAAATGTCAGCTTTTGAATCTCTGAGAGAAAAGTTTAAAGAAATTGGTATTCTAACTGTTGCTTCTCAATACATTTTGGATAATGTATTGTATGTTAGAAAGAATTTAACTAAATTTAAAACTAAAAGTGATAGTCACGGTAGAAACACTAGAAATAGGCACAAGCTGGAAATACCAGTGATCAGACTTAGCAAAATAAGTAAATCTTTTAAAGGTCAATGTATACGCCTTTACAATAAAATCCCGGAAAACGTTCAAAATCTATCAATTAATAAATTTAAAAAAGTAATTAAAGAACGTTTGTGTGCCAAAGCCTACTATACGGTCAAAGATTTCCTAAACGATAGCACATCTTGGGAGTAGGATGGCTGCTTGCAAGGCTGCTTCTACATTTATTATATGTGACTTACAATTGTGTATTCATATTGTATAGATTAAGTTATTTACATTGTAAATTTTATTTTTTTAAAAGACAAATTTTCCACTTTTTTACTAAAAAGTGGCCCCGTGCGAGTTTCTTACGCCGGTTCTTCTCGCCGGGTTAGTTCCCGAACCGGTGGTAGGCAACATGTAGTTCAACATTCTGAAAATATTTGATTCAAATTTATTCAGAAATAAAACAATTTTTATTTTTATTTTTATTTTATTCTCTCATCGACTATAAGTGCCGAGAAATGTGAAAGCTTTTTACGGTTGCAAAATATACGATGCTCATATATACGATGCTGCGAATTTCTCTGTGGACGAACTCGTAAGTCGTAACTCATAAGCCTAGCAATTCATTAAGAAATGAATTGCTACTAAAATTATTTAAAATATATGAGTACTAAGTACTTAATATTGGCTCTTTGACATTTGTTGTTTTTCGAGGTTACGCTTTGATAGTTTTGGCTGCAGCGATATCGATTTTTCTCAACAATGATTAAGCTAAGAAATTGTCAGTATTCATATTATGTCTATGGTATTCATCACGTCTTTGTCTTTGAGTTAACCATTGTCCATTGCATAACATAACACGATAAGTCAACTTTTATAACCGATTAATCAATCAAAAAGAGCTCTATAAAAACAGGAAATCTAATTTTACCAACAGCGAAGGGTGATTAAAGCTTCCAAAATTTGTACATAGATTAGTTCAAGCATGCACTATAATTGGCCCAAATATTATCATCATGGGCGTAGCCACACTGGGGCAAGCTGGGGTGCTTGCCCCACCCTGGCTCTGACCTACAAGGTGCCTAACTAAACAAAAAAAATTTCAACTACAATCATAATACTTACCCGCAAGAAAGTTACACAAAAAAATTTGTCGACATGAAAAAAAGTGCGATGAAAACAAAAAGTCCGCACGATTTACGCGCGCATTGCAGCGGTCTTTTGAAAGCGAGCCGTATTACCGTAGAATAACTGAATATTGGGTTGACTGCTGCCCCACCCTGAGCCCAAGGCTGGCTACGCCCATGTATATCATAAATGAAATATATTTATGGTTTTTAAATTACATGACATAAAACCATTTTCTGTGAGAGTCCCCGGCCCGGCTCTAATAGAAAACAGACGTGCCAAAACGGTTTTCTAGTTTAACGCGGCGGCACCTTAAAAAGCATATTAATACCTGATATACCACACAATTTCAGATGCGAAGTAGAACAATGTGAATCAAACAACGTCACCGACTGGATCCAATATGCGATCCCCACAAACAGAGAGACGAACAGACTGGAGTCATGTGTGAGATACGTCTCAAATTCCAGCCAGTGCCAACGGGAAGAGTTCACCAATGTGACGGTGAAATGCTCCAGATTTGTGTACGAAAATAGAGAGTCGATGGTAAAAGAGGTAAGCTAACTATGAATATGCCCCAAAAGCTCCGGTGATCGCGACAACAATAGAATACAATAGCATTTCCAAGAATCCGCGATCGAAAGAATATTAAATACTAAGGGCCTGATTACACCATTACGTTAACATACCTAGCGGAATAGACAAACAAAGGTCTGAGCAAGCGAGATGTCACTATCAGTAACACTGCTTGGTAAAAAGAGACGTGTGATACATGACAGCAGAACCTTTTTTTGACGTCCAGTCGGCACTTATCGGCACGTTGACAATTTAATCTCATAGAAAGATGCTTGTGTAAGTGTATACTTCATGTATACGTACACATTATATTTTTACACACAGATGTAAATCAATTTCGGTTTCGTACACAGCTCGAGATTGTTGCTCTATTCCGGTAGGTATATTAACTTTATGGTTTACACCTACCAAGCAGGGTGGCAAGAGAGTGCACTCGGCCAAGCACTCGGTATGTTTATTATGGATGTGCTCCGCCGAGGGCACTGCCTCAACACTCTACTCGGAAGGAGTAATCAGGCCCTATGGGAGAGTAACAAATCTAAAAAATATTTGTAAGAAATGCACACCTGAGTGTAAGTTTACTTTCATACTTAAGTTGGTTGTCATAGGATTCATCATTCAATTATGATTAAAGAAGGCTACCCACTAAAAACCCATGGTGCTCCACTCATCGCTCAAGGCAGAGTTGTGGGTACGATAGAACCTACCGCAAATGATTAAAGAAGGCTAGAAGTACAAAATTTAAAATCGATATCAATCCCCACTAAGATTTGCGATTGTTTTAATCTCTATGATGTTAGATAAGAAACACTGCCACAGCTGTTGAATCCTCATCAATAGAAATCTCTTCCCATATAAAGTTTCAATTCTAACAGAAACATTTCAATCTAAATGATAATTATTTGAGGCTTATCAGTAATTACATCGAGTGTTCTTCAAAGATTGGCATACAAATATGAAAGTCTATTTGCCATTCATAAATTTTAATGAGGCAGATTCCCTACTAAATGATTGCCACTCAATCGAACCCTTTATAACTGGAGTGCTACTTATCTTAAAAGCGTATTGAGCTTCTTATAAGTATACTTGATAATTTATTAAATACATAAAAGCAAAGAGTCCCGTCTTGTGTCTGGGCATTATTTATCGTCTTATTTGCTTTATTATTTACGGGTAGCTTTATTATTTAGAGGACGCTTTGCGACTAAATCCGAATGTTTTTAAAAATATTATGTATGATAAAAGAAGCCATTTTTGAAGATAAACTTTTTTAGGCGTGTTTAGAGTAAAACTTTCATGGTCATAATATAATGATGAGAATGGTTGAAAAAATAACAGTACTGCGTCACGACGCCGCCACGATTTTAGACAGCAGTTTAACTTTTGACCCGTGCACTCTATAGATACGCTCTTTTTTTCAGTTCGATCTAGGCTGTCAGGAATGGAAGCGAGTGCTCGTGGGTACAGTCCACAACTTCGGGATGTTTGTCACCATGTTGTTCACTGGGGCCATCTCCGATCGCTTCGGGCGACGAGTGGCGGTCGGCATGGCTGCTACTACCAGCTTCATCTTTGGCATTTCAAGAGCATTCTCCAAAGACTACATCACTTATGTGGTACTGCATTTCGTGGAGGCTGCTCTCGGTGGCGGATTGTATCAATCTGGTTATGTTTTTGGTGAGAACTCTAATAAATATTGGTTGTTCTAAGTTAAGGTCTTGTTGCTCTTATTTTGATGCACATTAACACCATTAAGGGTGGGATTCCACTGGAGCTGAGTTAAGCTGCGTTGCGAAGAATGTGTTTTAACAACCAATAGAATACTGAATAGCTTCATTTGCCTGAGTGTGGACAGCAAAGCAATTCAATAACGCTATGCAATTCCGGTGGGAACGCATCTTTATAGCTCTTAAATAGTTCTATCTGTTTTCAGCTGTGGAGCTGGTCAGCTCGAAGCAACGCGTAGCGATTTCCGCAGCTTGCAGCACGACCTTCGTGACTGGAGTTGTACTGCTATCTCTACTGGCTTGGGCCGTTGACAACTGGCGGACCTACATCATCGTCCTCTACACACCAGCTTTAATCGTCACCATATACGTCTGGTTCATGAAAGAAAGTGCCCGTTGGCTGATCAGTAAGGGCAAAACTGCAGACGCAATTAAGACACTGCGTGGTGCCGCCAAAATCAATAATATGGATCACACGAAGCTGGAACTACGGGCTTTAGGCAATCCACTGGTTAAGAGCGAAGAAAATGAGGATAAAGTGGAAAGATCAGAATTCTCCAAGGCGATACGATCGAGCATTATATGGAAGAGGTTACTAATGTGTTCATATCTATGGCTGACATGCTCTTTGGTGTACTACGGGTTTTCAATCAACGCGGTCTCCTTGAGTAGTAACAAGTATCTTAGCTTTATTCTGGTGGCGTTGGTTGAGATACCGGCATATGTGGTGGTGGTGGTAGTGCTGAACAAATATGGCCGGAAACGAGTGATGATGGTGAACTATTTTGTGTGTGCTGTCACCAGCTTCCTGTTTGCGTTCCTGCCGAGATGTGAGTGTTTCTTTTTTTGCTTATAATATAATCCCGGTTATCAGGTGAAATAGACAAAAAATCATTCTAGTATTTTAAATGAATTTGTTACTATGAATGGATGTTTGTTACCAGGCAAAAGATACTGAGTTACTTTTTATCAAATTTGTTATGATAGTTGTTTAAGCCTTAGGCCACACAACCATTTTTTTCCAAAAAAATACCTCCAGGATTCCTAGGAAACTGTATATTTACGCAGGCGCTTAAAAGCCTTGGGCCCAATTAGGGTTGCCACCCGTACTTTATTATAAAGTATTGTACGTTATTTCAGGCGATTGAACTTTGTACTTTACGAAAATATTAAAGTACCTACGCAAAAATACTTTATTTCAAACTAGATGACCCGATGAACCTCTTATCACATATCTCCCAACATAACCTAAAGTAGTCGATGTACTTTATTTGCAAAAAAAAAGGGGGCAACCCTAGGCCCAATGTATGCTAATAAAGCTCCTCAGCCACTTTTTTTTCTATACAATCAAATATTTCGCTAGATAAGAGGTCTGATTTTGACCATAATATTTGACCCAGATATTACAATAACATACAGTAAGAAATATTGTTAGTCTTAAATACACATGTTTTTTCAGCACGTGTAACCTCTGACGTGCCTCAATATTGCTTCACAAGAAATTAAATAACAAACATCTCATCTCCCCAATAAAATATTTATTTTCCTATTTTCTATTGGTGATGTTTATTGGAATTAAATTTTGTGGCTGGTTGTTTTATTGCCAATTATTATATTTTTACGGTTTCTTGTTGTTTTCCCAAAAACAACTCCTTTGTAATTCAAAACAACTTGATTTAGGAACTTTTACCCCTTAAGTTATGAAGATAATAATTAATAAAAATTACTAATTAGTAATTACGCAGCGTATTAATTAACTATTCAAGGTCCGCTGTCTTTGTTTGTTATGTTAAGTATATGTACCTAACTTTCCCGATTTATCGGACAAATACAAGCATATCTTAGGGCCTAGACAAGCGGCAAGCGATTATCGTAAACGCCAAGGCCAACGCCACAAAATGTATGGGATTTGACATTAGTATTCGCTAGCGAATCGATGACTTATTGTTAGCGTTTACGATAATCGCTTGCCACTTGTCTACTAGGGCTGCTAATAGTAATTTGCTTTTAAAAATGTTGTCTACGATTTAATGAACGACGTCGATTGAGCTATCACAGAATTTGATTAGAGGCAGATGGCGGACTTACGTAATTTGGTCGCGTTAAGTCAAACCAGGATGGGTTTCCATGCTGGGGATGATTAGGTCAAACCGACAGTATATATTATGTCTATGGGTCAAACAGATCATAGCTAACATTGAATTGACATAACCCGACCAACTGACACATGTCCGTCAACAGCTGCCTATTCTTCGATGGTACATAAGCTTCGCGATAATGTCCATCAATGCCCAAAGTAGAGAGAAGCATTTATAGTCTAAGTGCTGACTGTATTTTCAGGTGACTACTACTCCATCCCCCTCTACCTGGTGGGTAAATGGTGTGTAACGCTGACGTACTCGTCGGTCTACATCTACGTCTCCGAGGTCTTCCCCACCAGCATGAGACAGACGCTCATCAGCTTCTGTTCCACCGCTGGCAAAATAGGCTCTCTCATTGCTCCTCTTACTCCACTACTGGTATGTTTAATTAAACTCATTTTTTCCTGACAGAATAAAAAAAGGGTAAAGAGTCTGAAATAATGCGCA